>NC_061129.1:1767462-4267462 GCF_905220365.1 Vanessa cardui
AGCACTTTGCAGTGTTCGTGGTCACGGGCAGACTAAGATGACATTTGTCTATTTGAAGAACAAAGGAAATATTATTAACAACTACCGCCAACGATTTCTCAATTGATATCTTGAGTAACGTTCCGGTTGCACGCAGAAGGCACTAACTGTATCTTTAGGTCTTGCAGTCTGTTGGATTTGGATTTAAATTTTTAATAAGTGGATCCCAGGTGTTAGAAAGTCTCCAACCATCTTCTCTATTGAAGTTCGGATGTTTTTGAATTTCAATAGCCTCGCGTATCATTCTAGGAATGAATCTGTGTTCTCTAGCGAGGATCTGTGGTTTATCAAATCGGATAAAATGGTTAGGTTTATCCAGAGCATGTTCACAGACTGCAGACTTAGAAGAACGCCTATTTTTGACATCTCCTATATGTTCCTTGACCCTGGTACCGATACTTCTCTTTGTTTGGCCTATGTAAGATAAACCACACTCACGATTCGAGTTTATATACTCCTGCAGTTTGTAAAGGAATATTACTCTTGATAGGTCTCAAGAACTGGCTCACTTTCTTATGAGGGTTGTAAAACGGTTTTAATTGAAGCTCGCTTCAAGATGTTGCCAATCCTGTCTGTAACTCCCTTCACATATGGTAGAAATGCAGGTTGTCGCTCAACTGTGGGTGGCTTGATACGGCTTCTGCGATGCTGGCGAGGCACGGGCAGCTTGTTCTGGTGGAGTGCAAGCTTGACCTGACGTAGCTCGTCCTCTAGGTGTTCAGCATCGCAGAGATGGTGGGCTCTCTGAAACAAAGATTTGCCAACGGTAGCTAACTGGCTAGGGTGGTGGTGCGAGTCACCATTTTTAGTACATCTTAATTCTATAAATAAAAACATTCAATTTACTATGGAATTAGAGGCAAATAATTCTTTAGCTTTCCTTGACATCCTTATTATCAAGAATCCTGACAATACATTAAGTCACACAGTTTATAGGAAACCCACACACACCAACAAATACCTCAATGGTGACTCGCACCACCACCCTAGCCAGTTAGCTACCGTTGGCAAATCTTTGTTTCAGAGAGCCCACCATCTCTGCGATGCTGAACACCTAGAGGACGAGCTACGTCAGGTCAAGCTTGCACTCCACCAGAACAAGCTGCCCGTGCCTCGCCAGCATCGCAGAAGCCGTATCAAGCCACCCACAGTTGAGCGACAACCTGCATTTCTACCATATGTGAAGGGAGTTACAGACAGGATTGGCAACATCTTGAAGCGAGCTTCAATTAAAACCGTTTACAAGCCTCATAAGAAAGTGAGCCAGTTCTTGAGACCTATCAAGAGTAATATTCCTTTACAAACTGCAGGAGTATATAAACTCGAATGTGAGTGTGGTTTATCTTACATAGGCCAAACAAAGAGAAGTATCGGTACCAGGGTCAAGGAACATATAGGAGATGTCAAAAATAGGCGTTCTTCTAAGTCTGCAGTCTGTGAACATGCTCTGGATAAACCTAACCATTTTATCCGATTTGATAAACCACAGATCCTCGCTAGAGAACACAGATTCATTCCTAGAATGATACGCGAGGCTATTGAAATTCAAAAACATCCGAACTTCAATAGAGAAGATGGTTGGAGACTTTCTAACACCTGGGATCCACTTATTAAAAATTTAAAATCCCAAATCCAACAGACTGCAAGACCTAAAGATACAGTTAGTGCCTTCTGCGTGCAACCGGAACGTTACTCAAGATATCAATTGAGAAATCGTTGGCGGTAGTTGTTAATAATATTTCCTTTGTTCTTCAAATAGACAAATGTCATCTTAGTCTGCCCGTGACCACGAACACTGCAAAGTGCTCGAAACGTCGGGATGTTTAAAAATAATTAATATACGCGATTCATCCGTTATAAATAGTTTTATTTAAATGTGTAATCATCGCGAAAATTTAAGACAACATTATGTGAACCAGTACGGACTGGAAACATCAAATCAAATTCGCCGGTTGGAGTACCTAAAAGTCAAACATGCCCGATACGTAACGTCCATGAACTTCCTGAAAAGATGCCGTGATAATAATCTCATTCCGGTTTGTGTAAGGATCGCACCTAAGAAGGACATAAAGCATGGTGATAAAATACTCAATCAGGCAAGTAAGAAATTATTGTTGCAACTCATCCGAGAACATCGATTTGACGCGCGACGGTTAACGGATCAAATTGACAACCTAAGTAAAGAACTCGAGTCGCGATTATCAAAAACAGATTGGCAAAAATGCTGCGATTTTACTAATAAACGAGCCGCTACAAAATATAATAACTTAAAATTAAAACAAATCAAAAAGTTCGAAAAACTCAGCGGAGTAAAATCAAATTATAAAAAAATTTCAATAATGGCAACACCGGGGAAATTCAAAAACCTGCGCGTACGTCACTTGTCAATCTGTCAAAACAAAGTTTAGATGAATCGACTATTGCGGTGTTAAACAAAGGCCTAAATTTTGCACCGGCTCCATCCAAAATACCGTTTGAAGACATTATTTGCAATGTAGAGGAGTGTCTTTTCAAAAATAACATCACAAAGGAAGACTCGGAAGCTATTCGACAGGACATTTCCAGTGTTTTACGTCGAAGCCGGCCACCGAAAAGAAACCTTACTCGTGATGAATCTATTGCACTGAAGAACTTACGCAACAATAAAGACATTACAGTCCTCCGAGCAGATAAGGGAAACGCGACCGTTGTGATGGATACGTGTGATTATAACCAGAAAATTTCCGCGATTTTATCGGATGTAAAAACTTATAAAAAAGTAACTAAAGACCCTACTAATAACATTCTTAAAAAGACATCCGCATTAATATCAAAACATCAAGAAAAACTAAATCTGGATAAAAAATCACTCGTGCCTACATGTGCAAAGCCTCCAAAACTGTATGGGTTACCTAAGATCCACAAAACTGGTGCTCCGCTGCGTCCTATTGTAAGCCAAATCGATACACCAACATATAGATTGGCTCAACACATAGCAAGGACACTATCACCCCTCCGAGGACACACTGCGGCGTATGTCAAGGATTCTTACCAGTTTGTTGGTGAAATCAAAGACCTTAAATTAACCAACAACGAGACAATGGTTAGTTTTGATGTCCAGTCATTGTTTACCTGCTTACCCATACAAGACTGCATCGAAATTGTCAAGAGGAAACTACAGACACACAACATGCCTATTGAATATGCAGAGCTGTTACATCACTGCCTCACATCTGGTTATTTATTGTGGAATGATGAATTCTATGTACAAGTTGACGGGGTAGCCATGGGTTCTCCAGTATCCCCCGTGGTCGCCGATTTATTCATGGAAGACCTGGAGGAGAGGGCTCTTCGCTCCGGACCTATAACACCTAGGTTTTATAAACGGTACGTAGATGACACTTTCACAATATTACCTAGTGATCTGACATCTGCATTTTTAGTACATCTTAATTCTATAAATAAAAACATTCAATTTACTATGGAATTAGAGGCAAATAATTCTTTAGCTTTCCTTGACATCCTTATTATCAAGAATCCTGACAATACATTAAGTCACACAGTTTATAGGAAACCCACACACACCAACAAATACCTCAATGGTGACTCGCACCACCACCCTAGCCAGTTAGCTACCGTTGGCAAATCTTTGTTTCAGAGAGCCCACCATCTCTGCGATGCTGAACACCTAGAGGACGAGCTACGTCAGGTCAAGCTTGCACTCCACCAGAACAAGCTGCCCGTGCCTCGCCAGCATCGCAGAAGCCGTATCAAGCCACCCACAGTTGAGCGACAACCTGCATTTCTACCATATGTGAAGGGAGTTACAGACAGGATTGGCAACATCTTGAAGCGAGCTTCAATTAAAACCGTTTACAAGCCTCATAAGAAAGTGAGCCAGTTCTTGAGACCTATCAAGAGTAATATTCCTTTACAAACTGCAGGAGTATATAAACTCGAATGTGAGTGTGGTTTATCTTACATAGGCCAAACAAAGAGAAGTATCGGTACCAGGGTCAAGGAACATATAGGAGATGTCAAAAATAGGCGTTCTTCTAAGTCTGCAGTCTGTGAACATGCTCTGGATAAACCTAACCATTTTATCCGATTTGATAAACCACAGATCCTCGCTAGAGAACACAGATTCATTCCTAGAATGATACGCGAGGCTATTGAAATTCAAAAACATCCGAACTTCAATAGAGAAGATGGTTGGAGACTTTCTAACACCTGGGATCCACTTATTAAAAATTTAAAATCCCAAATCCAACAGACTGCAAGACCTAAAGATACAGTTAGTGCCTTCTGCGTGCAACCGGAACGTTACTCAAGATATCAATTGAGAAATCGTTGGCGGTAGTTGTTAATAATATTTCCTTTGTTCTTCAAATAGACAAATGTCATCTTAGTCTGCCCGTGACCACGAACACTGCAAAGTGCTCGAAACGTCGGGATGTTTAAAAATAATTAATATACGCGATTCATCCGTTATAAATAGTTTTATTTAATTCAATGGTGTTTACGTAGAAGACTAACTAATAGAAACGCGTTACTTGTCTAAATAAGACGAAGTTTTGAAATATCGCACAGCGCCATCTGTTGACGCATCAATGCAATATCTGTTAACTGTCTATTCAAACAATTTATTTTTCATTTGTTTAATACAAAATCATGTCGATCATCATTCATAATCGATCAATTAAAAATTGTCCAATTAGTCTTATCGATTTATATTTAATCAATGAATGGACTTGATAAATATTTTACAATTAAGTAAATTTTGTGTATTATATATTAATAATTATAGTATATAATGTGAATAAGCCAAAAGAGCTTTTTCAAGCTATTTTGAATTGTATTCAATGTAAATCTTCATGCGTGGTAGCTTTCTAATGTTTGAAGTGCAGAGTTATATTAGTTCAATACGATATGTTTATATACTTTATGCTGCTAGAAGAATAACAATAGCTCCACGCTTTTTTATCGCCGCTTGATACAAAAGGCTACTCAGAATGCATTATTATTTCATACATTGGAAAAAGAATGTTTAAAATTTCAACTGTGGTAGCCAGACGGGCTTGCACACAGCCCTACCATCAAGTAATTAAACTATTATTTCACCTTTATTACCTCAATCGCCTCAACTGCAAACAGTATAGAGATTCATCGCGAATTGTATGCATTTCAGTGAAAAGGAAGAATAAGTCAAAAGTGGTCGTGGACTTCGGCTACGTGTCGCTCTACCACTCGTTGATGTGCGTGGCCGTGCCGCTCGCCAGCAGCGGCAGCGTCGCCGTGCTCGGCCTCGGCGGCGGCAGCCTCTGCATGTTCCTGAAGAAGTGCTTCGACGACCTCAAGGTCACGGCCGTCGACCTCGACCCCGCCATGCTGGAGGTCGCGAAGGCAGACTTCGGTCTCGAAGTGGACGATCGATTGGAGGTCCAGATTAAAGACGGAATCGATTTCTTAAAGGATGAAGCTGACAGCGGTGAGGATTTTAGTTTATATTTAATAAATATGATTGTATCTTTTACTATTACGTCTATTATAGTATATAAATGGGCGATAGGGATCAAAACGGCCTCTTGTCAAAAAGTTTTAACTAATTTTACATTTTTTTTATGTATCAATAACTTACAGTTTCTATAACATTTGAATGCATTATCTAGGTTTTGATAACTTAAACAAAATAGTGTTTAATGTAATAACTGTATCCACATTAGACAGCACCATAACGCCGTGCGAAGAAATAATAATATATTAGTAAATTTCACTTTATTATTGATCATTAAAAATAGTCAAGTTTATCTATTCTTATTCACTCTTGACCAAAAAATGAATGTAGCAACATTTTGATTCAAATAAGTTTTCATAACTTTCTTATGAATTTCTTGTTTCTATCTATGAAGCATCTATAGTACGACACAAATTAGATGTAGCATCGGAAAATGCAATGGAATGAAAATAAAACCGATTACTGCCGATTTACACAACCAATAGAAATAGCTCCCTATCGCGCCATTCGACGCTATTCGTCGCTATAGATTCACGCGTCAGAGAAAGCAAGTGCATGTAAATCGACGCGTCAAATTGGCGAATATATTAGGTCATATGATATTACAAGTTATTACGTTTGTGCAAAGATCATATTCGCATGAGAAATAAATTTTGATAATTTGGGATAACGTACTTATTTCGGATGTGATCGGTTTTACGATTTTAGCCGATGCGACATCTAAGTTGTGTCGTACTATACATAGTTCTCAGAAATATAATCTGTTTCTTCTGTGGTTTCGGCTCTATTATACTGTATAGATTAAATTAGCCAAATTGTGCCGTCCGGCTTCAGGGCGCGCGTGATTTCGGCTCTATTATACTGTATAAATAAAATTAATCACTCCGGCTTCAGGGCGCGCGTTCGACGCCGTCATGTTCGACATGGACAGCAAGGACAGCTCGCTGGGCCTGTCGTGCCCGCCGCCGCACTTCCTGCGCGCCGCGCCGCTCGCGCACGTCGCCGCGCTGCTGCGCACGCACGGTGAGCGGGGGGAGAGGGGGGGGCATTCCGACCACCCGATGATTTTGTAGCTACCATTAATAAATATGTAAGAGGGGGGGGGGTGGACATTTGAACACCCGATGATTTTGTAGCTACCATTAATAAATGTGTAAGAGGGGGGGGGGGGGGGGGACATTTGAACACCCGATGATTTTGTAGCTACCATTAATAAATATGTAAGAGGGGGGGGGGGTGGACATTTGAACACCCGATGATTTTGTAGCTACCATTAATAAATATCACAAGTACCTTATATAGGCAGGCATATTTGTTGTTATGTTTGTTCTTTTGTAGTAGTCATTCTTAATATTTTTACTGACCGTGTACTCTAGGAATCCTATCAAGTCATTTAAGTGTGTATGGGATGCTATTGAAAATACTGTCAAGTTTTTTTTATCACTGGGTTTTATAAATAAATAGAAGGCTTAACACCAGTTCTCTATTTCAATTCCATTTGATGGTAGGGTTTTTTGTGCATACCTTCTTGATAGGTACCATTCATATATTCTGAGCAATATATAGCTGTGTGCCTGTTTGAAAGGTGAGTGAGCCAGTGCAGCTACAGGCACAAGGGACATAACATCTTAAGTATATGGCGCATTGGTGATGTAAGGAATGATTGGTGACCAATTAGTATTAGGTTGCCCATAGCCCATTGTCCGTCCATCTACCTATACCATAAAAAAATAAGGGAAGAAACGGATATTTCTATACAAACTGTCATCGCCAATTTCACGCCTATGGTTAATACTTTTCAGCAGTTTTAACAGCTGTCTCTTACTTATAAATAGAAAGCTTAATACTAATTTACTTTCTTTATAACTTTCCTAATTAAAAACTTCCGTCCTGTTTCATCATCAGAAGTGATGAACATTTAAAAAAAACTATTTCCGGATTATTTTTAACAACACAAATACATTACAATACATTACATACAAACTTTAAATTCCCATTTAATCCTCTTTATGATTTATTTTGCAAAATTTCATCATTGTAGATCTGTTCAGGCTGTTGTAATTGAGACTTTAATTTATAAATACATAATTAGTAGATCTAAAGAAAGAAGCTGTTCTAGTATGTAGAAGTATTTACATACTTAGCGCTTTACTCAAGGCTAAGAAAATAAACACCCAAAGTTTAACCTCTTGATCGATTTGAAATAATTAAATCTGTAAATATAATCTATTTTTAGATTCTATTATAACAACAGTAATGACCTAAAGTCGGTGGTATAGAAAATGTTATTAATAAATATTCATATTTCTTATTCCAGGTCACTTTATTCTAAATCTGGTATGCCGGGACACTAAGCTACAAGAAAGTATTATAGAGACTCTTAAACAACATTTCAAGCATTTAGTTACGGTGAAACTATTCGAAGAAGTCAATGAGATTGTTTTCGCTACGAACAGTGATAATGCTTACACGTTAGATAATTTGGAAGCAGCCGCCAAAAGTCTCAACATAACAGCGAGACAGAAAAATCTAGTGAATCTAAAATGTGTTGACTTAAAAGACTTCATACAATCCATAAACATTATCTCATAGACTATCACATACTTTTTATTTAAGTTATAAAATACAAAATTGTACTATAACTTGTTACTGTTTTATATTTTTTATGATGTTGTAAAATAACATACAGATCGTTAAGATTATTAATGTTATCGTATAATGTATATAATAAATAAAAATCCAGGAATAAAATTAATGCATTTAATGCCATTTCTTTGTTTACCGACCTCGCTCGACTAGTGTCCACATTCCACAATTTACCTTATTGTCACTCATAAAATACTGGCATTCTAGCAAACATAACTGCAGAAATAAAAAAAAAAAGAATTGAAATAGCATTAGGCTTCCTAATTTATCACAATTGGCACCCATAGAGGTCTAACAATGACGCAAATATTTTATACAATAATTTAAACAATAAAATACACATTAATAAACGAGACGTAGCGAGTTATACTAAGCGCGTGTAAAACAAACACTCAAAGTTCTCAAAACACTTTCTTAAGTATGTTTTTAAGACTTTTCTTCTTTTTGCTGCCGTTTTCGCTCTCCTGTTGTCCATTCTGCGACATGTCGGTGGATTCCGACCAGAGGCTTCCAGTTGGCGACTCGGAAGCGGCTTTCTTCCCCAATTTCCCGTTGAAAATCGGTTCCAAAGTCCGCACGTCTGGACCGGGCGTACTTCTGCTGCTTTGGCGATTGAGAGTTCTCAGGAACGCCGGCGACGACAGCCGCCTCGTCTTCATCGTCTTCGTCTTTAAGTTATTGAAGAACGATCCTCCATTACTTTTTGGTAACTCTTTCTCTTTAGTTTCATTTATCGTAAATTCCTTTGGCTCCGAGACTGGAGCGAAGTAAACTCCCTCGTCTAGAGTTATGTTCGGATTCTCCTGAAGCTCCCTGATACCATCTTGGTTATTAGGAGTTTCCTTGATATCAGATTCTAAACTCCTATGAAGTATCGAAGTTTTTCTTCTCCTATTTTTCTTAGCAATTTGCCACTCTCCCGACTCCTGTTCTCTTTCCATATCTTCCGTCGACTGCCTTGCAATTTGGAACGCTTCCTCGCTCGGCCTCCTTTTCTTCGTCGACGGCGTGGCGTGTCCACTGACACCTTCAACTGATTTTCTTCTAAACCGGTCTTGTTTCTTCTTAATCTTTTTAGGGATCGCCACCATTATAGTTTCTGGTTTTTTTCTTTTTGAAACGTAGTATAATATTAACGTGATTATAATTGATTGATACATAATGAATTTCGAGAATGTGATGTTGCCGAACCAACTATCTCTTTCTTCCATGAGAAGCGTCATGGCTATTGTCATTTGAACTAATTGATCTTGTAGTTGTGTCATCTGGTCTAAGTACTTCTGTTCGCGCTCGTTGCTCTTCCGTCGTTCTTCTGTCATTTGCACCACTGTCTTCTCAAACGACTTCTGCATTTCCTCCACCTGTTTCTTGTATCTCCTGCTCAACTCTTCAAGATATTGTCCCGAGAGAGACATATTTCTTTCTAGTGTCTGTAAAAAGAGTAATCATAAATATTATATCATATTTTTTTTGATGAACAACAGCCTGTAAATTCCCACTACTGTTCTCCCTTTGAGGAGAAGTTTTGGAACATATTCCACCACGCTGTTCCAATGCGGGTTGGTGGAATACACATGTGACAGAATTTCTATGAAATTTGTCACATGCAGGTTTCCTCACGATGTTTTCCTTCACCGCTGAGCACGAGATTAATTATAAAGACAAATTAAGCATATGAATCAGCGGTGCTTGCCTGGGTTTGAACCCGCAATCATCGGTTAAGATGCGCGCGTTCTTACCACTGGGCCATCTCGACTCTATATTAATTAAGTCATAATTTAATATTATTTTTTATGTCATCGATTTTGTCGACAAAGATATATTTTTTATATAATATAGGTTTTTTTAAACTAAAAACGTTTTAAAATCAAAAGTTAAAATAATGTAATGTAACCTCACCTTTACTCTGTTTGACAGCCTTAAAAATACTGATTCTTTTTGTAGAGTTGCCTGCGCTTGGTTTTGACTAAGTGTGGCGTGGTTACCTGTGGGTATGGGGTCTATTGCGATTTGATCTAATTCTGGCATAAAATTTTCAGAATCGATTAAAACCTGATCGCTTATTTCATCGCCTACATTATTCACATCTTTTGGTTTCTCTGTAACTATTTCTCGTCCGTTTTTAACATCTGTCTTTGAAGGAATCTCTTTAGTTTCATTTTCATTGTTGCCTTCTACTTGTTTCTCTTCACTAGGAGGCTCGTCCGCGGGCTCTACTAAGGATTGTTTCCCTTCAAGAATTATCTGAAGATCTTCTTTGCACGTATCCGATTTTTCCTTTTCATCTTTAGGTAATTCTATTGGTGTGCTCTCAGCTTTTTGTTCAGGTACAACAGTTTTGTCATCAGATTGAGCCGTCTCGTTGATTTTATCATCGGTCGTTTCATTTTTAATCGGCACTAACTTGATATCTTGATCTGAACTCGTTTCACTGTTCAGATTTTGTGGCGACTCATCTACAGTAACGTTAGAGGTAACATTCATTTCGGTTTCAAAGCTTGTGTTTAAAACTACCTTTTTCTCTTTGATTGCGAGAATGTTACACAGAGCTGCTAAATATTTAGGCGGGAATAAAGCGTTGATATACGCTACGCGTTCTTCGCCAAATTCTATTGTCTTTGTACTTTTAAAATCTAAACCATATGTCTGACATACACTTGTGCACTTTAAAGTATCTCTTAGGAACACTTGCCGTACTAAACTCGTTAGTTTATCCGAACTGCAGCTGAGCAGTTCATACACATCGTTGTAAAGTGTTTCACTACAATTATCACACACTATAATATGGCTGGGCGAACAACACTTTTTGTACATTGTGTCTGTTAACGTATCGTTACGTTCACTTGAAACATTTTTAGGAACTTCACTCTTAACTAATGCTTGAGCAGCCTTCTTCATGATAGACATCACTGCGTCTCTCGCGGAGCCGAAGAGATTCTTCGATGGTTCCGTCTCGGCCGCAGGTACGTCGGGGACGTCTATTATCTCGTCGTCTTCGTCATCATCTATATGCGATGAATGCTGAGAACTTTCTTTTTCTAGAACTTCAAATTCTGAAGTGCCGTAAACTTTAAACAATGAAATCGGACAGTAATGCTCGGAGCCGTGGTGAGATAGCAGCTCGACTTTTATAAATTTACCGAATAAATGTGGATATAAATCGAAACTTTGTACATCTCTCATATCTTGCGCTGTGAATTGGCCGACATCGGCCCAGTCCCGAGTGGGGAAACGATCGCTGAAATACACAGCGATGTCCTTCGGTGTTGACGAAAACAGCTCAAAATTGGCTATTTCTATCTTTTGTGCTTGAACAGCTTCACACAGCTCGACCACGAACCAAATGCGACTGTTGCATGTATTAAGCATGTACTCATCTCTGTTTGGAGATAAAATCGAACTCGCCGATCCAGCTTCAGGATTGACGGCCACGACTTTAGCGCCGCAAGCAAGTGAGGCGTAATTTTTCGACCGTAATTTGGTGCTTTTGCTGCTGAAATTTGAATGATTATGACTAGGTTGACTCGAATGATTCAGCACGGTATCTTTCTTTTCGGCTTCTGCTAATTGCTTCTGCGCCCATTCTGAGAATGAGGGTATATCTTCTTGCGGAGTTTCTGGTTTCGTCGGAATGTTTTCTTCGTATTTTTCTTCAATGTGAGATTCTGTTGTCATTTCCGCTTCCGGCATGGGAGTGGTGCTCTGAAATGCATCATCAGTTTGCCTCGTTTCGTGCATGGGCCTCGCTTTGACTACGAGGCGTGGTTCCGTGCTTTCTTTCTCTGTGTTTTCCGTCGATGCCCTCTCGTTCTCATCCTCGACTTCGCTATCAATAATCGCGAAACTTGTCGTTTCATTGTGCTGTTCCGAGTCATTTGCGAACAATAGTTCGTCTGGAGTTTTCAAATCCAATTTTGCGTTTTCTACCAAAGAGATGAGTATTGGAGGCTGCCCCGTGTCAGGTAACCTGCAAGGAAACAAATATAATTAAATGATTGAGAAACATTTTTAATTGAATAAAGTTTTAAGTAGGAAACAGTTATAATTTTCAAATCCTAACGCAAACATTGACAAAACTTCCGGAAAACTTTGTCGACGGAAATTAAATAGAAATCAATAATAAATCGGATATTGGCAATAAATTACAACAGGGGATCTAATTTACTGTTAAATTTTCTATTAGACGAATTTGTATTTTCAATAACGTTTAATATAAAAACTAAATTTAACGTTAAAACGAAATCGTTACAAAACAATTATCAGATATGTAGCGTGCTTTGTGTATAAAATTCTTAAGATCATATCACACACGAAGACACGCGCCTTCACGTTATATCATCAGCGTGCATTAACACATAATCGATTGTACATTTTTGAAATTTTCTTCATCTATTAGCCATCACACGCACACTAAAATATCTTGTAAGCAAGAAGATCAATCACTAATGCATGCCGATAAAATGCCGTTCAGTTTCTTTTCTCAGTTCTTCTTAGATACGAGGTAGAACTGGTGGTAGATTTTTGACTATCAATAAGCAAGTGTAACACTTTATATTTTGAATAAAGACCACGGAGAATCTTTGTGAGCGAATACATATATACCAAATCAAAAATTACATAGAAACATTATTTTGTAAATCATTTTTGATAAGTAATTAACATTAATGAAATAGAAACATATTCTAGAAGTATCTGTATCCAAACTATCATTTAAAAAACAAGAGACTATCAACTCTTTGGAATGCGGTTTACTTATCTAAAGATATTAGTATATAGTATATTGTTTTTGTTATGTTTTAAGCGATTAATTGATGACGTTCTCCTGACACGTTTTTAATGACGGTGTCAATTCTGATAAGAGCAAAATTAACTGCTGGTGATATATCTACTCAATAATTTTATGTAATCACTATTTATGAAGAGTATTGGATAGATAGTTTAAGTGTAAATTTGAGGGGGTTACCGATGGGAAGGCAACCTTACACGTACATGGGCTTAATGTTTTTCCAACTCAGGTAACGCAACTTTTAGACATTTCAAGAAGTTGAAGCTACAGTGATTAAATAATAAATTTTTGTTTCATCAGCCTGATCCGGATTCAAATCCAGAACCACGAGATTATAACCTAGACACTAGATTGACGAGATAGTTATTTATAAATTACACTCAATGAAAATCCACACGTGTATTCCACCAAACCGCATTGGACCAGCGTTGTGGAATATGTTCCAAGGGTAGAGGTCTTAGTTCAGCAGTGGGAAATATACAGGCCGTTGTTGTTGATTAAAAACAAAATGTACACAAATTCCACGCACTTTGATCATCTGTACACAAATTGTATAACATTTGAGTGTTGAAATGACTAAAATCCGAGCGAGTTCAATTGAGACAATCAGTGCTACAATTGAGATGGTACTCGGGTGGCGGCGTTACGAAGATCGCCCGCATTCGCTGCCATAAAACCAATTCTCGGTGACATAACTGCTTTACGAATAAACGAAAACATTCCTTGTACACTACGACTTTAGTTACAAGTTATTGAATTTCACAAGTAGTAGACAATATTTGTACAAAAAAATGTAATTCTATACCAAATATAAAAATGCAAACTGTCTGTTACCTCTTCCACTGCCGCTTAATTGCCGAGCTGAATAAAATGAAATTTGGGTTGGAGATAGTTTCGAGTATCTTACACGTAATATTTTTAATTCACTCCTCAAGGGGGTGCGTGTGATGCTTTATATACACATTTTTAATTTGTGCATGTGAAGCAGCACCTTCAGCTAATTAATAATAACATAAAAACTCAGGGGGCCATTTAGTAAAATTATATATAGGTATAGTAAAAATTAATAAATATTTATTGTTTACATTACGTTTTTGAAAGTTGAGGAAGGAGGGGAGACCTTAGCCCAGCAATAGGACATTTAGAAGCTGTTACTTTTTAATTTATATGTATCAAGTAGAGTTGTTATTTATGATAGTTCTTTTTAAATAATTGAATAATGTAAAACCTTTATTGACTTAATAAAATAATATTTTAACATTTCATACTTCTAGCTAATTCATCATCATAAGTTGTTGTTAATTACTATTATTATTTATTTCGCATTTTCGTGTTTTGTAATTCAGTCAATCACAAAAACACGAAAATTTATTCTTTATAACGAGAAATATGATTTAAATTTATAAAGAGTTTGTTCTACTTTTTCATCTCAATAATCCTTTTTCATAAGACTGGCATACAAATTGACCTTTTTAATAGAATTATAAATTCTAACCACTGACATTATAAAATACTTCTCTAAATAAAAAAAAATAAAAAAGTCAAGGGTGTTTCTTTCCGAACCGATGACATATTTTGTCACAGTCAGTAAGTAAATACAATTCTTTATTTAATTAATGTGAACCTTTAATTAAACCGTAGGTTCCGTATACATATAAGTTTTCGAAAGTTAAGTTCGGACCTATTTACTCAACAAAGTTTAAATTACACCCAAATTTAACACTAAATGTTAGAAAAAAAAAATCATATAATGGGATTTGTATTTCTTGCTGTCTTTAACCTTAGGCATCACACGCACACTAAGACATCTCGTTCGCACGTGCGTCTCTAACTCACACACGTCAATAGGAATTTAATATGGAGGGGCGCGCCTTTGTGACTGGAGTTATATGTATATATATATAACTTATATTCCATTACTTTATTTATTGGTATTCGAGTTAGGCTGTAATAATTATATTCGGCACTAGTGTATGTACATGTTTAAATCGCTTATTTCATTTGACATTGACAAGTCGTGCATATTGGCCATACAGCGGCCAATGTGTGTGACCAATACTCAAATTAACAATGTAAGAAATATAACCATTTTTACCAATACGTGCTATACGCCACCAATCTTGGTTTCAAAATACCCTTTATACTTTCGATAGTAATGATTCAGTCACTTTTCAACCAGAACGCAACAATACAATAGATTGATCTTAGACGGATTTTACCGTTAAATGGATAACCCTGATTACGTACGAAATAATTAAAAAATAGACATGGTATTTTAGGCTTAAAATGTTGCTAGTATTTTATGTGCATGTAAACTTTTACTTAACATATAAATAGACTCTGTAAGTAATTATCTTAAATGTTAACAGCGCATTTTCTAAAAACCGGCTCCGAAACAACAAAATATATCGCCTTGTTGCACGGTGTTCTTTATCTGAAAACGCTCGCTATATCGAAAATGCTCTTTAAGACGAACATATCGAGAGTGATAGGTAATTACGAACGGCCTTGAACTTAAACTTATATATTGAACAACATTATTAATGGTTTTCGTTTTTTTTTCTATACTTGTTCTACAAGATATTGCTCTTTGCCAAATTCAATGATTTTAGCTCGCTCGGATGTATCCTATATTCGCTACATGCATATGGCAGCACATGTCGAGTACATTACGGCACAGTTATAATAAGTTCGATAAAGTAAAGTTTCTGAGCCAACCGGAATTAAAAAAGGACCTCCTCATAAAAATTGTATTTATTGAATATATTTTTTTCAAGCGGCAGATCATAGCACACACTGAGCACATTTCAACACATTTTTTTTAATAGAAATCCAAAAATTGCTGTTTCATGATAATAGACATAACATCGTGACAAAACCTGTATGTGTCTATTTTCAACAAAATTCTGCCACATGTGAATCCATCAAACCGCATTGGAGCAGCGTGGTGGAATATGCTCCTAACCTTCCCTATTATATGAAAAAGTGCAAGCAGCTGGATTCAATTTACAACACAGTGGTTATCAACGCATGGTAAACACAGAAAGCTGATCAAGAGATGGTATTTTCCGGAGACACTGGCAAATGTCTTAAGATAGGAACTACAAAGACCGAAGCTAAATGAAATTGATGTTCATAACTTTAATAATTATTTAGTTCACTGAGCAGATTTTACACGGTTCTACGATTACAAATTATTTCCCTCAATTCAAGATTTTTGATCGTAACATTTAATTAATTGTAAGTATAATAATATAGATATTAAAACAAAAACGTTCTTTTATAAGCCTGCTCAAACTAGTACCTAATAAAAAGATTAAACCTGTAACCAATCTCAACCTAATCTGTCTGTGTGTTTATCTAATAGAAGAATTTATGTATAATTTTTACATACACAGGAAAAGACAAACCTTTTTTCTTATCTGATTTAAGTTTTAATTTTAATTTTGGTTGGCTTTCAACGAGCTTTGAAGAGTCATCAATAAAAAAATCAAAACAAGAATTTCGTAATTTTCCGAATCTCGCCCATACGACCAATACTAGATGATTCCAATGATTTTAAAGATTATAATTGAAAACAGATGTCGCCGGCAAAACGTCGATGATTGTATAAATGAAGGTCGATGGTACCGTTTGCTTGTTTTGGAACTGTCACAACATGTTTTATCAATGTCAAGATTGTATTATTGAATTGCGTTTTGGCTTCACTCGATGGCAATGGACGAATTTGTTTTCAAGATGGCGCCAACATTAGAAATATTACCTTTACAATTTATTTATCAGGCCAGACGAATGATATTCAATTGAATGAATATTTTCGAAAAAGCCTTCCAATTAATACATTTTCAAGAGACACGGTATAAAAAAAAAAAAATTCGTACCTACAGTTACGATACTATCATAACATTTCTTACACGGTTTCAATCATATTATAGGAATTACAAATAGTAACTTCGAGGAATGAAAATATCATGTTTACTAACACAATAGATACACTCAGTATGTCTATAGGTATAGCTATAGCATTGTAGGTATATGTATATTGGTGATGGTGCTTACGTGTAGAATATCTTGGTGAGTCCTTGGTGGCCACCGTACGACAGCAGTTGACAGAGCAGTAGACCCGCCAGCAGCGCCCGCGGCGGCGACATCGCGCCCACGCCGCCGCCGCATTGGCGAGAGTGCGCACCTATCACGACGCCACGCGAAACTCCCTTCACACCCTCCAAAACACTCACGAACCTCGACTTTATTTTTAACGATCTTTTTTTAAAAATAAATATTCAACGTTCGAATTTTAAAATTCGCTTTCAAAATTACACTGCACTTTCTGTTTCTGTACGCGGTAGCGTTGGCGGGAAATCGTTGCGTCAGTTTCGAAACGTCATTTTATTTTATTGTCTATTCTTACATTGTCTTAGTAAGTATCCCAGAATAACGACGTTATACGGAACCACGCTTTGTATCTCTCTCGTGTCACATCTTGATGTGCGTTAGGCATTGATAGACTGTTGATAGGAGGTGATTGCGTTAGTGATATTTGTTTGGATGCGAAACGTTTGTGTTTATGCAACAACAAAGCCGCTGACGAACTGCGAGTTATTTGGAATGACAAACAAAAAAATAGTTTATTTAGCTGCATTATCAAGGACGATAACGAAACTGCTCGGAATGCGGTGCATCCCGTCACGACAAGCGGCCTGTAACTACTATATTTAACGTTACGTCCGTTTTTATGTATCTACTATAGTAGAAACTTGTAAGCGATGTTACATTGCTTCAACAACCCAGTTACGAGTGACGGATATGTAACGTTAAATTGATTGCATACGTTGGACGTTAGATGTGTCATTATTATTGATGTATAATTCATAGTAATTATTAAAAAAAAAACGAGTTACGTTACTTGACGTTATTTATAATATTGATAACGGTGTAAAAGTAGTCTTTATTCATGACGACTGGCAACTAACTGGCTGATTAACGGTAGCAATTTCGATTCGCGCTCTTTTCAAATAATTGCAAGAAACATTAGTACGAGTTCCAACCCGCATTGGAACTGCGTGGTGGAATATGTTCCAAACCTTCTCCTCAAACAAGAGGCCTAGTAGACCAACAGTGGGAAATTTACATGCTGTTGTTGTTTGTATGTGTATTCGTAACAACAGTTTATAGATTACCTGAAATTACCCGATGCGGAAATTCAGTAATGTTGCCAATTTAAAAAATAAATAAAGATAAATTTATATCGAACAAGAAACCACTGAAACTGTTCGACTAAAATATATCACTCGACAGAAACTAATTGGTCGATCTCGATACAGCAATGGGTCAATAGCTACGTCCGAGATGATGAGATAAGCTGTAGCCAGGGCATTAGCATACGACGCTGTTGCTTAATACACATTACATAAAACCAGTTGCAATTAAAATAAATTTAAATGTATTTCAAACAAAAGTGTAATCGATTATCGGTCCTTGGAAAATGTTTAAAATTTATGTCCAAGAAATACTTGACCGATTTAAAAATATTCTTACGTCGAATGTTCCAATGATTGAAAAAGATTATAATACATAAAACGGAGAAGCAGTAAAGATTAATAAGAATAAATACTAAAAATCCCCAAGTATGTTACAGATTTGAATATATTTTTCCTTCGTTAAAGATTCACGTGTTTTGGGCACTATGTCATTTTGGGTCTCATTATCATAAGAATAGCAGCATAAACGTTGTATTGTATTACAAATATAACCTACGATTAATTAGGAAAATGACTATAAGAATTTGGATATTTGAGAAATTAACATGAAGTATCAGCCTCGGGGTTTATTATTCCGAGGACTCATTTGATACCGGAGGCCAACATATCTAATTATTTGCACTAATTATCATTTTGAGTCATTCGTCGTACGACTTAAGGTGCTTGTGACGATAGGATATTGTTTTAAGGCAACTTAACCTATAACATAATTAGTATTGCCATAGCCTTCATTGGTCGGACTGTCTATAAATATTGTCGCCATAAGAATGCCTTGCATAATCAATACACCGCCAATCTTGGTATCTGAGTTGTTATGTCTTCTGTTCAGAGTAACACTGGCTCACTCGCCCTTCAAATAGGAACACAATGCTAAGTATTATTGCTCGACTCGCACGAAGCCCAGGAATGATACCTATACTAATACCATAACCACCTAGTAAATGAAATACCTTAATTTTCCTGACACAAATTAATGAAATTGAAATAATGTTTATAACATCCAAATGTCTGACATTTTACACACAAGTGGACAAAATCACATTAAGTATTTCGAAATCGCAGAATCGTTTTAATATTTTCGTTCTTTAACGTGTCACACTTCCTATTTATGTATATTTAATGCGTGAAATTCAAAATAATGAATTCACATTAAATTCTATCGAACGAATAATATTATATTTAGCAAAAGAAATCAATTTCGAGAATAATATATTCTTATAGTACGACACAGCTTAGATGTCGCATCGGCAAAATTCGTAAAACCGATCACATCCGAATTCTCAAAGACTTCAAAATAATCATCAATCTTTATTTATTTGTCATGCAAAAATGATCATTACGCAAACGTAATAACTTGTAAAGTCATATATCGAAATTCTTTCGCTAAATTGACGATTATTTTTTTTTATTTGTCAGTGTATACATTTCAATTGTGTCGTATTATATACCACACAATAATAAAACATATCTAAAGTGGCTGAATAATACTTGAACTCTTAATCATTACAATGAAGATTAGAAATATACTCCAACAGTAAGTATTAGTTCGATAATAACACTTATAATATAATAGTCATAATCGTTATTAATAGTTCAAAGTTATTACCATTTATATCTCTATTTGCGTAATTAGAGAGAATGAAACGTAACATCATTTAACTTTCAATAAAGAGACTATTAAACTTGTGCCGGGTCGATAGCTCGTTGTATTATCAATGGGACGTCAGAAAAATACGTATATATTCGCTAACGACGCGACGGCGCGCCCCTCTTAGCCAAATTATCGGTTTGCATTGGTATGAGTGACACTCGTACTTAGGAGATATCTTTGTGTGCGTGTGACGACTAAGGACTGCTATTATATTATATATTTGAAAAAGAAATTCAGAAAGATTCTTTTTGTAAATTATAATTTTTTTTACTTTTAATTTGAAGAACAAGAATTACATTATATTCGTTATTGCATGCCGGTAAACAGACCATACGAGAAAATGTAAACTGTCTGCGTCTATCAATTATCGTTTGTTTCCTACATATATGGTTATGAGAATTGTTCCCAGGCTGATCTTTAGTTTATTCAGTTCAACTTCTTGTAGTCTTGTGTTGATCGTTTAGTTTTTAAGTAGAAAAAGTACCGACTACAGACAAACCTAGAAAAATAAGAGCTGAAGGGCTCGCGATCTCTTTTTCTTTTATCTTTCTCACTAACCCGAGTTTCTAGCTTACAGAGTCAAAGAAGACCCCTGTCTCACTTATAGAGGTCTATAAGGCATTTGGCTTATTGAATGGAATAAGTTCTTTGAAGTATATTAACAATAGTAATGTATTTATCGTACCTATATGTTTTTTTAGCGTTTGAAAGTTATATATCAGTGTGGTAAGCGAAAATCAAATTGTTAAATTGATTTATTTTCATATGTACGTTGCTACGACTTTAAATATTATTTATTTCTTATCATTTGAATATAGGTAAGAATAACCTAATATCATAAATGCGAAATTTTGTATGTATTTTTTTTTGGAATCCAAAGAAACTTTACAATAAGTTATACCTATACCTATTAAAATAGGTTATAATTTATAAAGATATTTTGTGAATAATAACTGACAACCGACCACTAAAACGCAACCAAATCCGCGGACGAAAACTACTATAAATATAAAAGTAAATAATGTGCACTGTAAATCGTGTTTTGAATAATTTTTAGTATACCTACATCAAGTATTCAAATTAATCCTGATTAAATTATTAAATTGGAAAAAGTCCTTCGTTTTCCTTCCTTTTCTAGAAAAAGAAAAGGTTTTTTTTTTAAATCTGAGATAAGATATTTTAATTGTTGTATATGTATAGCATAGAGGTTGTATACGTATATACATATTTAGCATTTCAGTGACGCTGTTTAGTTCGGAATGTATCCAGACACAATAGTTCAACAAACCATTAATGTACGCTCCTGCGAAAATTAACAAATTCGATACGGGCGCAACTTCGACTAGACGGTAATATTGTAATATTATCAAAGATTTCATTTCCCGCTCGAACACCACTAAATATTGTCATTCGAGACGTTGTTTCCAACAATTTAATGTTACAATAGAGTATTGATTGGACCTCGATTACGCAATAGTTTGCGGTTCGAATCCTATCCCCAATATTGCAACATTCCAACCACAGAGATCTATATATACACACGAGTATAGTACGGAATAACTTAGATCTAGCATCGGCAAAATTCGTAAAACCGATCACATACGAATTGAGTACGCTATCCTAAATTTACAATATTTATTTCTTATGTGAATATGATCTTTACCCAAACATAATAATTTGTAATATCATATGACCTAATCTATTATTCAATTTGACACGTCGATTTACACCCACTGATGCGAGAATCTATAGCGAAGAATAGCGTCGAATGGCGCGATAGGGAGCTTTTTCTATTGGTATAAATCTTCAGTGATCGGTTTTATGGAATTTGCCGATGCTACATCTAAGTTGTGTCGTACTATACATTTCCATAACAAGCGAGAATTCTTGAATAATATTGATCAAAGTCGATTTTAATTACATTTACTCCTTATATATGAGAAATGCTTGCAATTTAAAGTTCGATATTAAATTGCAAGTGAAAGAGAGTTATGACGAAGAAGAAAATGTAAGATCGGAGTCATAACTAGTTCTACTGATGGGATGTAATTAACTGATTCACAAAGTCTACGTACATAGAAATATAAATGTTACTAATAGAAAAATTATGTACGTTGTTGCAATTTTACTAAATATTTAGGGTCAATGACCTTCCATAACGCGACATATTGATTTATTATCAAACTGATGATCAAATCAAATGGAAACTATTTTCGAATGCCATTTCTGACTATTCCTAAGTTTGTTTTTATAATACTATGAAAGAACTAAACTGATATAATTTTAATCATAATTTTCTAATGTTATGTTATCTATAGATTAGTTATATTGTAAGGACCTAACTACATGGTTACACGAGTGGGGCGAGAGGAAGTGACCGCGAGTGTAATCGTGACCCGGGTTCGAATATGCGAGTTTGTTGACATTAACTGTGAATACTGCTTACGATCTAAATAGCGGACTATAGATATGCATAGTAATAATCAGTGCTAAATTAAAACTAAAAAAAAAAGATATAATAAAACAAACAGATTAATTTCTTATCGAATTAATACCGACAATGTTATGCTCGATATAAATCAAACAAAAGTTTCGGGTTATTTCCGAATGACAATAGCGCCGGAGCTACTCACGTGAGCGGACTTCGACCTTGAGTTGTAATTAAATATTCTAACTAACATAAAACCTAACAGACAATACCATGTTTGAATCTTAATTCTGATTTACAGCGAGTAGGTAGAGATTATAAGTCACTTTCATACATATCGAATAATTTAGGGCCCAGTGTATGTCCTTGCTGACTCCACAATACACTTGTGAGAACAAGATTGCAAAAGTCAAAACAGCTTTCCCCGATAGAGCAATGTACGAAGTAGGCGGGTTGTATGCCTTGCAACCGGTGACACTACTCGTGAGTTGAACTTTTAACTACACACGATCATATGATTTAATCCGATATAGATAAGATCTAGATTGGCGTCCACTTCAGACGTATCGGATTTAACTGGTGTCTAAATCCTACGGTCTGGTAAGCTTCATTAGCAAGTTCAATTGTTGTGACGACTGTAAAGCAAATCATCTAATATATTACTTGTCGGGACCAACCGGTAACACCGGAATGAACACAATCATTGGAACATTATTCATGGTTTAAAAATAGACGAACTCCTTCATGAATATGAAATATTTATAACTAACACAGTTATGATCGAAGATGAACTATTACAGGTGTAATCTCGTCTGTTAATACTGACGTATGCCAATGACGAAATCAAAACAAATAAAA
The DNA here is from genome assembly GCF_905220365.1 of Vanessa cardui. Classification (NCBI taxonomy): domain Eukaryota; kingdom Metazoa; phylum Arthropoda; class Insecta; order Lepidoptera; family Nymphalidae; genus Vanessa; species Vanessa cardui. The sequence continues at coordinate 1,790,626 of NC_061129.1, forward strand.
AAAATATCTTAGAACTTATCGTGTTGAATGTTATCTCAAATAATTTAATCTACTTAATGACAGATAACGTAAAGAAATTGATAAAAACAGATAATTACACGTGTCATGTCAGGCTTCGGTAATTTGATTTCTGAGAAAGATAATCTGATCATATTAACATTATAATAATTATGCAATACTTTCTAAACAAATATGAAACAATCGAACGCGTAGCCAATTATTAAGAATATAAATTACAGTGTAACAAATTATGTAATATAATATTGTGCATTAAATGGAAGTTTAATCCGGCATGTTTAATATCACCGAAAGGGCAAATCTCGTCGTTGTCGTGTATGACAGCGTTCAAATTTTAAATCACGCGACAGGAGTTGATCGAAGAAATGGATAAATTCGAAGTTAGGTTTGGCCATTTCAAATTAGAAACCACGCCGCCTACAGGTTTGGCCGATAGAGGGCAGCCGTGGGCGAGATTTAATGAAGTCGGGATTGCGGAGACAGGCGCATAATCTAATATTTACTGTCCATTGTCTCGCTACACTAGTGTCGCAACTGTTGCCCGCGGGTGGCGGTTTCTTTGAAACCCGATGCTTATTAATCTCAGTCCTTTTACTTTATTATGATCATTTTGTCTAAAACCAAAAACGTCTCGGTATAACTTTCAATTCATTACTAGCGCGTTTAAATTTGTTTTAATTGAGTTGTTGACTAGTTTATGGAATACGTTGTAGCCAATTTATTACTAATTACTCTATTTGAAAACTTGAAATTAAGATTGATATTTTTTTACTTCAGATAGGAATTATTTCTTCCATGAGTTCTGTCTAGGATTAAGTTACCAGTTTGGAATTGTAGTAACGACAAATTTTGCAAGATTATTATATTTCATTTTTAAATAAATTGTAATGTAATGTCTAAGTCATGTAAGTTTCCTAAAATGGGTATAGAGTCTATTGAAACTTGAATAGAGCTATAAGATCAAAGGGCTCATCAAAGTTGACTTAAGACATATAGTGATGTCTACTTCTAGAACATAAATAAAATGTATAGGGAATAGATTAATGTAACTTTATTGGATAATATCGATAGTTTCGAAATGAAGTCATAATTTAATCAGTCTTTATTTTTTAATACAATTGATTGAGAATAATTTGCCAGTTTTTAAACTAATCAATGCTGTAAATCTTCGTTTATATGCCCCAGTTCGAAGACGTCGAGCAAAAGAAACATGCATGGAACATTGACCTAGATGATGTACGATAATTCGCAGTACAATTGACTGACGTTGGTTTAGAAGGTCTAACTCTAAACAATAGAAATTAAACGATTATTTTACTTGTTTATTTTTTTTTATCTTGTTATACGAACGACTAAAATCCAAATATTTGTAAAAGCAACACCAAGTCAGTGACCTGAATAACTTATACCTGTTTTCGATTCTTGTATCTGATTTCGTACTTAAGTAAAGAAACCAATTCAATATGTATTGGTTTTAGTAGATTTTATAAGTTTATTGACTTTTTAATTTTAATCCTTTGGAATCATCTAGATCATTAAATTTTTAGTATCAGGCGCTGCTTGTTTGAAATATCTAAGTCCGGATAGTTCGTCAACAAACGTACCAACGATAACCGGACTTTAAGCATTAAAATATATATCTCTAGCACGCAAAGCTGCAAATAAGGAATTTGCTATAAAGATCTCAAGTAAATAAGCATTTCGCATAGCACCAGCCGCGTTCAAGCAGCTATAAATAGATACCTAGGCTCCAAATGGACTAGCTAGGCCTTCGAGGCACTCGGCCGACCTAAATATTGACATGGGCGTGGAATTTATGTTCTTGTTAAAATTGTTTAAATGACAACACCGACGGGTTACGGTAAATTGAAATTAGCGAAAGCAACTGAAACCAAAGCCATTATTGTATGTTTTTGAGTTTTCAATGGAGTTTATCGTTTGCGATGCGCTAATGCCGACAACTTTACGGCGTGCCAACGAGGTGTGCGAAATGTGAAGTCTGTTTCGCTATTTATTTATTAAGGTGAAAGGATTTACTATATATCCCGCGAGCACAATAAACATCTAGTTAAGAATATCAAAGTTTATAGACTGAGCATTCATGTGTTTAATTTTCAAATAAAACAAAGTCGCATTCTCTGTCCATGTATCCCCATGTATACCTAAATCTTTAAAACTACGCAACGGATTTTGATGCGGTTTCTTTTATTAGATAGAGTGTTTCGAAAGGAAGGTTTTTGTATAAAATATATGAGCAGTATAATTTACAAACACTGATAGTTTTAGAAGTATCTAATGTGATGTCGTCAATAAACAAATTCTGTAGTATATTTAGTATCAGTATTGCATCCGTGCGATGCCGGGGCGGATCGCTAATTTATAAGTCCATCTCTTGCTTTTTAATGGAGAAAAACCTTGAAAAAACATCTCAACATCCGCTTGTACCCATGGAGCAGAGTGACGGATTAAACTCTAAGCCCTTTCCTTAAGGAGTGATTCTTACTATGTATTTCTTTACAACTTTTTATCGGTACTAAAATTACTATCTGAGATAAGAGCTGTGAGATCGTAATGCATCGAGCAAACTTTGATCTCGTTGTCAAATGTCACATCTCGATATAGACGTTCCACTTTTAAGTTGATTTTTAGAACATAATGTTGTGAGCTATTCATCATCAATACATAGTACACAGTAAAGTCACTTACGACTGTCTGTCCCTATGTATGCTTAGATAAAAATATAGATTGATTCAAGGGGAAGGTCCATATGTATAATATGGTAGAGAAAAACTTTTAATTTTTGGAGGTGTCTGAAATGATGTCGTAAGAAAACATTTTTGTACAAACACGTGCGAAGCCGGGGCGGATCGCTAGTATAAATATAAAACAGAAGAAACCAACATTTATTCAGCACAATCGATTTAAAAACTACAAAATATATGCTTGTGGATTTTTTTGGCAATTTTCTTTTGATACGGTACGAAAAAATGGCGGTGAAAATTTATGTCGCGCCCCTAGGGTGACATTAAAACTAGACAGTGAAGTCGCTCGCTAAGCCGCCAATTAAGTGTCAAGCTCGAAACAGACAACTTCACACCTCAATATAATGTTTATTATGTTACAAATTTATATTAGATATGTTTAAATTTGTGTGTGTGATAGGTATAGTTCCTGTATTTGTACCTACTAAACATTTTCATATTCATATAGCATTACAAAAATACGTATATTGATAACTTCTTAAAATATATCAGTACATATTCTAATATGGATTGGAACACAGACGTGAACGGTGGAAGATTCACAGGTTCTATGTATTGGGTTTACTCCATGTCACCTAGGCACATTTAAAACATAAAAAAGATCCCTAAACTCTAAATAAACTTTATTTAAGTAGGCTTTTACAAGCACTCTTGAATCGTCATTTTACAATTAAGTGAAACTAACACCGGTACGGAAAGTAGATTCTACCGAGAAGAACCGGTAAGAAACTCAGTAGTTACTCTTTTTCAACATTTAAAAAATACAAAGTCATGTTAGTTAATACAATTATTTAAATTAATATATCCTGCTTGGTAGTCAACAGGTATTAACTCCACGCATTATTATCATCTATATTACAAAGAAATATATATCAAAATATAAACGACATAGGTTTTTATTTTAATATTATTATCGTTTACTTCGAAGTATCTAGAATGCTGTCCTGTTTCGTTTGCATAATTTAATTGATTCCTTCGATAATTTAATAATTATTGCGATAACCTGATCCAAGTATTTATCGCGTTTCACAATCCTTAAATCCGTATTGGGAATTCATAAACTGCGAAATTATTAGATATAGCATATTATCTAAATACTATCTATTAATTTCTCATTTTATGGATAAAGTCAAAGTCATTTTTTTTTTCGATATAGAAATTATTACACTTGCTAATCGATTAATGAGACAAAAATCTACCACCGATTTTGAAGTAAAGACACACTGAGATGAACAGGCAAAAGAGACGAAGAGAAGAAAGAAAAAGAAAGAAGAGTGAAGTATATAACTTTGCATACTATATTATATATATTTAAAGTTATTTTGTTTCTGTAACACATCCTTTAAATATGGTGTTAGATATCCTATGCCCTTTCTGAAGTTCTATTCGGTCACTTAATCATGTGTGGCACTACATTTTTTTATAGTATACGACGGGCATATGGGCATGATGGTAAGTGGTCACCACCACCCGCGCTTTATAAAATATTAACCATTCCCCTCATGCGCCAACAAACTTCAGATCTTAGACGATACTTCAGTAGCACGGCAATACCAAAAATATTTTTTGGCGGTTTGATGGTACCTACTGTCGGAAGAGTATTAATAGCGCCTTATTTTAGAATCTTCTTCCTTCTTCCTAGTCGTTTCCTCATAACTGAGGGTCGTGACCACCATGCGTGTGGCTCTCCTGAACAATTCGCACCACCTTCCTCCAGCCATTCCTATTGTGCCATGCGTAGGCAAGCCTGGGCACAAGATCCTGTGGCTGTCTTTACCATGTCTAATTTTAGAATATATAACTCATATTCATACAGGAAAAGATTACGTAGGATTAAAATAAATTAATTATATACGATGACTAACAAATTAGTCATTAAATACAGACAGACAGACAGACAGAGGAAAATCAGGGCTGCTATCAGTAACATGACTTATACCTGACTATTCTGTTGACTAGCATTCGCCTACATCCTTGCTCGCAATATTAATGTTCTAAAATTATTTCCATTTAATAATATCAGTTCCTTTAAAAAAAAAAAATTAAAAAAACAATTTCAATTAAATAATAATTACTTATAATGAAACTCATTATTTAATCAGAACGTACCTACATACTTAGTCGAATAATGAGAATACATTAATTAATTAATATTTTTCTTATTTCCATTTAGGAACTATTGCTTTATTTTTATTTTGTAATATGAAAGGCGAGAAACTAATTACTGTTTTTGTATCCCCTTGTAAATATTATGTATTTTGATTGCGTGCTTATAAAAAATACAAAGATTATTGTAAATAACAATTAAGAAATATTTAGCTAGACAATAGTTTTATAATTTAATTTAAATCGTAACAGTTTTACTACGTTTTAATTTTAATTCGTAAGTTTCGGATTAAATTGTTATCATTAAATAAATGAATGTGACGTTTATAGTGTAATGTATAAAAGTACAGCCGCATAAACTAAAATATATAAAATTACAATAACGTCCTAAGTCTAGTCTCGTTAAATTACTAAAAAAAAAACACCATCCCTAACATACATACATATTAAAACGAACGTTAAAATCGAAATTGCGATTCGAAATATGAACTAACCCTGTTACGAGTGGATGCAATATGATGGAACGTGTTTTTTTTTTGCCACATTGCTCCGAGGTCAAGGCCTATTGCATCGAGATCTATTATATAAGATCTCTTTCGTGATATTGATCTTTTTATTTACTAAAAAGTTAAGTCGGGCAAATTATTAAATCAATAATTTAATATGTGATTTTAATTTTTTTTTTGTAAAGAATAATGGAATGTTTTAAAATTATAAATATGTATTCCATTATAAAACCTTTGATACAAACTTTGAGAATATCCGCCATCTCAGTCATCACTGCGGTAGTGACCTATATCGCGATGTAGCGTCCACAGCTTGTGATAATGAGAAATGACTTCTTGACATTCTGCAGACTTCCAAAAAGACCACTATAGTTTTAAAAAAACTTTGTTGTTTTCGAACGCTGGACTCTAAGTGTTGTATCGTGTACTCTACTTTGAGTTTTGTGGAATTTTTATTTAATATGCTGTTGCAACTTTGGAGTGAGAATATTTTTAAAACGTAACTTTTGACATTTAAGTAGAATCTAGTATTTGTTTTTAAAGGTTTTTTTTTTTGCATTTTTCTTAAAGGTACCTCGGCGGGAGTTGTTTATATTATGGACAGCTAAATTATAATTTCAGAATGTTCTGGAATATATTAAATAAAAAATACTAAAATATTTAAGCTTATTTTTATATTATTTTTACCGAATTCAAAATTATTGACTTTTTAGACGTCTTTTTCTGCTAATCTTAATCCTTATGCGAATTGTTCTAGACGGTCCGAATGTTATGCTAATATTATTCAAATCGTACAGGGCAGAATTTAATTACTTACATAACGATTAAAGGTCATCGGACATTTTAGAATTTAAACAATTCAGTTCGCGAATGCTTTGTTGTTACAAAAATAAACGCAACAAAAAAAATCACCAAACGATACAAATGTAAAAAGACTTATGATACCATTAAAATGTATTGTTCATTTTCATTTTTAAAAGTTAAAATTATTCTATAATTGATTTACAGTTCGACACTCGCGGTGAAATCGATTATAAAATGTGATAAAGTATTTATAGAGCTTAACCGGTAAAATTAGAGTATCGATATCAAGGCCTATTATATATTTGTATTTCGATTTTCATATCTCTAATACATTTGCAAGGGATTACGGTCGCACCGGTGATTTATGCTGAGGATAGTTGCGATATCAATAAAGCCTTGAATAATGTTATATCGGGAACAAGATTCATTGGTTTGCAAAAACAAAGTATTAGAGAGAATAATGATATCTGTGAAGACTGAATTTATGAAAAAGATGACTTCGTTATAGTTAATAAATAGAATACACACCAAATATGGTTACGGGAATACCATATTTGTCATAAGTTACCATCGCTACCGATCGAGCTAGTGCAACTAAAATATTCCCGCAACGAAACAAAATCACGTTTCGAAACACACACTTTGTTTAAAACTGTCACAAGTTTAGAAATTTCAAACGTTTTACTGATAACTAATCCGCGTTTAGTTCGACTGCGTTGAATATATATCGGACGATGGTAACAAACGTCCGCTGCGTGCGCGTTCACGAGACATACTAAATTATTGGTATTGCAAACTCGGCATTACCGTCTAACGTAGGGCTGCAACGTTCTGATAACAAATGGCTAAGTTGACTTTTGAATGCACTCAGGGACGCACAGACAACTTTTTTTTTTTTAAATTACGAAGCAAAAAACGCAATATTCATATATTTCTTTTGATATCCACTTATAGAGTTAATGTTGAGCACTTTTAAATATAATATAGTATAATAAGAATACTCTTAAAAAGTTACTGACGAATTTTCAAAACCTTTAATATTATATGAATTTTATAATCAAAAAAAAAAAATGTTTTAAGAAAAATGTTTTTTTATTTTTTATGTCATTGACAGTTACAATAGTAAGTTGGTAGCCCTGATTGAGAGCGAAATTATTTTCTGAACGTCTATGAACAGTTAAAATTGAACTCTCCTCCGGTACAATTACAGTTGAACTTGTAACGCAGGGTCAAGGTATTTTTTAACGTGCAAACAGGTTACCGCGAGAAATCCGAGACACAACACAAGTGTTCTTAGATAAAAGTTATCAACAAACTGCTTAGAGAAATGAAAGTAAAACCATCATCTTTATTTCTTAATTTTTAAATTACCTTTGATCAACATTCATTGGATGAACGGTTAATTCTTATATAAACATTTGATCCATTATTAATTTATGTATTCATTTACATGATAGATTTAAACGAGTTTTTGAAATGTTTAAACACTGACAGCCGGGTATGAAGGATGACTCTGGAAGAAAAACTAACTACTTGATAGTACTCATTATATATGTATTACAATGCCGAACAGCAAGTATTTTTGTGTGCCTGTGTGAAGCGTGAGTGAGCCAGTGTAACTTCAGACACAAGGGACATAACATTTTAGCTCTCAGGGTTGGTAGTGACTTAGCGATGCAAGGATTGGTTACAATTACTTAAAGCGCCAATTTCTATGGGCGGGAGTCAAAACTTACCATCAAATGAATCACATGCCTAACCAACATCTTATTATATAAGTATTAAATATTTAAATAAAATCATACTAATTATAACAACAAAACTATCTCTGTTTCATTAAGTTACTTTAAGATGTTACCAACCAACAAAAATATCTTACAACTAGTTAATATTCTTTGATTGCGTGTGTCGTCCCCCTAAGGAAAAGCCGCGTGTGGCGCGCGCTTTACACTAACAGCTGCGATCTCACACAAAGCGCCCATTCGGTAGAATAGTTTAATTGACAGAGCACCTCAGACACAATGAGAGATAAACAGGCTGGCATCTTGGCGGAGTTCGATTTTTAACCAACTTTAAAATAAGGTATCTATTCGGTGGTACAATTTTTGTCTGTTACGATAGAACAAATAAAAACCTATTAAGAAAATTATTTTTACGTTTGGTATACTATTGGCTTGATCCAATTCAATTTTAAAGAATATGTAATTTATTTGTCATTTTTTTTAATGAATGTTTTATTTATGAACGTATGCTGATTATACTATTGAAAAAATAAATCAAAATATACTTCATTCAAGTATTCTTTTACAAGCACTATTGAATCGTCATTTAACAATTGTATTAATTGAAACTATAACCGCTTCAGAATTTAGATTCTAATGAGAAGAACCGGAAAGAAACTCAGTATTACTAGTCTTTTCCAACATTTAAAAAACAAAGTTATGATAGTTACATACAATTATTCATGTGTGTAATATATCCTGCCTGGAAGTCTGTATAATCTTCTGTTGAACATTATGCCTTCTTTACCAATATATGTTTTGCAAATTATTTGAATTTATGGAATGTAAAAAAGCAATGTAAATAGTTTATATTTTTGCGTTGGCGTGTCATTTCAAAAATGTGTATTTCGTTTAATATTTATTATATATAAGTGATGGAACCTTTTAATTTGATTAAACCTACTCGTTACACATAAATACATATATACGTAAGACACATAAGTAAACGTACACGTAATGAGTCACTCAGAAATGATTTTGTCGTAGATTCCAAACGAAATTTCTATGTTATATATAATCTTTCTCATCGTAACATAACAGAGGTGTATATGTATCTATCTAGCACTATTAGAAATTATAATATACGTTCCGCAGATTCTCCAATCAACAGCTTAATTGCTCAATCGATCTTTTACGAATTCAACCGAAATTCCCAAATTAAATTTCGAATCCTACGCTGTTCCAATGCAGTACAAAATAAAATAAAATATAATTTCCCTTAGACGACAAATAATAAAGCAGACAATTAAAACGTAACTTTCACATAAAAGCTTTTCACCTCCACCCAGAGGTCATTTCCACTGCACATAACACAACAATACCAAGCAAAACCTAATCAAATGCAAGAACGATATAGTCTGTATATACAATTTTTATAAATCGTACAAAGCCTGAGGACGGACGTAGAATAATAGCTGAATCAATGTACCGTGACGGATTGTCAGGCGGATAATTCAATGCTTACGATGATTTAAATAATATGCCATTCTATATGACAATCGGTGCTTTATGGAAATAGAAACTATCGTGTGAAATTCGAAATGATTAAAGAGATTACTCGAGAACGATATTGAAACGGAGAGTGAGAGATATGAAAAGATTACGCGTCTTTATATATAAATATATCTCATATATATGTCGATAAGTTGAACATAATGATGTATTTATTTCTACATATAACTATTTCAGCAGTAGCGAATTTACTTAACAAAGACTTGTCACTTTTACTCAATATTAAGAAGAGATCAGACGCAAGTGTTAAAACGATAACTTATCAACTTTAGAGATTATGTATTCCTATACAGAAAAACTCAAGCTTTCCAAGACTCTGTATAAATTGGAACCTCGTTTTCTGCAGCTTCACATACTTGCCACGCGACTAACAAAGCCAAAATGATATGTATACTAAGACATATTATTTCAAAAAGGTAAATCAAATCCATTATAACCCTTAAATAATAATAAGATACAGTATAACTAGTTGTGCCCGCGGCGTTGCTCGCGTTTTAGGGGTTTGGTTGTCTCGTGTTAGACAAAAAAGGTAGCCCTTCCCTGGAGTTCAAATTTAACTCATACCATTTCATCAAATTCGGTTCAGCGGTTTGATCGTGAAAGAGCGACAGATATACAGACAGAGTTACTTTCACATTTATAATATTATAGTATAGAAATATAGATTATATTGAACTATACATTATCCGTGACTGCGCACGCGTCAAGATGTAATCAACATTTCAATTATACAATGTTTTTTGCAAGTCCATCTGGGAATTAATTAACAAATTTTCTACCGCTGAGTAGTAAATTACTAATGTATAATATTGTTGTGTTGAATTTTTTAGGAGTGAGTGAGCCAGCATAACTATAGCCACATAGTCATACACCCTTAATTCCCAAGGTTGGTGGCCCATTGGAGTTGGTGATCACTGATTATCAGGCAGCGTTTCCTAGTCTGCTTGTCTATTTTAAATGATGTTTACAACTGAAATATCTATGCATTCAAAATTTAAGTATATTTCAGAGGAAATATATCAACGCGTCCGATGTGTGATAAGGTTCTTCCCGCCCATTCTTGACTGTCGTACATTCCTCGATAAATAACTTGAGCGAAACAATGGACAGATTGCAAGCAGTTATTACAAGTCAAGAAACAATTAGTTCAATACACGAACTTATAAATAAATCAAATATAAAAAGAAAGCGCCCGTCGCCGTTTAACAAATCGTTGACTAAATATTATTGAAAAACAATCGATATAACTCTCAATATTTTATTTCCTACAGCTATGAAAGCCGGCAAATGATTTATCATTACGGTCGGTCAGCACAACCTGCGTCGCCTATAACCGTAACACTAACAGCACTCCCTGGCCGGGGCTTGTATTTTACGTAACACCTAGGGTTGTCACATGGCATGAAAAAAATAATCCTAATACATATATTAAAGATTTTACTTCCAAGTAAATTTAAGGCGGAATTCATATCAGATCATTTACAAATTGTGTCACTTGCAGTGAAAATAAAAAAATCGTAATACATATATCATATTACGATTTTTAGTACCGAGTAAGTTTGAGGTCGAATTCATTTCAGACCATTTACCAATATGAAGTATATTGGTAAATGGTCTGAAATGACAGACATCCTACAGACAACTTCAGGTTCATTTCCACCACCATTTCGATCGTTATAAATTTGGGATTTCTTAGCTATTATTCTTCGAGAGAAATATTTATTTTAATCAAATACTTCATAATCAGTTCTAAAACACTTAACGGTATAGGCTGGAGAATAGTATTTGAAATTATTCAGACTATTTACTATGTTTTTTTATTTCTAGTTGGTGGAACTCTATCGACATTATCTACGAATATCTTGTTCACAATACTATTGAGACTATTACACCAACTAGAAATAAAAAAACATAGTAAATATTAGGTATTAAATAACTGTAATGATAAAAATAACCATGTTAATTTAAAATCTTATATAGTAATTGAAATGTATTGTATTGCAACCGCATCATCTAAGAATCTCACGTCATCTCATCTGTCAACGATTGTACAAACAAATCGCAACAATTTAAATAATTAATCGTCTTAATTTGACTGAAATATTACATTCCGTGATCACAAGGGAACACTCGTGACGAAGTTTGGATTTCGTTCGAAATTATTGAGATACTCGTTGCGGCATTTGACAGATATGACGATAAATAACAATCAAATAATATATTTAATGTTTTGCTTTGTAATAATTTGTTCAGATGTACTAAGAAATAACTTATAAACGCAATGATAAATATTTGTAAAGACTCGTGTTCGTAATTCGACTATGATCATTATTTAAAACTTTAGGAAAATATAATTACATATATGAATTTCCCAAAGTTTCATATTTTTTTATTGACAAGACATAAACAAAATGTAAGAAAACAGTTTTATTTAAATTACTGAACTGATTTTTCTTTGCATATTTATATATAAAAGCATTAAAAAAAAAACGATCCTTTAAATCTAATACCTGAATAGGGAGCTGAGCTAGTGTCACATAGACAGAGTCGCGGTATGTTGACAACGTTACAAGAAGCGGTAGCCCTGAGTCGGCGACCACACGTCGTGACGGGTTAACGTGGAACGAGTTATTTTAGCAGTTCAGTGGTTCCGTAGCGATTTCCGTGGGCGGGTAAACACGTAGTGGCAAATAGCAATGATACGCAAATTATAATCAAACGTCAAACGCCTATCGCCTATTTATAGAATGTCGTGTGTCTGTCGCTAGGCCAACTGTTGCACTGTCACTTTCGTTAAAGTATTCTTTCATTTATTGTATCGCGAATTTTTGTAACATACTAGCGATCCGCCCCTGTTTCGCATGGGTGCAATACTAATACTAATTATAATACAGAATTTGTTTATTTATATCACATTAGAAACTTATAAATTTATCAGCGGTTTTTTTACCATATTGACCATGTCCATACAATAACCTTCCTCTCGAATCACTGTATCTATTAAAAAATCCACATCCAAATCAGTTGCGTAATTTTAAAGATATAAGCATACATAGGGAGAGACAGCTGGTAAGTGACTTTGTTTTATACTATGTTAATAAAGCTATGAGAAAACATTTCCTTATTTAAAAAGTGTCTTAAACGTTGTAGTAAACTAACTTCATACTTACACTTTACAGGTATAAGGAATGAGTTTCTTGGTTGATCTCGGCGTCTTTAAATAATATATCTTCGTATCATAAATGAAGCAAGTAAATAAGTGCTATGGAGGAAGATCGCATACACAGAAAACGATATGAAAATGCCCACAATAGCAAAACACAGCCCAAGTCCGTTGTAATTATATCATGAAACTAAATTATAAAAACAAATGAACCCCTATATCTACATAAATGTAAAAGAGAAACGAATAAATGAATCAATTAAAATAATAACGATTATCAATTACTCGAATGAATCGAATAATATATTAAACTCGTATTACATCACACTCGGGCGTAGTTCACACGATGCCGGAAACATGCAATCTCATTCGATTCGTCCCGAGAACGATCGGGGCTACGTTAGCGAAGCTTATCTGACCTCTTCGCATTTATACGAATGCGTGTGTTAGTGTATTATAGTATAGTACGACAAAACTTAGATGTGGCATCGGCAAAATTCGTAAAACCGATCACATCCGAATTAAGTACGCTATCCCAAATTATCAATAATTATTTCTTATTTGAATATGATCTTTACTTAAACGTAATAATTTGTAAGATCATATGACCTAATATATTATTCAATTTGGCACGTTGTTTTACATCCACTGATGCGAGAATCTATAGCGAAGAATAGCGTCGAATGGCGCGATAGGGAGCTATTTCTATTGGTTGTGTAAATCGGCAGTAATCGGTTTTATTGAATTTGCTGATGCTACATCTAAGTTGTGTCGTACTATACAGGGCATTGTAATGTCAAAATGAATATTCAATGTTTAGTTTCAGGACATCGGTTCTGATAACATGAGGATCTGGACGTGAATTTGTGTGCTTACACTGTAAACTGTCATCATCACTATCATTACATAGTATACAACAAAGTCGCTTACCGCTGTCTGACCCTGGATGCTTAGATCTTTAAAATTACGCAACCGATTTTAATGGTTTTTTTTTAATAGATAGAGTGATTCAAGAGGAATATTATTAGGGTAATGGTGACCACTTACCATCAGGTGGCCCATATGCTCGCCCGCCAACCTATACCATAAAAAAATAGGTATGATGTACGTCTAATGTGGGATATCAATAAACTGTCAATCTACACTAATAATATAAATGGTAAAGTCAATCGTCTGTCTATCTGTTGCTCTTTCACCGCTAAGCCACTGAATAGAACTTGATTAAATTTGACAAAAAGAAAGCGTGAACCCCAAGGAAGGACATATGCTACTTTTTTTTAAATAGTTTTGTCATGAACTTTTCAAGTAGTATCATGAATATCACCATCAACATCCTGTAAATTTTCCATTTCTCGGCTAAAATTTGGAGCATACCACGCTGCTCCAATGTTAATTATAAGCAACTGCTTATATATTTGACAATTCTGTGCGCAAACACAGGTGTAGATTGGGCCTTAGCCCAACAGTAGGACATTTACAGGCTATTAATGTAGGCTTTCTTTTAAATTATATATAAAATAATAATGAAATCCCCCGCGTTGCCTTCGCGGGTGGAGCTAGTGTTCAAAAATAAAACAACTTGATTTGCTAGAATGTTTTCTTTTATGTAGGCTCTTTACGCCCCTGGGTGCCCATTAATGTTTGAACATTACGAGCAACTACAAGAAGACCAATACAAGAAGAGTGAATTAAGATTACTCAAGGCTATATCGGCAAACCTACCAAGACGATCAAGAAAATAATTGTATTTCAAAAATAGGTTGAATATACAATTCATTTTTGAAATGAATACTGTAGAGCTTCAGCTTTTACAATTTAAAAAATTAAAGAATCAAAAACGAAAACATAAATTTTGAATTTCGAATAGTGTGAAAGAACGTTACAAGCAGGTTGTGTAATAACATTTAGACAAGACAGGCCGTGATAAACGTGGTTACGTAGACGTCATACGTCAACGTCAGTCAAACGTCAACATTTACGGAGTGGGACAGTGTTGTTGGAAGCAACCGTTGCACGATTGGTGACGCATTGGTGGCGGATAGAATTACCAATATTTCTTACACTGGCAATGCCTATGTGCGTGACCACTTACAATTTCATAAATAGCTCATTAGCATGACTGCCATCGTACTTCATAATTTAAAAAAAAAACATTTGAATTGAGAACCTTTTCCTTTTTCTTGAAGTCAAAAGTTATGCCACCAAATTGGAAGCCACTTACAAAGACAAACCTATGTACATTTATATTGGTACTGCTTTTTTTGCTATATTTTCATATAACCGTATCTATATATATCATATAATGTCTGTCTGTCGATTGGATACGTCCGTGTTGCTGAAACAATGGTTTATGTAAGCGAGGTCACGCGACCTCGAGACCTCGCAGACGAACTGAGCTTTATTGCCCAGACAATACGGACCATGACATATATCTTGCGGCCGCCGCAGTAATATGAAGCTCAACTATTCAAAGTATCGGCTATCGACTTGGCAGTTTTTAATTATAATATTCATATCCTTCCTGATTAATCATTATTTTCATAAAATTATTTAGTTACGCGGAATGTTTTACCTAAATCTTGTTTCATACAATATTTTACAATGAAAATACTTCACGTCAATCTAACTAGTCGACGTGAAATCGCCCGTAAATTAAATGTTATGTTTTTTAATTCCGTTGATTAGTTTCTTAGTTTGCCCGGCGACGCACGGTTTACATAAAACATGGTATTAAATTTTTCTAATAGTAAGGTCAGACGTGGTCAAAATATAAACGATGTGGCTTAACAGGTATCACTAAGAAAAACTTCTGCAAAATGCCCGAAGCTCGCAACCAACCACTGTCCCCATCACAAAGTTGACGTAAAATATTTATTAAATAGTAAACAAATGTCCGATTAAAAAACCGGACACAGTCACTACTCTGGCGGTACAACATATATTTTGTAAAAAAAACAAAAATCTCAAATAATTCATACGTACATACAATAGCAATTATTGAATACAGATAAATGTCATTGAAACTCACAGAGACATAAGACGTGTTAATGCATCCGATGCTCGTGTAAGCGACAATCAACCATCTACATAATTAGAATCTCACGAAGATATCGCACCCAAATGATGGACTAATTGAGATGACATTTAGTGATGTCGCATTCCGGCGGGCTGGGTAAATGTCGTGAACAAGAGACGTCGCTTTGCGCCTCAGAGATTATCTGGGCTAGGTGTTTTGAGACATAATACAGTTACAAAACTTTTGTGCGTTCAAACTAGATCTGGTTCGCTGCTTTGCACGCGTGACGTCACGAATTGTACTTTTCGTGTATTTTATATAAACGTATGTTGAATTAATAGCGTCACAATTACAGTACACTAGCTGAACCAGCGGCTTAATCTTCGTGAAACTTATAAAACTTTACCCACCCAAATATTCGCCATCTAGGACATTTCGTCGGAACTCAAACTATCGCCAAACCAAAATGCCATCCAAACTCGTTCAGCAGTGTCCAATCAGAGTTACTTTTGCTTCTATACCATTAGTGTAGATGTACTTTCAAAATTATTCTAAGAGTCAAGTAATTTCATATTTGTTCTAACGTTTTAAATCTTGTAAGTACTGATATGTATTCTTTATTTATATATAATTTATAAAGTAGCATACATAATAAAACAGGTCAAGTGCGTGCCGGATTCCTGAATAAAGAGTATTGATCACCGCTCTTGACTTCGAACTTTTTATTGTTATTTTAGTTTGTCACGACAGACATAGTTATACAAATTCTATAAAATTCGACCGGCTAGCTGTAACGGTCATAAAATAAAAATACAGGAAAAAAAAATTCGCAGGAAAATATAAACAGGCAGCGTAGCGTAGCGTAGTTATACGAATTTTCAAACTAACAACCAAGCAACTAAAGATAAAACGGCAAAAATAACAGCATCACAACCTTGATCTACGATGACAAGTAATATATTATTTGCATATCAAAACAAACATTACATACATATAATCAAATTATACATTATTTTCGCCGTTCGCTTTGAGCTGATAGGATTTTATTTGATAACTATCTCGTGATATCTTGATTGCTGACAATAAAGATACATTATAATAATAAAAAAAAAACATGAATCAATTCTATTTACATTTTTATATACAAGACTAATTATTAGATAACGGGAAAAGTTTTTAATTAACTAGCGACCCGACCCGGCTACACACGGGTGCAATATTTATACTTAATGTTCTACAGATTTTTATTGTTTCTTTAATAGATTGTCCTTTCTTTTGAATCACTCTTATCTATTTAAAAAAAACCGCATCAAAATCCGTTGCGTAATTTTAAAGATCTAAACATACACAGAGACAGACAGCGATAAGCGACTTTGTTTTATACTATGTAATAACGATTTGTAGATTTTTATATGAAGATTTATATTTTGAGTACCAGGCCAGACCAGTAAATGCAGGCCACCAGTCGGTAGGTTAACACGTTTGCCCTTAGATAATAACTGAGCAATGTAATTAATATAAGTATCCTGTATTATCAATACATCACCTAGAATGGGCGAGTAAGTTTGGGTGATATTTTATAATCCATTGTGTAATTGCATTGGTTCAATAAACGTAAATGTAATTGCATTTATACTGCAACACAAACTGTTGACATTGGGAAGAATAATTGAATACTTGGACGTAGGCATTTGTGCAAGCTTGTCTTACCGGGTAGGTAACATATAGTTATCAAACATTCTACCCACAAACGGCAATACTTGGTATTAGTGTGTTTTAGTTTGAAGTGTAAGTGAGCCAATGCAATTACAGGAATATCAATCAAGATTGATGGCGTATTAACCATAATATAAGATATGTTTAATATTTTTTATTACGCATATGTACAGTCAGAGTAAAACAACCTTCGTCAGTTTTCAAATTATTTCCTTTATTCAAGTCTTAAGCTCTTAGTATAAAAGGTACTAAGAGTTTAAGACTTGAATAAAGGAAATCTAAATATCATATAATTGCGACGCAATATGTCATTCTCATACAGATTACCGATCATACTGAGCACACGAAAATAGATCTTAAGGTGACGAACCGTTTCTTTCCCCGACTGTACAATAAACATGATGAATTTGAATGAAGGCCTTTAAATATAAAATATGTAAAACGAAAAATAAATAACAATGATATAAGTTACGAAATGATAATGTACGATAAAGAGAATAACATCACAGGAAATGTACACATAAATCCGTGTTGTTTGAGTTACTAATTACGTTGGTAATTATGATTACGAGAAAACTCACTCTATGAGCACGTTTATTTAATTATTATTAAGATAATTCATAAAATAATTAAAACATATAAATTAACGACCTCATCATAAACTTCGCGTAATTTCGCGAGCGTTTACAGCGCTGGATTAGCTAGTATCCAGGCAAGCAAATTTTCAGAGGCGACAAATAAAAAATAAATAATCTGTGCACTATCGAAAGTGTTTTCATTATCTTCCAAACAATAATAACACAAAAACATAAAAAAAAATATTTCTTAGTAAATAAATACTTTAATAATCATAATCGTGTATCGAAAATTTATCCGATTATCACAAAACATCGATAATCGAACGGCATTTTTTATAGCACCGATGAGGTTGAATTCGACACCGGCTGTTTAGTTAAACATTATTTTTTGTCTTTCTGTCATTCGAAAGGAAAATACACAAAACAGCAAATGTTTTTTTTTTCCTTTCAATTGTGTAAGTTGTGATAACCAGTGGATAGAAAAATTTAATTTTAAACGTTGATTCCGAGTTCCAACTCGGGCAAGCACCACTGATTTTTCATGGGCTTAATTTGTATCATGTAATTCTCGGTTGTTAAGGAAAACATCGTAAGGAAACCTGCATGTGCCTAATTTCAGCAGATTGAAGCAATAAGCCGCTGAAAGATACCTGAATATATCTTATATAGGTATTCACTATATTCTCAATCAAAACAGTATAATTATATTCACGAGCCCAGGACTCGTCAAATATTCCAAGACTGCAAGTTAGTACAAACTCATACAATGACTCAAAGTGGACTTTGACTTGTCCAGTCACTGTGCAGGACAATGTCACTTGTTTCTAAAATACATCTTTTGTTGATCCGAGGATAATCAAAACGTATAATTATAAAGTTAATGAATCATTGTTTAACATATTGCTTGAATGAGCGTTTGCTCGCTTGATATTTACATGTTTAACTTAGGACAATAAAGGTAAAACATACTAGATTGAGGAGGCAATGAGTTGCTTTGTAAATTATAAATGAACATTGGCGTTGTTGGAAACAATTCTTCCAAAAAACCAATTCTCAACGGCATGTTATTTACTGTGGCAACATTTAAAAAATGTATCGACGGCAAAACACAATAAATTCTCATTGGTTAAATCCAAAACAAGAACCAAAGACCTGAGGATCTATAGCATTACTCCTTTGCCTCAAAACTTGAGAAATAAAATGAGATCGTGATATCAACAAAAGTCTAAAGAAAACCTATATATCCCATTCTATCTAACTCCATTAAAAAAAACGGAACACAATAATATTTCTTCACAGACAATACCGTTTTGTCTTGAAACATCGAACAAGGAGTCACGTCTACTTCGATCTCCGAACCGAATATAATCTCGTGTAGGTCAATGTACTACCGGCACATTCAATATGGGTTAGTGTACCAAAACTATTTCGAGCGTATGAATAATACGGGAAAAGTCTTCATACATTGTTCCTTTTTAAGTTTCATTTATAATATTAACAAGATTCAAATAATGAACGAAATACTTAAGAAATTTATTTTGTTACTAGTAATTAATATAATTAACAAGACATTCATTAAAATAAAGGTCATGTTTTCTTAAAACTCAGAACAAAAACAACGAAATTAAAACATTGTTTCAACAGATAATAAATTAATGTTCAAATATAAATCCATTATAATAATAATGTATAAATGTATTTAAAACATTATTAAAATAATAATAACAATATATTGGTAAAAAATATGCGAAAAAACAAATAACACGATATATTTTCAAATCTTTAGACTAAATTACACATAGTTTAAAAACATATTTATAATATGGGCACTCTAATTGAGATACATAATTAAATACGAAAGATCATTATCCCATGTGTACATATTACCAATTATATATTTTATTCAAGCAGACCTGAGCAAGCACTTTGAATTATCATTTTAAATAATCATATCAGACGTAAAACTTTTTCTCGTTCCAACGAGAAGAACCGGCAATAAACTCGGCTAAATACAATTATATTTATATAATGCAATCCTGTCTGAAAGTCTACAAGTATTAACTCAACATTTTTTATAATAAAAATTGAAACTAGATCAGAAGCAAAGATATGAAGTTCGAAATCCATTAGATTAATTAGGATTTCAGTAAGAATCAATAAACACGTCGCTGTTACTATAGCATATTCCAATGGAAGTAGGAAAATAAGTAAACAAACCGTAGATTACCGTACTTCATGCGATTTGCTAATAACTCAGCCATAATGTGCACTACGAAGAATCTATGATTCATTTATCTTAATTTATAATACAATAGTATTATAATTAACTACTTATTTCCACTTGTAATTTCACTTCCAAAACTTCTTATAACAATTTCGTCGATCAGAACGTCATATTCACAAATCCATAGTAAATATCATAGATTAATTGATCCCTCGACCAATTATTTTATATCGCTTGAATTTACTGTCAAAAGTTGTTTTTTTTTTCCTTTTTTGCTGTTATCGTTGGATTATAGTATAGATCAGTCAGAATATGTCGTTGATTGAAGTATAAAGGTGATTCTACAACAACACTATAGACTTAACATTAAGAGCCCAGTGTTTGCTACCGTAGAATTATCCTTGTCGCGATATTTTCTAACTGACCTGCTTTCATGAGACCAAGAACACACATAATTCTTTACAAATCTACACATCAATGTACCCCTCAACTTGAATATCTGAAATTAGCCTTATAGACTCGTATTAAACTCATTTTTTTATGGAATAGGTTGGTGGACGAGCATATGGGCCACCTGATGGTAAGCGGTCATCATCACCCATAGACAATGACGCTGTAAGAAATATTAACTATTACTACATCGCCAATGCGCCACTAACCTTGGGAACCAAGATGCTATGTTCCTTGTGCCTGTAGTTACACTGGCTCACGCACCCTTCAAACCAGAACACAACAATACTGAGTACTGTTGTTTGGCGGTAAAATAACTGATAGGTGGTGGTACCTACCCAGATGGGCTTGCACAAAGACATAAAAAAAATCAAGTAAAACGTGACGCATGTTGTTTTCACGATAAGACACCACACCCACTTTTGTGTTAAAAATAGTCTGTTTACATTAAAATATCAAAGAGCTGCATCTGCGTTATTTAGGAACATCAACAATACAGTTATTCAACACAACAATACTTCGTACTGTTGCTTAGCGGTAGAATATCTGATGAGTGAGTGGTACCTACCCAGGTGGGCTTGCACAAAGCCCTGCCATCAAGTATACATACGCATACGCATACTCAGTTTATTGACTCTTCAACTATTGCCTTTTGAATGGTTACATAACGTATTATCGAATGCAGTCAGTCAATCAGTGGCAACAATGAAAATTGACGCATACTTTGATCGAGCGCTGAATAGTCGTTTACCGGTGGATTAGGTAGTCGACCACAAACCATTTAACAATAACAATAATTCATATATAAATAGAAATATTATATGACTTTTCCGGTACGACGGTTTACACAAGTGACCATAATGACGTCTGATATATACGTACACGATTTGCAGATTATGGCACGGCGGTGGTTTAAGTCGCTATGATACGGGCAAGGGCTCGCACTTACCTTCGAGATATAAATAATAATTGATCGTTTATCTCCGGATTACTAATTAGATTGACGATAATTTATTAACATTATTATGAAGTTGTTGGAGAATTAAATTTCATCGAGATTGTTAATTTAACTACAATATAATATAACTATTAATTAATGTATACAGTAATAGCGATCGTTTTTGCTCGAATGAAATTTATTAACAAAGAAAATGATATGATACTCGGGAATGATATAGTTTTGTATTATTTAATTTATTTTTAATAATTGGTTTCAAGATTCTCCCTCATATTAAATACATAATCTATGTATGTAATCTTATAAAAGTGAAAGTAACTTTGTCTTTTTGTCTGTCGCTCTTTCACGATCAAACCACTGAATCGAATTTGATGAAATTTGTTATGAAGCAAACTTGTACTCCAAGAAAGAACATAGGGTACTTTATTTGCCTGATAAATAAAACAATGAATATTAATCCTAAGTAATATTATAAATGGTGTACAGAAGAGGACAAACACTGAAGTGGGGGGGGGGGGGCATGTAACTCGTGAGCAAAGCTGCAGGCGGAAATTAGTAATAAATAAATATCATTACATTGCTATTGCTACATTTAAGAATAAGTAGAATTTGCGATTAAATATCTTAAATAACAACAAGTAATTGGATGTCATATTAACAGCTAGACATATTAGATATAATGAATTATAATTGAAATATCTATGGCAAAATGCCATATCGATATAGCGATATAGCGATTTGTGTGGCAAATATTTCATTAAAATTTCTTTAATTGCGAGTAACATGACACCGAGATATAACCATAAATGTCTGTAAATTTCTAACTGCTAGGCTAAGGCCTCTTCTCCTTTTGAGGAGAAGATTTGGTTTGGTGTATACACATGTGGCAGGATCTCGTTGAAATTCGTCACATGCAGGTTTCCTCACGATGTTTTCCTGGGTTTGAATCCGCAATTATCGGTTAAGAGGCACGCGTTCCAACCACTGGGCCATCTCGGCTCTCAAAATGTAATCGCTATTTTTAAAATTTATTTACGACCGAATCCATTGTCTATACTTTAATGTTCACATTGTTCAAGAAAGTAAAAGCGCAATATATTTTTATTCTATTTAATGAAAGAATAGAGACATAAACATAAATGTCGCTTATATAATTCAAATTATGTATATTCTATTTTGGTTTGCTTACAATAATAAAAACGTGGCTGTATAGTTTAAGTCCTTTGGCTACATCAGAAGGGCAAAATTACGAGACAAAAAAATATAATGTGGACCATTTTCAATTACTTGTAATTTTTGTCTTAACTATAAATGCTAGTAATAACTAACTAACAACTCCGTCGTACTTGGCACAACATCCTTGACGCTTGCGCACTTACCCAGTGAGAAAAGAATATATTCAGGTGCACGAGTGCGTTGGACACCTGCCCTGGTATGCGATTTAAAATGTATACACGTTGTCTGTCAAATTCAGCTTTAGAGAATCGTTGAAACTATCTAAATACCACAGACTACAAAAGAAACATTTTAATTATTTTAAAATTTCGAACGTGAATATCGTTAAAAGTAACCAGCAGATCGTTAGTTAATAACCGCGTAGAGTTTTAATATTTTGTTATAAAATGTAAAGTTATTAAGTTATATTTGAACGTCCATTGGATTCGATATTCTATCAAATTTACTTTCACTTTTAAGTTGTTATTGCTTTTTTAACGCTCAATGGGGCGTGGTCCGACCAGATTTATTTATATAACACTGGAAGTGATCGTTATGGAGATATAAATAACGACACTTAGCTTATTATTCTTAATTAATTACATTAAGTGTTCATAATATTAACTTGAGGCATTTTACGTTTGTCATCGTGTTAATAGGGAGTCTGTCTTCCTATAAAACGTCGAGAAGTCGATAAACAAGTGAAATGTTGTTAAATAATAATAAATTAATGAATAAATTACGATTATCATAAAATAAGTAAAGGTGTAATAACACTTATTCTCGTATTTAAATATTGTGTTTAGTACCAATCTAATAATAACGACGTACGAGTCGATTTATTTTAAGATTTAAGACAACGCGTTCCGGGGAGGAAGTTCTACTTTTAATATTTAATGATGGACGAAATGTCTGTATCCTCGTCCTTTTGTAAATGGGATTTCCGTTGACAAACTATATTTAAAGCTCAATGTATACTAGTGGGCCTCCCGTTTATTCAAAAGGATTGAATTTAGTTTAAGATTTTAATTTTTTTTTTTCTTACACTGCCGTAGTACCGCTCTCTAACCGTCGAGTAACTTTTTCAAGGTCTCAAATACTATTTGTTAAATCGCAATAATTTAGTAAATGACCATGCTTTTATTTTTCTTCGGTGGAACTCGATATTTATTATACATGGTAAATATCCCGAAATTAATAACTTTAATGCCCTCTTGGCACAAATAAAAGCCATTAAAAAAATAACTTTAATAATAATAATAACAATGGTAATCTAAAATCTTAATTTAGTAAATTGCAATCAAGATTTTGATTTTTCTACACATCTCAATGGATCTCTTAAAAATGAGACCATAACCGATTTTAAATGTGCAGCCTCCGTCCCATAACCACAGAGACAAAAATTAACGCTATTAATATATAAGATTGGTTTGTGTATATAAATTATTTAAAGCTGGATAATTTGTATATTTAAACGCACTATCCTTATGAACTGTGATTTTATAATTGCACTAAATTTATTGAGGAAAGTTATAGAAGTGGAACGGTGATCGTAAGTTACTTGGAAAACTAGGTGAACAAAACTATCCCACAAGACGGGGTGGTACTTAGTTATTACTATACATATAATCGACTACTAATATTATAAATGTGAAAGAAACTCTGTCTGTTTGTCTTTAACGATTGCACGGCTAAACCACTGAACTAGACTGGATGCAACTTTGTATGAAGCATGTTTAAACCTGAAAGGAAGTAGGTATAGTATCTTACAATGCCTTGTTCGGGATTTTGGTATCGGTCGAATTACCTATGCGTCAGGTTAACAGGAAACATAGTATTAGGTATTGAATAACCCTATGCCTTCGTTGTTTAAGTTTTCTTATAATGATTTTATTAATTTCGTTTTGTTCTTTAAAGACAGAGTTAGGTAATATCGCTTTGGAACTAAGATGTTGTGTCTGTCGTCCCTTACCTTACTCAATCTCGACAACCATGTAACATAATACAACAATACAATGTATTGCTATTTGGCGGTAGAATATTTGGTGAGAGGGTGGTACTTAAGCAGACTGAATTGTTCAAAGCTCCATCACTGAGTAACTGCAAGAGAGCTATCTCTCTTAGGTCGCCGTGAAAAAGAGAAAATGCTATAACAATCTACCGATTATGATGACACTTGTCTGAGTTGTTTTACATACGCTACTTTTTTCTTAGTATATTTTTCATCCGATATAAACGATTTACGTACAATATTATTATGTCCAATATAATAAATACATTTATACAAAGCACCGCAAGCTCCAAACGGTCCGGAAGAGATAGTCCCGTCGGAGTATTCTTAAAGATATCGACGATAAAGTTATGTAAATCATAAGTCATTAATTACATACGAGGCAGACTAATACGTTGCATCAGTCTTATTAACGTGATCGAAATACTCAACGGCAACTTTTACCGTAATTACACAAACACGAGCTGACAGCATGATGTTATTAATGAGCCAATTATTTCATTATAAACTCCTTATTTGAGTTGGATACTTACTGTATCTTAGAGTAATATCGTTGCCCCTAAATTCTGTTTAGAGTATGGGAAGGCAATAAAGAAAGGCTTTCTTTTCTCTAACGATGCTATCACGACTGTATCGTCTAATAACGCGTTCAGATTACTAGGAATGGATACAACTAACTCATAGTCATTGAATGTCGTCAATCTACACTAATAATATACTCGTTGACAGGGCACTATATGTTTTGGAACGAATTAAATAACAATCCAGGACTGCCCCACGTCTGTCTCACGACATTCTCTTATGGAGAAGACTTGGAGTTTGTACATCACGTCGCTCCCCTACTCATTGATGAATACATGCGATCGATTTTCATCTGACGGGTTCCTGATGTGTCTTTCACTATCTACCAAGAGTCGATTAATAAATTAAGCAACTATATTTTCTATACTTTATCGAATTGACCTAGCGATTCATAATTAAAATATTCGTGTTCTATTCACTGTACCACTAGGCCTCTCATTTATATAAGTACCAGTAGTAGTATTACAAAACAATGACTAGATTAAGAGTAAACTCTACTTAGACTACTACATATTTATCAATATATATCAATTTATATATAAATAGATCTTAATTACAAGGGAAATTAATCATGGATATCATAAGAAATTATAAAAAAATTAAGATAATAACAAGATGTCAAAATGTACAAGAGCAATCAGCTTCATCTAGTTTTATAATAACAGCGGTGATATACGGAACTCGTCCGGACAAGTTGACGAGACCTTTCTCCGACTAGTTGCATACCTACTCAATTTTATTTGCATACTTTATAAGATAATAACCAGGCAATTTCCAATGTTAAATCTATAACAAACGACCGACTTTATATCACTTTAGATAATTCTAGGAGTGTCAGCTTGAGATCGTTATACATTATTTTTACGATGGAAAAGTTTTTGTCACACCCGAGGACAGATAAATGCAGCGACCGTGAATAAACTTCCTGATATTTATTTATTAATGATAACTTTTGGCATATTCGTTTAAATAAATACACTTATATATGCCAAGAACAGAAAAAGTAAACGTACTATTCGTGTTTCTAAGCTGAGATGTTAAATATACAAAGCGTCGTTCAAACGCGGGATGGTGGGTTCATATCTATTGGAGTGCAGAATTATTAAAAACCGTGCTTCAACCCTTAATGCCTTTACCAGGTACTGATTTTCTGGACTGTTCTTTCAGCTCTATTTTTAATTAATAAACGAAAATGAATACGGAAACAATTTTAAAAATATTTATTAAGTGTAAAAAAAGAAAATAAATGTACGTTAATAATGTTACCTATATATATGGGTAATATTTATATACGAATTGGGCATTCTCATATTACACGAATCTTAATTTTGTCGACGACATACATACGTTTAGATATCGTTTGATATAAAATGATAAGAGATTATTTGCGAAACGTTTCTTCTGTCGCAAAACGTGTTCGAATTATAAAAAATATTATATCACACCGAACACTATGATAATTCCTTATCGATGTAATGATGATTTTTTTTAATCACGTACAAATCTGGCGAAATAATTTAGATAAAAATAGTATTTACGGTTTACAAATCTACGACACTGGGATTTTCGTTTTTTTATTAATAAATATAAGAAAGGCCTATGGACACTTAACAACATATTATTTATATTCTTTTTCTTGTGAAATTATTCTATTCTATAATAATATATGGTATGATTAAGCGGTGTTTAGATGGGAGACACAGGACACTGGTAGGATACATCATGTGATTTTCACATGAACTTTTTCTGTATATAAAATTATTTTTATATTAAGTTTTATTTATAGCTTCTTTTCTATTTTATCTGAGAGATAAATGAATCAACTGATGATTATATGAGCCAATCTCTACAAAGTCAGTGCTACTAATCAATCTACTACTATCAAGTCAGGCCTCAGAGCTACTAACCAAACTACTAATAACAAAATTGTACACCTGTTTATTAAGGCTAAATCTATGTTGTATTTATTTATTTTCTCTGTGTGGTGTACAATAAAGTACAAAGTAAAGTAAAGTACCCAGTACTCAGAGTTACCAAATTCATTCGACCAAGTCAGCACTTAAAGCTACTAGCCAAACTAATACTATAAAGTCTGAGCTACTGTACTGCTTATCAATTTGGGTCAAAGATATAACAGCTCTAAGCGTTTTCGTTAACATAGGTTCAAACAAGAAAAAACCAATACAATTATGTCGATCAAAATAAATAAACTTCATTCAAGTAGGCTTTTACAAGCACTTTTGAATCGTCATTTTACAATTAAGTGAAGCCACCACCAAAGTAGATTCTACCGAGAAGAAGCAAGAAACTCACTAGTTACTCTTTTTCAACATTTAAAAAATACAAAGTATGATTGATTTTTTCCATATACAATAAGCATACATCAACGTTTTACGAATTTTGCCGATACTACACCTAAGTTGTGTCGTACTATACATTGATATAACAAAAAAAAAAAACATTATACATCGAAGGTATCGTAATTGTTCAATTAATTAATAATCAGGTCAATTTTATAACGACAGAACCTATTTTCTATTAATTAACTTATATTGTCTGTCGCATTAATATACTCGATATGCGCGTCCAAAGACATTAACATTAAGTGGTACTGTCTGGAAATGCTCCACGCAATACACAATCGTATTAAAGGCATGCCATAGCGTCCATTATAATATACATACGTATTTCTCTACGTCTAATTAAGAATTAAATTTGCCGTCTGGGTAGATAACTCCCACTCAAATATTCTACCACCAAATAGTGATACTCAGTATTATTATATTTTGGTTTGAAAAATGAATGTATTTACAGATATAAGGGACATATCTTGGTTCCCAAGTTCATTCGTGATGACGAAATTATAAATGTCTATACAACAGTCTTACTTACTTACGTTGATAAGCGTTGCGTTGAAGATGAAATTTTCAAAAATATTTCAAATAGGCATCTACATCCTAAAAGCAATCACGAGATATACGATAATGCAGGTCGCATTATTGTATATTTCGTAAAGAGTCAAAGGTATTTCGTTTTCATTCAATTCAATCAATCAATTGGATTCTTAGTTTAAATATATATCGCCTATCAGGCGGTTAGGTAAACACTTATTTCTTTCGTCCTGATGTAATTGATTTTACATACGCAAGAAGACATAGCATACTATTAAGTAATCACTTCCTACGCCATCCAATTAAGTAAAATACTCCAAATGTAAGATTTTAATATTTTTATGACATCGTAAATATAATTATCTAATTATCTTTCGAGGTAGGACGAACGAGGTAAACTTAATAAATAAATATTTGATTGTTATAAAGGAGAGCGAGCAAATAGGCTTCAGAATCGTAATTGGTAGCTTTGTCCAAATTCTTTAAGAAATTGATCATAAAACTGTCAACAATTCGGTCACATGGTCTAATGAATACATTTCATTGATAGAAAAACTTTAATAACGTATGGATTAATGTATATTGTAACAATCTGTGCCTAAGTTCAAAATATTTTAGATCATGTGTATTTACAGTTCAAACGGTACAATTGTTTATTACAAGTTACGTCATTACAAGATGTAATATAATAATAGTTGCTTGAGAAGTCAAGACGATCTTGTATGAAGTTCTACCAGCAACATTGTTACGAGGTGTCATAAATTTCATTATACGATATCTATTAATATTAATTTTCGATTGTAAACTAGTTTTAATAATAAATCATCGCAATTCATCGATCTCTCTGGCATTCGGTTAATCGCATTTGAAATGCATTCAATGAGATCAAAACGTGCTAACGTTTAACAACCATTTATTATACAGCGAATACTTTAAAACATATAGGATGTAATAAAACGTAACTTCACAAAAATTGATCATTAATAATTAAATTAGTATATACGTTTCGAATTATTTGTTTTGGAATTTTAACGTATTTCAAGTAAATATCTCGGCTAATAACTGTTGTTTCGCGCTATTATGAGGCGGAGAATAAAATTATTTATTTGATTTCCCCTATTCACTCTAATTATGAAAGACACCAAAAAGAGAAGTATAACTTTGAAGCCTTTAAAAATACTAGAGTGAACAGGTTTCATTTGGATGGGCGCATACCACCTTCGTCTTTACACACTACACTTTCCATCGGGTAAGATGGAAGACAAACGCCTACCTATTCCATTTCCAATATATTTTATATGTAAGAATATTTTTAAGGCAGAAGTGTGATGCAATGGGACAGTTAGGTACGACCGGAAAACTTCTAGTTCAGAACCAACGTTTAAACATTCTTCCCGAGCCCTGACCTCAAATGAAAAACCACAGTAAATTATTACTGACATAACCCGGGACAAGCGCTAAGGTACATTCCCGAAACCCCATAACCCAGTGATAATAAAACAACCGTTAAATATGAACTTACTCTTGAACGATAAGATTCAACACAAGACATAGATAACGAAGAGAAACATTTGTTAGTATAATTAGTGTAAATGCGTATGAGTGACGTGCGATATTGTGTATCCACGTGGTTTGAGTGTGTGTGTGTGTGTTATTTTCTTCGTATGTGTGTATAAAGTACACTCTGTTCAAATATTGTCATTATACAATGATAACGTAGTTTTCACACAAAGAATCACAGTTACGATTGAACGCAGAGCTTCTTCTGGTATAATAAAGATTATATATATATATCTTATAGATTCAGATGTACTTTACACTCATATATTAATAATTAGTCCATTCTTTCATATTTCAGTTAAGTTATCCACATTTATCTTGATGATTAAAGTACTCAGATATAACATGAGGTTGCTTTATTTATAATTTTAGTGATGGTGAACACTAACCACCAAGTGGCCTATATGCTTGTCCGCCAACCTATACCACAAAAAAAAATCTTAAATATATTATATATATATATATTATTCTGTAATATAATCAATTTCCCTGCGAGCAAAACCACGGGCATCAGCTAGTAATAATATATTCATATTCGATACGTGACATTTACAATGCAAGCCAGTGGATACTATATATTTGTAGTTTTCACGTAAAAAATAGCCTGTTTTTTTGGGATTCAAAGCTTTCTTCAAAGCGAATTTCATCAAAAGCGATTCAGTGGTTTACTTTCAGTGAATTACTCTCGCATTTCAATGTCTGTATAGATATACTTCTCCAAAAAGCGCTCTATCTTCTGGAAAATTTTTATGCATGACAACAATGTAAAGACAACAACGTTATTACTAGCTACCCTCAGAATCAAGCAGATATTACGGCTAACCAATAATGGCCAGTATATCGTACATTAAAAAACATTTTACTTACTATTATAGAAGCCATATAGATAGATGTTGGACACTAAACATTTAAAGAGAAACTCGCTAAATGCCCTCGTACAGGAGGACTGAGACAATTACATAATCGCAACAGATGGCAGACATCAATCTCGCGTGAACCGAGAGGGAAAGCTATCATCGCCCATCGACGTAGATTAATGAAGGTAGCCATGGTACCGCCTTTATTCCTAACGGTGAAGATGATTGCAGTTTACCTCGTCCATTTATATGGAAAATGTATCCATATATTAAAATCTTAGAAAGCTCATATAGGTATATAAGGTATATAGGCGTATGAAATTAATTATTCGAGACATTTTTTTGATTCGACTGTTTTCATTGTTTGACTGTAACGGAATTTTTTATCGATGTCTTATCTGTTGTATTTACATTACGAACACGTACTATTGACATTATCTGCAACTTTAGATATAATAAATATTTTTAAACTGTGTCTTATTCCATTAGTAAAACATTATTTATTAAAGTTTAACAAAAAAATACTGCAACTACTAAAACATTAATTCTTATTTACAACTTTAGGTAAGAATCAACAAAAATATTTGTTCCATAAAAAACAATATTTAGAAAACTACTTAATATTATATATGTTACAGTAAATCTGTCTGTTGCAAATTCTCGGCTTCTACTGAACCGAATTTGATAAAATTTGTTACAAAGCTTAAGCTAGCTTAAAACTCCAACATAATCTTTAATGAACGAACAAGCCCTAAAGTGCAAGCAAAGTCGCGAGCGCCAACTATTATCGTATGTATGCAAACTATAAAATTGGCATTATCATATTAGGTATCTGTATTTTGATAAATCACATATAACATTACATTGCTAATACGTACATGTATATATAGTGTGTATATGTATGTATAATAGTTTTATCCATTAACGAAGGTGCGCCTCCAAGTTAAATTATCAGCGTGCACTAAAAATATAATCTAATTTATAACTTTTTTGCTGTCGTTATTATTACATTAGTCATCTCACACACACTAACATACCTTCTGAGTACGAACGTACTAATGCAAGCAGATGATTTAAGTCTGGGGGGCGGCACGTTTTGAGATTTGATACTGGATGGCGCTGATGAGATCGATCGCTGTTAGACATATTGGCAAAACAAAAAAATGTGAGCTGTCAATGACGGATGGTGTAGGGACCTACGAAATAGTGTTAAAATCAATATACGATAATCCAGGTATCGATTTGTTGTATTATTTAGTGAATATATATGACGAAGATGGTGACCCCAAACCAAAAAATCTTGACAGCTCCCCGTTATATGTATATATGAAAAATATATTTTTTTCAGATAAATTGCTTTAATAAAAGGTAACTAATTTGAAAAAGAAGCATGAAGGTTTTCCTCAATTATATTAAAATCACGTACTTAATACTGTTATAGTATTATGTGTATGTTTGACATTAAAAATAATTATATATTACAAGCAGTCGCCCGCGGCTTCGCCTTTTAGGGTGTTGATTGTCATGTTCTAAGCATACTTGCTTTATAAAAAAATTCGGTTCAGCGGTTTAGTCGTGAAAGACAGACAGAGTTACTTTCACATTTATAAAATATATATTGATGACGTAAAACATAATTTTCTATGGGATAAGATAATAAGAGTTAGGTGAGTTTAAATTATTCATTGACACCACCAAACCCACTGATAAAGCTTATATATAATAAACATAATTATTCAGTTAGTATTTTTGATCTAATGATTGGAAAATAATAATGAATCATTAAATATTTATTAGTATAAATAAATAAGTTACGATCTTGTACTATGTAGTGAATTTTAGTTTCTGCAATAACTCTCCATATAAACGTTAACTATGTCGAATACCGCACTTCACTACATATATGCTACATATATCGTACAAAGATTTCTCTTCACGTTCACATATATAGATTTTAATTAAACTACTAATAATATACCTCTCTACCATTGAGCTATTTTAACTACACGATAGGATATCACTCAGGGAGAACATATATATTTATTTAATTTCAAACCCAGATTGTTCAGTGGTTCAATCGCGTACATTTTAACCGATGAATGCGGGTTAAAAACAAGCACCGCTGGATTTTCATGTGCTTAATTTGTTTTATAATTCATCTCGAGCTCGAAGGAAAACAATTTTAAAGAACATAAATTTATCCAATTAATTATCTTCAAAACATATGTGTGTACGTTTCATACAGATGCCAATATGGCTTTGAAATGACTAAAAAGCTGTGCACGTTATATATAGACATTCTGTAGTATATTTAGTATAAGAGTGAAGCCGGGGCGATTCGCTTATAAATAAGAAAAGTGACAGCACTTACCTCACCAACTATCTTTTGTTATTTAATCTGAGACCACACATATCTTACGATACTGAGCGATACAAACGTACTTAATGTACTGAGGAAGATAAAAAAATATACCAACGATAGGTATTACTACGAATAACCCTTTCGCCGTCCTGAGTATGTTGTATCCTTGTTTAACTATCGCATCGGTTACTTCGACCTTTTAAAACTCTCAAACTTAAGAAGAACTGGTGATGGTAATATCACTTTATATCAGGTGTCCAAATAAGTTTAAGTAACTAACTTACTAACGTAACCTAAGTAAGTTACTAACTAGTACTACATCATTACCATTATCATCATTATCATTATCATAGTATAAAACAAAGTCGTTTAACGCCCCTATGTACGCTTAGATCTTTAAAATTACGCAACGGATTTTGATGCGGTTTTTTGTAATAGATAGAGTGATTCCAGAGGAAGAGTTTTGTATATATTACATGTATAATATTGTTCTAGATAGATATTTCTAATGTGATGTCGTAAATTAACAAATTCTATAATAATTAGTATCAGTATTGCACCCATGGGAAGCAGGGGCGGTTTTGTTTTCTATATATCACAAAAGCGCCCCCCTTTTAAATGGTCTTTAATAGTTTAACTGAAGAAGTTTATACCTTAGACATACTTAAGTCTTTGTATGGTTGAACGCGCTAATCTCAGGAACTACAAGTACGATTTGAATAATAATACCATTTGAGTTAAATAGACCGTCTGATTAAGGAGATTATAACTTGTAAATAGTTTACTAACTTTACCAATTCGAATTAATGCGAAAACGCGGTAACTGAAGAGATTGTTTAACGCTTTTCTCTGAAATTTTAAAAATAGAACTTATAACTCCATATAATTATAACTTCAGCTACGACTCTTGGAACCAGAACGGCATAAGCGTCAAGTACTACGCGGAATTAATTATTATGACATAACTGAAACAATTTATTCTAAATTAAAACATTAATTATGTATTACAGCTATAATTCTTAGTAGCAAATTGGTTGAGACCACTTCAAACAATACGAGAGAAATTACCTTAACGTTTTCTCCTGTTAAATACATAATTAATACATAGAAGGTGCGATAACAGCATAGCTGAGCCTAATTTGTGTAACCTTTATTATAAACTTAGCTTTGACAAATAATAAACACAACAATACAATACATACTTGAGAATCGTATAATTAAAACAAACAAGCGTTCGCAAAACTTTCCCGACGGTAATGATCTGGGTGTCGGCGAGTGTCGGCGAGTGTCGGCGAGCGTCGGCGAGTGTCAGCGAGTGGCAAGTGCAAACGGTGGCCTGAAAGCTTCCTCCGTGAAAGTTTATAGCGCTTTCTTTGATCAGCCGCCATTTGTTGCGGTTTTTTTTTGTAATTCAATATTAAATAAGATTAGACGTATGATTGATATCTATTGATGGCTAACATACTTTGTAATAAGTTTAGTTACAATAATTAAATATTTATATTTGATTATTGAGATGAGGCTTTTTGAGTATCCGTCAGGGTTACCATCAGATATGTTCCCACTAAACAATACTGAAGGGTGAGTGAGCAAGTGTGATAAGAGACACGAGTGACGTAACATCTTAGTTCCCACGGTCATTGGTGCATTGCTGATGTGATAAATGTTTGATATCTTTCACAGCTCCCATGTCTCTGGACGATGGTGGTCTGTTTGCGCGTTCGATTACCGACCATAGATCATAAAAAATAACTTAACGTTGACCGGAAAACTGGACAACTGTATATGGTCATAAGCATGTACAGTCAGAGAAAGAAGACCTTCGTCAGTTTTCAATTTCATTCCTTTATCAAGTCTTAAACTATTAGTACCTTTTAAATCTAAACATCAAATCATTGCGACGCAATATGTCATTCTCAAGCAAATTATCGGTCATACTGAGCACACGATAATAGATCTTAAAGTGACGAACCTTTTCTTACCCTGGCTGTACAAAGAGAGACGCTCTCTCTGTT
The DNA here is from genome assembly GCF_905220365.1 of Vanessa cardui. Taxonomy (NCBI): domain Eukaryota; kingdom Metazoa; phylum Arthropoda; class Insecta; order Lepidoptera; family Nymphalidae; genus Vanessa; species Vanessa cardui. Next base: position 1,825,713 of record NC_061129.1, read on the forward strand.
CCCTCACCTTCATAATTAGATAGGACGGCATTCCTACACAAGCGGAGAGTTCAAATGCAGGACCAAAGCCTTACCTTACTTTCATACAGGAATGTATGCACTATCAACATTTCAACAGACTTAAAACAAAAACGTTAACATTTAAGTTGTATTCATTTCATAGTTGGTACGTTTGGTCCAATTTAATCTGAAGAAAATATACGGAAGGATCTTCTTTTGCGTAAGTCTTTTATTTGTAACTAGATGTCGCCGCGGCTTCGCTCGCCTTTGAGGGGTTGGTTATATATTAAGCAAAAAAAGTAAAAAAGACATAGGCTATGTCCTTTCTCGGAGTTCAAGTTTGCTTCACACCAAATTTCATCAAATTTTGGTCGTGAAATAACGAAAGACAGACAGAGTTACTTTCACATTTATAATATTAATATAGATAGTATGTATAGCATATATTTATATTTTCAAGTATTTGAAGTCGATTTACGAACTGGAAATTCCCGCTAGCGTAACTAATATACTAGTGACGATTAAATCCGGATGTATTTATAGTAGTTATCGTTTTAAAATAAAGCATAATTACTATAAATTAATTAGAATTTAATCTGATTCAATTTGTACATATTTAATTAAGTGTTAATTATAAATTATATGTCGTGTTATTAAATTAAAATACGACCAACTAGTGTCATGGCTGTTTGAGAAATTAGAATATAGAACAAAAGGCATACATAGAGGAAGCAGTTGCCTCATTAGTGCCTTAGTTATAATGGTATATGAGATGGCACAGTGGTTAGAAAGCAAGCATTTTAACCGATGTTCACGAGTTCAAAACATTGAACCACCAAAATTTTCATACGCTTACAATTTATTAGCAATATAATTTACAATTAAACTCTCGCTCGGCATTTCACGAAAGAAAATACCTTAAGAAAATTTGCATTTATCTAAGTTAGGTTTCAATGAAACTTGCCAAATGTGATCACTGTAATATCCGCATTGAAGTAGCGTGCTGGATAAAGCATCAAACCTTCTGCCTAAAGGACAACAAGTCTTAGCCCAGCAGTGGACATTTACAGGATATACTTTACTTATACTTTTTTACATACTAAGAGCCATATATCGAAGATTATACTTCGTTGTTTCAACGTAGTGTACACTAGTTGTACATATGTATGTGCTCTAACCCGTGCTTGGACTTTTGAGAAAGCAGGCGATTAGGCGACACTACGAACTGATTCATCCTCGCCGCCTCGAAATGGCGAGTATATTATTGCCATATTCAAAAATTCAAAATTCAAATTGGTCGCATAATAGGCCGGATATTATGACGTAACTATTACACAGTAGGTGAGTAACCTATTTCAATAGTTGAGCCTTCCAGTTATTAAAGTGGCTTTACTAAGTACATTTTTATTCGTCATTGCTTTTATCACTCCCAAAACTGTCAATATTTTATCCGGTCACTACTATAAAAAAGCCTAATGTATAATGCGCTATGTATATATAAAATGAAAAATGTATGTAACAAAAGTAATGTATGTATGTAAGTATCAAGCACTAGATATTTCTTAGCTCGAATTTATTATAGAACCAAAAAAGAAAAGGAAAGTGCGAGTCCGACACTGACCGGGTTCCGTACCACCACTGATGTTATAATAAATTCTACAAAATATTGTTTCATACTCATACATGATTCTAGTAGCTACCCTTTCGGTTTTGATTTACATTGGATATGAAGGGAAAATGCGACAAAAACGGCCAGTCTGGCAAAGTCTACGTCAAAAGACCAACGTAGACTTTGACTTTTATAGCTTCCAGGGTTCGCAAAACTCATTATTTTGTATTCATTTCAACTTTATAACCTTTTTCAAGAACAGGTCAATTCGTAAAAGAAAAGGACAGTTTTGACGGAGAACGCAGTGATGTTATATGTGTCCCTTAATTCCTTGATGTACGGAACCACAAAAACAGCAGCAGCATTCTTATTGCATCGAACAAACAATTAATTTCTCAGAATCATTACCTCTAGGTACAAATATGAAAGTTCAATATGTTTTTACTGCCGGCAATATAGCCAAAGGCTCATTGCCTCGCGCAACGCCACAGACATATTTCTATTATTTCTTACCTTAATTAATACACGTCCATAAATATAAATGAACTTGCAGAATTTAAAACATAAAATTGACTTCGTAACATGAGAGTGTTAATTTGACTCGTGTGTGAATACTTGTATGTGTTTGTATGTGTACACACACACACACACACACATACACGTGTGTCGTAAAGCTTATTATCAACCTAACATGGTCATTACGGTAGACATCTCAGCTCTTTCTATTATATTATTAATGCTTTAACACCGGGAAAATTGAAACGATAAATAGTGCGATTATAAATATTTATAATGGGTACGATTTTTAAATTCTTTAACGTTCTCGAGGCAAATACGAGAAATTATGTGTAAATTGATACATCCTTTTTCATACATATAGTTTTATTGCATACTTTTCAGAAGCTACAAGTTGCTTAGGTATGTTGATTGTTTACTTTTCGTAATTTGTGTGTTTTTGTTTTAGGTATTTTGACACTTAGAATACAATATAACTTTTGTTATATTATATTATTATAATTAGTGTAAAAAATGAATAAATTAAAAATAATCCCACGGCAAAGAAAACAAAACAACTTATATATAAAAGGCCATGAGTAGATGGGCAAATAGAGATGGGACTAATATCAGACAAGACCGGACTGTTTTTAAAGTTCCTTCATGAAAACGCACACTTCACAATTTCATACAGACATTTCTTGAGAAATACTAGAACAATTATGTATTTCAATTTATAAGTAAAAATAATTTAGTTAATAACATAATAACACATCCCAGTAATTTTAATTAAGATCGCCTCTGTGGCCTTCAACGCTGTTTCTTTAAATAATTTATGAAATAAATAGATAATAATTATAATCCAAGGTTCTTTTATGAAGTACTTATTTCGTTTTGTTTTATTATTATTCCTATTAATTAATTTATGGCAGATTTTTAAAACAGATGTAATTTTGAAGAAATATATTGAAAAAAAAATAAAACTTTAAAAGTAAAAATAAAAACGATATCAAAACTATACATATTACTATAAACTTGGAGTTAAAAGTTAGTGAAACTATAAAATTGGAGTGTCTGTTTGTTATATTAAAATAGCCCTTTTTTCCTCAATGCATATGTATTTATATTACCGTGTATATATACCGATATAACATTATTTACAATTTTATGTCGGTCTGTCTGTCGGTCTGCTTATTCCGGCTAATCTTTGAAACAGCTGAACCGATTTTGACGGGACTTTCACTGGCAAATAACTGATATAATAAGGAGCAACTTAGGCTACAATCGTAATTTTTTTTTGTTAAATGCAAGGTCTGGGCACAGCTAGTCATATTATATACTAATATAGCATTATTCAATCATGTCGGTATACCTTAAGCGAGTAGGTAGACGATATTACATTATAATTGTCTACGTTTTACGCTGAAAGAACGTTCGCCTTAACCTAACGTAACCCCGACGCCGTCGCCGGTCCGACCTGCGTTACATTGTTTAATTAATTAGCATTTATTATTGAACGATTGAATCGAACACCTTGATGTGGACTAAATATAATGTAGAATGTCATTTACCATTATTAAAAACGTACATCAACAGCCTGTAAATTTCCCACCGCTTGGCTAAAGCCTCCTCTCCTTTTGAGGAGAAGGTTTTGAGCGTGTTCCACCACGCTGCTTCAAAGCCGGTTGGTAAATACGCATACAAGTTTCCTCACTATGTTTTCCTTTACCGCCGAGTACGAGATGAATTATAAACACAAATTAAGCACATGAAAATTCAGAGGTGCTTGCCTGGGTGAACCCACATCATCGGTTAAGATGCTCGCGTTCTAATCACTGGGCCCTCTCGGCTCTTATTAAAAACAAAATACTTTAAATAAAGAAAAATATTTTGAGTATTTCAAGTGTTCGAATTTGAGTCAGGGTAAATAGTAGAATTAAGTGAAATTACACGATCGTAATATAAATTGAATTGATCAGTTAGTTGATTTTATTATATTCATTTCTTAATTTTCACTGCACTTTCAATACACAATGCGTATTTTAATAATTAGTGTACCTCCTATCATTAGTACAGCACTTGGAATTTGAAGTTTCTTAAAAAATAATTTTTATTTTCTGTTGCACTAATAAATATTATGTGTTTTATTGGTGTTAATACTTAATAAATAAATAATATTCGACCCTTAGATGAAGGCTGAAGTGGAACTAATAAAAGTCATATTCATCTATTCTATAATTAAAGAATTCTCATATATGTTTAAAGTCTAGAAGATTCTTTTGTAAGTTATTTTTGGTTATTTTTATCTCCACAGACACGTTGTCCAAGACTTTGTTGCTTCTTCCTTTTTAAATTAAATTTTTATTTATTTAATTTAGTGTGTATTTGAAACGTCTAAAAATAAACCGTTAAACAATAAACCAACCTACCAGTATTGAAACCGACCGATACAAGAAACCTAAAATAAATAACTATTAAACTTATCGATACGAAAATTACTAGCTGTCAATGAAAATTATTTCAGCTGTAAAGAATCGATAACGTGAAACCATAATCCGCATTTCGCAACACTAGTAAAGACTCAATCAGTATCGTTAAGGAAACAATAAAGGTATAGTTAAATATAAAACGGACATTATTGTTATCCATAAACTGCCTAACAAGCAGTTGATGTCAGATAGTCGCGTTTTATTGCAACTATTGCAACTCGATTTTATGTCGATGCGATTTCGCGTATATTTCGAATCAATAAAATGATATATAAACGATAAAATACATACACACCTTATCCCTATATAAATAACATAGATATGCATATCTTAGGTAAATAATCGGTATATTTGTCAATTTTCAACCAAAGTGACCAGTACAAATTGTTTTTTTGTGTACATATTTTCTTTAACAAACATACCACTAAATAGTCACCTTCATGATACACTACTGGCACTACGAAGTATAAGCTGTTATTATATCCCCTATTGTCTTTTTAATTACACTGGATTATTCGCCCTTCAAACCGTAACAAACCAATATAAATCTACGATTTGTGATTGGATGGTATTTATCAAATCGCATGCACAGATCTATACAACTCGACGAGGATTGGTTAAGCTGCTCAGACTTAAGAGCATATCTGACACAGAGCTGACACTATAAATAGAAATTTAAATTAATTCTCGATAAAAAATATCTATATATTACTAATGGCACTTTCAGTGCCACCTGCTTATTCTAGACTATCTGGCCTCACCGTGCACAGACGATTATGACCTCTATGCCGTGGTCAATCCGTCGACAATTCCATAAACTAGTCGAACCACGGCGCGTGTTACTAGATTTATTATTGCGATTCAGTTTATCATTTCACTTTCAAAATCGTGTCGGATACTAGAAATTGTGTGGGAGACAGTCGTAGGGTCTCGAGGCAGAGTGGCCGGCTTTCCCTAAGATACTCGTAAATAACTTATAGATTTCAAATAACATAACTGTTTGGATTGTTTATGCCACTGTATTTAGATTTAAGATTGGTTGTAAAATTTTAATAGGCTCGCCCGAAGATTTAATAGTACAATTGTAGGAATAGCGATAATGTGATTGACTCGAAATCTATAGAAAGTCAAGCGTTTGAATTTATGTAACGCTTAAGTGATATTTACCCATTGATGTGAGATGAATTCGACTTAAGTTATTTATTTAGGTTCCGATAACTATCTGACCTACAGACATTATCTGATACAAAACGTCCAACTGCCATTTATCTGGTGCGTGTAACAGATCTCACTCGAGCAGGGTTAGTCTGTAAGAATCCATTTCGCATGCAACTCGTCAAAAACTCGACAAGCGACTGAAGTTGATACGCTATTTTGATGCGTGTATTCTTTAAATGTTGTAATTATAACGGTCAATATCGCATATCAATATTTGACGTATCACGAACGTGTTCTTTTATGAGCTTATAGCTAGCTCTAGGTTTGGATTTGTTTGAAAAGTCTGTCAATTACATATCAAGTTATGTAACAGTAATCGCATACTATTTCATATATAATATCAGCACCAGATCGAATGTATTGTTTAATATTTGATTGTACCATTGTACTTCATCGAATCATAGCATAACTGATATGTGTAATGGATTAAAAAATCGTTTCGCTCGCGTTATGAATCATTCCACGTTGATTTATAATGACAAATTGTTGTGAACAGGACAAACTTGGGATCATAAAAGTTATTTATCTGTTGCAATAATTTCCAACAGGTCTACGATAGTTCCGATCGAAAGCTATCCACAATTATAGACCGTTGAAAAAATAATAAATGTTTAGCCGATAATATATATGCGCACATTCGTATATTCTAGAGTTTGTCAAATTAAATCCTTGAAATTCAAAAAATTAAGTGCATGGGCACGGTAGTAAGTATATTTACGTTTCTTTAGTTTTATTTATATCAGTCGAACAGAGCCGGGTTTTTATCTTGTTAATAATAATATTATTTATAAGTAAATGTGCCAATATATAATTAAGGGAGAGCCGAGATGGCTCTAGGATATAATACATGATATGAACTTTAGATAGCAGGTTCAAACCCGGGCAAGCTGCACTGAATTAAAGTGCTTTATTTGTCGTAGGAATTCGTCTCGTGCTCGGCGGCGAAAGGAAACATCATGAAGGTAACTGCTCACATCGGACGATACTCCACAATATGTTGATACTCCAACCAATATAAATAACCGTATCTATTATTTTAGGAACACTTCTTCTTTCTAGCGTTCTTTGGTCTTTGATTGATAGCACATTTATAGTAGTGTTACTTTTTAATTGTTTCATAGTATACCTGTCGCCTGTTGCCCGCGCGCACGGCTTCGCGTTCAAAGGGTTGGGACACCGGTGTTCGATGGGTTGGTCACCGGTTTCCGATATAAAAAGTACATAGCATACGTTCTTCCTTGAAGTTCAAGCTTGCTTCATACCAAACGTTTTATTTTTTTTCATTTTAAGCTGTGAAACCGTAACTAACAGACAGATAGAATAACTTTCACATTTATAAGTATAGATTATAATGTAGGAGATATAGGACAAATAAAATCATAAATTAGTGCGATGGAGTTGTGTTGTACGCGTTGTTGTATCGTTTTAAGTCTCCTAGTCTAAACCCTAGCCTTTTAGTGGGATAATGGCATAATATTACTTTCAATATGACAATTTCAGAGCGACTATATATACCGAATACTACAAATGCGAACTAATTCCGTATGTTACCTATTCACGCCTGAACCGATTTAGATGAAGTGTGGCGTGGAGATAGTTTGAGTATCTATGAAGAACGTAGGCTTCTTTTTTTAGTATGTAACGGTTTGTGTGCCATAGGTATTTTTTTTTAAAATACGCACTTAAAGACACAGGTTAATCTAGTTTCAAAATAAGAGTTATAACAACCTACTAGTAACGCTAAGGGCACACCAATCACACACATTGTACAGCAGAAACATAAAGACATTATAAAAACAAAACATACATATCCTGGATCAGACAAGCGTTCATAACGAGCTGAAACCATTAGTAATAATCGAGCTAACGGATATGGTAAATCAACTTTCGCTGATAGATAGCGGACAGGAGTGCAAACGCGTATGTTATCAGATAGCTATAAAAGGAGTCACTAGTCATTTACGTCAGTTTAAAAGACTACCGTGCTGTCTCAGCGTACTACGAATGAAAGCGTACTAACAATGGTACGGCTTAAACATAATGGTACGCATGAACGGCGACCGTGTTAACTTCGTTCGGCTTTCGTATTGTACGATTGTGTGAAAGCTCACGTGAAATACATATACCTCGTTACGTGAGCGCCGTTTACAAACACGCTTCTCTTATTTATTTAATGGTAAACATATTTACCGAAGTCGATCAGCGTTTCAAATTTGGAACGAAGATGAAGAAAATATTTACAGAAAAAGATACCCAAAGTTCGAAAAAAAAAATCATGTCAAGAAATGTGATCGAGTGGCTCATATTTGGATCTTAACCAAAAGTTAAGGCTTTGTGTTAAGAAAACCATGTGCTTGCTTTGTGTAGATAATTCATCTCGCACTCCGCAGTGATGGGTGGAGGAAAACGACTTAAAGAAATCTTGCACACTTTCAGACGAAAATTTGACATGTATCAACCAACCTGCATAGATCTCAACCTCTTTAAGGTCTAATCTTTATCCAGTAGCATCGCATTTAAAAGCTGTTAATAACTATTTTTTGTTTAAATTCAATATCCAATAAAGAGTAATCATATTATACCAGCCGTCAAGTAAGATGTCCGTCATAAGATGTAAAAAAACAACAAAAAAATAATCTCAAACTTAAAGATTATTTCGTAATTTTCCTCATCGAAAACCGAGTATTTTGTAAACTAGTAAACATTCCGTGATCACATATACACTTCAAGTTACAAAATCATTTACTCAATTTAAATATAAAACGAATTGACGAATGAAAACCACAGCAAGTCAAGCAAACCGATACCACATCTGTGTAAAGAGCACATAAGATGTTAATAAAGTCCAATATTTATTCACGGCTGACATTTATCGTTGCATTCACATATTTAGGGGCCAATTGGCTACACAAGGGAGTAACATCTATCAAAATTACCATATAATAAGTAACTAACAATCTTAGCGAGTAGGAAAGCTACCGTTTCAATAAAATTACACGATATTCCAACATTATTCGGTCGTGCATTTGATTTATTCATGCGACACCATAATAAATAACGACGATTAACATATCGCCATATAGAGTCATAGATTTTACTATCGGTACGAGATTTGTATTTGAAATCGGTAAGTTCACCTTTAGCTCTGACAGTCTTGTACGACAATATATACTGCGAGGAAACATATTCGTCAATTCAAATTTCATGCTGTTGATGGCAGTGGATATATGGTCACGCAAATAATTCGAGTAAAGTGGTGCGCTAAATTTCTAAACAGTAAGGTACAAAAATTATATAACTATGAATATCAAATCAATTTTATTTTAAATTTTAATTTAAAAAAAAAATTAAAGTTCCGAATGAAGCGTTTTTGAATCGTCAACAATTAAATACTACCACCGTTTCGGAAAGCAGCTTCTAGCGATAAGAAACGGCAAGAAACTCGCATAGTTGCTCTTTACAAATAAACAGATTTACAATGCTGTTATTTACAGTAATTAGTGACCTGTAATACAACCCGAGCCTCGCTCCAGGCGTTTTTTTTTTCTAATGAAGTCGGTTGAAAAGTACTACTTTTATAAATAAAAAAAATTATTATTTTTTTTTTATTTTGTAAATGGCGGCTTTGAAAATGGAATAGTGTTATTATATCTGTCTTATTTATATTAAGTTACGTTGAACTAAGATGACCCTGTGGTTAGACAAGGCCCGGACCTTATCTTAGTACTCGTTTCTGAAAGATAATATCATGGCAAAAAATGCCCGTGTCACATAAAAACTGCCTCTTGTGTATTTATCAAAACGCATTAAAATGGTAGGATAAGCTCCAAATCATCTCTCCAAAAATAGTCTTAGATCTAATATTTTAAAAAAAAACCTGTTTTTTTTTTAAATTAATACTAAATAGTTGCTAAGCATTTTTCCAATGCAATAAATAGAAAAGTGTAGGTTTAAGATAAAACTCACGGTGTATCACCATCTGACTTTATTTATTCATGCCATTATTTTCACAAAAAAAAATTAAAAAAAAAGCGATAATCCCGTGAAAACTTGTGTTACAGAATCGTCCCAGTGTACTAGCATGCTTGTACTTAACTATTTTTAAGCATTCCTCGATTTCAAATACTATCTAGACATAGATATAATCTTAAATTTATACATATTTAAACCACACAGACTAACAGACTCTTAAAGCCGGAACACAGCACCAGACCCACTGTTATTGTGTGGTAGTTCTACTGATAAATAGATGGAACCTATTCAGATGGACATCATAAAGCCCAATGTTGTGATGTTCTTTTGTCAAAATTCAATTAAATCTCTCTTTACATGATTTACTACACCCTGTAATTATATAATGAATTAATAATTTACAAAGCGTTCATATGAAATATTTAAACAGCACCAAAAGTGCTAGCTCACTATTTACTATGAAGCTGTAAATCTTTCAAACAGTTATTTATTTTCACCACAAATATCTCAGTAGATGGCGGGATTAAATATATGGCGTCTGATAACAATGATAAGGATGACGTCGTCCGAACTGACTGCGACCAACCAACCAAACCACCACTCCCAACTAAGGAACAAACGCAGATATTTCAATTTCATAAACCAATGGACAATTAATCCGATCGCAGCAAGTAAAGGTATCCAAAGAAAAGTTTGTACAACACTTAATTCCAAAACCCTGATTGGTATTGATAATATAAGAAACTTCATTTTTAGAGATTGGTGGCAGGGCAAAGTTGTGCCGGACAAAGTAACCAAGCAGCAATGCTTACTGTATTGCGTACCAGTTTCAATGTTGAGTGAGCCAACATAATTAGAAGCATTAGGGTGTAAAAATATTAGCTTAGGTTAATATTTCTTAAAGTGGTTATGTCTGTGGTGACTTGACATCAGGTTGTCTAATTGTCAGTCCACCTTTATGATATAAAAAATTACTAATATCAGTAGTGGAACTACCACTTTCCCATTAAGACACCAGGTGTGCCAGACTTGGGTCTAGTTATTCTCTAGAGGAAGTGCTACTGCGGATTCTCGATTAAAATTTTTCGAAGAATTTTAACCAAAACTCTTCATGTTTATTTTAAAATAAAACTGGAAACTTTTTTTAAACAAAAATTGTCGCTATAACCTCTTGAACTAAGCAAACTATTTTAATTTTTGAGGGGATTATATAAGGACATATTAAATAACAATATTGTTATATATGTAACAGTTATTTACTAATTTACTACATGATTTATATTTAGAGTCACATCTTTATTCAATTAAAAGACAATCATTTAAATTGGAATTAAAAGTTGAAGTTAATCAATAAGAATATGAAAAAGTGAACCATTAGTGATGTGTCCTCTGATTTCCTATATTGTTCTTCCTGTAGATATAATTTCGTCAACATACATTTTTTTTCAACGAATGGTAGCCATACCCCATTTTAAGCACTTACTAATTTCTTATTTAGCCCTACAATTAAGGTTAAATCTTGTGGCAGGATTAAGCAGTGACAGCAGCTCGAGGGGTCTGGATCGATACTGCGATTTTTACATCACTAGGGGACCCACAATTAAGCTATTGACGTTATCCTTGACATATAACAAAACATTGCTATGCAATATTATTTAGCAAAGTAACTTACAACGATCACGAAAAATTAGGCATTGAATTATTAAAAATAAAAACAGGTAGAGTTCAATTAAAACCAGTGAGGACTTTGTAGCCGGTAAAAGTCATGATATATTCGAACGGTACTCGATCGTGAGTTCCGGAACCATTCCAATGGTAGAGTTTGACACCTAAAGCTGAAGCAGACAGTGAACGACCGATTGCAACAACCTCGAGCGATACCTTCGCAGCGAGACAACACTTTCATAATGAGGAAAATTAATGACTGACATTCATGTAGAGAATTTGGTAACAGTTTCTTAAATTTACTTAAGATGTAATTATGATATCATACGGATTTATTCGTATGTAACATTTTCAGCGAAAAATTCTTGACCTGTTTATATTATGCAGTGAAATATTACGATTTATTATTGATATAGTTGAAATAGAAGAATTCTTGCACAAGCCAAAACAAACCAGCGTCACATAATCGGACTAATTTTTTCCCACGCGTTTTCAGAACAGTTTAAGCCTTTTCCAATCTTATTAATATGGGGACATTTTGTTACAGAAACATTGTTGTATTATATGCTCAGTGTTAGGTATATGCATCAAGTGTGTTTCCCAACATATAACAACACTGGACAGCATGGATTATGAGATTAATAAAACTTACTAGTCTATCAAAGGCGAAACAAAAACGTCTCTGATATAAAGATATTTGCTCAAAAGATAATTATTTCTGATATGTTAATTCAATATATACTTGAAACGAGAGGCCATACAAGAGGCAATTAAAACTGTATCGTCATAATCAATGTTAACGCAACTCGCGTGGTCATCTATCAATACATGTAAGTATTGCATAATGTTTATTTTTCTTACTAATATATTAAATATTAATCAATTCTACAAAAAAAGTCAATTTAACGCAAAACGGTCAAAACTTAATCGATGTCCTGTACTTAACTGTTTTCCTATTCTACTAAAATAACGATCCATTTGTGGTCACATTTGGATCGAAATAGAATCGGGAATATGTCGTAACAATTATAAACTGGTAGTTAGGGTTCCAAGTTAAAATTCAGTTGAGAAATATTTTAGTACAGAATATTCAAAGATGTAAAGTAAATAGTCCAATCGGTATTGAATAAGGAATGTGATATTACCATTATAATTAATAGAATTGACACCCTGAAAAGTAATTAAATTTGTCATAATAATTAAGAAGATGTCAACTTATACAACTCAAGTGTCTTCAAAGTCTCCAACGAATTGAACTTAGTACAAAATCACGTGCAACAGGTTGTCGTAAACAAAGCATTAGTGTGCAATGACCCTAATAAAAGGCACTTACATCCGAGCCCACGCTTCTGTTCCAAGGGGCCGAGCCTCCAGGCGTCGTTATGGCACAGTTGATCCACGATAACCTCTGGTGAGACTGAGAACGGTTTAATTGTTGTGTATAACGAAGCAAGCCTTCCGCAGACCAGATACAGGTCGGCTAACTTTCCTAGATACGTGCATTTTCGATTTAATTCGCTTTTCACTTTTACTTTGTACGTGTTTAGGAATTAATCGAATATTCAAACATTCGAATTGTTTAATACCATTGAAACGTTTTGATTGATACGATTAATAAATAATAATGTTTCTATTATTGTAAATGGGAAAGTGTATTTATTTTCGTAAATTAGTCACGCTCGGGCGACTGGACTGATTTTAATTAAATTATAGATATATGAGAGATGTCATGGAATGCACGTTACTAAGTTTATATTTATGTATTAGGGTTAGCAAAGCGAGTCTGTTTTTCTTTCAAACTGGTATCACTTAAACGTACTTTGAAATACGTATCAAAATTACCTAATGGAATTTAAAAAAATTAACGTATCTAAGAATACACTACACTTAATTGATCAATACTTAATTTACTTTAAATTATTGTGATTTTAGGTAAATTAAGTTTCGATTTAATTTTATGGATACCCAACATTCAATCCTCATTAATTTCTTCATTCATTCCTATTATGTACTTTTAGATTTTGTAGATACTGTCTATATATTTTATCATTCATAAATATAATCTTTAACTAAATATTTATTACTCCGTAACGGATTGAGGCACGAGTGACTCAGTGTAATTATAGACCACCTTAGTTCCCATGGTTAGCGCTACATTGACAATGTAAGGAACCGGAATTTTAATAATGATTGTAGTTTCAAGTATCCCTTTTCTCTTCCTACGATTACAAATTTACGGAAAAATGTTCTATCAGAAGAAAAACACATAAAAGTCATAATATAAAAATATTCGTTTATACTAGAATTATCAATAGCTATTTTTAATGCAATTAGTTTACAATAAATAACATAATTCTGGCAAACCGAAATGAAATCACCGATGTCCTCCTGACCGATAATGACTTGTAGCCAAATGTGCAACAGTTGTAATAATGCATGTAAAAGTGCGCGCGAAAAACAGGGGCAATCTCCATGAGATGGCAATCAACTTCAACGAAAGAGTTAGAGCTCAGGACCAACAATTTTGAGCGCTTTCTGAGTCACAGAATCGTTAAGTCACTTCCGAAATCGTAGTACAAAAAATTTCTCGAAAGATCCTTTGTACTGGCCCAACAAATTTGTAACCTTATCCAAATCCATAAAGCTTTTCGAGTAGTCTCTTGCGAACACTTTCGGATTAACAGCAAGATTACTGATGATCATTAATATAACATTAAATTTCAGGTTACCAAAAGCTAGACCTAGACCAGTGGGGAAAATAAAGAGTTCAAATGTATTTTAAAAATCACTTAACATGATATATATTACACCTAAATTCAAAACAAATTTTGACTGAATTTGATGTACAAAAAAAAAATAAAGACGTTTTCGACATTGGATGTTGAATATTACATGCGAATATTAAATTCAATTGGATTTTTGGGCAGGATATATGTATTATAGTCGTTGTATTTAACTAATATAATCCATAAAAAATGTCAGAAAAAAGTAACTACGATTTTCTTGCTAATTCTTCGGTGGAATTTCGAAAAGATGGTAAGTATATTTTTGACTACTAACATGTATGTTATTTTGTAAATAATAATTCATTAAACATAACAAAGTTCTTCGCCGAAGAACTTTATTATGTATTAGTGCCGAAGAACGATCATAGTGGCGTGATCAATTGGATAAGCCTATGTCCAGTAGTGAACGAATATAGACTGTTGATGATAATAAAGTAAAGGCTATTCGGGTAAGGATAAACTTTGGAACTTATTCCTCCACGCTGATCCAATGAAATTTATGGATATAAATGGCCGGTTCATTAAAATTAGATCCATACACTACAGGTTTCCGTACAATTCACCTTTACCACGAGATTAATTATAAACACACATTAAGCACATGACAATTCACTTGTACCCAGGATAAACAGCTAAGATGCACGCGTTCCAGCCATGGCCCATCACATTATAATAAGTATTAGTTAAATTAGAATTGACAAGCATTAACGACAAATAATCTTCATTAAAGCAGGTGCAATAGCACGCAACTCTGCACTCAAAATACACGCGAATGTCAGTACTCATAATTTTCAACGCGACATTGGCACCGGCGACTCGATAAACAATTTAAATTGTACAGTCAGAGTAAGAAAACCTTCGTCACTTTTCAAATTATTTCCTTTAACAAGTCGAAAAATCTTAGTACCTTTTGAAACTGAAGCACAAAACTGACAAATGCATATAAAAATAAACTTACATAGTATGATAACTTGGTTCAAAATAGTGTAACATTATTGGACTACGTCTAGCTTTATATAGTCATTTCAAATTTAAATTAGATATGATATATTTTTTTATGGCTTTTTTGTGCCAAGAGAGCATAGATTATTTCGCCAATGTCACGTGCGATTGAGAAGACACGATGGAGATTGAACGGTATGACATCTTCCACTGAATTGTCAAAATATGTAAGTGTCATGTATTCTCGATCGGTAAAGCAGATCGCTCATACTGAACACACGTAAATAGATCTTAAGGTGACGAACCTTTTCTTACCCTGACTGTACATATTTTTATTAAGAGTACAAAGTGCAAATATTTCAGTTTATGGAAACATAATGACTGACTCAGATCCCTTATTTGTCATATAATAAATAAAACAACCTTGAAAATACAATTTACTTCAATTGTCGGATACATTGTTATTTCGATACTACTATTATATAATATTAGTATAGATTACGTTTGCTGCTTGTTTGAATAGGTCATATTGTATTATTTAGATGCTATTGTCCATTCATAATGCTGAAATTTAGGATGAAATCAAAACAAAACTAAACTCATAATACTAATACTTTAAAATCGTATTTTATATTCCCTTTTTCTATTCATCATTTATTCAAGTCGTGTTACAGACGGTAATTAAATAAATCATGAGAAAACCGACATGCCTTCATAAGTATATGAGAGAACATCACATACATTACTCTGGTCCCAATGTAAGTAGCTAAAGCACTTGTGTTATGGAAAATCAGAAGTAACGACGATACCACAAACACCCAGACCCAAGACAACACAGAAAACTAATGATAGTCATCGACTCGGTCGGGAATCGAACCCGGGACCTCGGAGTGGCGTACCCATGAAAACCGGTGTACACAACACTCGACCAAGGAGGTCGGAGTTTATATACAATCAATCCGTTCTGGGAAATTTGCTGGAATAAACACTAAGGCTTCTCCTTAATAGCTTAATATAGATTGTTATAGTTGATGAGATGGTTAGAGTACGAGAATCTCAACCACCGCAACATAACATTTAACATCGGATCCGCCGAGATGCCCAGTGGTTAGAACACGTACATCTTAACAGATGATTGCGGGTTCAAGCCCAGGCAAGCACCACTGAATTTTCATGTGCTTAATTTGTTAATTCATCTCGTGCTCGTCGGTGAAGGATATAATATATCGTAAGGGAATCTGTATCTAGTTTCAATGAAATTCCTTCACACATTAATCCACAAATCCTATGGGGCAGCGTGGTGGAATATTCTCATAACCATAAGGTTAGGTTAAAGTAATGGGATATTTACAGGCTGTTCATATCATTGGTACAGTATGTTTCCATAAACTTCGAAACCTTCGCCAGCCAATCAATCTGACAGTTACAAGCTATTTTAACCCTTATTGAGATATTAAAGAAGAAAGTATTTAATACACATTCAATAACGCTTTGAAAGCCTACTATGACTAAATATAGAAAAAAAACTACGAATAAAAACCGTATTTACTATATATAATATAAATAGCTCATCTTTCTAGGCAAATAATTTTATATGTTATCTATCATTTATCATATATAATTAAATCACAGTGATAGTCACGAGTATCATACATTTCTTACAGACTATTGATCATGTTTAATGATAGAAGTATTACAAATGTCAATGCAACTTTTAAAAATAAATTTAAACAACATCTACACGCATGAAAAACTGAACGAATTAATTTTAACGCGTTTAAACCATTAAATAACTATTTTATTATTGTATTAACCTTTACTTTTATACATTTATACATGTTAAATAAACTTGGTAGGTATTATTATTAAATATGGAGTACTTATTTTTTGTAACACAGTTTTTTTAAACTGCTTAAAGCTGTGCAGTTCGACATGATTTTGTAAAAAAAATATTATATTATTTTGTTCGTTTTAATCACTTGCCCCTACCAATTATTATCTATAATAATATTATAAATGTGAAAGTTACTCTGTCTGTCGAGCTGAGATGGCCCAGTGGTTAGAACGCGTGCATCTTAACCGATGATTGCGTGTTCAAACCCAGGCAAGCACCACTATATACCTATATGTGATAATTTGTGTTTATAATTCATCTCTTGCTCGGCGGTGAAGGAAAACATCGTGAGGGAACCTGTCTTAATTTCATCGAAATTCTGCCACATGTGCATTCCACCAACCCGCATTGGAACAGCGTGGTGGAGTATGTTCCAAACGCTCTCCTTAATGGAAGAGGAGGCCTTATCTCAGCAGTGGGAAATGTACAGGCTGTTACTTTACATTACTTTACTTTACTCTGTCTGTCCGTCGCTCTTCATTCTTTTTATTCGCTACACGGCCAAACCGAATTTGATAAAACATGGTATTAGACAAACTTGAACTCCAAGAATAGAAAGACTATTTTTTTCCTAACACATAACAGCCAAACATCTAAAAGGCGTGCGAAGCCGCAGGCGACTACTAGTTATAATTGATTATGTTTGTGACTTCACTTTTTTAATGTAAGCACAGATAAGAGCAGTCAGTAACAACCAGTAACTTAGAAAAAACATAAATGATTTCAATGTCTCTGTATAACACATACCTAATATACAGCAAAAGCAAACTTAGTTGCAAACGGCTATTCTGTGAGACATATATTTTTACATATCTATCAAAAGTATTTATACTTAATGTGAAACCAAGGGACATAATTATCATTTATTATTAGTGTTATATCTGACGGCCATCTCGTGGCGAACGGCGCGTTTGACAAACGATCGCAATGTCATTGCCACCCACAAGAAGCGTAATGAGATAAAAAACATTACACGATAATATACTTAGTTTTACAAAATAATACATTTCATTTACATTCTTAGAAGAACACTGATACCTACGTTCCTAATCTACGAATATGTCATTGAGGGTTCTAATGAAAGCTTGTATTTGAATATTGTGTTGCCATCAATGATGTTAAATTTTAAATTGTAATGATGCGTTGTATAAAGAACATTCACATATATTAAAATAATGTTAACCAAATTATTGAAAATGAGTTGATCAACGATTATCATAAAAAACAAATACCTATTTTTTTGTTTTTTTTTGGCAATTTCAAGTACTTTTTTACTTAACAGAACAGCATATTCGAACTAGATTTAATCCAGGTGAGGTTTCACTTTCATTCTCATTTCATTCAAGAGTTTTTTTTTTCAGAAAAAAATCATCTCATACTCTAAAATACTTTATTCTGACTAACGTATAAAAATCGAAATATTCTTTATTCAAGTAGGCTTTCACAAAAACATTTCGTCATTTTACAGAAGTATATAAAAAGTATCTACCTATCTATTCATACATTATCACAATTTGTATGCTGAAATACTTTCTTTTCAAAGATACCTCCTACCAAGATGCACTTAATTTTTTTCATTCTTCAACTTACGTACATCCACATCAAACATCACTTAATAAAACATTAAACTCTCCGCATTTCATGTCCACGCATTTTGTATCTGTGTAAATTTATTTTTGTGAGCGGGAAATAAGATAAACATCGAGGTCTTAAGTTAATGTAAGACGCATTCAATAAACTTCAGTCGTTGTACAGTTGTGTTCAAATTCAACATTACAAATAGCAGTTACCCGTGCCGCTATATTTAGACATGCTTTCGATTTCTATTAGTTAAGTTTTACTTTTAAGGCCACTCACTTTTTGTTGATTCTATTCGTAATTACTTAAATTGTTAACTTTGTGAAAACTGCTTTACAATCGTATACTGTTTTGCAATTTAAATAAAATTAAAAATGTAACTGGAATATTATTTGTTCTGAATCATATTTTTCTATATAATCTGTCATGTATTTTGGCATTAAATTTACGCGCCATATTTTTGTAAAAAAAAATGTCAATAGATAATTTATTGTTTATTATCTGTTGAAACTAAATTTTATTAATTATCACTTTCAAATAAAGAATACTTTGTAATTTTATTATTTATAGTACGCTTACTTTCACCTTGTTAATCAAGATATTAGTTTATCGTAAAATATGTTTATAGTACGTGGATCGAATATGTTTCAAATCATGATTTATCATTAGTATTAATTAAAGCATTACAAATATAGGATTATTATTAATATAATCATATGTTAAACGTCAGTGATGTGCGTCGTAATGAATGGACACCACGCGATACTGTTATCTCTCAATACACGCGCGCGACCTTCCTGATCCATAAGCGATGGCAATCTTTGGATATTTTCGTTTGAACGTTTTTATTCATCACGTGTATGCTTGATCTTATGGTTTGAATAAAAATAATCTTCCATCGTCAGTTACATACATCAATATATTTATGAAGGTCTATTTTTAAAGTCATTTGAAAGATTTTGACTTATTGTGAATAATATATTTTTTTTATTTCCATACGAAAGAGAAAGAAAAGGCTGGACATTTAAAACCTTATAGTTTATTTATTAGTAAATTAGAGATATTACTCTAAATCTTCCAATTGTAATAAGGTATTATTACAATACCTAAAAAAGCAAAATCAATTTTTTCTCCAGGCATCGGGTCAGAAACTAGCAGTGTTAAAGGCAGGTGCCAGGTGCTAGCATTAGTCATAATTGATTTTATTGCGCACGTAATGACGTTGCGTAAGTACTTTTTTATTGGTTTTTATTTGTTTATTCAAATGGGTAGTATTGAGAAGACCTGTGACTTTTAAGTCACTCTCAGCTCTGTATTGTCAAAAGTTCAATTTATGGCGCGTTCATAAAAATATGACATCGAATTTTTATGTTGGGCATGTAGAGAATGACATTAAAACTACATTATGAAGTTAATCGCTGAACCGCCAATTAACTGTCATGTCCGAAGTAGACAACTTCACATTTATTTTACTACGAATTGAATTTGTGAATGAATGTTATATTAATGCTGAAAACAGAAGAAATTATGTTTCATAATAATAATATTTTTTTTTATCATAATAAATAAGTTATTTTTATTTTATTGTAATTAATTATTTGCACGAATTAAAAAGCTATTGTTCAAACGACGAAGAAGTAGATCTTCTCACGCGAAAACATAATTACACGATTTTTTTTATTCAAATAGGGTCTTAAAGTCATGTTAAAGGATTAAATTAAAGGTCAATACCATAGCAAATAATACACATATAGTGAATTTAAGGGACCCATCGAGACGAAAGGTGGCTTGTTCGGATTGGAGAGCTAAGATTGGTGGATTCTATTGGATTAGTTGGTGGACGATGTAATATGAGCGTAAAATATAGTCACTCAATATACTACAAAGAAAATAATACAACGATCACAGATTAAAAATTAAAAGGTAGATTGAGTTCGCGGGATATTATTATGGTAGGCAAAGTGCAGTAAATAAACAATTAGTATAAACACTATTAACAAAAATACGACAAACATGCTTTTTAATTTGTATTCGCTTTGTTGCTTCTTTTTTATGTTTTATTAAATGAGAAAATGTATAAAAAATAAATACGTCGAATAGTTATATGGTCAAATACCCTTGCCATTTCAGAACATATTAAAAAAAGTCGAGTGTAAACGTCTATAATATTATGAATTAATGAAGGCGAGAGTTACCAAATTCGGAGTTATAAAAAATACGACCACCCAGTGCCAACCATGCCGTGTGGCGCCATGGCGTAAATAACGGGATATCCGTCACTGACACAGTTTCGTACGATAACGACAGATAACGCGGTAAAGTAATTATGATGGTGTTGCCAGGATGTCAAAGTAATTTCAGTTAATAATAGCATCATCGTAACTAAAACAAGTCTATAAATTGAGACATTAACTAGTAACATAAATATGTAATAGGGTGTTTTTATTTGCTGCTCTGCTTAGCTAGAAAAGGCTAGTCGTATTCTCCTAACATTTCCACTTTTGACAATATGCAGCCTCGGATAACTGTACTATTTCACTAGTAAAACATAGGTAGAAACGATGCAATAAACATAGGTAGTGCATCCAATAGTCTTAAAATAAAGAAATACTTTTAAGATATTAAATTGTATTTTCAATATATAATTTAATAACTTTTTTTGAACCTAATGTGTATCTTTTATAAACAAACTTTGAAGTGTTTAAGAAAACAGTTTGATGATAACCTATCCTTTTTTGTATGACTTTTGGAGGTCAAAGATCTGATGAATTATGTTATTTAATCTTTACAATGTTGTATTTAATTTCATAAGTTCTTTATTTAAATTTTTTCTTAGCATTCTAAATTTAAATTCGGTAATTACAAGAATATCATATTATTGTATCTATTACTCTTTGTTTCATTTAAATTATAATATAACTTTCTTTTGTTGCAAACTAATTTATTACAGACATAACATAGATTACTATTATTAGAATCTGTAATCAGATGTAAAAAGAGATTGAAACAATGTTGCAATACTAATAACATATTGTACACATGTTCATTGCCTATTGTAAATGTCTAGATAATTAAAAAAAAAACCTGTAATCAAATAGCCTTTCTTAATCTAACTTTCACTGTCTACTCACCCATCTGTAGTCACTGAGTTCACAGACAGAGCCTCGGGGAATGTCATCTGGTGATGGGGTTCCTCTGTCTCTTTCTCCTCTGGTATTTCTTGGATATCCTGTGGGATATCAGGAGGTTCAATAGACACTCCCTCTTCCATGTTTGAAGATTTCTGCGAAACATTGTGGAGGCCAGACAGGTCGTGGTTAGTATTTCCATCCTCGGTTTGAAGAGCTTCAGATACCACCAATATGAAAAGAGCACAACTGGAATAAAAACAATACTATTATTATCAAAAGACTACAACTGTTATAAGAAAAAAAGTGTTACTTTAACTACCTGGAGAGCACTGAAATTGTCAGTAAAGACGTGTAAATTATATACAGCCCACCCTTCATCGTAATATTAGTGAAAAATCCACAGTCCAGTTCATTTTGTGCGTAAAATTAAAACATATTCACAGCGTTTGTAAACGAGTATTATAAATTCACAAATAACTAAAACCACTCTTATTACGTGCACACGCAATTCATATTTATCAATTTATTTGTAATACAAAAAAAACAGCTGTAAACTCGAGACATTAAAAATTTGCGACAAGAAAAGAGCCCACGAACATTTTCATTGAATCTATTAAATTTGACAGTTACGAAATTCCAAGTATTTTACGGTTGAATGATCAATGTCTCGCATTTGGTCATTGGGTAAAATCAGCAAAAATAATCGATTATTATGTTTTCACCAATCGAAATAAAACATTTAACACGAAAACTTTTTTATCATTGGCTATTTTTCAAATGATGGAAAACGTTTCTGTTCACGCAGATGTGTATTTTAACATTTTTCAAGAATATAGCAAACGTACAGTTTTTTTCTGTGAAACACATACAGTGTTTAATATCTTATTTACAGTAAACTTATACAATCTTAGGTTATAGAACTAAAGGCTAACAATGATACATAATATATAAATAAAATGTTTAAAACTAACTCACAGTTAAGTCACCTATGTCGAAATATCATAAATTAATATGTTGTACAAACTTTAGTACCATTTACTACCAGTAGAGGTGGTTCTTTTTTGTTATCTGTATTTGTAACTGCCAAAGCTATCAGTTATTTGCCGCATCGACATCAACAGTCAGTTAAAGAATCTTGTACTGATTAAGATTAAAACGTTTAAAATGGAGGCATTGTATGCAATTCCCTTTACTGTTCTTGAAATACCAAACATCAAAATCAAAAAACCATCATGGTTGCAGCCTCCTTCAGCAATGACAACGTTTTCTTTAGTATTATTCTCATATTTCTTAGTGACTGGAGGTTAGTAGATTCTAATAGTCAGTTATCGAAATTTATAAGTAGAATCCAATTAGTAATCAACTTTTTTTTTGTTATAGGCATCATATATGACGTTATTGTTGAGCCACCAAGTGTTGGGTCTACAACCGATGAACATGGTCACAGTAGGCCGGTCGCCTTTATGCCGAATAGAGTAAACGGCCAATACATCATGGAAGGACTGGCTTCTAGCTTCCTATTTTCTTTGGGAGGACTTGGTTTCATCATACTCGACCGTACACACAATCCTACCACACCTAAATTAAATAGAATTTTGTTAATATCTGTAGCATTTTTGTGCATACTGGTCTCATTCTTTACGACCTGGATATTCATGAGAATGAAGCTACCAGGTTACTTGCAAAACTAATCTCTTACAATATATTTGTTTATGACTAAGTTAAAAATATATTTTTACACTGATCAAAAGTTTTATTTAATGCATTTAATATTATTGGTAAGTAATATAATATTACTAATGTTTTTCAAATTATGTTTTTTAAAATTACAATTAAATGAAAATTATTATCTTAAAAGCTATTTTTTTTATTTTATATTAACATACAATTGGAGGGGCCTATGTCCAGCAGTGGACGAATATGGGCTACTGATGATGATAGTGATACAATTATAAAAATTATAATGACAAAATACCCATAGTCTGTTCAAACCAAAAGAAGAGTAACATGAAATTACAATATTAATTGACTTAATGTGGCTCGAGATGTTGAATTCATAATCTGTTCTTTACTATAGATGTACAAATTATGAAGTTATGAAGATATATTTAAATTTAATTGATTATACTTTGGAAGTAGATTTAAATTTAATATAAACAGCGAAGTTGAATAGCATATTATATCTAAAAATATTTATGATATATCTAAAAATATTTTTAGTAAAGATGGAGCACATAGCAAATCACATGAAATATATGATTGATAGATTATCTTAACTCTTTCAATTGAAATATAAACAGACAATGTGAACTTAGTCATCACAAAATTAAATTTTTGATTCCATTACCAAAATTAATAAATCATCAGTCACACATTATATTACATTGAAGTGTTGATGTTGGCTGAAATTGTTGTTTATTTACAAAATAAAGGATGTGTGTATGTGTAAAAACATATAATGGAGGAAAAATGACCCAGATATTGTTTTAAAAATTTATTGATTACATAAACACTAAATAAATTAAAAACCTTATTAAATATTTGGCAGTTTTGATCAAGTACGAGTTAATAAATCATTTTAAATACATCACAACACAAATATTGAGAAGATCGTAAACATTTATATATTTATCTAAAAAAAATAATTAAACTAAGGAAGACATCACAATGTTGTTGAGAACATTAATTTCTTTAAATATTATAATAAATTTAATCTAATTTTCGAAGGTGTGAGATACATTGTTGATTATTATATATGTTTGGACTAAATATCAAATATAATAATATCAAATTGATTGGAGCTTCTTTACAGTCTTATCCTGAAGGAGCTGAAAAAAAAAACAATCTGTCAACAATCTACAGCGAATAAGATCCATCCATCCTTCTATTAAATCATGGTTGGTTAACATTCAAATTACTTAATTTATATGTTGAAGTATTTATGTAAGTTCCCGATGATTTCTATCAAAGTTCAATCAGATTGATTCAGTTTTTTAATAGCAATGACAAACAGGTTGGCATTTAATTTTTTTGTAAAAAAATTGTCAGATAGTGTCACTGGTCTAATGGTCTGTGATTCCAGGAGCCTGGGTTTAAGCCCCGGGTCAGATCAATGAAAAGGTATTAGGATATAAAAAATACTCAATACTTAATGATCCAGAGCTTAGGAGATAGAAGTGTGTACCCAGCCTTGTTTGTATAGGATTGATCATCCCTTCAGATTATGAAAGTGAGGGAATAAAAGACATCCCCATTTAAACAAATAATGTTTGTATAATACTGGTGGTATATAATATATTGCAAAATATGTCAGGATGATATCATTATCATAAATTAGTAAAAAATAAAGTCATTAGACTCATTAATTATTATTATAACTTACTGGCAAAAATCAGAGCTTTTATCAATGATATGTTCAAACTCAGCAAATGACAATGCACCATCATCATCAAGATCCGCTTCTTCTAGAACATTTTGTACTAACTGTTGTATTTCTGAATCACTGAGCTTTAGTTCGGGTCCACACAAGCGTTCTATCACTTCCCTGAGGTCAGAGACACCTATCATATCATCACCATCAAAATCTGAAACATACATTTATTATTATTTGTAATTGATATCAAATCCCGAGCTTAGTTGAGTAATCAGTCTTAACATTTATGAAACTTATCACTCATTGTAGAAAATCTTGTAGAATAGTTTATATACTCACTCATTCATTGCAATCAAATTGGTTTAAGACATCATATTTTGTAATGAGTTTTTCTTTTGGGAATTATTCATGTTTTGTTTAATTCACTTACCAAATATTCTAAAGGCATGTTCAGCTTTAACAGCCTTTGGTGCATTGTCACTGAAAACAGACATCATGTCGAGAAAATCCTCAAATGTACAGTCTCCATCATTACTGGAACTAAAGACCTTGCAGATCCTGTCTCGAAATGGATTTACTCTTAACTCTGGGTACTGTAAGATTTTCGCCATTGGCAGCTTAGCATTCTTGTTGTGCCCTACTTTTTCTGGGGCCAAGGCCTTAAACTTCTGATGGGCGCTAAAAATAAATATATTTTTAGAGCATTATAGGCACATCTAGGTTTGAAAAATAAATAAAAGTAATACTAGTAAAATTACGTACGTAAGGGTTAATTTTAACTTAAATTAAATATTCGGTAATTACTTACTAAAGAACTTCTTTCTTGGTGAAATATGTCAGGTCCTAAAAAACATTTCGGAGAATATTAGTCATTTTTAATTGTTTATACCTAATAATTAGAATAGTTAGACTAAGAGTAATCCATTGTTTTACTTACTTCATAATCCTGCAATTCTTCTTCAGTGAATTGACTTTTGCCTTGACCCATATCCAATACGTGTACCTTTTAATACTTACTTCTATACAATTTAACTTAAACAATATGATTTTTAAACATAAACAACACACCTTAGACGCGCGTTTGTTTGATTTTCGTATTATATATTTATATTAGATATGTCAATGCGAAGTGTCAAATATTATCTGTCGACTATAACTGACAATTTGATGTTCCGTTCTAAGCAAGCTTTTGGTTTTTATTCGAGCATAAAATAAGTGAATACAAGTATAAAATAGGACTATAATTATCTTTGGAAACTTTCAAGTTTTTTAGAACTTTTGACTGTTAAAGTCAAAAAGTTATATGTAAACTTTATTTATTCCTTGCTGGTCATGCGATTTTACACAACTTATACATGGAAATTTATACAACTTTATTTTACTATAGGTACCACACAAACTTTTATATAGCTTCATTTTGAAGAGATCCTGTTTCAGAGCTAAAAATCAGAAATAAAAAAGGTTGCCTTCTTGTATTAGATAGTCAATGCGTTCTGCCCTAATTACAAACGCCTTTGTTATGGTAGAAACATTAATAATAATCACTGATATGCGTTACTAAAGTGGGCAAAATAATTAGAAAGATTATTCACGTACACTTGTATTATATACCTACAGGCGATAAGTCGATTAATAAATTGGCATTTGTCTCAAGACTTTCATCGCTTCATTGTGAAAAAAAAAGTGAAGTTCTTACTTTTCAGACCATCCACCAGTCATTATATAGATGTGTATATGATTATTTCCTGATTTAGTCAAAATGAGAAATAAAATAATAATATATTTATGTTCTACGGATTATACAAGTAAAGTCGAATTTGTTGTAGATTAAATAATTGTTGTGAGGAATCGCAAAGGCCGCTGTAAAGTGTTATAAATTTTCTAAATAAATAGCTCTTATCATGATAAAAATATTGATCATAAATTGTTCTGTTTTTAATTTTCTAATAAATAAATTTAATTTTCTCCACTAAATGTAAGTTCGTCAGTATCTGAAAAATAAAGCAGTTTATAAAGATGAATATTTGGGTAATCGCATAGAAAGTCAATCGTTTTTATAAAGAACATGTGATATACTGTTTTGTGTTCTTGAAGCGAATATCGATCCTCTTTTGTACGGTCCGTCGGGTATTAATTCACACAGAGCCGGGTACTTGTCTTCGCACGCTGTAGTTTTCCACATGCGATTCCTCGTGAGCAGAACACAAGTAACGTTTGATTTTCTCTTAGGATGACCGGGGGCCCAGGCGCGATATGTAATACATTCTAGAGCATCACCTGTAGTTAAATTTTAAATGAATACATTTTATTAGCGGAGACCAAAACTTTACTTGGAAACGTTAACTTTCACAAATTCACATACGCCACAAATTTTGGTGTCGCTGTTGGATATTAACACAAAGATAAAAGATATTTGAATTTTATTTTTTATTATTAAACACATAAAATAAGATAAAGCATGTGCACGTGGTCTATTTTGATCGACTTCACCCTCCCGTGTAGCGGGAAACTTGTTCAATGTCATTGTTTTTTCATAAACGCGAAATTAGGTATAAGTTAAGATCCCAGGAGGAGTGAGGAGTCGAGATGGCCCAGCGGTTAGAACGCGTGCATCTTAACCGATGATTGCGGGTTCAAATCCAGGCAAGCACCGCTGATTCATGTGATTAATTTGACTTTATAATTCATCTCGTGCTCAGCGGTGAAGGAAAACATCGTGAGGAAACCTGCATGTGACAAATTTCATAAAAATTCTGCCACATGTGTATTCCACCAACCCGCATTGGAACAGCGTGGTGGAATATGTTCCAAACCTTCCCCTCAAAAGGAGAGGAGGCCTTACGCCCAGCAGTGGGAATTTACAGGCTGTTGTTGTAAGATCCCAGGATCTGCGGATAGATCACTAGACCAACGATGTGAAATCATACTACGCAAGTGAGTACGCTGTGAGTATGTGAACTCTGTATTCCTACATTATTTAAGGGTTATACGGTATTTTACGTACGGGAGTATACTCGTATATCGTATCGTGCTCGTATATCAGTACGACATTATAACTAAAATCTACGCACGGAGGTTGTGTCGTCCCCAATACGAGAGAGAAGCTACGGATAAAAAAATTGTACTTAAATATGTAGGAGGTTTGTACATGATATTGGTTTATGTTAAGTTTTCTAGGTATTTAATTGTTCTTACCGTTAGTTTTGTAAAATATACCATCGATGTCCCTTTCCATTCCAACATAAGCGGAATCGACACTTGCAGTAGCAAGTACTTGCGCAAGCACCTCAGTTCTCTGTTCGCTGGTCACGTCAGCGAGCACCGCACTGATATTCTGACACCGCGCCTGCGCTTGCGTCTGGTTTAGCTTTTTTGGTAAAAGCAGGAACATTCCTGTTGCTGGCACGCATGTTGACATCGCAGTAGCTAAAAGGTATCATATTCTTTAATCATTTACATACCATTTTTTTACGCACGGAAAATCTTCATAGATACCCGACTCTTCAGCACGGAAACGGAGAGACTGTGGGATCGCTTTTGCAGCACGACCGCTGAATCATTTACTTACCTACCTAACTTATTAAAAGTACACTATACCTCAACTGTCAATTTCATTAGTACCTCAGACTGTAATACTAATTCAACTTAAGTCAATATATAAAAACATAAATGTACTCTTTATTAATGATATTTTTACTTACGTAATGGTTTCGCATATATGCTATAATAGTCGTATCTCGTGTCATTGCTCAACGACAATCCCCCAATCGCCTCTGCACATTTCAGCACTTCACAGGAATATTCCAAAATTTCACCGCTATCCAAGTATTCTTGGGGGCTAAAGTTAATAGCCAGGGCTCTCTTCTCAATGCCAAGTCGTTTACAACTCGTGAGTGAAGTGAAGTTTGCCTTGGCCGCAACACCAAGCTTGGACCGATGACATTTCTCGATCAAATAATACTTTGGCATAGCAGCTGGTGATTCGTTCGAACATACCCTGATCGCAATAGCTTTGATAAAAAAGGATGTAATGATTATGACAGTATAGTACATTACACTTAACAATGCAGCGAACACTGCGGAGGTGATATGCAAATATATTCTTGCTATTCTAATAGAACGATGGGGCAATCCGGCTTGGTCGGATCAAAATTGTTTTACGTGATTACCGAGGAATGATTACTGAGTACTGCCTACCAAGCTAATTGTGGCTTCTACTGAGCACGCCTCAATAGAATGGCTACCCGCTAAGTAGTGAGAACATGAAATAATATAATCGTATTATTTCCGAGTTAAAGCAATGACGGAAACAGACTGTCAGATATCACTGTGTAGGCAAACCTAACAATATCCAATTGGATCGTTAGCGATGATTGGTAATTATACTCGTATTTCGAACGTAGCCTATTTAGCTGTCAACAACGCTATAACCAGAAATAAAATAATTATATCATAATAATAAAGTTCATTGCCGTAGACTTTTTTTTCTTGAAGTACATGGAAAACCTTGAAATATACTATATAGCCTTTGTTACTATATAGCCTACTCGCGTCCCGATCCTGCTTACAGGAGTGCAGTTTATTAATAAATAAAATGATATGACATTAATATAATTTATACCCTATAGCAGCTAGAAATAAGTGAAAACTTTTTAGTTCAAGAGATTACAACAAACAAACAAGATTTACCTCTTTGTAATATTAGTATAGATAACTTAAACGTATGTAAGTAAATGAAGGGTTATACGTTTTACATTGTGTGGAAAAAGATGAATTATTTAAATATTAATGGTTACTTATCGTAAAACTACTAAATTCAATTAAATGCTACCTTTTTTAAAAATCAGAAAACATTGACTGGAACCAAATCTAGTTAGAAAATGATTTCGAAAACCGTCAAATATCTAGACGGTAATTTTCAAACATTTGTCAATTATTTGGAAATGTCACTTTATTCCCGAAACTTTGTGAAAATAATTATTACATAATTATACAGTTTAGTTAGTATTTATTTATAAAAAAAATGGGATGTTTTTACTCCAGACGCATAGACGAGGTGAGAAAGCTTTTCTATTATTTTCCAACACAACCTTGACTATTACAAAACAAATAATGCTATTTCAGAAGAAAAAAAGGCTTATAAACCGAAGCCAAACTAAGCGAACTGTCAAAAAACCTCTTTTTTATTGGGTGAACGTTGGAGTACCTAACTATATTCATTTTACAGGAAGATGTCATATACGATATGACACCGATACGGCATTTACCAGTGATCTTTGTAAACGGGGTGCCCGGCGCCGGCAATCAGACTGTTGCGCAAACTATTTCCAACATAACTGGTTACACGATGATAAGGCCAGGGGAATTAGTTAGAATGGAAGCAGAGAAGGATACTGCCAGGGGACGCTTAATCGCGGACAAGTTACAGGCTCAAGAAGACATTCCTGAGGTGAGAAACTAACATTTATAACTTTAAAAAAACTAATATATCAAATAACAGATAAAATATAAATATACCATAGACAAACTGAAAACCGTTAATATTGTTGCAATGAAACTACGAATTATAGTTCCGTAGATTTATTAGTTTATACCGGTTCAATGAAAATATTATCGAATTTTATCAGAAGGCATAAAAAAGATAGTTATAACATCATTTTCTGTAAAATTTTATTTAAGCTTCTCAACTTTTAATTGTTATTAGTTATTAGTTTTCCTAGTTCATGATAGTCTATACCGTTCCGCTAAAAACAACAGACATATAATAAAAAAAATATATAATTTATATCTTGGTCGTCGAGCTCTGTTACCTACAAGTTCGTCTAGATAGGTACCAACTGCACAGCATATATTATACCACCAAACAGTAATGTTTAGTATCTATTGTTGTGTTCCGGCTTGAATGGTGAGGGAGCCTGCGTTACTACAGGCTCAAGGTACTTAACATCTCATAACACAAGGTTAATGGGCAACTGGTGATATGGCAAATGATTAATAATTCTTGAAGTAATCGGGCATCAGCTAACCCATTGGCCAATCCGCCTACCTATATGATATAATTTTTTTTAATAAGAGTGAGTCTCGGCCGCCCTTCCGAAGTCATAACTTGAGCTAATCTACTATTTAATATTGAAAAATTTCCATCTGTCATAAATTCACTGGCGCCGTAACGCGTTACGTAACGAAGCAGTAAACCATCCTGTAAGAAGTTATCACTTCAACATCTTCAGTTACATTGGATTTGTTCTTATTAAATCAATCGATGGACAGTATTTTTCCGTCTAAGCAGATAGCTCTCCTATTAACTAGTACTCTATTTACCCTGTCCTATTAAATTCCACTAAAATCAAATTCCATATAAGGTTCGATATATAGTTTATACCGACATGTAGGATACCACCAACACTTTGCTGGCCAATTACTGGTGGTTCAGCTATACTGTAATTATAGACACAAGAAACAACATCTCACATCCCATAGTTGGCGACATGTAATTTGGAAGTTTATACCCAATTCTTTACGGTGGCAGTTTTATGCAACAACTAAGTACATGGTCCATATTGCCGGTCTGCTGATCAGTTACAAATTCATCTAAAATTAACTACTCTATCTTTACTTTATATTTCAATTTGTAACTGAAAATGAGCTCTATTATTTGTTATGTTTTGGTTTTTGTAGCAAGTAACGGTTGATATAATCAAAGAAACGATGCTAATGAACCAAGATGCGAAAGGTTTCATATTGGTCGGGTTCCCGAAGAACCATAGGATGTCGAACATATTCAATCGGCAAGTAAAGTGGCCCGAGAAGGTCGTTGCACTGGAGGTTGACAATGAGGTATTATGATTTAAAAGATTTTCTTTGCGACTTCAATATCTTGTTCAAAAGAATTTGTTTTTGTTATTGGAAAATGACCGGATTGGAATATCGTGTCTGATATTATTACTTGTTAAGTTGGGATACGTAAGATAATTCTGATTGCAAAATAAATCAGAATGAAATTTCACCAACCTGCTAACTCTGAACTTACTATTTGTAATCTGTTAGAGTTAATTGTTTGTTTGTTAATCGGAGTAATAGTTCGAATGAACTAGCTTGATTCAATAACCTCAAGTTGATCCTGTGATAATAATATAGCAATAACATTGTACTACGTTTTTGGTAAAAGTATTAATAGGATAATACGTTTAAGCTTATGGATATGTTCATTCACAAAAGCACGCGCTTTAACGTTAAATTATCGGCATGCATTGAGAATATTGATCTAATTTTAATCTATTCTTGCTGACTTATATAAGACATTTTACGCACACTAAGAAATCTTGTAATTAATAGAATCGTCATTCAGTCTGTTGATACAATAATAGTTATTCTCGGCATACGGTTGTACATTTTGGATAAAATATTGATCAGATTTGTTTTTGTTGTTTTTTTTTTTTACCTAATTGAGAAAACTATACTTGAAAATGTGAAATAACCGATGATTTATATATTTTTTTAATATGTTTAGCCTTTTCATCTTAATTATAATTTGGCAAATTTTTGTGAAATAAAAATGAGACGTGATGAAGAGAATATTTAATTACAAATAAAAAACATGACATTTCAAATAATGTAGGTACTCAATTTATTAAAATTTTGAATGTTGTTTTTTTAACGTGGAGGGACGGGCCTTGCACATAATATATGTACTTCGCTATACAATTATTTATTTAAAAAGTAATGTTACCAAATAATAATTAAACGAATTATGGTAAAGCAGAAGTAAATATCAAATATCTAAGGCAGTAATTTTATTTACCAGGTGGCAGCGACGAGGTTACAAAACAAACTATCAGAGCTCGGTCGGCCCGAGGCTGAGATCAACTCAGCAAGACAGATCGTGAAGGAGGCTGCGCATAAAGTTAAAAATGTCCATAAGCGATTTGGTGGACACGTTGTTACGGTATCTATTTATGTTTAATCTGTAATCTATCTTACTAATATGACTTATGATTAGTGTATGGTCATTGACCTTTTTTATTTTTTTTAATGATTCCTGTCAGAGTTAAAATGTCACTTGAGTATTGTTCACAATTTCGTTAGCCTGTGTATTGTCTTCGAAGTTAAGTAATCTTAATCGTTTCCAGGAAATGTTTATTAAATGAACTCTGTAATAGTCTCTTCCGTGTTTAAATGCGTGAAAGTTGTATAGTATTTAGAAATAATTGTTAATCTGTGACGATATTTGCCCCCTCGTCTATAAATATAGAACCGTAAAAAAATATTTTGAATATGAAACAAACTTATTTTTTTTTCTTTTGGTTGAATGTTTCTTCCCAAGGTGTCAGCCATAAGCGTTTCTTTCCATTCAGGTAACGTTCTTATAACAAGCATTCTTCACAGCTGGACAGCAGCGGTAACCCTAAAATTCTGGCTTCCACCCTAAAGGAGATACTATCGGATACAATCGAAAAGAGTAAAAAACGAGAAGCACGAGTACCGAATGCTGCGTCAGCTCCTACAGTTGCCCCCAATTCCCCAACACCCAAATCTCCAACACCCAATCCACCAATGGAAACTACACCGATTCTCCAACCTGAAATCACAGCTGAAGCGACATGATTTTTTTTAGTATAATGTTAATTGTGATGTATTTTAAATTTTCTTATAATAAATGTTACTTTTTTTGTAGAGTTTGTTTTTCTAGAGCATTAATATGTCAGTTAATGATGAATGTTTAAAACCTACAAAACCATGAAAAAATGTAAGCTATTTAATAAAGAAAAAAATAAAAGTTGGTAAAATATTTTTGACCACACTTAAAGAACGAAAAAAATAAAAATGTTCAACAAATAATATAGTCGCAGCTGAATTGATTAACTCCTTTGTCCGATTATTATGACGTCATTATTTACGTACTGGCCGCAATGAATTCCTTTTTTTCCAAATTTCAAATAATCAAAAAACGCTTCACCGTGACAAGCGACATACGTCGTTGTCAATTGTCACAAAAACGCATCGATTTTCAAAACAAAAAAGCGGTTAGTGCATTTGAAACTGCCAAAGGAATCGGGTCATCAACGTTGAATTTCCGGATTCTACGATTGACCTGAAAGAAATCGCCACGCTGGGTAAATCAGTCATAAAAGTCATGAAGATCAAATTGCGTTAGTATTTTAATCAATTAATTAAGATATTTTTTATATAAATTATATTTTTATATGTGTATTTACAATTGCATAAAAGACAAAAAAAAATTATGACTTAATTCATTTTAAATTCATTTAATACATTCAAACAATAACATATTACATAGTGTAATAAACTTACCATACAGACATAGTTTATCGAATAAAAGTTTGACTGTGATCTGGTTTTATGATTCCATAAATAAAAATAAATTGTAAACTTAATGTTTACTACGCATTACTAATACATTATTCGTATATTAAATTCATATATTATGTTCTAGAATGAGGTCAATGTACTAACTGAAACTTTTTCACAGACTATAAATAAAGCTACTTATTCATGATTATAATTTCCTAACGGTAAATTTACATAGTGTATCAGAGACATTACTTAAACGTGGGAGAAGTCGTGTAAACGGTTACATTAAATGGAAATTATCCACATTATTCTAGAAATAAAAACTCTTTATAGCGAGAGACCGTTTTCCATCAACGTCTTCAACAGAAGACAACGAGAGTGGCAATGACTGGGAGCCTGAGGTGCGGCCGATGATGCAGCCTCGCTTTCCACCGCCGCAGGCTATAATCGTTGGCTCGGTGCGCAAGCGGCGCGGCAACCTGCCCAAGAACTCTGTGAGGATCCTCAAGAGATGGCTCTACGACCACAGATACAATGCTTACCCGAGTGACGCTGAAAAACTAGCGTTGAGTCAGGAAGCGAATCTGACGGTTCTACAGGTAACTGCATGTGTTGTCTTGCTAACGTCCAAATTACGGAAAATAAAAAAAAAAAACAAAATTGTTTCAATTCTACTTTTGGTGTCTTTGTGGTCTTTTTTACTTATTTGGTGCTCAAATTTGATAATTTTCCTAAATTTACCTTAGTATGGAAGTTTAGTTGTCAAACATTACTTTTTTGGATTCCTTCATTAAAGTCTAATGTGTTTGTGAGATTTAAAAGTTAAGATATATCTTGATGAGTAAATTGAGTATGACTAAAAATTGTTAGGTTTGCAATTGGTTTATCAACGCTCGGCGGCGGATTTTACCGGAGATGATAAGAAGAGAAGGGCATGATCCGCTTCAGTACACAATATCGCGTCGTGGTCGAAAACAGCCAGGGCTCGGTGTGGGCGTTGGTATGGGGGTTGGGCCAATGGTTGGGCTAGCATCAGCATCAACATCGGGAATGGGAATGATACCAAACAACGTGACTGTCGCTGGATGGGAGGGAGTGGAGGTCCAGGTACGAAATGAAATGTCCATCTCTAGAAAATTTTGTTTTTGTTTTACCAAGAAATAGGCTTTATTGCATTTATTGATCGACGACTTATCTCGACCACAGCTATCTTTGATGAATTAATAATCTTGTATAGATTGGATTCTTGGCACTTGGCACAATATTTACCATATGAAATAGAAGATTGATATTCAATTTGTAGCTTACTTTTTGAAATGTTATAATATTTATAACTGTTTGAAATTATATTTGTACATCTAAATTTATTTACGTAACGCAAAGTTTAGATTTTCTAGATATGTTATATAATTTCAAATTTAATAGTTTTCCTGACTTCAGTATGGACAGATTAAATTAGAAAACTGATTGGGCTAAGGTCTACAACAATAAAAAGGGTTTTGTTGGTTGCACAAAAGTTTTGGCTTAAAAACTGATTTTCCAACAGAACGTTGTCGACCACAGTCGTGGTCACGATTACGGGGACGGGTTGTTAGTTTATCAAGAGAGGGACGATCTCGGCGAGGCGGAGGAAGGCTACTCGAGTGCAATCAGCGAGGAGGAAGTCAAATACGATCCCTCAGTCTGGCAGTCTGTCATTCGTTACGGTCCCGGAGACCACGACATACATACAGACAACAGAGGGTAAGTATATATTACTTTTACTGTACCATGAATAAGCATTTAGAATTTATCAGATGGAATGGTGATGTTCACGTCACCTCCATTGACCAAAGTTAATGCACTATTAATTACGTCAACGTCTACCATGGACCTTAATGTATACAGGAGATGTTATTTCTGAGTTTTACTATTGATACTGTTTTGTTGAAGTCTAACGTTCTATATTAGACAGTAAACATAGCTGACGTGCGTATAATTTTACCATGTAATTCAACTTTACACTGTAACGTAAGGTGTAACGAAAATGTTTGTTGTGCTCATGTCTGTGTTTAAGTTGTGGTTGTCAGGTTTTCAGCCTCATGTGATTATTTTTACAACATCTTTCAAGTTATGAAATTCAATTAAATTAATTCTTTTAAATGTTAAATTTGAACAGATCCGTAGTGACCATGGGCACTGACGGCGGGGAGGTGGTGACAGGAGACATTGATTCCTGGCAACCGCAGATGGCTCAGTTGACAGCTCGGCAGGTGAGCCCTCCGCCTCCCGTCGCGGTCGAATTGGAGGTCGCCACCACCGATATGTGGTGTCACACTTAGAACGTCGTATATGCCATGAACGTGTCGGGTTTTATGCCGTTGTGTAAATATTGTGTTTGGGCGCGGGTTCATGTTTGTTTTGTTGGATTCAAAAGTTAAGTTTCATTGACTGTTCCTACATATTCCATGCGTTCTTTACCCTACAACGTTGTTGATAACAAATCTTTAATGTTCACTAAAATCCAAAGGTTAAAAATTGTTTTTACATGTTGACGAATTTTGTACATATTCCTTATTAAACAATAAATGGAAATTTAAAAAAAAAATAAGTTAGCTGTAAATTGTTGACACAGTTGATCACATATTAATTTACGCCCTTTTAGAAACTAAATTTTGAGACCAGTAACTTTCTCTTATATACTTCGTCATTCGCGATAACAACTGTATTTTTTTGAATGGAGGCAAGATAAAATTGGAAAGGAATGATACTGTGTGATATATATAAAGCAAAATAGGACTAAACTTTCAGTTAAAAGGCGACGTCGGTGTTAAAGCATAAGACGTCGAAACCGTTGTAAAGACTAATTAAGTATTTGTAAATGTTTTACGAGTAAGATAATTTTAGTTGTTTACCAAAAGGATGATGTTTAGTTTTTTTTTTTCAAAATAAATATTTTGATAAATATTTCGCGTTTTATTCAATGAGTAGCTAAATGTTTTAACGCCGGCATCACCTGGGACCAACCTACCAATACTATAAATATTTTTTATGCCCATTAATTTTGGTCGTGAAATCTTTGGAAATTTTGGAAAATTGTTCAAATTGATATTTGCAAAAGTCCTGTTTATCTGTGGCTTGTGTAAATTACCGATGGTGTAATATGGGCTTCAGGTGGTGCCGCGTGACGAAGGGGAGGATAAATTCAAGTGTCTGTATTTGTTGGTGGAGACGGCGGTGGCCGTGCGACAGCGGGAGAAAGAACAGGAAGAAATACTACCGTTGTAGTTTATATGTTGTTTATAATTTGTACTTATATTAGCTGTTTCACTTTGATGTTTAAAATTTGATTGGGTTGTTTTGCGATTTTGTGGTCGTCAAAATTACGTAGTCGATATCTACATAACGTAAGTGTAAATGGACTGGCTAATAATAATTATATTATAATGTTACTAGTTATGCACTGGGTACCTACTATGATATTATTTTCTAATTACGTGAAATTTGTCTGACAAGTCAGATAACCTAAATATTTGAAATTCTGTAATGAGTCAAAGATAGTCTACAGGCGTTGTTAGATCGATTTTTACAAAATGTATGAAGCCTCCCTGCAGCCGACCGTCTTATAAGGCGAAATATTTGCTATAAAATAATTCGTTAAGAGTTAAATACTTTTTTTTATAATCACATAAAATTACCAAATATGAATAATAATAGCCATGTCTAAATGTATAAGGCTCATAAAGAATATTGGATATTGCTCCTTTTATCGTCTGTGAAAAGTTATTTAATGAATTAATGGTATGAAATAAATACATTCTAATGAATAGTATAAGTCAAACTACAATATATCTGAAATACCCTTATTTAATCTTGAAATAATGGTAAGGAGTGGCCCTTATCTCTGTTGTAGACATTATTGATTTTACCAGTAGCATTGAGTATTGCGTTTAACAAATCAAATTAAGACCCGTAATGTGTGCTTGTCTCAGATATTATTAAATATGAAAAAAAAACTTTATAAATAATCAAAGTATTATGGATGCATGTCTGTCTGTCTTTTTCACTCTCTCTTGACACGAGCAAAGGTTCAATTGATTGATCTATTGATAACAATCTTCGTCCTGTTTCTCATAACACATAACATAACATTAAGTCATAAGATTGGTCACGTTAACGCATCCCTAATTTTCATCGTAAACTTCCCTACCCTCAGTTTATTTTTTATTTTTTAAGTATTTAGAAGATTTAAGTATTTTTAAGTTGTCTCTTTAGAAATAAGACTAGGTGTCTGTAATTTAAGTCTAGTTCTTAGTCTAAGATCTTCGTTGATTAAATCGTACTTTGAAATTTCATTTTGTTTTAATTACATTATTTTTAGAATTATTAATATTAATTTAAAAACTGGCGTGACTACAGGCATAAGGGTCAAAGAATTATAGTTACCAAGGTTGGTGGAATATTGGTCATTTCAGGAATTTTTAATATTTCTTACAATACCACTATGGGTAATGATGACCACTTAGAATCACAGTTGTTTGATGTCTACCCCTTCTATAAAAATAAATAAATAAAGTAGGATATCTAACAGATAGGGATATTTAAGATATTAACAAATTGAACGAACTAACAAGTAACGAATCCTCTAACCCTTATTCCTCTCACATTACATCCTTTGTCATGGATAGTGGTATGCAATGTGATATAATAGTACCTACAAAACATAAAAATAAAACAAATTTAAAAATTAAATTATTTAATAAATAACCAAATAAAAGTATAATTGATCAACAGGCCGTAAAATTAATGAGTACGTTATATACAATTTATCTAAGAGCTATCACTTGACGAGCGGGTCCAGGATCTGCACCACTTGGCTGAAGATTGCGTCGACGCTGTCTTCCGCGTTTATCTGGAACAATTGTCCAAATATTCATATGATATAAATATATGTTCTCGTGTCAAATATTCTTTAAAGTATAGTATTTAATTTGGTGTCTTCTTGATTTTAAATAAGAAATAAATTTTGTTCTTATTTAAAAGATTTATTTGGATGAAAATAATTGTTTGAGGGTGAAATCAAGCATTTTTCATGTAATTTATGATTCCCAACAACCCACAGCAGAACAGAGGTGGAATATGTTCCAAAACCGTTTCCTTAAAGGAGAAAAGGAGGCCTTAGTCTAGAAATGGAAAAATTACGGGCCACTTTGTTACGATTTAGAAAATTTTCCTCTTTCTAATTGTACTGTAATTTGAAAGATGCTTCAACGGCCTTACCCTTTTGAGCTTGTCGGGGTACTGCGCCAGCACCTGGTCGTTGTTGTCGAGGAAGGTCTTGAGGCGCAGCTTGATGGTCTCCTCGTTGTCGTCGGCGCGGCCCGAGCTGGCGGCGCGGCCCAGCAGGCGCTTCGTCAGCGTCTCCGACGACGCTTCGAAGTAGATTATCACCTGCAACATATACGAGACGCTCTTCAATACCACCACCAACTTTAACAGGTAGACTGTAACTGCTTGAAAGAATACTTGAGATGCCACCTGCAGGAAAGGCCAACATTTACGAGAAGCTCTTCAAGACACCCACCAACTTAACAGATAGACTATAACTGCTAGAAAGAATACTTGTGATGCCACTCGCTGGAAAGACTTCGTGTAAGTCTGTCTGGGTACCACCTCCCTCATATATTCTACCCCCAAATAACAGTACTTAGTATTGCGTTCCGATTTGAAGGCGGACGAACAATCGATAAGACATTGTTCTTTTGAACAAAGTCTTAATTAGGCATTAGAGAAGGTGATAAGTAATCTTTAAAATTTAATACAGCGTCAATGGGTGACCATAGGATAGCACACTGGCCCATTCATGCTATGAAAAAAGTATGGTACAAATGTAACTTTTTAAAAACTTATTTGTTTCATTGACAATAGACGAGGTATTATAATCTAGATAATATGTCCATCTGTAAAACACTTACAGTAACTGGAGCAATGGTCTTCTCAAAGGCGATTCCTTGTGACTTCTCGCGCGGGTAGCCGTCGATTAAGAAACCTTTGGCTTCGTCCGTCTTCGCCATCATTGCTTCCTTCAGCAGGTCCAGTACGAGATCGTTGGGGACTAGCTCACCTGGAAACATCATTAAACATTTATGAATTGTAGTTTATTAAAGATTTTAGAATTTATATTACTACAAATAATTTTCAGATCTTTTCGAATGAATTTTAAAAATGTTGCAGAATTTAACCCTACCGTACAAAAGCCATGTAGAAGAATGTGTGCTCATAGACACATGCAACCCTGTAACGTTCTATTAACCCACCAGGTAATTGAACCCAGGACCTTTAAAGCTATTCTCTGGACCAACTCAGCCACTATATGAATAGTCCTTACAAAATCGTTTTTAAGGGTAAACTTCGGATAATATACATTGTAACATGTATGTTATGATTATAATTGCAAATTTTATGACGGTAGCGCAGCCTTACCTCTTTCCATGATGGCAGAGAGGCACTTCGCTCTGTCGGAGCCGCTCTTCACTTCGGCGCGGAGGAGATCGCCTGTCGAGAGGTGGGTAAAACCATACTTTGCGATTATTTTCTCGCATTGCGTGCCCTTGCCTGATCCAGGACCTCCCAGAATCCACACGATCGGTGTCTTGTTTGTGTCAATGGGTGCCTGGAGAGAAACAATTAATTATTATTCTCAAGCCAAAAATATTAACATCTGCTTGTCTCATAGTTTTAGTCAATTCCCCGTAAAATATAACATTATAGTTATGAGTACATTCGTAAGACTTCTCGGCTAGAAAAGGCAAATAAATAACTTCAAAATGTATTGCAAGGAGTTATTTTGATACTGTGAAGCGATGGAGTAAACATCAAGTGTTGTACGTAGTCAAGTCTTACGAGCGCTATTATTTTATCCTAGCAGTGAGGAGTGTTGTATGATTTATTTTTAGATCAACGCCCTCGTCTTATTACTACTATAGATATTTTACTGTGATGGTTTGTTAAAAAATTGTTCCGTGTTTTAATACATTAAGTTTTATCGCACTGCGTACATTTAATATCGATTTGCGCATATCCGACGAACGTGTAAACTTATAATGGTATTTTTTTTAAATTGCCCACACCTATATTTTACAAAATAAAGTAATACTAAGCTTTCGATAAATCATTAGTCTTTACAGCCATTTAGAAAAGATTGTGGTCCGTAAAGAGTTATATGATATATGTATTTAATTTCTATAATATATAAAATAAATATGACCTAACCTAACCTATTCCATATATTTTTTTTCTTGCTATAGGTTGGTGGACGAGCATATGGGCCATCAGATGGTAAGTGGTTACCATCACCCATAGACAATGAAGCTGAAAGAAACATAGATGTTATGTCCCTTGTGCCTGTAGTTACACTGACTCCCTCACCCTTCAAACCGGAGCACAACAATACTGAGTAATGTTATTTGGCGGTAGAATAACTGATAAGTGTGTGGTACCTACCCAGATGGGCTTGCACAAAGCCCTACCACCAAGTAAATAAATTATTAAAAATATTATAATAGTTAATACGCAAGCACCGTCCTTTTTATTGACAAAGCTACGCAACACGAATTCCCTGTTCAGAAAACCTTGTGGAGCTGAGCAAGTAATGCGGAACTTACGATAACGTCCCAAAATAAAGAAACTCTGAGTCTTATATATCTAGTCAAGTATGCTTTTACAAGCACTTTTGAATCGTCATTTTACAATTAAATGAAGCTACCACCGGTTCGGAAAGTAGATTTTACCGAGAAGAGCCGACAAGAAAGTCAATGGTTACTCTTTTTCAACATTTAAAATATTAAAACCTACGTTTGTGTTACACCGTTTAATATTTCCTACTGCTTTAAGTAAGTATTACATCCTAGAATCTTGTAACTAAAGAACGTTTTGAAGATATCAATAAACAAACGAGTTTGATATTTGTTTATAAAAAAATCGCAATAAAATACCATACCGTGCGTTGGTACGCTTTGCATTTCGGTGATCTACACTGGAGTGGACACGGAGGAATTTTCTCTATATTTTCCTGTTCGCACGGAAAACAGGTCTTATCTTCCATATTAACAGTTTGATTAAATGTTTAAAAATGTTATCATAAATAATACAATAAAAGTTGGTAAGAATATAGTACTAAGAATAAGATTATTTTGACGCGTATTCTCTTGACATAAATATATTAAATTCAAGGAGTTTGAATTCTGCAAAAGCAATTACTCTGTTAGATATTTTATTGAATTTATAAAAATAAATTAAATTATTTACTATTCTTACAATACAATGATATACTTAACTTTCAGTTTAATCAAAAACAAAACCTTTTAATTTTAGATATCGCTCTTATATACACTATTATTTTATACTATTCGTTTTAATTAAATTGATTTATTATCAAATATTTCGTTCCAACATATAATTATTCCACTATATGGAAAACATTTATGGAATTTATTATTATTAATTTGTGGAATTTATTTCAATATTATCGTAAGCTTTATTATGTACTACACTCGCTCCTCATGTAGTTTCGACAAAGAGCTTCGACATCTTGTTTGTGAGGTACGATTATTCGCAGGAGGTAAAATGGTTGAGTGGCAGAAAATGCTTTCAGATATTTAAACCGATTAAATACATTATATTTAAACCATTATCATCACGATAGGGTCATAAAAAATATAGACAAAACGCAGCCAAAAAATATTTATTTAAAAAATCTAATAGACTATGTGACAATTTACTAGTTTACTCATAAAAATTATTTCACATAAAGATATCGTTAAAATTTTTCGCCCAAGTATTCTGACCTTCGAGGAAAAGGTCGTGTAATGAAAACTTAAAGGTTAAATCGATAAATCATTCAAGTCCTAGATTCACGATCGTTTACATGGAACGAACGAGCACTCGATTACTATTTGGATCTCATTCAAATGCATAATAATAAATTTCATTATCACTCTCAATGAAATGTTTGCATTTGGTGAATGTGAAATTTGCTTGTTCGTTGGCTTAGCCGTTTGTATCTACTACGACAAAAATACGTACTGTAATAATAATTATACTGCTACTTGGTGGTAGGGATTTGTGAAAGCCTGCCTGGAGTGCCTGGGAATAAACCGAAACGCTGGTAGTATTTAATTATCGACGATTCAAAAACGCTTCCTTGTGAAGTTTACTTGAATAAAATTGATTTCATTTGATATTTATCCCATATATTCCAAACCTCCTCTTCAAAGGGAGACGAGGTCTTAACCCAGCTGTGGGAAATTTACTGTTGTTGTTGTTATCCCATTTTCTGGTTCGGAATTGAAGGATAAGAATCGAAGTAGCCACAGGTACAAGGGACATAAAATTTTAGTTGTAATGTATTTGTGATGTAAGGAATGATTAATGTCAATACATTATCAGCTTGTGTGGTGTGTGGTGACCACTTACAATCGGATGGCTTTCTTGCCAGTCCGTCTATTTATATGACGTATTACCAGTACAAAGAGTTTCATAAGTTATAAAAAAGTACTACAGAAAGAATAATTAAAAGTAAAGTGCTTGTCAAAATTCTACTGCTGGAATTAGGCTTATATAAATATTTTATATAACTGTAGAAATCTTGAGTTATATCTGTCTGTCTGTCAGCTTCTCTAATGTGGTGGAGTAAACACATGTAAATAGATCAAGATTACTTCATTAATACTAAGCAGGTTTCTTCACGATTATTTCTTTCAACATGGAGTACCAGATGCATTATAAAGATAAATGAGATAAAAAAAATAATTAAATTTTCAAAATTTCTTGCCACCATGTG
The DNA here is from genome assembly GCF_905220365.1 of Vanessa cardui. NCBI lineage: Eukaryota > Metazoa > Arthropoda > Insecta > Lepidoptera > Nymphalidae > Vanessa > Vanessa cardui. The sequence continues at coordinate 1,869,997 of NC_061129.1, forward strand.
ACGCGGTCAACATTTATACAGTGACTATTTTTAATTCATATTTACATGTATATATTTAAGCAATATTATTAATTCTTATATTAATAAATTGGTTATTTAAAAATATAATAATAATTTTATAACCGATTTAAAACTGCAATGCGGCTAAAGCTTTAATCGTAACGTAAGTAATGAAATCGTCACGAAAACAATATGTTACCTCAATCTCAATCGCTCTCGAGAAACAATCTAGGTTGATATTTATATTCGTATATTTTGTAACATTGAATACGCTGCTATTGTATATTTAGAACAATTTCTGTCAGTAACGCTTCTACGATTACATCGAGGTTGTCTATTTCGGTGATTAGTCATTGACAGTGACCGTCTGCAATCTTTAACTGAATACTATTTTATTCTTTCTATTTGTATACTGTTTTTATCTTTTATTTAGTTTTCTATGTGATTTATATAAGATTTTAAATTAACATGGTTATTTTTATTATTAAATTTATTCATTTCGGGATTCACAGTCTCGTGAACAAGACATTCGTAGATAATGTCGAAATATCGAGCTCCACCGAACAAAAATAAAAAATCATGTTAAATATCCCGAAATGAATAAATCTATGTGATTTGTTTGTAGGAAAAATAAAAAGGATTTTTTTTTAATTATGTTCATTAACGAATCCCTGCGTATGTTAAATTGTAATGGTTTAGTTTCTTTTTCTTTTTAATAAATATAAAGTTACTTCAACATTAGAATAATTTAATAGTATTCCAACGTCAAATAAATTGTCGAGGACGAAAAATGCCAGTTGCTGGACAAGTAGAGTTTGACATATGGCTTCAATAAATACGAGTCAGGCAATTGAAATTTTCAAAGATGGAATTCATTTTTGTTTTTTTTTTTTGATTAGTCGAAGGTAACGAACTGTGTAGTCTAATAACGGTCTTTTGAAGAAGACCACATTAAAAAACAAATAAGTATGTTCATGACAAATAATAGCTAAGGAACCTAAAAAAATATTTAAGTAGTTCGTACTTTACGAACGGAGCGTCTTTTTGTAATATAATTTTCTTTATAAATTGACTAAAGTCAATCCGTAAATGAGATGTATTGAGTATTTTGAATTTAATTTTAATATATCTGCTTATATCTTAGAAAAGCTAATAATGCCTGTGTTAATTGTATTTCTTTGCGTTTGCTCATCGCTAGTCCGGATGAGAAAATACCTTGTGAAGTTGTTGTTGGCACGTGTGTGAAGGTTTGTGATAACGTCCTACGATGCGAAGCTAATTCACGTGAATGGTATCGGGTAGCGTTATAAATAATAATATTTAAATTTAGAACTAGAATTAAAAAAAAAAAAACAAAACAGTCAATTATCTTCAAAATGACTTGGTGTGCACGAGAGCTACGCTTGACATTCACCAAACGTATATACCTACATCAGATTTTATTTGTGTGCGTGTTCTTATTGGACCAATGATTATCCACTAGTATTTTATATCGAAACAGAATGTTTGCTACAAATAAGACTTATCCAATTTCTTAAGAAATTGAAGGACTTATAAATTGACCAATTGAAAAATAAGTTATTTATATGTGTAGACGGTCATCATACAAAGCTCTTGGTATTTATTTATTATCATCATGTCTACTATTATGTGATAGACAAAAATACAAAAAGATAAATACTATTAGGTATATACCTTATGTATATAATAATAGTGTTCAGTATTTTTTGTCATGTCAATCATTTTGACATTTTGACACTAATTGGGTACAAATTCGTCATGCCACAGAGTATACTATATTTTCACAGTTTCAATAGTTAAAAATTTCATTTACTATTCTTATTTTCGTTACGTCCTTATATAAAAGTTACTTTGTTTCAATAGTTATTAACGTTAATAATTTTTATTTGTCAAAGTTTTTGGTTAAATAGAACGAAAATGTAGCAATTACCCTCGATTTTCAGTGCCGTGACACACACTATAAAGTAGCATTTAGCAGCGCCGACTTTATATGTATTTCTTTACATTTTTAATGGCTTACGAAGTCCACGCGCTCTATATAACCTTAAGATTTTTGTGTTGAGATCGCGAGACACATATAGACAGTATGTTTTATAATTTGTCGGAATGATTCAAAATTATATTTGATTCGAAATCTCTATGGTTTTATATATTCCTTATACATATTATTGTTATATAAATTGTAATGTAATGCTTTTATTTTTTTATAAATAATGTATTACTTTTTTTTAATGTTGAAGTAATTTTTTGAATGCATGATATTAATATATATATTTTGACCATCATTTTATGAAATTAATTTAATTTAAAGTTACTGTGACTAATAAAATAGAAATAATTAAGTTGAATTTAATGTTTTGGAGACAGTACAATAACATTTTGATCCTTTTCTAACATAATCTCTATGGCTACGCTATATACCATTTTTGTTTTTTAATTGAGTTTAAGATTATTTTTGATTAATAACATACCATTAATATTATCAGGTAATGTGCTTTAAAACAAACGTGTAAACTCAGAAAAGAGTTCGCTTTTCCGACTACTTTCTTAGCCGAAGTGCGATCTTAGAAAAGACACTCAGAGATTAAATTCATTGTTTACGTCGACTCTTTATAATCTGAGCCTCTTTTCTAACATTCATTACAACGTAAACCTGCAGATTTCAATGGTTGAAAGATTGATGAAATAAACGGATTTATTTATATACCTTCAAATGTATGTCGGTCTTCAGACTATGGTTCTCTATCTGCAGCCATGTGGCGACGAGAAGCACAAGTATATATAAATATTTACATTTAATAACTTTTTCTTCAATAGTACTGGTTTTCATTTAACTAAAACAAACTGTTACTTGGAGGTACGTGTTTAACTGTTTTGTTTGTGTGTATTTCAACGTTTATTTTATTTATCTTTCTAATTTATACGAATAGTTATTTTCATAAGATGAATTGCTGAAGTTTCGTACGTATTATGTTGAATAAAGTATGCGTTAGATTAATTGGAAAAACTTAAGTTCTATTACTATTCATGGAACGGCCTGTTTTGCTTACGGGTGGTAGAATTGTTGATGAGTATGAAATGGTTCGTAAGTTTCGTGTATGTATGTGACATAGAGAAAACACTTAAAAGTTACTCGTAAGTCTGTAGTAGAAATAAATTGTTAACAACAAACACCGGGCCTTAAAGTATTTTAGATACTTTTTTTTCAATGAAGGCATATTAACGATTTAACATACCGGCTCTGTATCATACAATATTTTGTCTTTTTCTTTAATTTTAAATTACTGATTTTAGAAAGAGATAGATAGACTCATATAAAAATCCAGCGACGCACCCCGACTTCGCACGGGTGCATTACTGATGCTAAATGAACTATAGAATTTAGACACGATATCACATTAGAAACTTCTAAAATGATCACTGTTTCTTTACTATATAGTCTATGTATGTAAAAACAAAAACCTTACTCTCGAATTCCTCTATCTATTAAAAAAACCGCATCAAAATCCGTTGCGTAGTTTTAAAGATTTAAGCATGTAGTAATAATGTACTTATGTAACTTTAATACACTTAAAAAAATTTATTGAGTTGGCTATTGATAAGACATCTGGATTACTTTGATATATGCAATTGAGATTTAGTGGGATGTTGACGTACTTGCGAACATCACAGGCGATCGTGACTCGTGCATTCAAAGCACGATAATACATAAACATTCGAAACACTGTAATACAGTATTGGTATTTGGCAGTTGAATGACTGCTGAATGCCATGAGATCGAACGAAGAATGAAAATCAATGAATTTTGACATTTGTATTTTACATTTTTAAAGTCCTGAATGGTTAAAAATTATGTTTAAAGCCAAACTGAACAAAATAGGTTTGTATAGCGATATTGTAAGCTTTATCGAAATCTATTTGCGATCAAGAGAATGATTAGCACGTGGTTGATTACACGAGGTAATAATAACATCATAAATATTGGCGTTGGATGTATTTCTATATGAACACGATAGGCAGTATTTTTGTATTCGATATAGATGTATTTTTTTAGTGTCAAAAATGTACTGTCTGTTCGGAAAACCAAACAGACCTATGATCTGGTGAATAGAACTGAGAAATGAGGTCAAAGCTAAGGGCACATTATTTTAGGAATAATTGTCCTTAAAAGATTTCCATGACATTGCACTAACAACAGTCCATTAATTTATTAAAACGTAGAATATTCTTGAAAAAAAAGAATCATAATACATACGAATTTTAAGCAATAAAATCGATGGATCTCATGAAACAGTGATGATCATTATGGACTTTAAAAATACACAAACAAAAAGTTTAAAAACACGTCGAATGAACGCGTTGATGTTAAATTTACACACGTGTAAGCTCGCGAGTCCGACGCCAGCTGGCAAGCTCGTGCCGTTTTACACTGGATTATTTTGGAAAAATCCGAGCTTATATATGAAAGGCATTCTGCGTCAATCGCTTCGTTTATTTTCAATACGTAGGATAATAAACGATCAAAATAAAATTAAATAAATAGTTGGATACCTACAACCGTTTTATTCCATTTCGTTAGGACTTAAGGTTAGGCTAAAATTATCATGCAAAAATATTTTGGAACTGTTTTTGTTATTCGTTGAATACCAAAAAAGATAAAGCTTTTCCTGACGTTAATAGCCATTTAGTCGAGTTTAATTATATTGTTGAAGTATTTTACGTTAATATAATGGAATAATGTTTCTTATTTCTAAATATATCGAGCATCAATACAAATTTGTTATCTATTACTTAAATTTTAGAACTGATATTAATAAATTTTAAAAATTGCTAAAACATTTTGTGGTCAACCACTCGTAAACTTAGATTTACACGAGAGTAAAAAAGAATACATAAATATATCGATAAAATAGCATTAAGTATTTCACTAGTGATGGGAGGATTATTTTTTGGCCTAGAGCATCGAAAATACTATTAAACGTGGAAATGCTGCTAGCGTTCTTGCCTCGGTTCTATGCGGTTATGATTTGTGCCGTAACCATTTATTCTCATTGGTTATATACAAAGTACTGAAGTCCTTTATATAATTTATTATTGTGTAAATTAATGTTTAGTAGCCATTATTCCTTAATTTGAATATCATTAAAAAATTGCAACGTTAATATATGCATATTTATTTCATCAATAGTATAACAACTCCAGTGGTGTCAGGAGGGCTGGTTCGTTTTTGCCCAGAGAATCGAAATTGCGATTCAACGGGGAAATGCTGCTAGCATTCTTGCCACCATTTTACGCGATCAAGATTTATACAGTAACCAGTTTTAGTTCATAGTTGTATAAATTTAAGCATTTAATGTTATTCATTCTTATGTTAATAAATTATATTTAGTCAGACTTTAAATTTTTACATAATAATAGACTACGTATAGGATAAATAGAAGTTAAAATAAAAGCATCAAAGTTCTTAGACATCCGGTCGCTCGAAATTGACTTCATAAAGTTCAGTACATTTTCATCCGTCTTCAGAATAAAACGAATGACTGTTCTTTTTAAGTTTCTTGACCTATGTTTATTAACTTGCTAAGATTAATAGCAAAACATTTATGTAATACATTTCGATTTCTGAAACGATTCCAGTGTTACTAAAAAAACTATAAAACTCTAGAAATTAAGCTAAATTTCAATGTGGCAGTTTCCAGAATAATGAAGAAAGAAATAATTTAAAACAATAAAATAAATAACCATACTGTACCTGACTTCAGCATGTTTAATTTCATTCAAACCAGCTCATCTATTATTTTTTTTATGTTATACGAGTAAAGAACAGTCTGTACATTGCCCACTGCTGACGTAAAGCCTCCTTTTCCATTGAGGAGAGGGTTTGGAACATATTCCGGAACGCTGTTCCAATGCGGGTTGGTTGGCACACGTGGGAGAATTTCCTCACGATGTTTTCCTTCACCACCCAGCACAAGATGAATTATTAACACAAATTAAGCACATATATATATATAGCGGTGCTTGCCTGGGTTTGAACCCTCAATCATCGGTTAAGATGCACGCGTTCTAACCTCTGGGCTATCTCAGCTCATTTATAGTCATCACTTTGAAATGTTGAAATGAAACAAAGATTAACACTCAACAGAATAAACATTATTATACATCAATATTTGCTCTATGAAGGGAAATAGAGTACTCTGTAGAGTAGAATTTATTCCCGGTATCAAGTTTATAATAGCGCTGGTTTAATGTTCACTAACTACGTTTAGGTTATACAATAGTAAACTGCGCTCCGTATAGCGGATTTAATTACAATTAGTTTAATAGTGCTTCCAGTAAACACGTAGTTCCTTGATGCTTTGGAAACGGTAAGAGCTACATATATATACTTACTATGTAGCATAATAATGTAATGTGTTTTTTTATATAATGTTTTGTTATTTACTAAATTCTTTTTTCAAAATTAATTACTAAGTAAATTGTGATTGAGACTGGACGCTCAGTAGATTTTTAATCAAAGGAAACCGTTTATTAAATAGAGAGTAAGATAAATAAAAACATAGTTAGGTAAATATTTTATTATAAGTATATAGTGTCACGCACACAAATATTTGTTTAATATATTGAATATTGTTTATATATATGTCAATCAGTAAGATTTCGAATTTCTTTAGATTACAATCTGACGAGAAATATTGTAAACTCTCGAAATTTTGTGAACTGTGAAATATGATTGCAATTAAACTATTATATTTATTATTATTATTTTTCTCTTTATTTCTATAATCTGTCTCGACAGATTGTAATCTTACGAATTTTGTAATCTTACGGTGACATATATACCAATAATCTTAGCTTTCCATATACAAAGTGCTTTATAAAATTTTCAGTTTACAGTTCGCTAGTAAATAAAAGCAGGTTTATGTAGATTTTTATCGCGAATTATAATTCTTATCAGAATGCATTTGTCGATATGACGTTTGTATGACGATATGACTATTAATCTAATAAACGATTTTTAATCTGTTTTTTTGTTTTTTAATGGAATTTTTAAACAAATTGGATGTCAATTTATTTAATTTACGATCATACATACATTACATGTTATTTTTAGTCAAAGAAATCGCGCTCATAAAAATAAATCGAGGATAATTTAACTGTACTTATATAATGTTTGCGATATGTGTTTATGTTTATTAGATAAAAAAAAATTCTAGAATGTTTTTTTTAAATAGTTAGGAAAACTGTATTTTGTGCACAAATGTGATAATAAGGCTTTTTTTTAATATTACGTATTTCTCTGTCAAGCTTTATTAAAGTACGGTACGAAAAAAAAATCATGAAAAAACTCAAGATATAATAACAAATAACGTTTAACCTTTTATAAGTTTCGAATGTCTAGATGATTCGTAACTCGAGCTGTGAGCCATTTGTTTAAAATCGATAACGTATGCAGGTATTTATTTCAAGGAACTGGCAACTTTCATAAAAGAACACAAGCTTCAGCTTAACCTTAGATAATATGGGGACTCTATTATTATCGTACCAGTGACGTAACGTTATACAATCCAACTGAAAAATATTCCCTCCCTGTTTCAGCCACACATAATACATATTAAATAGCAACTCATTTTTTATTCAATATAACGTCAGTCATAGTATTTATTAAAGACAAGTTTAAGTTATAAAACGTATAATCACTTACCATTTTTTAAAATATATCGCGATCTCAGTTCCGAAATAAAATGTCACTACGTCCGCTTGCCGCGAGCTCTGCGGGGCAACTGCGGTTTGATTGGAGCGGTCAAGGCCATGGAAACTGTGCCAAAGATCCACCTGACAGCGCGGGAAAGCTTCAGGCGAAATGGCGGGAAGTGTGACACCTACTAGATTACAGATTCGTTACATAGTCATATCGATATACATAGATAAAAAAATAATCATTATAATTTTATCATTATATTTATTTATATTTTAAGATATATTATTGTTTTCCGATTATTTTATTGTTTTTTTTTTATATCAAAATACTGATACTTTAACAAAAATATGACAAATAATTTTACTTATATTTTTAAAATGTAATTACGTAAAGGTCATATTTTATTCAGGCCAATTGGCAGTGATTTGGTATGCAGCTAAAAGGTATCAGAGATGGCTCTTTGATTGTTTTCTCATAATATAATTTGTTTAAGCCTAATATGTATGAATTTCATTTTAATATGTGCAAAATAATTGTCCCCGTATTTTATAATTGGAAGATAGATTTAAATATTAGTTTGCTCTACTCAGATGAGATGTTACGATGTTCATAATTAATGTAGACACTTTGATAATCCTTCCTATATGATTTGTTATATAGGAAGTATATATAGAGCTGAGATGTCCCAGTAGTAAGAACGCGTGCATCTTAACCGATGATCGCAGGTTCAAGCCCTTAACTGTGTTTAATTTGTGTTAATAATTCATCTCGTTCTCAGCGGTAAAGGAAAACATCGTGAGGAAACCTGCATGTGTCTAATATCATCAAAATTCTGCCACGTGTGCATTCCACCAACCCGCATTGGAAAAGCGTGGTGGAATATGTTCCAAACCCTCTCCTTAATGGAAGAGGAGGCCTTATACCAGCAGTGGGCAATTAACAGGCTGTTAGTTTATTTTTTTTAAGTTAAAAAATACATTTATTATCAATACTATATATAGAATACTTCAAATACCATAACAAAAAGCCTTTTTTTCTATATGTCAAGATAATTAATACAGTTATCCGATAAGGTTAAAAGGCTTACGATCAATGATGATTAAGTTTATTGATTCTTCGTTCGTTGAATGGTACCTGGTACAGTTTATCGGCATTGTTGACGCTATAATGGCTGATGGTAGCAAGTGTACTATACTTACCAACTATTGTTTCGATTGGTATCATTTTTATGATTTGTGTTATTAAAAGCTACATTATTTCCAGACTCATCTATAATAAATAAATTTGCAACGCAATAATTGTTCTCAGATGAGACCTATTGATGTATATTCTTGAAGTATATCCCTTATTTCGCAGGATTCAAAATATCACGTTTAATTGAAAAGGAATTTAGTCTTCCCGTGATTGCGATCAGCGATACGACAGATCGTTGCGATACATTCAATGAAAGAAAATATATATTAATCAAATTAAAAAATATAAAGAAAATATACAGAAATATTAACTTCACCAAATATTGTAGAAGTGACAACGTCCCGGAAAATCATACTCGATTTTGTTCTTTACACTATCTGTAAAGTCATAAGTTTCATAATATAATAGCACTAGTGAATATGATCTTTACACAAACGTAATAACTTATAATATCATATGACCTAATATTTTCGTCAATTTGACACGTCGATTTATATTCGCTTTGTTTTCTCGGGTTGAACTGACGCGAGAATCTATAGCGACGAATAGCGTCGAATGGCGCGATAAGGAGCTATTTCTATTGGTTGTGTAAATCGGCAGTAATTGGTTTTATTGAATTTACCGATGCTACATCTAAGTTGTGCTGTACTATACCGTAGTACATTGCGTTAATCGCTACAAAATTTGCTACGTCAAAATAAAATTTATTTCATGTCTAAAACAAATTTCGAAAATTCGCTGATCCGCCTGCGGACGATGCGTCGGGTGTGAACCGCCTTAGGGCTGCGTGTGAATAGAAACAAAACTGTAACGATAAAAAAGTGCGCATTTATTGAATTTTCCTAAACATATTACAAACTACAAATACTATGAATATCCACCTAAGTTTCATACATTTGCAATATGCTCGCGGTGTGACATCTTGTTCGATATTTAGATTTACAAAAATAAAAAAAAAAATTGCAAACTGCCAATCATTGAAGATGCAAAAAGTTGTTTTGTTTTAAATCGCGTAAAGAATATACATGATGTATTAATATTTCATTATCTGAACATAAAACGTTTTATTCACGAAATAAAAATAAATTACATAATTTTATATATTTAGTAGTTGCAACACTTGTGACGTCACTCACTTTTTTTTAGTCTACATCAATTACATTCTAATAAACAGATATGTTATATCCATACTAAACAACAGAAAAAAGTGAGCCGCGCCGGGGACCGTTTATTTTAGTTTATTTTTACATTTCCTTAAAAGTAAAAAGGATAGCTTGATAAAACAATAAGTAAAAGGGATAACTAGATGTTTTAATTACGCAAAACGTATTACTACGTAATTATGATGTATTATAACGTATTACTATGTAAAACAACTAAAGGCAAACGTCCCAATTGGGACGTTTTCTAGTCTTCACTTTTTGCGCGTTAATAACATATCTATTTACTACAACATCATTGGTCTACATCTTAATTTCAATATTCAGTAGAAGGCACTTATATAACTTATCATGAGAATTGAAAAAAACATTACATTAAGCTCACTGAAAGTTATTTAATTGCAATTATATTTTTTCTGTAGAGAGCGTCCATAACCCTCGAGGTCTTAACAACTTCTACTTTTTTGATCCTTTGGTAAAAGTTAGCTCTATATAAATATTCAAACGCCCCAAGCGAACGGAAACGGATATTGTGACCACAAAATACATACACACGGCAGTGTTAATATATAGCTTACAAAGTATATATAAATTAAATTATATAAATATACAACGAGCTCGCCTCGGCTTCTCCCGCGTATCATAGATACATTTTGCATAATTGGCTCTCCATTTTACTTTGAGTTTGTGAACGCTCCCAATAAAAGTTACGTTATTATAAAAGGAACTTAACTTAATTTCTCATTATTTAGACACTTTTATACAAACACAAGATTAACATTGCTTTATATGAATAAAACTTTAATTACACATTTATAATCTTATAACACATAAAAATAATATTACGACTACATAGTTTCTTGTCAGCGATTTCGATATAAACTTTTCCTTATTTTTAATAATAACATTAAAATATTATAACAAAATTTCTTTGCTTTCAATCCATCAACCTAATTTTCAACAATTTCAAAACAAATACGTACATTTTATTTTTAATTAAAACCTATATTTAATGGTTGAAATTTCATAATTGCAAATTGTAATGGGCATCTACGTTAGAGATATAGAATAAGAGAGATAGAATATCTACCGTCTCTTTCAATTTTATAATAATAATTAAAACAATATATTCCCTTCATTACTGACTTATATGTCACTAGACATGTTTACGGTACTGAGATTTTCGTCTAATTTATAGCCAATTGACCACAATTCTTTAAGACGAATGTGAGCGAGCGGGGAGCTGACAGTTGTTGAAAGCGTGTTCGTAAAATGCGTTCGTGTGCGGAAAAGATAAAAAATAATTTTATTTTAACAACAACTACTAGTATTTTTTCAAAAATGCCGATTTTTGATCTTTGATTCTGCAAAATACGTTCTCATTCAACATTCAACCAGAAAACTTTTATGTTACGATTTTTTTGGCTTCTGTGGACATACTTTTGAAATAAGTATAAAATTGATTTCCGTTTTCTTTAAGGTTCTGACCTAAATCTATTGTGCTGCTGACGTTGCTATTTTCTGATCAACTTCACACTATTCTATATATGACCATAATTGAATCAAATACTCTCAGAGGCAAACAGGAAAAGATAAAAACTTTTGTGTAACATCTGCGCGATCGTCTCAGCTCCTCAAGCATTCTTTACCTTTTCTATTAGTGTACATATAAGTCAATAGTTCTCTTGTATAAATATATTTAATAATTGAATCAATTTTCATAGCACGTAACGAAATAATCAGTGCCCTAGTGGCACTAATAAAAGGCACAAAATATGTATTATTTAACTTAATCATAAATTATAGGAACTGAATCAAATATTTAAGATATTTTTCGTACTTATTAATAGTGTAACGATATAACTGTTTGTTTTACAGCATTTATAGAATGACGTCTACAAGGCTTTGAATTTTAATTAAATGACGCAATCATAATGACGAATGATCGTGGAACTGTAGTCTAATTTTGTGTTCTAATTCTTTATTTGAAATGTGTATAGCGTACCTAATGATAAAGTTTTATAGTCGAAGATATCACTAAACATATCAATTTTAATATGCTAGTGCTTTGAAGTATTAAAGAATTAAGATATGTCGTAGAAATGTCAGTGTCAAATTGATGAATACAGATTATTTACGAAAAAAAAATGTTGAGCTGTATTATTATAGCATATGAAAATATTAGTTTAATTACTTAAAAATACTGATCAATAACTATATATTAATCCGATGATTGATTTATCATTTTAAAGGTAGTTCTTGTTTATAATCAATATATGAACATTTTGCTTATTACTAAATATAAACGTGCCGGTTTGCGGACTGGGATGTGCATTGTTTACTAATGACTAAATCTAAGACTAAGTTGGCCCCTGTTTTGTGTTATTCTACGTGAAAATTAATTATAAATAACCATAAATCTAAATTTCTACAAATTTAAAATGTTACTAATATTATGTACATATTGTATAATCTAAAATGGTCCTCATCAGCCGGTTTTGGTCTTAAATGTCTATTGACTGACATTATAATTTTTTATAACTACAATATTATTTACCATAAACAACTGTGCGATTTTTTTTAATTTAACATTTGAACTTTTTTATATTAATTTGAGATTGTGCACGATTTTTTTAGATTAACAATTTTAAAAATAATTTATTCCATATAATAGCTAAATATAAATTACTAATAAATATTAATTATAAACTTAATATCTATATGAATTTAAATTCGTCCAATTGTGTACTTATATATAATTTGAAATCAATTTAATTTTTTTTTATAAATTATTTACTAGTCTAGTATATTTAAAAGTGTATTTATATATAATTCCATTAGAAGTTCTATCCTATTTTTATTGACAGTTGTGCAAAATGTTATTAACATTAAATTGATGGTCAAATATCAAAAGAACGTAAGGTCAGAAATAAATTTATTAATAAATACTTATTTTTTACTTAGGTACCTTTTTGATTGCAGATTATTATTAAAATAAAATCAAATAAAATTCGCACGTGAATTTGGCCAAATAATAATCTGTGCCTTTGTGGCATGATATGATTGAAAATAATCTATCAGGAACTTCAATAATTATAATTGTTGTCATTTCTAATAATTTGTTTATATTTATTCTACTTGTATTGTTATTCGATTATATGTTTCAAATATAGCTAGGATAGAAGTTTTTCAAATTGCAATAATTGATAGTTTGTATATATTAAGTTAGAGTTGAATTTTATAATAAAAATTATAATAACAAAATATTTAGTTGTCAGTTTAATTAATTTTAAACTTTAATTCAAAAGTTCCAGTTTCTTTTTCGTAATGTTTTGAGATACAACTGTCATGATATATAAACATTTTTTTGTTTCATAAATAACGCAAAAGTTATTTATTCTGTAGCTCCTTTTTTACAATTACACTGTAATATATTTTTACATGAAAATTGTTGTGTTCATTCAATGTAGATTAAAAAAAATAACCTTGTTAAGGCACTGACTTTGTTTTATATTCAAGTATAATTTTAACATGTAACGATTTATTTTATCTGTGTTCATATATTAACAAGACACATCCGTTTTACACACCATACTCAAGTTAACCTTGCGTTGCTTACTTCGTTGTGGTAATTGGTAGACAAATATACGTTAAATATAACTAATTCGTATAAGTAAATTATTGTATTTTAATTTTATCAACTGTAAATAATTGTAACTCACACAAATAAAATGGAACTCTTCCATAAAATATATTTTTGCGTTCAATGATTCAGCGAGAGTGTCAGCTCTACTGAATGCGATCGCCGGCATACTCGACAGTGTAAACACTCAATCACGTGGAAACCATACTTAGTACTTACTTCATAATGGTGACTTAATATAACTAATAGTAATGAATGCATTTATAACATTATAATTATAGAGTTATATTATATTGTTAAATAATTAAGAATTAATTAAAGAACTATATTATCGAAAATACTTCAAACTCTTTCGGCACTTTAAAAATTTTTCGTCCAGAATAAGACACGATACTTTTTTTTTTTTTAATTACGAGACGTTTATATGCAGTTAATCTATATATGCGTGTTCATAGTGATTTCACCAGAACTCTGCTCGTAGAGTCTCCTCACTTGGTCCTGAGTCATTTGAGAGACCGTGGGTATCTTGGAAATGTTGTTGATCATCGGCTTTACCTGGAAACAGTTTAAGAACTACAGATAAGATATATTAACTTTTACTCATATTCCCTTGGAGTTATGGATAGATAATTTTATTTAATATTTTAAAATCTTTAAAGTGTATCCTAAGAACGGTCATTTCAGAAGATATCTTGTAAAATATATACTTTTTACATGACATAGATTCTATATTTCAGTAAAGGTGATGATTTTTAAGATAATTGAAGAGAATTATGGAACAAGAGAACACAGTGATACACGGGTATACTGTGTCTTTACTCTCGAAACCTGTGGAGCATGAACAGTCAAGGAGTTCATGCGTAGGACTTAAGGAAGTCTGGCGCGTGGTGAGGGTGTGTTAATAATGCCAATTAATAAACTTCGAGTTACTACTGAGCAGTGACTATATTGAGTACTAAAACTCGAGTTATAAACGGTCAAAATTATCGACGAAAACTCAATAACTTTATTCGTTTCATATATATTGCAGTCCTTTTTTTTCTCGCTGGAAAAACGCATTACGCGATTCCCCCATGTGATGGAAAGTGGGGGGGGGGGGTGTGGGACTCCCCGGAGCCGTGAACGCCGAGTGCGCCCAAGCACACCGGGTTTAACCACTAAAAAACCAGCGGTACCCTCTCCGTCTTTCGGCGGGCGCCACGGGATCGCTTACGCATGCTACCGTGACGCCCTGACGGTCGGCCCGCCTATACGGGCCTCCAACAGCTAGGGGGGATTCCCAGGGTACTGGGATCCCCAAATTATTTAGAGTCTAGATAAGGAGGAATAATAAATAATCTTGGATTAATAACGTACTGAAGATCTGTGTCATAAAATATAATAATGGAAGTGTTTTATTAGCATTTAATTGTTAAAAATCGTATGATTTTCTAGTGAACAATACAAACCTTGTTATTAGCCATGCCAATGAACCCGTTCCCGACTGTCCCGTTCGGCAATGTTCCGTTATGCACTGACCCGTTCCGAGCGACTCCGTTCGCGATTCCCGCCCCGATCCGAGACACGGTATTCGCGAATTGTTGTATCGTCGTTCCATCTGATAAGAAATTTTTGATCATTATGACTATATTTTTATTTTATTTTGGTCACCTTGGCAAATGGGTCACCATAGACTGTAAGCACACAGCTCGGAAACCTAACCTTAGATGTTATGTCCCTTTTGCTTTCAAATTGGCTCAAGAATACGCATTACTAAAAATATAGCCGTTTAAAGTTTTTGCTTATGTTACTGTATTCGCGTTATAAGAAAGTTGCCAAAGACGTTGGAGGAAGTCGTTGTTAGGTATTTTTTTATTATCAATAATTGTGGGCTTAAAATTAAATTTTAAACGCATCAGCAGTAAGTAATTATTAAATTAAATTATTACAAGCAATGTAACATCGCATTATTGCACGCACATCTATTTGAACCATTTATTTGATTAGGGTGAGAGAGCTGGTGGTAGACCAAAAATATTAGTAACAGGAACCACCATATATTTCGAACTAATTCTAAAAATGTAAAACATCGTACGTACCAGGGACGCTACCATTCTGCGGTAGGTGTGTCTGCGGGTTGGCGTTCTGTGGTATCGATGCGATGGCCTCAGCCTTTTCCATCTCCTCCTCCAAAACCCTCGTGAATTCAAGCTGTACGTCCGATGAGTCTGTATCACCATCCACCTGGTAGTTTTGTTCATTAATAATCTATTGTAGATGAGCTTAAAGAAAACTCAATTGCATAAAAATTAACAGCTCTTTATTGGACGTGCATACTCTACAATGACTTGACGAAAATGGCCTATTAGTAATAATTAGTGGTGCATCGCTTGATTATTATGTACGTATCGTTTAGAACGGTAATATGTGGTCGCACGCGTATACAATAGGTGGTAGGTTGAGTAGGTTGCTATGCTATTTATGTCAGGCGCTAACAACAACAACAATAACAACAGCCTGTAAATTCCCACTGCTGGGCTAAAGGCCTCCACTCCCTTAGAGGAGAAGGTTTGAAACATATTCCACCACGCTGTTCCAATGCGGGTTGGTGGAATACACATGTGGCAGAATTTCTATGAAATTTGTCACATGCAGGTTTCCTCACGATGTTTTCCTTCACCGCAGACCACGAGATGAATTATAAAAACAAATTAAGCACATGAATCAACGGTGCTTGCCTGGGTTTGAACCCGCAATTATCGGTTCTATCCACTAGGCTAATCGACTCTTCAGGCGCTAACAAATTAATATCAAATCGTTTACTCATACTCATTTATCAATGACCTTGAAATGTCTGTTATCATTTTTGTCACTTACGATTACTAGTCGATGCTGTTGGTCCAGATTCTTCAACATCGGCAAGCTCTGTTCCCTGAACACTTCGAGACGTCTCCTGAAGGCGGCCACTGAGTCGTCCCGTCGACCCCGACCCAGTTGGAGTTTCGAGCAATCCAAGAGCACCATACGGGGCGACACTTTGAACTGAAACAATGTTCATTGAAACTGTAAGCATACAGTAATGTCTTGAAAACAGTTGTACAGTAATATAAGGCAAGAGGCACTTGCCTGTGTGCGAATTAGTGTGTGTGCTTGTGTGTTTGAATCGACTTTGAATAAAATAAAAAAAAACGTACGAAGTCATGCGTAAAAACATAATCAAATATGCTTTGCAAAACATTTAATTAGTATGAGAACTGAAAACAAAAAGCAAAGGTTGAAAATCTTTATTGAACAGAGGACTACGCTTATTGTTTGTTCTTGTCAAGAGAGACAGTCTACCACCGGTTTGGTAAGAGACATCTCAGATATTTTTCATAAACATCATATTATCAAGTATACGTTGAGAAGCGACCGGCTGTTTTAAAACATTGAGCCTCAGGGTATTTTTCACAAAAAACTCTATACCGTAACATAAATGTCGTATTGATAACCGCTGCTCTGCGGAATACATATAGATAGGACATATGCTGTAGAATAACGTTAGCGATGACCACATTACTGACAATGAATAAAAAATATTCCTTTTGTGATTTGGTACTGTAGTTACAAAAAGATACATGAATTATGATTAATGTCGCCACAATTTTTTCTGCTATTTTTTATACTTATTGCCTAATTTCTCCAAAAATTTAATATTCGTGTGATTTCTTTTTCTTTAATTTTCACTTGTAATAGCTTCAGTTTTTTGTTAACTGTGAATTAATGTTTTCTTGCTCGATGTGTACACAAATATTAGGGTGTAACTAATCTTCGTACTTTGTAATTTATTATTTAGATATTTATCAGTTATTACCTGTCTTGTGTGCCATATGTAACAAATAAATAAAAAAAATAAATAAACAAATAGTAACTAAAGATATTAAGTGTCACTAATGCTGTCTTTTCTAGCGTCACCAATGAAATTTTATGATGAAGATGTCCAAATTCCCTAAAACAAATTAATCATGACACACAGTTTTCTTTAATAATAATTATGGTAGGATTAAATCTTATACCTCTCTCTCATAAGATTCCATCTGATCCAAGTCTCGTGGGTACCCATCTAGTACGATCCCGTGACCGCTGCGTGCGGCGTCACTGACCGCCGCCGTCACCATTTTGTTGATCAATTCTCGTGGGACCAATTCCCCTGCACTGACGGCCGTGCGAGCGATGGCGCCGTCCGAAGCTGGCCCGCCACCAGCGTCGGCCAAGGCACGGAGACGTTGCCCCAAGCTGATGGAGAGACACAGATGATCTTTGTTGGTTTTATATTGTATATTAATTTCATTTCATCCTGGCCACTTAAATTTCAATTAATGAATGAATCTAAATGATAGAGACTCATGGGATGTACATTACAATTCACAAGGGTGATGATGGAGGATATGGAGATGTCTGTTGTCTGTTGTCTGTCGCACCAAAATCAGCTATTTTAATAAATTGGATCATATCATTTACAAGATTTCAAGATATATTTTACCTCACAATACTTATATTTTGGATAATGATATCTAAATTAATATTTCAGTAAAATAACTATCGAGCTTAGCGATCTATCCATCTAAATAATTTTAATATTTCATAGCATTGTGAACTAACTAAAATTACTTTTATATAATAGTATTATCAATGGGTGTTAAGACGTATTCACCTGAAATGCGTCCAGCCGTTCCGTTGAGCCACAGCGCGTTCGCACAATGTAGCTTTGTTACTGCCGGGACCACCCACCACCCACAGTGTTGGTGGCGTTGTTTTAACGCCGTGAACCCTTATCACCTCGGCCTGTGATTTATATATAATTGATAAGATAAAGAAAAAAATAACAAGCTATTTTATTATAGGAAAAATAAGAAATTATTGTATGTGATTGTTTAAAACAGAATTATAAAAATACCTTAGGACTAAGAACTCTTTCGACATTGCCATTTACTGGAAAAACTTTAGGCACAGAAGCGATGGGTAACTGAGCGACCGGTGGCATCACGGGCACCGGAGCGGCTGGCACTACTGGCACATGTGTCACTGGCACTGATTCGTCTTCGATGTCTACGTCTTGGGCTTTTAGTGGGTCATCTTCGTGAATTCTCGCCGGCGCTGGCTCAACGCCGACAATTTCCCCTGGTATTGCTGGAAATAGATGTTTCAAAGATATAATGACAAGTTGACTTAAAAAACTCTCCACCTCGATTTATTGGTAATTATTCTTCCAGGTTTGGTAGGCAACTATGACCTTAGTAGATTTGTCACTACGTCAGATTATCTTGATAATATTATATATGCGAAAATTTGGTTGGGTGGATGGATGTTTGTAAGCCAAACACGACAGAATATAGGTTATATAGTCTGGAACAGCACATCTCTCATCTCATGCATCTGCATGATACTGCTGCAGATGCATATATTCTGGTCAATTTTTGACCAGAATATATGTATCTGCATACTCCCCTCTACAACAACGGTGGAATCCCGGGGCGAAGCTACGAATATATATAATACTACAGTTTTTTGCACTAAAATTTTTGTGCAACATACCTCGAGCGCCAACACCGACTCCATTCATGCCCTGCTCTTCCACCGCACCCAGAATCTGCAGGACTGCAGCTCGAAAATCCTTGTAAACCTCTTCAGGATTTCTTTCGCCATTAACCTGTAACATTTATCATTTTAGCATGGATTCTTATAACGTCGCTTAATATAATTCATCCTAGCTGTAATTTGGCTAAAAATGGCACAATTATTATAACTAGCAGCCACTAACAGGTTAATTAGTAACGTTAACAATTAATCAATCAATTAATGTAGCTACTCAATTCATCACCAAAACTTTTCACAATCCAACGAAATATTATACGTTTGATGGTGACGATTAATGAATTTATAATTCGTCCGCGTGTGAGGGTAAGCAGAATAGATGAGCAGGTGATAGAGATAAAACAGTACCCTATCTGCTTTTCCGTGATTGAGTAACCAACATCCATTGAACTTTCGCATTTATAGGATTACCAGCGACCCGCCCTGACTTCGCACTCGTGCAATACTTATAATAATATACAGAATGTCATTATATACAAAGTTCATAGTTATTTGGCATTAATTTAAATAGCATAATGTAAGGGCCATAATAATCTATATGAAATGCATAATGTTTTTAAGATTCTTTATTGGATAAGGATTAATGGTGTATTGCTCAAAATCGCTTAGAAAACAAGCCATTATTTATGGTTATATCTAAGAGATATATTCGTACCATCGCAAACTTTTTTGTAGACCTTTATAAGGTGTATAATACAGTAGTATATAATTTCAGTCTATCTTGTATGGTTCAACCAGCGTTAACACAAATGCATGCTCAAAAAACGTGTTTATCTTCGACATAAATAAAGTATAAAACTATCAGAGTTTCTCTACTATTGTGCATATATTTTACATATAAACCTTTCCTTTTAATCACTATCAATTTAAAAAAAACCGCATAAATGTTACAGATCTAAGCATATACAGGGACAGATAGAGCGGTAAGCAACTTTGTTTTATACTATGCATCGATAAGAAATTTTCGAAGAGTAATTAGTGAATTAATCAGAAGAACTCATACTGTTTCAATGATTGAAATACCAATAATTTATATTTCGTTCCATTTTCCAATTCACGGGACAGAAAAACGTTTTCTTCGTAATAACAAAAGTCGTAGAAACGGTGTCAGTGTAATTAATGATTGCACGTATTTTTTTTGTCGAACTTTTGTGGTGAATCTACGTGATATTTATGAGTTTTTTATTCTATTATTATTTGAACATTTAAAGATATAATATTAATTCTGATTGAAGAGGGTGTTTTGATTATAAATTAGTGAAACGTAAAAAAATACGTATTCTTATGAGTATTTGAGGTTTATATATTACTTGTTGGCTAACCTGACTGTGTGGATTAAATTTATACAAAGATTCCCGTTCAATTTCAAATTAAAGTTCAATGAGTTATACAATAAATCAATATTTCAAATTTTACCAGCAATTTTGTCTGTTCCTTGAAGGTTAGTCGGACCTAATGATTTTATGAGTATTATTGCTTTGATCAAGAGATGGCGCTGACTGTCTTTTAAAGACGCTATCGTTTGACTTTTTAATACATACATGCCGAAATGTATACAACAATTAATGTTTATTTAAATTAAAAATATAGTCTCCACTTTTGAGTGTTAATTAAGGTAGTTGACGGACGCGACTCAGCTTACGTTTTAGGGATTAGGCGTTAGGTATTATGAGTAAAAAAATAGCATGTGCTCTACCTTGAGGTTCTAGTTAGCAAAATAGAATTCGGTCGTTGCGTCAGAAGATTCCCCCTACACACAAAATTAATACTAATACACTTTAAGTACACCAACATTTATGATCATTAATTCGATTACTGCATTTACTGGCGAGAATTTGCGTCGTCTCTCGCAAAATTCGCGTATATTCAAAAGAGTTGGACTTTATCGATGACAAATTTCTTTAATTTTGTTTACGTTTTTCATAGAATTTGATAAAATGAATCAGGTTGGATTTAAATGATTAGATTGAATATATTTGCATGCAAAAATAAAAATACAAACATATGTATCGAAAAATCGTACTTCGAATTTTTACTCCAGCAGTATTATTGGCCTAGTTCTCTGAGCAATACAAACTAATAAATTTGCCTTTGTTGACCGGACAACGTATAAAAGGCGGCCGAATCGGCTGGAAATTCGATCGGTACGATCTTACCTCTTTGCCGATGCCAACGCACCTCAACTATATCTTTATAAATACAGTTAGCTGGATAAATAACATATAAATAAGATTTTGTAAATCTCTCTGGAAGTTTTACATGTTATTTAATTTACTTTAACTAACAAGACTTTGTTTTTTCAAAGAAAGAGTAACTACTGAGTTTATTGCCGGTTCTTCTCGGTAGAATCTACATTCCAAACCGGTGATAGCTTCACTTAATATAAATTGTTAAATGACGCTTCAAAAGTTGTAAATGCTTGATTTGATAAATGTAATAAATTAATTATTCTTTAATGAAAATTTTCCGTACATCTTTTATTCCACAACAAAACTGAATATCTTAATTAAATTTAACATTGAGGTAACCCAGTATCCGTGGTATCTGACACAGGCATATTAAATGACCGGAAATAAATAAATAATCGGCATGGACGAAGTTGCGTGGAAGTTCTGGTTGATGACAACTATGAATGAATAACGCATAAATCGAAAATTAATAACAGTGAAGTCATAGCCTGTAAATGTCACAGCTGGCTTAAAGGGGTCATGAGGAGAAGGCTTGGACCTTGTTGTTGGGTTCTTAGATCTATATATATATACCAGTCTATTTGATTGTAGCTTAGGATATACAACAACAACAACAACAGCCTGTAAATTCCCACTGCTGAGCTAAAGGCCTCCTCTCCCTTTGAGGAGAAGGTTTGGAACATATTCCACCACGCTGTTCCAATGCGGGTTGGTGGAATGCACATGTGGCAGAATTTCTATGAAATTTGTCACACGCAGGTTTCCTTACGATGTTTTCCTTCACAGCTGAGCACGAGATGAATTATATTAAGCACATGAAACAGCGGTGCTTGCCTGGGTTTGAACCCGCAATCATCGGTTAAGATGCACGGGTTCTAACCACTAGGCCATCTCGACTCAGCCTAGGATGTGCAACACAGAAATATTATACTAATAACTACAGGCAAAATGGATATAAGAGCATCGTTTGAAAAACTGGTGACGCTTTGCTGATGTAAAAGGAAGTTAGTATTCCCTACAGCATCATAGGAAAGAGACTACCTACCACCAGGTTATACATTTGCCAATCTGCCAACGCTTAAAAATTAAAAGAAAAACAATAAGTAACAGACAAAGCCCCGTTCCGGTACACGTATAGCATTACACATACTTTCTCCTTGATGAAATGATAAAGTTTTCATTAGAACTTCTAGTGTAGGTCTCTGGCCGCGCCTACCGCCACGTGTAAAGAAACAAACTCATTTATTACTGAACTAAACACGATATTAGTCGCTGTTATTAAATTTTCAATGTCGTTAACATCGGACACCTGCATAGTCGCACGTCTCGGAAAAACTTGCTGGTTTTTTTGTAACTTTTTATTGCTAAATTTATATTTACTAAAACAAAAGAAATAAACCAAAAATATACATAAAACTTGTACCAGCAAATTCAACTTGCTTTGGAGAAGGTTGTATGTATGTAATATTATTATAATATATCTAAGATTTGATGCATATAGCATTACATACTTTGTATATCATGTTTGCTTCCCAAATAAATAAATATTCGCATCTTCGCTGAGCTGTCGGTTTAGACTATTTAGACTTACAAGCGTCTTACTAATCTTATTTAAGACAATTTGCAATGTTATTCTGGTATGAATTGATGTTTGTAACATATTTTCTTTCGAATACAAACCTAAGACTAAAAAGGAAATCTTCAAAGACTCATTTTCTAACGCGAGAAAAATATTAACCGCCTGTCCGATATCACTTTTGGCAAAGATGTCTTCTCCATTGATGAAGAATTTACAGCTATTGCTATATTCCATATTTCTAAAAATATTACAATGAAGTAGCACGGTATTAAACCTTGAGTAATATGACATTGACCTGAACGATGTATGTTCATGGGTGGACTCAACAAACTTATTATATATTACAAAAAACTAGTGAACCGACATAACAGAACAAATTGGCAGATATTTTTAAATTTGCCGAGTCATAAATACAAATCATTTGTAATAGACACATTAATAAAAAAATAAATTACTAAACACAAAAAGAGATTTGAGCTAATACTTGTTGACTTTATACATTTAACTAACATAACTTTGTATTTTAAATGTTAAAACAGAGTTTCTAACTGGTTCTTGATAGAATCTATAGTCAGAACCGGTGATAGGTTCATATAATATAATTTATAAAATTACTTGTATTTTCATTCATTTCATTCTTGATATAAGTAAAGAGCCTAACTGAATAAAGTATATTCTTTTTCTTAATTCATTTTTATTTAAATTCAAATTTCATTAGCAAAAGTAAAGCAACGCAGGTAAAAGAGTGATTAGTATTGCACAATTGTCACTTTTGTAAATAATTTTGTACTTTCTTTAATATCCAAATATAATGACCAAAATGGTATAAGTTGAAAATTATTAAACAATATATAAATTTCAATGGGAGAGTTATGCCATGATTGCATTGTGCTAGATGTAGACAACTATAAAAATGTTTACAGAGTAAATAAATAGCTGAAAATTCTATGAAAACATTCCAGTATTTAATGAATATATTTAGTTGTAAATATCATGACTGTAAAAAGCATTTTAAACGAACCTCGCTTTAACATAATTGTGCTACTCATAAGTTGGTCATATTAAAAAACAAACTATTGAATACTTTTAACGTGAACGCATCGATTTTACTGAATCATCGAGCGTTGTGTACATATTTTATTCTACGAATGAAACTTTATCGACATACGATCTCACAAGTCATTTTATTATCAAACTAATTTTCGACCCTCGTTTCAGACGGCCACACTTCATATAGCTTAAACATTCTCATCATATTACACACTAGCGGCCCGTCCCGGCTTCGCACGGGTGCAATGGTAATCCTAAATATACTACAGAATGCCATTATACACAATGTTCATAACTTTTATGATATTCGATAACACAGACCGCTATGTCCCTGAGTTTTAAATCTATAATATTTTTTAAAATATTCATTTAAATGACTTACTGAAAAGCATATTCGTCTATATTGAATGCACATTTTACAATAGCTTAATTTTTTTTTATGACGTAGGTGGTAATCGAGCAGGAGGCTCACCTGATGGAAAGTGACTACCACCGCCCATGGACTGCAACACGAGGGGGCTTGCAGGTGCGTTGCCGGCCTTTAATGCTGTATTGCTTGCAATCGCTTTGAAATTAAGCCTTTATTTCTCGTAAAAAGTAAAGGATAAAATATGGTGGGTCATCCCTAAGATAGATATGTATATACCAAGACGCCCTCACCGCTCAGAGGGTACCGTACGGTGTCGTGGACTGCGGCGACACTTCTCGCGGGCGATCCGCCCTGGGAGCTCCAGGCGGAGGTGCTCGCGGAAGTGTACCGGTTCCGGGTCGAGGCGAGGGACCGCGGCGACCGTCCGGGGTCGGCGGAGGTCGGGCGGATCAGGGCTTTAGCCCAGCAAGCCCTGATCGCCCGATGGCAGGAGGATCTGGGGTCTCCCTCGGCGGGCCTAGCGACAGTGGAGGCGATCCGTCCCCACTTGAGTCGCTGGGTCGAGAGGAAGCACGGCACACTGTCGTACAGAATGACGCAGGTACTTACCGGACACGGATGCTTCGGTAAGTACCTGCACGGGATAGCGCGGCGGGAGGAGTCACCCTCCTGCCACGAATGTGGTGCGCCAGTGGACACGGCGTACCACACCCTGTACGAGTGTGCTGCGTGGGGGCCCCAGAGGCTCGCTGTCGAGCGTAATCAACGCCATGCTCGGTAGCGAGATGTGCTGGTCGGAGATGCGCTCCTTCTGCGAAAGTGTCATGTCGCAGAAGGAAGCAGCGGAGCGGGAGCGGGAAAAGAATGCCGCCGCTGACTCGCTCCGCAGAAGACGACCGGGGAGAAGGAAAAGGCGCTACGCGCACCTTCTCCCTCCGCCTCAATAGGCGCCGTAGGGACCAGGGGGGGTCCCAGTACCCTGGGAATCCCCCCTAGCTGTTGGAGGCCCGTATAGACGGGCCGACCGTCAGGGCGTCACGGTAGCATGCGTAAGCGATCCCGTGGCGTCCGCCGAAAGACGGAGAGGGTACCGCTGGTTTTTTAGTGGGTAAACCCGGTGTGCTTGGGCGCACTCGGCGTTCAGGGCTCCGGGGAGTCCCACACACCCCCCCACTTTCCATCACGTGGGGGAAGCGCGTAAAGCGTTTTTCCAGCGAGAAAAAAAAAAAAAGATATGTATATACCAACCCAGATTTTTTGTAGACTCTTTTAAGGGGTACCATACTGTAAGTACATTAGCGTTTTTAATGTAATTGTGTTTATTTACGACATCAAATTAGATAACTCTAAAATTATCAGTGTGTCTAAAGTATATTACACAAAAACTATGTATTATACATAAAAACCTTCCTCTCGAATCACTCTATCTATTAAAAAGACACAGACAGCGGTAAGCGACTTACTTTCATACTATGTACTTAATGATATTAATATATCATATTAATGTTGAGTGAGTATTTACACACACATATTGAGTGTGTATTAAATAATCCACTGTTTATATAGTTGGTACTACTTACTTGTTTTTTATGTTCGATCGAATTAATATCAATTGTTTTGCAAATCAACAAACAGTTATAATTGTGTCCTATTGTTCTTGTTGACATCGGATATATAATTTAGTTTTGTTTGTTGTGTTGTTTGTTTGATTTTAATAAATTTTCAACTATTTTAATTAATTAATCCACTATCGATATTTCGAAACAGCACGCTTTCTCTTAAATAGGTCAATAATAATTACTTAATAATTAAAGTGTATCAGAAATTTTTGGACTTCACTATAACGTTCCGCGTGCCAAATTTTTCTTTTGTTTTATAATCTGATATTTTATATGCACTTACATAGGAGTTTTTTTTTAAATAAATATAGACTAAGAGATTTTGCATATACGTAACTTTTGACAACGAAAGAAAGTTATTCCTTATGCCGTCAATTCGCTGTCAACCGTCAGGGTACGAATACATCTTCAATATGTATTCCCTCGTACCTGGAATTATATATGCTGACGCAATGTTCCATAAGGAAAACAATGTATGTCTGGCGTAGGGTAGGTATCAACCCAGATGGCTATTTTATAAAGTGTACCGTTAAAATATTTATATATTTCTTAGTTATTTCTTCATAACATTACTGCTTAATAAATTGGCTCATCGATCATTCCTTTTATTGAATGTTCCTCATAATAGTCTTCTTAGAATATATACCGAGGATTTCCTGATAAATATCGTATGCGGCAAATTGTATTCTCGTAAAATATAGAATACTAGTTGAACTTGAAGCCAAATTCAAACAAGCGCGAAATTTATAAAACACAAACTTCTAACCCCCGTTTCAACCCCTTAGGGATGAAGATTCGTAAAATCCGTACTTAGCGGATGTCAACATCCTATAAGGAATATACATGTTTGCTTTCAAGTTTGTTGGTATTATAGTTTCAGATATATAGTGGCTAATATTTCACATAGCGTATTTTGCTTTTATAAACATACATAGATATACGAGGTCTAAGAAACATCAACTAACAATGAGCGTCATAAAACCGAAATACGACTCGTTCTGTGGGTTAGAGTGAGAAAGAAAGAGTCTGCTCACTGCTGTCGTATGCGTAAGAGAAAGGGAAGCAAGATAGACTAGTAACGTAACGTAACGTAACGCGTTACGTAACGAAGCGGTTTACCCTCACTTTACCTCAGCTTCTTTCTTCACGGCCTTTCTTATAAAATATTTTTCTCTCCTTTTGCCATCATTGATTGGGCATTTGAAAGAAGAAGACAAAACATTTAAAATTGCCGTTAATTGAACATTAACAGTCATTTAATATCCATAGTCGTGTGGAAGTGGCAATTATCTATAAAATTCAAATAATCCATACTACTAAATGCTAGAGGTTTACGTAAAGATATAATTGTATTTTAATAATTATTCATCAACTCAATAACAACCTCGTAATGGTGAAGTTGCATGGGAGCCCACAGGTGGTTTCATTGCCTGTGGCGTACGATCAAGCAATAAATTGCGTTCTGAAACTCTATCGTCAAAGTTTACGGCCACAGCGTTGGTCACAAACTTGGATGACTTTGGCCAATGTTTGTCATTTTATCGACTTTAAATTGATAAGTACTAGTATTGTTTTGTAATAAAATATTATTTCTTATATTGTATTCGAGATTTATCTTGCTATAAATGTTACATAACTCACATTTGGGTAAAAAATGGTATTTAAATTCAGATAAAGCAAATCTCCCTAGGGATAATTCTTAGTGGAAATATTTCTGCTTTTTTATGGTATATGTTGGTGGACGAGCATATGGGCCACCAATTGGTAATTGGTCACTACCGCCCATAGACAATGGCGCTGTAAAAATATTTACCATTCCTTACATCACCAATGCACGACCAACCTTAGGGGCTGAGATGGTATGTCCTTTGAGTCTGACACACGATTGACAGTTTTGAAAATACTTAAGTACTAAAGAAATAGTTTCCATCGAAATAATATCATCCAACGTTATGAGACCGCAGCGGTATGACGATAGACCTCTTTATCTTTCCGAATCTTATCGAGTATTTGCTGAAAATAAATTAATACCATAAATATATGTATATATACGTATCATATGACATATCAAAAAAAAAACACTCAGATGTAAATAAAATTATTGGTCCAAACATAAACCAACGTTGGTACATTGGACGCATTCGATCGTGACGTATATAATAAATATATGTACATACATGAGTTCTCCTTGACTCAAGACGAACTTGACATCGAAACATCGATATTTTCTGAGCAAAGTTCCGAAAGCAAGTATTTGCTTAGTCAAATATGTATGAGGCGGTCGGGTAATTGTCGATTATTTCGACGGTAATTGATACGATTTAGACTGTAATTTTCGAAATTTGGAAAATAACATCGTAGCTAACTATGTTATCGTTATTGGAAGACGTTTGAAAATTCAACTACTTAACTAACGTTACCTTGAGTTTTTTTCTTATATTATTAATAATCTATATTAATATTATAAATGTGAAAGTAACTCTGTCTGCCTGGCTGTCACTCTTTCGCGACCAAACTGCTGAATCGAATTTGATAAAATTTAGTATGATGTAAACTAGAACTCCAAGAAAGGACGTGTGCTACTTTTTTTGCCCAAACACGTAAAACCAACCCCTAAAGCCAGGGCAACAACTACTCAAAAATCTTTTCTTATTAGGAGAAAGTAAACTGATCTTAGAAATTTAAGTGTGCATTTTATTGCTCTATTTCTAGTTCTCATATGTCAATCAGATTAACAGTTATAAATATGTTGCTTGGATATAAGTGTAATTCCACTTTGGGTACTGTAATTTTAGATATTATGAGGAGAATTAGCCTAACTTTCCAAATGTCATTACGTCAAGCTGTCAGTTTTAATTTTATATTTAGTTTTGTCGGGAAGCCCGAAATACTATTCTGTAATAATATTCGCAACTTCATAAAAATATTTGGTAATTGATTCATATTTATGTTTTGTTGCTAACCTATTCATAAATAATTACCGTTCATTTACAATAAAACATTTTACATATAGACAACTACACAAATCGCTCAAAGCAAAGAGTTAATTGTTAATGGTACCAGTCTTTCAAGAAAATTCTAGATCAAATCCGGACTAAGCCCCGCTTGATTTTCCAGAGCCTAATTTAAGTTTACCTCTTGTTTAGCGATAAAGGAAAAATTCGCGAGGACACCTGCACGTGTTGAATGAAATATCACCTGTCACCAATCCGCATTGATCTCCACCTCCTATTTAATTTGACCTCCGTGGAGTAGACGCCACACTCTTGCGTGTGGTGTGACCATTATTCTTAACATATTGGCTAGGAGATTCATTCGATATCTCGCTTTCCGAACGTTTATGAGCATTAAGTTATGAATGTTCATTAACGAAATTAGATGCTTATGATAAAGTTCCCGTCATCATAACATCATCAACAACAACAACAACAGCCTGTAAAATCCCACTGCTGGGCTAAAGGCCACCTCCCCTTTTGAGGAGAAGGTTTGGAACATATTCCACCACGCTGTTCCAATGCGGGTTGGTGGAATATACATGTGGCAGAATTTCTATGAAATTTGTCACATGCAGGTTTCCTCGCGATGTTTTCCTTCACCGCTGAGCACGAGATGAACTATAAAGACAAATTAAGCACATGAATCAGCGGTGCTTGCCTGGGTTTGAACCCGCAATTATCGGTTAAGATGCACGCGTTCTAACCACTGGGACATCTCGACTCTTATAACACCATCAATTATATTGAATGATGAAAAACATATCTCCATTGTATGGTGTTATTTAAGTCTAAATATTGAATCTAAGATATTACTCAATATAGGGAGTTCATAAACAATTCAGTTTCGTTTTGAGTTTCGTTTATAAATATTAATTCGGCAAAAATATTGCAGAACTCGAAACATTTTGTTTTCGTGAGCAAAATAAAATTTAATTGGGGTAATACGTTATACGTATTACCAATACGTTAAAATTGATTTAAAAGTAGTAAATAGGTAAAATAGAGTACAAAAAATACGTTGTAATGCGTTCAAATTCAATTAGTAATATATATATTATACTACATTACACCTACATCGACAAATTGAAATAAAAAAGGAAATCTTTTCTTAGGAATCTATATAGTTAAGTAAATTCACTTATTAAAAGTAATAGTATATATCACGCATTTATTTAAACTTTAAAGGTATATTAAAATAAATTGTGAAACAAAAATGTTATTTGGCCCATGAGGGGATCGAACCCGCGACCTTCGCGTTATTAGCACGACGCTCTAACCAACTGAGCTAATGGGCCGGTTGGATATACCGTTGAAAATTAAAACTATCATGTGCAAAATTAATGTTTATCAATTATTAATATATTTGTTTTCGTGAAAGCGCGTTTAAACGTTAAATTAATTAATTTATAGAAATTTAAATGTATGTATACTGAATATAAATTTTCAACACATATTTCCACCTATATTTATATACGCGTACAAATTTAGTATGTTTTCATTCGCGTATCAACAATAAGTGAGCAACTGTTAATGTTCTCCATAATCTGCCAATGTTATGTTCATTATATTTTAGTCCGGTTAGGTGAGTGAGACAGTGGAATAAGAGACAGAAGATACACTGTCTTAGGACTCATGGCTGGCAGGGCATTACCAGGTATACCATTTAAAATAAATACGTGTAGTAGTCTCTTATTATTTTAATTTATAAATTTGACTGTTTCGTTCGTAGAGCCTTGATAAGGGTTTCAGCGAATAAATTCTCAGTAGCAGCTCGAAGTCTAGAAATTAGAAGTCGGAAAGCACATAAAGTTGTTGTTTGTGGTGGTTGAGGGCGTCTTCGGTCATCACGGATTTGTCATCCCATAAGATAAGAGTGAGGGCATCATAATTCATTTATAAATATATATATAAATTGTTATTATTAAGAAGAAAATTAAGAGATCCATCTATCCATCATCTTACTGATGTTGATACGGCTCGACTAGTATATTTTAGTTACTTTCACAGTATGATGTCCTACGGTATTATGCTTTGGGGTAACGCAGCCGCTATCCAAATTATATTTGTGCTGCAGAAGAGGGCTATTCGCGCAATCTATAACCTAGGAGCCAAGGAATCATTAAGGTATAGATTTAAAGAAATTAAGATATTGACTGTTGCTTCTCAATATATATTTTGTAATGTTTTGTATGTACGGAAAAATATTAATGTTTTTATGAGAAAATGTGATTCTCATAACATTGGTACAAGGAACAAACACAATCTTGTTACTCCTGTTACTCGACTGCATAGAGTCAGTAACTCTTTTGTGGGGTAATGTATACGCTTCTACAACAGGATCCCAGAAAGCGTTCAAAATGCTTCTGTTGCCAAATTTAAAAAAATTGTTAAGGAACGCTTGTGTGCAAAAGGTTACTATACAATTAGCCAGTTTATGTTTGATAGCACACCTTGGGAATGAAACGATCGCCTCCTGGCTATTTCTAATCATATACTACTATGTATCTTATCAATTTAACAAAAAAAATAACAAAAAAAAGACCCGCTGAGTTTCTTTCGCCGGTTCTTCTCAGGTCAGGGTGTTCCTTTTTCCGAACCGGTGGTAGTGTTTATTTGACAATCAATAAGTAAATGTAATGCTTCTATATTGAATAAAGAAATTTGAATTTGAGTTTGAGTTTGAGTTTACCCTTAACTGCGAACTAAAAACTTCTATTAACAATTGTATCTATGAATATTATGTTTGTTAAAATTACGTGTACGTAGTAAGTAAAGTTATATGAAACAAAGATAAAAAATAAATAATCATAATTAAATTATAACATAAAAAAAGAAAAAAAAATGTTAGAAGTGATCGTGTATCGAATTCGTTTAATTTATAATGAAGGTCTTGTAATAGGCAGGTATATGAACCTCCATGTATATTCTAATAAAAGATATATGAAAATAATTCAAAAAAAGAATATTTTATTACTGTTTTTTTTTCCAAACCGGTAAAGACGAAAGTATTTTATCTTAGAGCCTTCTGTCAATTGACATTTTTCCGGTGTAAAGTTGACAATTATTTATTACGACCACAGATAAACAAACCAATAACGGTTCAATGTTATTCTTCCAAACAAAGAGTACGAGTATGTAATTCACAAACGCAAATTACGGTGGTAATCGTCGTTTACGAGACACTGACATTGTACCTGACCGTAATATGACATGGCGATCGATACTAAACGTGACTATGTTTTATTGATGGTTATTGATCTGTCACAATACGTATTTGTGATGTCACGGCTATCAGTCTCAGCCTCATACTTCGTCTCAACTAATTTTGTATTAATACAAGCTTTCCTACAACTATGCACACAGAATATCCCAAACCTAAGGGATCGATTTTCAAAAACGCTTTGACAGCTATATTTTTTTTTATAAAAAGCTGACAACTTATTTAATAAGTTAGTCAAACTGTCATCCCATATTCAACCTCCTTACAGTATATGTTTCACAAATTCCTTTCTATTCGCATCTAGATTACATGATGAGCTAAAAATGGTCGACGTTATTTTAGTCCGTTTAAAAATATTATTAAATAAACCATTAGTAATATAACATGTTGCTCCAAAAAGGTCTGATATATTTATATTTTTGCATCTATCTTAGTTGCGACTATCCCAAAGGTGACTGGAAGAGTTTCTTAATTAGTTCTTAATATTTTTCGTGTTACATTAATTACGTGAAAAAGTAAATAAAAAATAAAAAAATTGTCATAGTTATAAGCCTCCCCTCTCTTTTTAAGGAGATCATCAGTACGCTGGACATGACAATGGATATGCATATGACACATATAAATATCCATAGAAACATCCCTCGATTTATAACTTCGATCATTTCTTTTACCGAGGAGTACGATATGAAAAGTCTGTGATTCTTTCCCGGCTTTGAACCGGCAATCTTCGGTTAGACGGTTCTGCTTGTATTGCGTAATAATAAAAGAAATTGAAATGAAAATATAAAAACTGCAAGCTCATTCTTTAATTTTCCAAAACAATTTTACCCGAGGCATTTAAGAATCCGTTTCTCGGCGGCATATTAAAGTGTGAATACTTTATAAACAATTGCAAGTTTACACGTTGTTTTGTTATATTTGAAAGGAACACAATAATTTAGTATACAAAAGTAATGAACGGGAGTTTCTGAACCGGCCATTTTCGTATAAAATATGCAAATGTAACTGCCAGTGACGGACATTTTCTTTAATACACCTACCGCTATTAGAATTATGACCACTCGCTGGAATAGATAACGATTAAATGTTTGTTTTATATAATAAGCGGTTGTTCCTCGCGTCACTTGTAATGTTTTTCACTCCCAAATGTCCTGTGACACGATAACATCGTCTCAATCTATTTCAACCATAACAGAAAAAAGCCAAATTGTTTATTTGTCTTTTCACAGCAAATTGACGCGATGCCATTGGAGAGCTTGATTAATCTATGATATTCTCTATGGATTTGCGAAAATTGCCGATTGAATCGACAAAACTGTTATCGGAATCTAAAGTAAAACTAAAGTGGAAATAATTATATAAGTGCAATTGTGTTGTATTATAAATAACGATTTATAAATTATAAACTTAGTAGAGCACAATATAAGTGTGTTATGCAAACCATTTCCTCATAGGGAGAGGCCTTAGCCCAGCAGTGGAAATTTATAGGCTGTTATATGTATAACAGCCTATAAATGCAGCCTGTTAATGTTAACAGCCAGTAAATTGTAATGCACGTAAACATAAGGTTTGTTTAACTATTTTCCTACTTCTATTGAAATAGGCTGTAAGGTATTTTGTTTGAATGTAACTACACTTGTGAGTAAGATCGAAGTAATCACGATCGAATTTCTAACTGATTCAAGCACCTTTTTTCACAAAGCCCTGCCACCAAGAATTTTGTATTTTCTGAATACAGTCTGTATTGAGAATTGCCCGACCGTACAACCGCGGGATTATTAGCCTAATTTTTTGAATATATGGCTAAGCGGATTGGTATATGGGTTACCTGATGGCCATCACCGTCCATAGACAATGGAAATGCAAATAAATTAACCATTTTTTATATTGCCAAAGTCCCAACCTTGGGAACACTTTGTCCCTTGAGCGAAGAGTTATACTGGCGCACTCACTCTTCAAACCGGAACATAATACTGAATACTATTTGGCAATGCTATTTGGCAGTAGAATATGATGCTGGTTTACTTATAATGTAGCATCTGTTTAGTTTTTAATATATTTATCTGTCTGTTATAATTAAATTGACGTTGTAAAGAACTAGAGGCAATATTGTTCAATTAAAATCAAATCAATAAGTAACATTTACAATTAAATGCTCGAATTAATTAAGTAGGTTAAAATATATTTATTAAATAATTAATTTCGATTTAATTACAATTTGCATAGACGTCCAATCAAATAACTTAACCAATGAGCTAATAAATTGCTTTAATAAAACTCTCTTTGATTATATTACATTTAGAACGGTTTTCTTAGCCCACTCGCTTCTGTGTTTAGACTAAATTAATGTTTGTTTTTTAAATTAACTCTTATTAAAAAAAATAATAGAAGTATCAAAAATATCGATGTTTTACATTACAAGTAAAATATAGTATATTATTTGGGACTGACACTAATTTCTACTTTTGTAGGAAAGTTTGTTTTTATTTTCTAATATTTGTCGCCGTGGCTTTGCTTGCGTTTTAGGGGATTGATTCAAATTTACTATAAGTTCAAATTTGGTTCATACCAAATTTCATCAAATTCAGTTCAGCGGTTTGGTAATGAAAGAGCGAATAATAGTATAGATTATTTTCTTACAATTCAAACGAAAAAAGACTCGAGATATCCTAGTGATTAGAACGCATAACAAATTTCAAAGAAAATTCTGCTTCATGTATCCAACAAACCGTTTTGGAGCAGCATGATAGAATAAGAATCCGAATCTTCTCAAAAATCAGGAGGCCTTTGACCAGTCTGAATGTGGTGAAATAAATATAAATCAATTATTACTTTATAAATCCAACACAATTACAAATAAATAAAGCATATGTATATTACGACTGTGGATTACATATTTAGGTATTTTTGTTCAGATAAAAGGTTAATTTATTACCGTTATAAAAATATACATAGATAAAAAAATCAATATAAGATAATATTTAACGTATTAATAAAATAATTTATGGCGATTCGATTGTAAATGTTATTATTATAAATTACAGATAACAGATAAATAACTGACTGTCTGTCTGTCGCTCTTTCACGACCGAACCGCTGAACCGAATTTCATGAAATTTGGTATGAAGCATTCTTGAACTACTAGAAAGGATATAGACTATTTTTTTGCCTAACACATGGCCTCCAACACCGTTAAACGCGCAAAACTGCGGGCGACTGCTAGTTACTAATACGTCAAATTATAAATATTCCAAAGATTATCAAACCTTGTCTTGGCAAAGATTGGCTTAATTCGTTGGAGTAATTAATTTAACGTGGAACCTTTGTGATTGAATAGATCCATACATTGTCACTAAAAATAAATATATAATTGAATGCTGATACATACGCTTTATGGATTTATTGTATGTAATAGTTTTATTTTTCAACGATGTATCTAACCGGCCCATTAGCTCAGTTGGTTAGAGCGTCGTGCTAATAACGCGAAGGTCGCGGGTTCGATCCCCTCATGGGCCAGAAACATACTTTTTACATACATGAAAACGTAACAGTGAATTATACAAATATATGACTAACATAATTATGTTACTGATAATTTAATTTGGTTGAATATAGCATAAAATTGAACATCCAATCGTGATACTGAAATTTTACTATGAGGAACAACTTTAGAACGCTACGGATGCTACGGCATCGTAGCAATGACGACACAGATTATCGTAGATTGCTACGTATTTATAACGTAAAATATTACGGACGCTATATTTATATTTATTTATTTATTATATTTAATTAATTAGATTACGTTAGCTTATTGTTTGTCATTATGAAAGTTTAAAGAAAAAATAATATTGGCGGTTCTCATATCAGATGCTTTTATAGGTGTTTATTTAACCCAAACTGTCTAATATTGTTTATAATTATAGATTAAAAATAAATTAAAACCAATTACATCATAAATAATATCTTGATACACTTCGATGTAATTTTTATATGTATAAAAAAAGTATTCTTGGCCCATGAGGGGATCGAACCCGCGACCTTCGCGTTATTAGCACGACGCTCTAACCAACTGAGCTAATGGGCCGATGACGATATGTATTAAAATAAAGGCCAGTTGAATATATAAAAAAATAGTATATCTGTTTAATGCATCTCCACGTTATATTTGCTATAAATTTTTTTATTAAAGTAATATAATTATTATACTGTTTATAAATATGGAGAGTTTTATCAAAAATATTTAATACCGACCTTTGAGACAGTAATATTTACGCAACTTAGTGGAAACACGGCGTGGATCTTAATCATAGATCATTATCCTCAGTCCCTTACTTAGGGCACGTTAAGTATCATATTGTTGTTTTTATTTTGTATATTAAGTTAGTGAGTAGTTAAAGTTAGTTAATAGGTTTTTTTTTTGTAGTTTTTTTTTTTGTTTTAAATTTTTTTATACATATAATACTGTGTACTAATAAACATTTCTTTCTTTCTTTATCCCAACTTACTTGGGGTCCCCGCAGCATGTCTCCTTCCATACTACCCTATCTAACGTCTTAATCATAATTATCCGATAAAAATCTGCAGATACATACAGAACACACGTGTATAGCAGTTCAATTACTATTATTGTGTTCCAGTTTAAAGGGCGAGTGACCTCGTGTAGCTGAACCGAATTTCATGAAACTTGATATGAAGCAATCTTGAACTTCAAGAAAGGATTTTTTTGATTTTTTTTTTATTTTTTTTTTGCCTAACACGTGGCCTCAAACACCGTTAAACGCAAGCAAAACCGCAGGCGACTGCTAGTTACTAATATGTTAAATTATAAATATTCCAAAGATTATCAAACCTTGTCTTGGCAAAGATTGGCTTAATTCGTTGGAGTAATTAATTTAACGTGGAACCTTTGTGAGTGAATAGATCCATACATTGTCACTAAAAATAAATATATAATTGAATGCTGATACATACTT
This sequence comes from Vanessa cardui, assembly GCF_905220365.1. NCBI lineage: Eukaryota > Metazoa > Arthropoda > Insecta > Lepidoptera > Nymphalidae > Vanessa > Vanessa cardui. Next base: position 1,907,329 of record NC_061129.1, read on the forward strand.
TTTATGGATTTATTGTATGTAATAGTTTTATTTTTCAACGATGTATCTAACCGGCCCATTAGCTCAGTTGGTTAGAGCGTCGTGCTAATAACGCGAAGGTCGCGGGTTCGATCCCCTCATGGGCCAAAAAAATATTTTTACATACATTAAAACGTAACAGTGAATTATACAAATATATGACTAACATAATTATGTTACTGATAATTTAATTTGGTTGAATATAGCATAAAATTGAACATCCAATCGTGATACTGAAATTTTACTATGAGGAACAACTTTAGAACGCTACGGATGCTACGGCATCGTAGCAATGACGACACAGATTATCGTAGCTTGCTACGTATTTATAACGTAAAATATTACGGACGCTATATTTATATTTATTTATTTATTATATTTAATTAATTAGATTACGTTAGCTTATTGTTTGTCATTATGAAAGTTTAAAGAAAAAATAATATTGGTGGTTCTCATATCAGATGCCTTTATAGGTGTTTATTTAACCCAAACTGTCTAATATTGTTTATAATTATAGATTAAAAATAAATTAAAACCAATTACATCATAAATAATATCGTGATACACTTTGATGTAATTTTTATATGTATAAAAAAGTATTCTTGGCCCATGAGGGGATCGAACCCGCGACCTTCGCGTTATTAGCACGACGCTCTAACCAACTGAGCTAATGGGCCGATGACGATATGCATTAAAATAAAGGCCAGTTGAATATATAAAAAAAAGTATGTGTTTTATGCATCTCCACGTTATATTTGCTATATTTTTTTTATTTAAATAATATAATATAATTATTATACTATTTATAAATATGGATAGTTTTATCAAAAATATTTCATACCGACTTTTGAGACAGTAATATTTACGCAACTTAGTGGAAACACGGCGTGGATCTTAATCATAGATCATTATCCTCAGTCCCTTACTTAGGACACGTTAAGTATCATTGTGTTGTTTTTATTTTGTACATTAAGTTAGTGAGTAGTTAAAGTTAGTTAATACGTTTTTTTTTTTGTAGTTTTTTTTTGTTTTAAATTTTTTATACATATAATACTGTGTACTAATAAACATTTCTTTCTTTCTTTATCCCAACTTACTTGGGGCAGCATGTCTCCTTCCATACTACCCTATCTAACGTCTTAATCATAATTATCCGATAAAAATCTGCAGATACATACAGAACACACGTGTATAGCAGTTCAATTACTATTATTGTGTTCCAGTTTAAAGGGCGAGTGACCTCGTGTAATTAAAGGCAAAAGGGACATACCCTCTTAGGTCTTATGGTAGCAAATTACTGTTTACCAACCAGTGGCTCTTGTACCCTTTCGCTTATTAATATTATATTTTATATAGTATATACTTGCTAAGCGCTGTATAAATTTTCTTTATAATTAATGAACTTATACGCAGTCGGAGTGGGTCTCTTGTTAAATCGATACTAATATTGTAAATGTGAAAGTAACTCTGTCTGTCTGCTGCTCTTTCACGTTCAAACCACTGAACTGATTTTGATGAAATTTGGTGTGAAGCAAACTTGAACTCCAAGGAAGGACTTTTGTCTGATACATAACAATCAACTTCCTAAAAGGCGAACGAAACCGGGGGCAACAATTAGTTATAAATAATAAAATCAAATCAAATCAAAATAAACATTATTCAAGTAGGCTTTTAAAAGCACTTTTGAATCGTCATTTTACAATTAAGTCAAGCTACCACCGGTTCGGAAAGTAGATTCTACCGAGAAGAACCGGTAAGAAGTCAGTAGTTACTCTTTTTCAGCATTTAAAAAATACGAAGTCATGTTAATTAAATAAAATTATTTAAATTAATATATCCTGCTTGGAAGTCAACAGTTATTAACTCCACGCTTTTTTATTATCTATAAAATCTTGTATCGAAAGACAAGCTTTTTCTACCAATGTATTTTTTACAAACGATTAATAAAAGTATTCTCAAATTATGCTCTACCGATACATATAATTTCTTCCAACCTAATTAAAAATAAGTGTTAGGCCATTTATAATATTGAAAAACATTCAGTTTTGTATACAAAATCTTAATTTAATTTTATGTAAAAAGCAACTAACTCATAACAATACTACTATATTATTTACTAATTATTCTTATTAACTATTGAATTATATTATTTATTAGATTACACATAGCATTAGAAGTCTCATTATTAGTATCGAAAAGTACTCTTTCCCTACATGGTACCCAAAAACGACCAAAAATAAATTTCGTGGCCCATGAGAGGATCGAACCCGCGACCTTCGCGTTATTAGCACGACGCTCTAACCAACTGAGCTAATGGGCCGGTTGGATAAACCGTTGAAAAACATAACCACATATCTTGTACAACAAAGACATATTTATCAGAACTCTATCATAAATTTACTTTAATAAGATATGCAATAACATTTAAGTCTTGAAAGTAAAATTTTAAATACGTATTGCAATCTTTAAAGGTTTTATTAATTCTTCGAATGGAAAGTATACTAAGCTAGACGTTGGGTGCTCACTTAAGGGCTCAGGATATGCGTTTACGAAAGGCGCCTATGATAATTTCAGCTTATGACGCTATTGACATCGGTAATAAAGAGATAGTGTGGTATATACATATGTGTGGTGGTGATGTGGGAGTCGAGATGGCCCAGTGGTTAGAACGCGTGCATCTTAACCGATGATTGCGGGTTCAAACCCAGGCAAACACCGCTGATTCATGTGCTTAATTTGTCTTTATAATTCATCTCGTACTCAGCGGTGAAGGAAAACATCGTGAGGAAACCTGCATGTGACAAATTTCATAGAAATTCTGCCACATGTGTATTCCACCAACCCGTATTGGAACGGCGTGGTGGAATATGTTCCAACCCTTCTCCTCAAAGGGAGAGGAGGCCTTTAGCCCAGCAGTGAGAATTTACAGGCTGTTGTTGTGGTATATATGATATCGTCATGCCCCTAATCGCGAACTGAAAGTTATGAAAGAGATACCTCGTCCCTGTAGATGCGGTACGTGTGATTGTGCTCTATAACAAGTTAGCATTCAAAGATTCCATAATATAATTGGGGAAGTTGGGGAAATCCTTAGGACAACTACGGAATAAAGGACAACATTCATCTTAACCGATGAATGCGGGTTCAAACCCAGGCAAGCACCACAAAATACTCATATTTATAACTTTATTTATATTCATAACACATCTCGTGCTCGGGTGTAAAAAAAACGTCGTGAGGAAACGTGTGTCTAATTTCATAAAAATTCTGCCAAATGTGTATTCCACCAACCCGCATTGGAACATCTTGGTGGAATATGTTTCCAACCTCAAAGGGAGAGGAGACTTTAACCCAACAGTGGGAAATTTACTAAAAAACCAAGAATCATTTTTTATTAAAATTGATAAAGTTTCGTTGACCATTCCATTGTTAAATCAACAATATATTTCTAACGCAAATTTATGTCTGAACCGCCTCGTAATTGGAGTTAATCGACCTTTAGTACATGGTTTACGATAGTTAAACCTTTAGATTTGTGAACTTAATTTATAAACATTTGTAAGGTTATATAAATATTCTATCATTTGTATTATAAAGTTCATATATATATCTGATACAACACATTGATTCAAGAGGAAGGGTTACATGTATAAAGCTGTACATACATACATCTACAATAATTTTGCATAATATTTTTGTTGTGCAATATTATTGAATCCAAACTTTCAATAATATTGAGCAATAAGATTGACAAACCATTCTCGTCAACATTTTAATGACAGAAACACGTCTGTCTGTCTGTCTGTCGACGAAAATATGGCTGCAGCCATGCTAGTGATTTTGTTGAAAAAAGGGAAAAAAGTGAAACGAATATGGGCTACAGAATGGTAATAATTGCCGCAATTAATATCATTCTGTGGTCCTTCGGGTGGTGTACTGAGTAGAGCTAGTGTAGCGCAATTAAATTGTGCTACAATAACACAACACAGTACAAAAAAAAACATATTACGCAATAAAATTTAAACTCGCTCATACTTATTTTCCATCATTGCACAATTATTCAATATTATCCCTACACTGCTAATAATATTGTCCAATCAACGATATTGTGCAATATTATGAGCCGTCTAATACAGGTACAATTGCACAATACAGTAGAGAAACGCTGATTGTATTAGAGGGTTTTAACGAGATGTCTTTAATAAACACATTTTTGTACTGACATTGCAAATACCCCCTGAACCGTACGCGATAGATCAAAATAATGTCTCACTTTATTGTATATGTTAAAAAGGTCTTAAAAAAAGTCGACGATGTAATTAAGATATGTCTATCTATAAAAATTGTCATTGTGGGCTATCCCCAAGATAGCCCACAATGACAATTTTTATTGTTTTATTTTTACGAGAAATATTCTTATCTTACTTTCGAAGTGATTTTAAGAAATACAGCATTAATCCTAATCTTATTAAGAACCTTAAGTACATATATTGTGCTTTTAATTAATATCATATGTGGCCCTAAAACCTGTAATTAAAATGTATATTTTCGAAGATATTACAGATTTAAAACGCATGCACATAGCGGTTTGTATTGTCTAATGATGTAAAGCTATGAACTTTGTATATAATGTAACTCTGAAGTACATTTAGTATCAGCATTTTATCCGTGCGACCCGCTATTGAGCAGTTTTTGAGTCTTTTATCTGAATGCTCAACCGATCATTTTGCACGCAAGAGTCTTAACAAGTTATTAAAAATTTAACACATATATAATAATAAATGTTAAAATAACTGTGCCTGTCTAACTTTCGCGACCAAATCGCTGAACCGAATTTCATGAAATTTGGTATGAAGCAAATTTGAACTCAAAGAAAGGACGTAGGCTACTTTTATTGCCGAACACATGACAACCAACACCCTAAAACGCTAGCAAAGCCGCGGGCGACTACTAGTATAGTTACATTCTAAGTACTTACCGCTATCAGCATGTTGCTCTGGTCGAAGTAGTCGGCGACTGGCATTACGTTCTTGTAGAAGTTGCTCAGTTCCATTCGCGCCAGACTGAGCACTACGTGGCCCAGCCGTGCTCCGTACTCGATCTGGCGCTCCAGCACACGTTGTCTCCAGCTCACGAGCACCACACCACTTATTGTCTGGATCTAAGGATGTAATTACTAGTGTCAATCGAAAAAAAAATCATACTATATTTGGTTTGAGGAGGGTTTTTTTTGGAATAGCGAACTATAATCTTTGTCATTTGTAGCCAGCGTAGAAATAATTGGACAACAAATGTCGTGAAGTAACTCAAATGTTTACGTTTGATCTGCTGGATTCTTAAGTACAGATGGTAAAAAAACAATTCAATACTTAATACGTTTTTCGACATCCATTGGTAAAAATAATCGAATAGATTAATATAGAAAAGTAAATAAAGACAGCGACGATACTGGCAATCTTATATATTAATAGCTTAAGGCGATTTTTGGCCCAGAGATTATAGGACGAAATGGTCCCATTTTGAAGAGTTCTTTAGTATAATTTAATTACCTAATTGTAACGATTTAATGAATAATTAATTTTAAAGAGCGGAAAAAATATTGGACAGTCATAAACAAGAAATGAATTTGACATTAAAAATATATTTAAAAAGGTTTCATGAGTTTACAATGAAATGAAATCAAAACAAAACCTGTCATAAGATTTTAAGTACCTAAAAATATTTTGGAAAAATGCGAAGTTTTGGGAACGACCCACTAAGCTAAGAAAGATTTTTGGTAAGAAACTAATAATTGAATACTGGTGACACAACACATAATATTTAAAATATGTGGACCCGTAGCAATTGCCCGTAGAATATCCAATATCGATAAAAAACCAAACGCTGCTAAATAAAACGGTCCAATAAATTAACTAATTGCTAGCACTTAGTTGCACTTGCAATCAAAAGACCGCTACAGGTCATTCAATGGCTGACATATGAGAAGCTTCTAGAACAAAAGGTGACTCTACGTCTGTATTAATCAGGCATGACATGCAAGTTAGCGTATTAACTCGATCGCGTGTGTAATTAATATATTTACTAATGCGATCGAGATATTATCGGTGACGGAAACACTTGTTTTGTCATGAAGGTTGTTTATATGCGACTCTAATGCACACGTTTATTATACATTGCTGTACCGATACATCGAATTCACGAATTCTCAGTACATATAATGATTTGTATGTTTGAATAATATTAATATTGGTGTGAGTGACGCTCGTGCTTACAATATGTATTAGTGTGCGTCAGATGACTAATGTAAAAATAAATAAATTAGATTAAATTGGTTAATGTAACCGATAATTTAACGTAGAATCACGCGTCCATATATGTGAAAAGATCAATACAAGAACATACAAAACCTTATATACCCGTTACTAGACCCAAAGTCAGTAATTATTTTGAAGAGCAATATAAATGTACGGTGTTCTAAAAGGATCCCAGAAACCGCGGAAACAGGGCAACTAAATTAAAGAAAATTGTATAGTATAATAGGCTATTTGACAATGCGAAAAATAAATTGTGAATTATTGTAATCAGGGTATATTGTGAGTTTAAAAATGGTTATTTACTGACGAAAGTTGAAAATAATACCTATTTTTTTACAAAAATCAATAAATAAAAATGCATTTTTTCAAACGTTTGTCACGTGACACAAAACGCTCCTGATTGGTCGGGCTTATGATGAAGTCACTTTCTTGTAAACTGTGCTTTTCTACTATATGTACCACAGATTAAAATACAGCAAAGTGACGTCACCGACCCCTTTGCAGCGCCATATTGTCCAAGTAGCGTTTTCGCGCGTTATTTAAATATGGAATTTTTAATATGATATTTTTCGGCAAATATGTACTAGAAACAAAAAAATCTACTTTTACTGGGTTCCTTAACCTCTATTAAATAATATTAAATAAATTTTAAAAACCAGTCAAATAGCCTATTGTTTACAAACGGTACACAACTGTGTACAAAATTATACAGTTAGTGAGTTCATAAATGACAGAACACCTTGTAAATGAAACGACTCCTGGCAGTTTTATTGCTATATTAAAAATTGTAAATAATCATTATCCTCCTGCCCTTATCCCAATTTTATTTGGGGTCGGCAGTGTGTCTTCTCTTCCATACTTCTCTGTCAGACGTCATCTCACAAGTAACATTCGATCTAACCATATCATCTTTCACACAATCTATCCATCGTTTCCTTGGTCGTTCTCTACCTCCATATCTATCCACATCCAAGCTCAAGGTCTTCCTCATTCCATTTTTTTAAGAACCGATATTAGCTTTTGCTTTCATTATCAAGAAGTTCTAAATTAAATAAGGCATTTCATATTGACGTACATACAAAGTTATACCATCTTTTTCAGAGACGTAGTCAGTTAATATAACCTTTGTTAGATCGCTTAGTACTATGGCACCAATCAATTCCACGAGACCATTACTCATGGTCCCAATGGACCGCTACCGATACAATTACATTAGACGACCACATGTATTATACCTATTATAGCATAAAACGTTTATATTTAATGAGTTAAACAGATTAAACATTGATCGAGTAGATTTACTTTACAACAAGAATTAAAAAAATACTTTATATGAGCGCGTTCGTATCAGCACTTTTGTAGATTAGAGTATTAAAAAGTGCTGGTAAGAACCTGCTTATATGGAAATTGAAATTGCTATCGGTTCAGAATTTAAATTTTACTAAGAAAAAAAAACAAGAAAATAAGTAGTTTTACCAATAGGCTAAGTAGGCTGGAGCCTAGAGCGGCAGATTTAGAGGGGCGACAAATTTAGCCCAAATTTGTTATAACCTTACAGAAAAAAAACTTATAATTATATTTATACACATTACGTCCGTAATCCGTATACTCGTCACTACATAGTGGGTAGGAAAAATAATCTAGTAACTGACAGAAATATCACCTAGTTTATAACCATACTAGTAACGGAAAAAACCGATGTAATGAGGAAGATAGAACACAAATCATAAATATTGCAAAATGAATAGCCTACTAGCCTACTAGCGGCAGATTTGTAAATAATACGTAGTTACTGTTTCACAACAAGGATATGAGGATATTGGTCATATTGAATTAAGGTTATAAACACGATATAGCTAGTGATTGATAAAAGTTGGACAAAAAGATTGGCTTCTTCCGGATCTATAGGCATAAGAAAAAATATGGACGACCAGTTGCACGGTCGGCTGATAGTACTGTGAAAGTGGCTAGGACAAACTGGATGAATATAGCTTGTGATAGTGACCAATGGCAACCTTTAGAGGATGGCTTTCACATTTGAAACGAGGCGTTATTCTTAGTTATGCATATATGATAAGTATAAGTTATATATAAATAGACAGATATTAAGAATATAGGCACTAACTATGTTCCCTTAGCTTAACCAATAGCTAACTTTTTACCAATAGTAATTTGATATAAAAATATACCCATTATTTTTTGCAGTCTTTCTCGACTTGAAAATAATTAACTACTGTTAAAAAAAAAACTTGCAAATTCGACCCAATAATAATATATTCGATAATCGATTGTAGCCATGAATGATTAATACTATCAATAAGGTGTAATTTGCCTTAAAGCTAGACGGATATGTTACATTGATGATTTTCAACGTCCTTGACACACTAGCTACAAAATTTCGTAAATGAACCCGAATCGATTAAGTTATAATGTGAAAACCGTGGGAAGGGGTCAAAGAACATACGCCTGTCTGGATTTATTGACACAAGTATACTTTTTTAATGCGAAATTGGTCGGTTAGGTTAGTATATTTTTTAATGCAAAATTGGTCGATTTTTTTTTTCACAAAAATATCGTCATTTCTGTTAAATCGGATTCGGAGTTTCGAAAACCGAAACGGATTTGTAGTCAAATTAAATCATATCTACAAAGGTTAACAGAAGCTTTTTCTCTTTAGATTTTTGGAAAGCTAAATTTACCTTGGGAATGAAACGATCGCCTCCTGGCTATTTCATTTCATATTAAATTTTTTATATAATATATGAGACAAACAAAAAAAAAATCCCGCTGAGTTTCTTTCGCCGGTTCTTCTCAGGGTATTTTCTTTTCCGAACCGGTGATACTGTTTCAATTGACCATCAATAAGAAAGTGTAATACTTCTATGTTGAATAAAGTAATTTGAGTTAGAGCTGAGTTTAGGGTTTAAATTTAGATTTAAATTACTCAATGATAATATCAACAAACCTCAAGTTTGTACGTTTAGTAGTTTTCGCCAAAAAGTCATAAAACTAAAAGCACGTTTTGATTGGATTCTGCAATACTAGATAGATATCGGTTTCCTGTTGAGCTGACGATTAGTTTTTTTTTTATTATTAATATCAAACTTTTTATTAAAGCCATTAAAACTTTTTCAAACCACATTATATTTTTGGGCATTATTCCTATAAATCTTTGTCACATAACCATGGCAGGAATGGATATATTAAAAACATTTTGGAACATGTAGTTAATTTTTTTTCCACCAATAATATAGAACTAAATCCTTGTTTTGTATTGCTGAAGTATATTAATATTAACTTATTATTAATATTAAGATATTTGAGAATAACTTTCCAGTTCGCAAATTCGGTATAAGGTGTAAGCTTGGTCGAAATTAATCGTTCATGAAATACAAAATCATATAAGTAGTGAATATATACTGAGTCATATTACCAACTAGATAATTTACGATTTTTATATGAATCATATCGAACCTCTTTGATTGACAATTACTCATGTAGAGTCTTTATGTTTGATTATATTGTTATACTTTGTATAGTACGAGGAATACTAGGTATTGGAATTCGCCATAAAGGCGTGAAAAAAATAAGCTGATTTTTGTTCTGCGAATTATTTTGTAATATAAAAGTAACAAGTGTGTAAACACACTGTTGTCAGTACGGAATGTGAATTGACTCAAAATTTTAAAAATCAATTTCGTTTTCAACTTGACTCTTCTGCATTGTAGTCAAAGTTAAAATCACTAGATCGACTGGGTAAGTATAGGTATTAAAGTACATATGTTGTTTAACCCATGATAACAATTAATTGCTTTAATCACATATATAATTAAGAGTTTTCTGTACACGAACCAAAAACTCTAGTAATTAAATGTGTTCGATGAAAAGGGTCGCAATTAAAAACAAATTCATAACCGTTTTATAACTTTGTTCTACAAATCATTAATTTAGGCTTCCATATTGTTTTGAATCAAAGTTTATTTATATTTTAATTCGTAATCAAAAATATTATTTAATTTGATATTTTGTGCAAAATCAACAAGAACCTCGGTAGTTTACTTTTCCTACTAATTACATACAATTAAAAAAATAATAAAAACAGTACAGTAATATATTACAGTAACAGTAATATATTTTTTATATGTAATTATGATTATTGCTCGATGACAACGTATATCTTAAACGAAAGTTAGTTTCGGATAAGAACTACTGAACCTCCGTGTAATTAATTTCGTTTTAAAATTCATCCGACCTTAACGTAACAGAAAACATCGTTAGGACGTATGTATGTGAAATCTGTATCCTACCTCATAAAGTAGAAGAGGTCTTGGCACAAATTTTCAAATAAGAATCCACTCGTCGTTCGTCATAATGAATATAAGCACATTTACATTTCCGGTGACCCAGTGTTAGTCCAGTAGATGTCCATGGGTAGTGATAGTAACTTTCCATCAGGTAGGCATCCTAGTAGCTTGTCAACTATAGCAAAAAAACATCTCACCTTGTCAGAATATTCAGCGACGTCCCTCATAGATCTTGGATATCCGGATACGAGGTAGGTCTTCGCCGTGGGCGCCATCTTCATCTCCAGCATTAAGACTTCGGTCACCGTTTTACTCGACAGCGTCCCGAAGTCCTGCATATCTGTTAATATATCTGTATGAAGATTACTCATTCATTCATTCATTTGAAGGATTCGTTTTAAAATACATTTTATTCATTCAACAAAACTAAATTTATTTTAGCTCGTCAGACCTATCATAACAATAAAATTTAACTGCGTGCTAAAAAATACTTCTATTAATAATAATGTTATCTATTGAACTTAATTTAAACCCCTATCTCTATATATAGTATCTTTGAAAACTCTTTATCTCCACCAACCATCTCTAAATGTTCAACTCATCAGTGGGACATTTACAAATGGTTACTTTACTTTTTGAAACGTATTTATTTATATTATATTAGTTTCCTGACTTTCCAAATATTAACATACATTCCTATATGCTATTTATGGTTAAAGTATGTACATAGTCTTCACGACATACTTCGTATAACGATAATATTATGTATTGCTGTTTAATTCCCGCCAAATGGCTTTTTCAAAGGCAGATGAAACGACTACGAAGGTAACATGATAATAGTGTGTCAACAACGCAAGTGGTCTATTCTCTTACTGTTATTGGCCTCCGAGACAAAAAAATAACAGAAGTATCGGAATTGTTAATTGTTATATATTTATTTTGTATTCTCTATGGACATGCTCCTTGACTTTGGTGTATCTTTAATTTGAATATATTATTTTTATTTTAGTGTGCCTACATAATTTTATTACATGGGAATTTAAGTTTAAGGATAAATTTATTTACATTTACAATATCTCTCAATGTGATATTTATATATTAAACTTAATTAGTATACATACTAAATATGGTACTAAAATGTTTTATCGTTTTATTTTATAATAGGTTATATTAAAAAAAATTACATATCAAATAGTTTCTTAGATAATTAACTCTAGTTACGTACTTTCATTTATATAATCAATGTATGGAGCATCATACGTTTACCTTAATAGAAGAATGAATTCAAACGAAAAATTATTAAAAAGCCTGTTAAAGAAAAAAAAATCAAAGAACACGTAAATAATTCAAATAAATAATAGAACAAAGATAGAAAATAGACTATTGTAAGGAACACATGTCGGTTCACATCGACGAGACGTTACGCGTTTTCAATTACATAAATTATTGAAAATCCTATCGTATTATTAATATGTCTTGTATTTTTAACAAATATTATGTACTAATTACAGTCAAGGACGAAGAATAATCAATAAATATGTTTTAATTTTAACATCAATTCCATTTTGATTTTTTTACTCTCTGGTTATATCGAACTTGATTCAATGCAAAACTGACGATGAGGCGCTTCATTTGACGCAATATTTCATATATCTACATAATATATAACAAGCACCATCCATTCTGTAATCATCCTGCTGCGTAGGTCTCGCATTGGGGGAGGCTTGGAGCTTACTATATATCGGAATTGGCATGTTCATTCCCCACTTGCTTTCGAATGTAGCCTTTTTTATGGTATAGGTTGGCGGACGAGCATACGGGCCACCTGATGGTAAGTGGTCACCATCGCCCATAGACAATGACGCTGTAAGAAATATTAACTATTCCTTACATTGTCAATGTGCCACCAACCTTGGGAACTAAGATGTTATGTCCCTTGTGCCTGTAGTTACACTGGCTCAATCACCCTTCAGACCGGAACACAACAATACTGAGTACTGTTATTTGGCGGTAGAATAACTGATGAGTGGGTGGTACCTACCCAGACGAGCTTGCACAAAGCCCTACCACCAAGTAAAGCCTATATGCTAACAGTAAGAAAATCGGAAAATTGCTCTTTTAAAATATCACTCAATTAAATTTACAATATAGTTAGTAACCAGCAGAAAAATTTCAATTCTTGGTCGGACCAACGACGGCCACATTTATTGTCTGTCATTTTTTTTCTTCACCGCCCAATCCGAGCTTAATCTATTTTAACTGTTCTTCTCAATTAATGTTAAATAAGTATATGGGTTAAATAAGAAATTTACAAATCAAGCTCTCAAAGACGTTTCATCTCGTGGATCTTTACCAAATCATGAGTTCGATTCCATTTTACAACAAGATGATTTCACGTGAGAGAATAGGTGTTAGATGAAATGTCTTCACCAATTCGTAGTAAGAGAAAAAGTTCCAAATCTTCTTAATTACAGGGGTTTCTTTGATCAGCTATAGGAAATTCATGCGAATATAAAAATCCTCCATTCTCACATGCTGTATGTATAATACGCTAAAGTTTTATTGAAAACGGATGAATATTAGTAGAATTGCATACGGAACAAACAAAAGTTTACTTTTAGTCAAAATTGAAGAACAATTCCTTTGCACTCGATAGTTTTATCAACTTCTACGCGTTATGGTAATAATTTCGAGAAGGTTATGGCATAAGGTCTAATTCAATATTAATGTCGCAACAGTTGCGATCGAATCGTTGGATTATTCAGATATCTAACAGTACGTATGTGTTGACGTCAATAATGTGAGAATAACTATCTGGTATTTATTTCGATAAGCACTTGAATTAAAAACTTTTTGATAAATTAAAAAGTTTCATAGCATTAACATTTCACGAATGAGATACAAAGTGACCTCCATTGAGAATGGAACTGATCACGATCACCAAATCTATGCCAAAATTTATATTGAGTCAATTATACTTAATGATAGAAGTTACAGGACTTGGGCCAGATTAACAGTGACCAAAAATTGCCATTTTAGAAACCAGGGTGTACGAATAAAGGTTATTTTTATTCACAAATAGCAATTTTTATTCAAGAGATAAAATATATAAACAAAAATTGAAGTCGTCAATTTCAGTTTCAATCGAATAAACTAACGCTTTCCGATGCGTCTTTGCCGGCGGAAAGTTAAACGAATAAATTGGTACATTTTTATCGTCACGCGTTTGCGTCCTCATATTTATTGACAGGGTTATTTATTGATCTTGACGTATTTTTAAAATGAAACTTTGCATGGACTAATATTCAACGTAACTTCTAAGAAAATACTTTTCCTTATACATAGAAGATTTTAGGAAATGAAGATCTCTTACAATACAACTTAGATGAAACCGATTACTACCGATTCAAACAACCAATAGAAATAGCTCCCTATCGTGCCATTCGACACTATTCGTCGCTATAGATATTCGCGTCAGTTTATTCTGAGAAAGCAAGTGCAAGTAAATCGACGTGCCGAATTAACGAATATATTAGGTCATACGATATTACAAGTTATTACATTTATGAAAAGATCTATTCACTTATGAAATAAATCTTGATAATTTGGGATAGCGTACTTAATTCGGATGGGATTTTACGAATTTAGCCGATGCTACATCTGAATTGTGTCGTATTATCCGTTAGCTAGGACATTACATTTAATATATGAACCTACGCTTCAGTGCCCATTAGTCTAATCCCAAGCAAACAACTTCAAGTATACGGTCTAAGTGTAATATAATTAGAATGAAAAGTATTTTAAGTAGCACAGAAGTAAACATCATTAAGGACATTCGTCACTAACGGTAAATAAACACATGCACTCTCTAATGGTATAATTAATATGTGACTTACCATTCCCAATTGCATATTGCTGGAGTAAGTCAGTCATATTTATGTGCACCATGCCACGGCGCTCCTGCATCAGGTTGTCACAGTGTGTCACCTTGCCACTTCCCGGCCCTCCTGCAAACATACCTGGTTGGATAAACAAATGAATACTGCTCTTATCAATAAAACATGATGAAAATGGATATTGAAGTGAAGACTTCCCTAGAGACTTTACGCGTATAAATATTCTTGTACTGAGTACTTAGTGACGAGACAAAATATACAAAACCGTTATAGGAGTTACTTTATTTTTAGTTCATACAATTAGGGTTGTAATGTAACCAACATCTTAAGGCCAAGACTTATTCGGAATTCAAACAAATAAGTTATTTGAAGTAATCTATTCAGTACAGATTACTTCAAAATATATAATAAAGAAATTCTGCCACATTTGTATTCCGACAACCCACATTGGAACAGCGTAGTGGAATATGTTCCAAATATTTGAGGAGAGCCTCAAAGAGAGAGGAGGCCTTAGCCCAGTAGTAGGAAATTTACAGGATGTTTTTGTTGTTTGTTTTATCAATATATACCTGGCAACACTTTTTTAATAAATTAAAAGGATCTTTTAATGGATTATTAAATTCTCTCATTTCAAATCCTTTGCATCATTGTAAAAAAGTTACCCAAGACAAATATAACAGGAACACTGGGCGGCTCGAACTTGACGTGGCTGGAGTTTTGCATCGGGAAGGGAACGCCGGACGGTGTTGACGGCCACGCACTCTCACGGCGACTGCGCTCGCCTCCCGTCTCGTAATCTTCATTATTTTGTTCTACACAATTATTTACTGACTAATTAAAGTTTTTATAAACTCACAAACAATAATTCGTGTATTTTAACTTTAACAAAATTCCTAATTCTGGGATCTCGATGAAATATTATTTTCAGGCATAAAATAACAAATAGTGAAACAATCTTATTAATATATGATATTTGGTTTGAGAATAATAAGGAAATCAAGAAAATCTTTCACTTAAGAGAAACATTTCTACTGTGACGTCAATTTGGAACTTTTATAGTAAATGCTAAAACTTTTATAGTTAATTTTCAGGTATATAAATATATCCATTTTGGTTCACTTATATTTGACTATGCATATTTTATAATCCCCTTTCAATGGTATGTATGTATTTTGACCATGTTTCTGTATTTTTTTTCAAATTAACAGCTATAAATAAACAAAATATAAAAGTGGCGCCCAGTGTGGGATTAGACTTACCAGTGTCTAAACAGATGCCCATATTCCATTAAGATAAATATTTTAAAAATTCTCTTAAAATATTAAGAGTCTTTGTAAAGCTTAACCTTATGTTGGCACTTTATGATAATAATGTATCAAAAACAGTTCAGTATGTGGACAGTGGTCACACGTATTTAATTGTTCATCGATTGAAGGACGCGACCTTCGTATCGGCCATCAAAAACAACTAAACATAAAAATCTTTATTTCAAAATAAAACAAAATAAATGACGAGTTATCATCTTCGTTTTTTTTAACTGATAAAATTCTGTTTAGTTATTCGAAAGTTGTGTCTGCGGGAGAGCATTTTTGCCGGCGATTTGAATTGGGAGGGCATCGCGGGCCGACCGCTCTGGTACAATTTTACCGCGCGACTAAACAACTTCTACTAGCTTCTTCGTGTTTAACACCTTCTGCTATGCCTGTCTCTCTCACACTTAATCAAAAGGGACCGTTAAAAAGAGACAGCGGAGACATTGAATTATTAAATCGACGCCTCCCTCAATGAATGCGTGTACAATTACAGTAAAAATGCAAGGCCCTTGCAAGAAAATGACTAATGGGATATTTGCTTTGGGTTAAGTCATAAGACGATTAAGGTCACTTACTACATTTTTCAGCAAGACACAGGGCGTATATCATTTATTCAAACGTTACACTTACGATAATTGATATGTTTAAAGAACTTTACCAAGTTCTTAGAAGCACATAACCTCATATCGAGTCGTGTAATTATTATAAACCTATACTTACAGTTTTAGTAATATTTTACGATATAATTACATCGATGGCAAGAGAGACTTAAAATTCAATTTTAAATATGTATGTTAGGCGTTCCAATATATCGGACAATGTTACTGATTAATGGAAAATGTTTAAGTAACGGAAATCATCTCGAGGATAATGGCATACGTTATATTAATCTTGCGATTAATGTATCTATCAATCGGCAGCAGGGTGAAGTGACCAGACAGAATGTACCACCAGGACCAGAATACCGAAGGGGACGCAGTTTGGACGTGGAGAGTCCTTAAGATCCGTGAAAAGATCTTGCTGTATGAATTCAGACAAGAATTATCTCTATATATCAGCGCAGCATCGCTAGGAATCGAGATGGCCGTATCTTTCTTTTCGGAAATCGTCATGATGAGAGGGTGATGCTAGAGCGATAGGTAACGAAGAGGTCCTGCATCTCTCACAGCCCCGACGGCGATATGGCGTGATCTTAGGGACGGAGACGCGTGGGTCCACTCATAAACAGTTTCGTGCGACCACTGATGAGAAGTGTGAGTGGAGGTACGTTTAACTATGAGCAACGTACATCACAGGCGGGATTGCAACTGTGTTAATCCGCATTTAGGTGAGATTAATAAGTTGTCCGCTGCAAAATAAATTATATAAGTAAATAATAACTGTGTTTATTATTTGAAGCTCGGTTTTTATATTTAATTAATTATTATTGTCCAGTGCTCAGTAACGAATAAATTGTTAGTTTGGTAAGTTAGTAAACTTACCGAAGGCATTTGCAGAATTGATGACGAGTCAAACTTCGAAGAAGCACTGATCCTGATTCTCCCGTCGTGGCAAATCAGATACGACTTGAAATAGTTTAGTGGCCTTGGGGCCCTTTCGGTAGGCCCATATTGACTTTAAATAAACGTTGCGAAAATTTTTCTTGACAGAAAAAGCTACGAAAATTTTCGTTTGGGTTTTTCTAACAAACAAAAAACTACGCCTAACCTTGGGTTTCAACCCAGGACCTCGAGAACTGTGGCCTTATATCGAGGTACTAGACCAAACAGGCACTCACCGAATACAATTATATTTCAAAAATAAAACCGTTTCAACAGTACGTATCAATGGAGCGCAATATTTGCATTACAAACAGCTTGACAACAAAATAAATACAGGTAAATTCGTTGGGAATATATTAAATTAGTGAAATATTCTATATTTAAATCACATTGTCTTTGATTAGTTAAAAAACAAAATTATTTGTTATTTATTATTGTATTCAGTTTAAGTATAAAGTCACCCATAATATTACTTCTAACGTGTGAAATTGATACTATTTTAAATAGCCTACAAATTTTAGAAGCAACATAAAGTAAGTAAACCTAACTGGGACGCCTTTAATATTTAATTTTCGTTAATCTTCTCCATTATTTCCGTATTGATATTGTATAGTGTTTTTTTCTGCTTTTACTATTTGTCGTTAAATTTGTGTTTATCATTTGTATTTTTTAAAAATTCTACTATATCGGTGAAGCGATTAATGTATTTTTAATTGCTAAGACCTATATTAGAATCAAAATTTTATAAAGGATTTTTTCCTATGGTGGATTGAACAAAAATTATGTGATATATTTTCACACGAGGCGGACTTAGCAATTGAGATTTAACCAATCATTAACTTAGTGGTAGAGCCTTGTGCAAGTGGTAAGTACCACACACTGATCATCATACATTCAATCGCTAAGCAGCAATACTCAGTATTTTTTGTGTTCTGATTGGAAGTTAAGGTTGTGCATTAGGGGTGTAAAGGAATGATTAATATTTCTTACATACAATCAGGCAGCCTATTTGCTAATTAGCCTACCACCATTTTATTGTATACTTGTGGTGTTGTGTTTGTAACGATAGGTATTTATAAAAGAAAATGGCGGGTAATTGTACATCTAACCTCTGTTTATATTCTAAAACACAATACTACAAAAACCGTGAAATATATCTGACTTATATCGTTGTAGAAAACATACATGTATGTAATGTCGACTGAATAAAATCCATTATGTATATAAAATGATTATTTATTAACTTCGATCGCAATATAACTGATAATGCGGAGATTCTAATATACATACAACTAACAAATATTTAACAAATAAGTACATAATTATTAATTACTTATATTCAATAAAACAGTGTTATAAATAGTACAGTGTTTTCATTGTAAGTTAAATTGACCATAAACAATACAGTGTCAAATGTTTTAAAATAGTTTTAAAAATGTTACTAAAATAAATACATATAACATGAGTATGATGCGTTCAGATTATTATTTTAGGTCATAAGACGAATTTTGAATGTATTTGAAATTCGAACGTCACACAAAAATAAGAAAGAGAGAGTATCGGTGTGTAAGCGAGATGAATATATGTTGGCCGTCACTTCTTTCTTTTCTTTCAAATAAATATTTAGGCCGTCCTTTTTGTAACATGAGTCTTGTACAAGTATACATATACATATGTATGTAACTTTAGCTTGTAGATATATTTAACGTCAGTTGCAAGAATATATACAGTTTATGTTTAATAAACGTTAAAATAAGTATAAAAACAAAACCGCATTATAAAAATAGATTAGTAAATATTCAATCGTTAAAAATATAACAATAATTGCAAAATAACATTTAAATACGTTAAATTAAAACCATTGCGTAAAACTGAGTTTATCATACAATAACTTGATCATGCAGGCTTGCCTACATAATTACTTTGTCGCGTTTAGTTTCTTGTATAAACCAAAAACTAAGTCTATACCATTTAATTTTATAATTAATATAATCCGTTAATCTATGGTCCAACGTTAATGTTGCCATCCCTTTCTAATGTTAAGCGTAAACAAAGGATGACATGCTTATTTATCTAGAAACCTAGGCCATGAAATCATGGAATGAATAAACATATACCTCAAAAATTTAAACTAAATAAGCCTAGCATTAAAACAAAGAAAGTTTATCTAAAATTATATATTGTCATAGTTTATTTAAGTTATTAAATATATTAAAACAACTTCATATTTGCCTATTATATTTAAAAACATAAGATTAATCGTGTCGCTGTTTCTCATACTTTATTTTAATTAATGTTTTTTGCGTAAAAGATATATCCGAAAATCTTTTCTGCGCGAAAAGAACTGCAAAGTCGAATTGAAGTTTGACGTTTGAATAAATTAATTCTGACATAAAATTTCCCGCGCTGTCATTTTTTTTTATTAGATATACATTCTAGATGCAATGTTTTTTTTAAATTATTATTAATTAAAGATTGGTCAATATTAATTGTATTTATTTATACAATTAATTATAACGTTATATGATGTGCATTGTGATGTTATGTTTTTTTTTTTAAATTTATTTTCATATTATAAACAAATATTAAACAGTCTAGTTTTATGTCGTTATCATAAATATTAGAACATAATATACAAAATATAATGAAATATATATAATGGAAGATCTTTCATTAGTCTAATAAATGCAATAATATACAAATCAAAATATACAATTAACTACTTATCACTAAGTATAATATAACATTTACTAATCGAGACGATAACGAGATATGCTATTCACAAAGAGTTAACATATTATATGTTGCAATTTATTTTAGCTTTTGTTGCGATATGAACACAAAATATATCAAAGCATCTCTCTCTAAAGAATAATTTTCAAAAATGAGAGTTAACACTTTTTGTGTCTATAGCCGAATTTGCTTCTTTTATAATAAATGTTTACATAACCCTATAAGCAAGAAACGTTTCTGCAATTACTTAATGTGGGCAATACAAATTGTTCTTTTTAATCGTGTTTATAGTTTCAGGCGGCAAACATCAAACAAGAATACTGGGCAATATGAGGGAATACTCGTGTTATTCTGTGTTCGTACTATTTTATTATTATAGTATTTATGCCATGGAAAATAAGAACAAAAACTGACCAAAAATTGCCACCGACAATATTTTCGACAAATGAACTATACGTATAATATTAACATTGCGGCTCGTTCATGTACCAAGGGAAAGAGATAGAAATAGCGACAAACAATGAAAGAGAGAGATGCACTGATTATAAACGAAATTAAAGATATGTCTAAATTAATTCACATAGGCCGAATATCTAAGGAATCCATTATATAAAAAAAAACTACAGATACATTTAATCTGTAGAAAAAAAAAAGTTCTATATATTATTATTATTATTATTAAATGTTTCGAGAGGAATTAAAATCGACATTCCTGATTATGGGAAACATACGAAACAAATAAAAATTGGACATTTAATAACAATAATATTATGAACACATACGGATACACACATTTCCTCCAAACGAATTAACATTTTTAAAAAAAGAATTCGAACAATTTACATTTTTTTTAATAATAAAATGACTAAGGTTTAGTATTACTATGTTTAAAAACTAGCAATACGCTAACGTCTCATTTAAAATTTATTATGTGATTTTAATGTAATTTACTAAAGCAAATTAATATACAATAAGTATCAACTTTACTTAAAAATTGTTCCTTTTATGTATCAATTCGACAAGATAATATGCAAACTATATATAACTATAATATATAAGAATGATAACCAAAATTGTGAATGTATTTCTTTAAGTCATTTAAAAACCAACATTATTTCAAACTTAATAGAGTTGCATATTGTAATTATAATTATATTATATATTACTTTTCAACGTTAATAATACTTATTTATTTATCGAATTTACTATGAAATTTCAAATGTCTTGTTAAACTGTCTTCATATAAAATATAACTCCACGTAATGTCTTTTAACATCCCTGTTCATCATCAAAATATACAAAAAAAAAAAAAAAACATTTGGTTCTTTAACAAAACATAACTAAACATCTAGTTAATAAATAAGATACTTAGACTCAAAATGGAATGTTTATCTACCACATACAAATTCTAACACAACTAATGATTACCGTACAAGGTAAAATCAACTTTATTACCTAGTGATAATGTATCATTTTGGTCGTATCTTCTCGTAGAAGAAAATTTGCGCGACGCTGTTCGTTTCCCTTAGTAGTATCTTCTTCTTGACGAATTTAAAATGTTCCAACGCGAACTCGTACAGTTCATTTTCCATTTTCCATATCGTCGACTGTTGTATTTTCTCTATGGTCCTTTGAGAGGGGTCGATCTTTGAGCTAGTCTGCCTCAAATGTGACTTGTTACTGTTGAGATAGTGTTCCGTGGCGCCTTTGAACAAACGCGGCAAGCTCGCTTCGAGGATGGATATGAAGTCCAGCATTTCCTCGGTGACTCCCACTACGAGGTAGTGGTTGACGAGGTTATGCTTCGCTTGCTGTAACGCCCATAAATTACCAGGTTTCCTGAAACAAAACACAATTGTATTGCTGTCCTTTTCTTTTCGGTACTCGTGGTCATCTTTGTTAAATGCCGTACTTTCTTTAAAATCGAAGATAAACAATAAATTAAATTAATCTATTCCATAACAATTACTTATAGCTCTAAATTACTGCTTCTTCATTCTTATTAGTTAGTGTTGTATTGATCAGCCTTCGATTATTTAATTATCCTTATCTTAACTAAGCTACATATCCCTGTTCCGCATTTAACTCATCGAATTTTATCGATTCGGCGCACAACACTATCGCTAGGCTCCCTAGGTAAGAAGTTGATCCGTACGATTTATCCGATACTAGTAACCCGCCCGGCTTCGCACGGGTGCAATGTTGATACTAAATATATTGCAATGTAAGCGCAAACATTTTGTATACTTACGACATCACTTCAAAATCCTCTAAAATTATCAGTGTTTCTCAAATATCTTGTACATGTATTACGGCTTATACATATAAACCTTACTCTAGAATCAATATTTAATGGTAATTTAAAAAAAAAAAACTAGCACTATTCAGAAATATATTCAGTTAGATAGACGCAATGTGGTAAGTTTGTTTTATAATATGTAAATAATTTAAAATTAAATTAAATAGGAGTTAAAACAAATTGGCACATTACCAGCAGTCAGCTGCATGCCCACAAAAGAATGGCACTTGAAGCCACATGTTATTGGGGTCACAGTCTGGTTGACCTTTTTCCACACACTCGTCAAATGTCTGCAAATAAAAAAAAAATTATAAAATTGTTTGCTAATATATATATGTGTGTATAACATAAATAATAAATTGTGTATTGTACTAAACTAATTTTTATTAATTACATTGTCATTGTCAATCACAATGACATTTGAATAATTGGCTGAATGTTTAAGACATTGTTTTATAAGTCAAAATAAAAAAAATAATAATATCTGTGGTCTAAGAAATAAAGCATATTTACGAATAAAATATACAAATAGGTTTTATATACATACCATTTTGTCGCCGTGTTTCTTCCGTACTAGATGAGGTCGAAAATTATCGCCATGCCTTAGAAAATAGTAATATGAAACTAGTCTATCTAGTGGTTTCCTTATTAGATTTATAAATATAGGTTTCGAAGATGTACCCAATCTGTAACAAGGCAGTGTTGTCTTTAAAAAAATATGTTTAAAAACCATTATCCAGATATGTCCATGAATACTAGAATAGTTGGAAGAGAGAAATGAGATAAGTACATATTACAAAGATTAGAAAACAGGCTTAGATTATGTTATATGATCTAGTTGAAAAAGCAATAAAATGATTTTTGTAGTGATAGTCTGATAAGACTAGTTGGTAAAATCGAAAACACGGCCGCATTTATAGTCGGCGACTATTCGGTAGAGTGCAACTGAATAACTGATTTCTTTTATTAAACAGGGACGGGAACATTGAAAATACATAAACAAATATAAAAGAGTGCTTTCAATTCTGTAAATATCACATTTTCTTATTACAATATAATCTCGATTATCCAGATCAAATGAAACAGATTATATATAGATTATATAGAATACTCCCATATTCTATATAATCTATAATTTGAATTCAAAATCAAATACAACAGTACAAAAAAAGCTATTATTTTTTTGTATCAGTTGATTGCTAGCAAGAAAAATGTTTTTTTTTGGTGGTTTTTATTTGTGCCAATAAGGCACAGATTATTTCACCAATGTCATATGCAATGGAAAAGACACAATGGAGATTGATAAGAAAATTTATATACTTTCTAAATAAATGAGTGTATAATCAGAGGTAGAAATAAACTTGTCTTGACTTGTCTTTTTGGGAGCAAAATATTTTATTATTATATAAGCAATCACTGCAGTATAGCAAGCACAGTAGTTTGGATACTCCAGTTCCAATAATTGGAGTTCGAATAATCGGGAATTAACTGTAATTATTTTTGCATGAATGAATTACTTATTTCATCAGTAACACTGTGGACGAGAGCATGTAACAATGTCTCTATGTTCACAAACAAGGTACCCAAAGTGGGAACACAAAATGACATCAGTCTTAGTGTAATGCAACATTTATACAGATTGTTTTGTGCTCAGAAATCTTACATTTCCAATGATACATATGGATTTATAATGTTATAAATAATTCAGTTAAAACAATTATATGGTAACTAACTGCATACATAGTTAATTATATATGTTTAAGTACAAAGGTTATTATATCATTTAGATGTATGTGAGATATTGTTCTAGTCTTTAATATAGCTAGTAATCTAATTGGCTACTGTATATATTAAGAAGCAAACTAATTATTAAAAAATCCTTGAAAAAAAATAACTAAAGTTTTTTCTTGAAATAAAAATGTCCCCTTGGGAAGATAGGTGATTATATTTACAGTTCTAATTATAGAGACTCACCTCTCAAAGTTTAGGAATGCCATATGGCCGTGATAAAGAGCCGGCTTCATCTCTTGCCACTTTGTCACATTCTGAGCAAACTTGTATTGATTACTGAGAGACATCACATGCATGTTTGCAGTTATATTAATATGCAGTACTTTAAAATGATTTTTCTTACACAAATCATATGCTACACCAACAAAACTCGTGGATCCCGTTTTAGGCACTCTATTGTATATTACAACTAAATCATCGTCATCTTTTGGTGCGTCTCTCGGAAAGAATTGACGTGATTCTGTATGTGATTGCACTAGTTTGTACTCTGCGAAGAAAATAAGATTTTAAAGACGCCGATTTCTCTAAACACGATAGGATTAATTATCTTTTTATACTGACCTAGTTTTCGATAAGCTTCCTCTAAGCGTGCTATTTCCGACTGAAAATATAGAACTACAATAACAATGACACAGAGACTTGAAAATAGCCATAATTTATGAACATTCAACATATCGTCACAAAAACATACGGTACTACAACACTCTACTCTACACTGATAATAGTAGTACTGACATAATTTAAATATGAGTTCATTATAAATATAAACATTCCCACTACTTGGGACACCCACACTAGAAAATAACGTAGTAGTTTTGTAGTGAAATGAAATCAGTTCGAGTCAATCGCCATGACTATGTTTGTTGACAACGTCAAGTTTTATTTACTGTCATTGTCATTTTTGCTGTTGTATGTTGACAGTTGCGTTCGGTATCTCCTGAATACAAACTAATAAATCTGTAAGAAAACTTTTCGAAGAAGAAACTTAACTTTACGATGAACTTTATTATCGTAAATAACTTATCTAGATTACCGTAAATAACTTGCATTTAAGTTGCGTTTTAGTTAAGCTCATTTTTGCTATAAGGAAATAAATTTATTCAAAATTACCGAAGCAGTTTTCAGAAGTTTTCCGTATTGAAATTCGAAACAGTATTAAATGAAATTGTTATTTCACTTACTGTATACTTTGAATGTGTCTGTTACAATTCTAAAATTATTCATTATCTACTGAATTATTTCTAATGCGAATCACACTTATCTTCTTCTTTATTCTATCCAAATAAATAGCGCACATTATGGAAGCAACAATTTTTTATCGAACTTATTTAAAACCATTCGCATACTAAATATTATACTAAATAGTTTACTCGTATTAAATTATACTAAATAATTTAATACGAGTAAACTAGACATGTATTAAATCAGACTATTGGAGTTTGGGAAATAGAAAATAATATCATACACAAAAGCTAGAATATGTATTTCATTAACAAAATATATAGTTTAATATGAAATATATCAAAATTATCAATGATTTAATTAATGCGTTTGCATACACTTCTTTAAAAATATATTTTGTTTTAATTATCTATATTGATTAAGCATATATATATACATATATTATATACATAATAAGGTATGTAGTTAGTAAAAAAAATAATCAGAAATTCATTTATGTTGTATACCTTCATCACCCCCGTGTTTATAATATTCGGAGAAGTATTTCGTAATTAAATTTTTAATTATCTGTACTTAATATTGTTTTGAAAGTTTTATAAAGATTTTTTCAGATCTCATCATAAATGTATGCTTCTGTAGGTATGGCTTGTTTACTATTGTAGAACTTAATCTATTTATAGTAATATGTTAATTTTAATGAAAACATACATTTCTTCCCATAAATAAACATATCACATATGATATATACCGAATCTGATTATAAAGAATGAAGTAAACCGAAGTTCCGAGCAAATAAATAAATAATAGCAGTTCACGCTTCAAAATAATCAATACGAGTCGGTGGGCGCTTTAATTAGATTTAGGCATTACAAAATTTATCGCTACAGTGTGATTTAATAAAACAATATGATTTAACTTATTCAAATTTATTTATCTTTTATTAATAGTAATAGATGTCTATTTTTTTTTTGTAAAAGAATGTGAGTACGAAGTTCACAAGTAGGTAATTAATAAATTGATTAGTAATGAATATTTTTTTGATAATTACATAACAATCGAGCATTTATTTATATTTTTATTTTCGGAAACTAATAGCTTTATATAATACACGAACATTTCATACCAAAATAAGTCTTACATAAGCCAACAAAGTTTCCACTATTATATTAAAACATGTAGATAATTTAATAACAACAAGTAATTGATAGATAGTGAAAGTATATGAATTTTTTTTTTTTTTAATACAACAAAACAAAGAAAATTAATGACAAATATATATTTTTAAAGTTACCTTTTCGTAAATTCAAATCTTTTATAAAAAATACCTTGGTAAAAAAGGCATATTATTCAATACAAGATTTTGTAGATGATAAAAAAGCGTGGAATTAATACCTGTTGACTTCCAGGCAGGATATTTTATTTTAAATAATTGTATTAACTGACATTAATTGCATATAACATTAACAACTTTGTATTTTTTAAATGTTGAAAAAGAGTAACTACTGGGTTTCTTGTCGGTTCTTCTCAGTAGAATCTACTTTCCGAACCGGTGGTAGCTTCACTTAATTGTTAAATGACGATTCAAAAGTGCTTGTAAAGGTCCACTCGAATAAAGTTTATTTTAATTTTTTTTTATTTTAAAAATTTAAACAGATTTACATTACTGCATTATAATTGCTCAATTTATGTCATGGTATTGATTTCATTTTAATTGATTTGTATAAAAACAAAGTAAAACAAAAAACATCCGAACAGAAAATATTTCTATTGACTCTGGTCCAAATACGCTAAAACATGTTTATAAAAATGTTGCTTATTCATCGGAATCACCCTTGATTGAATCATTACTATCTAAACATTGAATGAAACTGTTTTAAATCCCAAGGTAATTCCATTACCTACTCGACAAAATGTAATAACATTTAGTTTTCGACGTGTCTTCATCGAGAACGCGTGAACACCGCTCGCGCAAAAAATAGCATCGGTCTATATAATCTGTGGGATCGGCCGCTGGGCACTGACATTAATTTTCGCGCCAAAATGTGGGTCACAACGCGCCCTATTTAATTACGGAAATAAAAAGTTTTAATATTTATCGATTTGGATTCGGAGTGATGTAATACGTGATGTCGTTAATTTGGTATTTACAAAGTTTATTATTATTAAAATAATCGCTACTTCCATTTTTTATTTTACATAACTTACATTTACAGCAACGATAAGTATTATAAAATCTATTTAAGTTGTAGTATAGCAACTTATTAAAAGTAAAAAAAAAAAAAAAAATTGACGTACCTACAAATTATTCTAAACTTAAAATAAAATTGTTTTATAAATATTTATGTTATAAATGTGCTAATTTTCTACAAAGTCAAGACTTTAGTACGTCTGATATGTAGCAAAACGTCCCTATAAGTCTTAATGTTCGTATCCTGCTTCCGGTCGTTAAACGCTCAAATACAAATCGCATTCAATGTTTCAGCGATATTATTAATACGCATTCTAATTCGATTCCGTTCTAAATTCAAATGACTATTTAAAAATGCAATCATTTCAATTTCAACAATCGCTTCAAAAGAAAACATCAACATAAATTTTACACAAATCAAATTAGTGATCAGTAAATAAACTTACTAATGTTTTGTTACTATATATTTTTTACAATATAATACCTAATATATAGAAAAACTAGCGACCCCTCCCGGTTGCACACAGTTATTATATTAGTAATTGTGATACATATATGATAAATGCACTGCAGAATTTCTTACAATGTTCACAGTCATTCAGTCATTCTCATCATACATATAAACCTATACCTTGAATCAATCTATTGATTAAAAAAACAATTCATAATCCGTTGTGTAATAAAATTAAAAAGATCTAAGCGTACCTAGGAACAGACATCGGTAAACGACTTTGTTTTATACTATGTGTAAATTATATATTGATTTGTTAAGACCGGAAGGCAACGATAACATGTGTACTTCGAGTAGTGTCACCCCTTGTTTAAGGGATATGGGAAACGACAGGACCGAAATAGAGCTTCATAATCATTCGTTCTACCATCCCTCAATGTCGGTAAATTGATCGTGACATTGTCGAATGCCATTTGTTTGAACATATCAAGAAAGGAAGGAATTGCGTGAAGGAATAAACTCAAAACATTTTTCTTCACAGGATTTTATTTCGTACAACTGTAGGATGTAGGTTATTCACTTAAATATTCTAATTGTGATATGTGTTTCCACATTTCATTGTAATTGAATTTGTATTAATTATAATTGAAATATTACATTTTTATAAACACAATAAAAATTAAAATATGATCACATTTAAAAAGTATTCTATTGGTTAGTTAAATATTGTTATTTTCTTTAAGAAATAAACGTTGATAGATTTTTTTTAAGTTTACTCTACAGTGTTAATATATAAAAAAATATGAAAATATATTATAATAATAATTTTATTGCATTACCTTAAAATGTTTTAAGTAAGTAATTTGTAGACTTCATAGAAGAATAGTGTCCAAAGCTATCGCCCTGAAGGCAAACAAACATGTAAACATACCGCCGTATTGTCGAAATTTTGCGTAAAATGGATAAGGTAATGAAACACGATTTTAGAATGAATAAAATGACTCATTTATATCATATTTATTTTCATATTTCAGAAGAAACTGGGTGCAAGCCCTGAGTGTTTTCAGTTTAAATCCAGCGCTAATGTACATTGAGAATGCCCAACAGCTAACATTTTATTGTCAATTACATGACAGCGCTTTGAATTTGGAAATAGCGGTTCCTAAAGCTATATTGTAATTGTTATCGTTGTTCTGCTTTTTAACTGTAAAAACAAAGTAATCATTTTGTCATTGCTGATAAAAATATAATTTAAAAAGTTACATTATATATAAAGTGCGAACGTGGCTTCGTTCAAATTATAACAGATACCAAAAAAGTAATATTTATAAAAAATCTGTTTTTAAAACGAAAGTTATAATAAAATGCTCTGTAGGCAGCCTTAGCGAAGTATTTGTATGCAACAGTAAAAAAGCTAATCTTTAATTTTAAACTAATCGCGTTCACTGAAAGTCATCTGTCTATCCGTCCATTATCCTACCCCGTCCAACTTACCACATGTAAATGGAGTGAATGGTACCGGTGGATCAGTCGACCTCAGACAGCCGTTACGATACCACGGTTATTTTTAAAATCATTTCAGACTTGTTTATTAACGCGAGTTTGTAATGTAAACAAAAATTCAGAGCGTTAGATTGCACAAAAATAAATGTGAAAATTTATACAGATAAAAAAACTTCATTTCCAAATATAAAAAAAAAAAAAAAATTCTAAAACTGACATTTTTCATATCATTTCACTGATCACAAGCGTAAAATAAAAAATGGAAGTCGACCGTATTCTTTATATTTTCGGAAGCTTTTCGCGGAAGAGGCAGGAGAGAAGGAAATCTGCGGAGCCTACGTCAATAAGTGCTGGTAATAGTCCACTCAAATGTAAGGGTTCAAGACCGGCCAGCCAAAGTGTTTCAATTGCTGCCAGAACATCAGCTTACGAGAAGATTAAGGACTGGGAATGTGGAATATGCAAACGGGAGTTGGTTGAGCCAAGACTTCTGGGTTGTCTGCACAGCTTTTGCACGAGATGTCTCCAAGGGTTACACCATGAAGGCGAAAATCAGGTCTGGGAAGATATCGATGGAGGTAAATATTTCTACTTTTTTTTTACTTGAGTGTTATTGAATGTTTTGGACGATTTTAAAGATTCTTTGTCGAGTAGGCGTCAAGGGTAGCCCCTTATTTTAATACAATGAAAAAAAAATTTGGAAAGCTTGAATAGTTTGGAAATTTGACTTGGGTATTAATGAGTTACCTTCGCTCATTGTACAGATACCTACCGATTGTGATTCTTTATTTATTCTTGTCGATGTCTAGCATCAGGTCAAGGAAGCTAAAAATTCCAATGATATCAACAGCTGCTCCAAAAGTAATTGATTTGGTTATTTATATATTTCTTTATCAATGTATCAGATACAATTTAAAATTTTCTTCATTGCAATTAAAATAAATGTTTAAAAATATGGTGGTCATAATGTATATAAATAAATGTAATTTTAGAAATCCGATTATTTCAGGGTAAGTTGTTTACAATATTATTTTGTGAATATTTTATTTCTCTTTGTTAGTATCGTGATAAATAACTTCACGTACATATGTCACCATATATACATGACAAAAATACAATTTGTAAAAAAAGTAACAATTTTTAAATGAATTAGCTCTGGACGCCAGTTTAGGACAATTAATAAAATCCGTGTAAAATTTCTGTCACATTATCGCTTAAAAAACAAAGTCGGGGAGACTGGTGCCGAAGTAATAAACCAAATAACCAAATTAGCTCAACTAACAATACAAAATTATTATAAACACTTATTGTTCATTTTGAAATCTAAAAGTGTCGCAATTATATTCAATAAAATAAAAAAAAGTAAAAGTAACAGCCTGTAAATTACTCACTGCTGGGATAAGGCCTCCTCCTCCATTAAGGAGAGGGTTTGCAACATATTCCACCACCCTCTTCCAATGCGGGTTGGTGGAATACACATGTGGCAGAATTTCGATGAAATTATACACATGCAGGTTTCCTCACGATGTCTTCCTTCACCGCCGAGCACGAGATGAATTATAATCTAAATTAAGCACATATATATAGTGGTGCTTGCCTGGGTTTGAACCCGCAATCATCGGTTAAGATGCACGCGTTCCTACCGCTGGTTCATCTCAGGTCAATACAATAAACAATAGTAGTAGCCCGCAGCTTACACGCGTTAAATGAATATGATACCTCAAAAAAAAAATATTTGACAAGTTTGCAAAATCCATCTGCTCAAAGTTACCACCCGTACCTTTTTTTACATTTTGCTGTAATACATTTTGGCATTTTAAAGTTTTATTTCACTAGTGAACATCAGCAGATCTTTGCTGGACCTAGTCGTCTTTTTGGAAGACGTGGCTCACACTATTTTAATTTTATTTTGTACATTATTATTGCGATAAATTAAAATTTATGGTTACCTATCCAGTATTTTGGGACGTACCGTTATAAATTATAATAGTCCTCATGAAAGTATTCTCAAAAAAACTTTTAAATATGATCAAAGTCTTCCTATTTAACCAGCTTGTTAGTTTTTGACAGCCACATGGACCTTATTGTAAGTCTAGATCTACTAGACGCTCGGTTGCTGTGAGAAATATTAATTATCGACAATTTTCCACCAACCTTGGGACTGATGCCTGTAGCTACTGATTCAATAAGTAATAATAGTACACAAGTAAGTACTGTTGTATGGCGATATATGATAAGTTAGTTAATACATACCCAGAAAGGCCAGCACAAAGTTTTACCGCCAAGCTAACATATTGGTAAAGCCAAAATATATAAAAATTACTACAAACCTTTGTGGTAAAAAGATTACTCGAAAAGGCAAATGAAAACAGAGCTATTTAAAGGAGGCGTAAATATTCTAACAGTTTTTGATAGGATTTTAAACAACAGATCATCAAATGGCTATAAAATAAAATTTATATCACGTCAATAAATACTGAAGTGACTTCGTCTGTTCCTTGAGCATCTGGCAACGTTATAAAAAGTTAAGTATCCGTTAATAGGTCAATTACAATGTGTGGTAACGCTGGCTATTATGAAAAGTTTTGATTGTTTAAAATATTGTTTAGGAATTTTGAAACTGTAAAGATCAGTTTTGTAACTGATCTGAGTGTCCAAGTCGCTGGATTCTTACCATTATGTATTTTTTATTGAACTTTTTATAAGAATATAAAATGGCTCTGACATGAAGATAAATTTCATTAGATAACAACCAAATAAACATTATTTGACAGAAAAATAATTGATCCAGAGCTTCGATTGGTTGAATCAAAATATTTAGTATGGACTAGTAAGACGCCCGTGAAACTTCATGTTTGTTTAATAGATTCTTTCTTAATTATTCATGATAGTTTTTATTTCGATTGCATTTTACTATTTGACGCCAAAATGATGAAACATTTTTCAATTATATATTTAATGTCAAGTGGTATATGTTAGTTCAGTTAGACTTGGAGTTTGTCGATTACAATTTCCTTTTTAAATGTCAGGATCAGGAGATATGTCTGAAGTTACGTGAAGCTACTTGGACAAACGTCCTCGTAACTTTTTTGCACACTCAAAATTTATTTCAAGAATTGTCTTGATTTTCTGCACATCTAAGGCGAGGAGTAAGGAGATCATAACCGATTTTTTATGGACAGTTATCATCCCATAATCACTGACTCATGTTATTAATATATAAGATATATAGATATACAAATAATGGAGTTTTGAAAGCCAATGAAGCTGTTCTCGGAATTTTAAAAATAAATTGTTATAAAGACAATAATTGCTGATGTGCGCCTTAACATACAGTCAATCATCTCAATTTTGGATTAGTTATCAATTACATAATTGTAATTTGTTTAGTATTTTTACTGATCTTCATTAAGATCACACAAATGAAAACACAATTAATTACATTCAACAATGTTACACGAAAAAATCTATTACAGATATATATAAAGAAGCCCCACAGGAGTAAGGCTGACCTCTCTTTAATAAGATTATTTCAGACCCGTTTAACACAACTGTTACGACTGATAAATCGGTCAGGGTGATCCTAAATGCGATTTTTTATTCAAATTTAGAACTTTATAGACAAAAGCGATGTCTATGGGCGATGGAGGTCACTTATCACCAAGTGGCTCTTTTGCCTTTTCGTCTAGCTATGTCATAAAATAACAGATAAAAAAGCTTCCTTGTAACGTAATTTTGTATTTGGATTGGATGGTCATAAATATAAAGGCGTAATAACTTTAATTACTATTTATTAACGTGTCAGGAACCATTGCATGTACCAAGCATTAGTCTATGATTTCATTGTCTTTGATTAGTTGAGACTTGAGTTTCTATAATACTTAACAGTGTGCCAGAAGCAGAAGTGCGCCGAGGGCATATGCACTAATACATAATAATAAATAGTGTTAATAATAAATAAACATGACCAAGGGCTCGATACTAATTCTAAAAAATAGACTGTGAGAAAGATCTGCATAACCATGTATCATCTATGTATTTTTTTCTAATTTCCTTGGAAAAGACAACACATCCAAAAATTCAATGAAATGAAATCTCCTAAAAATGTAGAAATATAAGTCAAATAGCGTTTTGTTATATCGTTACGTTAAAAAAATAACGTTAAAAAAACGTCTGTCACCTCAGTAACGATCTAATGTAAACGGCGACCCGGGTGGCGCGATTATATTTAGAATACATTAAACGTGTTCCGGGCATCAATGAGATTATAAATACGAGTACCTTCAAATACTACGCTAACTGTGATTGTTTTCTATTATCTATGATTTATGTTGTTGTTTTTTTATTTTTTCGTAATTTCCAATTTAAATATAAATTTTCTTGTTAAACTAGCTAACTTATATTACTTGACTGTAAGTTATTGACCTGTCTGGATAAGTAAACACTCATCAAATATTCTACCTCCTAATAGCAACACTCAGTATTGTAATCCAATTTAAAGAGTGAGTGAGCCAGTGTAATGTAACTACCGGTTTAAGGGACATATCATCTTAGTCCACAAATTTGGTGGCATATGTAATTAAAGATTATTTCCTATGCGATGTTGACCATTTACCATCAGATCCATTTGCCAGACCTATCGATATCATAAAGAAAATACTTCAGCAACGTATATTATACCAATGATATTCTAATAAACAGATATGTTATACCCATACTAAACAACAGAAAAAAGAGTGCCGCGCCGGGGACCGTTTATTTTACATTTCGTTACAAGTAAAAAGGATAGCTTGATAAAAACAATAAGTAAAAGGGATAACTAGATGTTTTAATTACGCAAAACGTATTACTACATAATTATGATGTATTTTATAACGTATTACTGGCATAATTATGATGAAAACGACTAAAGGCAAACGTCCCAATTAGGACGCTTTTTAGTCTTCACTTTTTACGCGTTAATGACATATCTGTTTACTAGAACATCATTGTATTAAACTAAACGTAAATATAAACCAAGACGATGTATATTAAGGAAAATCCTCGTGGGCTTCAATTCGCGATCTACAAATAAAATCATTGACTATTATTGAATGACAACATCACAAACAAGTTATTAATTTCAAATAAACACATTATTTAAATCATACAATTTTTAACAGAGTACATTGTTCTCAAATCTATTAGGAATAAAAAAAACTATTTTAAAAACGAAAATCATTTCGACGTTACTTTGAGCAATCGTTAATCAGCCAAAAGCGAGTTATTATTTCGTGGTAGGAATATAAAAAATAACAATAACAGTCATCGCGATATAAAACAGAAACTTATGTTTATTTAATTCCGAGAAACACAATATATGTTCAAAGAAGATTTGATTGAATCAAAGATCAACGTTGTTTCGTTAAGATAATTTCTGTGAGGTGTTTATTTTAAAAAGGTCTGATGAGCGAACGCTTTATTCGAAAACTGAAAGATAAGTATCTTATTGTAAACATAAGAATATTCAGCTCAACGGCAAGTTCTTAAGATGAATTTAAGCAATGTTCTGAGTAATACTCAATATACATTTCAAGATCTACACAATTTTGTTATTTCATGAAATTGTTGATAGAATAGTCTCTAATTTAATAATCAGATAGTCATACGTTCAAATCAAATCAAAGTAAACTTTATACAAGCACTTTTGATCGTCATTTAACAATTAAGTGAAGCTACCACCGATTCAGAAAGTAGATTCTACCGACAAAAACTGGCAAGAAACTCAGTAGTTACTCTTTTTCAACATTTAAATAATACAAAGCCATGTTAGTTAATACAATTATTTAAATTAATATATCCTGCCTGGAAGTCAACAGGTATTAATTCCACTTTTTTTATCATCTACAAAATCTTGTATCGAATAATATGGATTTTTAACCAATGTATTTTTATAAACGATTTGAATTTAAAGTAAAGTAACATTCTGTAAATTTCCCACTGCTGGGATCAGGCTTCCTCTTCCATTAAGGACAGGGATTGGAACATATTCCTCCACGCTGTTCCAATGCGGATTGGTGGAATGCACATGTGGCAGAATTTCGAAGAAATTAGACACATGCAGGTTTCCTCACGATGTTTTCCTTCACCGCCGAGCATGAGAATTATAAACACAAATTAGGCACATATATATAGTGGTGCTTGCCTGTGTTTGAACCCGCAATCATCGGTTAAGATGCATGCGTTCTAATCACTGGGCCATCTCAGATTTGAATTTACGAAACGGCAAAGTTAATAATGTCTGCGGAATTTTATTATAGAAACGGAATCTATGAAAACGTACAATTGCCTATATTAAGTATACTTTTTCAGGCTAGTCGACACGACATCTATTCACTTACAAACTATACACTATCACAGATTTATCTTAAATTGAAATAAAAAACTTTTCCACGGAACTATTTAAATCTACTTCTTCTAATATATAACTCGATAACTTAACAATTGTTACAATTTATTTAAACATTAAATAAAAAATATACATATTTTAACATTGTATAGCTTATAATTGCAATAGCTTAAACAACTAAAGCACAGCTGTTAATATAATTTTCTAATTGTGTTCCGTGAGACAACCTCACGAGGTCGTTTTATTTAAAGATTCATCGGATGTAATGAGTAAGTAACACTACATTTCCTTTAGCAAAATAGTAATTGCTACATTTATATTAAGTTTTAATACAGGACTACATAATTGATTATTGTAATAAATTTAGAGAATAATGAAAATGTTTTTTTTTTTTCAAAGATTTTACTTGTACAAAAATACTCTTACATAGACTAACTGTTGGTCTGACTTCACATGGGTAGACGGCCCTTCATTAAGACTTATAGGTTGAAAAATGAACATTTTTTTCTAGTTAGAAATTTAATGTATTTACTGGTTATGGAGTTATAATAGATATTATGTTTACCGCTTTTCTTTACTACAATATGCATATACTATGCTTATAAACCAGGGATGTTATGGAGTTTTGGAATCATAATCGAAACCGTTCATAATTTTTTGTTTGCATTTATGTTATACTTAAAGGGTAGGGTAAGAGGGTAGTTAATTTTATTTCAAAGATATTAGTTTTCTTATTAAGTATTAGGTTTTTAGGATCTAAAATCTAATAGACGTAACTGACGCTATCCCAAATTATTACAACCTTTATAGGCTTATACCTTATTTTTGAATCACTTGATCGAAATCTATTGCATATCTTAAAAGATCATCGTACAGACGAAAAGAGACTGTATACAACGTTGAGATTATACAGAATTATAACGAAAGAATATAATATCTTCCTTCAAATAAATGCCTCTTCAAGACATGTTAAGTACTTTTTAGCTCATAAAAAGTATAATTATATTTTTTAATTTGTTAAATTATTGATCTTTAACCAAAGCTAAAGCTACTTCCATACAGCGTACTAACGTTTTCCAGAGTCTATCCACCATGATCCGGGCGGTTCCGGTGGTGGATCAGCTGGTTCGGGTTACGAAAGTGACTTTCACCACTCAGATTCAGAAACAAGCTTTGAAAAAAATCGCAAGTATGGAATAATTACAAGAAAGGTAAGCTACGTACGCGCAATCTAAGTCTAAGTAACCGGTGACTTATGGTTTTTAAGGATTCTAGTGAATTAGCTACAAGGAGTAATCATATATTTTATGAAACATCATAGAATTTTTTTTATTACCGAAGTGTTGTACTGATTTTTTTAATAAGTAATTTAGTAAATATGGTTTTACTATTTGAAAGGTTCACGATTTTTTTAATTTATCTCAAGTACACAATTTTTCATTGATTTTAAGTATACGAGTAACTTCTTTATTATTTACAACTAAAATTTAGCGACAAGACCCATGAACAGTATTCAGCTTTTTTAAAATTGAATTTTTCATAGTTACCACAATATTAAGGAAGTTTCACATAGCGAAATTAAAACAGGGCCGAGACCCAAAACAACCCCTTACGCCTACGGCTATGAAAAAAACTCATTTATAATAATTATACATATCATGAATTTATGAATTTAATAATATCAAAATAATAAAAGTAAAGTAAAGTAACAACAACAGCCTGTAAATTTTCCCATGCTGGGGTAAGGCCTCCTCTTCCATCGAGGAGAGGGTTTGGAACATATTCCACCACGCTGTTCCAATGCAGATTGGTGGAATGCACATGTGGCAGAATTTCGATGAAATTAGACATGCAGTTTTCATCACGAAGTTTTCCTTCACCGCCGAGCACGAGATGAATTATAATCACTAATTAAGCACATATATATAGTGGTGCCTGGGTTTGAACCCGCAATCATCGGTTAAGATGCACGCGTTCTAACCACTAGGCCATCTCAGCTCAACAACAAAATAATACATAAGTGAATTCGATACTTAATAACTCAAGCATGGATTTGAACCTGCACCCATTCGTGTTCCTTTTAGATATCAGGAAGAAGTTGTCATTTCGTTCTGTGTCCGATATGTGGGTTCGAAACCCAACTGCCCCTGGGCGGAGTGTCCGCCTTGCCGCTCAACTACGTGCTGCTGAGGAAGATGGCCAATCAAGAGAGTGGCAACTCGGTGTTGTGTGACCTTTGCTGCACGGATAATAAGGTATATTAACACGTTTGATATGGGAAATATATTTTACGAACTCACAACAACAGCCCGTAATTTTTTACAATGTTGGGCTAAGGCCTCTTCTCCCTTTGAGGAGAAGGTTTGGAACATATTCCCAATTTCATATTTTTGTCTAAACATATAATAAAATTAGAGTGCCTGTTTGTAATATTAAAATAACCGTTTTTTAATAAATCCTGTCAGTTGGCTACTATAATAAGGAATAACTTAGACTATTTTTATTTTAGAATTATAATTTATTTATAAAATATTAATTTATTTGCGCTGCAGTATCCATATCCGTATCCAAATAACTTAAATTCAAACGCCCATGAAGTCGCGAGCACTGTTCGTTGTTTAAATAGATAAGATAAATGATGTGTGTACACTCCTGACGAACTCCATGGTCACATTCGTTCAGTCATGTCTTCATGAGTACACAAATGTTTTTAAATGTAAAGCCAATTAAAAACACTAAATGAAAAAAAAAATTCGTTGGCTTTCTTTTCTTCCAAACCTACTCAAGAAGATACGCTTTTTCATGCTTAAGGTTTGGTTCAGAGGTCTTAGGTTAAGTATGGCTTTATACACAAGCAATTACCCTTCAAATATGTTAAAAGACACTTAATAAATATTCAAGACTATAATACAACACACATTTAAATTTCACGTTTTAACAAATTTTTAATTAATACTCATTCACTAATGACAGTCCGTAAGGAATTCGAATTGCATTCCATTGTCATATTTTTTTCTCATCTATTTATAAAAAAAAAACGTGACAATTGACAAACATTGGAGGCCAGA
This sequence comes from Vanessa cardui, assembly GCF_905220365.1. Lineage (NCBI taxonomy): Eukaryota > Metazoa > Arthropoda > Insecta > Lepidoptera > Nymphalidae > Vanessa > Vanessa cardui. Next base: position 1,946,318 of record NC_061129.1, read on the forward strand.
AATACAAGCGCACACGTGCGAGGAACGCATGCGCGGCTTTACTTCTCGCACCACGAGCGATTTCAGAAGCATGCCGTTAATTTTACGCCACATTGGCAGTCCCATTTGATCTATTTGTAATTTCATTTTAGGAAAAATCTATTTCGTTTCGTTTATTTTCATTGTGATTCTGCATCTGTCAATTTAGAATGTTGATGTTAGACCTTATTTCAGGCGACGTACAGTTAGGGTAAAAAAAGGTTCGTCACCTTAAGGTCTATTTTCATGTGCTCAGTATGAGCGATAATCTGCTTTACCGATCAAGAAAATTACACTGACAGACATATTTTGACAATTAATTAGAAAATATCATATATAATTTGAATTTGAAGTGACTAAATACGCCATTAAAAAGGTTTCATGTTAATATAAAACTAGACGTAGTCGAAAGATGTTACACTATTTTGAACCAAGTTATCATACTATGTACCTAAGTTTAATTTTATTTACAGTTGTCAGTTTAGTGCTTTAGTTACAAAAGGTACTAAGAGTTTACTATTTGATAGAGGAATGAAATTGAAAACTGACGAAGGTTTTCTTACTCTGACTGTACATACCAACTTAGGTAAGATTTATATCGCCGTCCCCGGTTAAAGAAATGACATCTTCTACCATTGTTTTAGTGATTTGTCACTTTTAAGGTCTTTGGTTACTAAAATACATCTGCTCACAATACAAATCTTTTCATAAATACTTTAGTGATAGTTACGAAGTTACAAAATACATATGTTACCCATGTCTAGACTCATTGTCGAAGCTGGAAAAACGAACTATACCCAAGCTTTTAAATATAATGAAATTTCGCGATTCTCAAGCGTAGTTTTCGCGCACATTTGGATAATAAAAGTTGACCGTTTGTTTTAGTTCTTGTACATATATTATCTGTTCATTTTAAACATAAAAATAATCGACAAAAATAAATATATGAGTAAGTTACCAAAAACTGAATAACAAATTGTCTCGTGAGGAGTAAGATATAAAGTTAACCTACTAACTTTAAACACACGCAACACTAAACACTAACACGTTACAACAAGGTCAAAAATCTGCCAAAAAAACAGATATCAACACAACAACCATTAGTCTCTTAAATATTAATAATGTAATTATAAAGTCGAACTATAACGCTAAGCTTTTAAAAACTAATAAATATTATCGTTAGTATTTAACATAAATATTTCATTTTAACAGGCAGAGAATCGTTGTACTCATTGCCTCGTGAGTGTGTGTATGTCGTGTGGAGACACACACACGAAACAGAAGGGAAACGCGAACCATCTACTGCAACCACTTGGACCAATCCTGAGGTTCTGCGGACAACATCCCAAGGCCGAGCTGAGCGTATACTGCGCTACTTGCCAACAGGTAATTACAAAGTAACTGAAAACGTTTCTATATGTAGGTATATATATGTCTATTAATAATTATGAATTACTGTTCCCATATATATATTTTATGTTGTATTAAATATAAAAGTATACTTTGAAAGAGCATTCTGATTAACTCTGATTATATTTTATTGAATTCGGTGAGTCGAGATGGCCCAGTGGTTAGAACGCGTGCATCTTAACCGATGATTGCGGGTCCAAACCCAGGCAAGCACCGCTGATTCATCTGCTTAATTTGTCTTTATAATTCATCTCGTTCTCAGCGGTGAAGGAAAACATAGTGAGGAAACCTGCATGTGACAAATTTCATAGAAATTCTGCCACATGTGTATTCCACCAACCCGCATTGGAACAGCGTGGTGGAATATGTTCCAAACCTTCTCCTCAAAAGACAGGAGGCCTATAGCCCAGCAATGGGAATTTACAGGCTGTTGTTGTTGTTGTTGTTGTTGAATTCGGTACAAATTAAATTTCTAACTTTCATTCGTGAACACTAGAAATAAAACTAAAAATAAATGTTTAAGTTTTAAAATGGCGTGTATTGCAGGTGATTTGCAGGGACTGCTGCCTCATCTCGCACAGCGGGCACGCCGTGGCGAGCGCGGCGCGCGCGGCGGCCGAGCGCGCCGGCGCGCTGCGCGACGCTTGCGAGCGCGCGCGACACGTGCCCGGCAACGTCGAGCGCGCCAACCGGATCCTGGACGTGCGCGCCGCCGAGGTCGATGTAAGAACGTTGTAGCACATTCAGAAAGGAATATAACTCTGCCTCTAGGTCCTTCAAAAACGTGATAGCTGAGGCGAAGTCGAAGTACATTGGCAGAATTGGCTAGAGACTGGTGCGCTTCCCATCAGGAACACGTGCGTTCTGGTCTCTCGCTAAGGCTGTCCTAGGGAATTTCTGTCAGCCTTCTTTTCTATCTTTGCACAGGGACGGTGAGTCATTGGCCCATACCGCGAAAGAGAAAGCTGATCTTTTAGGCTCTCTCTTCGCGTCGAACTCGACTCTGGATGACCGAGGAAAGTCACCACCATCAATCCCGCGGTGTGATACCACGATGCCGGAGGTTAAATTTCGGCAAAGTGCAGTTCGGAAAGCACTTCTTTCCTTGGACATTCACAAGTCGAGTGGACCCGATGGCATCCCTCCAATCGTGCTACGGACATGTGCTCCCGAGTTGGCACCGGTTTTAACGCGTCTTTTCCGGCAATCCGACGAATTAGGCGTCGTCCCGAACTCCTGGAAGACTGCTTTGGTGCATCCGATCCCTAAAAAAGGCAACCGCTCAGATCCGTCCAATTATAGGCCTATAGCCATCACTTCCTTGCTCTCCAAGATAATGGAGTCCCTTATAAACTGCCAGCTCCTGCGGTATCTAGAGGAGAACCAGCTGATTAGCGACCGCCAGTACAGTTTCCGTCGGGCTCGGTCGGCCGGTGATCTTCTAGTTTACCTTACTCATAGGTGGGCTGAAGCAGTTGAGAACAAGGGGGAGGCATTAGCAGCCAGCTTGGACATAGCGAAGGCCTTCGATCGTGTATGGCACAAAGCGCTTCTTTCGAAGCTTCCTTCCTATGGGCTTTCCGGGAAATTATGCAATTGGATTACCAGCTTTTTGGCAGATCGGAGCATCAAGGTCGTTGTCGACGGTGCATGCTCCGACTTCAAATTTGTCAATGCTGGTGTTCCACAAGGCTGCGTTCTATCACCCACTTTGTTTCTTCTGCATGTCAATGATTTGTTGCAAATTGGGAACATTCATTGCTATGCAGACGACAGTACCGTTGACACCGTATACACCGGCCGAGCTAATATTTCTCGGGAAAACGTCGAAGAGAACCGGAACAAACTTGTGTGAAATCGAGTCTTCGTTAAACGAAGTCTCGAACTGGGGCCGGCTAAATTTAGTCCATTTCAACCCCAAAAAGACGCAAGTTTGCGCGTTAACCGCTAAAAAAACACCATTTGTCGTATCTCCACGATTTGAGAAGATCCCGATAGCCGCTACAGGTAGTATCAGAATACTTGGCGTTGATATTTCGAGCCTCGTTCAGTTCCGCGGTCGATTGGAAGGCAAAGCCAAATTGGCTTCAAAAAAAGCTGGGTGTGCTCAGCAAGGCGAGACAGTATTTCACGTCGGCCCATCGCCTAAAACTTTACGAGGCGCAAATTCGTCCCCACATGGAGTACTGCTCTCACCTCTGGGCGGGTGCTCCTCAGTACCAGCTCCTTCCATTTGACCGCATCCAACGTAGAGCGGCTCGAGTTATCGACGATCAAGCCCTTTCCGATCTCCTTGATTTTTTGGCTTTGCGTAGAGATGTTGGATCACTCTGCATCTTCTACCGAATTTTTCACGGGGAATGTTCCGAGGAATTGTTCGGATTAATCCCGGCTGCTGAATTTCACCTTCGGACATCTCGTCAAAATTCTAAGTTTCACCCGTAACATCTTGATGTCCGAAAATCCACAACAGCGCGATTTCTTAGACATTTTCTGCCTCGCACAACCACTTTGTGGAACCAGCTTTCGCCGGCGGTTTTTCCGAACCGATACGACATGGGAACCTTCAAGAAAAGAGCGTACTCCTTTTTGAAAGGCCGGCAACGCACCTGCAAGTCCCCTGGTGTTGCAGGTGTCCATGGGCGGTGGTAGTCACTTTCCATCAGGTGAGCCTCCTGCTCGTTTGCCACCTATTCCATAAAAAAAAAGGAAATGCGTTCATGTCGTTTTATTGATAATGATTGTCTTAATAAAGATAAATCCTGAATTTTCTATGTATTGTGTAAATGTCATTAATTGTCAGAAATAACAACATCGTGTACTAACACTGTCTATAAAAAACGCCTAATAAGTCCTGGGTATTATCATCAGGAACAAGCGTCGCGCGTGGAGAACGAGATCCTTGCGTGGTCGGAGGAGTACCGGCGCGCGGTGGAGGCGCACGCGCGCGCGCTGGGCGCGGCCGCCGTGCGTGCGCGCGCGCAGCACCGCCGCCGCGCGCGCCGCCAGGCCGCGCTGCTGCACGCGCGCGCCGCGCACGCCCGCCACGCCGTGCGCTTCGCCGAGGAGGTGCGCCCCTGCCTGCAGTAATATAGTTAAACTTGTGCCTGTCACGTGTGCCCAGGGCCGGATTTTAAGTCCCGAAGGTCCTTAATCCACAGAGTAGTTGAAGCCATATTTTGCCTCTAGTTAAACGTGTCGCTGTCACGTGTACCCAGGGCCGGATTTAAAGTCCCGAAGGTCCTTGGTCACAGAGTAGTGGAGGCCATATTTGACAAATTAATTTGATCTTGTCAATAATATGCCTCTCTAGTAACTTTTTAGTATTATTAGTAATATAGTTAAACTTGTGGCTGTCACGCGTGTCTAATGCCGGATTTAAAGTCCCTTGATCCATAGAGTAGTGGAGGCCATCTTTTACAAATTAATTTGATCTTGTCAATAATATGCCTACTCTAGTAACTTTAAAACGGCATTTAGTAATATTATTTAAACGTGATCTGAATATACGTTTAAATTGTTAACTCGTCGGAATTTCTGTTGTGGGGCTCCGCTCTCGTAAAAGGTCCAGAGTAGATATTATAGATCTTAAAACTTATTCTTTTTATTAATTTCATATTACAATTGTTAATGACAATAAGAATTGTAATATGAAATTAAGAAGTCGCCATATATGGTAAATGTTATGCATATCCAGCTGCTCTCCGAGGGCAAGGAAGACGAGCTGCTCTCGCTCAGCGGGCCGGTCCTGCGGCGTCTGGAGCGCCTGACGGAGCTGCAACCGCTGTCGGAGCCCCCGCGCTGCGAGCTGCGCTTCGCTCCCGGAGCACCCGCCACCAATCAGCCCACCCTAGTGGGCAGGCTGTTTACACTGGCTGCAGATCCCGATCGATGCGTGCTGGAAACAGACGGTACTAAGCAATATCGTTTAACCTATTTAGTCATATGTTATCTTCTAGTATCTCATCCAGTGTACAAAGTAAGATTATAAATGTTAGGTAGTTATGGCTGTAATAACGACTTTTTTGGAAAATGAAAGCTGTTTATTTTTGGCGCTGTTCACAGGATTGCAAGACCTTCAAGTGAACGTCCAGCACACGGTGATATTACACCTCCAGGATCGAAGTGGGGAGAAAATTTGGTACAGCGGCGAGAATGTAAGTGATGGACATTATACCCTTTTTTTTATGGTATAGATTGGCGGACGACGAGCATATGGGCCACCTGATGGTAAGTGGTCACCATCACCCATAGACAATGACGCTGTGAGAAATATTAACTATTCCTTACATCGTTACTGCGCCACTAACCTTGGGAACTAAGATGTTATGTCCCTTGTGCCTGTAGTTACACTGACTCACTCACCCTTCAAACTGGAACACAAAAATACTGAGTACTGTTATTTGGCGGTAGAATAACTGATGAGTGGGTGGTACCTACCCAGACGGGCTCGCACAAAGCCCTACCACCAAGTAAATAACCCTGGTCGTTTTATAGTCATCACTGATAATAACGAACTCGAAACAATTCACGCAAATAAAATATATGCGGGTTCAGTTCGATCAAGTGTCACTGAGTTTTCTCGTGGGTGCTGAGTGAAGTTCTTGCGCAGGTGGCGGGCTACTTCCGGCGCCGCGACTCGAGCGCGCGTCCGGCGTGCGTGCGCGTGCGCGCGCGGCCCGACGGCGCATGCGCGCTGCAGCTGGCCGCGCCCGCGCCCGGGCACTACCTGCTCGCCGTCACCGTCGACAGCACGCCCATCAAGGTAAATATAATATAAATATGAGACAACATCACATACATTACTCTGATCCCAATGTAAGTAGCTGAAGCACTTGTGTTATGGAAATCAGAAGTAACGACGGTACCACAAACACCCAGACCCAAGACAACATAGAAAACTAATGGTAATCTACATCGACTCGGCCGGGAATCGAACCCGGGACCTCAGAGTGGCGTACCCATGATAACCGGTGTACACACCACTCGACCACAGAGCTCGTCAAAGGTGCCCGCACCTCACACATTCGATCGCTTGTCGTTGCCTCACAATCTGGTATCTATCGCGCTACCTCATGGCGTCCATCACCCGAAATGGTCACGAAAATCCGGCTCGTACTTTACGTGTGTCACAGCATACTGTCATCTACTTTTCTTTAAATTGTTATTTTACTGTGTATTATAATACTAATAGTGTAATATCGTACATGGTCGTAATACAGTGACTATATCCTACAGAGCAAGGGATATTGTTCTGAATATGGAAAATGTTCATAGACTATATTTGTAAATGGTTTACTATTATAAAAATTTAACACCTCAACCCCGTGGTGTCCTCAGGGCAGTCCGTTCTCGTGCAGCGCGCGTGCGTGCGCGGCGCACACGGGGCAGTTCCACTGCTGCGCCTTTTGCTCGTCGGGGGGGCGCCGGGACGCCGTGTGCGCCTGCGGGGCCTCCATGGGCGCCGGGTACAAGGGTAAGTGACTCCTCTACTCAGACTCAACACCGATTTTTTTTTCAATAATAAATATTTTAATGAAAATTTTCTCTAAGACTTATTTTTATTCTTCGTCATATTGAGAGTATTTACTTCTTAGTAGTTTACAAATACTTGATGAAAAGTACCTCACAGCTATTGCATATGATGCATAACATCTGACATCTAGCATGAATGGTAACAAGCAACATTCAAATTATATGTTCTCGCGCAATAATACGCACTGAATATTCAATTTGAAAAGCGCACACTTCTATACCTTTTCACCATCCACGAGCCAGTGTGATATCTTTTATGTTACCCATTAGAACTAGCGCGCACTGGTTAATTCTGTCACGGTGACTGTTTTGTCACTCTTGTCAAGTCCGTGAATATGTACAGCAGTGGCGGCGTAGGGCATGGGCAGTGTGGGCCACCGCCCACGGCCTCGCGGTGTAAAGGGCCTCGCGCCCGAAATTTGAAAAAAACAAGAGCCTCGCAAACTCTGGTCCACATTAAGATTGCATCTCGAGCCGCCACTGGTAACAACTTCCTAAAAAAAAAAACAAAGATAAGGGCCTCGCAAACTGTATATTGCCCACATTAAGATTCGATCTTGCGCCGCCGCTGATGTACAGATGCAGACACAAATGTCACGTCGTAACGTGCGCGCACATACGTATTCATGGACTCGACAAGAGTGACGAAACAGTCACCGTGACAAAAGTTATTCATGGACTCGACAAGAGTGACGAAACATACAAGACAAATACTAATATAAATAATACAAGACAAAGAAAAAAAAACAAACAACAGAGTGACAAACAACGTCACCGTGACAAAAGTGCTGGTCGTGCGCGCTGGTTCATAAACAAAGCCGAGTGTGGAGATGAGAGTGGGCGTTGTGGGTGGTCAGGCTGCGGGCACGGGCACGCGGGCTGGCCGGGCGCGCGGCACTGGTCGTGCTGCGGCAGCACGGCGCGCGCGCCGCCCTGCGCCGCGCCCGCGCCGCGCCCGCACGCGCTCTACCAGTTCTCGCTCTGACCGAATACACGCCTCGCGACCGACACGCTCTTTCATTTCAAACCCCTTCAGACCCTTATTACCTAAAAAATAGACGGACGTCTACGGTCTTTATGGCACATATGCAATTTGATGGAGGACCTGTCGGAGAATACACTTAATAGTTGTAAACTTTTCGAGTATGTATCCCGATAAATTTACAGCAGGGATGTAATGGATGTGTCATTTTTTATTTAAATGTGCATACTGATATATGATAGAGTATATACTGATACAGTGTCAGTTGGGACTAAGTATTCGATTATTTAAAAATATAAAAAAAAAATAACAAGATATACATTTGTCATTCTTTTATAAGCTACTATTTGGTATCAGATATAAACAGGAACATTCTTAACAGCTTTAAAATACAATTAGCTACTCCCTTAAGTATTACTATACAACAAGCAGACAAAATTGCTATACATATACAATTTTATGTCGATTTCGACTATGGAGTTCCATAACTTCCCTGGTTTACAGCTTTGAGCTTTTTAAATAATAAATAATATACAACGTAATTCAGATCTGTGATTCATCTAAATATGACATTATTCAAATATAAAAAGTCCCATTAATAATATTACACTATTTAACATAAACTAATATTTGCCTTTGTGTACTAAGAATGTAAAGATCTTTCATTTTTATTTATTCATTTGTATGAAAACACGAAAACGTTCGTCATAAGGGTTACACACAGGAAAAGCAAAATAAGCTTGTGTGCGTACAATGGACCTTTCATTTCATTCAATAGGGTATTTGACTGGTTTTTAAAATGCATTTTTATATTATTTAGTAGAAGTGAAGGAACCCAGTAAAAGTTGATTTATTTATTTTTAGAAATATTTGCAGAAAAATATATTAAAAATTCCATATTTAAATAGCGCGCAAAAACGCTACTTGGACAATATGGCGCTGCAGTGGGGTCGGTGACGTCTTTTTCGTGTATTTTAATCTGTGGTACATATAGTAGAAAAACAGGGTTAACAAGAAAGTGACTTCATCATAAGCACGGCCAATCAGGAGCGTTTTGTGTCATGTGACAAACGTTTGAAATATTGCATTTTTATTGATGGATTTTTGAATAAATTAAGTATTATTTTCAACTTCAGTTAGTAAATAACCATTTTTAAACTCATAATATACACTGATTACAATAATTCACAATTTATTTTTTGCATTGTCAAATAGCCTATTACTATATAGTTTATACAGAGGTATCAACAATTTTGGACAAACATCTCATTCAAACAACCCATAACATTGAACAGTGGACAGTATCAAAAATACAGGAGTGAAGCTTGAAAAATATCAGCGAACAGATATTACTCAATTTTTTTGGTAGATTTCGGCTAACTGTCTATACAGGAAAGTTTTCAATTCCGTAAGACTGAAAGACGACTTAAAGGAGTTCCCATCTCCAAATTTTTAAATATCAGAAGCATTAATGAATTTCATATCCAATACCTCAAATAATTTAATATTATGTAATGTATGTAATGTAACAGCCTGTAAATTTCCCACTGCTGGGATAAGGCCTCCTCTGCCATTAAGGAGAGGGTTTGGAACATATTCCACCACGCTGTTCCAATGCGGGTTGGTGGAATGCACATGTGGCAGAATTTCGATGAAATTAGACACATGCAGGTTTCCTCACGATGTTTTCCTTCACCGCCGAGCACGAGATGAATTGTAAACACAAATTAAGCACATATATATAGTGGTGCTTGCCTGGGTTTGAACCCGCAATCATCGGTTAAGATGCACGCGTTCTAGCCACTGGGCCATCTCAGCTCAATTTAATATTATAAATTGAAAACGTTATTTTTTTTTTAAAAAAGAAAATCTATATTTGTGTGATAATTTAAATGTAAATAAATAAAAAGACCCATATACACACAATATACAATATACACATAGATAATTTTATTAAAAACATAATTTTCATAAAACTTTTTAAAAATATACAAAATGGCTGACTTTCGAATTTGACTCTTACCTTATCTGTAGACATGATTATTGTTTCCGTTGTAGTAACTACTTAACTATTTTTAATTAGCGGTATTATATGTAACTTAATCCATTTGTATAAAGTACATCATGAAATATTTATTGAAAGTATTCTTACTGAACGTTAAATTCTAATACGACATATATGTTGCGTCTTTTATTTTCGTTTAATATATATTTATTTACAATAATAATAACAATATCGGAAAGACTTTTTTTTCGTTAAATTTTTATAATACCTTACATTATATAATTTAAAAAAAAAAACCTTTTTCAGTACACAATAACAACTCTGTACACGAATTCAAAATTACTTCACTACTTATCGTTAAAATATTGAGACGAGAAAACGTGGTTACATCATTAAATTACTTAATAATCATTAATTTAATAAATAAAATTCTTAATTTACAATAAATATAATGTAACATTCATCTGTCGGTTTGTTAACACACCAGTGACGAGGAAATGCCACCAAATACACAAATTACAAATCTCCTAATATTATTACCTAAGGAATTCGCACTATATTCCGTAAAAATATCTCTAGTCAACATTTTTTGTTTTATTTATTCTGTGTTAATGCAAATAAAAGCTAACTGTGTTAAAATAACAAACTTTTTTTTAAATATAATTTATGGCCTATGTAGTCTTCCATTCTTTTTTGGCTGTATACATCACACCATAACCATGTGTACAATTTTTCCTTTAAAATAATGAGCGTGGGTCCATTGAGCCAATGATAGTTGGCGCCAAACGCACTAAAATCCAAAGTAAATTTAATTTTGCTCATTAAAACATAATTTGAGTTTAAGCATAATTTATGACATTTTTACACCCACCTTGCTTTCAAATTATTTTTGAATGTGTGAATTCTAACAAATATGGCCGACATATTTAAAATATAAATTGGTGGTTAATTATGAAATTCATAATTTGTGCGTTCCATGTGTGTTAACGTTTTAAAACAACTAATATATCGATAATAAACACAGATTCATAGCTTACATATGGTTTTTTTTGTCGAAATTTTACTAAATTATCACAGACAAATATCACACCAGCAACGAAATTTATTTTTTTAATACTTACTTGTATTTATAAAATGAAACTTTTTTTTTCTTAATTGGACTCTATTCCAAATCAATACGTATTAAATATGAGAAGAAAATTCTATTTTTAAAAACAACTATACTAAATTTGATCATTTTGAATATTCCAGTCTATTGTACCTAGGGGTAAATTTACTTATAAATAATAAAAAATATCATCGATTATTTACAACTATTCCAAATAACTAGGGGTGTCTGTTATTAAATAATTGTGATCAATCATCCACCCCTAAATTTATTTGTTGGTATTATACTAAAACATTCTTTAAAATAGAGTTTGTACAAATAAAACAGTACGAACAGTCAAAATGTTCCAAAAATATATTTTCATGGATTTTTTGTCGTTCTAATTACTCATTATTTATTAAATCTAAATGTGGAAAAAAGAAATTTATATGTCTTCCTTATTATTTGTACAAAATCTATTTAAATGCACAATAGAAACTCATAAAAATGGTCATATTAAGCTAGATTCATACAATCGTTATACTTCGAACCAGTAACTACACCGTACCTTATAATGTATCTTATCACATCTCAAATGGTGTGGTTGGAGTACGTTGGGATAAAACCATGATGATAGGGTCTAATTTACAGTTAAGTAATTAAGTTGGAATTAATGTGCCACATATGCAATATTATAATTAGTAGTAACCTTAACGCTCAAACATGTTGCAACGTTAATATTAGGGTTTTGAGAAATCATTAACTTTACTTGTTTTAATTAAACTGGTTAAAATAGTCAAATTATGAGGAAATTCGAATGTTACATATCTAGTTCGGTAGTTTAACGTTTGTGTGGATCAAGCATTATATTTACCAAAATGCATGCAGACATCTTATCGCTACCCTAATTTAAATAATCGACTTTAAATTATTGTAAAGTAAATTAAATTTTTTAAATATATTTAAATAGTCAAAAGGTTATAAACTTAAAAAAATAACGTAAATCGGAACTGAAACCTTATTTCTACGCGAAAAAACTATTATTATATTTGATTTACATTAAGATCGTTGAATATAAATAGGAAGAGTTCTCATTATTTTATATATATTTAAAGATATTTCCATTAGGCAACACATACAATAATAAAAACTAGCAACTATGAAAATTGTTGATAAAGGAAGACATGAATATGGAAATACAATATACCATAATAAATCGTACATTTATATCTTAAACTACACACTATCATTATTTATTGCTTTTATTATAGCAGAAACGTTTTAAATATCATTAATTCTTACCTCTTTAAGATTCAGCGTAATCGTACAACATATAATCCTCTGGTAAATTTAAGTTACTAATAGATGTACACTTTTACGATATTTTTTAATTGATAATGTAACATTACGTATATATGACTCCAATGGCTGGCAGTAGTAAAGGAAAAATAAACAAATTCTTACCGTAAAACATTGAACACGGTTCTGAGTGAATGCATCAATTTATGTGTCAGTATGACTCGCACTTCTAAGTATCCAACCAGCTATCCAATTTAAAGTTATTGTGGGGAAGAAACCCACTCTTCATATGTATGTATGTGTGTGTGTGTGTGTGGACAGGCGTATAATAAAAAGGTATGTGTGCGTCTCGAGACGCTTGAGGGACATATCTTGAGCAATCCGAAATACGATTACATTGTGGGTTAGAGTGAGAGAGTAGGAGCCTGCCTAACGCTGTTGTATGCGTAAGAAAGGGAGGCCAGACAGACTGGCGCTGTAACGCGTTACGAAACGCAGCGGTTTATCCACCCACAAGAAGTTATAACTTTAAAAGATTTACCTTAAATTGCTATGCTATCATTGCTTAAAAAAATAGTGTTGTATGTATCAAATATGTACTAATCAAGAACTGTGCGTAGAAGGGCAAATAGTAACTAGCATTGAATATGTAAACCTAATGTATGTTTGTATTTACTCCTCTCATAGGAAAATAGTAGATACAATATATAGTAATACAGTTAGTACATAGTAGTAGGATAGTAATAAAGTATGAGTATCTAGCGACACGCTTCTTTCAACCTTGATTGTTTAATCATAAAGTCTAAATTCATACTTGCAAACCGAAAGTCTACAATTAATCTTCATACAAATAATTCTACATTTTTTATATTTTGTTCCTGCAATTACTCAAATAATTTAGATAATTAAACGTCGTCCATCATATTCACAATCGTCCGAAAATGCAAAGCTTTTTGGCGTTTCAATCGATAATAGACAATAAAATCAAATGCAATAGAATCTATATTACCGTACTTACTGGCAATGAATCGCTTTATTGGATATCATGAGATCACAATTAGGAAGAAAATTGTGTCCTTTGGGACTTCAGATCCAAGATAACATGGATTGAGACTCAACATCGAGGCCCATGTACTTGTACTTGCACAGCAAAACTAATCTGTATTCGATCTTAACCCATCCCGTATAACATTGAAGATATCAACTTGAAGTTTTTGCATAAGTATCTGACGGCTTCCAACAGTTTGAGTTTTCGTTAAAAAACAGCTCCACAGATGTAGGATTGCCTTACAAGCCGAGCGCCGGCACGGGCGCGTAGGACACGGGGCTGGGCGCGCACGCCTGCCGCACGCTCATCTCCCAAGCGTCCAGCAGCTGCCCCACCGAGCAACTCTTCGGTAGCCTACACGAGAAAGATAGATATACGATTTTAGATACGCCACAACTGATCAATTAACTGAACAATTGAACTGTATGACTTATTATCATTTTTGTTTAATAGCAATTAAATTATCAAAAAAAATGTGTGTTTTATTCTAAATAGGCTATTTGACTGGTTTTTAAAATCTATTTTATATTATTTATTAGCTGAGATGGCTCAGTGGTTAGAACGCGTGCATCTTAACCGATGATTGCGGGTTCAAACCCAGGCAAGCACCACTATATATATATGTGCTTAATTGTGTTTATAATTCATCTCATGCTCGGCGGTGAAGGAAAACATCGTGAGGAAACGTGCATGTGTCTAATTTCATCGATATTCTGCCACATGTGCATTCCACCAACCCGCATTGGAACAGCGTGGTGGAATACGTTCCAAACCCTCTCCTTAATGGAAGAGGAGGCCTTATCTCAGCAGTGGGAAATTTACAGGCTGTTACTTTACTTTACTCTTACTTTTTTTATATTATTTAGTAGAAGTTAAAGAACCCAGTAATAATTGTGTTTTTTAATTCTAGTAATTCCATATTTTAATAGCGCGCAAAAACATGGCGCTGCTATGAGGTCGGTGACGTCACTTTCCTGTATTTTTAATATGTTTTACATATACTAGAAAAGCAAAGTTTACAAGGAAGTGACATCATCATAAGCCCGGGCAATCAGGAGCTTTTTGTGTCACGTGACAAACATTTGAAAATTTGCATTTTTATTTATGGTATTTTTGAATAAATGAAGTATCATTTTCAATTTTCGTTAGTAAATAACCATTTTTAAACTCATAATATACACTGATTACAATAATTCACAATTTATTTTTCGCATTGTCAAATAGGCTATCTCTTTTTGAAATGAATGTATAATGAACAATGAACATGAAACAACGCTCCTGATTGCCCGGGCTTATGATGATGTCACTTTCTTGTAAACTTTGCTTTTCTAGTATATGTAAAACATATTAAAAATACAGGAAAGTGACGTCACCGACCCCATAGCAGCGCCATGTTTTTGTGCGCTATTAAAATATGGAATTACTAGAATTAAAAAAACACAATTATTACTGGGTTCATTATACATTGTTCATTGAACATGTGGGCGGGTATACCTGGCGCAGCGCGCGTCCATGGCGCGCTCGACGCGCGCGAGGAAGCAGTCGGCGGCGGCGGGCGCGGCGCTGCGCACGCGCAGGCGCGCCGGCGCGGCCGCCGGGTAGTCGCGCGGCACGGCCACGTGCACGGCGGGCACGCACGGCAGCCGCACGTCGTCCAGCTGAGCGATCAGCGAGATGGCGCCGCCGCCGCCCGACAGCTGCATCGTCTCCAGCGACACCTGCGCCCAAAGGACTGAGTCAATACGCTCTTTTCGGTGCCAAACAGGACCAGAAATATACTGAGTCAATACGCTCTTTTCGGTGCCAAACAGGACCAGAAATATACTGAGTCAATACGCTCTTTTAGGGCAAATAGGACCAGAAATATTGACATGTAGTTAGTTACCTTGAACCTCGAATCTAATCTGGCGATCTCACCCTGCAGGACGTCTGGAATCTCCAGGGTAGGTTCGTCCAGTTTTGGCATTTTCTGAGGTGGTGGCGGAAGATTCCTGCGATCGATACAACGCTTTAAAAATGTACTTTTTACAATATTAAAAAATATTTCAATAATAATCCTTAAGGATAATAATCAGTTTAGAAACGTTACTTGATCTCAGGCCCATTGAGCGCGTCAAGCGTGGAACCGAAAGTGCGTTTGAGCGTGTGATTGGCCAGCGGAGACTGGAGACAATTGTTCACGACCTCGAGCAGTGGGTTAAAGATTTGTTCCTGGAAATTATTTTGAGATTAGAAAACGTTTTTGAATTATTACATTAAATATTACACATCATCATTAATCCTTAAATATAAGTATATAATATCTTTCATAAAGGCTTTCATAATTAGTTTTAAATGAAAAATAATATCCAACGATGGCTTACCTTCCCAGCGGACGGCAGTCCCAAGCCGACGCCCTCGCTTCGCTTGAAATCCAGCTTCTCCAACACCACCTCGCATTTGATCAATGTCTCCAGAGGCATTCTTTTATTGGGATTCGACAAAATGTCCAAAAGGTTCTTCATTTTTGTCAGCTTCTCAACATCTGTAAGAAGCATAAAAAAGGCTTATTTGACTGTGTGTGAGCCGCGATGGCCCAGTGATTAGAACGCGTGCATCTTAACCGATGATTGCGGGTTCAAACCCAGGCAAGCACCACTGAATATTCATGTGCTTAATTTGTATTTATAATTCATCTCATGCTCAGCAGAGAAGGAAAACATTGTGAGAAAATCTGCATGTGTCTAATTTCATAGAAATTCTGCCACATGTGTATTCCACGGACCCGCATTGGATCAGCGTGGTGGAATAAGTTGCAAATCCTCTCCTCAAAAGGAGCGGAGGAATTAGCCCAGCAATGGGAAATTTATAGGCTGTTGTTGTTGTCGAGTGTAAACCACATGACGAGTCATTGGCATGAAGACTGTAACTGTGTAAACCATATGGCAAGTTATTGGCATGAACAATGTACGGAACTCACTCTCGCCCTCGCTGACCATGCGCATGACCATCCGGCGCAAGGGCTCGATGTACTTGGACAGCTGGCGCACCTTCTCGCGGTAGGCGGCGTCCTCCCCCCCCGGCGACGCCACGCCCGCGCCCCCCGCGCCCGCGCCCGCCGGCGTGTTCAGCGACGACGACGGCGACGGCGACGCCACCATGCCCATGTTCACACTGCGTGCATATCAAATAACTTTGATAAAAAAAAATACATTTGTGAAAAAGGCGTATTATTCGATACAAGATTTTGTAGATGATAAAAAAAGCATGGAATCAATACCTGTTGACTTCCAGGCAGGATAATTTAATTTAATAATTGTATTAACTTAAAAATTAACTAACATGACTGTATTTTTTTTAATGTTGAAAAAGAGTAACTACTGAGTTTCTTGCCGGTTCTTCTCGGTAGAATCTACTTTCCGAACCGGTGGTAGCTTCACTTAATTGTTAAATGACGATTCAAAAGTGCTTGTAAAAGCCCACTTGAATAAAGTATACTTTGATTTTGATTTTGATTTTGAAACGAGCGCTCTATAGAAATCGATAAGGTCTTCAACGTTCTAAGCAGTAGCATCTTAGCTGTTATTTTATGTGAAGTTAAGTAAATTAAAGATCTGGGAATATGTCACTGCAAGACGTACAAGAACCAACCCTTATTCATGCTAGAATATATCAATGGGGTTTGGTCTACATAGTATATATATTCTGATATAAATATATGATGATATGTTATTCATACATTCATATTTAAATATTAATATTTATATTGCTCAAGATAAATGAATAAATGAATATGAGACAACATCACATACATTACTCCGATCCCAATGTAAGTAGCTGAAGCACTTGTGTTATGGAAATCAGAAGTAACGCCGGTACCACAAACACCCAGACCCAAGACAACATAGAAAACTAATGATAATTTACATCGACTCGGCCGGGAATCGAACCCGGGACCTCAGAGTGGCGTACCTATGAAAACCGGTGTACACACCACTCGCCCATGGAGGTCGTTACGTAAAATACAATGAGGCTTGGTCTATATAGAACATATATTAAGTATATATGTACTATATACCCCATATATATATTCTAATACAAATATATGATTTTTTCATACAAATAGCAAGGTTTTATAAGGCAAGGTAGATATTTATAAAAATTCTAAGATGAAATATGCATATAAATTGTCTTACCGCTGTTGCGGTTGGTGGTGTGCAAGATGATGACTGGCGGAGGGCGACGGGCTGCCACCGCTGCAAGCACCCAGACCACCTAGACCAGACAGGGGGGACGATAATGCGCCGCTTAATACTCCTCCTCCTATACACAATTTATATATAGTTACTGATAATTATCATAACTTATATAATTATGTCATTTAAATAAAACAAGTTATACCGGATTTGAATCGCGTATATTAATTATTTTTGGCATCCCGACGCTTCGAGCACTTTACAGCGTTCGTGGTCACGGGTAGACTAAGTATAGGTAGTCCAGTAGGGTAGGCTTAGTCTACCCGTGACCACGAACGCTGTAAAGTGCTCGAAACGTTGTGTAATAATCGCGAAAATTTAAGACAACACTATAATTATGTCAGTTGATCGGATTGGCCGTAAATGTATATTTTAAATACCATATTATTTAATAAAATATTATTCGATTTCTTTATTTTATTTCCTCGTAGTATAATAGTAGTTTCTTATAGATATAATATCTTAGCCTTAAAGTATAAAATATTATGAAAAGATCATATTATTATTACCATATAACATATTACCTGTGGAAAGGCTTTCTGCTATAGTTGGGTAACTCATACTCACCAGTAATTCTATCTACCCAGTATTAATGGCGAATAAGTCAGTGCTATGCAACAAAACATAGTAAATAAGTTGACAGTTCACTGACAACATAAAATTAATTTGAAATTTTGATAAACATGTTAACATACCCGTATTATGTAATAATATAAGACTTGTTCCTGTTTTGGTTAATAAAAGGGCCATTAACCCCACTCACCCATGGATACAGGGCTTGGACCTGGCATGTTAGGTGATGAAGCAGAGGGTGACGGGCTTTGTCTCAAGAACTGGTTATGAGGTGGTGCCCGAGGGGCATATCCAGCTCCCATCACCACCTCCTTACCCTGTCCACGATGCATCTGCTGCAGCATGTTGATGTTTACAAGCTGATTGTTGCCCATACCACCCACTGGAATGGTATTACAAATAATATTTATAACACTGTTATAAATACTGGTATCAAATTAAATTCAATATGTCTTATGTTATAATTACGAAAACATTTAAAAAAAAGAAAGATCTCGTTGAAGAGAATTGTTATGAAATTTATAAATATGTATTTAACAACAGAACTGTTCACTCATTTAATGAGAAATACTCACACATGACCTTTTCCGAAAAATATTACATAATTAGGTGATTTTAACATGAATATAAGAGTTATTATTAATTTACTGTAGAAATATAAAGTTCACCCAGAGACTTCAATACTTACCCATTTGGTTAGGCATTTGTCCTTGCATTTGATTAGGGGCCATTTGTCCCCCCATTCCACCGACAACTTGATTGCATTGCATCTGCCCCACCATTGTATTAACGCCTGGCATTGGAACTTGCATGGTGTTTGACATGGACATGTTGGGTATCATCTGCCCCTGCATTCCTGACGCATTCAACTGATTCTGCAGCTGACTTCCCAAGGTATTCCCCATGTTCATCCCCCCCACCATATTACCACCCATTTGTCCTTGATTACTGACCATTCCCAGTTTATTTTGCAGTTGCATATTGATTTGTGGTCTCTGATTTAGTGTTTGGAGTAAGTTTGTAGCTGTTTGAGCTTGTGGACCCTGAGATACAATGGGGCCTTGTTGGTTCATCTGTCCTTGCATTCCTGCCATACCTGGGTTTGGGCCTAAAACTCCCTGTTGCATCTGCCCTTGACCCATTGTCATCATTTGATTTCTTGTCCCCTGGGAGGCCATATTTTGTAATGCATTTATTGGGTCTGTAGCCATACCAGGCTGGCTGTTAGGACCTTGTTGTTGTTGGCCTTGCTGATTTTGTACTTGGTTACTGGCACCTGGCTGATTTTGGTTAGGACCTTGCATGTTTGGGGCGCCTTGATTTGGTTTCGATTGAGCTAAGAGTAAAGTAATAGATTTAAAAATGTGAAACATTATTATATATACTTTTTTTAGGTACTTTGCAATGGGGATTACAAGATCTAGACTATTCAACATTATTGAATAATAAAAGCATTACGTCCACTGGTATGAATGGCCAAGAAATCTATACTTACACATCTCCCTCACGTGCAGGATGAGTTTTGCAACCATATTCATATACTCCTCACGATTCTTAGCCTTCATGAAAACATGATTTTCCATTTCATTACTGTTCCTTGCTACCTGCATTCCCGACCTCTGGATAACCTCTTCACTGCAATTGGATGCAAAAATTATTATAATTAAGCTTTGTTTATCAACCGAACATTAAAATTTGGTAAAGAACTCAGACTATAGGTGCATCTATGGTAAGTTACAAAATTTACAATGAAACATTGAGAGCATATACACCCTAGTTTTAAATTTATCATGGTGAAAGGAATAGGAGTAAAAGTTTCTCGAGACAATAAGACTAAATTGTAAATTACAACTTACATCTTTGATACAACAGTTTGTCTAACGCTTTGAGTCCTCCAGTTATTATCATCCGAACCCATTGCGCTAAATTTTAAGTTATCCATGATGAAAGGAACCTTGTTTCTCACAAATAAATTACAATACTTATCAAACAAGAAACTGGTAATATTTTTATAATAACGCGACAATCACGAAAGCGACGCACAATATTGGATAATTAATTTGTCAATGTCATATGAACTTGTCAACAGTGTTGCCCGTGATTAGGATATATGGATAAGTATATTTTCAATTTCTATTTTTCGCACTAATGTAAAAGTATATTAATTAAACAAAAATATTTGAAATATTTGTAATATTTTATACTTTGTTAAACTTGTAAATATTATTTTCTTGGAATATTGTTAAGGTAAGAATACAGAAATCTAAAAAAATATAAAAATTGGCACTTGGCATCATTATAATAAATGTCAGGCTCAAGTTTAACTTGTTCAACAACAAAACATGAAAACAATTTAACTATAACCGATAACGTTTTGGGCTAAGATAAACGGTATCCAATTTAATTTTCGTAGTGTCTATTACGTTAACTCTATAAAAAAGCATTTTTACAATTATGTCTACTTCCACCGTTTTGCGAGTAAAACGTCGGCTCGAAGATAATCCACAAGATGCTTTAGTGCTTATGTGTAAAAGAAAGAAAACAAATTCCGATGAGATTGCTCCTTCGCTATTCGTATTCCGAGGTAGTGTGGAAAATCAGGTGGGTATTATTTATATTCAAAACAGACAGAAATTGTATTGTAGACAGGAATTGTATGCTTCAAATAATTTAAGGTATTTATGCTTCATTATAGAGACCACATGGATTTACATTGACAGAATGTGTGTTTTTATAGGAACCTACACACGTAAAGAATATTGTCCCAAATAATGTAACATTCAAAACATCTAGTAATGTCAGTGATATAATTAAGAAAATACGTAAAGAGAGAAAAGACGTAGCTGCTGAAAATCGGTATGAAGTTGTCAATTGCAGCAGAGGTTTAAAAGACGAGACTGACGACGATAATTACGATTTAGTTGATTTACAAAAAAAGGATGTACAAGAGAATGAGAAATACATGTATGATCTTTACACACCGGCCAAAGAAGATTTTGATATTTCCATGTTGGATAATCTAGTCAGGTAGGACTATTTTCACTATAAATGAGAGTTAGGTTATAATGGTTATACTTATTTGTAAATTGTGTCAAAATATCTCTATTTGACTACATGGAACATAATTTATATCAATATTAAGGAAGTGTCTATAGCTTATATGATTTTAACCATTTGACATATTAATGTAAAATATTTAAAAATACATGCAAGGTACTGTTGCTTTACATTACATATAATAAATTAATTAATTATTTATTTAATATACCTCTCAAAATGTTTGAAGTATTTTGTCCATTGTTCGATCCAAATTCAATAGTTTCTCTGTAGTTCTAAATTCTTAACCTTTTAAAACTTTATTTAAGATTGGAAAGCAATAATTTGAACTACAATTATTTGGTGTCAATGATGTATCTGAAGTCCATAATATTTTCAAAACATTTGTTCATTTATTCCATTCTTATTTTTGTTTATAATATGTTTATAAATTTAACAGTCATTTATTTATTTTTTATTTCAGTATTGAAGATTATGAGACCAATTTGATATTTGGGTCATATAGAGATAATGGCTTAGCAGATTCAGATGAGGATGACAGTGAAGATTCAAATGCAGAAAATGACTGGCGGAATGACTATCCAGATTCTGATCCCAGCAGCCTCGATGAGGAGGATATGATTAAAGCTGTAGAGAATTGTAACTTAGGTAAACTTAACACTACAAATATAGTAGTCTATGTAAAATGACAATTTAAAAGTGCTTGTAAAAGCCTACTTAAAGAAAGTATATATTAATTTTGATTTTTGAAGCATATATTCAAAAATCAAAATTAATTACATTTTATTTATTATAGTATAAACATTTGTTTTTTTGTGTTGAAGTGGAGGAGGATATTAAATATTCTTTTTTGAATGTTTTGAACATTTTCTAGGATAATATTGCTACCAACATAGGTTGACCTATTAATGTAAACCTATAATTTCATGTCATGCAATTTGATAATACAATACAGGGGTATTATTATACTCTATAAACACTTCTTGAATAATAAATCTTTATTTGTAATAACTTAATCAATATTACAGTTACAATTTAATGTCACAATGGTTAATTCCTCTTTTCTGCAGTAATTAGAAATCAAAAATCAAAATCAAAATAAACTTTATTCAAGTAGGCTTTTACAAGCACTTTTGAATCATCATTTAACAGTTAAGTGAAGCTACCACAGGTTCGGAAAGTAGATTTTACCGTGAAGAACCGGCAAGAAACTCAGTAGTTACTCTTTCTTAACATTCAAAAAATACAAAGTCATGTTAGTTAATACAATTATTTAAATTAAAATATCCTGCCTGGAAGTCAACAGGTATTAATTCCACACTTTTTTATCATCCGCAAAATCTTGTATCGAATGTGCACATATATGAAATATAAATTTTATTTGTAATTGTTCTGTAATTATTATTACAGAGGATGAACTGTCTAGCGACACAGGGGAGGATAAGATATACGATGAACCACCAGATTTATTTAATGAAGATGTTAAACGTTATGGCGCTGCTTATGCTAAATATAAGGCCAAAGTTCTAGCAGAACAGGCAGGTCTGTCTGATAGTAGGAATTTCGTACACAGTAATCTCGTTGAGGAAACACTGGGATATAAAGATGACAGCGATGAAGGATTCTATTACGGTCAGGAAGAAGACTCTGAGCAGTTCAGAGAACAATATGCAGATGAATCGTCAGACCCAGACTAAAATTGAAATTACACCTATTTTAATGATTTATAAGATTAAATTTTTTATATATAATGCATTCGTTTTTCTTTAATGCTAAACAATGTCACCATTAGGGAATTGTTTTCTGCAAATTAGGAAAATATAGGATTCTCCCTTTGATTGGGTTGTCTGGAAGAGATGGCTAAAAAGCCATAAGTCCGCCCATTGTACAACACTTTTAATGTACTTCTTTTGTTTTGTTTTTTTTTTTAATTCATTTTTTTTTGTATTTTATTAATTTTATGTTACTTTCTTTTTTGTTTCTGTTTGTGGTGTGCAATAAAGAATTATAAATAAAATAAAAAAAAAATAGGGTCAGTAAAACTGAGCTTGGTTTGTACTGACTGACTTGGTTTCTACTGAGTAATCGACATATTCATTCACAATTACACCGGTCTATGGTCTGTATGTCACTAGCGAATAGATGAGGCAGTGTATTCCTAGTACAGACTGTTTTTTGAGCATGGTTACTACGCAGGTGATATTTCTCACTTTCTCAGTATGTATTGGTATCAACATTTTTCTTGTTACTGCTCCAATAAACAAAACAGCTAAGCTATTCAATAGCAGACTGTTGCTCCAGATGATTTCATGACGAGAGATTACAAAAAATATATATGCTATAGGATATAAGGAGTTAATTTTTGTAGGTTAACTATATTACAATAGACTGAGACCCTTAAAATTGTGTAATGTGTGACGAGCTATAGATAAATCTTTTATTGCAGTTGGTAATTACTTTTTGTTGTTGACAGTAAAGTATGACCTTTCTTACGAATAACGTAAAAAAAGATGAACATTTATAATTGTGTGATTGAAAGATTATTTTATGTTGTGGGTCTTGTTACTCTCTATTATTTTGTTTGTTTAATTACAAGATTACAAACATAGACTTATATCTCATATAATCTACATTACTGGAACAAACCGCCCGCTACTCAAATTTTGTTCATTTAAAGCTACGATTAATTGACCACAAATCGCTTAATCGAATACGAGCTACAGAAAAAAAAATTATAGCAAAAATTAATTGTTTGTTGTTCTGTATTCTTAATAAATTTGGACATTTTTATTTGAAGGGTAAATAATTATTATTTATATGAGCACTAAGTTTACATTATTTATGGCAAGTTTAATTATAATTTTTGTAAACAAACAATTTCATGAAAATTATTAGAATGACATCTTGATATGCCATTTCACTTACGCCTTACTAGATTTACCTAAGAGGCTAAGGAGATCAGGATAACCGATATGCTGACATGCTTTACATAAAACAAATATGTCAAAAACGAAAAAAGATAAAAAACAAATTCATTTTAATATGAATTTACCGATACCGTCAGTACAGTAAAAAAAAACTTTCAGAGAACAATTAAGTTTTCTATGGACATCATTTTTCTCTTGTAAGTATTAAATTGATTTCTGTTGTCTTATAAGTTCTAACAAGATATATACCTATTTGTCAAATGGTTTAATCGATTAAAAGTCATTTTTATGATCATTATCGAATAAAATAATATTACTGTGATACTGTCGTGACATGCATGATTACGATTAGGCTTTTAAATTAAAATTTTAGTGATATTCCTATTGATTTCTATAAATGTAGTTTGTTATTTTGCTAGAATGTATTAGGTTAGGTATAAATTAAAATAATATTATATGAAGTTTAGGTACTTTTTTATATATATAACGATATGGCAAAGGTATAGGAAATTAGGGAATAAATAAACACAGTCTTAATATGTGATAAATAATAATTTATTGTCTGGCGTATTTTACAATATCAATGTACGCGTGTATCGCGTAACTATGTATTATCATTTTAATAACATCATATTATGGTTACATTATCGTGGCATATTATTTCAACATTAATATTTGGCCGATGTTACTAGGCGTATCGACATTAAAAATGTATTGAAATGTAATTTGATTAACGATTAGTTTATTGACATGATTTCTGATAACTTTAGCCGTAATATTATTCGAGAATATCATACATTTAAAACTATTTTTTTAAAACACTGATTATGGCACGACACATCAGATGCTATGTTGCTTTATTGGTATAATGTCATGATACGTTTACGTAGTACCGATTAAGTCGTAGACAAAGTATTCATTTAAAGAAAAAAAGTTTTTTTTTAGATTTAAGATTGAGTGGTAAAAGAAAAATATAAAATACATTAAAAATAAAAAGTAAAATAAATATTATAATATCTCTAGTCCACCTGTACTGTTTTGTCAACGACTTAACAACAAATAATTACGTCACGAACGAACTGATTGGTTACGTCCGAAGATCAACAATACGGCCATTTACCCGAAAGTTGGAAAATTCGAGACTTATTCCAATTTAAAGACAAACACAATATGAATACACAAATTTTATATGTATATCTACGGAATAAGTCTTTTATTTACTTAATCCTATTACTATAATTAGTGAGATACCTATAAATGCAAATTACAATAATCTAGCGATGCTTTGGCATTGACAAAACATGGTATTTTGCGTGAACTTCTTACTAAAAGAGAGGAAATCTCTTTACAATATTACCTACTATTAGAATGACGTTTATAGTGTTGCAATATGTTTCTTCCATTTAAATATTTACTTTATATTACTAGCCAGTGTTGTACAAATTAGAAGATAAGTTGCAGTGTTGCCATACTGGCAACAATCTCACAATAAGTACTGTAATTCACCTCTTTAATGACATTTGTATATTAACTAACTATATTGTATGATGCAGAGAGACTTGCATCGAAACCCATTATAACAATAAAGTTTTAACAATGTCGACACTGCGGGGTATGGTTATTTACAATTTTATTTTATTTGGACAGTACGTATTAAAACGTTAGCACAATATTTCCAAGCATATTGTTACCAAGACATAAAAATATGTCTTATTTTTTTATTGGTTATGCTTTCAGTAAGTGTACTTGGTAGAGTTTTTTCATGTTATAGTAGAAACACAGAAAAGAGGTGAATTATAGTTATATTTTAAATATATTATTTGAGGTCGAACTAAGGGTTCCATAAGGTACAAATAGGGAAGAGTTTTAATTAGTTTTATACTTAATGACACTACACGGAATAATAATTATTAATAATAATCGATTCTATGATTTTTCTTTTCAATTAATCTAAATTTAGAGTTCCGTAAATTTGACATTAAAACATATTCAATCAGGCATTTACTTAAATAATTCTAAGAATTGTTTTATAAGTTTGTATATATGTAGTGTCATTAATTAGGAGTAAAGTAAAAACGACCGTTTTATACAAATGGAATGAGCATTCTATTGCTTATCAAGCAAAGATTGAATAAAGTTCATCTAAGATTCTATTAATAATAAACAAAAATTAACAACAAAGAAAGAACAATCACTTAGAACAAATGGTAATAAAATTTAGTTACAATGCGATAATATCTTTACAAATATTTACAATTTGGTATTTTAACGTATACTAATACAATGACGAAGAGGTTAACCTTTTAACTAGTAATGAATTTACATAACAAGATAATTATAACAAACCTAAACGTGGGCTCTATGTACATTAGCCGAGATTTCATTCATTCATTCACTCAATGAAAATAATTAAATGTCAAAACATCAATTTGGCTTTGATATGCAATACGAGTGGCTTATATCGAATTAAATTTTATATTTTATAAATTATTGCACATAGTTTTTTTTTTTTTTTAATATAATTCAGAAAAGGAGTGGATATACACTTTTATTAACAATTGGAAGCAAAGTAAGCCATGGAAGGATATTTAGAAAAAAATTAGTTGGCTTGTTTGAACAGCGGCCATTTTGAGTTCTCTGTATTATGACCGCTAGAATATGTTTTAACCATTTCATACAACGGGTGCGTCGTTGACCCTCGCTGGGACATTGTTATTGGCAGCGGCGTCTTGGTTAGCAGCGGTGCAATAGAACTGTTTATGCGCTTTGTACGTGTTTACGTACTTGAATGATATGTTGCAGGATTTGCAGAAGTTGGGAGTATCTTCTTCCGTTTCTGGTTCTTTTTTAATATCAGCGGGAGGGATGGGAGATGTTTGTTCTTCCGGTTCCGGGTCCTCGGTGGCGTGGACGAGACGCGCGTGTCTCACGAGATTGCCGCGGTACGACGACGTATACGCACAGGAGCCGCACCGGTAGACTCGCTCGCCCACCGCTGGGTTCGGCGAAGTGGTCTCCCGATTATCGTCTTCCTGTATACAAGAGATGTAGTTCTCCTCCTGAAATTGAAACAAAAAAAATGTTATAATATTTGTGGATTTACCAAATTAATCAGTGATATAATAAGAGATAAATTTAAAATATACAACATTTTATTTATGCTTATATAAGTAACTAGCTGTGCCGTACAAGGTCGCAACCTTGTACGCTTATGAATTTAACAAAAAAAAAAAATAGTGGAGCCTAAGTTACATCTTATTATATCTGTTATATGCCAGTGAAAGTCTTATTAAAATTGGTCTAGCCGTTTTAGATATTAGCCGAAACAAACAGACAGACAAACAAAAATTGTAAAAAATGTTATTTTGGTGTATGTACCGTGTATAAATGCATATGCATTGAGTAAAAAGGAGCTAGTTAAATATTACAAACAGACACTACAATTTTATTATACTTATAGATGCGTAGCTAAAATGTTGTTCTTTTATATAATGTATTTTAAGGCATCAATACTCACATGAAGGTCAGCGGGCTTCTCGCGGAAATGCATTCGTATATGAGTACGCATGCCACGTAGCGTGTTTCCTCTGTATCGGCAGATCGTGCAGCGGAACGCTTTGACTCCGGCATGGGATTCTAAGTGGCGTTGCGCCGCTGCCGTCGTGGGAGACACTACTTCGCAACACGGACACTTTCGTCCACCATCCGATCCTGACGCAGGTCGTGGCACTTCAGGAATGCTCCGAGGCGATCGAGTCTCTCTTTTCGTACAGTAATATGATTGGTGAGTGGTTAAATTATCTAGGGAACTAAAGTGTATTCCACACGCCAAGCAGATAAGTTGGCGGTACTGTGGTGGCGGACCAGGCTCCGGTGGCGCTGGACTAGCTCGTTCTTCTCCTCCACCAGCAGAGCAGTAGTGACGTTTATGTATACGATAGTTTTCAAATTTGCAGAATACTATATTGCACTCTTTACATTTGGAAACTCCTTGTTTAACCAATACTTGAGGTGACGTCACGGGCAATTCTGTAGCTAGTCGTAATGCCAAGGCTGGTGGTAAAATCGGAGGTGGGACGACCGGTGTAAATTTTTCTTCTGGAGGAGAAGGCACACTTGGTGGTTTTGGAGTGGGTCCTCTTGAATTACGGCGGCGTCTCTTAGGTGAATTTTCTCCACTTGGCGAAGAAGATCTTCTAGAAGGAGATGGTGTACCAGGAGATCCTGGTAGCGATGGAGCACAAACTATTTGTTCTGGGGTCGTAGAACGCATCCGGTTCTCCTTCTCGTGTTCATCTGTAGTAACGGATTCTGGAGATCGACGAACGCTCAGATCTAAAGGTGTAGCCCCATCTCGAGATGGTTCTCGTGGTCTATTAGCCGATTTCAAAACCTCAGGTTCTTTCACTTCCGGATTCATATTTGGCAACGCTCGACTAATAGGTTGAAATGTTCCATTTGGTAATAAAAAGCAAGGCGTATCTGGATCTGGTAATGTGGTGCCTGGAAGTGTGCT
Organism: Vanessa cardui; assembly: GCF_905220365.1. NCBI lineage: Eukaryota > Metazoa > Arthropoda > Insecta > Lepidoptera > Nymphalidae > Vanessa > Vanessa cardui. The sequence continues at coordinate 1,975,010 of NC_061129.1, forward strand.
AGCACTTCTTAAAATAGAATATGGAACTATGAGAATCGGATTTGTTGGCAAAGCTAATGCATATTGGTTTTGAGCAGGCGGGGTGGCCCCAGGAGACGGAGGCGCGGAACCCGATGTTGCAGATCCAGCCCTGGCCGCTGCTAATGCTTGTTTCACAACTTGTCTCGTATTACAGTAATGAGCTTTATGCGCTCGGTATGTTTTAACTGAGCTAAAATGAATATCACAATCTACACAATATCGATCTTGAGCTGGTGGACCTTCAGTTGTTTCGCCGTTTGATGTAGGAGGTGGTACGGGAGTGCCACTGTTCACCGGTGACGAGGAATGCATTCTCATATGACGATTTAAACTGACTTTTTTATCAGCGCTATACGAACAATATGTGCACGCATACTGCTTGCCCAGCGGTCGCGGCGTTTTTGAGTCGCCGCTTGACTCGTCGCCCGCTGCATCTATCGGTGTTTCAGTACCATCGGGTTTCGTTCTACGTTTTGAACAATAGTGTTCTTGATGTGCTTGGAGCGTACTGAGTGACGAATATCGTATTCCACAAGGCTTGCACATGTAGCCGGGTGGAGTCACGGTCGCTGCAGGAAACAGCGCCGGAAAGTTAGCCGCCGTGAGAGCTAAGCCATAATCTCTCGCTTGTTGCGCTGGAGCGGGCGGTGGTGACGGCGAGGGTGGCTCATGCTTCAGGGACGTTGCTTGAGGTGCAAGGGCTGGATCAGTAGCTAGACTTGCGTTAAGGCGTAGGCGTGGTGGAGATGCGGTCGCTGATCCCTCGGAAGTAGGTGAAGCTCCACCGCTCGAAGCAGCTCGCTCTCCACCCGAGCTCGGCGTGCGAGGTTCTCCTGGCATTGCCTCGCTCTCGTTTCCCCATTCCTCGTCCTCACCTGTAAAATAAAGTGAAACCGTTTTATGTTCATTCTATAATTATCAATGCGCAAATGGGATTCAGAATAGTTCGTTTAAATAAAAGAAATCGACAATATCGGTTCCTATTAGTGTTGTTAATAGCGGAGCGATGCTAAGTTGGCAGCGGTTTTCTCGCGATAGTCGTCACTCGTCACGTTTCACTCGCTATCTGTCGACGTCAGACAGATCAGGCCTTTGGTCGAGGCATACATTAGTGCTCCTAATTGAGACGTGCTCGCGGTATGTAAATGTTCCGTGTGGGTGGGGTGTAGGGTATTGAATTATGCGAGCAATGCAATGTTTTACAAACATTTCCGTGCATTAAGGAAATAAAATCTTCGACCCGTCAGTGGGAACCGGTCGCACGACCCTCGTCCGTCAACATTGCGCGTGAGTATGCTTTCGACCATCGAACAAACAGAACAAAAAGTTAACGGACCTTGTTGTAATTGGATCTGATTTCCAGAAAACGCTCGCTCACCTTCCTTTTTGAGCGACAACGATCTCGACCGGGCGAGGAATTAACCTATCTTTCGCGCAGCGATCTCAACTCAAAACGCCAATTAATGAGAGGCTCAACTTCATTCTCCTGCCCCTGTGAAGATCATTATATGGGCACGACAGTGAGATGGACGCGACGATTGGCGCGCGCACTGACCGCCATCTCGCGGTAACGAATGCAACTTGAATCGGATTGCGTTCGGGTCACGCTATCCTAGTCACAGCGCAATTCGATTGGCTGTTACGATTCTGCAGTGACGCGCGATTGGTTTGGTTTGTACTCGGTTTATCTGGCAGCTTAATGTCGGCGTCATACCGAATGCGAGCTATCGCAGTTCGTTAGTTGCGTTCGAGCTCCCGTTTTTCCTTAAGTAAGTTATAACTTCTGATTGTTGAGAAAGGTTGAATGTTCAATCAGATAGATGGCGTGACTTGGTGTCGTTTAAACAACTCCGCAAAACCGAATGTCGATTCGTTAAATGATATTCATCAGCATCCTTTTGTCTTTATAAACACGTCAAATAATGTGGTTAAAATGGCTTTTATATCAGAGACAGGCATGCAATTCGCATAACTATTTTGTTTGAAGCGTCAAGTACCCGCATTGCTTTTAATAAAGCAGAGACTAGAGGCTAAAGCGATATCGGTTTACAGCGTTTGAATAACAAACGGCACCGGTAGAAGACGTAAAATAATTGCCGATGGGTTTGTTGCTTATTCAGTATAAGAGAGAAATACGAAATAATTACGAGATGAAAATGAAACGAGACACTAAAACGTTTAGTGAAACGATTTTGTTCCGTTCAAAAAAATCTCACACATCAAATGCGTTTACAAGCACCATTAAACGACCATTCAAAATTTTATAACTGGTACAAACACCGAACACGTGCCTACATGTTTATAAAAAAAACAAAAGCCGCCATCTTGTCCTTACATTTATCAGATCGGAGATCAGGGTCCAATTAAAATAGTCGTGCATCGAGGCAGTCACAATCGACGCGATACGGATCTCTTACTGTGACGCCGGTGACCGATCACCTAGAATACGTTATCTGATATCACTACCTGTGATTAAAAAAAAAAAGTGAATCGAAATGAAATCATCGACCGTTAATTTTTATAAATGGCAATACAATTTTGTACAAAAATAAAATCAACTACAAAAAAAAATATTAGCATCGAGATTAATCTTGTCAAATAAATATCTAATCGTATATATTTCGTTTTATTGATAACTATTCAAAACTATTAGCTTTAAGAGGGAACATTTAAATCCGCGTCCTGCAAAAAGGCAGCGTCGAAAGCTTGTGCAATTTTAAAGGTACAGCGAATTGATCGCGTAAACCGATAGTAATGGCTTTTAATGTCAGCATCGATCTCCGATACACACGAGCTAAACAGATTGTGTTAATGTTACTCCGTGTTGCTAATTTATTAACTTGAATCGTTCTATATTGCACACGTTTCCTTTCATTATATTTATTTAAGTTTTATTTGTATGTGAACAAAATAATAATTTAAGCTTTATGGAGGGATCGTTAGCTGTATCACAAAAATAAAATAAAAAGTTATAACTGTACTGAAATTAACATAGGTAGTTAAAGTTAAATGAAAATGCTTAGACATTATTAATTAGCCGATTTAACAAGTAATAAATAAAAAATAAAGAACTTAAATAAAGGGTAAAGACGTGTGAGTCTTAAGTGTAGTGGAAAGTATTTTAATTAAATAAAACACGGTAATTGAATTTATGCTGATCTTGAAATGTAAATACGTAATGAATACATATTACGATTATTAAATAATAAAAATAAATAAATAATTGAAATTACAAAACTTAATTATTTTTACAAATACAAAATATGTACTAATAATTATATGGTTTTTTTTTTAATTTGACAGTTGCATATTATTTGAAATTATAAATCCTAAAAATAAATAATTGTCTATTGGTTTGGCAACATCGATTTTAAACAGATAACGTTCCATTTATCATAGAGACAGTTAACATTTTATCCGTTAAGACATCACATGTGGGTTGAAAATGAAATATTATGAATCATTTACTTATGTAAATAAGGTTGTTATAAGGTACATAATATATAGGCTATTGTAGATAAAACGTAGAAAACTGTGTATAATTTATTGCTTTGAAATAATAATGTACATATTTTATCACTTGTGTGATAAACATGGATTGCTAGTTTTAGTATAAAGCTTACTTTCATATAATTTTATCTGTTGAATGGAATTTTTGGTGATAAAAGGAACCACAGATTATGCCATACATGCTCACAGCAGCCACTAATCCGAAATCATATTTAGAAATGGAAGCTTTAAAATTTCGAAATTAATATTTATGAAATAAATTCAGGTACAGATTAAAAATATTTCCCGTGTTCTATTTGGATTTAAGCTTCAAAAAAAGTTGTGTATTCATATATTTAAAATTCGAATCAATATATACAAAACAAAACTAATTTTTTTAAAGCGAAGTCGACAACCCTTTAGCTGTGAATCAAAATATTAAAGAGGCTTACATTTAAAAAGTTTTTACTCGTTATCTCTGAAGTTACTGAGAAATAAGTAGGTGTATAAAACATTACTTCAGCTGAATGTCACCACGTATTCTGATAAAAACTTGTCTATCATCCACAGTGATCTCTGCAAGTGTCTGCGGGACGGACGTCGTGCGTCACGATCGGACGGGTATTTGCATATCGCGGGTTCGATTCCACTATCGAGTTACGCTATTTGTAAGCTGTATTTTAATGGTTTGCCTTCGAAGTTACGATCGAATGGTCTGTAGTGTGGTAGGTTGATGTTAAAATTGTATTATTTTGCTTAAATTATACTTTATACGATGAAAACATTCTGCTTTCGATATGTGTGTGTTAAAGGGCAATAAACCGACGATCTTTTTACCTTATTGTGTATGTACCTGTACGATCACTAATTAAACTAAGGATTATTATGGATATTAAGGATTAGGATGTTATTATACTTTCAGGATCTACCAAAAGTAACATTACCGTTTTTGCATCATCATTTATATAAAAAAACATAAATAATTTTACCCAGAAACAAAACGTAGGTTAAAAATAAAATTTATAAAATATATGAATTAATTAATAATTTCTCTATTAAAACGATTAAGTCTTGTTTTTGAAGGAGTTACCCGTGGCAAAAAAACAGATAATTATTCGGACACTAAAATCTTTAAAACTATATTTCAACTTGTATATAATAATAAAAACAATAAAAAAAATTGTATTTTCGAAATTGTTATCATTGAAATAAACTTCTAATTACTAGTCTTGTAAGTACTTTGATAGCGCTGTGGATAATAGTAAGTTGGCAATGCCTTATCAGTCAACATAAGAACAAGAAAGGCGCAGACGTGGCAACTCACAAAAACATTGGCTCACGAAGGTAGATAAACATTTCCACAGCTCTATAAATCTAGATGTCTTCAACAGTACACTGTTATAGCTATTTTCCATTAAATTAATTTATTTAAATGAAAAAATAAATAAGGTGATACAATATCTTGTTCCATACAGATAATTTAGGCCAAAAGTTTGGAACTTATTTCAATTCATATGGAATAAGTTGGCAACACGAATTACATGTTTTACATTTAATTCAAAATCTGTAATTCTTCTTTCTGTTAACTGCCTGAAACTGAGATTACACGAAATCATGAGGGCTTCGAGCGAGGAGGATGCGAATAAATCCTCCTTGCTGTGTACATGATTACGGCGACACGTCATTTTTCAAGAAAAAATGATTACGCTTGGTGATTTGGACTTCAAATAATAATTAAAATTATTATAATACATAAAATATTATATTTAACTGATTAAATTCATTATTATTAGAAATACTTCTTCATGCTAATACGTATATTAAAATACGGATTATTAAAAAAACAAGAGAGAGTCGCGGATGCAACGACATTTTAAAAAAATATTGTAATATTCGATTTGTTAACTTCAGGGCAATACTAGTTCACAAAATAAAATCAACAATAAATAAATGCTATACATTAATATTTTATAAAAATAAAACCAACAATAAATAAATACTATACATTCTACTGGCTTATTTATTATTATCCAGAGCAAAATACTCTTCTCATTTCTCCATCTTCATACACTGGCGCGATTATTTGTTTAATATCAAAATTGAAAGTCAATTCTAATCGCTTGAGATGTATCAGCTGATCGACTAATCTCCTCGTAAACACGGATCAAATGAACCGTTACTGCTTTTAATATTGTTGCTATCAACCAATCCGGTTTCAATATTATTGATAGACAATGATCTGTATCTTTCGGGACTAAAACAGTTCCCATCGTCATCTACCGGACGTGTTGAAATGGTGCCGACTTTTCTCGATAAATAATCCGAAAATTCGAAACCGGATAAGTTAATCGTCAACTGATTGTAATATACATGCTTTAGTTAGTTAATTAGTATTCTGCACGGTACATCTTCAGACATAGAGGAAATTATATTTTTTATCGATTTATTTTTTTTAATCGATTTTATGATTAGATTTGTCATTAAATTATACTTGTGAAAAATTTTAAACTTTGGTAATATTTGTATTTGACTTTTTTTTTTGGTTTAATTCGTTTCCTATGACGACAACTAGACTTATAATGGATAAATAAATAAATATGAGACAACATCACATACATTAAGTACTCTGATCCCAATGTAAGTAGCTAAGGCACTTGAGTTATGGAAAATCAGAAGTAACGACGGTACCACAAACACCCAAGACAACATAGAAAACTAATGATAATCTACATCGACTCAGCCGGGAATCGAACCCGGGACCTCAGTGGCGTACCCATGAAAACCGGTGTACACACCACTCGACCACGGAGGTCGTCATCGTCGGATGGTTTTCTTAAGTATTTTCTAGTGATAAAAAAGAGAACCATCTTCTGTTTATAGAAACAATAATTGACTTCAATGCCGTATTTTTTTAGTCGATCGTTCTACTGCGTTGTAAATACCATTACATTTTTATTGATATATCGTAGTTACTGAATAACTATAATGAAACAGTAAGACTCTCGACGAATAACTTGATAAAGTATACTAATTACTAAGCGTTCGTACAATCGAGGCTAAGTACTTACATAATAATTAAAATGTATTAAATAAATAATAAAAGCAATTATTTTCACAACGAAGGTTGTTTTAAGCCACAATTATTTATACATACATTATAAAAACTAATAAGCGTGTAAATGTATTCACGTTTTCTTTAACTGACCTAATTCTCGGTGACGTTTTACTTTTTATAAATCACACTGCCATAGACAATAATAATTATGTATTATTATTACATTGCTCATATTCCGGTCTAAAGGAATAGTAAGCCTAGTAATCATTTATCGAATTTTATAATAAATTTTTATAATATTTATTTTATTTTTTGAAATGGCAACACTAATAACCCATATACGTTCGAGCTGAAACGTTCAAACTAGCCCTTTTCTTAACGAGTGTTGGCAATCTCGAATATAATCTACACAGCGTGATTGATGTAATGCATGTTAATATTCATAAAGTGTTGCCACATTTAATTTTTGTGGATGTGCGAAGAAAATGGTTGTAACTCGTAACACGTCTAATATAATTAATGTTTTTATAAAATAAAAGTTATTATGTACGTATAGTACAACACAACTTATATGTAGCATCGGCAAAATAAAATCCGTAAAACCGATCACATCCGAATTAAGTACACTATCCAAAATTATCAATATTTATTTCTTATGTGAATATGATCTTTACACAAACGTAATAACTTGTAATATCATATGACCTAGTATATTCGTCAATTTGACATGTCGATTTGCACTTGCTCTTGCACTTGCTTTCTCGAGTTGAACTGACGATGTAATCTATAGCGACGAATAGCGTCTAATGGCGCGATAGGGAGCTATTTCTTTTGTTTGTAAAAATCGGCAGTAATCGGTTTTATTGAAGTTGCCGATGATACATTTAAGATGTGTCGTACTATATGTATGTATTATTGTTTATATTAAAAAAATACATGTGACTGATAATATAAAGATTTTAGTTTTTAGTGAATATTAAGATTAAAAACAATATTACCAGTCAAAATTCTCAATTATAATGTCTGTGTTTTACACTTACGGTCTAGATATTGTCTATTAGTGTAGTGTCTTATCAGTCGGTAATTGTGAAAACTATTAAATGTAACAAATATTAACAACGAATGCCACATCCGAGTTCGAAAATAAGTTTTAAACGTTCCATTCTCTATTACCACCGCGTTGTAATTAAAAAACAAAAATCCTTAGGCACATGTGAGATTTACGATAAGAATGGTTGAAAGTTTTTCCTAATGGATTCTAATCCGTGGCCGTAATAAATTATACAATTTCTTTACATTATTTTACCCTAGATATGTGTTGGTAATGTAATATTTCATTTGAAAATATTTTGTGGAAAGAAATTAAGGTATTTCGTCAAGAGCGTTTAATTTTAAGACAAAGTTCTTTCATCACGTGCTAATATACAGAAGTTTTTTTACAATGGGCAATTAATTGTTTATGGAGATTGATATCTAAATTAGTTATTAAAATATATATTTGAAAATATGAAAATATAAATAAGTATCATTGCTTGTTTATTGTCGGAGAATAGATTTATTAATTTGTATGATACAAACTTTATGACTTGCGGCTAAGACCATATTGATATTGTTAGTTTCGTATATAATAAAAATGGCGATAAGTATCTGGGAATTTCCAATACAGTATATTATATGTTGACATAACACTTATGCTGCATTATCATATTTTTACAGTAGAGGAAAATAACAAATAAAATTTATCACAATATCTCGAATAAACTCGCAAAACATGTTACCCACGTAAAGTAAATAATTTAAGAAAAAATAATATCTAAACAGCGCACAATTTGTATGCAAAATAAATTTCCTGAAAGTCCACACAACGGTCATGCGATCAGCGATCACACAATCACAAAACCCTCATATTCTCTAAAAGTGTACTCCGATAGGCGAGGCTCTATTACCGAGGCGCGCCGTAACTCAGAAACAAGCAAACACGGCAGTCGGCCATTTGCATATCTATCGACTTTTTTAATCTATGCAAAACGCGACGATACGCCCGCGCCGCTCACGAGCCCCCGCACTTAAAAAACACATGCGATTTCATTATTACATGTGGCAACGTTTGATTAATAACACTAAATTCACGAGCTACCGACGTCATACTTTTAATCGCAACAAATTCGACAACAAAATAAAATTAAAGATACAGAGATATCGATACGATCGCGATAAACGGTAAAAGTTGCGTACACGCAACGCTGGAGGCGTCAAAAGTGGGCGGGGCTTATGACGTACGACGTGACGGAATCCGCGCCCAATCGAATCGGATCTCGATTTTAATTATACGAATCGGGAACATCGAGTCGGGTCTATCGAATATTAATATTTCGATCGCGAGCGCGGCGATAGCGTGCGTCTTTGATTCGTTCGTACGAAATTCGCGTGCGTTAAATGCGTAATTCGTCGGACGCGACATTCCGCGAACGCGATCCGAGATAACGTTCCGCAAAAGATCGCAGATAGTTAACTGGGAAAAATGAAACAAGACATTACCTATTCGAACCGAACTCTGCTACTATCACTGCACACTTTTTTATTGTGCTTTTCGTGCTTCATTTTGAACATCACTCGTAGCTAGTCGATTACTTGGGATAACTTCAGTTAAATATTCAGACTTCGAATGAAATTATAGAGATATATTTGAAATAAATGTAAAATCGTGCACGTGATAATTGTATTTTATATACTCCTTGAAAATGACTACAAGATGTGCTTAATAATAAATTTATGTTACATACGACTTTTTAATTGTTTTATATTTAATTTGTCATACTATGGAAATAAAAATGTTTTATACACAGAAACTCTACTGAATATTTAGTTGCTAAGTAGAGCATACTTCACGGGGGAAAATTGAGTCTAGGTAATAATTTTCCAACAATAATTAACATTTACTTCTTTTATTAAATAGTTATTTTTATTTAAATACATTTTGTATACCTAGTTTGCATATCTGTTACATGGTTTTTATTCATACTATGTAAATATAAATTGGAAGATTTGGATATTCAATTAATACCTAATGATCACACTACTCGATTTTGTTATAATTCATATCGTCTATCAATTATCGAAAAAATTTAATCGATAAAGTATTTCAAATGAACCGTGTAAAGCTGTTAGACTGCTATAGTGATTTATAAAACGCTACATCAGCGAGAACAGAACGGTCACGTCAAACGATCTCCTTTGTTACAACACTATCTCGATAAAGGATAGCATCTTGAGTGCACGCCTACGACACGAAAATAATTAACTCGGCTCACCGTCAAACATCGTGTTCGACATCGGCTACTCCCATACCAATTACTACCGACAATCGATCGACTAAGAAGAAAAAAAACGGCCCAACACTATTCCCGACTGGTTTAAAAAAAGAACAAATCATGTGAACGTGTTAACGAGGCTTTGATGGATCGGACTTCAATCTAATATGGCCTTAATCCGACGCATTGTTTTTCTGTATACTTATTTATTCAATACGTTTCGTATTTTTTTTGCAATGATGAGCCGTAATATTGTAATTATTCACGCAGAAATTGTGTCGTTAAATTTTATGTCATTTGTATATTTGGTCAAAACGAAATCCAGCTCGACGTGTATGGTTAACATCGATACATTAAATCGAATAGTTTTTATTCGACTTTATTACTCGACACCCTTCATAACACGACGGTGCTCATTGCGAGCGAACATCGGACGACAATAACAGATCCAGCTGATATCGAGAGTAAAAGAACTCTCGAAACCATGAATAAATCACTAAGTCGCCTGACATTTATCGACATCGACTTTTTTGCAATCGATGTAGGTATTTATTTTTAATAAATTCGAATTTAATCGCAGGCTGGACGCTATCGCGAAAATTGCTAGCGCTGGTCGAGAGATGGCGCTGATAGCGTGAACGGCTTCACAATGTAATTTGTATAATTAAAGAAAATCGCTCGGATTGCGATCGAAATCGAACACGATTTAATCGAGATGACGCGATACGTGCATTAATTTTGACGGTAAAAATTAATATCGCAGCGGGAGATTGAAGCTTGGAATTTCACCGGTAGACGACGTAAAAACTTAATTCGACGATAGTATTTTATTACATGTCATTAATTAAATTGGAATGATGCATTAAGAAATATAGGATATAATTTATAATCTGAGATGGCCCAGTGGTTAGAACGCGTGCAATTTAACCGACGATATCGAGTTCAAACCTAGGCAAGCACCAAATTTTAAAAGGTGTTTTATTATAGTATATATGGTGTTATGAAAATAAAAAGAATGAATAAACTTCGGTAGAATTCGAAAACATAGTGATGCGACTGAAGGATAAACATCGAATCGTAAAAAAGTTGTCGAGTACCGATTGTAGCGAGCAAAGTTCGAGATTTGAAAATTAGCATTTTTGTCGTATAACTCTGCGGCGGTGTCTCGGTAAGCGCCCGATACCGGGGCAGCCGGGCCCGTTTTTTTCACCGTTTTTTAAACGGATTGGACTTTAAAATATTTCTCTATCCGCTGCCAAAGTCTTTTAGTGTTCGGAAAAAGAACACTGAAATATTAGCTTTTAATTTTATTGTTAACCATTACCATTGCATTTCACTAATTACACTTCAAACGTTCGGATACTCTGACTAATAAAAACATGTATTATTTTACTAATTTATTTTACAGGAACCAAAAAACAACATTATATTTTAAATATAAGCGTAACTTCACTCATACCTAATACTCACATCGCCTGAGAGTCGACATCGTAGATAATGCTATCAACACATGTAATTGACTTTAGTCTAATCAAAAATAGCAAAAAAATCTTGGAGCTCTAAAAATCGTTGACCCTTTATCTTCAATGGCAGCTCGCTCATTGGACGAGAGCCGAATTTATGTCGTCGAGTAATCCGAACCCATTTGTATAGATAATTTTTATTATTGCCATCTCTCTGGAGCCGGCCGCGGACGATAACCGCCGGGGAAAGAGTTCGTAATGACGATTTAAATAAGGAAGATGTATTCCTTTCGGCTGTCGATAAGTTTGAAAGAATTTGTGGTTGGAATTCGATTTTTAAAAAACGGAATAGGGCTGTGTTTGTAATTTATCGGTTCACTATAAATTATCTGGATAAATGGCGGAATTATCGGGACGATCGGGTTTGGTATTTTTTTAACGTAATTAGTAGGTACTCAAAAGAGATTTTATACCATAGTGATTTTCTTCAGAGAACATGATTATTAGTTATTTAAAAAGTATAAAAATAATTTTAAGATATTTATTCTTTATTAGTTTCCGTTATCTCTGTCGGACAACATTCGAGTATCTTATATAGGTTCTACTTATTTTCCTATGTCACGATAATCTTTTATACATAAATTTAAATTGGACTGCACATTTCGACCGGAGCCATAAATATTATATGATAATGTTAATGACAAGAGTCTGCCTCCATTTATTAAAAATAGATTTATTTAATATGTTAATTACTTATTCGAAACAAATTAAAATTACGGTATTTTAATTTCGTAACGATATCAAGACGAATGCTTTTACGATAAGACTGTACTCAAATAAAGATAGCCAATATATTTATATTCGATCATCACGATAAATTTTATTGCATATTCGTTTAATACATTAAATAAATTAAAAATGTTTCCAAAGACAAAACAAGACGAAACATAGCTCCTTTTTCTAACTTGTGTGTTTTCAACGTCATACAATGTAAAGCTACCCCCACACATTGACTCAAACATTTAAATAAATATGTTCACGAGCAACCCTACATAGACAATAAACTATGCGTGTAAACTATTTTTAACATGGCCACACTGAGTTTATCTGCCCCCGCTCTTATGGCGCGTTATCTGCGCGAGTGCATTAGTCCTCGATAACGCAACGATAAAACAGATCGGCCGGCGCCACGCTCGATTCCGATTGCTCTCTCGATATAAAAGAAAAAGAATCGATTCTCCGCGATAATGATGTCATGCCACGCTGTCGCAGTTAAGTGTCTTAATTGTGAATTCCTATGTAATGTACCCTCCGTGATAAGCTTTGATCTGAAGAGTGTATATTATTAATTTATTACTAAAATAGCTGTTAATGTTGCGATACGTGTAATAAGTTAATCGTTTGTCTCTCATAATATACAGTCTGAGTAATTGTTCTTTAGCAATGTTATTTCTAAACAGTTGTACGTGATGTGCCGAAATGGCGGTCTAATTTCCCGCCAAAATTAAGAGCCCGCATAGTACGTCGTTTTTCATCAACCTCGTTTGGTGGCGTTATTTATCATGTTTCCCTCAAAATTTCCTTTATATCGTGTTCATTATGTTGACACTGAAAGACTGAAAATTTTGTCTATTCGGCAAAATAGTGTGATAACTGGCGCTAATGATCATAGCCGCCATTTTGTTAAGGCCATTTTGAAAATGTAACGTTTTGTTTGCGACGTGTAATGACACGGGGTAGGGTTTCTTGCAGTTAATGTGTCCAATGTTTAACCGAAGTTTTTGTATCGTTTGAACAAAGGTTCTGCTTAATAACTAGTTGACAGATAAAGTTGGTTTTTGTTGTTTTTGGGCATTTTCGTATAATGTGTGATACACGAAATGAAACCTTAGAAACATGCAAAGATTTATAGTGAAAACCAAAGGGAAGAGAAAATTATGTTGCTAAGAATTATATAACATAACCTACGCTGATGGTGGTCGTGAAAAGTATACAGAATATAGATTAGATATTGAGACAGTTTTGGTAAAAAATAACTTGATATTTAAAAAAAAAACCTACACAATCGACGAAGGCTTATGACACGAATGAAAAGACAATGTGTGTAGTAACATCGAAAAAAGGAGTCAGCCGAGATCAGACGAAGCGAGCCGAACATCGGCGCACAGTGGGCCGATCCCAGCTATCGGCATCTCGGCTTGTTCTCACATCATTACCCGCGCCGACGGCTACAAATTTACATCCAACACAATGGCTATCCGCCATCGAGGCATCATTAAGGTGATTCCGATAGCGCCACCGCCTTTACACGATGAAAAGGCTTAACCCCACGTGCTCCCAAACAAATTCCAACTTTAGCTACCAACAATACGATACCATATCCTTTAAAAACCTGGTGGCGTTTAAACTTTAACTAGTACGGTACAGCCATGACTGAATGTCATATAACTTTTCTACGTGTATCCGATTATGAACATAGTTGTTTTGAAGATAAGGTCGGAAACTCATTGAACAGCTAGGGAATGTTAAGGAAAGGATCAGTCTGCGCCAGTGCAGGCTATCGCGGATTACAATGGAACTTATAATAGGCGATCGTGGAAATTTGCGACAAAAAATCGTATGACGCACGCAAATCAGTCTGTGACGTTATACAATTTATGAAACGTCCAATTAAACAAGCGTCAGTGTAAATATTATATATGTATTTTGTTCTTGAGAGCCCAATATTGCCTCATATAGTAACTGCGGTGTGCAGCAGTCACCACTTTTGAAAGAGAAGAACCTTGAGCCATTGGACAATTCTTTTACTACAACTGTTACCTAAAACGCGTTTTTATATATCTTAAGTCTATTTGGATAAAGCTTCTCAAATACGATATACATATTTTTTAATTTTTCTAAGATTTTGGTTGAGTCTAAGAATAGTTGAAATTTCGCAGTGATCATATAAGGAACACTCCACTCATCCCGATTATGGTTGAATTCAAAAGTGATCACATGCGGACTGTGAGCACTTTGCATACAATGCACTTCGTTATAGTGACGCTCGGACGCGCTGCGCTGACGCAGATGACGCTAGATCACATCTCATCTCCTTAAAAAAATCACAAGACATTTAAATAATCGCAATGTCTTGAAAATATTGAAAGCTTCAGAAGAGACAAGAGGGAAATATAAAAAGTTCTCACCTAAAATAGGAAATAAAAACGTTTGAAAATGGAATCAACATTTTATTCTACATCAGCATAGATATCGTATTTATTATGTATCTGTAGAAATTTTAATTTTTCTTTTTACAATTTCGTTTTACAGTTTTCGTCTTTTAGAAGCATTTTTTATTTGCAATTGTCAAATGTCAGATTGCATTAATCAAACGTAGGTTTCTAAGAGTCAGTCGAAAATTAATAGTCAATTTCGCAATTTCAAGACATTAATAGTACAATACAATTCCCGCTGAGACAACTTCCCACGTGTTTGAACGAAATCGAAGTATTAAAATGTGATTCAAATCGTATGAAGCATTTCGACGTCCGGATGCGTCGACGTGAATGTCAATCCGTTCGTGTCATTGTTTCAAATGCAAGTTTTTATCAAATCAATGACAAAAGATTGCGATGAATTTCCGATTTCTCGGTAAAACTATACATGCAGTAAAATTGTAACAAGACAAAGTCTGACGTTTGAAGACGTGCAGGTATTTTTCGATGATTAATATGAACAGGTGCCTAACATTCAGAGTAGCTGGTATATTTCTTGCTGTGTCTGTGATAGATCTCTTATTGTATAAGATTAATATTTTGCAAATAGCATGTATTTTTTACAGAACTGTGCGTGCTTTTAAAGGAACAACAGTTTTGACCGTTTATTGAAATCCGATTTGCTACTGAAAATCCTTTTGCCCAAAAAAATCAGTTTTATTAGTCGATTCATTTTAACCAGAAGAATAAGTGAGTCGAAAAAGTATACTAAGGGAATCCACTTACATAAGCTAGTCTCAAAATAGCAACGATAAGATCAACAGTTAATTAAATACACAATATAAAATCGCCTTAAACAGTCGTAATAGGTTGATTGTTTAAAAGTGAAATTAATCGAACAATACCGTTCGAAAACAATCGTTCTCGATTACATCTCGATCAGATCCGACGTCGGCGATCGTACAAACAATAACAAGGCGATGACGAAAACCGAAACAATTGCCCGTATTCGGACACAGATAAGTGAATACACGGGGCAAAAGTAAGGAGATAATGTTGATCGCATCTGTAAACAATGGTAGTTGTATCCGCGCTCTCATTAACTACATTCTCAGAATGGAATATTATCACACGAGAATACTACGTACTATCGAATATACAGCACAACTACTGAAAGATTCGTCTGCTAGTACGAACCAGTTTTTTCCGGATCAGCTAAAGGGCCAATGTGTAACACAAATTCAAAATATTCGTCATCTTAATTGAATTCGAAATTCGAACATAAATATGTTTGAAAACATGAGATATTTTTTCTGGCTCTTGTTTGAAAATATTTTTATTGACAACCAATATTAATCAAATAAAAAAAAAAGAAAACCGTCTTTGCATATTTTTAACTATGTTTAGATTTATGACGTCACATTAGAATAGTATTTTAATATTTTTAGGTTATATAACAATTATTTTACTACTTCTTTGTCTTGTGAATTTTACTTAACTTATTTTCATCTAAATCGACATTAGTTATATAATTTTAAAGTTATGTAATATAGGAAAAAAATAAATAATAGTTTATTGCATAGTAACAGTTTGCCATACTGCTGCCTTTAAACCCCTTATTGAGGAAAAGGTTTCGACCTTATTCCACTACGCTGTTTCAATTAACTGTATGTGTTAGATTTTCATGGGACGTGAAGGTATCCTTACGTATATTTTATTTTCTCCTGTGATAACTACATTAATTATAATTAAACACTCATAGTGATCGTCGCTGCGGTCACAGATTATACATATAACGAAGACCTTTTGAATGCGATCATTTTTTAAATTAGATATTTACATTCAATTTGAGTTATATAGTTTTTAGATCAGGCAACACTAATACAAAAATATTGATATATTTTTAATTATCACTCTAAAACCATATAGATTTCCAAGCGAGTACGCAACCTTTACGACTATAAGATTTTAGATAGTATTCGATTGCACAATTTTGTGAGAATCGATAGATCCGAATAATTTGTAATCGATAAACCCATGGCCTATGCTGTTCCCACGTAATTGGCTGTTTGTTTAAAGGAGGCACAAAGGAATCGTGCGACAAAACGTTGTTCTTACGACGCATTCATATCTTGTGATAAAACTGCATTTTATAAAACGGTTAATTTTTTATTAATTGTCCTATAATGATTATTTTTCAAACTTTTTTTAAGATTGTACCAATTTACGTTCAAATCAAGGCTATTTTTAACCGACTTCTAAAAAAAGGAGGTTGTCATTTCGATATGTATGTATATCATCGTCATAATTTAATTATATTGGGGTATGATGATTCACTTTCAAGCACGTGTGATTAATTTTCTAAGTGTATGTTTGTCCACGAATTTCTCGAAAACTGAAAGTCGAATAGAGATGATCACTTTTAATCTAAGTTGGTTCAACTCAGGGAAATGAAATTGGCTGATTGGTTTTCAAATCCATACAACGGATCCAATCCTCGGTTAGTTCCAGTGGCAAACTGTGTGTAAGTAGGTTTTTCTGATGGACAATTTAAGTAGCCGACCGGAGTTTTAATGTCGGCAGCGGTTACTTTACCGTGCCTCGAAAAACAAGCGAAGTCGTTGATATTGCGGATGAATTCTCAATTGTTTCTTGGATTATGAAAGTGAAGAAGGAAGCTTGTGCATTCGTTAGCACACACTTGTGTACGATAATTTGTTCTGTGCAATTGGCTCGAATCTCTTGAGAATCGCAGCTGCACAAAATTAATTATATAAGTACATGTAGGCGGGCATTTCTTAGAAACAACTGTGTATATTTTTGTGATTCTTGTACTGATGTCATTTATGTATATTTTCTAAAGGTCGCAACATGCTAATTGCTAGGCATGCTAGGTAGGTATCACCCATTCACACATTGTTGCCAGTAAGTCATGCACAAGGGACATAACAACTTAGCACAGCATGAGGCGCACTGGAGACGTAAGGAATAATTAAGATTTTTTACAGTCAAAATATCTATAGCTGCTAGTAACGGCTTACCAAAAGGTGCCTTATTTGTCCGTCAACCTACCTATACCTACTACAAAAAAAAAACATAATATATAAAATAAATGAAGAGAAAATTTTCATAAGCAACGAATATAATTTTCAAATATACATATCTAAATGCGAGCTGCATCAACGATACTGGCAGTTTTATCACGGCGTCGACCCTGGCCCGAGTGGACTGACTCAGGCGCGTTGGCACTCGAGCGATACAAATTAACACTAATAGAATTTATTTCTATTTGTGAACAGATAAATCAATCGAGGCTTGTGTGGACGAGAAATGCTTTAAACTGCCCCTTGATTGTCATTTTGTTCGATCTTTTTGTGCGGTGAAATTTAGTTCGATAGAAATAAATACTTTCTATTGATATAAAATTATAATAATTGTTTATATTTTTGTTTTGAGTATTATTTTATTTCATTCTGTTTAGTTCTAAGACTTCTAAATTTTTATGATTGTGGTGTAGAATAAAGTATATTATCAACAAAATCAGTAAATCATTTCGGACTAAAATATAAGTTAGGGAGTGAGTTACAGACAAAAGGGAGATGACAAAAACAGCAAACTAAATGTAGAACTATCAAGATGTAAAAACTCTATTTTTGTTAAGGATAGAAGTGTCGTAAGTTATCATCGTAAGTCTTGTTGCGAATCTTAACATTCGGTTCGATTGTCATTTGTTTCCTATAGAACTTAATTGGCGACTGAATTAAAATAATTTCTTTTTATTTGTTTTATGATCGAAGATATTACAGTCTTCCTTTAGTATAAATACTTTAAAATAGGTATATATATTAAATATTGAATGAGAATCTTTAACTATACTAGAAACTGTTTATGGTATTTTATTTATCAGATTAACAAATATAAGACCAAAAAATATATTACTCCTTACTGAAACTTTGAAAAGGAGATACTAACGGAACAGAGAATGTGTATATCTTTGTATGAACACACGAAACATATCCCTATAATTGTCGAACCTGTTCGAAGCTGCGATAAAGGTGAACCTAAGTAACTTGTCAGTTAAATCCATCGCAGTAAACCTGTAAAGGGAGCGCCTACAAATGGCTACAAATCAGCCCGGCTGGGCATTCGTGTACGCGTCTTTAGCACGCGTCGGAGCGGCGATTGTTGGTAAATAGATCCAACGCTACGACGCAGAAGGGAATCGTTCGCGTTATATCGAAACGATTTGTTTTATATGACGAATGAGTTATTATTAGTCCCTGACGACACTAGACTAGACTTGAGCCGATTTGGTCCAATGGTTAGAACGCGTGCATCTTAACCGATGATTGCGGGTTCAAATCCAGGCAAGCACCACTGTATGTATGTGCTTAATTTGTGTTTATAATTCGTCTCGTGCTCAGCGGTGAAGGAAAGCATCGTTTAGAAACCTGTATGTGTCAAATTTCATAAAAATTCTGTCACATGTGTATTCCAAGACGCATTGGCACAGCGTGGTGGAATATGTTTCAAATATTCTTCTCAAAGGGAGAGGAGGCCTTTGCCCAGTAGTGAGAAATTTACAGGCTGTTGTTGTTGTGGGCGTTACTAACAGCTTGGTGAAAAAAGCTGTAATAGCTTAACATGTGACATATGTTCCGTTTGAGGGGTCTGATACTACACTGTGCTTTAAAATATTTATAAGTTAAATAAGATCAATCCATTGGTTATTTTCAACAGGTTAAGATTTCAATTACTAATATTGTTGCGCATTTGATAGTAATTCTACAGTAGATAATAGATAATAGTTGGAGATTTTAGTTGAATGTCGGTTAAAGTTAATTACAAAGTTAAACAATTAAAAACAAATATATTTTTAGATACGTTTTGTCGTATTGTATTGTTAATTTTTGGAGTTTAAAATCCATAATCAAATTTGGGCTGTTAGAAATAAGATGAAAAAATCGTCAGTTTAAAATATCGGATAAGTGACAATGGATACGAGGCGTCGTGTTTAAAGATTGAATCGTAGAGTAATCTTAGATTTACAATTAACTATAAAATTATTAATCTGTCATTTAGATACACGTTGACAATTTGAGATAACATATGATTTATGACCTGCGACTGGTCGTAGTACTTGTAAAATAATTATATGTTCGTCAACATACAAAGTAGTAACAAGAAGAAATAATATATAAATCAGACACTTTAAAAATTACATACAATTAAATTCGAATCATAACGACCTAAATCAACGTCGAGAATTTATTGAAAAAAAAAAAACGGCTAGTTTGTAAAAGGAACACTCATCATCCTTGTACGGGCGTAGATAAATGTGACAGATGGCATTACTGTAGTACTCGAACTGTCTTCGCTTTCGATTCGAGAGTCGCGAATTCGCGATCGGTCCCGCGATACGCCGCGAATGACAATAACCGGACAGGCCACCGATGTCGCCGCTGATACCGATGTGTGGTCACCCTTACTTTTTACTCGATTATAGATTGTATTGTGTTATGAATCGATATTTATTTCGGTTGTCTTGTAAACGTGTTTTTATGCGCATTTTCTGTATTATGCTTAATATCGTGTCGCCGGCTTTGCTTTGTCGATTAATGGTGCATTCTCAAAGGCTATTGAGAATTTAAAACGCGTTCTCGGGTCGTTAAGGATGTGTGTTCCGGACGTTTGCGGAGTTGGCTCTTTGCATAAAATATACCTGTGGTACTTTGCTGGTTGAGAGGTGCTTCGATTCATGACTGGACTTACCTGAAAAGAAAATTAAATTTAGTTATGATGCAAAAATGACTAAGTAGTATTTAATGTGATCTTAAATCCGAAATTATTAGGTCATCTCGTTTTATGATTTAAAAAAAAAGTTTAACTCGAAATACGAACACGAATTACTACGTATCTGTCTGTCTGTATGTTCGCGATAAATTCGAAAACTATTGAACTTATTTTCATGTGGTTTTCACTACAAGATAGAAGGGTTCATACTGAAGGTTTAGGTATATAATTTATTAAGATTTTTGTGTAAATAAGTTGAAACGAATTGTTAAACATCTCGGAAAAAGCAACAAAAAATTAACAAAAGGTAAATATATAAAAAACAACTTTTGTCCACCCGTGTGAAGCTGGGTGGGGCCGTTTGTATTTTATAAAATATCAATTGATTAATTTGTACCTCAATTAGTTGTGAACTATTATAACATTTAGATTGCAAGTTTTACAATGGCCTTACAATTAAACGATCTTAGCAATTGTTAGAATTTTTTTTTTTTAAATATATTCAAAATTAGTTCGACAGCGAGACGCACGCGGGTGACACAATTTTGGCTCGTAACCGTATTTCGTATGCGTGATTACGAATTCATATCGCTTAGATTATAGTCCTTATTATTAACGATATAAGAGTTACTGTTCCTGTTACATGTGTGTGTCAGATTTATATCTTTCGTGTCACGCACACCACGCCCTTCTGCTACGCGCTTGTCAACGCCCGGCCTATGAAATATGAATTTTTGATATCTATATCTAACGAAAATCGAGGTATATTATATTTAAATACGCTCTTAAAAGCATTTTACTTGGTGGTAGGGCTTTGTGCAAGCCCGTCTGGGTAGGTACCACCTACTCATCAGTTATTCTACCGCCAAACAACAGTACTCAGTATTGTTGTGTTCCGGTTTGAAGGGTGAGTGAGCCAGTGTAACTACAGGCACAAGGGACATAATATCTTAGTTCCCAAGGTTGGTGGCGCATTGACGATTTAAGGAATACTTAATATTTCTTACAGCGTCATTGTCTATGGGTAATGGTGACCACTTACCATCAGGTGGCCCATATGTTCGTCCGTCAACCTAAACCATAAAAAAAATTTTTTTTCAAGTGTCACGTCAAAGGATTAAATTGAATATAAAGCTACCAGGTTAATAGGATACGCTGCTAGCATTCTTGCCATTTCGAAGTGGTCAAGTTTTTATAGAAATAGTTGAATTGAATTTCGATTTGTACCTATATATTCATCTAAGTCATAAATTAATAATAATTCTTCTTTATTTTAATCTAATAGTTTTCGATCATGGTTTGTGTGCGGAGTAGAGACTTTTAGTTTTGTTTTCCAGAGAGAGAATCTATCTCTTGCCAAATTCCACTCAGATCCGTTCAGCCAAATTTGGGCCACATTGGCGCTGTAAAAATTGTAACCATTTTTTAAATCACCAACGCGCAACCAACCTTGGAAAGCCAACTTTTCCAAGCCAAGCTCACTTTTCGTATTGGATCACAAGAATACTATTTTCGTTTGGCGTCAGAACATCTGATGGGTACTTACTTAGACGCGCTTGCACAGAACCACCAAGTAAAGCGGTATAAGTATACAAAAATCTTTATCAAATGTCACCACAATTCCAAAAGTTACAAATGACAGTTCGCCTCGAACCGGGTCTATGGTAATACACCACATGCCTTGAGTTCATCACGCAATATCTTGGGTTCATTTCCTGATTGTATGTCATATTTTGACATTAAAATATTGTATTTGACTTAACGAACAAATACATAAGTTCGTTTGACAAATACAATCTTTGTATAAACAAAGAAGAATCGACTGTTGTCTGTTTTTACATCATTAATTTCTAGAGAAAACGTTTCATTAAGAGCCGAAATGGTTCAATGATTAAACGTGTATTTTTTAGAAGAGGTCGTGTGTTAAAACTCATATTAATAAACACTAATAAGTTTAAATCCTTAATTTTTTTTTAATCCATTGCTCGCCCGTAATATTAGGTTCGTATATACTATCTATATATAATATTCTTAGGTGACTGAAGACGATAAGTGAAAAATGTGACTGCCCTATATTGAGACACTGGGTACACACATATGTATATGGGCCCTGTGCCCCTATGTCTAAGCCCAAGTATCTAAAAGTCCTAAATTAGTTACGTGGTATGCATATATTGTAAGATATATTGTTACCAAATCTATATACCCTGAGCCTGAAATGAATAAATTAATATACTAACAATAGTAACATGGTCTGTCTGTTTCCATGTCACACTATCATGGCTAAACTATTCAACTGAAATTGATGAAATTTAGCATGAGGTGATCTTAAAACCTTTCCCATATAAGCACTAACATATTCATGGACTCTTAGTGGATTTTTTTATAATTATAACACACAGAGCAATTTTTATTAGTATTTCGAATTTCACAAAAAGGTAAGTCGGTAGATTTTGTTATACATGCGTTAGTCAAAGGCGCCTCAAAAAGTGCGTATGAACACGCTACGCGTAGCGTGACATCCACTGATAAGAGATAAAGGAAAGCCCACTGTCACGCTAATTTGACGTAAGTTGTCTTTTATGAAAATACAGATTAAATAAAATATAAGTGCATTAAGTCTTCGAAGGAGTTTTATAATGTCATATTTTATCATAACTTTGTTAAAATCGAGTTTTGAAAGCGTCGTGTCAGACTTTTATTTGATAAAATTATCAATACAATTAATTTTAGTAAGTTATTGGGTTCCGTCGCACATCTACTACAAGCTATTTATAAGTCTTTTTCCATCTAAAAATTAATAGGAAGTAGTCATGATATTTAATCTTCATGTATAATGACGTTTCGTTAGCTTGGTTCACTTTTTAAGACATTTGTATTTGTTTGACAGATAGAAGTCCCATCAAAATCGGTCCACCCGTTCCACAGATAAGCCGGAACAGACAGTCAGACAGACAAAAATAAAATGTTATTTTGTCAGAACTACCGTGTAAACATATTCATTTAATAAAAAGCAGTTATTTTAATATTACAAACAGACCTCCACTATCAGCATTTAAACATAGGATAACATAACATATTATACCATAAGAAGATTTTGGAAAAACAAAGATATAGAAAGAGAGATACATATATTCTTTTAGTTTCATGTATAAAATTATTATTGGTGCTAAAATTGGTTTTAAAGTTTGACAAGTTTTTGTAAGAATTATATTATATAAATTTAGATTGAGTAGCCTGTTTAATGAATTTTATGAATTTTTCAAGTTTTTTTTTACACACACACAATGACTTGGATTTTCATTGAAATATTTTGAGCGATGCCGTAACACACCCAGGCCCGCCCAGATATGTCGTGTGCTATGATTGCACTCTTAATTACAAACGTAACGCTTTATGAGATACATAAATTATAGCGTGTTTTGATGTTACGATATATTTTTTATTTCGTAACAGAAATGATGAATCTACGAAATATACATCGTGTTTAAATATAACATAAAAAATGAAGCTTGTGTTACAAGGATCTTTATATGTAACGTAAATATTACCAATGGTCTGATGACGAGTGACCATTATCATTATTTTTTTAATTTGATTTAGTCAGAGAACTGATGGTATTGCGTTGTTTGTTCGTCTAAATCAAATTAAAAAAAAAAAAAAAACATGTTCGGAAATAGGGACTGACGTAAGCCAAGCGCGGTATTCCATGAGATCTAAGATCTGTCATTACAAACTCTTACTCGTCAGACATAAAATACAAATACTGCAGTTTGTACTCAGTTGTATTTTACGAAGATTATTTTTTCAAAGTTAAATTACTAGCAACCCCCTTGAATGCCCCTTTTAACTGTAATCAATGCTATGAGGAAACTCTGGTGACCATAGACAAACGAAATATCTATTACAAAAGAGATTTTAATATATTCAACTAAACTCGGTAACGACGTGGGTGCCGCTGATAGTGATCTAGGCATTGTCAACGTGCCTAGGCCCTTCGTATTCAGTTAATAGAATCCGGTATCGAACCTTGTACCTTGTTGCTTGTCGTGTCTGGATTTATTGTGAACCATCGATCTTGCATCTCGGGATATCCATTTGTTTTTTAAAAATTATAAAGCCATTTTGTTAGACGAATGATCGGAATTAAAGATGTTTGTAAAGATTTTAGAAATTTATTGTTTATTTTAAAAACAAGTACTTTTTAAAATATACTCTTCTCAAGTATATGATCATTTCTAAAGTCTCAATAGCTGTGTTCCATATTTAAAAGTTTCATTGAAAATTCTAAAAAATATCTATTTAAAATTCTTTTAATTTAATTTCACCTATCATTACTTTTTACTTGTTTGCCAGTAGTCATATCCCGAAATTTGAAATTATTTAAATTATAAACGATTACATTAATGTATGTTACTCGAGTAGTTCAATATATTATTTTCGTTTATATACCTTCATAATTTTGTTTTTATAATAATTTTATCAAAGATTTTATACAAAACATCAACAACATATATATTTATATACATAAGTATCTAAACCATAAAATGTCCTTTATAATTGTATCGAAATCACTTCGTACCGACTAAATTTTCCAATATCTCTGAGCTGTCATGTCTAAATTATAATAACTCTATAATCTTTGACAGTTCTTGGAATCTAAGTACTATAATAATATATTCTTCATTAAAATCTTTATAAACTAAGATTTTTGAATAAAACTTTTTAGTTTACATTCTCTACGGATGTTGGTGTCAAGTGTTGTCAACGTTAAAAACAATTAATAGAGGAAAAACTTTGTTAATTTATCAAGTAAATCATGTAAATACATATATTATCAACCAACTATCTTGACGATGACGTCGAAGTGGAGTTCATTAATTAAAACTAGAATTTACTGTCATTTAAATTGTAGCTACGCTTACAAATATATCGTTTTATTGAGTAAGCATCGACTAAGGATGACATTTTGGAAATTCATTTCATAAGGTGATACAGGTGTTGCAGGTTTGCATGGAAGTCCGTCAGTTTTAAAAACAAGAAACTTTATTTTTAGGGCACTGATTAAAATGAGTTGATACGTATTTCAGATAATGTAAACCACCAATACAAATACACAGTATCTTTGACACCTTAGATATTCGAAATACGAATTATAATAATAAAGCAAAACAATAAAAATCTATGTAAAAGTAACTTTAAGTTATATGCACCTGTGTCTACGTTTCCTTTGTCCCGATTAGATGTAATACAAACTCTATCGGGATATAGAGTAGACTCGATGCGATCGGCCATTGAACGATAGAGGATTTATGTATCGTTATCTGTGCGCGTCTTAATTTACTGCTAAGGGTGAAGTTACACGAGTTAAATCATACCAATAGATTATTAAATGTTTTCCTATTAAATTTTGTTTTTTTTTCTTGGCTGAATAAGTTCAGACAGTAATCTCAGTTCGATGTTGTATTAAGAAGTAAAAGATGGTGACGTTTTATTTTTGAATAATTGGAAAACCCAAGTCTGCATTCAAAATAATTTTTAATTGTTACAAATTGCATTACTGTTTTTTTTAAACAAACGCTGCCTGCTGCATAAAAGGGTCTTGGCAGCAACTGACGACAAACCTCTAAATCGAAACCATGGTCAACTGGTAGTATATATATATATATATATATATAAATATAAATAATTATACTAAATAAATTATTATAGTATATTATAGTATAAATAATTATACTAAATAAATTATTTTAAAGAAGATTTCTCTTTTATTTGAAGATGATTCTTTTAAAATTGGAAGGAGAATGTATGATGAATAAATATCAACTAAATTGGAAAGAACTTGTGTTTTCTTAGGGGTAATTTTTTTATAGTCATTATTACTATTAGTAAAAAAAGTAGTAAATATATCCATCGGTTTGGGAGAATTTTTCAAGAGTATACACTCGAGTACGGAGCGCTGAACATTTATTAGTAGATAGTTGTAAAGTTTGTTATCGCAACACGCGTAGCCAGATGTGGAGATAGCGATTATTGCCACATTTAATATACATACATACGCCAAAACTGAGCATGATCTTGTATAAGTGTTAAAGTTAACTAAAAATAGCAGGTTTAAAGTCAATCAAGCTTTACCTAATTTTATTGATACTAATTTTTGTTTATAATTCATTGCGTGCTCGGTGGTGAAGTGTCAGAGAAAAACTACATGTATCTGCTTAAATTCTTTGACATGTATATGCAACAGATACCTACAAACATTTTCATATACATACGCCAAAACTGAGAAGTTGATGATTTAGTGAACAGGAGTGACGTAGGAATCAGTAAGAATAGCTAAGAATAACTAAATCGACAACAATCGCAAAACTTAGTATATAATAATTATTTATATACATATAGCATTTCGTTTATATTTATAAGAAGATGTATGTGTCATAGAGGTCACGTTAGAGGTCATCTATGTTTATTGATACTAAGAGAACTATGACCCATATCTTACATTGTAACTATGTTAACTTTATTTAAAAGAAATCGATCATATTAATATGAGCACCATATTTCGCACTTAAAAAAATCATGAAATTTAAATTGTGACGTTGCCTTGTAATAAAGACATGCAGGCAGTAATAAAAATGAAATTATAGATAAGATTCACCAAAGGTATGCACAACACGTTTGAGGAGATAAAAAAAATAACTTTGTTTTCAATCCTGCCTATAATCTTTGGCAAGTATATTTGTTCATAGTACCTACTGCTAGTCATATAACATAAGGGAGTCAAAATTTTTATTGCCATTAAAATATAACAAGAGTTAATACATATGACGACCTCCGTGGTCGAGTATGTACACCGGTTTTCATGGGTACGCCACTCAGAGGTGCCGGGTTCGATGTTTTGGGTCTTGATGTTTGTGGTGCCGTCGTTTTTTCTGAATTTCCATAACACAAGTGCTTTAGCTAACATTGGGATCGGAGTAATGTATGTGATGTTGTCCAATGTTTATATCAGAATTTGTCATATTTTTACATTTTATTGGAGCCTATAATATGACGATTCTAAGTCTACTGTAGTGTAATAAATACACGAAAATATTACGACTTGAGCTAACTCACTCACCCCTTAAGCTGAGACACATCCATACGTAATTCTATCGACGTTTCCCGATAGAATCGTTTATCAGAAACAGCTGATAGGATCCTGACAGATTTTCAATAAGATACAAGACTTTTTTGCAATTGCAAATAAAAAGAAACAAATAAATACCACGGTATTGCACTTTGCGTTTCGAAAAACTTAAAAACAAATATATTATGTTAATTTTATATCTTTCCTTATCACGTGTATGGATATCGTCGTCCATTGTATGAGATAAAAGCTTTTAACACATTTGCATATGTTATCAAATGAAACAATTTGACGGCAACCGTGACTGTGACGCTGGACCAAGACATACATATAAACTGCAAAATGTAGTGTTTCTACATTATTAAAGTGAAATTTCTTTTGGTTCGATTTGAGTAAAATGCTTTATTTGTAACTATAGAACCGCCCCGACTTCGCACGGGTGCTGATACTAAATATACTAAAGAATTTGTTAATTTACGACATCACATTAGAAACTTTTAAAATTATCGGCGTTTCTTTACTATATTGCCCATGCATTATATACAAAAACCTTCCTCTCGAATCACTCTATCTGTTAAAAAAACTGCATCAAAATCCGTGGCGTAATTTTAAAGATCTACGCATACATAGGAACATGCGGCGATAAGCGACTTTGTTTTATACTATGTAATGATAATGATGTTTTAAAAGCAACGACAACATAGACACGTGTACAGAGGTTTATTGATTTTTTAAGGTGAAATTTCTGTGACAAGGAATAAAGTTTTAAAATTGAATTAACACGATATATTTGTATGTCTGCCTTAATATGAGCATATGCCTGAAAGTCAACAGGTATTAATTCCATGCTTTTTTATCATCTACAAAACTTGTATCGAATAATATGCCTTTTTTACCGTTTAATAAAAAGATAATTCGATAAAATAAAAGAAAAAGTAACAGTAATTTCAATCGAAGTATAATTACATTTTTATCCTAATAATGACTTTAATAATTACTGTGGCATAAACAAAAATTACGTATTAAAAATGTTCTTGGTCGTAAACGCTAATTTGTATAGTGATTCGGTAACCGATATTTGGAAGGACCAAACAGTATGAAATATATCCATTGTTTATTTTGCGTTCCGTTCTAAATGCATCCATGAGCACATGCTTATCAATTTTATGATTTCAAGACATTTTAACAGACTAAAAATAAAGAATAGTTTTTTTTGATAAATAACGATAAAGGTTGTATATTTTTGTGTGGGATATGATTGTTGTTTATGAGGTTGTTGTTTAAATGAAACGAAATCTCAATATTTAATTGTTGTATCACTTGGTTACAACTTGAAGTCAAAAATGACGACTTCCGTGGTCGAGTAGTTTGTGTCACCGGTTTTCATGGGTTCCGAGGTTCCGGGTTCGACTCCCGGCCGAGTCGATGTAGAAAAAGTTCATGAGTTTTCTATGTTGTCTTGGGTCTGGGTGTTTGTGGTGCTCTCGTTACTTCTGGTATTCCATAGCACAAGTGTTTTAGCTATTTACATTGGGATCAGAGTAACGTTTGTGATCCAGTTTTGTCAAATATTTATTTATTTACTTATATTTATAATCGTATAATTAAAAAGGCGGTAAACTGTATTCTGTGATTTGTTTTTTTAATTTTATAAAAACAGGTAAAAGTTATAATGCTTTCAGCTTTGTATATTTTTATGATATGCATTAAGGCATAAGAAATATAAATGGAATACACAAGTATGCGTGGGTCTATCCACTGATCTGTTATAGGCCCGAGATACCCGCAGTTGAATTATCTGTTGGGTGGGCGACAATG
The DNA here is from genome assembly GCF_905220365.1 of Vanessa cardui. NCBI lineage: Eukaryota > Metazoa > Arthropoda > Insecta > Lepidoptera > Nymphalidae > Vanessa > Vanessa cardui. The sequence goes on from NC_061129.1 coordinate 2,004,286, forward strand.
CCTACGTATGACTGAAAGGTCCCAGGGTCAACCTGGAGACAGGCTTGTATGAGATATTCTGAATACTTATAAAAATATTATAAAGATACTTTTTTTTATTCACGTTCTTTGGATAGTTAATATGTTTTTTGTTAATTCATTTTATGTGTATACAATAGGTGAAACATTAAAGTAAAGTAACAGCTTTTAAATTTCCCACTGCTGGGCTAAGGCCTCCTCTCCCATTAAGGAGAGGGTTTGGAACATATTCCACCACGCTGTTCCAATGCGGGTGGGTGGAGTGCATCAGAGTGAGTGGATAACATCTACTTATCGTTTATTTTAGCTCAAGAGCAATTCTTAATATTGTCTAAAAGTTGGCAAAGTGAGCCAGTTGTAATTCACACATAAGATGGGATATTTAAGTTCAAATGTCAACATATATCCGTTCAACGACGGTTCAGCTTGCCTTTTGAAAAAATTAAAAACTATATTAAATATTATTAAGAATTTAAATATTACATGGAACCCACGACACTCGCGCGATTTCTATACATCTCCGTGTCGTGTGTGGGTGGTTTTATAATTATTGTTGTTTATCTTGATGTTTGAAAGGTTCGAGTCAAAAGTTCAATAGCAAATCGAATATGTGTAATGTCGTAATGTCTGGGATAGGGTTGGGACGTTATGTTAACGGTTACGCAATAGTGATGTGCATAGCTAATGAAACGCGATTCAATGATTAGAACTGGCATTTAATTATATGATTTCATAAATTTTCATAAATTATACATAATTTAACTGGAGATGAAATATGGTTACATATGTTATTTAAATATATTATATAAAGTTTTGAATATCTTGTGTATTAACTCATTTCCCGAGCTTTGATGGAAGCCGAAGTGACACTTCAAATACAAACGTTTATCATTTAACATTTTCAATTTCAATAATATTTTAACTAGCAACATTTTTTAGACGCGTTTTAGATCGTACGTATGTGTGCGTGTGTGACGTCACTCATGATCAAAAGAGTGATATATATTACAACTGATTAGTAGCTACGATACTTTATGGCAGATGGAATACTATCAAACTCACTTTACCGTAACCGAAGAAACTAGATACATTGTCTATTTCTTCAGGTAGGCTGCAATGCTGAATGTATCCTGATCAAGACCTGATTTAGGACAGGAAAAACGGGGCAACTGCCCTGGGGCCTTCACAAGAGAGGCTCTACAATAGAGGAACCGATGAGTTAAGAATTTAAATAAAATATGTGTTTAGACATATGTGTATGCAAATAGTCAACAATTTTTATTGACAATTTTGACTGTCAGAAATTAAATTATTCAAATTTATTTTTTTAAATCAGAATTAGTGACCTCCAGACTTCTAAATTCGATCATGGATTTGATATTTATACAATTTAAAATGTCAATAAAATAATTCGATCATACTGGGAGTACATTTCCTAGATCGAACTTCGTAATAATAATCTAGAGAACCGTGACTAAGTATACCACACGCATCTAACGAGGTATATTTCTTGATTCACATCAAAGCATTGATAGCCAGACGTGTATACGTCGGTCCACTTATAGATATAAACGGACATACGGTATCGCTAATGTGAACCTAATCTATTTGCCAGACGTTATCGAGAGTAAATATAAAATTGAAAGCATCTTATCATTATGAGCGTGATTGCATTGTTTTGATTACTTCGATTTTGATTTTCTTTTTTTTTTTTATAGTCGTCAGAATGTGTTGTTTTTTTTATCTGTGTTTTTGATGTGGGCTTTATAAAATATTGTCAAGACCGTAAAGAATGTCTGTGAATATATTGACAATACATATATATAATATTTAATTTTAACAATATTTAAATAAATGTAATAGTGTCTTAATTATTATAGAAAATAGTTTGTTCAAAATATATATTTTTTAAATGTCACATATAAAAATATAGGATACGTTTTTTTTAAATTTCTGATTTTATATATTTATTTATTTTATATTTATAATCTACTAGCGGCAGATTTGTAAATCCGCCACTGTCTGTCCCTATGTATGCTTAAATCTTTGAAACTACAAACCGGAATTTGATGCGGTTTTTTTTAATAGATTCGAGAAGAATGTTTATATAATACATTATAAATTTATTAAAGAAACACTGATAATTTTAGAATTGCACGCATGCGAAGCCAGAGCGAGTCACTAGTTATATTAGACATTATCGAAAATTTATTTATCGTCAAAGAAGTTAGAACGTCATATGACGTCATTAGAAAACCAATATGGCGGAGGATTATCGTGAGTGCATTCGACGATTAGCTTACAGATGTTATATTTTATCTGTATGTGAAATGGAAACGAACGCTGACGGCACTCGTAAGCAAATCGGGTTCGTTCTCATATCTTTCATATCGTCTTCAAGAATTTATATCCTAATTACCGGACCTTATTGTTAGCAATTTATTATTTATAAACGTATTCGATCCTTTATTGCTCGAGATAAAATTCGAGTTACCGCTAATAGCGGCCGGTACAAATGACTCGACTTTTATGAAATATCGATATGAGATTTTTTTTTTTTTTACATTTTGTGTGGCGAGTTAAACGAAACGAAATGAACTTTTTTTAGACAATGAAAACTCGATTCTGGTGACATTGGGATGAGATTTTTTGACCGGAATCAGTATCGGCTCATGTTTTTACTACTTTGTATTTATTTTTCGATTTTTAGGTGAGTTCGTCTTCAGTTTTCTTTCGTAGTTCATGACAGATATCGAATGCTGAAACCGCGACTATTAAGACAATGAGTTTCTATAGATAATAATCTAATAATAAAAAATAATGTTGAACATATGTATATACTTATATATTTTATAGGGAAGATCAATTCGCATACGAAATATAGAGAGTTTATATGCATATAGGTATTGCTAAACATTTACATATTGTGCAGAAAAAGTTTCTACCTTGGCTTAAAGCGAACATAAATTAAAAAATCTCTTTTAAAAATAATATTAGAACAGTCATAAATTCTATATAAATAGCGGCAACCATGCTTCATCGTGCACTAAGCGCTAAAGCTGGGTTTATACATGTGAAATAAAACGCGCAGTGCGGTGTGCGGCGGAGATAGCCGGCCTGATGGATGCGCCGCGCCGATAACGCCTTTGACTTACACGACCAAAAGGTAAACAGTACTGGATTCAACTACGTACGATGCTTTAACATTTTACTGTTTTATACGTCAAATATTACACCGAAACTCGCGTTGTATTTGAAGATTTTAAAGTGAAACTCCTTTGGGTGATTCGATTCAATGATTAAGTAAAAAGTTTTTGCATAATAAGGTTTCACTTGCATCTTATATTCCCATGATTTATTTTTGTTATATATTGGATAATATTTAAAAAAGTGTTGTTTGAATTACTTATATACAAATACTATGTACTTAATAAAACTATGTTTGTGCGTATGGTAGTAAAAGTCTGAGCCAGTAAATTCACCAGCTTGATAGTAAGCTGCACCGTGCGTATACTTATATGTCATATATATGTATACAATTTTAAATAAAGCCACTGCTGCTGTTTACCTACAGCATCAAATAAATAAATATGAAATTAAAACATGTAAAATAAGTTCTCCAGTATCAAAACCGGGGTCATAATGTCTACGTTCTCACCAATATACATTAAACACGGTGAAACATGCCCAAAGATTTTCTTGCGCTACAAAGATACAATCCGTCATAATTTCTATTCAACTTATTTTTAATAAGGTATTGAAATAAAATTCAAAGTTGTGCATTAGAGATAGTCCCGGTCTGATGGACAGGACATAGCGACGATATCACCTTTGACCACACCACACCACCACCTCATACAACCGAAAATCATGTCTCATTCAACATTTTTGCTACTAGTAACACTGACATTGCGCGCTATTTATAGTTTTAGGACAATCATTTAATTATTTTTAAGAATTATTTAAATTCGAATTTCGAATCTAAAATGATAGTGTCTTTGGGCGGTGGTTAACTTTTACGATAATGGTTTATTTGTCATTCTGCCTACCCATTATGCCTAATATAACGTTCTAATTTCAAATATTAAAATTAAATTTAAAAAAAAACAGTACCTATTCTTTGTGCCACAAAAGTTATAAAAAAAATAAACGCACTGTATATGTCCATTAGAGATTAGTTCTGTGATGCCGCCTTTGTTACCCATCATTCGTTTAAATATATTCTTCAGTTTATATATAATAAACAATAAATAAAATTTTAACAAAAAGAAAAACCGACTTTAAACAAAACAGTATTTTAAAACAAATTAAAATGCACTAAAAAGTAATAAAAATAATTGCATATTTAACATATTTTTGAGAGTCCTCCTAGGTAAAATGAAATGAAAAATATTAGACTCCTTAAAAGTCGATTTACGATTATATAACGGAGTTATAGTTATTGTTATATTTGGAGTCGGTGTCAGCCACGGGCACAGGCCTCAACAATCCAAAGAAAGAAGCGATACGAGCCTCTTGATTGACCCAGTATAATATCGTATAAAAGGTAATTTGTAAGAAACATATTTCTTAAAGTATTCTCGTATTGTTTTTTGATAGATATGGTATAGTGTTGGCTGACACCGACTCCAAATATAGCAATAATTATAACTACATTATATAATCGTAAATCGACTTTTAAGTAGTCTAATATTTTTCATTTCATTTTACCTAGGAGGACTCTCAAAAATATGTTAAATATGCAATTATTTTTATTACTTTTTAGTGCATTTTAATTTGTTTTAAAATACTGTTTTGTTTGAAGTCGGTTTTTCTTTTTGTTAAAATTTTTTTTTATTTTTTGATTTTGAGTGAAGCTGATGTAGACTAACATTTTTTTCTTAATATGGATAGATTAAGCGTGCCGTTTATATGAATCAGAAACTACTTCAATTTCAAAAGAAACTTTCGAATAAAGCAAAAATAGACTTTCTAAAATGCGGCTTTAATACGTCATGCGGCATAAACTACAAGCCAAACCCTCGAATGAGCTGTAATCGACCTCAGTAAAAAAACTTTGCAAAAGAGCTATTCGTATGCTATGTCGTACATCATATGACATCACATCATATACACAAAATTTGATTAAAGACAGAAAGAAATTCTGCCCCAAATCGCACCCTAACTGTAAGCCGTTTAGGAGTTCCGTCAATACATAGTATAAAACAAAGTCGCTTTCTCTGTCCCTATATCTTTAAAACTACACAACGGATTTTGATGCGGTTTTTTTTAGTAGATAGTGTAATTCAAGGGGAAGGTTTGTGTATATAAAAAAATGAACAATATAGTAAAGAAACACTGACAATTTTAGAAGTTTGCAATGTGATGTCGTAAATAAACAAATTCTTTAGTATATTTAGTATCAGTATTGCACCCGTGAGAAGTCGGGGCGGGTCGCTAGTTGATTATAATATTCGATTATGATAATTACATGAACATAACCACGTTCCGGAAGGTGATTAAAATATCCAAGTAACCCATAAATAAAAGATTCGACCGAGTATTGCTAACGTGCTCCTCAGAATTGTTCCGTTCCCTCCCGTTCCCTTAATTTGTCATGGATCCTGTGCTCAGAACCTGACTGAACTTTCACCAAACTACCCTTAAAGTATATCCTTTATAATAAAAAAAGAATCATCAAAATTGGTTAACGTGATTTTAAGTTATTCACCTATTTGTCGCGCATATACATAATGCAAATTTAAGACTTATGTCGTTTTCATACGGATACCATGATCGGAAAAAAATAATGGGACCCCACGGGAAGCACTACCTTTCAAACAAAAAAAAAATTATCAAAATCGGTCTACCCAGTAAAAAGTTATGAGGTAACAAACATAAAAAAAAAATACAGACGAATTGATAACCTCCTCCTTTTTGAAGTCGGTTGAAAATACATAATTGTATTTAATACACGACATGTCAAAACGTGAAGTTCAGAGACGAGAGAGCTGAAAAACGGATACACGAGGCCTGCGTTTGTGTGATAAATTGAAAAGGGCGCTCTTTTCACCGCAATATGGCGAATTGATTCGATTTGCTGATGTTCACCTGTTGACATTTTTTTTTCCGACATTTGTTGCAAGTGGATATTTAATGCACGTAACTTTATAGTGGAATTGATATTTATTTTCAGGTATAATCTTTTCTATTTTAATTATAACTTTTATTTTATACTCTGGAAAGTAATACGTCACACGCGAGGGCTTGCTGTGACACTCACTCACCCTTCAAACGCGTAACATCACTAAGTATTGCTGTTTGGAGTGGTATCTACATAGCCTTACCATCAAGTTAACATTCACTCATGCACTGAAAGTATACAGCTAGAGAAATTGTTGATCTTTGTCAGTCTTGATATTTGGTTGACAGGCTTGTCACTAACAATAACAACAGCCTGTAAATTTCCCACAGCTGGGCTTAAAACTCCTCTCCTTTCGAGGAAAAGGTTTGAAATATATTCCACTTGTCTTGGGCTTGTCACTAAGGTAAAAACATTTTTTATACGTTCATAAAAAATAGGAAATCATATATATATCCTACTGTTAAATACTTGGTGTTTTAAGAAGCAACGTGTCTCGTCCACGACTAAACATCACAGCGTGATATATGTATATTATCGAACCAATATAAAAGCAATCTTTCAAACATTAAACAAACAGCGGACCACTTAAAACGTTCCCACTTCAACTGAAACGAAAACATAATAATCCTCAAATTATTAACTCGGAATCGTAGTTGATATGCAGTTTAATTTTCTTTAAACATGCCTAACGAGAGATAAACAGCGCGTGCAATTTGAATCATACGCCGATTTTGTCTCCGGCTTATCTCTGAAAGCACTCCCCCGTATCAGTTAGGACGTAATCTTTGCGGTAAGGCCGCCCGCATACGGCGCGACCCGATGTCGATAAATTCAATTGTGCTAATCGCTGTTTCGTTATTACTCGTTATATTGTGCGATGTAAACAAATATTGTAAATCGATTATAATTTTATCGTTCGATAATATATGTAGATGATAATTGGCGTGGATTTCGTATTTATCTATATTTGTGTAGCATAATATGCAGACTTTGAATCTGTTAAATAGAATATTTATTGAATTTCTGACGACGAACTGTCGTTTTTAAATGACAAAATTACTTGAATGAATTATGATTTTAATTTCATTTCAAACAGCGTTTATAATTAACACAATTTACGTCAATTATCCATACTCCTTACGTCATTACATCCTACTTTCGCATTTATAATATTATTATAAATGCGAAAGTAACTCTGTTTGTTTGTCTATCTGTCTCTCTTTCACGCTTAAACTACTGGAACGATTTAAATGATATTTGGTAGACAAATAGTCTAGAGCCTGAGACACGACATATGTTACTTTTTTGCAAACAAAGAGGTAAGACTCGTTTGTATACCAATCATCATCATAATATGTTAAGTTAATTTGTAAATATATTCATATTCTAAGCGAGCAAAGCCGCGAGTAACAGCTAGTTCTTGTTTAAATAAAAAGATACACGCTCAACGTGATTTGGATATATTTGTACTGAGTTCGTTAATTATTTAATACTAGTCTAAGTTATTATCAACGCCGATAGATCACGGTATTAATATGGCATATCGCTCACGGCGATAAACCTCTCCGTGGATACTCGCCCTTATACCATAATGGCAAAGTGATTCATTTGTCTCACGGCTATCCGAATGTTTTAAGCTTATCCCGCGATAGCGATGGAGTCTGGAATGAATGTTCCACTGTTACCGGCAATCGTCAGATAACAGATACCATTAGGTGCTATACGAGAATGTCGTAATGTTGATAATTAATAATAAATATACATACTTATAATACCGATAACTGACGTAGAAGCAAGCGGATTACATCTTTATTTGTATTGACATAAAAGCTAATATAGTATAAATATTCAAAACATTTTAAAATATATGATCAATATTTGTTTACTGAGTTATGTATTGTTTAATGTACATGCTGTGAGATATATAGATCTATATAATTCGAATGATTTTAAAGTAATTGTTCTTTATTTAAAACGCAACAACAGAATTTATAACCAAAGAGGTCGCAGTACGTTTGTTAACAATATCCAAGTGTTCATATTTCAAAACGCCGTTATCAAAAACATTAAGAACATTCAAGTATTCATGTATGCACAAATTCCGAAGTGCAATCTTATCGTGAACATTGCAACATTCGTGCAACATTCGCGCGACATTGCCGCGACATTAGATGTGCAACTAACATAACAGTTTAATTAGAAGAACATCTAAAGCGTATTAGTTGCTATGTTTGGAACGTGCCTTAATTTATTGGTGACAGCGATTACTGGCAATTGTGTATAACCTTTTTTATATGTATAATGTATACTGTATGTTTGATTGTTAGATAAGGCTCTATATGCATATTTATGGTTTGTATGTACAAATAATATGATCGAGGTTATTTTTATATATATTTTTACATATTCGTAATATAAAAAAAATATAATAGCGTAAGATTTTTAAAGTACGGTTGTTCTTTTTGCAGTCCGTACATCAGGCCCATTAGCTCAGTTGGTTAGAGCGTCGTGCTAATAACGCGAAGGTCGCGGGTTCGATCCCCTCATGGGCCACATAATAATTTTGCATTTCATTTTACACTTTAATTAATAACAAATGTTGTTGGTGCCAAAAGTTAATTAAATTACATATGTAGAATCGAATTATTTCATGAAGAAATTAAAGTAAGCACGTTAATGTATCTGTAAGATGGCGTTTATTCTCAATCCTTGTACCAGACGCAGGAATGAGTTCGGTTAGTACTGTATTGGAGGTCCAAACTTGTTATCGTCACGTATCGCTGCCGTCTTAAAGCACGTACTTGCTCAGTACTCGAGCAAGTATTTCTGTTTGTTGTACTGTATTAGGTGAACGTCACATTGGTTCATTCATTGACTGGGATTTTTGTTAAGTCGTCTATTTCTAACAGTCAATCGTAAGTATCAGTATTGAAAATTTAAGATAATAGTATTGAGACATTTTATTTCTTGATCAACGATCTATATCAACTGTTATCTAAAACACGTAGGCGGTGGAAGACTGTTTCTAATTTTGAACTCGTCAATATCTATAAATCAAAATATAAGCAAAATAAGAAATCAATTGACAAGCAGATGAGTATAACACATTTTTTTTTGTTTAAACGATGTAAGGAATAAAACACATGTATGTGATTGGGTTAGTAAATAGTTAAGGTGAGGTTATAATATGTACATTTTAGTAAGCATTACAAAATAAAGAATTGCTAGATCACGATAGATCAATGTGGAACTTCTAAAGTTTCCTTCAATTACTCTTCAATGTACCTGATGTACCTTTTTGTGATTAAATATGCCCAAACTACTGACACTGAAATTACTCCACACATCGTAATATCGTAGCAAATTTACATGCATGTTCACTTGTAATATAATTAGAATATAGCTGTGACAACTCAAGTTGGAATAAATCATTATGAAATAATTCTTTTTTTAAATTAATGACGTAAAGGTTTTCAAAGAATGCCAATCATTCGGTTTTTGGGTAACAATGTCCAGTATGTAGTAGAATATATTTATTTAAAACGTCTCAAACAATCGTTTGGATAGCACTAACTTCTCAACTATCTCCTCCGAATATATCACGGCGTATCTTCGGAAGCGGGCACAAAGTAAAACTTCGCGAGATACGACCGTATCGCGCTGGTGAAATTTTAAACTAAAACCAACTATAAACTGCTAGCGAGTATTTTTGTTGGAGATAACGCGAGGAAGTTAACTGGTGCACGAGCGAGACAAATATTTATCGATTGTAAATAATATATCGAATATTTATGTAAAATTTGATTCCCTTATCAAAACTACCCTTTGGAAACTTATATTCAGCAGCTTTCTCTGCTATACTTAAGGTTATATATTGGTACTTCTTAGTCCATAGGAGTGATCAATACTGAATCTCCCTATATAGTTTATTGTTTAAATGTAGAATTGTTGTTAAATGGTTACATGGGCATGTCCCAAGAGAAACAATTTGTACCAGCAAAATTTTCAATCTCTAAGAACACCATACCCAATAATATGAAGTTTCTTGGATTAAAAAGCGTCATATTTTTTGATATATGTGTATTTATTTTAATGTAATTGGGTATTATAATTAAAGAGGTATTTATTGTTAAATTAGTTTGTGCTACAGAATGATAAAGGGCAATGCAGTTTATCTAAAGTGTCAAGTTTTGATCTTGATATTTCAATTGCAATTGATCACGATAGTAAATTTGTCTGAGAAATTATTACTGATTTAGTTCTCATACCAGGTCAAAGTCAACAGCTTAATACTTTTAATATTGAGCTATTTGAAGTACTAAAATAGGCCTTTTCAAAACACCAACATTACTGACCTAGTGCCTCTAGGCATCACACCTTGAGATCCATCTCGTTTCTAACGCTAAAACATCTATTCAAACTGAGTTCTTATAATAGAGGTAGCCTTGTGTCAATTTCTTTTGATACTAGCCGAAGATAAAAAATGAACCGAAGATTGTGGGTTCAGACGTCTGTTTAATTCAACTTAGCAATAATGTACCAATGAGGATACATCTGTATCCAAATTGTACCAATGTAGAATAAGCCTTGTTCTCAAAAGTACGGGAGAGGAGGATCTATGCTCAAGAATGGGACATAATCATTGTATTTATTTTTATTTCATATTGAATTTTTTTTGTAAGTAGTAAATTGTCAAAAAACCAGCTTAGTTTCTTTCGGCGGTGCTTTTTAGGTCAGGGTATTTTATTTTTCGAAGCAATAATGTCTGCCTATCAATAAATTAGTTCTATATTGAATAAAGGAATTTAACAGAAATAGAGAAGAAATCGATACTAATATAAATACGAAAGTCACTCTGTTTGTCTGTTACTCTTTCACGACCAAACTTCTGAACCGAATTTGATGAAACTTAGTAAGAAGCAAGCTTGAACTCCAAATAGGACAGCGGCTTCTTTTTTATACTTTAAATAAACCCAGTCAGTACTTAAACGAAAGGATTTAGCTGGTTATTTTCTTTTTAACGAGCATCTACGAGGAAATAGGCCGTTACTTAATTCAAGAACACAGATTGCATTAAGATTACTCTCGAAATATGTTATAAATAATAATTGCTAGACAATAACTGGTAAAAATTGATATAATCTCCAAAATCGCAACCTTCCACAGCAGAATTCGCCCACAAATATCCATTACGATGATTTGTTGTGGCAATTTGTTTCACGTTGTCGGACGTTAAAGGTCTCCACACACAGACAACGGAGTATCTTGCTCTATATCTACGAAAAGCAACTAATTTAAACGGATATGCCTATGTTAATCGAAACTATTGTATCTCATGTCTACTATTTTGGAAGTATATTCCATTTTCAAAATTTCATGGTCTTATGAAATTTAATGTGTGTCTGTTTTATTCGATATGGCCAAGTGATTAAACGCGTGCATCTTAAACGATGATTGCGGGTTCAAACCCTGGCAAGCACAACTTAATATTCATGTGCTTATTTTGTGATTATAATTCATCTCGTGCTCGGCGGTGAAGGAAAACATCGTGAGGAAAGTGTCCAGTTTCATCGTAATTCAGCCACATGTGTATTGCACCAACCCGCATTGGAACAGCGTGTTAGAATATTTTCCAATCCTCCTCCTCTAAAGTAGAGAAGGCCTTAGCTCATCAGTGGGAAATTTATAGGCTGTTGTTGTTGTTTGTTGTCTGTTTTAGTTAATATAGAAATATATTACTTATCAGCATGTTCATAAGACATTTTATCGTATGTCTGTAAAGTACTTTAACGATGTTTCTTAATAAAAATGGATACACAAAAAGCAATTACTGCTCCGTTTATCATTTCTGAATCTAAACTCAAATGAGTTTTGTAAAATCGAACAGGCTAGACGATACATTCATAAAATATTATATAACAGACACACAATATCGGAATTTTATTATCATAATCACGTAGATTGTTAAGGGTTGATTATTTAATATTGATTTTGCAGCGATTATTATAAATATATAAATAGTTGGACCATCTTATCGTAAGATTACCTTCGTCTATAGATTTCTCTTTGGCGGTAATATGTATGTATTATCCATGGAAGGCACCTACCCAGACCGACCTGATCAAGACGCAAAGTAATTAAGTATTGTATATATTTTATATTTATTTTAATGTTAAGTATGCTTTAGCAATTTGACATATATATATTTTAAAATATAAAAGTGAACGCTTTTAATAACCATTTGGGACGTTAAAACGCCGATCCGTTCAATAAAACGGCGGAAGTCGATGTCCTGTTTTTCGTTTGAATATGTCCCTTCAGATAACCATCAGGAAACATATCAGGCCGTAACTCGGGAATAAATAAGTGCGGATGCATTAAGGCGGGCGGGACTTTAGCCGCAGGTGGCCTTCCGCCCGCCCTCTATCGCTGATAGCCGGCGTTAACAGCCGTTAGCCGGCGTTAGCGGCCGTAACGACGCCGTTAGAGGCGGCCGCTTCCCCGACATTGTGATAGCTTAGATCGCCGGTAGATCGTAAATCTGTTGTTCATTTATTGGGTATCGGGTAAGGGTTTTCAGATTTCATTTAATAGATTACGCTTTATTGTTGAAAGTTAAAACATAATATATATTATTCTTTGATTGATATTTGCTAACTTATATTTTTCATAACTTATTATACATTTTAGACCATAGTGTACTGCTATTATCGATTATATTTTATAAATATTTAAATGAACTGAATATAAATAAAATAATTAAAAATTAATTTAATTATTTAGTTAAGTTATTCAACTTAGCGTTGATTAGTTGAGACAAATTTTATGAGGTTAAACGACTTAGCTAAGTGAAGGAAAGCGTTACTGTAGTCCATTAGCGGGCGTCTACCGTCGATACCCTGTATTTAATTAGGGGTTGATACCATCGGGGCGATAGTTGGACGGAGTGTTAAATGCTTTGTTCGTTCCGTTTAAAGGGTGATTTCTTATTTGAAAGGCCGGTTAATTTGTTATAGAAGTCAAATAAAACATAAAATATTATTCAAGGTTTTTTTTATAGCATAGGCTGGCGGACGAGTATATGAGCTACCTGTTGGTAAGTGGTCCCTACCGCCTATAGATATAAAAAGAAACATTAACCATTCCTTACATCACCAATGCATCACCAAGCTTTGGAACTAAGATGGTATTTCTTGTGCCTGTAGTTACTCTGGCTCACTCACCCTTCAAACGGGAATACAACAACACTGAGTACTGTTGTTTAGCGATAGAATATCTGATGAGTGGGTGGTACCTATCCAGACGGGCTTACATAAAGCCTTACTCCTAAATAAGGTATAAATAAAGGTAATAAATTAAAAGGTCAGGTCAATCGTAACTAAATAACGACAATCAATCACTATTTATTTTAACTATATTTTCAACAGAGGAAGAAATATTAAATGATGATTTTTAATGTCAGTCTTCATTGTGATTACATGTGAAAAAACAACAATGGACACCTGGAATATCGTCGACGCCATTAAAATGTTGGTGCAGGAACAATAACAATAAATTACAATTAATTAACAATTCTTACAAGGCCAAAATATTCGCGTAGGATGATATCAAGCCTGAGATTCAAACACTTGAAACAATAGAGAGGAACCTTTTATATAAAAACCTATATTAAAAATAATATAGACGAAGATAATGCGCTAAGTGTTAACATATATGGGGAGGTTATAAAACAACGCCTATAAACCAGTCGTTTTAGTTTTACGAGTCTAAAAACTGAACATTATTACTTAATCACTTTTAAGGATGCATTAAAACCACTTATTAAGTGGAACAAAAGTGTATCAATTTTAGTAATCGAGTCCGAAATGTCATATAGGCCATGTTTTATTAAGTGTTTAAAATACTTGATGAACGTGTGACTTAGCCCGCGCGATTTATAAAACACAAACTTACAACCCCCGTTTTATCCCTTAGGGATAGAATCTTGTAATCTTGTAAAATTAATTCTTAGCGGATGTCTTTAACCTGTAAGGAACCCATCTGCCAAATTTCAAGTTTGTAGGTGTTTCTGAGGTTTCCGATTACATAAATAGATTAAGCTTGCAAATATCCCAGAGCTGGGTCAATGCTTCCTATTTGTGGATTTGAAGCATATTTCACCAAGCTGCTCCAGTCTGTACATACGTGATATTTAAATAAGTTTTGACCCATTTATTAGGTATTTAAAAATTCTTGTGTTGTTTCTTTCACTGTAAAACGTAATAAGTAATAAAAAATAGATGTAGCAAGCCGTTTGACTATGTTAACTTTATATTGTTCTGACCTAAATTTTGTATTCAGGACATCTGGATCTGCGATTAAGTTCAAGCTGACAATTCTATAAACTGTGAGTATTCTGTACCCTAATATACTTTACGATATTCGTAAAAAAATATCACCGAATCTAAGTTATCAACGCGATAAAAACGGAACTAAAACGTTGACGTGTGGCGTTGGCCGTGCAAACGTCGTTACACAGTCGCTAAATAAATCGTTAGCGCCGCGTGAGGGCGCCGCGAGATACGGCACGTAACAGCTGGATGTAGCGCAGCTGGATGAGCTGCTAGTGCGTGCTTTTTGATACCTACTTGTGTATAGACTCGAACTACTTAGCTCGGAATTTTACCTTATATTTGTTACTTTAATATGTAAATCTTTGTTGCTTTTTATTTTTCTTTCAATCGACTAATTTCATTGTTAAGGGATTATATTGAATACATAACAGTAAATGTATTAATTAATTTAAAAAAAAATGAACTCATGTCCTCCTTCCCTTACAATTTTATTTGGGGTCGGCACAGCATGTCTTGTCCTTCCATACTTCTCTGTCAGACGTCATCTCACAAGGAACATTCTGTCTAGCCATATCGTCTTTCAATCCATCTATCGTTTCCTTGGTCGTTCTCTACCTCTACGTCCATCCACATCCATGCGCAAGACATTTAAAATTCAACTAATAAAATTCTAGATTGCAAAACATTTTAGATTCGAAGTTATATCAGACAAACGAGAGCCGTTTCCAGTGAATTAAAAACATCTACGTTCCCTAAATCCGTGTCGACCAAACAAACTAATACAAAGAATTATTAGTTATTTTCGCGGTACTAAATGGTAGTATGTAACAACTGTGATAAGAAAACAAAACGTATGTGATAAACGAGCAGTTAAAATGATGTGAGCGCGTAAAACACAGTAAACAGCGCTTTCAGAAAAGTTAAATTCCATTTTCAAGCGAATTTAAATATGGATATTGTTCTTATTACATTTTTTTTTATAAATATGAGACAACATGTACATATACATTACTCTGATCCCAATGTAAGTAGCTGAGGCACTTGTGTTATGGAAAATCAGAAGTAACTAGTACTACTAGTACTACTACTAGAGGTAATCTACATCGACTCGGCCGGGAATCGAAACCGGGACCTCGGAGTGGCGTAACCATGAAAATCGGCGTACACACCACTCGACCACGGAGGTCGTCATATTATGAGGAGGAATGAGGACAATGTTGTAAGGAAGGTCTTGAGCTAATGTGGATGGACATAGAGGTAGAGGACAACCAGAGAAACTATGGATGGATTGTTTGAAAGAAGATTTTTTTATTTATTTATTTGTTCACCAACAACAGAACACTTACATATATCTATTACAGTTTTATGCTTATATACTACTGGAACTAAATTAGATAAAAAATTAACAATTAAGCAATAGTATAAATAACAATATGGTTAGAAAGAATGTTCAATGCGAAGTGCGATGCGATGACGTTCGACAGAGAAGTATGGAAGGAGACATGCTGCGCCGACCCCAAATAGAATTGGGATAAGATAGGAGGATGATATTATGACTTTCTCGTCTATCTGTGGTTCTTGATTTGATCTTAGCTGACTGTCATTTGTTTTCTAAACAAAGCGATAATATGAATTCCGATTCAAAGTGTGACCGAATCTTCATTTGTGTGTCTATCGTGTATCCGTCTTAAAGTCTCCAAATTAGATATAAAGGCGCTGTATAAAAAAATAAATGTATAAAACCCAGAGAGTTTTTTTAATACGACGTATGAGCACATAGTTTATATAATAAAAAAATAAAATAAAATAATAGTTATATTTTACAAACTTTTCCATGTTTAATCTTCAGTCTGTAATTTACAAGTAGTTGCTTCTTTATCATAATCGATGCTATCCGCAAATTCAATGGTAGGTACTAAATATAGCGTAATAATCAAAAGTAGTATTATTAAAGTATTTTATTAAACTTAAGTTGTTGAATTTTTAATAATGCTTATTGAATTTGACACGTGAATATATATATACACAGGGATTATTTATGTTTCTGAAATGATTCATCACGTTTAATAATTTATGTCCCTTTATGTCTGTAAAAATATAATATAAGGAAATATAATATAAGGATGGCTTTATGCATCTACGTTACGCTCTTTCTTGCATGTGCTAAGGTTGGCTGGTAGATTAGGCTATATAGCTTTAAGCCCGCCTTTTGCTCAATTTATTTTTTGTTAAATAGTTGTGCAATAAAGTTTAAATAAATAAATAAAAGGAATCGAAGAGTTCACATTCTCGACACTTCTGGAGTCGAAGAGTTTACTTTTTTAATCGTAATATCTTCTAATCCAACGTGAGAAACAATTGACAGAAACAAGATATGTCACGTGAACTATCGAAGTCCAAATCGTTATATTTTTATATCACAATGTACCAAATACTCCTGGAAAACGAGCTACATCTTCTAGGATAAGTCTTACGTTTATACCTTAGTACTTTTCCGTCATTACAAGTAAAATTATATTTATTAGTACAGATTTAATATCCCAGTTACGACCCACGTAACAGAGTCACACATGTAGCGGAGGTGTTATTTAATAAAAATTAAAACGATTAGAATAACAAGAAGCTACGTAGATTAAAAAACATTTCCCAACAAAAATACTTTGGAATTATTTTGAAACTAACGACGATTTCCATTATCGCGTATAATGCTAGTTCCCTTATCTGCGCCGGCAATTGTGACAATATTCAACATCAATGCACCCGCGGGATGCGATACTTTACTTGCCTTTCGTAAGATCAAGGAAATAGTGGCGGGCCTTTGTTCTGCTTTTGTTTCGTCTGTAGCGAAATAATACAGATTAAAATAGTTAAATTTATTGATATTGCGTCATTGTGTTTTGTTAAAGGACTACGACTGAAAAAAGAAAGGAAGTTTGTGACGTACGCATTCGATCTAAATATATAAAACCTTTTTAAAAACTGACCTATTTTCATTGTTTAAATGTATCAAATTTACTAAGTATACTAGTTCCTACTGTCTTATTAAAGAATGAATGTGCATATACACACATATTTAAAAATTATGTGAAACAAGAGCTAGTAAAATTTAACAAAAGAATAGTGTAACATTATCTAAATTGAATTACTGTAAAAGTCTATGATAATAATACTTATCTGTAAATTTATCAACCGTTCAATGATCTTGCATGTTTTGCTCCATAGACTTTTTGTAGACTTTATAAGGCTCATCGATCAAGCGATGTTAGTGAGAAGTTCGGCCACACAATGCCGGAGCCCGAAGGCAAGTTTGCACGTATTTAGTTAGCTTCGTATCGATACTATCTGCCAGCGTTCAGACCTACGGGCCTGTGGAGGCGTTATACCACCCTTAACCTAATAAATAACCTTTCAAACAGCACTAAACGATCTTCAATTGTATACACAAAGCAATAAAGTTGAAAATTAATTGCGCAAATTGTTGCGATTGTGATTTTTTGAGCGCTCTGTGTGGGTACGATGAAAAAATAAGTACATGTGATCTCGAGCTTAATATAGTTCAACTAAAGTTGATTTTCGAATAAACAATTGAAGAGTAAGTTTCATTCCGACAGATAACATTGTTTTACAATTGAGATGTAAGCGTAGATTCTTGGAGCAGCCATAATAAGCATTTCATGACTCTGGTCCATCGACGATCTAAGTCCGGTTTCAGTTCAACATTCGCTGGCTGTGGTGTGGGCGTTTTAGTGAGGAAGTATTATTAAATCTTAAAACGTATTTAAAACAAAATCCAACACGTTAAAAACATCGAAAGCACCCAGAAAAGCGGTTTCAAACAACGGATACGTTTAAAAGAACGTAGAACTCGAGTAAAAATGCATAAATCACATTCTCGGTGTGATAGAGGCGTGATATGACACTGGGCGGGCGTGATAGTGGCTAGCGTGATAGCTGGGCGGGCGTGATACGGCGCTGCAGCGACGGGACCTTATCGCGCGCGAACACTCGCCTATCGCCCCGCGCCGAATCTCCCGGGCGCTTCGACTCGATAAGCGTCTTTACATCACCGACTTGGAGCAACGTGTTGCAAACTCGCTCTAGTCTGGGGACTCGGATTTTGTATTACAGATGGATGTTCGTTAAAGATACGGCCATGTTTTGATTGAAATCTATTTAACGAATATCTTAACTAAGGGGATGTTTGATTATACAGTTTATATATGGCGTCATTTCTTATATTATCAAGTTTGGAATGTCATTTTAAATAATAAATTACTTGTCCATCCCTAAAATGTATAGCGATTAACGTTTTATTTTGCTAAAAAGCATGACCTAATTATGTGGTTTGGAACCTGAGCTATCACCGCTGATTTAATGACCATTTTCATGGGCCTAATTTATGTTTATAAATAATCTAATTGCATGAAATTCTGGCACATGTGTATAATTAATCTGTACCTCACGAAGCGACGTTTGATTAGCGCGCTATTACATTTTTGTTTCTATAAAAGAACATGCTGCATACATTAGTATATAACATTCAGACACCTCGACGCGATTTTTGAAGCAGACAGCGTTTTAAATATCAACAAGCAACAAGATCGAACAGATACGTATACAAAGCGGATTGCAGGGAAAAAAGAGATATTTTAGCAACAACGCCCAAACAGAACTTGCTGCAGCGATAGCGTAAAGACAATGTGTGGGCGCCGAGCGAGCGATACAGCGCTATGAACGTCGCTTAAGCGATGTACACACATACAGTGCGACACAACTTAGATGTAGCATCGGCAAATTCAATAAAACCGATTACTGCCGATTCACACAACCAATAGAAATAGCTCCCTATCGCGCCATTCGACGCTATAGATTCCCGCGTCAGTTCAACCCGAGAAAGCAAGTGCTTGTATATAAATCAACGTGTCAAATTGACGAATATATTATATTACAAGTTATTACGTTTGTGTAAAGGTCATATTCACATGAGAAATAAATATTGATGATTTGGGATAGCGTACTTAATTCGGATGTGATCGGTTTTACGAGTTTGTCCGATGCTACATCTAAGTTGTGTCGTACTGTAGAGCATTACAAGAGCCACGTGTAAACACAGCGTTTTACAAATTTCAACGATTACATTGTAAATTTATAATATTTATTACTGTCCGTGTTTTACGATACGTTTTTAATGTGTTATAAATGTGTCAATTCTTTATATACTGCATGAAATGTGTCATATTAAAGTTATTTTAAATATCTTTATCGAGTTTTATTTATAGACATATACTAATATTATATATAGTGTCTGTATGTTACTTCATCGTGACTAAGCGAATGAATCGATTGTTATGAAGTTTGGCATTTCTACAGCCTCCGCCCTGAGTGTATAGGGATACGAATTAAGGGATTGACGGGTAAAATATTGACACTGATTAAGTCTTGAAAAAAACCTTATATTTTATAAATTTAAATTAAACTTTTTATTGATTTTGGAACTATATATATTTTTTACTTGGCTTACATTTGATGCCGATGGTGTAAGGAAAAGCTCTATACCCCCTCCAGGTGACCTCTCCCCTCTCATCACATCTGTCGATTTTTCTATTACGTACGGTTCCATATAAAACATAAATTCATTTTTTGTTATTTTTTTATCATCATCATTATGCTTTATCCCAATTTACTTCTGGTCGGCGCAGCATGTCTTCTTCTTCCACACATCACTATCTGACGTCATTACACAAGTATTATGCTTTCCAGCCATGTCGTCTTTCACACAATCATCGTTTCATAGAATGTCCTCTTCCTATCCACATTCATGCTCAAGACCTCACAATATGTTCCTCATACCTCCAGTTTATTTTGTTTTAATGAATATGAAATTACTTGTCAAAAAAAAAGTTTTTAATTTATTTCATTGCATTTGTGTGTGTAAAGGCAATCTCTTTCACAAACAAATGTTTTCCAGGTACATTTTAAAAAACGAATAATAACGATAACGACGAGCTATAAATATCTATTTAAGGTAATATATCAAATGTAAAGGCGAGTTTGAAACACTAAGTGTTTATGAAGCTAATATCGACACTATATTTGTTGAAAGCCCGCAGCCTGGCGCCGAGCTGATAGGCGAGTGCCGCGCCGTGATAAGGCACCGCTGGCGTTACTCTGATAGAACGACTACAAAATGAAACGAGATGCGTGGATATGTAGCATCTAGATATAAAAATATCAAAATCAATGTATTATTATCAATATATTATATATTTAAAACTGGCATCAACTCGTAATTTATATTCTACTGCATTTAATCGATAACAGCTCGGTACTTTCTTTTTATTCTAAAACGAAATTATCATTAAATTATGTACACCTTAACAATGTTTTGTAAAGGGTTCAAATAAGAAAAAAATTATTGCTATGTATATTTCGTACATTAACAAGAAACCAATCCTTAAAAGATGCGGCACGGCAAATAATGTATTTTCTGTTTACAAATTATATCGTATGGGAACTCTTAGGTCATGATGTGATTGATTAAAACCTAAATTTGAACAGCGTAGCAGGTAAGCACAGCGTGAAAGTACTCTGTCTGACTGTCGCTCTTTCACTGCCAAACAACTAAACCGATTTGGACGAAATTTGGTATGAAGCAGACTTGAACTACAGGCAAGGACATAGGGTACCTTGTTGCCTAACACATGACAACCAACTCCCTAAAACACGAGCGAAGCCGCAGGCGACAACTAGCCTCACATAATACGATAAGCAACAGCAATTTATTACTTTCTCTCATCTCTACTTCTTATCATTGATGTATCTCCAGAACATTTTCGGAAAGCCATGACATTTCTCATTGCACAAACAACATTTTTAATTATAAACATTTATATTTATGAACACAATCTTTACGAGATATACACGATACAGTTTGAAAGTGGATATTAAATCGTTTTATTAGTCGTCTAACGCGTATTGGTCCAAAATATAAGCTCAGTGGGTTGATGAAAGTTGGTAAAACCAAATTAATTATCTGTGGTGTTTGATTGTTGTGTCAGACTAGAAGTAGAGGTATTACAAAATATCCATTTAATTGTCTACTTCACTTAAAATAAATAACAGCTGTATATAAGGAATTACGATTAAGTTATTTAATTATACAAACAATGTTGTACTTATAATAATTCAATAATCTATAATAATATTATAAACACAGTAAAGTTTATTTGTTTGTACGAAGGCTAAACTCGGAAACTAGAGATCCGACTTTCAAAAGCACAAGAAATCTATATTATTCCAGAGCGATGTAGCCTACACATTATATTTATATCATATATATTTTTTATTAATAAACTACAAACTTGCAAAGTCAGTGTTAGCTTAGTTCGCTAGTTATTTTTTATTGTTTATATATTCATGTTTTTAGATTTTTAGTTTTTATTACTGAGTGGAATGAGGGGTGATTGAGTATTTTCATCAGATACTTAAATCCAATGATTGATATTGGGCACTTACTGCGTTGTTTAATAATACCGTTCAGGCTTTGACTAACGTTTCTTATATTTTGTAAGTCAAGATTATTATTATTAAACAGCGCAAAGTAAAGACAGCGCCAGGAAATAACCCGTCAATTTAACAGTTTATAATCCTAGGTCGTACAGAGTTCTCTATCGCCTATAACTCAAGGCAAGCGAGCTTGCGGTGTGAAATATACGATAGGTGGGGTCGCCTTATCAGGAGCGCGCACGCTTCTATCTCCCGCCGTGATAACGCTCTGTTGACTAACCCCTCGCCTCCTCTGTTTGGCCACTGTGTACGTTTTAAACTCTGACCTCTTAAAGATGCAGTGTTACGATGAAATTGAATACGCTATCAGTGTCAAAAGAGTTTGCATATATTTAAAAAAAAGAAATAAAACCTTTTTTAATTTTTGAAGCGATTTTGATTTTGGAAGAGTTGTAATGTCAAAATAATCTATTTATCATAAATAAATTGGTACTTTTTTATTTTATAAATAGATATTTATGTATTGTAATTCTTTACCAGTTGGGTGTAAATAGCATTTGTAACTCATGAAGTTATTATGCAGGACAAAATATAATTAAATTTTATATTTAATTAGGAAAAAGACCAGAAAGTCTACGCTCATCGTCCTTCCTTCCAAATAACTAATGTCTTCTTAACATTAAATTTATGTAACTGTAAGAATTCAATATTTCGAAAAAAATGCCTATTCCACCCATAACAACGCGTAGCATGTTATTACGATTTCTAAGAATATTCAATTATAACTAAATTAGTAACGCATTACGAATTTATTTAGGACGTAAATTAATAGGTAATGAGTTTGACTAAGATTAATAGCTGGGTTTCCGTAAACTAGAATGTGAAGACTTCGACTAATACTCCGTAAAGTATTTTCACCAAGTTTTCCCACCTGCGTTGGCTTGGTGTAATGGGGTGTGGTATCATTGCACTCGGCTGCACTTCATGATACTAACAGCTGCTTTGTACCTTGATGCGACTTCCATCGACTTCCTGATGCAATTAATACTATGCTGTATACTATTTTCACGAGATCTAAGTTTGACTTTGCATTTTCTTATATTATCTGTGCTTAAATCAATAATTATTCAATCAAAATTGCAAGTATTCTTTCGTTCGGATACTCGCACTTAAATATATTTTTATGACTCGTATGTCAAACATTTTGGCATGTTGTTTTTTTTTCTAATGTAGGTAAAATACTTAATCCACTAAATACAATTACATTTACATGTCCATAACAAAGACTACTATATTGTCATTATATTTCATTACATAGTATAAAACAAAGTCGCTTACCGCTGTCTGTGCCTATGTATGCTTAGATCTTTCAAATTACGCAACGGATTTCGATGTGTTTTTTTAATAGATACAGTGATTCGAGAGGAAAGTTTTTGCATATAATAGATGGACAGTGAAGTAAAGAAACAAGAAAAAGTTTATTATACTAAGTATAAGTATAGCACCCGTGCGAAGCCGGGCGGTTCGCTAGCTGATAAATAAATCATCTCGGTTACACGGCGCGCTCGCAACGTGACACAGTGCGCTGTGACGTCATGACGTGTCGTTGTGAATGTCGCGCGCGGTCACAATCACGTCGCTGCATCGATGACCACCCCGCGCGAATCGTGATCGCTGACACGGTATTCTCGCATTTTTTTTTCAATTACAGAATAAAACTTAAGCTCTTAGAGATAAGTGTGATTTCTCCTTAAAGTGGCTGTCACGTGCACGTCTTTTAAGTTTATGTTTCGTCTAAAAGCTACTTTAGTAGAGTGCGTTTTTCTTAATTATAATTGTTATATATTTAATCTGTACCCTTACAGCTTAAGTCTTGTGTCGAAAGTTATTATTATATAGACTGTTCTATTTCAACAGCATATATTTGAAATTATAGTTTCTCTTCGACGAGTAAAAAAGTATGTATGTATGAATTTCCCCGGTACTTAAACTATCCCCATAGTAAGCTTCATGCCAATTGGTTTAGCGGTTCAACCGTAAAGACGTAACACATAGTTACTTTCGCATTAAAAATGATATTAGTATACCTACACTGTTAAATTTAAATATATTGGCGTCGTTTTAGCGCATGACAAAAAAAGTCTCAATCTATTTGACGACCTTCATGGTCGAGTAGTGTTTATATCGGTTTTATGTGTCACGCAACTCTAATTCCGGGTTCGATTCCCGGTCGATTCGATGAAGAAAAAGTTCATTAGTTTTCTATGTTGTCTTGGATCTGGCTGTTCGTGGTACCGTCGTTACTTCTGATATTTCACAACACAAGTGCTTTGGCTACTTACACTGAGATCAGAGTATATGACGTTGTTTAATATTTATTTATAAGCTATACAAAAACGGCATAAAATATACGATATCTGACTGGATTCCAGTAATTTATCGAATAACCGAAAATAAGTAAACTCGGTACGGGACAAGAGTGATGAATGTCTCGTGATATAAATACACGACAATTATGATACGAGGCGAGTTGAATAAATTACGATGGGCTTTGAATCGCGACAAAATCTCGCTCTGTGCGACGACGAGACGATCGCGCGATATCGTATGATGTATGAGTTATCTCTGATAGCTCCTTCGCGACAGGGTGGCCATGGTTGTTGCATGTCCTGTTTAACCGACTGTAACTAAGGGAAAATGTGTTTGGTATTTGATAGCTTTTCTTTGCGACAGGGTGGCCATGTTTATAGTATGTCCTGTTTCACCGACTCTGACTAAGGGAAGAGGTGTCTGTAATGTAAGTATTTGATAGCTTCTTTTAGCGACTGGGTGGCCATGATTATAGTATGTCCTGTCCTAACCGATTTTGACTAAGGGAAGAGGTGTTTGTAATGTAAGTATTTGGTAGCTTTTCTTTGCAACAGGGTGGCTATGATTATTGTATGTCCTGTTTCACCGACTCTGACTAAGACAAGAGGTGTTTTTAATGTAAGTATTTGGTAGCTTCTTTTAGCGACAGGGTAGCCATGTTTCCATGATTGTTGTAGGTATGTCCTGTCCTAACCGATTTTGACTATGGGAAGAAGTGTTTGTAATGTATTTGGTAGCTTCTTTTAGCGATTGGGTGTCCATTTTTATAGTATGTCCTGTTCTAACCAACTTTGGCTTGAAAATGGGTTTGTAATGTAAGTAGCATATAAGTCGCTGCTAAGTTTAGCTCTGCTCTTGTTTTATAGAGAAGGAGAAGCCCACGCTGCCCCAAAGTAGGTTGGTGAATACAAACGAGGCAGAATTTCATCGAACATAGAAATGTGCAGAAATTCTCATGATGTTTAAAAATCCATTTTTTCATACAATGACAATGGTCTAGACCATATGTATTGTATCTATATGTATTGTAAATTATAAAATTAATATTAAGGATGGTAAATTATTATTTTTATTATAGTTAGCTAAGATATAGCTTGACGCAGATATTCCAATATATAGATAATCATCTCGAGATATAAAATTTAAAGTTTTAAACGCTTTTTTGTGTTCCTGGAAGGATTATATGACGTTAGAATGTTTTTTGACAACCGGTAGCATGGATGATGAACTACAAAAGTAAAAAGTATGGAAGTTTTAAAACCTTTAGTTTTTAGTTTGATAACGTTTTGTAATACAAATTTATTGTAATCAAAGTTACTTCATGACGGCAATAGCCTCCTAATTAAGAAAGCAAGTTTGAAAGCAGGCCGTAAAATAAATGAAACATTTATATGGTCCCAAAAAATATTTAAATCGTGTTTTGACCAGTGATTTACAATTTTAAATAAAAGCAAATTCGAATGTATTAAAACGACTTTTCATAGTAATACATCTATAAAATAAATATATGTATATGAAAAAATGCAATATAATGATTTTATTTCATATAACCCTTAAAGCTAAACGAGTTTTAAACGCTGCCAAAAGTATTCCCCTCCTATTCGAGATAAAGAAAAAAACCGCAACATATCTGTCCCTTCATAACCCGGAGAGCTGGTGTGGATCTATTCACGATCGGTCAGGAATTCTTCGGGCCATCACTTCGGAGGACTTTAAAAGGTTTTTACGGACATAACTGGCCACCCTATCAAATATTCAACAATGACGCGGGAGCTGCTCGGTAATATTTTAAAATCGATGTTTTTATGAATCGATAATTTGTTCGGCCCGTTTTGGTGCGACGTTTCGCGAGCCAATCGATTCTTATCTCGATGTCACAACGCTTTGTTTCGATTCGGACCCAACATCGACCATGTTTCTGTTGAAATGTGTTTCTTGCTAACGTACGAATGATTTTATCTCGCACACCGTTGCAAATTTAGTTATGCAGTTTTTTAAATTTAATTTATTCGATTTTTAGCCTTACGCGTTCGGAATACGGTGGTATGTTGCTGAGCGTGTTTTTGTGTGGTATAGGATGTTGTTCCTTATACGTTGGGAGTTCTCGCACACATGCCAGTCTGTCTGCCTTCAGGTGTGTTCGACGGCTAATATTTGATACTTTCTTGTCCCTCGGAGAAGAATTCGAGATAGCGGAGACATCATTACCCGCGGTGTAGGTCAGCCGAGCAATAATATTTTCCTTTGCTATGACCAATGTTATAAATGTGAGTGTCTGTACGTTAGAAAGCATTTCATACACCCAATTAGCTGCTAAGATATGTGATCGAGATAGACAACGTTACGTATATATGTAGTTTTATATATGTACAATGGTATTTATGTTGCACATATTTATGTAATTGTAAAAAAATACTTATGAAAACGAAAGAACGGCTAGTTTCAGTATATATTGATTCTCAACAAAGAACTTGGTCTAAGGCTTCGTACATTTCCACCTGGGTAGGTAGTACTCATCCGGTTTTCTACCATCAAACAACAAAAGACACAGCATTGTCGTGTTCCGGTTTGAAGATTGTGCTAACTAAAAGCACAAAGTACATAACATCTCAGTTCCCAAGGCGAGAGCGCATCGGTGATGTAAGGAATGGTTAATATTTTTTAACAGCGCCAATGTCTACGGATAGGGGGGCCCCCTTACCGTCAAGAGGCAAAGTTGCCTACCGCCTACATATATCACTTAAAAACAAACAAAGAAGATTAGAAAGTTTGCTCATTTTTTGTTTATATCTTCACGAGTATTCCGTATATCGTCACTGTATTAAAACGAGGATGTCTGCCCGAAACGTGTCGAGAATTCCTCGACAAATAAATGAAGCCTGATTAATAATAATACAACATTGTACGATTTAAAACCGTTTGACGAACGTTATCTCGAAAGGAAATAAACGCAAAAAGTCGTTAAACAAACTAATAATATAAATTGCAATCAATTTATCAAAATCTACATGGTAGATATACGAGATTAGTCAGAAAAACCTTTTTCAATGATACTCTGATCGCTCGGGAGATACGCATCTGAATAAGATTAAGACGACAAAAAATAACATTTGACATTTTAATTATATTATATCTTAGCATCCTTAAATGTTATTTAATTAATTAGCACAAGATCTAGATTTTTATTTAATCCAGATAATGAAAGAATTAATCTGTTATGTCTGCAAAGAGATCAGTTGCAGATCAGTTGATTTGTGTTTTTTTATGAAACAAAATTTTCGACGAGTCTGAACCCAAGACACTTGGACCTACAAGTATATAAGTAAGAAACAAATCCTTTCAGAATTGAATGAGTAATGGCCACACACACACTCACACACACACACACACACACACACACACACAAATGTTAGCGTTTATAATATCAAGTCTATCTATCTCTAATCTATACATTACATATAATAAAATTGGAGTATCTGAGTGTAACATTAAAATAGCCCATTTTTACTCAATGCATATGTATGTACCTAAACACGGTACATATACCATAATAACATTTTTTACAATTTTTATCTGTCTGTCTGTTAGGTCCGACTAATCTCTGGAACGGCTGGATTTTTACGGGACTTCACTAGCAGATAACTTATATATAATAAGGAGTGACTTAGGCTACAAAAATATTTTTTTTGTTAAATTGAAACGCGTACAAAGTCGCGGGCACAGCTAGTATTTAACATATATTTAGACTAGCGTGTTAACTCAAGTCCACCACAGATCATAATAATTCATTCAAGTATACGCCAAGCTGAAGATAGAGCATAATTTATCGATGACTAATATCGCATAGCTCCGATATTTTAACGGTACAATATCGCATGCGATACGTGACGTGGGTGTATGTTAATAAATCCCATATCGTAACATCTCGAGATAGTGTATCAATAGATTCGCGTTATTTATACGTCGCTAGATATCAACCAGACGCAATAAATAAAAACTGTGATTGTTATCGCGGCCAAAATTGGATGAGGCCGACTTGTGAGATACGAGTCGCCCGCGGGTATGTCTGTGTCGAGACGATTGTACAACACTTCGATTCGGTCATTGTTAATCACTTGCGAATGGATAAATGCAGTTTGTTTGACGTCACGATACGAGCTAAACAAGAAATTGTTCTTTTTACTAGTTTTCGATTTTCTTTAATAAAAATGTACATTTTGTTTTGTATCAATAGCAGGAATGCATGCCGAGTGAACGGGGTGTATAGCGTCGTTTTTAAAACCCTCATAAGTCATCTCCTTACATTTATATATATATTTTTAATAGTAAATTGTATAACCGTTTCGCTTAGTGTATTCTTGGTTTCATCTGTGCTATCTGCCTTGTCACAATATATCCAGTCTATCTGACTTTAGCTAAAATTATATTAGAATTTAATTTAAATTATTTGACATTAAAGAGTATTATTTTATTATACATAAAGTCTCAAGAAAATTATCGTATTACCTTATTTAATAATGAAGAGTGTATTTTCAACCAAATGTCCGATTACCATTACTGTCCGTACATTCGGTTTGAAAAGCTGGCAACCCCACTTTTTGATTGTATCCTGATATAATAGTAATAACATTTTCAATAATCAATCTATAGTATAAAGATTTGCCCAAATCGACATGGTAGATGACATAAGTGTGTCAACTTTGTAATACTAGAGACATATTACGTTTTTAATTATAATTGTTTGTGAAATGAAACTGTGCCAACGTGTACTGTTATTTTAATTAATAAAAACATTTCATTTAATTACGTAAAAAATTGTATTTACGATTAAATAAAATTAGTTTTTTTTTAAAGTACTTTAAAATTGTTTGGCAGCGCGCACGCGCGATCCGGTTTCCCTGTTTACTACATAAACACGAATACCTTTAAAATGCATAGTATACATCAAATTAAATAGTATTATACCATAAGGCTTGTGCTGTGCTCGACACTTATTTTAAAAAACCGTTCTTGTCAAATTCACTCGTAGATAAAAATGGTACGTTTTTATTATAATATGTTTTATTCTTGGACTTACGCTGTGTACCTTTGACATTAATCAATTATTATGACAATTAAATTACGATATTATCTATATTACGTACGAATAGTTATATACGTTCTATTTTTATAAAATTATTTAAGCAGTAAACTGTTCGATTTTTAAAAACGCTTTGAGAAAATATTTTGCCATTGTTATTGAAATGATTGAAAATTTATATGAAGTATAGCTATTGACAAATATAATGTGCGTTGTATGTATAGTTGTGCTATTTTTTCATGTATATTAAAGAATGTTATCTGCGATGGCATTCGTTGGACCGGAAATTATAATTTATCATCGGATATTGTAAATTTATCATCGATGGATCATAGCCGGTACGTCCCGGTCGAATGGCCTCCCCAGTTAACTATTAAATAAAAAATTAAATGTAAAATAGTTATTATATTCATATATTTATATGTTATTCAAAATATGTTAATACGACGCGACATATTTTTTCTTTGATATATTTTAAAAATTAATGCAACATTGGCTGTATATATCCTTGCTTTCCTTTGTGTAGTAGCTCATCAATTTATTAAAAATAAAAAAATATATAAATTAAAAAAAAAAAATCTCATAAAAAAGGTCACACGAAACCGACACGTAAACTAACGTTTAACAACGAAGATGAATGCCGTCCGATATATCATTCGCGACGTCGAGGTGTGCGAACTTCAACGATAAACTTTTTAAAGACTCAAGTTGGTACAGTCGGTTATATCGCGTTGAAAAATTGTGTACCAAGGGTCGCCTGCCCTGAGGCCGCGAGATAAAGCGACGGGCGAAAAAATCGCGACCGTATTTGTTAAAGTTGACTAGATATTTGTCACGGCGTGATGCGACAACTTCGGTAATTGCTCTCTCGGTTGATTTTTGCCAAGTTAATATTGTTTGCGATAAGCGAATATTGAGATATGTTTACAGTTCGTATGTTTTTTTTAACGCTGATTCATCAAGCAAATATCTTGAGGTATACATAACATAGTGCCGAATTCATTATTATACATGTACCAATAATGTCTCACACTGGTAACAGAAGGGCTGGTTCGTTTTTTGGTCAGAGGATCGGAATTGCGATTCAACGGGGAAATTCTGCTAGCATTCTTACCACCATTCCACGCAGTCAAGATTTATAAAGTAACTAGTTGTAGTTCATAGTTGTATATATTTAAGCATTTAATGTTATTAATTCCTATGTTCATAAATAACTGTAGAGATAAACTGTACCTCTTCATCTATAACGGCGACGATACTTACAGATTGTTGCTTAAAACGCCTAAAACTGATCACTATTTTAAGCCATTATAAACTATATCACATAATTTCATTTACGTAATAATATATATGTAACACCTATCTCTATTATGTCAACATAATAATATATAATTTAGCGCTTTATAAAGTATATTGATAGAATATGAAAATGACATTAAACTACTTTTTTAGCATAATATGTATATCATAAATATTTTCAGAAGAATAAATTAAACTTTTATTATATAAATTATCTGTAACATTTTTTGCATTATAAACGTAAAAGTTAAATCATATCTAGGTTAGAGGTGTCCCTAATCTACACGGGCGTATGTCTTGCGGCGAGATGAGTTTATTAAACTTTTTTACTCTCGTGAGTCCGTAACAGTGGTAGGATAAATTGTCGTGCGATAAGTCACTGCTAAACGAGGTTAATACATTAACTAGAGTTTAAACGGAGTTTCTACGCGGTGGCTCCGGGCTGATATCAGTTTAAAGTTTCTCCGTCAAAACTTTTTGTATTTCGAATCTTTTTTAATCTTCGCTTTGAATAATTGATATTGATGTATGTGTATTAAGCCAATTTTGTTTTTTTAAAAATGTATTTGATTATTTGTTACTTGGATAATATTAAAGTATTATTTATTGAAACACGGTGTTAAGTACACAGACTAAACTTTATTTTTCTTAATACATAGTAAATAGACAAACATCAAGAGATGCAAATAGTTGTTAATAGATGGCATTATTAGTATAAAAATTAAAGGAATATTATTTTGATAGTAATTTTAATATTATATATGTGAAACTATTATTATTATAAATATATATTTTTTCGATGAGTACTTGTAACTTCTAAATTCGCGACCAAGATTAATACCAATTAGTCGATAATATTATGACACAAACTTGTAACAAAATTCCCAAAAAAGCGCTTAATCATAATATAGAAATATTTAATTAACTAGTTATTTTTTGACGTTTTTTTTATGGTATAGGTTGTCGGACGAGCACATGGGCCACCTGATGGTAAGTGGTCACCATCATCCATAGACAATGTGCTACCAACTTTGGGAACTAAGATGTTATGTCCCTCGTGCCTGTAGTTACACTGGCTCACTCAACATTTTCGTTTCCTTTGACATGCTTACTTATATTAAAAGAACTTCTATAGGAAAATATTCTTCATATTATGTTTAACATATCTTATTAAAGGCTCAGAATTTTAAACATATATATTACTCCCCCACAATAAGCTCCTGTGACACTCCTAATGTCTTCATAATAATTCATCGTATTTGACGTCGATTGCTCTAATGGCGTAACACATTACTTACATTTTCGCGCTTAGATAACTTTGATGTATGTTCACTTACCTGGAAAGAAATAAATTTTATTAGAACATGAAAAATGTGTGTAGAATGTGTTTTTACACATTTATAACTCTAAAGTTTCACAAGCGTGTGCTCGTGACTACGTTTTTGGTTTTAATATATCGTATTACATTATAATAATTGTTTCGTTTTTCCGAACTCAACTGTTCGTAGGTCGAATAAGATTCAGCCCAAAAATAAATTACATGTTATATTTATTGTATTAATTATTCATTCAAAATTGAAATATAACACACAAGTACCTTAGAATCAAATAGGTGTATTAGAAATTAAATCAAATGTATTTGATTCAAGTTATTTTTACAACAAAGCATTTTTTAACCGTCAATATTTCACTACTATATAAAACTAATATTTAGAACTAGCAATACTGCGCTATATCATTTTGCAAATATAATATGTAATAATTTAGTGATTAGAATAAATTTAATTATTAATTAAATGAGAAAAAAATTCATGTATTCACATTTTGGAAGATTTTGCGATAGTACATCATAAACTTTTTTAAGACACGTGTCACTGGCACGGTTTAATAAAAAAAAAAAAAACAGGAAAAAAGTTGTTTAATGATGATACTCGTGTTAATAGACACACGCGTCTCCTCTTCAAACATCCTGCTTCATAGACCACCCTCCCGATTCCCGCTAAAACAACGATACAGATTAAAAATTATTTTATACTTTATCTATGTCATACAGCCTAACAACTTCCTATAAATTTAGAATAATTATTTAATTTAAAAAAAGTGACAGTTATGGATTTTTTTTCTAATATTAAATGACTAAGAATAAAAAAACATAACTTTATTTGATCATTAGTTGTCCGCGTCTTCGCTTGTGTTGTAGGAATAAATCGCCAAGTATTGTGCATAAACAAATACTCTATGTCCTTCCGTGGACTTCTGACATGGAGTTCATTCAATTCAGTTCAGTGGTTTGACATTACAAAAGCAAGATACAAACCGAAAGAGTAACTTTCACTCTCATTATAAATATTACTATAGATTTTATTGAAAATAATTTATCTGAGCGAGTTTTGTCGTATATTTATGTGCCTACAAGCTACATACGTACAATTCGATTAAAAATTAGATTATAATTAATTAATGAATACAATAATGAACATTCTCAAGGCTGGCAGTAAAACAAAAGAAAGCGGTAACGTAATATATTATTAGATTCGAAAATTAGATGGCCGTGGAATTGCTACAAATACGATACGAATATACCGAAACAATTCATTATCATTTATCGATTTCCACTAAATCAAGTCGGCCGCTTTAATAACGATTAAAACGAACGAGAGTAGATTAATCGGATAAGTGAAATATTCTAAAATAAACCATCGACTAAATATCGATTTTTTATATCGATTGCGATTGAATTATTTGGATGGGCCCGTAATGGCGGCAATACAAAATGGCTGTCATGAATTCGTTGAGAAATCTCTATGCCTACTGCATTCTTATGATTTTAAATCTGATTACATTTATCTATTGTATTTGTTTTTGTTACATTTAGTTTATTGTTATTTAATCTGTTATTAATTAGATATTTAGTGAATGTTATGATTCGATATTCGTTAAATATAATGATAAGTCATTGTGTAGTAATACTATGTTTAGTTACTATAATAACAGAAAGAGGACGCTGCTTTAATGTATACAGTATGAGTACAGTGCAGTTAGAACGCGTGCATTGTAACTGATGATTGCGGGTTCAAACTCAGACAAGCACCACTGAAATATTATGTGCTTTAATTGTGTTTATATACATAAAATTATCTAATTTCAATATAACATAAAGCTTCTCTTTTAAAAATCTTTCATATTCAAATATTTTCACAGTTAAACTTAGTTAGAAAATGATATGTTTTAAAAAAAGTACTTTCATACATAATACATGTATTTTATACTTGTGTAGAAAAAAGCACATACTTAAAAATACCAAATAAATACAAAATACAAGTGCAGGGGAAAACCAGAAATCCTGAGATGACACAGATATGCACTTATTCATCTTATGTTATCGTCTTTACGTTGCTATAAGAACTGAAACTGTATATATGTATGATATGTAATCGTTGAATATATCAACATAGTCATTTTGTTTTGTTGTGTTTTCCCAGTGGACACGTGACGTCACGGTGGTCCTGTCAATTAATAGAATAACAAATGACATAAGTTTATTGTATAAATAACAATTGTCAATATTATTAATCTATATTACACTGTTCAAATGATTTTTTATGATATGGGTTGACGAGCATATGGGCCACCTGATGGTAAGTGGAAATCACCCATAGACAATGACGCTGTAAGAAATATTGACTATTCCTTACATCGTCAATGTTCCACCAATCTTGGGAACTAAGATGTTATGTCCCTTGTGCCTGTAGTTACACTGGCTCACTCACCCTTCAAACCGGAACACAACAATACTGAGTTACTGTTGTGTGGCGGTTGATTGGCGGACATAGACATAGGTTGTTTTGTGATATAATGGATTAGTTCAACAACAGCCTGTAAATTTCCCACTGCTGGGCTAAGGCCTCTTCTCCCTGGAATATGTTTCAAGCCTTCTGAGTAGAAGGCTTGAAACATATTCCACCACGCTGTTCCAATGCAGTGGAATACACATGTGGCTGATTTTCTATGAAATTGAACACATGCAGGTTTCCTCACGATGTTAGCTTCAACGCAGAGCACGTGATGAATTATAAACACAAATTAAGCACATGGAAATTCAGTGGTGCTTGCCTGAGTTTGAACCGCGATAATCGTTTAAGATGCTCGCGTTCTAACCACTGGGCTATCTCGGCTCGTAATGAATTACTAAAGTAATAAATTTACTTTAACCCTTCTAAAGTTTTTATGATGTCACTTGCTAGACTAGATAACATAATATTTAATACACATATGTTAGCTAGCATTTATAGAAGACAGTATATATGACACTTATTTCTGTAAACGTTTTACTTAAAAAGTTATTTATGTATGTAAAGACTGTGCTCTATTTTTAATCTTGTTTCAATCTTTCAAAAAGACACGACATTATGTATAATAAATAAGATGCTTATAATTAAATATGTAATCGACAATAATCATTAGGTAGTGTTATACACAGTGAATCGTGTAACATTATTCGTTATCAGTTTAAATTCAATAAAACAAGAAATCAGATCGTTATCGACGGACATCCAATATGTTACAATATCGATAAAGTTTACATAACATGTAAATTGGATATTAAATGTCGGGAGGCGCTAAAAGATTTCACGGCACGAAGCCACGCCTCATTAGAAATCAGTCAAGTACGATCAGAGGTCTCAAATAGGGGTTCCGTATTATATTTCATAATAATAACTTAGTATAAAATGTAATATGTGTTCTTTTATTGTTTACTGCTGAGGTTTATCATTTTGTATGCTTTAATGCGCATAATTAATAATTATATGTGTGTGTAAACTTTGCGTTAAAAATTGTTCTGTCATCGGTACCTAAATCATATACGATTAAGGTACCGATGACAAAAAAAAAATTTAACGTTTATTTTTAATCTGTTCAATAGTATGTATTAGTTATATTAGTTTATTTGTAAAAGAAATTAAATAAGCTTTAGTATTTGTAGTAATTAAATTCGAATTTTTTACTTTGTTTTTAGGTTGTTTGAAAAGGCACAAGCATTTTTCACATTGATCATTCTGATAAGAAACCTACTTATTTTTACGGTTCCGTAATCAAATAACCCTTCGCCGTTACGATCTCTACGTTACGATACTTTTTAATCATTTACTTTGATCTCAGATTCACACTTTAATAAATTAAGATGATTTTTCGAGATGAAATGCATCCATATCTTATAATACATCCGTTATTTTATTTAAACGTGTCGTAGTCAAAATATTTAAAGGAAAACAGGTCGGAGATATTATCTTAGACTTAAAATTGAAATAAAAACGTTTACGATTTTGGCTTAAAAAAAAGAACATCTTTTTGTTAACGTAGGTGATATTTATTCGACCGTTATGTATTCGAATTTTAAAGGAGGTCATATATAAACTTGCGAGGTTTTTTTTTATTGGTCATAAATAAAAAGTTTCGATCTACTATTTATTTTATCGATGGCTATTTTTTTTTAATGACACAAATAACGTCTCAAATCAAACATAATCTTAATTAAAGCTGATGTTAATTGATATTTTTGATAATTTAACATATTTAATGATACTTTTTTTATATCATTACTCCGATGTTAATTTAAAACAGACTTAAATTGTATAATTAATGTGAAATAATATATTATCACGACTTGTTAATTACATTTTTATTACAAATTCTCTATCAGTAGATAACGAGTAAATTGTGGAGAACATTGATAAATAATAGATGTTATATTTGACATTGTGATAAAATCCACGATGTATAATGTAGATAATAATTACCACAGATTATTAAACGATTTTAAACTTTATCTTAAAGATATAAAAACTATTTTGAGTTACATCACTTTTCGTTCGATGTTTTTTTTTCGTTTGTAACATTCCATACAAAATTTAAGATCGTGGTTATATGATATGCTTTTAGCAAATAATAAAATTTATTTAACAACTTTGTTAATATTAAATATATTTAAATATATATATTATATTAACGTAATATTGTCATTAATATTATATCTGTCAGCGTCTTCATTTGGATATATTAGTTGAAATTTATTTGATTGTCGTTGGGAAATATTTGACACATTTTATTTTTTTTATAGCATAGGTAGGCGATGGGCAGATAACAGCTTAACAGTGATACTACAAGAAATATTAATGATTTCTCATATAGCCAGTGCGTTAACACTTGGAAATTAAGATGTTAAGTATATCGTATGCGCCTGTTACTGTGTAGCTTACCATTTAAACCGATCACAATATTAGACACATGAGTGGGTGGTACGTATCCAGACGTACTAGCAAAAAAGTCGAGTTACAAGTGCGTTCTAAATTTAAATCTTTTTACAAAGAGTGATTTTAAAATCGGAACAATCAGATCAAGTCGTACAATTAAATTAAATTGAATTTGGAACTTGGAATTTGATGTTTTATGTTTTTTTTCGAATGATGGCTTCTGTCCTATGACATTTGGATATCATGTCCCACATATATGGCTCAACATTCTTCATAGTTCAAGGACTTAAATGAAAATGACTTAATTTTGCTTGTATTTGAACAGAGAATACAGCCCGAATGGTTTAGTTATAAAATAATTTCCACTGACCATATGATACCTAGATAAGTTTTATCCCGGAAAACTTCTTGGAATATCCACCAACCACGGGTAAAAAGTCTTTGAACACAATATACGCATATTGGAGTATTAATTCACTACAAAGGTTTTGCTTTCAATTCTCGGAAAATCTATTTTGTATTTCACGCCGTGTATGCGCAACGAATTAAGATTCATTATCTGATCAGAGGCTAAATAGAAACAGAGTTTTCTATCTGTAAAACTTGTCAAATATTGTTTTATATAATGTCATTCTCAAGGGATGTCAATATTTATAAGCATCTGGGCCACCTGGTTAGTGGTAAGTTACCACAATCTATAAACATGGGCACCGTATAAGATTTTAAAGACTGTTTAAAACTCTAATGCTCCACCAACCTTAGGTACATTGGCCTCGAAAAGAGTATCTGCTGACTCTTTTCAAGTAAGATTACTAGACTAGACTATAGACTTATCTATCGTACTACTCAATATTACAAATGCGGCGCCTTACAAAATTATAAAAATTTGTTTACAACTACTATGCGCCACCAAACTTTTCACAAAATTGGTCTCAAAAAGAGTTACAGACTATTTTCAAGTGAGAGAGATTAAAAGCATGCAAGCAAGCAAAAGCAGTATGTAAATATAAATGCTTATCGTATTAATAACAATATTCAATGCGAAAGTAACTCTGTCTGTTTGTAACGCGTACACGATTATACCATTGAATCAAGCAAGCGACCCAATATAAGGGCAGTTT
Organism: Vanessa cardui; assembly: GCF_905220365.1. NCBI lineage: Eukaryota > Metazoa > Arthropoda > Insecta > Lepidoptera > Nymphalidae > Vanessa > Vanessa cardui. The sequence continues at coordinate 2,042,388 of NC_061129.1, forward strand.
TAAAAGTTCCAATAGGTATTTATGTTCTCTGAATTCGAAGCCGCGGCCTTAGAACTAGTGTTACAAAACATATGTATATGTCATGTAAACATAACACATTATAGTATCGATTTACATATATTTCTATTAATATAATTCACGTATCTATCGAAATTTGTATAAACATCGAATAAACCGAATTTCTTACCGGGTCTTATCAGCACACCGGATCGCTGATAGGTTTATCTCGTAATAAAGTTTATTTTTATTTGATTTGATTAAAAATTTAAGCAAGTCAACAGCCAATGGTATAACGTATATCTCCGTGTCTCTACATCTCGAACTATGTAATCTGTGATGATTGTAAATGTTTCTATTATTACCAGTTTGAACCGGTTTACGTGAGTTACGGTTTTGTTAGGCTATAGCTTTAACAGTAGTTTAGATACCGGGGTTGGATGAATAAAAACTTATTGAGTATTGCGATCATCAAATCCTCTATAGCAACATGAAGCTTGTAAGGTTGTTGGGCTTTGGAAAACACGTGAAGTAGTTGGTTCTGCACTTCTCTGGTTATCTGGGGTTGCTATCGTATTACTCGATAAAGTATTATATATGTAGATAGTAAAAAAAGTGGATTTAGTATTATTTATTTATTTAACACTTTTTTGTACACAACAATTACAATCACAAACAATTACAAAATATACAAACTAATAAACTAATGGTGAAACAAAAGGCGGCCTTATGTCTTATTAGCCATTTCTTCCAGACTACCTTAATTATTCGTTATTCGTTGATCGTTATTCGATTATTCGTTAATTTCAATACATATATAATAATAAGTTAGTATTTAATAATCTTTGTAACCGATAGAAAAGAGTAATTACTAAATATTTTGCCGGTTTCGGTAGAATCTACAATCCGAATCGATGTAAAATGACGATTCAAAAATGCTCACAAGAGCTTTTGAAGTATATTTTGATAAAACAACTGAATTACTGCTTAAATTAAGAAAGTAACTTATGTTAAGGATAACACATTTTTATATATCAAAATATGTACAGTCAGTGAATGTGTAAAGTACAATAAATACAAATGAAAATAACATCGAATGTAAACCTATACATATAGTATGTGTGCTATGTTGGTACAATAATGCAAGCATAATAGTTATAGCATCGTTACGATCGAAAACCGACCGTGGCAGCGATAAGAAACGATAAGCCCTTATCAGCGCCAGCGAAAATCGGAAAATGCACAAGCGAATGATTTATGGAAATGAAAAAGATTATAAATGTTTATTGCTGAGAAAATTGTTAGACAATGCGTAGTACTCAGTACAAATAGAATTGGAACTATATTTCAATGTGTTACAGAAATACTTTAGTTATTATTAACCTTTTTTTATAAAACATTTTTGGTACGGCTTTGTGTAAGCCACTCTGGGTAGGTACAACTCACTCATCAGATTATCTACCGCTAAACAGCAGTAGTACTGTTGTGTTCCGGCTTGTAATTTTAAGTGAGCCAGTTGAACTACCAGCCAGTAAATATTCCTTACAGAGCCATTGTCTATAGGTGGTGATCACCAATTACCATCAGATGACCCATTGTCTTATCCGCCTACCTATATCATAACTAAATATATAATTTGGATAAGACGATAGACTATTTTTAAGACTGAACTAAATAAGACTAAAAATCTTCCAATCCATTTTAAGTTTCATCCCCTTTCATACCAAACAATCTTGCGACGTTCATCTCGTATTTTTCGTATTCTTCGTTGGCTTGTATTACTATATAAATGGTGTTTTAAATGACGGTATATTTACTGGACCGCTACTGGTTTTAGGCACACATTTTTGGTATTCTACCATTAAAAGTATGGGTTAATCACTGTAATTTTAACATATATGAACACGATGAACCCGGTTAGGTCGGCTAAGGCTTTAGAATCCAAGGCTTGGAACTTAATCGATCATTATGCTCCAATGTGGTGTAGTTCGAAATATATTCTTAGACAATACAAACCGTTTTCTTTATGATGTTTTCTATCACGACCAAGCACAAAATTATTAATGAATTAAACACATGAAAATGTAGTGGTGATAAGGTTTTGACCTCAATTCTTTGGCTGACTACCACTGGAAAATTTCGGGTTTCGCAATATACATCTTACATTAAATGGTTAGAAGTGCTTTCATGACAAATAATTACGTAGATAAAATTATAAAAAAAAGTTTTTTTTTTTAATTTACAAGTCTACAGGCTGAGGTCGTATTTTAACATTTGCTTACTTCCAATGAATATAAAAGATATCATTAATATTTTATTATTTTTAATAAAATTTAAATAATTGTGTGACCTTTTAATTACAACGCTAAAGCGTTTATGATTCTAAGATCGTATCTGTATACAATTTATTAAAATCGTCCGTTAACCTATCCGTACATTTTAATTTACGTTTTATGCTACTAAATATAAATGTCATGGTTAACGTTACAAATTAAGAAGTGTTATAAATAACGGAGCCATAAAATACGGAGACATGTTATAAACAGATAAATAATGAAACATCTATGTGTCAAATGAACGCTATTTTTATGTGAAGAATTAAATTAAATTTATATTGCTTTTTTTTTTTTAAATCTAGAAATGAAGATGAATAAATATTTTATTGTTGCAACACTTGACTGTCGTTGAATTTAACAGACCCAAATTTAATTGATTACATAAATTATTAGGAATATTATATATATTTTTGTAATTTATATACCTATAATATTTTAAAAGACATTTTTGTCTCTGTTAGATTCAAACAAGTGATATATTTATTTTGTATCGAAGCATAAATCAATTCAATGATATTTCAGGCATATCATTGATTCATTTTATTGACACATAATAACAAAATATGTTTCATTAATATACAGACAATTAGAAAATTATTATAATTTGTAATAAGCATAGCTAAGAAAATTGTATTGTAATAAAAAATCCGAAAGGCAAAATGTCAAAAAAATATGTATGTAATTTTTTTCATTTTTGTTCCTCTTAACTTCCTCAAACTACTCACTTAACTAAGGAAACTTTCTTGAAATTTTAATCTCAAAATCAAGCTAATAAAATAGTCGAACACGAATTATATCAAAATTTATTTTAATTGATAACGAGCTACTAGCGATGCTCGTGTGTTATAAACGCGATAACCTAAGAAAATATCTGTTGTATTTCTAATGATAATGGATATTGTTATGAATATTTAAAGATAAAATAGTCGAACACAACCGAAAATAAGAATGGAAATACAGAAAACATTTAACCTTTTTTGTATTTTATTTATTTTTAATCGTTTTGAAAATGGAACAGCTAAAAGAATTATGAATTATATTTACCTATTCAAAAATCCACGATACGTAAATTCGAGTCGAACATCGATTCATTTTCAAATTAAGAACACGTTCACAAAATTCAAACACAACTCCACATAAAAACACAAACTTTTTAATTTAATTACACAAAACGATTTAATTTTAAATAATAACAGTAAAAACTTCACATATCACGGTATCCATGCGTCCAGCCAGTGTTAACATAACACTGATAATAGTGTAGATGGTGTAATCAGGCGTTTTTTTACGATTCCTTATCAATCGACACGCCGGATTACAAGCGATAACAATCAGTACATACATACGACGATTTGTTGTAATACAGTTATTTATTTTTATCTGAACACCGTTTCTGATTTTTCAGAAGTTATAAGTTGATAATAAAATCGTCCGCGATAAGTTTTCGATGTAATAATTGAATATCTGTTGTTGTAATTCTTAGCTATGTGTTACAAAAAAAAAACTATTTAAATGTTGTCATAATTATTCTGCTGAATGAAATGAACGAATGAATGAATTGATTGAAATTAATAAATATGTACATTTTATTGACGCAAAATACAGATTAAATATATCACTTGTGATTAGATGGTTGGCTAAGTAATGGCTGTATAGAGAATGGCGCATAGATCTTTATTAGCTAGCGATAGATAAAAAACAAAAAAATATCATTTTTATCATAGCAGACAATATCTTATAGTTTCTAAATCTTTTATTATTATTTATATTATTGTATTTTGTGTATATAAGATAGTCTAAGTGAAAGTTCGGGGGGACTGATCACGAAATTCTTATAACAAAATAAAACAAGTATGTGTGTGTGGATATTCCACACACACATATGCCTACAAAGGCACATAACATACCATGTATGCATATGATGTAGGTGTGTATATGCATGTAAATGTGTGTATTTATTTATTGCAGTGCATTCTCTATCGTCTAAAATTTTAATAGTATATCTATACATATAATAAAATTGGAGTGTCTGTTAACTCAATGCATATGTATTTATACACGGTAGATATACCAAAAAATATTTATTCAATTTTTGTCTGTCTGTCTGTTTGTTCCGGCTAATCTCTGGAACGGCTGGACCGATTTTCACGGGACTTTCACTGGCAGATAACCGATATAATAGGAAGTAGCTTACAATATATATTTTTTGTTATATTCAAAGGCGTACAAGGTCGCGTTCACAGCTAGTTTAAATAATATAAACATTATCGATATGAGTGAGATTAGAGCAACGGCAGCAGTCAATGGCGCGAAGTTTATCTGCGCGGACAAAAGAATTTTCGACGATTAAACAAACATAATGTCGCCGTCCCGCGCGGTCCCGCTCGTCCCGCGGACAGGTGACGTGACGATACAGGGAAAAAAGTCATGACAGTATTTATTATAAACATGTTGTTACTATTTTTTTTTGTGTACAGTACATGCTATGTTTTTTTTTTGCGTACAGTACTTCTTGATCTATTATAGTTCGCCGTTTACGCTATCTACATATATTAATATTGACGACCTCCGTGGTCGAGTGGTTTTCATGGATACGCTACTCTGAGATCCCGGGTTCGATTCCCAGCCGAGTCGATGTAGATTACCATTAGTTTTCTATGTTGTCTTGGGTCTGGGTGTTTGTGGTACCGTCGTTACTTCTGATTTCCATAACACAAGTGCTTCAGCTACTTACATTGGGAGCAGAGTAATGTATGTGATGTTGTCTCATATTTATTTATTATTTATATTATAAATGTGAAAGTTATTCTGTCTGTCTGCCTGACGCTATTTAATGACCAAATCGCCGAACCGAATTTGATGAAATTATGTATCAAGCAACCTTGAACACCAAGAATGGACATAAGTAGGTTACATCTTGCCTAAAACATGACAACCAATAGGAATTATTAAGTAATTATTATTTTATTTAAGAAACCATTAGTCTCGTATTTGTATATGGTTCACAATATTAGTATCTTATGATTAATTAAAATTAAAATAACTTTCTTTTTAGATTTTTTTTTTTTGATAATTTAAATCTCCATTTCGAACTTAACTGATTTTTTGGTTCACGCCGTTTTGTTTTAATTCTAATTTGAAGTAACAAAAATAAATAATGATTCACAACATTGTTATGTAGCCTTTATATGATATATTTCCGAATGTCAGATTTGATTAGTTTGTGCGCCTTTATTGTTCACACAAAATATGAAAAAAAAATTAAATGCTTTTTCATTTTATATAATTTTAAACCACTTCATTCGGCGTAAATTAAATTGCTGAATAAATGAAATGAGTACTTTTTTGTTTTAATCTATAATATAATTAATTCGTAAAAAAAATTGAAGAAAGAATAGAACAAGAATTTAAAAATCGAACACTTTTTTATTCAATTAAATTCAAATGCAGATAACAAAACGCGAATTGCAAAATCCATAGAGCAATGTAGAATGCAAATAGACGCTTCACTCCACCAACATAAATCTCGAAAACGAATAATGTCAGTTTTTCCTGCATAAACGTCGAGTGAAGTTCAAATAGCGGTGCTATCACGCGTCGCAGTCGAAAACTTTTAACTACGCAGGGCATAGAACGAGAACGGCTTAGCCGATGACGAGTGAGCGACACCCAGGTGATTCACACGTACATATCTCGCAGCCTGCCGCCTCGTGATACGTCACTCATACTCGAATAAGTTTTCTTGCTGAGAAATATCGCGCGAACAGTTGAAAATGGAATTTTTGTTTTTGTCAATCACCCGCCCGGTATCCGCGAACTTGAATTAGTGTTGCCATTTCGTCAAAAATAAATTTCAATTTTCTTTATTGATATTAAATTTTAAATTTATCTTGTTTTTATAACGTTTCTTATTTATACTGGTTCAAATTATGGACTGTACTTGATAACGATGACATCTTTCGAAATGTTAATGACAATCATATAAAATATGCCAAGGTAAATTTTTATGTGGTTATTATTAATTGAATTGTCAAATTAATGATTTTAAAAAGTGTCGGTAAAAATAATATACGATGCGTTGATAATAATGACGTCTAGTCGATGGGCTTTCATTTCCGCGCGCACGTCGCTCGATAACAAAGAAGTGTTGACATATTTAGAACAAGCCTGAAATCGAGCTGGCAACACTGCGGCATGGCGACAGCCGTCATATCTGCCAACGTACCCAACGGGATTTTAATTTTCGAATCTATCCCGCGTTTGACGTGTCGCTTCCCGCGCTTTTTTTGCAAACGTCAAAACGGTAACCTGATTGCTTCCTCCTCTTATTTTTTTAAGCTGCCAAAGTTTAGTGATTGACGCGAGTTTTCGGATGGATCGTCTGAGTTAAATTGAAACTTGATTGATTTCTTTATTCCCGTCATATTTGTACTGAGCCTCAGACAGCTTTCTTGACATTGGAGAAAATTATTTTAAATCGACGTAGCTCATGGAACACTCTTTTATCATAAAATAATTGAAATAGGAAACTTTAATGAAGATTGATATTTGAATATTATTTCTGTTCAATATTAATAAAATAAGTTAGCTGTGACTAAATAGTAGAAATCAATACGAATATATATAATGTGTTCTAACATATTTTAATGCATATTTATTTTTAAACTTCAAACAACATTCAAAAGTGAAGGCGTTTGGCAGATATTTAAAATAGGAATGAATTTTTGAGTTGGCGCGTATCGTTCGAGACCAACGTCCGTCACTATCTTTATTCCACACGAACGCGTTCGATACTCGCCTTCTCGATACACCGACTCGATTAAAATAAGAATATTTTGAGCGCAACACTATTGTGCGGTGGACTTCCGAGAAAGTTTGTAAGTTGATATTGTGTTTGAAATGTGTTAAGACTTGTACACATGTTTTATGTTCTTTATTTATAAATATATCATTTTGTTCTTGTTATATAAATTACCTTTAAACGGCCGCTGATTTAGATAACTATTTTTATTATTCGTTGGTACACTTACGTAGGTATAAGTTATATTTAGTTGTGACGCGTCAGTGGCATAATTGATTTTTGCCACTAAAACAGAAAAAAAAAAATAAAGTTCAGTGAATAAATCCAAACAAGGTCGTTTGGAGACTTAATCGAAATAGAGGCGCAATAATCCAACATGGCGTCTGCAATTTGAGCGCAGATGCAATTGTCACGGCCCGGTGCGCTCCCGGTCGCCGCTTCTTGTTTTTACTCGATTGCTCGATTACTCGATATTCGTTTTTCACCGTGCCCCGCCACAGATACCGGCTGCACCAACCTGTCATATCGACTCTTTGTTTGTCGCGTAGAAAAAAAGAGAACGCGAGATAAAAAGTCTCCCGAGCAAATTGGGCGTCTCTGTTATAAACAACGGAGGTGGAACGCCGCGATAGCGGACAATAAACGTCCGATTTATATGTTTTTTTCAATTGAACTTGTCGATTGTTTCCACTCGTCGCCTCAGCCCGCGCTAGGTCCACGCACTTGACCTGACGCCTAGGCTATATTCGGGAAGGTTCTCGCGTCGATATAATTCGCGCGAGTTCGTTGTTCCGAGTGCTAACATTCGAGTCTACAAGTTGGGTTATTTATGTATGTTCGGCGTTCAGTGTTGCATCCTTAATAGGTATATCTGGACAACGTGCGGACCGTTATCTGCGAGAAAGGTGGGGGTGAGAAGGCCCGTGGGGGAGGCCAAGCTTGGGGGAGCCGATATGAATCACTGGGAGTAATGGCTGCAATATCACGTAGTGCACTTTGTCAACTGGTTGTAGCCTTGCAGTCGCATAGATAATACGGAGATTGCAGCATCCAAGGAAGATAGTTCGAAATCGAGGCGGGAGTTCTTACGTAAAATTAATGTTATTTCGGTTACGATATCATTTACTCGCGTACATTTGTAGCGTCGTATTTAGCATTACATTATACCTCTTTACTGAACTGAATATCTATTTATAATAAAGTTCCAAATTTAAAACAATGACAGATACGTAAATACTGCATAATGATAAAAAGAGATTGTATATATTCTAACGAGACTAAAAAGCCGAGTCAAATATCGATACATTAGCAGTTTTTTGCAGATTTATTCCACTCTATCGATACTCGTGAAGGCGAGTCGTGGCGTGGAAAGAGCAACGATACCATCGCGTGGAGTGCCATCAGCGTGGAGAGGCCGAGCGCGGCTAATCTGCCTTCGCGGGCCGATCGTAGCTTATTCGACAATTATTCGGATTGCATTATAAGCTGAGAGCCGTCGATCCTGACAGTCATGCTCAGACATTTGAGCCCCACTCGACGCGAGGACGTTGTGTTCCGATTGTGATAACACTTTTTTTTTTAACTCTCATGCGGAAATATTCTGCGATTTGTTTTTTAATCAAAATCAAAATAAACTTTATTCAAGTAGGCTTTTTACAAGCACTTTTGAATCGTCATTTTACAATTAAGTGAAGCTACCACCGGTTCGGAAAGTAGATTCTACCGAGAAGAACCGGCAAGAAACTATGTTACTCTTTTTCAACATTTAAAAAATACAGTCCATAGTTAATCTCATGACTTATGAGTGTTGTATGTATGTATTTGTTGTTGATATGATAATATTGAGCTAACTTTAACTTTTTTTTAATAATTACTAACGACACGCTCCGGCTTTGCACGGGTGCAATGGTATGACATCACAGTAGAAACTTATAAAATTATCAGTGTTTCTTTACGAATATGTCCATATTTTATATACATAAACCTTTCTATCGAATCATTCTATCTAATAAAAAAAAACCGCATCAAAATCCATTGCGTAGTTTTAAAGATTTAAGCATACAAAGAGATATAGGGACAGACAAAGCCTGTTTTATACTATGTAATAATAATGATAAAGGTGATGTCACATAAGTTATATCGAATATAACGTTCCTAATTCAAAATCATATAATAATCGATACGGAATCGATTCACTATTCGATAACGGTTTGCGTAACCAGAACGATAGAAATGCTAAATTATTCCCACGTTTTACACGGCACCGGTCGTAACGTGTAAATATTTATTATTTATGGCCTTTGAAAATAACTCGATACATAAATCTTACGCGAATTAATATTAATTCCGGATTCATGTAGCTGAGATAGCGCTTTAAAGCGCAAGATAACTATGCGTACCACATTATGTACTGGTTTCATTGGAAATCTATAAGAAAACGGTATTGATGTTATTGCATTCTTTTTTTTTAAGAACGCTATGACATATGGACGGACAATTAGATACAATATATTAGTTACATAAGAATGTTTTTGTAGTAAATATCTTATGTATTAATCATTATCTTAAAAAAGCGTGGAGTTAATACCCGTTGACTTTCAAGCACGATATTTTAATTTCAATAATTGTATTTAACTAACACGACTTTGTATTTTTTAAATGTTAAAAAAGAGTAACTACTGAGTTTCTTGCCGGTTCTTCTCGGTAGGATCTACTTTCCGAACCGGTGGTAGCTTCACTTAATTGTAAAATGACGATTCAAAAGTGCTTGTAAAAGCCTACTTAAAAAAGTTTATTTTGATTCTGATTTTTGATTAGAAGTCGCAATAGTTGAACAATAGACGGACAACCAGATGTTATTGTATACAAGCGTTTGAAGTGCTTTACGCTTAATTTAATTAAAAGTATATTATAAGAGATACGAATATGATAAAGCGACGCGTCTTTTTACTAAGACGTCACTTTAATTATTAGTTATTGACGTAACGGCAAATTACATACTACCGGGAATTTCGTATTCGCTTCTTATTTGTATTCGCTTTTGTTGCTTCGCTATAATGCTCCGCGTGCTCTAATCTTTTCTTTAATTGTATTAAATAAAGGCTTGCGTGTATCCAGCCTGTATGTTATTAAAATATAAACTAGTATTGTTATTGTGAAAGTAAATCTGTCTGTCTGTCTTTCACTATCAAACCGCTGAACCGAATTCGATGGAATTTGGTATGAAGCAAATTTAAACTCCAAGGAGAGACACGGGCTATTTTTAGCCTAACACATGACAAACAAGCCCCTAGAACGAGCGGAGCCGCGTTCGACAACTAGTTATATTATAAAATGACCTTTAGTAAATTGTTTATTATAACTAAAGTATTGCATTTATATGTGCAGTCTGTGGCTTATCACCAGAGGGCGTGCCTGCGTTATGTACTGAACGTGTTAAGATCGGTCGAGTCGAGTTTAAACGAGGTTTATGATTCATTTGCTAGTGAAAGGTTTTATATAAAACTAACTGTTTCATGAGCCTGGATTAATCCCCACAATGACCTCCTTGTGGGTTTTCTGACGATTTTTCGTTTTTTTTTTCAACTTGTGGCCAAAGATTTATAAGGTCGCGAAGCCTTAGTATAGAGATTGTGGGTGAAAGAGATAGTAAGCATGTGGCATGTCAAAGGAAACCGGCATATATACTGTACTTATTATTAAAATGCGTTTCAACTGTTATGTATGCAATATGGGAGAGAATAAGTTATTATAATTATATATGACGGAATCTAAACAATTTATAATATTTTATAAAACTTGAAAATATAATTTATCGGTGATCTAATTTCATACTGTACTTACGGTATCATTTCATTATTAGGATGTAACATAACGTTCTTCGACCCTGTACTTACCTGTAAAAAAGGAGAATCATTAATATTATACAAAGATAACCATATTTTAAATTAAATAAAAATAGACTTAAATCTAATACAAAATAAAATTGATTTTGCAAACAACAATATTATCAACAGCAAGCTTAAATATTTAGCTTCAAAGGACAATATCAAGATCTGACACACACGCGTACTAATTAGTGAAGCCTAATAAAAGTTTGTATAAAGTAATACATAGCAATGTATCGTTACACATATAAACAATTAAATAAAATATCATCATTTTTTCTCGGTCGGTTTATAGCTGATAAACTGTCAAGTTGAGTATATTAAAATCGTCCAGGTTATACCCGAGTTGGGAATCCGTAAACGACAATATATTTACGCGAACACTCGATCCAGCAAGAAATATTATAAATACAAACTTTGCGAATAGAAACGGCAATGAATCAAAAACAAAACAATATGATTATCCTCTCGCATTCTGCTATTGCCCTAGGGGTGCAAGCCATAAGCTGTAGCGAGATTTACTTAAATCTTATGTAACACTTAGATTTTTTAATAACGCAAAGTCACTTTCGTTAATGCATATGAAACTATTCCGATATGTTATTCGGTTTTACTTATATCATAATAAGGGAAGATGCTTTTAGATTGACATACATTAAATAATAAATATTAATGAATCAATAATGTTCTTAGTAGATGTCAAATACTAGCATAATAGCTCTTAGGAAGAAAACTTGGTCAGTTTAAAAAATGAGGCAATTTTATTGAGTAACTGTCGGTAGCAAAATAAGGTAAGTAGTAGCAATGACACCCATGTTGCTAAAGGCACATACGACCTTTTGTCTTAAACCAATTCTCCTGTCTGAGATCTGTGTTCGTCTCAACTTATGAACTGTAGTATCAGCTAGGTATTAAGGTAACATTATCATTCATAATAAAAGTGATTTAAAATCGACAGTTCGTGAATCGCACCACTCAAAGAGTTCGACAAGAGGCAAGCACAGGAAATGAAGCGGCGCCCGGTGGAGGCGCGATAAATCCGCCGGCAGACAATACGCGCCTTCTTGCGTCTTTATTAACGCGCTGACAAATTAACTGCGACTGCAACTAACTCCGTGCCACTGATACCAGTAACACATTACGAGATGTTTCATTTGAAATCATTACAAATTATTGTCATTATGACTTGTGGAATTTCCTTGTGCGTCAACTTACAAGAATTTTTCAAATTTATTTTAGACGGTGACAGGAAATATAAATTAATAATCCATAATACATGGCTGTGTCAACAATCTTCTTTTCTGTAAAATATTTGATCAACATAAGATCTTTTCTTTCTACCTATTTTCTTAGTACTGTTGATCACTTAGGAAAATCTGAACTCTTTCGATATAGACTCTATCGCAAGTCTCCTCATTTATACTGTACAAAACCAATCCATAATTACATTGCATTACATTTTTAAAAGCAAAGTAATATAGTACATAAAAATCCAGTAATATAAAGAACGTTTTGAATATGGTGTAGCTAATATGACACATTACAATATTACTTATTTAAATAATGTTGTAAATATTACAACACCGAATTTAGTTTATAATCTCAACTTAGATCAAAATCTTCAAACCTAAACTCACACATTTACTAATAAGACTAGTCGTCTAATGTTCAGTTCATATAAAAATCTTATTACAATTAATTTCAAAGATTGTTTGCATGCAAATACGACTCAATGGATTTGCTTTAGAAAAACAGATAACGCAATGGCTACCTAAAACCTGTCTCCTATATTCTAAATTACTTTCAATACCGTTTCCTGTGTTTTCGTTTATCAATAAATTAAATTTCGAATTGAATAAAGTGTTCAAAATCAATCGTAAATTGAATAAATAGTAATTTTGTATCTTGTATATCCAAGTGATTTTGTTGTGAATGTATCAAAACGGCTAAGCATTTATGGATAACGGTATTATTAATAATTATATACAGAATATTTAATTGTAATGTATTGTTTTAATTACGTATTGAAAAAGGATAGTAATTAAACTTTTTTTTAGGTACTCACGATCATATTTAAGAACCTATTTTTAGATATTTTACGTTGATACAGTAAGTAGCCGTTTTTGAAGTTATTTGTAATGCCATAAAACAAAAAAAAAATAATAAAAAAAATGAAATCACCTTTTACATCAAATAACATTGGAATGCTTGTAATTTTTTATTTATATTATAATAATATTGAATGATTTCTTAAGTTTTATTCACCACGAATGATTTTCTTAGAAACATCCCAAAGATTCAAATATTATTAGTTATAGTATATAAAACATATTTTTTCCCGTTTAATAAACATAACAGACAGCCCTTTCCATATTTATAACGCTCTGAAAGCAAAGTTTAAAATGGCGAACGGTAACGGCAACCCGATCTCTTTCAGGAAATTAGCAGAGCTTCCTAAGCGGGATTATTGCAAAATAAGATATTGCTTACCCCATCTATTTCATTCGTTCATTCATTCGTTCGTTCGTTCCATTCATTTGAATGATGCGCCTTTGTCTCTGTATTACTTGAAGCGAAAATTTGATAGATTGTTCTCGTATGATTGTTTCGATTATCATTTCCTGTTTAAGAATTAAATCCTTATGATTTTCTTGTTTACGTTTCGTCTCCGTACTAAGTACATAATACATATGACGCTATGTTATATAATTATTGTCATATCTATGTTTTGTTTCTTTATTCGTATATCACTTTAGGGAAATGCTGCTGACAATCTTGCACCATTCCACACGGTCGTGATTTATAAGTATCTGTTTTAATTTTTGACTCGCGAGATTGTGATCTGTCGAAATATTTGAAGATTAGATACAGTTGGTGACAGTTGATCTCAGAATTTTTGATTTTCCGGATTGTACGATGATTCACTAAGTTTGTTCATAAAGTCTCATTAATAAACTAGTCTCATGTCTAAAAGGTTCATTTTAACGGCTTCTGTAGAGGTTTTTGTTACGTTTTGAGTAATTGGGGAAATAACATCTTAGATCCCATAGTTGACCTGTATAGTTTTTATTTATTGCTATTATTAGTAAGGTCGAATTGCTCATATATAATCTTCTTGTAAGCATTAGGAACTTTTTTATTTGAGTTACTTTCTAGAACACAGTCTACTGAGTTCAAATCGCATTTGAATTATGTTAAATTCATAATTCGAACCAAAAATGACTGCCCCAAACTACTTTCCCACTGAAGAATTATTTATCTCCTGGTCGTACATCTTGCTGATAACATATTTCGAAGTGAAAAATATCCCGCAGAGGCGTGACATCGTGACGGACACAATAGGAAATTGCGGTCGGGACTGTCACGTCACGAAGCCCCGCCATCTCACCGTCCCGCCGTCCCGCGATATTGAATACATGATACATCTCGCTGATTGCTTTTTACGACATCCATTTCGATTTGAATATCGAATACGATTTCTTTCCATAAAAAATGGAAAAACTCGATCTCCGAAAAAATAGTTACATTTGCACACTATAAGGAACTATTAAACTGTTTTTCGAGGTTCCTTGAATGAATTAAATTAGATCCATAAATATCAAATTAAAATATATATTTAAATTTCGAATTTTATTTTTATTTTTTTTTTTAATTTATGGTCCGGCAGCGGTAGTCGGAATGCGACTTTAATGTACCATAAATCGTCATACGCATAGATTATAATCGAATTAAATTAATATCGATTTAGCGTTTTTAGAAACATAATGATGTATGAACGTACTCATTCTAATGTGAACATAAAAAAGTAATTAACATCTCCGTTCCTACTTAATGAGTATTTGTAACATTTAGCAATTATCCAAATCTCAACTTTTGAAGACCCTCGATTCAAAAGTTAATACTTTAGTATCTTCTCCGCAAAACATGTTCAATCTTAGACATAACTTAACTGTATAATCGCTACAGTTTTATCTATGTCATTAGTAGTAAGTTTTTAAATACAACTTCAGTTCAGAGCTGTGCAAAAAGTATTTAGTCATTTCTTATATGTTTTATTATTTATATAATAGATCTCAATGTACAAATGAAATCGCGCTAACGTTTGGTATTGTTGTACCTAAATACTAATGTTTGAGAAATGTTTGTGTTCAGTTCAAAATTAACAATGTATACGTGAAGCAATGATATTCTAATAAACATATATGTTATGCCCATACTAAACAACAGAAAAAAATGTGCCGCGCCGGGGACCGTTTATTTTACATTTCGTTACAAGTAAAAAGGATAGCTTGATAAAAACAATAAGTAAAAGGGATAACTAGATGTTTTAATTACGCAAAACGTATTAATACATAATTATGTTGTATTATAACGTATTACTGGCATAATTATGATGAAAACGACTAAAGGCAAACGTCCCAATTAGGACGTTTTCTAGTCTTCACTTTTTGCGCGTTAATGACATATCTGTTTACTAGAACATCATTGACGTGAAGAATAAAGTATCAGTGTAAAAAGTGAAGAGTTTTTTCTGAAGTAAGCTTTTGTACGACTTTGCGGATTGTACACTAACCATCACGGGACTGTGAGGCTATGGAACAAAAAAGCTGTGTCTTCATGTTTAATCGACATACATTTTTTAAATATGTTAACCAACGAGTTCTTTAATGGAACGGAAGATTGAAACGCGTGAAAAGTAACGATTTAATGTTATAGTCGTTCGAAATCGATAATTTAAAATTATCGATTTACATTTTTTTTTATTACATTAAAAATAAATACGAAATTAATTATATTAAAGTCAAACAGTTACAATGTGTAATGCCCTTTATTTAGAGGGCAAGAGGTCTAAGGCATGTGATATACAGCCAATAGTGCTGATGACTCACCAATTGGTTTATTAGCATAATCTCGTTATTTACTAATATTAATAAAAAAAGAAGCATTTGAAATTGGATTATATATTTATATATTAAGTTGGATAGATGAATCCTATCTTATGGTTACGGCATGGTTGATCTCGTCGATGGTCATGGGCTAGGGGGTCAGTAGGTCTCTTAAAAATGATTTTAATTGGGGTGCGGGGAGGCATTATTATAGTACTCAAGGTTGGGCTCGGGACTGATTGTTAATTATTTTTTTCTTAATATTTAATTTGCTCCAGTTACTCTTCTAAGTAGATCATATATATTGACAATATGAATGAATGAATTAAACTTAATTGCACACCGCAAACAAATCAAAACAGAAAAGAAAGTAACACAAAATTAATAAAATACAACAATGTAAAATAGAATAAAAAAAAACAAATAAAAATTAAGCACATATATACATATATTGTGGTGCTTGCCTGGGTTTGAACTCAAAATCATCGGTTAAGATGCACGCGTTCTAACCACTAGTAACATGTATTATATATAATACATAATATAAGGTTATATACAGGCCAAGTTTAAATGAAACGTGTAAAGAAAGAGAATTATTGTACTGATGAATTCTGCTACAAAAGTATTTGAATGCGATAAGCACAAATATAAATTTCTTATATATATTAGAATATATTTACGGGTTCGGTAAGGGATGAGGTCAGATATTTCAATTTGAGATCGGATATTGGTAACCGTGACGCTGCATACGTCAAGATCGGCCGACGCGTCCACTCCCTATCTGAATATTAAAATCTTGTGTATCCAAGAATAATGTTTTGTACGGCTAGATAGAAATACGTTACGTAATACTAGCAAAGCCCGGCAGTTATCCTGTGTACAACCAATTAAATCTAGGTTATTTAGTCTGCCAATTTGTATTGTTGATCGATTCAACGGTTTAGAATTTGAAGTTGAGAAGAAAATGGATGGTATAAAAATTAAATTCCAGCAGCGCCAACGCCACAGTATATTAATCTCAAAATATTTCAAAATTATTATTAAAAAATTAATACACTGGTATCCCCAACTTAATTCTAATCAATTGTGACGTCACATATTTGTTTGAAATTTAAATTTTTAAAAATAGAATATAATACATAATTGTAATTCTTGATATTGTTCGATTCTATTTATTTATCTATTTTAAATGGATGTATTGTTTCTATGTGTTTGTATATTTGTGAAAGTAAAATTCGTAACTTATACCTCTGTTCAATCTTGAGACAGTTATCAATTCCAAATTTGAAAATCTGTTGTTACAATAATCGATTATTGTATCTATTTTATTCATTGTTAGGCAGTCAAATTTCACCTTTGTGTAGGTTATTTAAAAAATATAAACGATGAATCAATCGTAATGTGTGATTCATCGATGACAAGATAGCGTTCTTCCCACACATGCATACTCGTACGAATTATAACAAAGGCACTACTCCAATATCAATAAAAGATAATATATTTTTTAAACTTTGTACATAAAATTACACTCGTCTCCCAAATTCTTATATTGAATGTCAAATTGCTTAATAAACATATTTTTTCTTTATCTATCTATGTAAGTCCTAAAATTAATAACATTTTGTACTATAAATTGTATGTTACCAGCAACAAAAAAAGACTACTAATTAAATGAAAACTTCCATAGTTATTCCAAATTTCAAAGCAACACATATCGGTTTTTTGACAAAGCATTTTTCAAATGACATTCGATATTTAAATTTCTTTAAAGTATTAAAATAAAAAAAACTTTTTTTTTTTTAATTATCAGAGAAATAAAGCCTAACAGATATCTCTGTAAGGTATGTTATTAGTATTATTTTTCTAAAAGACCGGATTATTAATATATTTTTCGATACCGTAACGACATCCCTAAGTCAAGATAATGAACGATTTGGCTCGAAATCTCCTCGAGACTTGCATTTATCGTTAATGTTGTTATAACAAGCGATATTATGTCGATATAATTATTAGCTATATAGCCTTAAATTCCGTTGAACTTTTTCAGAACAAATGAATAATGATAATCATCAAATATTTGTACGCTAATACTATAATAATACATATATTGTAATAGAGTAATTAAACCAATAACTAACATAAATATCATATACATAAATTACATACATACATATATAATTGTAATTAACTAACATGACTGTATTTTAAAATGGTGAAAAAGAGTAAGTTAGCTACTACTGAGTTTCTTGCCGGTTCTTCTCGGTACCTTATTCCGAAACAGTGGTCTCCACTTAAAATAGTTGTTAAATGGCGATTCAAAAGTGCTTGTAATAGCCTGATTGGATTTATTATTCTCAGGATCGAATCTGAATGAAATCATTGATCTTATTTTTCTTATTTCAACAATAAAGTACACTCTCACACAACACAAACAGATAAAGGCCGTTGCAAATCAAGTGGAATCTTAATTAAAGTTGATAACAACATAACATATCAATGTCATTAGAAAACTTGAGAAACAATGAACGTAACACATTTAACGAATTGCCACAAGATGTGATGTAACCTTTATGTCGTGGTCTCATTTATATAACATAATATATGTTTAAATCATAGCATTAATTTATTTGTTAAACATCATAGACCTCTGTATATTTACAACAACAACAACAGCCTGTAAATTCCCGCTGCTGGACTAAAGGCCTCCTCTCCCTTTGAGTAGAAGGTTTGGAACATATTCCACCACGCAGTTCCAATGCGGGTTGGTGGAATACACATGTGGCAGAATTTCTATGAAATTTGTCACATACAGGTTTCCTCACGATGTTTTCCTTCGCCGCTGAGCACGAGATGAATTATAAAGACAAATTAAGCACATGAATCAGCGGTGCTTGCCCGGCCTCTAACCCGCAATCATCGGTTAAGATGCACGCGTTCTAACCACTGGGCCATCTCGACTGTATATTTAATTAGAACCCAATTCAAATTGAAGCTTAATAAATTTGCCGAAAAATTAAGCAAAATCCGACCGGAAATAGGTTTTTTCTTCAACAGATAGATATAAGGTGCTATATAGAAATACAATTGACATAAAAATGATCATGTATCAATAGTATACTTTAATGAGTCAGTAGAGTTCCACTTAAACGTTACACACAGACAGACACGATGAGAGAAACGATGTAACAACGTAGCAATACAAATTAGTGAGCATTTTTATTAAATCAGTTAACTATACAAATTGATATAAAGATATATAATGGACAACATCACATACATTAATTACTATGATGTAAGTAGCTAAGGCATTTGTGTTATGGAAAATCAGCTGTTACGACGACACCACAAACACCCAGACCCAACCACATAGAAAACTAATTAACTTTTTCTATATCCCGTTCCTGGGAACCCTGGATCTTGGAGTACCATGAAAATCGGAGTGCACACTACTCTACCAGGGAGGTTATATATATATATATATATATATATATATATATATATATATATATATATATATATATATATATATATATATATATATATATATATATATATACATATATATAGGATACACTCTCAAGGATAACAGTTCCTCAATTTCGTAGTCAACAGTATATACTAGTAATTATGATTGGTCACGTTCCCCCTTTAAAGTATTTCTAGCACTTAATTATTTAACGCAATCGTTTAAACCTTATTCGTTAAAATATTATCTTATATATTATCGCACGACATCGCTCTAGATAAAGTAGAAAATAAGACTTAGATATTAATTCTAACGAAGTTATAACAGTTAAATTTCAGAAAATCACTAAAAACTCTAAGGATATATAAAAAACACATCCGTTTCGTTTTATTGTTTGATAAATAAAGTTTTAATTGCTTATCTTGTTTTATTAATGAGGCGTTCGATTTTGAAACTGTGCTATGTTTTTATATAAGCTGTATATTAGTTTTATTTATATTGTTTTACTAGTTAATGATCACGGCTTCGATTGCGTTTAAGGGATCTGTGGTCAGGTTTTAGGAATAAGCAACCATCTTTAAGGTTCAATCTTGCTTCATACTAAATGTCATCAAATTTGATACAGTTATTTGGCCGTGATAAACAGACAGACAAAGATACTTTTGTATTTATATTATTAGTATATTATATTAAAAGAGGAAATAGTTTTAAGTTTATATCACATACAAAGGAAGTTATACTTAATTTCTCACCGACAATTATATTTATATTTGCGTCAATAAGTTTTTTGGTCAGGATGAGAAGAAACGAATCTTCAACAACTACATATGTAAATATACATTGCGCTTGTGTGCAATGTGTGTATTTACAGTTACTGTGGTAAGCCGCCGCAATTAAATAGTCACTTAGGACTTTTTTATTTATTCGCGTTATAAATATATGCTGCAAAAAAGTTAATATCTACATTAGAGATGTGAAGATAACTTTTATTTAAATCTAGATTCCATATCTATATTTAACGAAATCATAAAATAGTTAGACAAGGTCATTCGTATAACAAATAATATTAGAATAATTCACATCACAAAATTTAATGAATAAAACAAGAATACGTTTCGAATTATTTTTCCGATCGTCTGTAGACCGTCTAGCCACCCTTTCAGGGCTATCTGCGCACGCGCAGTCTGCTTTCGCGCTAAATCAAGCACACTTACACGGAACAACGTTCCCTTGTCCAGAGCAAATTGATTTCTATATCATTTGACATACAGTATCATTTCATTTGTATTGAGATTTCAAATAAAAGTCAATTCGAAATTCAACCTAATAAACATTCAAATCGAATGCATTTTTGTGACTTGTATTTCTGAGATTGCCGTCAATCTGTTTTGAACTCTATACATAATATATAAGGTGTAATTTAATTTGTATCAATGGACAGTTATATCAGAATAATGATGCAATTCTTAGGTATTGCAAAAGGCATTGCATTCGTGATATGACTAGGTAATTGATTGATCGATGCGATGGCAGATCTCTAACGGAACGGTGTACGTGTCGGCTTTTCGAAGTATGATTCGAAATTCGAATATTATTATTTTGAGACAAGATTGAATTTTCGAATTGCATAATTTGTGATGTACTTCAATTGAATATTATTTGCAGGGAGATTTTTATTCAATTAAATGGGTAGGGATTTGTAGCAATGTAATCACTACATAGTATAAAACAAAGTCGCTTTCTCTGTCCCTATATCCCTATGTAAGCTTAAATCATTAAAACTACGCAACGCATTTCGAAACGGTTTTTTTTAGTAAGGATCGATTCAAGAGGAAGGTTTTTGTATATAAAAATATGTAAATTAAGTAAAGATACAAATATAATTTAAAAAATTTCTAATATGATGTCGTAAATAAACAAATTCTGTGGTATGTATGAGTGGGTCGCTATTTAATTAAAACTATTAATCAGCTATTGATTGTAGTGTAATGTTCCTCAAATTGTGAAATCAGACGTATTGTCTAGACACATAGCTAATGTCTTCATTAAAGATTTCAGTCACAGCTCTTAAGAGACTGGGAAACTTACGAAGTATAATTTGCAATACGTAATTCCTTAACACAAGACTCTATTATTGGACATTCAGATTCCGATGTAAATTTAACAGGAATGCAAACTTTGCATACTTTTCAATCTCTGGATGGTCTATGTAGTGATATAATTTCAAGCGTTTGAAGACAGCTTCCTATTACCTGATGGTAAGTGGTCACCATCACCCATAGGCAATGACGCTGTAAAAAAATATTAACTATTTCTTACATCGTCAATGCGCCACCAACCTTGGGAACTAAGATGTTATGTCCCATGTGCCTGTAGTTACACTGGATGAAAACAGTTTGCTAATATCTATGTGTGATGGTCATCTTTAATAATCAGATCGCCTGTTAACAATATAGAACAATGTTACCAACTGTAAAAATATAAAAGAACAGATCCGACAAGGATCAAATGTATCCAGTTATTTGAATGTTGGAAACAATGAACCGTTGATAGGAATCACAGTAACCCATTGTTGTCAACCACTATCGCTTGTTATCGCTCGTTATCGCGCGTTATCGCATATCGCTCTCGTTAGCACTGTGCTAGCGGAAAATGGCGGTTGGATGTGTGTTCTATTCCTCTTATACCATGGAAGCTGGATGCTTGCTTCTCATTTGTTCAAACCACCACTTACTTTTCCAAGTGATCAACAAAAACAGCCTGTCAATTTCCCACTGATGGGCTAAGGCCTCCTCTCCCTTTGAGGAGATGGTTTGCTCACATAGATTGGTACTGTAAAAAATTACAATTCCTTACACCACTAATTTCTAATATTGCAATACACTGGCTAACCCTTTAAACTGCTGTGAGCTGTAAATGACTAGTATGTACCCAGTTTTCATAAAATTCCACCAAGAAAACTGTTCAATTAAGTATTTGGGATAAATATATGACGTGATATACAAATATAGTATCAGCTGATACTTCATAATATTATTCTCTCAGGGGTAGCCATGTTGGAGAAGATAGACGCTTGCTTTGTTGCTCCAAATTTATTGTGCCACGGTAGTTTCTCTTATAGCAAACGTAGGGTCACGTGATCACATCTATATTTCTTGAATATTTGAAGTCTGAATAATTAAAATGACATGAGCTTTTAGTTACATTAGTTGAAATATTAATCGCGAGTTAATAATGCAATAATAATTACGTAATTAATTATAGGATCTTGATATAATTGAATTGAATGTACAACGGATATATTTGAAAGTAATTCTTGTTTCCTTTTTATATTTTTATATAATATTTCAATTGTCTTCAAAAGCAAGTCAACAGATTTATTCTCACAATAAGGAAGAAGTAATTTTAATTGGCAAACAATAAAATATGTGAGTTTGTCCATCCGTAGCGCTGTATCGATTACACGTTAGTGATGTGCTGAGTTCGATCATTGAATTGAAATTAATTTAAAAGTGACAAACGATTTTACATATTTTACAATCATCATAAACATGTATGCCAAAATTGATTTCATTTTCAATTTACTTATTATAATATAGATATCTAATAAATTGATAGCGACGTACATAATTAACACTATTCGTAAATAATGATGGCTTACAAAAAAGTTTTTATTGAACATCGATAAATAATAGAATGCATTCGAATTCGAAATTCAAAATTCAAACATCGATTAGCAATATCGATTATTAAAAGGCAGCTCTGTGTTGGCGTGCGCTCAGATCGGTCCAGCGATTGTCTTGCGCAGGTGCGACGGGCACTTTCGTGACAATATAATTGTACCGCATGCCTCATTCCGAGACCCTTAATTTATACCTAATAGTGAGATAATCGAATACTTTTTCGCACGTCTCATTTACATTTAAAGCCCTTATCTCGAACGGAGGGATACTGTAATGATATACGCTCGATTGCGCCTGACGATAGTTTTCTCTTAGTGACGTTGCTTTGTGGTATTGATGTCGACGGGAATTATTAAAACATTTGTCATTTAAGATAAGGCTGTTATTACTTATTTATATTAATAATCTACTCAATTAGCTTTATACATTTTAAAATAATAATATGTGTTCTGCAATTGTTAATCATTTTTTTATATAAACTATTTCTTGCTCTGAACGTATTTACGTATTTTGTGTCATAAAAAGCAACATCTGTTTTTAATTTTATCCATAATTCACCGTAACATAACTTGTTATTTTAAAGCGCAATAAATCGAAACTATCGATGTTCGAGGCACATCCCTAGCCATAACTCAGGCGTGCGCTATCGTATAGCGTTGAGAACTGTAGAACTTGATATTCTTAAAGTTTATTCTAGAGTAGACGGGCTCGCGCTTGTTACCTCTGAGATTTAATTGGCGAGGGTAAGAAATAATGAAGGATTTTCTAATCTGTGGTCATATTTTAAAAGAAACATGGCGGGGAAAATTCGTTAATAAATACAATAGTGGGAAACTTACTCTTCGCGCTACATATATATAGTTAGTTAGTAGTTAGGTATAGTTTTCAGCTAAAAGTCTGTCTGCTTATGGATCTAGTAGCATAATTTTTTTATAAGAGAAGGGTAATAAAACCTTATATTTTTTGCACTAATGAATGTGCATAGTATAAAGTTACCGCTACAATTGGCTTTTTAAACAACGCAAAAAACATTCGATATTTATAAAAAAATAATAATTCAAGAGTATAATTTATTTGTGTATAATTCATACATTATATAGTTAGTTAGTTTTATTCTAAGTTTGCCAAGGGTAAGTAGTTAGTTAGTAATAAATATACGAACAGATGAACCGTTAATATTGATCTGTTGTTATAAATAAATTTATCTTACCAACTACTACCTAGAACATAAATATCTTTACTGTTTAGCATATTTTGACAGTGATATTATGACAGTATCATCTAATCTGTCAGTTTTCGAAATGTCAAAGTTCTATGATGGTTCTTTCGATCTATTTTTTTTTATTCGTATAAGCTAAGGCCTAAAATTGATTGAGCTGTAAAGTGTAATACTTTTTTAGAAAATATTAGTTTTAAAAGCATATGATTACAGTCGGCATATCTGTCAAATCTGTTAAATTAAACAAAAATCTAATTTTGTTGTATGAATAAATGTTTGCTATACTTTTAAAATTATGCTGCCTGATACAAAATAGATCAAATAAATTTGTAATATACAAATCACTTTGTATATTACAACAAAACTAGACTATTTCGTACTTTCTTTTCAATAATAGAAAATATTTTTGTAACTAAAGTTGTTTAGAAAATCGGTATAGGATTTTTATTTTCTTTATAAGTTACTTTCAAGGTTAAAAAGGGGAATAAATAGATTTTCTACAATGTAATTATTTAATTATGTATCTATCTGCTTAAGCGTAAGGAGAAATAGCGACACTAATTTTGTTAAATGTAAAATCTTTTTTACTTATATGAATCTATATCTAAACAAAGGAAATGGATAAATCTAATGACACTTTTATAATTCACCACCCGTAACCCGACATTCCAGTAAGGCCACCTCTCCACGTATACACCTCGCGTGGCTAATAAATCGCGCGCGGACACACTTACAAATTGGCAGCGATGGCATCGGGACAACGCGCTTGTCTGCACCCCGCTTTGCTTGTTAACGCTTGAGAGATCGCTTCGATTTAGGGTATTTTCACACGTGACATATTGCCTATAAGTCGATTTAAATGATCTTATTTTATGCCATATTTGTACTTTGTATATTGCTCCTACAAAACATTCTAATAGTAACACAAGAAATTGCTAACAAATCACTCTATATACTTTTTCGTCTTTGCATTCAATTTAAAAAATGACTGTACTTAGCTTAAGAATCGATCAGAGAAAAATTCTATATTTTATATTAATGGCAACATTGTATGCGATCACTCAACTCAATACATAATATCAAAATAAGTGGGTTGATATTTCATATTTCGAATTTAAATTTACAATTCGAATGTGCCAAGTTCCATCGTCCCGCAAATCTGTCCCGGCCCTACTCTCATCTCAGGTCGTGACTACGCCCACGGTCGGAGTAAATCATTATAGTCGTACAATGTCTCACCAACAGGTACTATTTGATTGCGTTACGTTTTAATCTGTTTTATTCGAGTTATATCCTTACAGCTTAGTATTTCATGCATTCGTTAGTAACGTCACGATAGTGTATATATCACTTAACTTAAGTGCCACGTGTAGGTCCAACTTTATAGTCTGTTGCATTTTTTAATCTGTATTTATTATCTGTTTAAAATGTCATGTAAAAATGACGTAACAATGATTATGAAATTTAATATTAGATAATATTATTGTATAGATTATGTTGTAACTTTTAAACAATTACGTTTTTTTATTTTTTATATGAATGAATTATAAAATTTATAGCGCGATACAGATATATAAATAATATGGTAATTAAATAATTATTAAGAAAACAAAAACACGTAAATATTTAAATTTTAATAATTTGAATATATATTTAATTATGTGCATAAACTTTCTGTTGTTATTTTTATAATCATAAACAAATTCTATTTTATTTAAATCTACGTATAGTAATATAGACGAG
Organism: Vanessa cardui; assembly: GCF_905220365.1. Taxonomy (NCBI): domain Eukaryota; kingdom Metazoa; phylum Arthropoda; class Insecta; order Lepidoptera; family Nymphalidae; genus Vanessa; species Vanessa cardui. The sequence goes on from NC_061129.1 coordinate 2,068,406, forward strand.
ATTGTTTGTTTATAAAAGATTAATAATAATTAATAGACATTGACTCAGCGGCAAAGATCCAAAAAGGAATGTTCTTCTTAGTTCTTACTAGTAGGTATGTATTTACTGTAAAAAAATATTATGAAAAATATGACTTTAATTTTTTCTTAAGGAAATAAAAAAGAAATACACGACTAACGACTTGGGCAGTCTCTACATGCCTATTTTATATATTTGAAATTACATTTTTAAGAGTTGTTTTTGTATAAATTAAACTGTAATAAGGAATATTTTTAAGATCCGTTACTTAATATTTTATAATCGACTGTAGCATTATATAAGTTTTTACGCAAGTTTAATTGTTGGTAGCGTTAGTCTAATCATTTATCGTAAAACTTACTTACTGTTTAATAAAATTTATACGTATATATTCTTCTATATAGCGTTGCACAATATCTTGTATACCGTTCGACATTACTAAAGTCAATAGTTAGACGGATTCATGAACAATAATATTTTATTTAAATGCAGATACGCAAAATATATTTCAAGGCCACCTGGTGGTAAATGGTCACCAACGCAGACACATTAGCCATCATCGGGAAACGAGATCTTATAAATGTGCACGTACTTACTGGCTTTTCACCTTTCAAACTGGAACCCGACAGTTCTAAGTATAGCTTTTTTTCGGTAGAATATATGATAACTGGATACCCAAAGTATAGTGATTTCTAGCTGTGAATAGGTATCACAAGATGCAATACAAAGTGACATGCGATAAATCGTTTCGTATATATTTGAAGGATTGTAAATATTCAGTTAGGAAGCTGATAGCGCGGACGATGTTTCCGTAGCGATATCAACTATTATAGCATGTGTACGTATTATGTATGCTAAATTGCAATTAATATTATCTATGGTACCATTACGCCCACGATACCTAGATGAGAGGTCAATGAACTCGTCAATTTTTTTTATAATATATACGTAATTTTATTGACTGTCTTAAAATAATAAATATTTAGTTTTATTATAATAATACTCATATATATGTTATAGTTGATACTGTAAATAACACAGAGCGCGTTAATCTACAAGGACTGTATATATTTATATTAAATAAATATATAATTGTATGTAACTAATATAACTGTATTTATAAATGTTGAAAAATAGTAACTACTGAGTTTCTTGCCGGTTCATCTCCGAAGAATCTACTTTCCGAACCGGTGATAGATTCACTTAATATAGTTGTTAAATGATGATTTAAAAGTGCTTGTAAAAGTATACTTGAATAGTATATTTTGGTTTGATTGATTGATTAGACATTTATGTGCTGTTCCGTTTAGTTTGGGATGAAAAATTGCCTATTAAATTATCCGGGATCAATGTGTTCTATTAAGGTCATAATATTAAGTAGGTATATCATATTAAGTACATAACGAATAAATCAATATATGTACATGCTCATATCAAGATTTCAAAGACTCGTGTCTCGAATTGATTTACTATTATTCGATACATATTAAGGCAAAAATAAAGTATATTTATATCTTATCTATGTTATGAATAATTCAATACTATATCTTTATGTTTCTGGTATTTATAAAGGTAAAGATAGATTGTAATAAAGACGGACGTATTAGCATCCGTGAGTGCTTTTACGTGTTTAATTATATTTATGATCTAATTGTATATTTATTAAATAATATCACAGCGTGAATAGTTTTTTATATATTATATTTAATAGATCATTAAGCATAATGTGTTATCAAAGTTATCTATAAAAGCAGATCTTTGATATTCAATATCTTTGAATAATTTGCAGCGAGTAAACTTATTTGAATATTAACAATCAATAATATTGTATATTTCGGGTATTTTATATTCATTGCGGTATATTTTTCGTTTTAAATCGACGAGATTCTTTTTTCGAAATGAACCGCCATTTTATTGACGTCAATTTATATCTGTCATGTCTGTTTAATGTGACGTTGACGTCGTTTATAAAGCCTATTCTACTGTGGGGAACAGATATTATATAATTATATAAAAATAAGAAAAGTTAATTGTCTTACACCTGGTTGGTTCGTTTTGCTTATAATAATTACTAAATCATAGACAAAATTAAATAAATTTATAACCTTTGCTTGTAAACAAAATAGTCTGTGAAAGAAAGAGATAGAAGAAGAAAAAGAGAGGCAAAGTTCACCCGGAGAGGTTGTTAACGCCTTTTCCTTACGTGATGATAAAAGGACTTCATTCCAAATTAATACAATCAATTAACTTTTTATCGAAAAGATTTTTTGTTGTCGCAAGTATCAGGTGAAAAACATCATAAGTAACAATATTTAAGGATTATTTTATACTTGTATAAAAAGGCAATAACATATAAAATTATAGTGAATACCTTTGAATATATTTATTACTTTCTGAAAGTAATAATAGCATTTTTTTTTAATTTTCATACGATCGCATAGGGGGCAAAGACAAACCTTATCGTGACGATAGAGCCCGCATCGAGCACTGTTTACAAATGTGTTATTCAATAATGTAGGTTAGTTGAAATTTTATGTATCGACAGACACAAAAGTTAATTTCAAACTTTTTTATCTATTTTACAACATCGTTTATTTGTATCTGTGCTAATTTTGTATTTCGTCTTTAATATATTATGTATTTGTACATATCTTATACGTAGCCATTATGCTGTGAATTAAGATAAATATTATAAGTGATTAACATTAAAATCTTGATATTTACATATTTAATGCTTCAAGTGAGCCTACTTGACAGTAACTTGAGGAATAAAGTGTTTAATATACGGATATTGGAATATTTATTGGCTGTTTATTGATTTTTTTATCTGTGGATCATATGACGATTTGAAAAATACATTAAATTTATCGTTTCGATATTTAAAATGTTGCTACCTATACATCGATGTTTATGTTTAATTTTAAAAATATGATATTTAAACTTGTATCTGTTTTCTAGTGATTCTAAATTTAAAAATAAAAAAAACATTCTTCGTAAGCATTTTTTCTTTGTATTTTTCTTAATGTGGTTCATATCGTAGGTTACCTTATTCTTTTTTCAAATACAATTTTAAAAGAGGTTTTAAGTTAAATATTAAAAAAAACTAAGGAAGTTTCGTTCACGACTTTAAAAAAAATTGTTTAATCCATCATAATCTAAAAACCCCATCAGAGTAAAAAGATCCTACCGTCGATTAGACGCAAACCATTACGTATAGGCAGTCCTATCTAAGCTTCCTATCGAATCGGCGGGATCTGTTATCGGCCGGTGGATCGCTCTACGATTGAGGCGCCGATAAAAATACCCCTCGCCCTCCCACGCCTTTGAATACGGAATATTACAAAAAGTCTTTTGTTTTCTGCTAAATTTGACACATAGATATATACGTGTTGAATACGTCATCACTGTGAATTCTACATTTATTGTGACGTCAAAAACGAAATGTGTTGCAACAGTATCGTGTTGCAGTGAAAATCAATGTAAATATTGGAAATTAACGGCGAAGAACGAAAGAAATTCGATATATGTATATTTTCTTTTAAATTTTTTTTTAATGGTCACGGCAGGTGTATGTGGTGCCTTCGGACAGTAACACTAATTATTATTATTAGCTGATGTAACAACACGAATATATACATTTTTTAACCAAACTCCTAGTACGATACTATATTGCGTTCTATTTTTATTTATTGGTTTTGTAATTACTTCGATAACTATCAAATTCTGTATTTCACATCAGACGGCTAACCCTCGCTATTTTCAATATACCCAGTTTTAATCATGGCATAATCATCATGGCAGGGCTTTGTGCAAGCCTGCCTGGGTAGGTACCCCCCACTCATTAGATATTCTACCGCTAAACAACAGTACGCACTATTGTTGTGTTCTGGTTTGAAGAGTGAATGAGCCAGTGTAACTACAGGCACAAGGGACATAGCATCTTAGTTCAAACGGTTGGTGGCGCATTGACGATGTAAGGAATAGTTATGTTACAGTGTCATTGTCTATGGGTGATGACCACTTACCATCAGGTGGCCTATATACTCGTCCGCCAACCTATACCATGAAAAAGAAACAAAAAATGTAAGCACAAGAAAGCTCAAAATATTTTCTTAAATGTGTGTGTACAAAACAACGTATATACAAATAACACACACAAACAAAAGATATGTAACTTATATTTACTGGATTATTCGAGATTTATTAATAATTATGACGTCGACTAAACGGTATTAATAAATATACGATAGACGATATCCGCTATTAATATTGCATTTTATGTTATTTCAGATGTTTTTTAGCATATTAACGCTAAATCGGTTCATTAAAACGTTCGCTTTTTTAATTTATACCCGATTTTGAGTGTTTTTATTAGCGTTTCTATCATCGTTGTAGAACTTGTAATGTATTAGAAGTGGCATCAAAATAATAAACAAGTACAATACACTGTTTAATTTTTTTTTAATTTCTTTTATGTAATAGGTAAGCATATTTAATTGTGCTTTCTGTTGCTAAGTAATCACCAGAACCCATAGATATGGACTGTAAGAATTAATTACCATATTTCATTATCAAAATAAATATTTGTGCATCTACAAAACTAAAAATACACATAAATACTCATATTACGTATAGCCAGTATTTACTTTTGTCTGTCTGTTTATTATGTGGTCTTGTTTCAATATAAACGTTTTATGTTGCCTATCTACGCGCGATGACGGGACCCGTAGCTCATCATTTAACAAAAATAATTTCGATTAACAACATTTGAAAACTGCCTTTAGAATCGCAGAGTAGGTAAAAGTTTGCCAAATTTGCGATCAATATCTTGCAGTCTACGTTGATATATTGACATTTGCCACTTAGTAAGGTTATAGATTAAAAAACATTAATAAACAACATATATACAAGATGATATTAACGATAAAAGCATCAAATTAGTACGAGTTGACTTTTATACAGGATGTATAAATTTAATTGTAAGTAATAAATGCATAAAATGTTAGATGCGAGATCTCTACCGGTTCTTCAGTTCGAAATTCGAATGAGATGTAGTTTTACGGGTGTCATTGTGTGAGTTTTGTGCAGATCTATGTGACTACCAGCTCTTTAGTCAATGATAGAACGTCAGTTATACATATGTCAATTAATTTGTATCGCTGTCACCATTCAAGTAAAATGGATAGTCAGCCAGTACAGTAAAGAGACAAGATATAAAACATCTGAGATCTCTTGTAAAAGATAACTTTTTTTAATGGTCAAAGGTGAATAAAATTTTTTTTTTTATTATTGATATATATTCGATGCTTGTAATTTTGAAATTAAATATCATATTAATTTTATAACTAATATGATACCCTCAGTATTTGTCATTACTTACATCCCAAGTAGTATCAAGCGGTTGGTCCGCAGAGCAAAACCACTAATCTAGTTGCTAGTGGAATATAGATTAAAAATCCAATCAAGCAATAATCTCCCACTTAATTCAATTTTATATGTCAAATGTGTATTGCATAAACTAGTTTTCACTTAACATATAAAGCGTACTCGTATGTAATGGCTACTTATATATCTTTCGACCAATCCCCACTGAGAGAATGTCACCTAACCGCCATTATTGTGCACTGCTGATAATCGCGATATCTCAGTTTTTAAGATGCGGTATGCATGTCATTATTGATGCACGTCACGTCAGTTCGAAGACTAGTTTTTGTACTCGTCGAGTATAATCTGTAGTCGGTGTTCATTTATATAGAGCCTTTATCGATTGTTACTATTATAAATGTGAAAGTAAATCTGTCTGTGTCGCTTTTTCCCTTTAAATTTGGTGTGAAGCAAACTATAACTCCTAGGAAGGACATTTTTTTTATGGTATAGGTTGGTGGACGAGCAGATCGGCCACCTGATGGTAAGTGGTCACCATCACCCATAGACAATGACTGTAAGAAATATTAACTATTCCTTACATCGTCAATGTGCCACCAACCTTGAGAACTAAGATGTTATGTCCCTTGTGCCTGTAGTTACACTGGCTCACTCACCCTTCAAACCGGAACACAACAATACTGAGTACTGTTATTTGGCGGTAGAATAACTGATGAGTGGGTGGTATCTACCCAGACGGGCTTGAACAAAGCCCTACCACCACGTAAACCCATATCTTTTCTTAAGCGAAGCTAACACCGGTATCGGGAAGTAGATTCTACCGAGTTGAAACATATGTATAAATTACTAAAGAGTGTTGAAATTTCATTTTCAATTTTAATTATGAAATTCATTATAATATTTTATCTAACACAATACTATATTAACAGTTGCACATTCGCTTACTTCATCTATCGAGGAAGTTACGATAAATGCATCTGGAACGTGATTTCCATTCGTCTCACTATTACGACATTTTATTGTCGACTATCGAGTATTCCTCGATAATTTTAACTTTGCCGTTTAGTAGATTAAAAACGTTTATAAAAAATACATTGTTAAAAAGGCGTATTACTCGATACAAGATTTTGTAGATGATAAAAAAGCCTGGAATTAATACCTGTTGCTCTCCACGTAGGATATATTAATTTAAATAATTGTATTAACTAACATGACTTTGTATTTTTTAAATGTTGGAAACGAGTAACTACTGAGTTTCTTGCCGGTTCTTCTCGGTAGAATCTACTTTGCGAACCGGTGGTAGCTTCACTTAGTTGTTAAATGACGATTCAAAAGTGCTTGTAAAGGCCCACTTGAATAAAGTTTATTTTGATTTTGATATTGAATGTAATCAATACATAGTATAAAACAAAGTCGCTTTTTCTGTCCCTATATCCCTATGTATGCTTAAATCCTTATAACTACGCAATTTTGATGCGGTTTTTTTTAATAGATAGACAGATTCAAGAAGATCGTTTTTACATCTCGGAAGTTTCTATTCTGATGTCATATCTTTGCACCCGTGCGAAGCCGGGGCGGGTCGCTTGTGTATTTTATAAAAATATCAGTCAATTGTTTTAATATAGAATATGATTTTAATATGAAAGCAATGGCATCACGTGGTACCGGCACCGGCGACAGACATTGAACTCGCGACCTTTCCGGCCCCGCCTCGATCGCGAATCAATTAGGCAGCGCATGATCAGGCCAGCCCACTACGCATAATTTTATACCCAACGAAATGCGAAAACGTTTGACAAAGATTGGTGCGTTGTAACTCATTCATAGAAATAAATCGACTTCTTAAATTGCCTGCATTATACAAAACTTTTTTTTTAATATCAATTACATTAAAAAGTTACCAAGCTCAACAAAGAGTTAACAAGAATGAAACCTCCTTATTTGAATTAGATATAGATAGAGAAATTAAAAAACATTTCTAAAATTCGAAAATAGAATACATTCATAGTTGTATAAGATTGGCTGTATGTACCTCGCGATAAAACCTTTTTCATTATTTGTTGTTCGATTTTCGAAGTGTTCTGGTTTTACCAAAAGGTTGTTTGTATATAAGTCTTAACAAGACACAAAATTCAGTATCAAAATTTGTCTATGCAAATGCATAAAGTATACAAATCACAGATTATCTACTAAACTAATATTAATGAATTCGCAATGTCGCAATCTCAATTAGCGAGGTAATGCTGTCCGCATTCCTTTACCATTTAAGTGTGATCATGGGCGTTGCTCTAAAGGGTAAACGGACACGCCTTCAAGACAGTGTAGTCTTTTGGCAAAATCTGTCTAATATATGTTGAGTACAGCAGTAATACACAGATGTATATCTAGTAGACCTTGAAAGAAATACCTTTGATGATCGTGCTGTCATTCATGAAAAAATAATATACATATTATTTATTTATTTATTATATTATTGCGGTGTGCCTATTTACAATGTCTTAAAAAAACCCAAAAAATATTAGGACGTCGAAAATCAGCTTTCAAAATTCGTAGGTAGATATTTACTATAATCTCTTTTTATTTCAATAGATAGAGTCCGTAATGTTATTGATAATTAATGAAATAAATATTTCCAAGTCACGTAAATATAATTGTAATATATTTTGTAAGAGCAAAAGTGCACTGTTATGTATCGTGTGGCGCATGTGATGCTGTTTCGTCATCATTATGACGAATCTTTTATCAGCATCTACTCGGCACTGCGTTATGGATACGTCCAGGAAATGATTTCAATTAACCTATAGACAACATTATTGCTTGAAATTTATTTCATTTATAATCTGTAATGCAGATTATAAATACAGCCTGCTGTATCTCTTACATCTTTAATTTTATAAATTTGCATATAAATAATTTAGATAATAAAATATCTATGAATTTCTATTTTTGTGTTTCTTTTGGAACGAAGTGTACTGTCAATATTCATCATGTAAAGAAAAATGCTTTATGCCGGTTCATTTTCTCTCTCTTTCTATTTCTCTCTGTTTTGTGTTTTGTCTCTGTTGATTTTTTTTTCTAATATGAAACAAAATATGATTCAAAACTACGTTCTTGTCGGAAGTTTCGAATAACGCAGCAGAGAAGCCAGAGTTTAAATCACAACTCAAAACATTATGGATAAAATCGATGTGTTTCGAAATTTGAATTTTTTGTAATTACTTATTTATATCGTTACCGAAACGATACTATATTTTATGCCATACCTACTTCGACCAAAACGCATTTGAATTCTGAATGAACTAGACAGCGTTTGTATAATATTTCAGTTCGAATTCGATAAGTAAAAGTAAGATAAGTAATAAAGAAACACAACAATAATGCCATCTTCGTAAGAAGGCTCTCTATAAAGGTAGCCCAATAAGAATACACCACGATTTTTCTAACTAATTGAAACATATATACAAACTCATTTTACAAACCTCTTTTCAATTCCAAACGTTCCAAACTTTAAAACATTAAAAACCGCCATTAACCGAATTAAATTAAAAAAAAATGGCTATGGTCAGTCATCTTTTACGCCGCATAAAAAACACAAGATGTCACTGATAACGCTAAAGCATGGCGCTCGTGATACGAACTAGCGATAGCGTGTTCGATTCCCGCCGCGATTTTTCCTGCAGATAACCACGTGTTTTGGGAAAAATTCTACATCGAGACGAACAATAGAATCCGTGGAACCGTTAAAACTGACGGGGAGGGTGTATTTTTATATGAAATACCGCAGACGATGCATATTTTTAACCAACTTTAAAAAAAGGTATGCTTATTTAAAACTCCTGGACTATTGTCAGATAATAGAGCATATAAGTATGTAGATTAATTAATCTATCGATTAGTATACTATTCACATTTTGATTTATGTTTGGAAATACAACAAAATTTATTTGAAGTATTTTTTTCGTTATCTAGTTAAATATTCACTTTATGTCCTTTATGCATCTAAGTCCAGATAATTCTAAGTTATCTGTTTGTTTTGTTTTATGGTATAGGTTGGCGGACGAGCACATGGGCCATCTGATGGTAAGTGGTCACCATCACCCATAGACAATGACGCTGTAAGAAATATTAACTATTCCTTACATCGTCAAACCAACCTTGGGAACTAAGATGTTATGTCCCTTGTGCCTGTAGTTACACTGGCTCCCTCACCTTTCAAACCGGAACACAACAATACTGAGTGCTGTTATTGGGCGGTAGAATAACTTTTAATGTCGAAATAAACACATATACCTAATGTACAAGTTACTTGTGATTACATTCGTTTCATAAGTGACGTCGCTCCTTTGCCCACTGGACTAAGAGCTTTGAGAATGTTTGGAGCCTATTCCAACACGATGCTCTATTGTGTAATGGTGGCAGATTCAGTTCCGATACATGCAGGTTACCTCACAATGTGTCCCTTCACTGCCAAGCAAGCGCTGTCACATAAACAGCAATTACCACAATTATTTGAATGCAGAACAAGAAAACTTTTTAGCATTATTTTTACGGTACATCATAACTTATCGCAGGGAACATCAGGTAAATTATAAAAATATCTAACTTAAAAAAAAAGATTATAAAATAAAGAAATTTTGTAACGCTTTATTGTAAGTAGATCGCCGTTCACAATCTTTCCACAGTTTACAATCTCACGAGATAGATTTTAATCTAACGTTAATTACAATACATATAGTATATTATATATACGGTTATAACATATAACCTTTTTCAATTTATGCTTCTGGTCATCGCCCGCGGATTTGCTCTCATTTCAGGGTCTCTACGTCATATATTTATAAAAGAAAGTAGACAATTGTCTTCCTTGAAGTTGAAACTCGCTTCATAAACAATATTAATCAAATTCGATCAAGCGGTTTGGAAAGCGTACTATTAGTATAGATTTACACGATGGAATTTTTTCAAATCGGTCTGAATTGTATCAAAGCAAAACCCTTTATTCAATATAGAAGCATTAAATTAACTTATTGATTGTCAAATTAAACTCTATCACCGGTTCGGAAAAGAATACATCCTGACTTGAGAAGTGCAAGCGAATGAAACTCTGACTTTTATACTATTGAGCTATTTACAAATATTCAATATCAAAAGAAATAGCCAGGAGGCAATATACAACAAAAAACTCACTAATTATCATTCGCACAAAAGCGTTTTTTAACAATGCTTTATTAATTTGGCAACAGAAGCATTTTGAACGCTTTCTTAAATATGACAACAATACATACATACACTCTATAAAATACTACGTTACTTCAACGGTCAGTAACTTTATTGATTAAATGATGATGATAGATAATCTTGATAATTGAAAAAGCATGTCAAAATGATCAAACCTCACTGAATCAATTTGTGTACACAGCCAACGACTGACGAACGGCGTTATAATATTAACTAGCGACCCGCACCGACTTCGCACGGTTAATGCTGATACTAAATATACTGCAGAATGTCTTAAAATGTTCAGATTTTTTCAGTCATTCTCCTCTATATTTTACATGTATTACACATATTAACCTTCGTCTTGAAACAATATATCTATTAAAAAAACCGCATCCAAATCTGTTGTGTAATTTGAAATATCTAAGCATACGTAGGGACAGACAGCGGTAAGCGACTTTGTTTCGTACGATATAAGTTAAATAATATTAATTAAGGATTTTAGGGGAACGTATATTTATTTGACGTAAAGGCACAACCACCAATCTGCATTCGAGCAGCGTGGTGGAATATGCTCTCAAAAAGAGATGAGGCCTTAACCCAGCAGCAGGAAATTTAAATGCTGCTAGTATTACTTTTATTAAATGGGGAAATGTCCTGTTGATGAGTGGTAAGGGTGGCAGTTATGTGATGGTTTTTTTGGAGAACTTACATAGATAATACAAGTTGATTGACGCGTTATTTGGAAATATTCCGACACTGGAAAAGATTATTATTTTAATGACATTTCTTTATGATTACTGTCATTTTAAAAATCTAATTATAATAACTAATTAAAGACTTGATTAATCAATTGCACTTGAACATTTTGTATCCGTGATTTGGGTTAAGATCTTCAGTCAAGGCCATATCGACTAATTAGAAGTGTTAGGTACAAATATTGATCAATTAGTTAAAATTATCTTCAAAAACTGTAGTACTGTTTGTTGTATCTTTTTAATTATTGCAAGGAACATTTTTTTAAATAAGCATTATTATTATCATAAAAGACAAAAAATTGGTAGTTAGTGTTAAATTGGAGATATTGAGTATAAGAGAAGAGATAAAAGCGAAAGGAAGAGAATAGAGAACGCTAGATAGGAATTAATGGGAAGTGACTGGATGAGGCGAGCTCTGATTTATATAGAAGATTTTAGACGGATACAAATTTAAAAAAACGAGTATTTTAATTTTAACATAGATATTTTAATTTGGAAGACTTCTTTTAAAATGGAATATTTAAAAAAAATATATCGAACAAGAAAAAAACTCGCGTTTTAGCAAACAGTACTTACAAGAACATCTTATAAGTACTGTTTGCTAAAACGCGAGTTGAGTGATCATTTTCATTAGTGGTTAGGTAACACCCACTCACCAGTTATTCTACCGCCAAATAACAGTACTCAGTATTGTTGTGTTCCGGTTTGAATGGTGAGTGAGCCAGTGTAACTACAGACACAAGGGACATAACATCTTAATTCCCAAGGTTGGTGGCGCATTGACGATGTAAGGAATAGTCAATATTTCTTACAGCTTCATTGTCTATGGGTGATGACGACCACTTACCATCAGGTGGCCCATATGCCGCCAACCTATACCATACTAAAAACATGAGACATAACTAAGTCGTATTCAATAACAGTTTTAAATTGAATTCCGCTCGAACCCAACCAATAACACGACTAATTGACAATAAACAGGGAAAGTTAACCAAAAGTACTGAACCGTGGCTTTTCTTATCTCTCGACGAGATAAGCGAAACATTTGTTGAACGGTCGCGTTGGAATACAGGAATTTTGTATCCATACTGGAATTACACAGCTGATCGGATTGTGTTAAAAGAAAGCAAAGTAACAGCCGGTAAATTACCCACTGCTGGCCTAAGGTCGCCCATTAAGGAGAGGGTTTCGAACATATTCCACCACGCTGTTCCAGTACGGGTTGTTGGAATGCACATGTGGCTGAATTTCGATGAAATTGGACACATGCACGTTTCCTTACGATGTTTTCCTTCACCGCCGAGCACGAGATGAATTATAAACACAAATTAAGCACATAATATATATAGTTGTGCTTGCCTGGGTTTGAACCCAAACTCATCGGTTTACTCTCACTCTCAGATTAACGGCAGTGTATTTCAGGCCTATACAAATTATTATTGACATATTAATAGAAATAACCTTATCCTACTAATTCTACTAATATTATAAATACGAAAGTTTGTGATATATGTATGTTTGTTACTATTTCACCAAAAAAATACTGAACGGATTTGGATGAATTTCAACAATAATATAGCTTATACATCAGAGTAACACATAAGCTGCAATTCGTAAGATTTTATATTAGTTGGTCATAATATAACGATACATGTAGCCGTGCGAACACGAACGTGTCGCTCGAATAAAATAAATTAAAATCTTTTATATATTAACAGACTTCGTAAATCATATCAAATTATAACGAAAGTTAGCTTAATATGACGTTAGAAATAGATCTATCTGGAATAACATATTCTCATTTAAACAATATAGAGCATTACTGTTTCAATATGTTTGTTTAGTGTCTTCATATCGATTTTATATTTGCAATATGATATTGCGTATATTGATAATAATTTAGATGGAATCAGTGATAAGCTTAAGTATAAGGATAAGCTTGTAACGCCAAGTACACATAAATACTAAATAGATAAATGTATAAATGTCTCATAAAACTGTGTACTAATTTTTAGAACACCCTGTAGGTATATAAGGAGTATTCACTCGTGCCTACAACAAACGAATTTTCACCAATATACAGCGACGCATCTTAAAGTTTTGATCACCAAACAACAATGGGACACCCTCGATCTGTGACAACATTGATAATGAACGTGAAATCTCTGCCTGAGATAACGCACCCCCACCTCCCCCCCGCCCGCCTTATCAGCCGATCTCGAGACCCATTCACAGCGCACACGTCATTTTTTATCACGTACAGACAACAGTTTTCATAACGAAATGTTTTGTTTTCGAATTTGAATACGTTTTGTAAATGTTTAGGCAACATGTATTACAGAATGCTTCTGATAACGATAAGATGGGATTGAAGAAATAATTGAGTAATTTAATTCGAATTATTAATGAAATATATTACATACAGGCTAAATTACAACATACATTATAAGCTATGTAAAATAAAAAAACTAAAACTATTTCAGTAGATGATAACAATAAAAAAATGTCCACAAAGAAACTTCGATGAGTGAAATCGAAATTGAAATTGTCATGGAAAAATATATTTTATAAAACTATGGAATCTATCTTAATTCAAAAAATGAACACAATAATTTCAATTGTAATTTGTTGCTGACCGTACTATGTATCGCTTGCGAAATATTCAACAGAAGTTCAGTTTCTAGACAGATCTGACATTGACATCTATCAAAATGGCGACGAGCCACACAGCGCGGGAATTTCAGGCCGGTGCCGCAATTCGCAACTGTCAACTCTTGTCATATATTGTTTTATCTGTGATTTTATAAAATTAATTATAATTATATTAATAATAACCTCATTAAAAATGTTTTTGCTACATTAAATAATCAATTTTTAGTCAATTGAATATTTTGTTTATTGTAAGGCAAATAAATATTTCATAATGATTTAGGGCTTTACCATAAAAAGTCTGTTAAGAAAGTAGTTTTGTTTGTACATAAAACCTTTTTATTATACGGAACAGGAAAACAGATACACACTCTTGTGTACTCTTTCACATCTCAATTAAGATAAAATTCGCATAAAATTAAATGTTTAAAATGATTACAAATGATATGTTTTTAATATTTACAGCGAGCATTATTTTTGCCTCTAGGTATGATCTTGTAAGTTTTGTGCATTTCCTCAATTTAATGGATATTAAATAATTAAAATTAGTTAAGTCAATAAAAAAATTTAGATTATTCTTCACGACTTTAAATAAAGAATAAATATTATTTTAGACAAAAAGTCATTCACTTACTGTAGCAATAAAAACATTTAAAATAAATTATAAGGCAACCGAAGCGTTGTTTACACGGACCACTGTTTGAGCTATTGGGCAGACAAATAAGATAAAAAAACTGAATCATTACGCTTATCGCGATTCCTTGTGTTGACTCGTTAACATCAATAACAATGTTTTGTTTACCAGTTTAAAAATCGTTAACCAAATCTCACTATCGCATTGACATTTCATTAAGTCGTTTTAAATAATAATAATAATTAGACCGAACAATTTTCTAGTACAATAATTAGTTAGAAAAAAAAGTTATAAACGGGAATAAATAGTACTCATCGTACACATTGTTTTGACGTCGACAGCGCCGCCTGGCGGCGGCCCCACCGCGGCAGCGCACGCTAGCTCCAGCTGTTTCAAATAACTCAACCACAATAACATCACAAACGTCAAACACTTTTTACTTTTTAACTGGGAGCACAAGTTTTCGTTTGCGACGTCATTCTTTTGCCGCGTAATTTTAGTGACTGGCTGGCCGGCGTACGGCGCCCCTCTCCGCACACAGGCGACCGTGCGAGCGTGTACGTACGCACGCACACGAGCCCACCCGATCCCTTATCAGGTTGGTTTAACTAGCAATGGCCCGAGATCCTATCGCCTCGGAGCTCGCGGTAACGTTGCATTGAAAGATAACGTCAGCGATCCTATCGCTGTGTTTGAATAAACTTGTATAAAATGTCAAATAAAAAAGCTGCCCGCCATAAAAGTCGTATCTACGGTGGGCGATATTTCGATAGTGGCTCGCGTCGCGTAATGCTTTTGATATGGAGCGGAATTCAAAGCGAAAAACGTTCATAAATTTATTTTATTATCTGTAACTCGTATTTATAATTTCATATCGAGTATTTTATGAATATCGATTAATAATTTATAAGTTCGAACTTTAAAGATGGAATAAAGGCAATCGGTACTTAAAAACATTATTTTTTATCTGTTGATTACGGTCACTAT
Source organism: Vanessa cardui (assembly GCF_905220365.1). Classification (NCBI taxonomy): domain Eukaryota; kingdom Metazoa; phylum Arthropoda; class Insecta; order Lepidoptera; family Nymphalidae; genus Vanessa; species Vanessa cardui. The sequence continues at coordinate 2,084,054 of NC_061129.1, forward strand.
GCTGTTATGTGATTTATCTAAACAAGTACATTGTCAATAAAACAACGCTATAAAGATAATTTTATATTAAACCCTGCGCCGATACAGATCTAGCACACTTCGAGCCATCCCGCATTTATCTCGGCGAGCGATCGACAAATACTCGATTCTGAATCGATTGAGCCGCGGGAAACTCGCAATCATTCGAACGGCATCTAATCGATTTTGTTCTTGACACTTCGATCATTTATTTTCGCGATACGTTTTGTCAATGTTGAATTCACTTTAATGTCGATCCGCTGCGTGTATGTGCGTCTTTATAGTATAATAAATTAAATTAAAAAAATAAGATACATTGTAAGCCGCGCCTAATTGGGTTTGTAACAGTTATGTATATGCAACAGCTGCAATTCACATTGATCATATCTGGAGATAAAATAGTTTTCGTTAACATATTCTTATATCAAACGAATAATCAACACACTTCTTATAACGATAAGCATTGTTGAATAGAAAATGTTTGTTGATGTGAATTATTTCAAATTGTATCTTAAGAAAACAAACACGCTACTGTCTTGTAATTCACATAAAGTAATTACAGAAACAAAAAACGTTATTGCATTAGTATAAAATTATATTTATTTGAAAAGAAATATACTTCAAAATGGAATTATAAAAAAGTATTCATGAATAAAATTAATAATAAAACAATATAGATACTATTTTCAAGAACGCACAGAGCTTTTTCCATCACACAACTTCATTGTAGACTGGTGGATTCATCTGTTGCAGAATGTTATTAATTTCATGAATGTTACATATTTTCACAATTTACCTTTACGACGTAATATCAAAAGAATTCATTTAATTCTGGATTTGATCTGATTTTTAATCTCAGATTTTTACAAACCTATATTAGTGTTACCAGTTGAAACTGCGGTTAAAGACACACTTTTGCAAGTACGCTTCATTCAATATGCATAATTTTCAATTATATAATAAAGGATTTTAATTAAAAAAAAAGAAACATTAATATTTCTTGTTAAAATTGATAAGACTTCAACCAATAACTTCAAACATATTGACAATGTTATAGAAAACGTAAGTAAAACCGTGTTACAATCCTGAGTTAACACTTTTGAGTGTTAAAGAATAATGGATTATATATGCTTTCAAGTGACTGAATATCACTTGAAATAATTTATTTGCACCCATAGGTTTCTTGTTTGAAAGGTGAAGTCAGGTCGAAGTATAATTTTAAAAATTGTTATTTATTTCGTAAAAATTTTAGTCTCAGAAAAAACGATACGCAAGTTTCTCGCGTGATAATAGAGGAAGATTCGGTTTCGAGATGTTACGATAACTTGGTACATTATGATTAGCAGATACGAGGCAGGTGCGCGAGGCCGCGTTGTGCGATTGTCTATCGCGGCGCATCGCTCCACGCTAGACTCATTTCATTTTTATAACGAATATTTTTGTTCTAAGCATGTTATTTGCTTAGTTAGAAAAAAAAAGTGATTTAAATCTTTTCGTGGCCAGAGTCGAATGGATTGAGGGATTATCGTTCGAAATTCAAAATCGCTTTTGCTTTTGATGATGTGACAAAAAAAAAACAAATTATTATTATAATTGCATAGTATAAAACAAAATCGCTTTCTCTGTCCATAAATCCCTTTTGTATGCTTTTTTCTTTAAAACGATTCAACGGATTTTGATGCGGTTTTTTTAATAGATAGAGTGATTCGACAGGAAGGTTTTGTATATAATACATGGACAATATAAGTAAAGAAATACTGATAAATTATGAACTCTGTAACATGATGTCGTAAATAAAAATATTCTGTAGTATATTAAGTATAAAACCCATTGTGTACTTTATTATGCGGGTGGCTAGTTTACAATAAACCTGCCAAGATATATTAAAGGTATGCCAGGAGTAGGGATGCATCTTGCGACCACAGCACAGCCTCTTCCTTAAACGTTGCACTAATAGAATCAAATGACTTGGCTACTTAACTTTGATAATGACGAAGCTCTTCCAAGAGCATAGTGTGTTTTACTATAATTATCATAAAAAGAATATCATCAACTATCAAATAAAATTTCAAAATTTATTCACGACAAACGTTAAAATTTTTTATTGATATGTAAGGTAAAAGGTTGACTGGCAGCGAATGCCTTTAGGAATTAAGTAGCCAAGTCTGTCGCTCTTTCTCTACCAAACCGCTGAACCTAATTTGATGAAATTTTGGAGGAAGCAAGCTTGAACTTAAAGGAACTTTTTTGCCTAACACATGACAATCGATCCCTAAAACGCGAACTGCGGGCAACAGCTAGTATTATATAAACAAGTTTTAATCTTGAACTAAGTTTAAAAATTTTCATTATATTATTCGTATAATGTAACAAATCTGCTAAAATCTACAGAATTTAAACTATTGAAAAGTATCCAACATATTTAGTAGATTATTTAAACGAATGAAAATATTGGAACGACCCGTAATGGCAGAATGATTCTGATACGATCCGTTTTATGGCCGATTACTGATATTACTTATCATTCTATGTGTAACGCTATGTATTCTACAAATCTGAGTAAATACATATTTATATTTTGATTTATAAAGTATGTATTGTAATTATAAGTGTCAGTATAATTATAAATGAATACATTCAGTTAATTAAACTTTAACAAGTAATGTATTAATAGGTATATTATATACCAATACCCATTGTGTATTAGTACTAAAAAGTCAGAAGGCATAAGGCAAATATTAAATAGGACTACTACTGCATTTTTAAAATTAAGAATACACTTGTATTAATAAAAAAATATCCCTGTTTTTGTTACAGGTTTATTGTGTGAAATAATTTGCGTTTTGTTCAAAAACGATAAAAATCAAAATGTCTGTATTGATTTCATCAATATGAAACTAAGTTTACCAGTCTGGCAAACCCCATGGAAGGACATACGCTACATTATACGTAACACCTGATGAGTAGCTCCTAAGAGTGAGCGAAGTCGCGTTATACAACTGGTACCTACTTACAGTATATTCTTACGGGAAATTTACGATGCCTACAAAATTCTTCTTAACTATACTAATAGTAAAAATTTAAAATCTGTTTGTTTGTGTGTATGAATTTATCTTCAGAACCAACATTAGACAACAACATCACATACATTACCCTGATTCCAATGTAAGTAGCTAAAGCACTTGTGTTATGGAAAATCAGAAGTAACGACGGTACCACAAACACCCAGACCCAAGACAACATAGAAAACAAATGATAATCTACATTGACTCGGCTGGGAATCGAACCCAGGATCTTAGAGTGGCGTACCCATGAAAACCGGTGTACACACTACACACCACTCGACCACGGAGGTCGTCAAACATTATCCTGTAGATAGAAATTACATTTGTATAAAACAATTTCTTTATTATCAAACTGCACTCGTGCGAAGTCGGGGCGGATCAGTTAATAAATAAATACAATAAGAAAAGATAAAATACTTAAGACGTTAACATCTAGTTATTATTTTTATCTGTCAAAGCAACATCGATACAAGTTGGCGGAATGCGGTTCTCGGTAATATACTGACTTATAAATTAACTTGAAAAATAATAAAGTAAATTAAGTAAACATGCTCTTTATAACTTCGAATGAAATAATAAATAAATTAATCGATTTGACGTAAAAACCACTTCATGTAAACAGTTAAACTATTCATTGAAGAGTTATTAATATTTATAATTGTTTATTAATTTGAACACGTTCATTTTCATATAGTTTTTATTGTTAATTAATGCATGTGTATTTTTTTTGAAGTATGTATTTATTATGCACAGTGCTCCGAATTTTTTGCCTGGTTTATCCATATAAGAAGCCGACGTAAGGAATTTGAAGAAGGATCATTGTACTATTAATAATTATAACAATTATTAAAATTCAGTGAACGCTTGAAGCCCAAAATGTACATCTTCGATGTCAGCTAGCTTTTGATATATGCAGCTTCAGCACAGAACGTCCGTTTTGGTTTTTTTGTTTTAAGCGCTTTCTCCACGTGATGGGAGTGGGGGGTATGTGGGGTATGTGTCCAGGGCACCGGGGGTACCCTGGACACCGAATGTGCCCAGGTATACCGGGTGCACTCACTAAAAAACCAGCGGTACCCTCTCCGTCTTTCGGCGGGTGCCACGGGGTCGCTTACGCGTGCTACCGTGTGAACAGAACGTCTTTAGCTTAACATATCAGAAGCAAAAGATTAAGTAGAAAACTGTTCTGTGTATGAAACCGGACTTTATATCCAGGATTGCGTGCATGGGTAAGTTAGTTCGATATCTGAAGCGTCGGATCCCAGCGTGGATTTCAACGACAACTTGACAGTTGACGACGTAAAACCAACAACAAGAGCGCCCTTGTTGTTAAACACATAACACCAGTGATAAGCCTCTTAGCCTTCCAGAAAAAGTCATATTCAGATGTGAATTTTTTAGTCTTGACTAATAAGTCGGTTTCATTTTTAATGATATAGGTTGGCAGACGAGCATAAGGGCCACCTCATGGTAACCGTCACCCATAGGCAATGACGCTGTAAGAAATATTAATTATTCCTTACATCGTCATCCTTCAAACCGGAACAAAACAAACAGTTGTTGGGCGGTGGAATATCCGATGAGTGGGTGGTACCTACCCAGACGGACTCACATACAGCCCTACCAATAACTATTTGACGAGGAAAAGACACTATTTGCATTTTAATTTAATTACAGAAATAAATATCCTATCCTTGTAAGTTAAAGAGACAGTTTTTCATCATTTTACTAAGTGAGATTAATATTTTCAAGTGCGAATATTTTTGAAATATGAGCTGTTTTCGTTAAGAGAGTTCAATAAACCCAAATAAGATTCAAGCATACGCACAGCGCTTTGAATTAATACGAATAGTTTTTTCATGAACGCAAATCTTTATAATTTCTGTTCGGAACTGAACCTACTAGAGTTATAAAACTAACAGATATAATTATAAGAAATACTTACTAAAGTAAAGCAGGACAGCACGAAAAATTTTCCACTGTTGGACTAAGGCCTCCTCTCCCATTAAGGAGAGCGTTTCGAACATATTCCACCACGCTGTTCCAATGCAAGTTGGTTGAATGCACATGTGGCAGAATTTCGATAAAATTAGACAAGGTTTCCTCACGATGTTTTCCTTCACCATCGGGCACGAGATGTATTATAAACACAAAATAAGCACATATATATAGTGGTCCTTGCCTGGGTTTGAACTCGAAACCATCGTTTAAGATGGACGCATCTCGGCTCAAGAAATACATAAAATACGAAAATTAAAGTTTAAAAAAGGACACTGTAATAAAAATCTAATAAAAAAATCAGTGCATTAGGGTCCATTAGAACGAGACGAAATCTTATTAATTCTTTATCAACGGGTGTGCGTTATCAGTTGAGTAGCTCTTGATTTATGCTGTCCTGTTATCTCCTGAGATGTGGTCGGCGCCACCGCTATCACCGCTTATAGATTTGAAGTATGGGAAGTTATTTCGGCTCCCGGGATTTCAAACAATTATACGCGTTAACGCTGTCTAATTGTAAGCGCTTTTAAATCGCTTTATGTTATGATATTATTTATTAAATTAAAATTACGAACTAAATTTTAACTTTCGAATGTTGCAAGTTAGATCTCTTCGATGGTAGCCTGTCGTTGGTGGCAACGGTTACCACATTCGTCTGTTATCTATGCATAATTATAATAAAACTAATTACTAAATACGCGGTATCTTGCTCCAGTAATTACAGAGACTAAATCTTCATACCGAAACACAAACTATTTAAATATATAACTAACTATTATAATTGTATAACGGGATTTCGCTTAATATATATAAAAAACTTTGTAAAAAATGATCTTAAGACGACATGGCCCAGTGGACTACACGTGGCTTATAAAGTAATATTAAGCCGTAATATTAAGTCCAAGTAAGCACCGCTGATTATAATTTTCTTTGCCAGTTTTAACCGACTTTTAAAAAGCAGACTATGAGTTTGACATGTATGTATGTATGTAACACTGTTAGAATTTAATTATTTTTGAGTATGATGATCCGTTTAGGCTTCCAAGCACGTGTGCATCATTCCCTAATTGTATGTTTGTCCACGAATTTCTTGAAAACTAAAAGTCGCATTGCGATGATCATTTTTAATTTAAGTTAGGTACACTTCAACTTTGAGAACAGTGCAAGTTTCATTAAAATCGATCTAGTAGTTTCGTTGATATGTATTTTTATCTTTAGTTTCTAATTTTATAGTCGGTTTAAATTTTTAGAAATTATTTAAAGTACTATACAGCATTGAATAGGCTCTAAATCTACTCTATAAGTATCATGGCCGTTTCATTACTATATACATTACCTGTATCAATGAATTCGAAAGTATTTTATTGTCACTGAGATTTATTTGTAGAAATCGAATCGAATGATAAGAATTATTTTTATCGAATTTCAAAATAAAATTAATTACTTATTAAATCATATATTATCATTATCATTAATTATATTTTGAAATTAAGTCGTTGGAAACGTGATACTTATTTTTTACTTCATACAAACATCAATATAACAGTGTAACATTAGAAAAGTAAAGATAAATTCTCTGACGAAGGCGCGCCCCTCTCCGTATAATTATTACCGGCGTACATTAGTATGAGTGAGTGACGCTTACAAGATGTCGTAGTGTGCGTGAGACGATTAAGTGTAAAGCCAGCAAAAAAATACAAAATAAATTAAATTTTAGCAGAAAATGTTGTTTAATAAAACAATGCATCTTAACCTTTTTTAATGCCAAATTAATGATGAAAGAAAGAGAACACTGTATTTTAACTAGCACCCGCTAAAAATGTTAATACTTAGAGAGAGTCTTATTGTGAAAAGTAATGAATTTGTAAATATTTTTTTTTATTTCATTATCAATTGACACCTATATATCGATTAATATTTGTTACGTCAATCCCTCGGTTGTATATGACGTTACATTTTTTTAAATAACCACCGTTAGCAGAAAAATAATCGTTTTGTTATTCACTCAATTATCAATCTTTTTCTGTATGTTCGATATCATCACCAAGTCATAAAACGAGGGCGTTTTACTATAAACGTATATAATACATCGATGTAATTGTTTTGCGTTTAAGTTTAACTCTCGATTATCAAACGTTTATGACCCACAAACCGTAACACTTTACAAACATCCTAAATCGTGTAGTCGAATCGTAAAATCCTCCGCGTTCCGTCATAACAGAGACGGTCCATATTGCATTGTTGGGCTAATTGGATAGAGATGCTTATCTCGGCCCGATAAAATGAAATAGATAACATTCTGTAGTGACTTATTAAGGTCGTTCTCAGAATAATATTAGATGGTACGATACGGCGTGTGTGCGATGTACCGATGGCAGAAAAAATCTTCGTACCGTTTTCACAGCGATCGAGGCAATACGACACACTTTCTTAGTCTTAGATTAGCTCAAGTAAACATGTTATAAATTAAAGTTAAAGTTTTTGTTATATGCTGTGCTAAGATATATATTCATTCTACAGATTGTATATGATTCTAATTATGAAATAATAATTTGGATTAATTTAAATTCTTTTGTTACTGTTCTTAACGGATTTGGTATGAACGGCGCTTAAAAATATATACATTCAAAAACATTTTCATTTATGTATATATTTTGCACTTTCATTTGTTAGATATACTTAAACACAACAAACACTTTTCCCTTTAATCACTATATTATTAATCCTACTGACACATCACGACATCCAATTTAAAAGTAACTCATAAAATTTTCTGCAAAACCCTATAAATCCGGGCCAAAAAATCAAGCTTCGAATAGAATTTAAAAATTAACTTTTTATGCTATCCGTACAGCAAGCCTATCAGCGATCAGTACAACGTATCGCGTTGTGTAGTTTTTGCGAAATTGGTCCCGATCGAGTCTTATACAGCGCGAGTAGATTCCCTGAACCTTGTCTGATTGTGTTTGAGTCTTGGAACTGCTAACAAAGGGAGATTGACTCTAACCGATGACGAAATCCCTGACGCCAAAGAATAGTACAGATAGCAACAGGCGTGGATTGATTGTCATGTATTTTTTTAACCGTATCATGTATTTTACTACAATCATATAAATTGGCATATATTTAACTATAATCATATGCGTCACTTGTACACTTAAATGCTATATTTTAAATAAATAAATAATAAATATGAGACAACATCACATACATTACTCTGATCCCAATGTAAGTAGCTGAAGCACTTGTGTTGTGGAAAATCAGAAGTAACGAAGGTACCACAAACACCCAGATCCAATACAATATAGATAATTAATGATAATCTACATCGACTTGGCCGGGAATCGAACCCGGGATCTCGGAGTGGAGTCCCCATAAAAATCGGTGTACACACCACTCGACCACGGAGGTCGTAATATTTTAATATGATTATTGTTTTATGAGCGTATATTTTTGTCAGAGTGATGGTCAGTGCGCCGATAGACGATGACACTGTAAGAACTAGCGCGCACTGGTAACTTTTGTCACGGTGTCTGTTTCGTCACTCTTACCAAAGTTAAAAGTTACCAGTGCGCGCTAGTTCTAAGAAATAATAACCATCCGGTCAAATTATCGTCAACGTTGGAAACTAACATTTCATGTTCTTTGTTACATGCATTTGTCAGTTTCTATAATAAAACTCCGCAGACATTTTTAACTTTGCCGTCTCGTAAATTCAAAACGTTTATAAAAAATACATTGGTAAAAAAAGCTTATTATTCGATACAAGATTTTGTAGATGATAAAAAGGCGTGGAATTAATAACTGTTGACTTCCAGGCAGGATATATTAATTTAAATAATTGTATTAACTAACATGAAGGAATTTTTTAAATGTTGAAAAAGAGTAACTACTGAGTTTCTTGCCGGTTCTTCTAGAATAGGTAGAATCTACTTTCCGAACCGGTGGTAGCTTCACTTAATTGTTAAATGACGATTCAAAAGTGCTTGTAAAAGCCCACTTGAATAAAGTTTGTTTTGATTTTGATTCTGGTTTTGTAAGGACTTTGTTAAGTACGTAAATATTTATGACAACTGACTGCATTAAAACAGTGTGTATGGCTAAGAACGAATTAATTTGTTACACTAATCTGCGGCACTTAGTCATTGAATTTAATTGCAATCCATTTTGTTTTATGTATGTGTTTTAAAAACCATCTGACCATCAAATACAATATGACGTTATCAAATTTCCTTGGCTAACAATGTTATAATTTGTGTGTAAATCGAAATCTGTAATTGATTTGACCGCTTGTCTTCAGTTTATCTCGTAAATAAAAACTTGTAGAAAATTTAATTACAGACTCATCTTTGGTACAGCAAGCTATCATTTGTAAACAGTATCCTGGCGATCTGTACCCAAAAAATATTTCAAGAGACATCCTGGGGCGCCTGACCGAGTCACCAAGACCAGCATCAGCGAGACACCCCCCAAAGTGCGGCGCCTGCGTTTTTGTACCCCACACTCTCGATTAAGACATGCCTGTATTAAGGTCACATTTGTTTAAAGTATTTGAGCAAATCAGAATCGTTATTACACTTTTATCTGTTAATAAATTAAAGTAACAGCCTGTAAATTTCCCACTGCTGAGATAAGGCCTCCTCTTCCATTAAGGAGATGCTTTGGAACATATTCCACCACGCTATTCCAATGCGGGTTGGTGGAATGCACATGTTGCAGAATTTCGATGAAATTAGACACATGCAGGTCTGTTTCACGATGGTTTCTTTCACCGCCGAGCACAATGAATTATAAACACAAATTAAGCACATGAATCAGCGGTGCTTGCCTGGGTTTGAACCCGCAATCATCGGTTAAGATGCACGTGTTCTAACCACTGGCCATCTCAGCTCGTCTGTTAATGTCTGTTAACCGACAATTCACATTTCACATTCCGTTCTCACCTTTTCATTAATATAATCACCGTAGTTCTCATGTAATGTATTATCGAGATACCCTTTCTAAATTTAGCTGTTAACGCGTAACTCAGGTCCGATGCGACAGATAAGTTATAGTAATTTAAAAAATATGGGCAAATTTATCTGATGTAGGCAAATTGACGGCAGGTGTTAAGTGTATTGGATATGTTAAACTGTTTACAAGTTGTTACAAGCCGTTTATTGACGAGAGATTAATTATTACGCGTTAATAAAACTATTAGGATCGTGACGTGATAGCGATCGGTAGATTAGCGCTTTGTTTTATGCAGATAGTTCGGAAATCGTTGTTCATTTTTCAAGGATAAGTACTCTATGATAAATTAATCATAAAAAAAATGACAATTAAGATGAAGACATTTTTTGTTGGTAATAAAAATTAATTTTAACGTAAATAAATTAGGTAATTGAGTCATGATCTATTCAGATTTGTAATCAATGGTTGTTTTTCAGTTTTGCTTATAAATACGATAAAATAGTAAATTAACTTCAATATTTATTACGTAATATTTACTATTACGTGTAACGTTTATATTTTTCTATTAAGTCCGTACTAGTCGATAGACGCGACTTTAACTGAGTGGAACTTGAATCGAATTGATTATATTTCTAAAATAAAAATAGACTAAGCTTCTCATAACATCACCTGTATGCCAAAGAAAGTCCTGTCAAAATCCCACTCCGTTTTCGAGATATGCCAGAACCAACAGTCAATTGTAAACACTTTAATATACAGCTTTGACATCACAGATATACACTTCGCACTCCAGTACATTTTATTAATATAGACTTTGATTTGTTTGAATTAGAAATAAAGTCTTAAGATGTTGAGCGCTACTGATAGAAATAAAAAGCACTCCTTACACTGTCAATGCTTCAGCAACATACATACATTACATTCATGTAAGGTATTAATTATAATGACTCACTTGCCCTTCTATTTGTAACTTTACAGTACATTATACTGATGTTTGCTTAAAATATTATAACTAATAAATGGAATTTACCTACCCAAAGAGATTTTTCTTATATACCACTAAAATGTTTAATAAAAAATATAATCATGTCACTTTAAGTGATTTTTTAAGAAAATGTAATTAATCATTATGCATTATATACATATTATTATATACATATATACGGATATAAAAGGCGCGCGTAAACGCAGCATCGTGAACTTCGCATAGGCAATCGCGCCCTAGAATATGAAACTTTATTGTTTCCTTGTGTGAGATGTCCTCTAAAACTAAGAAATCATCTTCAAATTTACACTCTGCCAGTATTAGTAAAGTCAGTCACGAGTGACATATTACCTTATATGTTATGGCCTTCTGTACTAAGAAAATAAAATTCAAGTGTTTAGTGTGGGTTAATTCAACTCGGCGATTAAGGAAAACGTCGTGAGAAAACCTGCATATTAATTTCTGGCACATGTCTGCTTTGGAGCTTAAGCTCAACACTTTTCCTTAAGGGGAGCCTGTGTGGAACATGTGGTTACTATTGTGCCTGTAGTAGCACTGGCTCAATTAACACGGTTTGGATGATTTTCTTTTATGGTTTATATGGTAATTGGGCAAGAAGCACCTGATGGAAAGTGACTATGGCCACCCATGGACATTTATAACTCTAAAAAGACCACCAAGAACAAAGGTGTAGGCTCTTTTTTTCAAAAATCACCAGAGAAAGCTTTTACAGAGTGGTTGTGCGTTGTGGATTTTCGGACGTCAAGGAAAGTATGGAACTTTGAATTTTAATGAGATGTCCGAAGGTATTCAGCAGCCGGGATTAATTCAGACAATTCATCGGAACATTCCCCGTGAAAAAGATAAAGGTGAGTTGGACTCACTCTGATTTTTATGACGTAAGTGAATTTTTTTATTATATTATATCATTTAGAAGACAATATTGCGTGTCATAATGAAGAGCAGATACTTTAGGTATATAATAATATTATGTACTAAAACCTCCTCCAAAGCTCGCGACATCTTCTGGTATTTATGTAACCCTAGTATTTTTTTTTCAAATTGTCAACACAAATAAGTCTCCACTATTTAGTAAAAGATTTAAATTATCTTTTATAATATTTTCTTTTTGTAAGCAGCAGTCAAGTAACTTGAGCAAGTAAGGTACTAGACAAACGAAGCATAACTTCTGAATTATTTCATCAACATCACAAAACGTGTTTCCTTGTGTGACTGTTCGTTTATGTGGTTTTCCTCCGTATAATCGTATTTGTTTTTGATTAATTACCTACTTCTTAGTATTTCACACACGTATTTCGATTCGAAGTCAATATCGAAACCATTGTTTTCAAATATTATACTTTTAAACGAATGATTCTGTTAGTTTTTATTAGATTGATTTCTGTACGTAAAATGATGTACCAACTTAATTCTTAAAAAGTTCTATAACATTGTTACATTTAATATGAAGTAACGTTCAACCCCAAGGAAGGATAAAGGGTACTTTTTTATGCCTGACAATCAACGCCTATAACACTATGGCGATAATGGACGATAACTAGTAAATATATATATATTTTTAATAGGCTATTTGACAATGCGAAAAATAAATCGTGAATTATTGTAATCAGTGAATATTTTGAGTTTAAAAATGGTTGATTTTAATGAAACCCGAAAATAATACTTAAATTATTCAAAAATCAATAAATAAAAATGCATTTTTTCAAACGTTTGTCACGTGACAAAAAACGCTCTTGATTGGCCGGGCTTATAATGAAGTCACTTTCTTGTAAACCTTGCATTTCTACTATATGTACCACAGATTAAAATACATCAAAGTGACGTCACCGACCCCATTGCAGCGCCATATTGTCCAAGTATCGTTTTCGCGCGTTATTTAAATACGGAATTTTTAATATAGTATTTTTCGGCAAATATGTACTAGAAATAAAAAAAAATAACTTTTACTGGGTTCCTTAACCTCTACTAAATAATATAAAATGGATTTTAAAAACCAGTCAAATCGCCTATTGCAAAAATCCGCAAAAAAAAATTGAATATAAGTATCCTTATTTAAACTTATAATTATAATTACAATTCAACAAATACATAACTTGAAATAAAAAATACAGTGACGTGACTCGTGCGATATCACCACTGTTTCCTAATAATATTTGTTACAAATTGTAATTTACAATAATATATACCACGAATAGCTTTTTTAATTGTATTTTCCTTATAAATAATATAATGACGGTGTGAAAGGGCTTAATAGTAACAATTTGTTCAAGCTCGTCTGAGAAACACCCCCCTATAACCGCTAAAGAATAGTAGGTACTTATTATTGTTCTGTTGCGGTTTAAAGGGGGTGTGCTAGTTATACAGGGATTTATACCCCTGTGTTATCATCCTATCCCAAGGTTGATAGCACTTTGGCGATGTAAGAGGTTGTGTATGGTTCTGACACCCTATCCCCACTTCCCATCAAGTGGCCAGTAATCCAGTCAGTGGTAGATTGACCGGTGGTAGATTCTTGACTGACAATAAGTGTAATCACTTCTATATTAATAAAGATTTTTGACTCAGGATGTGACTTGAGTCGGTCTAACTATACATAGCGATATTACCTATACATATACCTTTTAATAAGTAAATATTTAATCGTGTCGGTAAGATAAGTTGAGCTGTTTTATTTAATGAATTTAATTGATATATTTCAAGTCTGTAGCTTTGACTTTTTGCACACAGGTGTACAAAAAGTTAGTAAGCGTTATATACCAGCTAATGTTAACCTGTTATTGTCTAAACAAAAGAACAAAAACTCTGAAGGTTGCGAGATGTATTTGATTATTATTTTGACTTCGTTTGTATCTGTAATTGTTTTGAAGGAAACTGTTCAATAAATATTTAACAATACATAACTCAGATACAATACAGCTTGAAAGAGATTAATCATGTAAATAGATGTATTTAAAGCTTTATAAGTAGCATTAAACTTATACTGACAACAGACTGTAAAGTTTAATGTATACACATATATACGTATGGATACATAGTTATGTATAATAGATATTTATATTTAGTTCTTTATCAAAATCCATCCGAAGTTTAAAAGAGTTAGGAAGTTAGGTAGCAATTTAAAATGCTTTTGTAATAATTCTGTGTTACACAATTAATTTTCATTCTGTCCAGAATGCGGTAGAAGTTCATCATGGTCACCCTCATATTATTTCGGTTTGCAAAGAATTTGACGGTGTAGTTTGACCAGGCGTCTGTTTAGTCGAAGACTTAAATTAATTGTCTCTAGGTATGTTATAATTAATAATTCTATTATTATTTTAAAATTATTAAACATATCGCAACCCTAAAATAATAATATATATTTGAATTTATTATAATTTCAGGAAAAATACTGAGTCCAATAATAAGGGTACACTTTTATCTGCAGACTAGTGTCTTCACCAATGATCTAAATTTTTTATATACTATTTATTCTATTAAAATATTTGAGCTCGTTTCTCTAATGCTAACAGTTTGATATACATATTTAAAAAATATACATTTTATCTGTTTTTTTAAAAATAGAACTCATAGTGAATCACGAATTCGTGAGTTCCTAGTATTGTATATGGACCAAGTTCATTCAATATAATAAAATAAAAAAATGTTCATATATAAAAAAATCGAGGATTATCACTCGTATGTAACCGCATACCAATCGCATTTGTTATATTCAAAGCATCTTCGAATGTAACGCGATACTCGTATCATAGTACAGGGCTCGCGTTGGGTGGGCGGCAGCGCGACTCATTTGTCAAGGGCACCCGCTACCACGATACGCCCTTTGTGTGCCACGATTGTATCGCGAACAATGCAGTGTTTATACGCTTAAACTGGTTAACACATTTGTTACAGGGGTCAAGACTTAATTCTGCTGCGGTGTGGTAAGCGTTTAAGGAATATTTTTCGTTTATTATTACTTTAAACGATCCCTTGCAATAACATCACGCGAGGCTACCATATCTTTCTTTATATGACGAATTCAAAATGCTATGTTTCATAGAGTCAACAAACATGATGTAACATAGCTATTGATATATTTTGGCTAAATTCGTAACTAATTATCAATTTAATTGTTTGTCCCTTTCAAACTATGATAATAAAGCTTTAGTTAAGATTTGAATAAACGAACATTTGTACAATTTAAAAACTCCTGTTAAGTTAAAACAAAGCTATGTAAAATCAACAGACACATTTCAAACTATAATCCGACACAAATTGACAACGGAGACGATATAAACAAATAACAAACCATTGCTCGTTCAACACGAGTTCACAAATAGTTTTACAAACAAACGCATCGATGTATAATAGTTACTGATTGTAATCAAAGAACATAGGTGGCCGGTAACAGATCGGGAGCTCCTTTTTTACATTTTTTATCTCTGTCACACCCATTTGTTTACCCATTGTGAGTCCGTCGGAGGTTTTTGTTATATATTTTTTTTGTTTCAACCGATAATATTGTTCTCGTATCGAAGAGATTAGAATCAGATGCCTTTTACAAATGTAAGTATGGTGTTCGTGTAAAGAATGTCATGTCACTTTTGTAATTGTAACGATTTTTTAATGTTGTATCTTTTGTAAGCGTAAATAATTTCGCAGAATCATTTCGTTTGATTCTATCGTATTAAAAGTCATTGTTGTTTCGCGAAAACGTTGTGATCGGTTCTTGAATAATTTTTTTCATGATGAATGATTGCTTTTTTAAATAAATTGAATTTTTATGATATGCATTGAATTCAAAATTAAATATTGTTAATGATTACAGAAGAAAAATATATAAAAGTCGTCCAATAATTGAGACGTTTTCCGTACACATATATTTAACGGAGGTTTTGTATCGAAGGTATTCCTATATAACATATATACTATTATATTACTTGACTTAGTATGATATTAAAATAAGGACATTTGATACGATTTAATTTTTTACAAACACATTTGATATTGGTAGTCAAAATCATCGCAATACTAGGAGTAACAGCTGTTTCAAAGGCAACAGATTTTTTTAAATTTGACTATTTGACGTAACTAAAAGCTACGAGGTTATAGTTTCACTCCCTATATGTCTTTCTATGAACTTTCTATATTACATAATAATTGTGCAATATAGCTCTAATAGCATAATAGCTCGTTATAGCTAGAGAAGCATTTTGGTCGTTGGTGGTCTGTGATCCTAAGCCACTTGACTAATTGAAACCATATTATGTGTTAAAATATTTGTTTCATCAAAACAATTATAGTATACTGTAGTCGTTCAATTTGGTCAGGTTGAGCCAAAATAAATCTTAAAATTTTGTCACAGCAGTTGGTGATGTAGAAAAGTTCAAGTTCTTAATACATTTTATATTGTTTATATTTTCCCACAAAAAGTAATAAGTTGGTAAGATGGTAAATTCTTTTTTTAAATTTATTTCTTTATTATTGCACCACCGATGACTTTCGTCAGTACCATTTTTTGAGAATTTGTTTTATTTGTTCGTTCCGCTCAATTATTTTCGAATTTAAATTCCGATACATTCTGTATTTTTTTATATACAGATATATATTGTACATTATATTTCTTATGATTTTTTTAAATTATTGACAGCTTTTATATCTGACATTGTTTTTCTAGAACAATAACACAGTACACTACAAATAGTTATCGATGACGTAACATTATCCTTGGCATCTATTAACTGGACCTTATCTCGACGATCTGTTTAACGATTCACGCTTATCAGCATTCCTGCTTTAGTTTTAAGACCTCCATGCAATAAAGATCTATATAAGTGCACTTAGCATTATTTAATTTTATTAGATTTTTTTTTTATTTTATTGTCCATATTTTTTTATTTTATTGTCCTGGTTATTTTAACACAAATCATGGTTACGTTAAGAAAGTGATTATCTTTCCCAGATACACGCTTGACTTTTACAAAATTACAACTTATATTTTAATAACAAGTAGTGTAGCATTTTTTTCGGTTTTCTATTTATATATTAAATTGTTTAATTAGATTTATTTTTATAATTAATTTAAATAAAACTTATAAACTGGCAACACTAAACAGATAACAAAAATAATACGATTAAAAAAGTATATATGTACTTATAGGATAATTGTTACATATCAATAATATACATCATAAATTCAAACAGATAGACACATAGTTGTATTATAAGAGCTAAATAAATAGTTCGGAACGTGCCAACGGTAGGTTTTCATAGAATTGGCACGACCGGATCCGTTTTGGCAGCTACCACCGATACACGTAACTTAAGCGATGCGATGTTCGATACGACAAGTTTACAATACGCGCGTTCCCAAAAATATACGCCTAAATCTGTTCCGAAGGAGATTTTGTTTCGAAAAAATTTTGAATTTCGAATGGTTTATTGCCAACGTTAAAAAGAAATTTAGACGAAAGTTTGTTTTCAAATGCAAGAAAAATGCTTAAATTATAAAAAAAAGTTTAGGTAAAAGGAAAAATGGTTCAATTTATACTCTAAATTTCATTGTTCATATTCAAATACATTTAAGTAAAAATGTAACAGATAATTAATAACGATAAATTCGATATTTTAACGAAACGTTATTAATTATATAAACATTAAACATGAAACCTTCTTTCAATAACTTTACTTGGAAAATTAACGTAAAACTAACACCAGTACTAAATGTGGATTCTAAGAGTAAAATTTACTCAATGTTCCTATTAAACAATAAAAAATAATAAATAAATAAACTTCTATTTCTTGTGACGTTCTCCTCTTAGAATCCACATTTGGTACAGGTGTTAGTTTTACGTTTATAAGGTGTACTGGTGATATAAGATTTTAATTACAAATGCAAACACGTCTTTAAAAATAGTTAGTTTTCTTACCTAATATTATAATGAGGTAAAAGTTTGATTATATTATGTAAGGGTTAAACGAAACATATGATCAAAAATAAAAAAACACTGGTTTACAGAGACATTATTCCTGAGTTCTTTGCATAAATTTAATATTATTTTGTTTTTTAAATAATTTTATCAGTTTAAAGCCGGGGTTGCTAGTAATACATATATAGTTATGCAAAGGTTAGGTATATTTTAGCTAAGTCAATGCTCACTATGAGAAGTATTCGAAACAATGCCGATAATTTTCATAATTTCAAGTGAATCGTAATCGCATTATTCGCGTATTTTTATTCGTTCGACGTACGTATTCATTTGCATGTCCTATTTTCTAAACGGCCGCTTTCAAGAATACTGCAGCCTGGAATTAGGGACCAGTCCATGTTACAGACGGAGCGGTTTTAAAGGTTCATAAAACGCGATTTACGATGATATACCTAATTTAGTACGACTATTTTTTAGTGTTGCTAGTGTAGAACGAATTAGTAAAATATTAACAACAAATTATTGACTTATAAAATAAAATTTATCACTTACGTTTTCATTTGAAAGTAACCTCATTATATATTTTATGTTTAACATTAATTAGAATTTAATAAAGTAAAACTTAATAACGTTTTACAAAGTTACAAATACATATATTGATACATTTAAGTGTACTGGTATTTATTTAAACAAATGCAAAAGTCGACTTATCACTAAACACTTAAAAATAATATTTAATATAGGTAACATTCAAGGTGATACCTCTTTATAAATATCTTAATGGTGTAGGAACTAAAACATTATAATTCTAATAATAAAATATTATGATATATTTCAACGATTAATTTAACATAAATCGCTACAGCCTATACAATGTGTCAGTAGCCTGGCGCATTTTTCGTTTTTAAAAGTGGCAAATTATAGCATAAGCAATGTGCAGTTACATTAGAGTATTAACATTTTTATGGGCTATATATTCGGCGGAATGCTGTCTCGGACAATTGATGGTCGTTTTCGATGCGTTTTTAATGCATCTATATTCATTGTGGGAGTAAGCGGGTAATTACTGACGTTTTTCGGTCGAACTATTACTCTGTAACGTTATATTTAAGTAACGAGTTAGTGCTGTAACGTTATAGCCGTTAATTTAAATACGATCGCTGTAATCAAGAAACCATTATTTAGTCTTTTCAACCTCAATATTTAGGTTCTTTTCTTGACGTTATGTTGCTCAGAATTTGAATAAACATAACAATATTGTTTTAAAAAACCATATCATCGCGTATTTGATACTAATTACTATTAACGCCATCTATTGACAATAATTTGTAACACGAAACTTAATAGATATACTGAATAAATTTAAACGAAATATAGTTATGTATCATGCGTTACAAATATTATTACTGATTACTGTAAACGAATACACGTATGTTAAAATAAATTATGTGAATTCTCAATGGTAACAACATAATTTATACATATTTTGTAATTGAGATGTAATTAAGTATTGCCGTATGGAGGTTACCTACCGGAACACATTGACACAAAACACTACAATCGTGTAAGGCTTTAAAACACTATATTATTAAATAAAGAGAATAGCCTACCTAATAATTTTTTTTAATGTAAATTAATTACATATTTATTGCCAGTAACAAATGCCTTAAAGAATTCGACTACAAGCTACATCATATAACCTTTTTGGTATGCTGTCACACAAATTCTCACCAAACTGAATACGTGAACACGCTCAAAGAACTCGGCCATGTTCCAACCATTACAGTGTACAGGGCCCATGTATGTTCCATTAGTCCGTATTATGGTGCACTATCTACTTCCCCATCCATACCGGCCGTGTGTCCCTTAACTTAAAACAATGGCTAAGCGATAACGCTCGCTTATAAATAATTGGTCTACGATAAGTCCTAATTAGCCGGTCGATGTAATCGTTCGTATCTCACGCCAGGCGCAGGAAGACGATAATATATGTAATTAATTTTGTGTTAACAAAGCTCACTGAACCGATGGCGCGTGTGTCCGTGAAATTGTTGTTTTGTAATAACGTTATTATTAACCGGTTATATCCGGATTTTACTGGTTTACGAGATCAATTGATACTCGATGTCTATTGGATAATTTTTCAAAGCAAAGCTGACTGCAATTATCTCGTGGGAGTCCAATTACAAGGTAGATAAGAACGCAAGATTGGCAGCGCGTTTACGATTAGCGTGGCTACTGCAAGTTCCTAATGCATTTACGAATGTGTAATGACTATGACTACGACTCACGTTCATTGATGTTTAAGGCTTTTTTTATGACATAGGAAGGTTGATACGCCACCAGCATCAGACGTCATTTGGCAGTGAAAGTTCCATCAAAATCGGTCAAACCATTTCAAATATTGGTCGGAACAAACAGACAGACAAACAAACAGCCAACAAAAAATTAAAAAATGCTCATTTGGAATTTGGTATACTAATACAAAGTGGTTATTTTTTATTGCAAAAAAAGACACGCAAATTTTATTATAAGTATAGATAATATGATGCAGTTTAAAATACAGTACGATAAATTCTAAAAACAAAAGCGCATCTCTCCTCAAAGAAATATATCTCAAGTAAATCGAGCTCTGTTTGTTCCGATCTGTGCACGATTGATAACGCATGCCGTATCTAACGAGATTGACTTTTATAGAGGAACTTAAAGATAGCGATGGCTGAAAACAAACACATCTGATTTACTCGCGATTACTGACAGAACACTCATCTTTATTCGTTTATTATATTTAATTCGTTTTTTATATACTCAATTTAATTATATCATCGACAAATAAAAAAAAAGCCATCAATTGTCAATTTGACATATGTCATCATGACATTGGTCATATGACTTACACTTAATTCGGATGTGATCGGTTTTACGAATTTTGTCCATTTTTATACCTCTTCACGCTTAAACTGCTGAATCGATTTAGATGATATTTGGCTGTATATAGCTTAAGTCCCGATGAAGAACATGGGTTAAATTTAATTCACCCCTTGAGGGGTTAAAATTTGGGGTGATGGTTGGTATGCTATATAATTTTATATAAATTTCGCAAGGGAAGCAGCAGTCAAGAATATCAGTACTACTTTTCTTATTACAATACTTCCACTGAAAACCTGTAACTGTCTCACTGATTTAAAACCCGTTCTTGAAATGAAATTTAATGGAAAGCTGGATAGGATACACATGATGACTCATGCGGATTTCCTTAAAATTATTTTATTTCACCACCGAGCGCGAGGTGAACTACACTGTAATTAAACATAAATAAAAGAGCATTTTGAACTCTCTGCGATTCAAATTCACATGTTTAAAACACACACACACACACACACTGACACAACGATAATATTACAATATAATTACATTATAATGAGTACGTTCTAATTATAAATTATAATTATATTTTTTAAAACAAAGCATTACGTTTTGTGTAGCGCCCTATCTACCCTATTACGTGTTATCGCGGAGCCTTGAGTCGCACCGTTCGTGATAACATCTGCTGAAATACGACGGAGATAAGTGCAGGGTTGATATCGGCTACGTATAAGCGCTACACCCGAACTTCATTCGTAAACTTTAAATGTGGAAACGCTAAAGTTGTATCAATCAAATTGTGACTTATGTTTTTTTAAAACTAAATCGCTTTACACAATATATGCAAACGTTCAAAAAGCTGATCAGCAAATAATCTGTTAACTTAGATGTCATACATCATCATCTCCCTTCACACCTGAGTTTAACTGTATTATATCTCTTGTCATCTCTGTTCACCTCTGAGTTTAACTCTCTTCTTGTCATAAGCTGAATTACTTTCTCCCATCAATCTCTTTTCGTCTCCCTCTCTCTTTCGTCTGACATTATATCGCTTTCATCTGGCGCGATTCTTATAATATGTCATTGACCCCTTATATATTTATATCGCGATAAATAATTTTCTATCACATATTCGCCACAAGAAGTACTTTCCTTTACGTTCGCGTATAGAAAAAGTAAAACATATAAGCATATATGTCGAAGAGTCTGATGATTATATTATATTTATAATATATTCTTTTATATTGATATTTTTATGTATTTCAGATTCCAATGCACCAGTAACAAAGCAATCTGCAAAATATCTTATAATTAAGGAAACGATTCCTTCTCTCGAAACCTCATATATTATGTCCTTATGCTCGTAGTTACACTGGCTCACTCATCCTTCACAACGGAACATTACAATTATTTGATTTTGGCGTTGGAATATATGATGGATTGTATCCTACCCAGGTGAACTTACACAAAGTATTTTTATTATTTTAAGTTTCCGACTCCGCAAAGTCAATGGATCCTTCTTGGGGCAAGGTATCCGTTTCTATAATAAAATTCCGCAGAAATTTTTAACTTTGCCGTTTAGTAAATTCAAATCGTTTGTTAAAAATACATTGGTAGAAAAAGCATACTATTCGATACAAGATTTTGTAGATGATAAAAAAGCGTGGAGTTAATACCTGTTGACTTCCAAGCAGGATACATTAATTGAAATAATCGTATTTAATTAACATGACGTTGTATTTTTTAAATGTTAAAAAAGAGTAACTACTGAGTTTCTTGCCGGTTCTTCTCGGTAGAATCTACTTTCCGAACCGGTGGTAGCTTCACTTAATTGTAAAATGACGATTCAAAAGTGCTTATAAAAGCCTACTTGAATAAAGTTTATTTTGATTTTGATTTTGATTTTGAAAGCCCCACCATATTATGTTTATAATCTAGTAGATTAAGAGTTACTATAAACATAATATCTACATAATATCTATACTATCTCACTCATATACTTAATACAAATGTTTGACTATAATAATGTTCAATGATTAAATATGATCGTATTTCATTATATTTCTCATAAATAATTTGTCTTTAATGAAGAATTACATTATAAAATGTTTAGTTGGTGCCACGATTGATCAATCATTTTTATAATAAGAAATACTATTTTTAATTATTTCTACATATACAAAGTTTATCGTCGAAATATCAACGATAAAATTAGGCTTAACCCAGTTATCAAAGGAAAAACATAAAAGGCAGCCTTCAAAATTTAATTATTCCTGTGTCATGCGAACAAGCAATATAACACCAAAAAATAAACAAACATTGACCTAAAAATATGTATATTATAAATTGTGCAGTTCGTTTGTCTGTATGTATATAAGTGTTAATCTCTGAAACGACTGTGGCGATTTTTATTGTGTTTTCATGGATAGTTTGGAAAACCTTCCGGTATAACCCAAATAGATGAATATGTTGTGAAGTTTAGTGAATGTTATAGAGCCGCTTAAATTATTTAAAGATTTTAGTCTAGTTAATGTTAATTTGTATTGTGATTGTCATTTCCAAGCCGTGATTGCTCAGTTGTTAAAACAGATTAAAGAAAGTCGAAGGTTGCAAGTTCAAATTTAAGCCACTGATTATTTTTTAATTCATATATTCATTGTCAATGGTGCATTTTATTTCTGTCATATGTATATATTATCACATATGTATGTCATATATTGAAACAAAATGGCGAAAAAGCCGAAACCAATATGAGTATTTGACTCCTTTGCCCAGCTGTGGGAAAGGCTACTTTCACATTTTACTCCCCAAATAGTTTGAAGAAATCATTGCAGTGCTATAATATATATTAATTTAGTAAGTAACTATGTGAAGCCGGGCACGGCCGCTTGAACATAAAAACAGACGGATCTGATAGCGATCGCAGAATTTATACGACGTTGATAAGGAGGTCGGCGATAAGTACTGATAACGCCCGCCCGCCCTAAGATGCAATCTGATATATACCGCGCCTTATCACAAACCCTGAGGCTTTTTGTATAGAGTTATGAATCGATAGAGCGGAATTAGGTAACTGTGCCGGTAATTATTGGGATATTGTTTTTTTTTAATTCGCTTTTATGAAATTATATTGTATTGTTGTTGATAAGATTGTTATTGCGC
The DNA here is from genome assembly GCF_905220365.1 of Vanessa cardui. NCBI lineage: Eukaryota > Metazoa > Arthropoda > Insecta > Lepidoptera > Nymphalidae > Vanessa > Vanessa cardui. The sequence continues at coordinate 2,108,032 of NC_061129.1, forward strand.
TTTTAATATATTATAAGATACCCATAAAAATAAATATATAAGGTTTGAAAACACAACGATTCAACTATTATGAATTAAAAGAAGACATTTATTGAATTCCATCCAAATACAATTTAATTTATGAGTTTTGATCGTACAAACATACAGTTGGATTATTGTCCGGACATTTCAGATTTGAGAATAGAACGCAAATATAAACGTATCAATTCCTTCGACAAAACCGATGTATTTGTGCGCCGGAGATATGCGGATGTGTGTGTAACTAACACATGTAGACTTTGTTTCTACACTCACATAAGGAATAGAGAGTGACAAGGACAAAGAACGACTCTACTCTTTCTTTAACAAATCCAACTGGTATTGAAGATTTGGATTGGGTTTGGAGAAATTAATTTTGACATACACCTTCGAAAATGTTAGCTACTTTTTCAAGGTTCAGTAAGTTAAGAGTGCAAACAAATCTTGATCATGAAAAACGTAATTTGAAGTCAATATGTACCTTATATAAGAGCCGAGATGGCTCAGAGGTTAGAACGCGTGCATCTTAATCGATGATTTCAGGTTCAAACCCAGGCAAGCACCACTATACATGTGCTTAATTTGTGTTTATAATTCATCTCGTGCTCGGCAGTGAAGGAAAACATCGTGAGGTGACCTGCATGTGTCTAATTTCATCGAAATTCGCCCACATGTACATTTCACCAACCCGCATTAGAACAGCGTGGTGAAATATATTCCAAACCCTCTCCTTAATGGAAGAGGAGGGCTTAACCCAGCAGTGGGTAATTTACAGGCCGTTACTTTACTTTTTTACTATGTACCTTATATATTTTATATATAAAAATATTTACAAGTTAATTAATCCAAATTCAATAATATATTGCAGTAAAAACAGTCAAAGTAAATATAATCCTGAAAAAATTAAGTTATATAAAGTTATCAATTGGCAACGAGCGATATATCACTTCGTTTATATATTTTTACGAAATTTTTAAAACTGATACGAAATATATATACAGCTGATAAGGCTGACGGAGATAAATACTGATAACGTCCGCCCGCCCTCAGATGCCATCTGATTAAATAGCGTGTTTTATCAAAAACTCTGAGGGTCGCGTGCAGGGTAATGAATTCATAGACACTTAAACACTTTTTATTAATAATATTTCCTTTTCAGATTCAAAAATATTTTATTGGCATGAGAATCTATGTTTGAATTCACTTGAATAAGTAATTAACAGTCCTATTGTAATTTTTTATCTGTAGATACTATGTATGGGAATGTGGACAATAGGCCACCTGCTGGTATGTGGTCACCATCACAAATAGATATTGGCGCTTTAAGATATATTACCTAACCATTCCACTTTCACATTGTAGTGTCACTTATTTTTCTGAACGGAATACAACAATCCTAAGTAATGCTATTTGGTGGTCGTTTGATGAGTAAGTGGTACCATTCCTACCACCGATGGATAAGTTCATAGAATGTTTATAGAAAGATTATAAGCTTATAACTACGCTAGGATCTCAAGTCTCTATTTCAATAATAATGATAAATTATTATTCAAATACTTAGTTTTAATTACGACGTTAGTTCCTTAAGCTAATTCCTTTACCAGATTTAGTTCGACATAATTATATATTGTTGTTTTTTTATCTCTTTCTCTGTACTCTTAAAATATTGAAGCATTAAATTTAAATTTAATAATAAATGTTAACACTGATTGGGAAGTAACAGGCCCCTAAGATACGGGGTCCAAGTTTAGGGGTACAGGGCATCTTTCATGTGGTGACAATATATTTTGATTTACTTGGTGGTAGAGCTTTGTGCAAGCCCGTCTGGGTAGGTACCACTCACTCATTAGTTATTCTACCGCCAAATAATAGTACTCAGTATTGTTGTGTTCCGGTTTGAAGGGTGAGTAAGCCTGTGTAACTACAGGCACAAGGGACATAACATCTTAGTTCCCAAGGTTGGTGGCACATGGACGATGTAAGGAATAGTTAATATTTCTTACAGCGTCATTGTCTATGGGTGATGGTGACCACTTACCATCAGGTGGCCCATATGCTCGTCCGCCAACCTACACCATAAAAAAAAGATTTGATATGCATTAAATCCTCAATGTTTTATATTAGCAATACTACATGACGTTAAGTTAAAGTTAGGAAGAAGTTTTTCTTGGTTTGGAAAAAATCAATATGTACAAAGAAATTCTGATTTAAACTTTCCTAACACGAAGGTGATTGGGTGGCCGATAAGAGTTGATACCGCCCGCCCACCGACGCGATCTGATAACGGTGACGTCTTATCAACTGTAGCGGAGGATCTTGCCAGGGTTGATAAGAATTTGAAAGTTTTCATTTTTAAATTTATATTTTTTTTAGATTTCATATATAAATAGTAAAGTTAAAAATAACCGAGGAGCTGAATCACGCTCGTCTCTTTCAGAAGATATTAAAACACGTACACACTTCAACATAATTATATGTAATATATGAACTTCACTTTAGCAGTTTAAATTTCCGAGACCAGACTCAGATCTCCAATTTTTTTTGAAAAATATGTCAGTACTGTGGACTTAGGTAATTTATTCGCGTGTAAATTGTTTTCAAATATTGATAAGCGAATGAATTGCTTGGTGTACCTCTGCTCACTATATATATAGTTAATGTAATCTATCATCATTATCCATATTTTTAAAATGCCATCATCTGATCACTTAACTGTATACAAAATGTTATTGAGGTTTAAGTTACTTAATCGCAATGATTTTATTGGTATATAGTTCCTATAAGAATCTTGTTTATGTGAATGACTGTCATTTATTTCTTTAAATATATGTATAATATGTACCGTACGACACAACTTGATGTAGCATCGGCAAAATTCGTAAAACCGATCACATCCGAACTAAGTACGTTGTCCTAAACTATCAATATTTATTTCTGATTTGAATATGATCTATACACGAACGTAATGACTTGTAATATCATACGACCCAATATATTCGTCAGTTTGACACGTCGATTTACATGCACTTGCTTTCTCGGGTTGACTTGATGCGAGAATCTATAGCGACGAATAGTGTCGAATGGCGCGACAGGGAGCTATTTCTATTGGTTGTGTGAATCGGCAGTAATCGGTTTTATTGAATTTACCGATGCTGCATCTAAGTTGTGTCTCACTATACCGTCTTCTTATCGCATTCGAAATTTAATCTTTTATAATTCTGTAAATATGTTTTAACTAAAATGTATATACAAATATAGGTATACTTCTGAACGAAACTATTCTATGGCGAATATGAATACGCGGTGATGTAGGAATCCGTCAAACAGATGAGATAAGGACGTGAACTTTTGCTGTTTGTATTCACCCCCCCCCTCACTCCCCTCCGCACCCCGTTACGTCACCCGCCGAGCACTAACAATTGTTAAATGTGTCTTACAAAGTTTTCTTCGAAATATTTTCTATTCGACAAACATTTCTTACGTTACGACATTATCGAATACATTATTAAATACATGTTACAATTATTGACCAAATTAAAAAAAAATGAGGGAAGTCGTATCCTACTCAGTAGGAATTCTGTATTTAATGTAACATAAAATTAACGCCTTTTATAAGTAATGTAAAAAATACGTCATTAACAACCGCGTACGAAAAAAAAAAGTTTAAATAATGTATGCCTGTATTGGGCATAACGCTTTATACTAACCGTAAAAGACCTTCGTCACAGAAAAAAAAGCATAAAAAAAAGATTAAGATAAAAAAATATACCGAACTAGATTTATAACGCCCACGCAGTTTAATTAGAAAGCCGTTAGCAAGTGGCTTGTTTCATATGATATAAAGTCGGCGTGATTGACAAAAACAAAAATACATATATTATATAGAAATGAGCTCAAGTAACATTGAATCAACATAAAAAAGAAGACTTTAATTTCATAAAAATGTATGTTTGTTTTTATAATTTATATTAATCGAATATCCGTAATCGAGTCCAACGAAAAAGCAAACAAAAAATACAAAATATTCATATATATTGTATTATTATGAATTTAATTTCTAGTACGACTATCCGAGCGCGTTATTTCTTAACTCGTGTCCACAAGCACACTCAGGCAAGTCTGGCTTAATCCAGATTGCCACGCATTGGGGTTGCCTCGCTAAAGATGGTTAAATCTTGGACCATCCCGTGATGCCCTCCAAAAAGTTCCTTAAAAATAATTTTTTTTCATAAGAATACTCCATGCACCTGGGTGCTTGTTATGATTAAGAAGGGTTTGGATATACTGTTGTTTAAAGTGCACGCAAAACCTTACTTAAAAAAGTAACACAAAAATATGTGCAAGAAATGAGATTAACACTCTAGCTGCAATTGTAAGTCGCATCAATCACTATGACATTATGACGTCATAATGGTTTCCATAGGTAGTTATAGTAATAATTATTTACAGTAATTTAAAAGTGAAAGTAAATATAACGAGTAAAAATATAAAGTCTCATAACATACCAAACGAATTCCGTCCGAAACTGCTTATAGCGTACCGCTGATAGTATAACCTACTTACCTGAAAAAAAAAGGTGAAATTAAATAACATTAAAATATCATTACCCGCAAGGAGTCACGACCTCGAATGACTGCAATTGACCTATAAATTGACGCCTTCAAATCATAAGCGGAAAGCGTTTTCGAAATTTATTTCATTAAATTAAAAAAAAAATATATATGTAGAATTGTTTCTCCCTCTTTTCCTCACCACTTGAGGTTGAGATGTTACAGGTTGTTAAGCACACATGTGGGATAACTTCATTGGACATAGATTTATGGAATGAACTATAAAGTAAAAAAAGGTATAAAACAGCAATAAAATATGTGGTTCAGTGTAACTAAAAACGTCTTAGTTCCCAAGGTTGGCAGCGCATTGGCGATGTAAGAAATCTTTAATATTTCTTTCAGTATATATTTCTTTCAATATATATCACGTGTCGGGTTGCTCAGTTTAACATTGTTTTGCAGTCATTAGTGAGTTATTTAAGCTGTGTTTTAATCTTAAATTGTGAGTATCAGGTATCCTAGCTACGTCTTCTAACAAGCTTGAAGTCCAGCGAAGTTCTCCTGATGTTTAATAAGAATATAAAATAAAAAAACGCTAAAGTAAAATGAAAAAAGGGACGGGTAGCTGTGAGCGAGGGTGTTGTAAATTAAATAAATAAATAAAAATCTTAAATCGTGAACATTATTATTAATCTGTGTTTAATGGTAATAAAAAAATTATTACTATTAACGATCCATTTTCGAATATTTTTTCTTTGACAAGAGTCAAAGACATAGTCTGTAGTAGTTTGCTAATAAATTGGTTCCGTATACCGCGAAATCCGAGAATACCTTCCCAGACACGCTACCCGCACTAATTGCACCACACACGCGCATTAGTATATTAGGCATGTATATATTATTTCTTGAAAAAATCTGCAGTAATATGCAAATCAGATGTTATCTTGATCGAGACCGACACACGCGCCGTGGCATGTTCTAGCAAATGTATTATTATTATATAAGGGTTGTGTAGAAATAATCAATACACGGACGCCATAATACTTGTTAAAATCTAAACTAATGTTATAAAGATGTATCTACAATTTTTGTTCGAATTAATTGTATCTCCTTAACTAATAATTCGATACTAGAAAATGCTTAGTTGAAAGCTTCATTATTCTTGAGTGATCGAGGTATAAATTATATTTTAATCATAACACTTTCTTAATTAATAAATTAAACTTGGATAATTAAGTGTTTAAGTTACTATTATTTTGATAAGGCTTTATTGCTTTTTTTGACTTGTCTACAGTTAAAACAGCTATTATAGGATATTGCAGATATTTTAAACCCAGGCCTTTGTATATTTTTATTAATTTCAAAATCATAGCACACTCTACGTCCACTTAACTTTCGTATTTAACCACAGTTTGAGATAAACACTAAAATATGAACTTGATTTAAATTTGTTTAACATTGTTACTTTGAATTACATTCTTAGTAAAAATGCATTTGTTAGTTATTTTAACAAACTGCTTAGTATAACTCTTTGATCCATTTTTGATTGATTTTAGCGTATAACAATGGGGCCAACATATAGCCTCAAAAAATTTGGAAAAAATAAATTCAAAAATAAAATTTCCGTATTCCATAATTTGATGTCATTGTATTTATGTGCGACAATATATATATTTATTTGATAAGTGTTATAGATATAAAATACTAGAATTCCTTACAAATGGTCCCGGTCTGTGGAAACGTTTCGAAAATCAGAAATAGCAGTGACGCGCCACAAAGGGCGCTAGTTCCGCTCGCCACCGGCTATCGCCGCCAAAACTCTTATCTACATCACTTTTCACGTTTTTCACAGATCTGCCGCACTGTAGCGACTACCACAGACTCACGAACAACAAAATATATTAAAAAAAAAGGTATAAACATTTGTCGAATTAAAAATGTGTTATATTAAAACAAATATATGTGATAGATAATGATATTACTATTATTTATTTTACATTAACTAAAATTATTTAAGAATATATAAGATTCAAATTAATAATTTGACATTTATCGCCAGCCATATTGAATTTGTAACAATTATTAGCCTTAGTAAATTTTTGTCCCAGTGTTTATAGGACGATAGCCGCACGTAGAAAATTGACTATGGTCTATTTCTCAAGTTCTCTAGTCATGGATGTAAAGAAAAATTACGAGGATTTTTGATGGCAATTCATAAAATTGTTGTGATTTAACAAATTGTAATATTAGAGAGTGGAAAAAAGTAACTGGCCGGTTAGAGAGCGAGACTACGGCTTTATAAGAAAAAAAAAATGGTAAGCGACTGGGCACAGCGGTAAGCGACTTTGTTTTATACGATGTAATGATGATTATTAACTAAAAATATATAAATTTGAACGTAAAACTCATGGTAGAGGCCTGGAATAGGACGGCGGCCAGTGATGTTCTGATACGGGGTTTATTGAGCGTTGTAAATGGCTAATGTCCACGATAAGATAATATACCTCACTAACTGCTAACTGTATATTTCAGCATTAAAAGATGATATACAATGAATTTTTATCTTAAATCCAATAGTTTTTATATTCTCGATAGTCTTCATGGCAAATATAATATCATAATCCATGATTTAGGAATGAGACGAGTGTATTATGGGTGTATGGGTGTATTCAGATGCTCCAACTGAACTTAATGGTGCATTTCCATAAATATAGGCAAAGAGATCTAACAAAAAAATTAAAGGCAATAACGAGTATTCCAAAAAAAATGTTTATTTATTTATAATTTTTTTTTTTTATTTCCAGAAAACGTTTCCGTAAACCAGCATTGATACAGGGTGCTAGAAGCTACAACTCTTCTTCTCAAGAAGGTTTCCTAGTAAGAATGTAACCCTGAGTTTCGTTCATTAGGATCTTCTCATATTAGCGTATTTGCTTTTCCGAACTGGTTACTGTTTATAATTTGACAATCAATATAAGTAGGTATAATACCGTAATGTGTTGCTTCGAAATTAAATAAAGGAATATCATTTTACTTTAATTTTAGTTAAGAGATCAAAATCGCAATAAAATCTTTGATAATATTGTCCATGTATATTAATTAAATCGAGATAAATACAACAAAGAAACGCGTGAAGTGTCGCAAACGCTTAAGTTATTTCATAAAATGTCATTGAACTCAATTAGCTATGCACACACGTCAAATGTGACAATACTAATATTTTCGTTTATTTATTTCTAAACAGGTTTAAGGTATACAACGACAGCCAAGTTGTAATTCAGCATGGTAGAGTCAAATAAAAAAAAAAGTCAAAACGCATTAATGTGGCACGCAATTCGTTAGATAGGGGCTCCACTACACGTACTAGACATATAGAAATCCAATAAGACATATCCCACTATAAATACAATGGCAACTTTGCACTAATTAAAATATTTAGCATAATTTGTGTTCGAAATTCAAATTTAAAATGTTTTTTTTTTTAATTTGTTCCGACAGTGTGTCACACAGATACCAACGTATATAATACAGCTATCAAAACATAGTGCGGTACCCATAGGCTCTCATTAGCCTTATCTGGTAGACGGTATTGTTAAAGTGAATAACTATCGGCTAATGAGTCGATACAGCGGGTTCGAAGCCGGCGATAACAGCTATCTACACCTGCCTTCTGTTCGCCATAACCTTCTTTTGACCTTCGTTTGTTAAACTAGAACTTAAAAAAAAAAACGAATTAGAAATAAATTATGTTTTATCTGTATTTTTTTTTGTTGCGAGATGAATAAAGTTTTTAATGTAGTATAGAATTTGAGGTTTTTTTTTGTCTGGATTTATGTTTAAACATATGTTGTTGCTTATACAAAAATATATATTCTAACTTTAATAAATATTGATGCGTTTATCACACGTTATATATTAGAAATACTAATTTATGCAGTTACATTTATATCATAATTATGTATTTAATAAACCCATATTTCATTATTGTATCCGATTTCATATCAATGTAATCGATTTCAGTAAGTCATTCGTATGGCTTTAAAAATAATACAACACGTTTTCCCGCGCAAACCGAAAATTAAAAAAAAGTTAGACGCTCATGTAATGTGAATTGGAATTTTTTTGTCCAATTTTTTTTTTATAATAATTTTCTGTGTTCTTATGAATGCGTATTTAAACGGAAGACATGGCTTTATGCCTTACAATTTAATTGAATATGAATAAAAATTACAAAAGACTTGGCTGTACGGTGTAATACCTTTGTCTTTTCTCTTTAAGGAAAGAAAAAAGCGAAAAAAAATAATATGAATGCGTAATACTATATACAAATATTTAAACAAAGCACAATAAATTTCCGCAGAAAATAACTGACATATGTCAATTTGACACACGTCGAAGAAGGCGACATCCAATCACAATCAGAGACAAAAAAAATGGCCGCTCAATTTTGAGTCGGCGACAGCTTGTTCATATTTCGAAGATAAGATAAACATCTATTAATTAATATTGATTCGTATTAAAATTATAATATTTCTATGTGGGCGTTATAAATACAGTCAAGATTGAATGTCTTTCATGAAACAGATTGTTTTCGTGGTAAATGGGTTCTGCCACGTATTGCCTTTAAGTACCTATTTATTATTCTAACATCAAAAGGTTATTTTGTATATGTATAAGTATTGTCTGTCATTCAATTGAAAAGTTAAGTGAGTAAATATAATTACAGCCACAAGCGCGTATAGTACGACACAAATTAGATGTAGCATCTGAATAATTCGTAAAACTGATCACATCCCAATTAAGTACGCTATCCCAAATTATCATTTATTTGCTAAGTGGATATGATTTAGACAAACGTAATAACTTGTTATATCATGTGACCTTATATATTCGTCAATTTGACACGACGATTTACATCGTCTAGTTACACTGGCTCACTAACTCTTTCAATAGGAATACAAATATACTAAGTAACATAATACTGCTTGATTGACCTATCTACACGAACTTACACAAAGCCACTGTATACATATATGTAGTATATAAATAATAATTCTATTTTATTGGCGGAAGCTTACTACTACTGATTTTCTTGTCAGTTCTTCGTGGTAGATTTAGAATTCCAAACAGTAGCTTTACTTTTAATACAATCCGGTAAAATGACAATTTAAAACAACTTGTAGAGCTACAATAGTAAAGTTTATTTTATTTTTGTGGTACTTTTAACTAAAGAGTTTAAAATAACTCGAAAGATTGTTATAATAACTGAATTCCATTATTTTACATCTGACATTCAAATTCGAATGCATTCGAATTTCGAATTTTCGAACGCACTATGTAGTTAAACGATTCGTATTCATTCGTTCGTTTGAGATTTTCGTTAAATATTTGAGATAGTACTCACAAAATCAGAAGGTCATGACAAATAGAATCGTACAATTGATTGGCGTACATACGTAATTATGTTGATTTATAGCTAGTGATGAAACGCAACATGATTATTCAATTCGATTATTAATCGGACCGCTTGTTCTTAGATCGACGAGATAACGTGAAATTATTAATTAGAAATGACATCAAGATCATTCTACCAACGGTGAAAGTTGATTTTTTAGTATTAACTGTTACTATACTATTATGGGAAGTCACTATATAAATGGATAGATCGATATATATGAAACTTTTAATTGAGAATTGAAATTATGTGTTTTTAAACACAACGAAACGTACTGATTTGTACAGTAACATCTCTTAGGTAAATAAATATTTATAACTCAACAATCTATACTAATATCATAACAACAACAACAACAACAACAGCCTGTAAATTCCCACTGCTGGGCTAAAGGCCTCGTCTCCCTTTGAGGAGAGTTTGGAACATATTCCACCACGCTGTTCCAATGCGGGTTGGTGGAATACACATGTGACAGAATTTCTATGAAATTTGTCACATGCAGGTTTCCTCACGATGTTTTCCTTCACCGCCGAGCACGAGATGAATTATAAAGACAAATTAAGCACATAAAAACAGCGGTGCTTGCCTGGGTTTGAACCCGCAATCATCGGTTAAGATGCACGCGTTCTAACCGCTGGGCCATCTCGACTCTCCTAATATCATAAATGTGACAGTAACTCTGTCTGTCTGTCGCTCTTTCGCTGTCAAACCACTGAAACAAATTGGACGAAATTTGGTATGGAGCAGACTTGAACTCCAAAGAAGGACATAGGGTACTTTTTTGCCTGACACATGACAACCAACGCTCTCAAATGCGAGCGAAGCTGCGGGCGACAACTTGTATTATTGGTCAAATACTAACACATATCTAATAAGTTACATAAACCCTACATCGACGACCTCCGTGGTCCAGTGGCGTGTACACCGGTTGTCATGGGTAAGCCACTCCGAGGTCCCGGGTTCGATTCCCGACCGGGTCAATATAGATTATCATTAGTTTTCTATGTTGTCTCGGGTCTGGGTGTTTGTGGTACCGTCGTTGCTTCTGATTTTCCACAACACAAGTGCTTTAGCTACTTACATTGGGATCAGAGTAATGTATGTGATGTTGTTTCATATTTATTTATTTATTATTGTAGATCGTTAATCCTCAAAAAATGGTACAAAAATATGAAAGAAGATCTTTCTCTTTTGGATTTCTATTTACTTTATTCCAAACAAAATAAATAAGCAACTCTACAATATAAATTGTATTGTTTAATAATGCATAGTCTAGTCATCCACGTTATCAAAATGAAACAGACAGATAGAAAATAGATTGTTACGGCGAGCGCCTTATCGGGCAACATATATTATACATCTTGCCAGTATATTAATAATGGGATGTATAACAATGAATAAACGCAATTGCATAACCCTGGACTCGGTTTAAAAGTAAACCGCACGTCTAGATAAAAAAGCGAATATATTAAGATACTAAACATTTTAAAAATAATTAATTCATGTAACCAAGGCCTCTTTAGATTGATACGACACGTGTAGCCTTTGTTATCGTCAGTTAATTATCGTTGAAATAAGGGTATCAGCCGACTTCCTAGCCCGATACCCTTATTAGAGCAACTTATAGATGTATCCGTGTGTCATTTCCGCAAGAATTGGCCTTGCTGCTTTCTATAATATTTATATAATAAATATTTAAAAACAAAAAACTTGGCTGTATATTGCTTGAACTTTGCCTAAAGTATTTTAGGTGTCTGAAAAATTTAAATGTCATTTACGACAATAAAATGTTGCTTATAAAATAATTCGATTAAATTTAAAAATAGAACATTCATATCCAATGAGCTTAAAGATAAAATTTCAATACGATGTTCCATTCTTAAAAAATCCATTTGATAAATGTTTGCGAACCTCCGGAGATTCGCTGTGTAATGAGTAGTGATGGCGTGTGAGTGTGTGCGGACGACGATAAGGATGTATTAGAACATTCCGCCGGCGAGCGCCACTGTATTTATTCTTATCCGGAGTAAGTCAGGTTACACCCCTAGTGACGGGACACTGATATCGATGAAAATGTGATCCGTTCGATTTGTTTCACATCGGACTTTACGCGTTCTAATCGCTGAGACTTGACACTTGTGATGTGGTGTTTGTATAATTAGACTCACGATAACGCCGAGTAAGAGTAATGTCGATATCGTAAATGTCGAATGGAAGGAGCATAAATTATAGTTAAATATTTATCAATAACTTATACCTCTTGACGAGCTATTTAACGAGCCAGTTTTTATTTAGCACCAGTTTGCTTCTCATGTTCTACGTTGTTGTTGGTAACACCGTCTGGTCATTGCTTACACGATTCTTTACGAAATAGTCGAACTGAAAATAACGTATTCCTGAGTAACTATAACAATAGAATATAATATATTTTATTTGAATAAATAAGTTCATATAATTTGACATAATATGTTTACAATTTAAAATAAGAATACATAATTTGGTGTTTAATGGAACTGCCAAATATTATCGATATATTGAACAGCCCTAGCACCTCACGAAGGGGGTGAAGCGACGCTTGGCGCGGCGAGATAGCGCGATACGATCGCCGGGTGGCAGCCCTGATAGTACGAATAATAATAATTTTATTATCGCGATCTAGGGTTCACGACGCCCGATTTTGTTTACTTGGGGAATAATATACGCGGTATAGTTTTTACATTATAATATTTAATCGAAATCTTCATATTTAAAACAATCTTAATTTAAATGTAAGTATAGAGATTAGAATGTTATTTCAAAAATCGAATCGATTCGATCGATATTATACATTATCTAGTTTTATAATCAAACGTTTCGCGATAAATTCTTATTTAAAAATAGAATGAAAGAATATGTCACTTTCAAAATAAAGATTCTAATTTTAAAATTTTGTTTCAATTTAATAAAATTAAAAATGTTTTTGATATTATTTGTTAAAATAAATTACATAAAACAATCAGCGAAGTCAAGAGGCAGGCTCGGGTCAAAAATCGTGCGGCTTAGCGCCTCGCAGGGGGCCTTATCTCGGGCGCGCAGATTGAATACATTTCATATGAGTTCGCTGCGGTCTATGTACTCGTGATTATGTGATTGCTTTTTAAACTACGATTAAAGTTTATTTTTTTTAATCTTATTAAGCCGAATAATTTTTTATCGTCTTAAAATTTAAAAATCGAACTAGCTTCTTTTAACTTCTATATTAAAAAAATAATTATGACATCATTTTAGTTTGACAATTTAATATTTTTAATTTGTTACATAAAACCTCTTTTGAGAAATATTTTACGATACTAGTAGATCTTATCTATTTTCTCATGCTTAATAGGTTTACTATTATAGAAATTATTTCAAAACAGATGATAAGAAGCGATGCCTCAAAACATGTGAATCTTTAAGTTAGCGGGTACAATCCCAGGCCATGCTTTTGAATTACCATGGGAAAGGAAATCTTCGTGAGGAAATCTGCATGCGACAGATTTAAATCAACAGTAAACAAATATATGTACATATATTCATCAACCTGCATTGGGAAAATGTAACCTCTTAATTGGAAAAGAGGCCTTAGCATTCTGAGAAAGGAATTAAAAAAAAATTAAAAAGTTTTATTTTGTTTTAAGTGGAGTTTCTTCCGTAAAAAAATTTCTAACGTACAATTTGTTTATTATGGTCTTTATTTCTTTTGATATGATATGATATGATTTTTGCCTGTCTACCTTTTAAACTTATTTTTCCTCTGTACACATTTTCCTGTTCAATGTATCTGGCAAGTTTAATAAATGGTTAAATAAATAAATAAATAAATAGATTATCATAATAATTAACAGTTTTCCACAATGGATTCACACCCTTGTTATTTTTAGGTATAAAAATGTACCCCACGTGTGTCTTTGTTGTTCAAGTTTACTTTATACCAAATTACATCAAATTCCGTTCATGGGTTTGGCCGTTAAAGCGTAACAGACTGACAGACGATCACGACAAACTCTACGTCTAAAAAATATAAAATCGTGAAAATTAATTAAAGTCGTAACAAAAAGGCTCGGGCAAGAGGTCGTTATTGTTGATAAATGATATTAAAAAAAAAAAAAAAAACTAAGAGAGATATATTCACATTCACAATATTACTATATTATATTGTATTGTCTATGCAATATAAGCATGTATCGCAAAGAGTGAAACTTTGCGTCAGAAACTTTACACTTAGACATGCGTAGGTCGAATTTGATAAAACCTTAGAATAATAATGTTATCATATATCGCATTTAACTATCACTTTAAAAACATACATATATAGATGTATAACGGAAATGAGATAAGAACTTAAATGTATATAAAGGAACCTTTATTTTTACGAAAAATTACGACAGCGTACAGGTACTTGAAAATATTTGCAAACATTATTAAAAAAAAATTAACATTTTTTGATATTGCAATACTTAAACACTCACACAACGAAACACATATGTATTTAGGCGCGCACACATAAAATACTTTTCATCTTTATTTTAATTCAAGTCCATTTTCGGGCAACACCTGTTCCGAAGGCAATCATTTAAGGCAATATTAGTATACTAATATAGGTTTATTAATTACCGTGACGTGGGTGTGTGACGAGGGAAGGACAGTTTTTTACGTGGAAATTAATTAAATAGATTGTATCAAGTGAGGCGCGCCTGGGAACGAAGATAGCGCGCGATAGAGCATACATCGCTGTAATTAAATTTTATTTTATATATTAACAGGTAATTTGTCCGTGTAACCTACATTTTCAGGGACCAGCTTCCCTAATTACTGATTTAATGATTTCATTGACATAAACAAACTAGCTTTCGCCCGTGGCTCTGAATGATCGAACATCAGGTTAGACATAGTAGTCTATGTTTCTCCTTGGACTTCGAGGTTGATCCATTGTAATTTCATCAAAATCGGTTTATGAGGAGGAGGCAGTGTAAGACCAAAAAATAGATAGAGTTACTTTCATACTATAACATTTATGTACCTATAATATACATGGTATATCTATATATGGCATAGATATACTATTAAGTAAGCCCACGTTCCAGTATACAGGTATGAGGTCAATGAGATCTTAGACACCACGGTTATTTTCAATGCATTAGACTTCTTACAGTACCAATCTGTTGTAGCATTTGTCTGCCCTTTTAATAAAACCTATTTTCTCTAGTCATGATGAACAATCAAATTTCTATCTTTTAAATCTTTATCTGAGCAAGTGACAACCTACACGTATCTTGTATTACAATTTCATATTCAGATTTCGTATCTGAAACAGTTTGCAAAGATACCCAATGATATGTCCATATTTTTCCACAAATATCGTCCTGATTATTTGGGTTACAGCTTCCCATCACATGGATCACCAGCCAATTGCACAGGTCATATTATAGTGCACAAATTTGTGCAAACGTATTTGCACATTCCGGCACATTTATAATCCGATGGATCGGAAAATCCAAGCAAAGGTTCGGAAGCAAAAGTTTAAAGGCAAAACGGCTTTACTTGCTATATACAACACATATTATATACCTATTACTATCATTATATAGTATAAAACAAAGTAGCTTGCCGCTGTCTTGTATTGCTGTTATGTATGCTTAGATCTTTAAAATTGCGTATCGCATTTTGATGTGGCCTTTTAAATAGATAGAGTAATTTGAGAGGAAGCTTTTTGTGTATAATATATGGACGATATAGTAAGGAAACACTGATCATTTTAGAAGTATCTAATGTGATGTCGTAAATAAACAAATTATGTAGTATATTTAGTATCAGTACGCCTTGGGTATGAGATGATCGCCTCCAGGCTATTTCAAATAACAAAAATACATTTGTAGTATAATTAAAAATATATATCGTATATGTAACATGATATGAAAAAAAATTGTACTGCTGAATTTCTTTCGCCGGTTCTTCTCAGGTCTGAGGTGTTAAATTCCGAACCGGTGGTAGATTATTTGACTATCAATAAGAAAGTGTAATCGCTTCTATTTTGAATAAAGATTTTTGATATATAGATATATATTTAGTGTACATTACACAGGAAAGCACAAAGCTCTCTTCCGTAAGGTAATCGTGTGTGATATTATACACCACTCAATATGGGACACTACAAAGATAACGTATTATCTCTCGTGGTGTAACTGATCAGTGGTTGGCACTTATAACCCCACCTGCAATTGTGGTACCACACACAAGATACAGATCACCGGAAACGACTCGCATTTCTTCGGACGAGAAGTAATTATTGAGGGTTTTAAGCCGTTTAAAATTCTTCTAGATATCTGGGTATGTGTAGGTTAAACTTGTACAAATTAAGAAATAAATAACAATTGTAATATTTGTTTTATACAGAAAATAATAATATTAATTGCATTTTACTTATAAGTATTTAAAATATGATACATTTTAAAAGTGAATTTGACATTATTTGATACGGTTTCACGTCTTGTAACAGCTGATCTTCATGAGATTGTCACGTTGTCAAGCGTATAAGATGGATATAGCGTCCTGCTGACACCTGACACCACGCAGGTGAAGCCGAATGCGGAGAATAGTTATTTTATATTCGGCTAGTGACATTAATTCGAAGAATCTCCATGATAAAAGCAACTAAGGTCTTCATTTTCATTAAGCTTTTTCCGATAAATAACTTTGATGAAATCAGATTATACAAAAATAACAATAAGAAAATAATAAATTTCAACTTATAATACGAATCAAAATCGAAACATATCAAATCAAATTTTATTCAAGTAAACTTTACAATGAAGCGTTTTTGAAACGTCAATAATTAAATACTAACACTGGTTCGGAAAGCAGCTTCTAGCGAGAAGAAACGGCAAGAAACTCGTATAGTTTCTCTTTTCATATAAACAAATTTACAATACTGCGAATAAATGCGAATTATATAAACTAAGAAAATATACATTTAACAAAAACAAACCTTAACGTATTCAACACAATTGTACTTAACTGTAAAATTAAACGAAACCAGTTAATAAAATACGGAAAAAAAAACCTTTTATTTGTACAAAAAGATTTAATTACGCAAAG
Source organism: Vanessa cardui (assembly GCF_905220365.1). Taxonomy (NCBI): domain Eukaryota; kingdom Metazoa; phylum Arthropoda; class Insecta; order Lepidoptera; family Nymphalidae; genus Vanessa; species Vanessa cardui. The sequence continues at coordinate 2,125,168 of NC_061129.1, forward strand.
ATCTGAGTGTAATTTGGCGAATTACAAGCTATTCCCGACAGAGGGCGCTTCGAGCGGTAATATCCGGAGCAACAGGCGAGTAACGTCCAACAATTGAATTGAAACCTTAACACAGCGAAAATAAGATACATAATCCACTGTAGATAGTTTCAATAACATATCTGTAAAGGGATATGATTCTTAAATGTAACGTAATAAAGTTCATATTGATTTTTACTTGTATTAAGTAATATACGTTATATGATATTTTGTTATATATGTAATAAGTTATAATTACAATTAATTATTGACCTTGAATATTCATTAATAGATTATAGAAATTAATGACAAGATTATCCGCATTTTAATATGGTACGCCTTAAATAAAGCTATTAAGATAATTGCTATCCATTAAAATTGTAATTATTTCATCAGTATTAGACATTAAATTATACATAAGTGTATTTTTATTTATATTAATTGTATTAATAAAGAAAATTACAGTCGGTAGTCCAATTGCTGGGCACATAAGTTTAGGAAAATACTTGGAGATTATTCCACCACCCTGGTCTAATGTCGGTGGATACACATTAAAAATGAGAAATAAACACGCTTGAATAACCAACGTAAGTTTTTCTCGTATTGTTTTCCGAGTATTAAATAAATTAAAGACACATAAAACATAGTATATTTGCACATACTATGTAATTTATCGGTACGACATTTATATATTTTCGTCGAGGCCAAGTTACTCCAGACCTGAACATGACTTCCGATGTTTTGTTCCTTACTTGTTGAAGATTAAGTTCTTTGTATGTAACACAATATTTCTTATATTCATTTATATATAAGAAATATTGTGTTACATAATATTTCTTATATGCATTCATACGTATTTATTTATTTACATAAAAAATAATTGTGTACGTTACATTACATAATATATTCTACTGTTAGTGACGTCATTTCATTTCAATCACTTCAACTAAGTAATTCTTCTGTAATACAGTCATTTCTCACAAAAAACCTGTATTTATATAACTTCTATAAAGTATTATGTACATATATATGTATGTAGAACATATCAATAACGATATATATGTTATAAAATGTGACTTATCTAAGCCTAACTAGTAATTACACTTAATATAATTTTAAAAAAAAATGTATTTTATTTATTGTTCTAGTCGCTATCAACGAGAAAGTGAAAAAAGTCTTATTACATGACGTCATATTATAGTAATGTTACAAATATATATCGTATACAATATTGTATGTATACATAGTAATCCTAACAAGAGGCATTCATCTTCTTATCATATATATAAATAAATACATTTTACATTAAATAAATAACTTATAAAATGCAACTATATTAAATATTAAATAATTGAATAAGAAAGTGTACCTTTCTTCAGTTCAATAATAGCTATTGACTTCAATAATTGAAAAAATAAGGTAGAGGTTGTATGACAACTCCGTCATACAACTACAACGGCCTGTAAATTCCCACTGCTCGGCTAAAGGCCTCCTCTTCCTTTGAGGAGAAGGTTTGGAACATATTCCACCACGCTGTTCAAATGCGGGTTGGTGGAAAACTCCGTCATATAAAGACGGATTTGTGAAATTATTTTTTATTCTATGAAGAGGGTGTATCTTGGATATTCTCATTTAAATATCGTCAAGATCTGCTGATCAGTTTCGAAGATAAACAGTGGAACTCTTCAATAAATACCACTAAAATAACTGTAATTGTTGCGTTATTATTGCTATATCTAAATAAAGTCGCTTTTCATAATAAATTATTATAACAAAAAAAAAAACAATACATTATCCAATAAACAATTCTAGATATCATTCCATTTGTGCATACTCAGTATTGTGCAATGCAACGCGGCTAAACCATTAACCATCCCCCCCAAACCCCCTCCAGTATCCCAAACTGACCACGTAAGCGTATTACATTGACCACTGTATCGTATTGGAAGTTTACTATCACAACCGCTGAGTTGTGGTCGATTTGATTCGCATTAATATATGAAAAACAACAATAGTTTTATTTGGAAATATTGGTTTATAAAAGCTGATTGATTTTATAATTATTTTAATAACAAAGGTTTCAAATAAACATAAGTTACACATAACAAATAAATGAACGTAATGTACCAAAAATGAAAAGTAGTACAGACCTATAAACAGATCAGTAATACTTAATTATTTTAATTGCCGCTTTATATAGATTTATTAATTGTGAACCGAAAATAATAGATCTAGTATCTATTATAATATAAGCATGGTCTCCCCAAATAAAAGTGTTGGTCTCATCCAGAATAATCTAAATCAAAATATACTTGATTGATTAATTTAGAAACTTGAAAAAATCATCAAGAAAACAATACAAAATCACTAAATTACTATTTGTCGAAATAAAACCGCGAAATATATTACTAACAAATATGTTATGACAAAAGACAAATTTTAATATAATTGAGAACTTATGCGACATTTTTAAAAAATGTTACAAAAGAGTAAACTACTACTTAAAACTACTTAGTTTCTTGCCGGTTCTTCTCGATCAAATCTACTTTCCGAACCGGTGGTAGTTTCACTTAATTGTAAAATGACGATTTCAAAAGTGCTTGTAAAAGCCTACTTGAATAAAGTTTTATTTTTATTTTTGATTAAAACTTCGTATAAACCCATGCATGTGCTGAGGACGTACCATAGTACCAATAGTTCCAAACAATATGACGTCACAATTTTGACAGACAGCTGTCATGACAATCAAATCGTTCATCATTATTGAACTGTTCATTTTTCTCACTATCACAAGTCATGATGATGATTTGATTTTCCTTAGAACTCTATATTAATTATTTCTGAACTAATGAAGTCATAAAAAATCCTAATTATCGTAGGTACCAATATTGTACCACGTTTTTATACATTTCATATTTTTAAGTTTCCGAGTCTCAGGTCAGGCTTTATATCTTTTCCGAACCGGTGATAGTGATTCATTTTATAATCTTTTTTTATGGTATAGGTTGGCATGCATATAGGCCACCTGATGGTAAGTGATCACTATCACCCATAGACAATGAAGCTGTAATAAATATTAACTATTCCTTACATCGTCAATGTACAACCAACCTTGGGAACTAAGATGTTATGTCCTGTGCCTGTTACACTGGACAACTCACCTTGCAAACCGGAATACAAAAATACTGTGTACTGTTATTTGGCGGTAGATTAACTGATGAGTGGGTGGTATCTACCCAGACGGGCTTGCACAAAGCCCTACCACCAAGTAAATCAAACGTAATCCCTCTTTACTGAATAAAGGTTTAGAAAATTTGAGTTTGAGTTTCGATCCATGGAAGGGAAGTGTCAACATGTGTTGCTAGTTTTACATATAAGAATTTAAAAATAATGATACTAATATATGTAACGAGGTCTGAATATCGTACAAAGTTAGAACGACTTGACAATCTCCGCGTGTATTCCGAACAAAGCTTTAATCCAAGATCTATAACATTGAAAGCCGGTCCGGCGATTTTAAAAACGTCCCATTCAGGAGACTGATAATGTTATCATCACGCGCAATTTGGCCTGACTCGAGCGATCGAACTAACGACATCTACGCTGATACGGCGGATTGTGTTATGAAGTGTTACAGATTACGTCGTGGGAGTTTAATAATCTTGAGTTATGGTATTAAGGAAATGAGATTACGTGAAAAGTTACGCTAAAAAGTATAAAATCGTAACAGACAGACAAACAAACTATGCAAGATTATATAGATGATATAAAATCGTGTAATATTGTATTCATTGTTTTATATACTTAATTGTTGTGCTAATACGTAATCTATGATTATTAATTTATTTATAATTAATGTGAAAGTAAGTCTGCCTGTCTGTCTGTCTTTCACGACCAAACCGCTGAACCGAATTTCATGAAACTTGGTATGAAGCAAATATGAGTTCCAAGAAAGGACATAGGCCACATTTTGCCAAACACATGACAACTAACACCCAAAAACGCGAACGTAATGTCATTACTAATCGAAAACGCGATAATAGTCTAAATATGAAAAGTATGTTTCGATTATGCCGTTTTCTTAAACAAAGCAATCTCAAAACTGACCAATCAATGCATTGTTATAAAGAATAATTACGAACCAAATTAAAACTGGCCAATCAGAACTCGCCAACTTACATAATAATCGAAATAGATGATTTAAATAACAAATAACAGCGAATCTACATAGATTCCATCCATCTATATTCGGGTGTTTGATCAAATTTCTCATCGAACGTGTAAGTTTCGTAAGGAATAGGCGAACGTCGCCCGTCAAGTATCAGGGCCGATAACGTCTGCCCACATGATCAATCTGCCCCTTCTCACTTTAATCTCATATAAAATATTTCGCATTTCACCTGGTGCCGAGATAACGGGACGCCATAAATCCTCGAGATGGCGTGGGATTGTCTTATTTTTAATCTATGTTATGTAATTATATTGTGTAAGCTGTCTGCTCTGATGTGACGCCAGGAAATGTTGTCTCGCAATTACATAATTAATTTAAATTCAATTTAAGCTATAAGTAATATCGACTTATAAAAGTTTTTATTTAACTTAAAATTCCAATAGAAGTACATTTAAATTAAAATTCAAAAATATATTTGAACAAGCGATTATAAATATCCTTTTTTTACGATTTGACATCAAACTTTTAAAATTATCAATATTTCTTTACTACATTGCCGCTGTATTATATACTAAAACCTTCATCTCGAATCACTGTATCTATTAAAAAAACCGCATCAAAATCCGTTGAGCATTAAGATATATATATACATAGGGACAGACAGCGGTAAGCGACTTTGTTTTATACTATGTCAGTATACAAGAACCCCCTGTTACTAGAAAACGCAATACGCACCAGAGTTGTGTCGATAGAATTAATTATCCAAAACTAAATGATGTATCATATTCACAGTGAGATGGTATAACTATCGCCTTACAATAATACTCAGTATTATTGAGTTTCGGTTTGAAGGGTGAGTAAGCCATTGTAGCTACAGGCACAAGGGCGGCATCTTAGCGGCAAGGGGGATGCATTAATGTTGGAAGAAATAGTTATTACTTTTATTATAGTATAGTATTTACACAACATACATACCAACAGGTGGTCTATAATCCTACATATAAAAAACCTGAATAAAGTAAATATCAAAAATAATATATGTTAAAATTTGTTACTATAAGAATCATTACCGCGTAGTAGCGTGATCAATAGTAGCATATTAATAATAACAGTTTATTTTATATAATACTAGCAACCCGCCGCGACTTCGCACTGTACTTGACATGTATCTTTATATTAAGACCATATTACATAAAAATCATTATAAATCGTAGCCTATGTATTATTCGGATGTATAACCTATATTACTGTAAAATTTCATGCAAATCCGTTCAGTATTTTTTTCGTGAAAGTGTTACAAATATACAGACGTCCTCACAAACTTTCGCATTTATATTATTAGGAGAATATTATTATTATTAATAAAATAGTCCTTATGATATATCTTGATACCACTCTCAAGCAATTTCTTTTCAATATGACATCATGGGTTCGCGTTGTAGTGTTTACTTGCGTCAGTGTATTTGCAGTGACGGTCTGCATCAAGATTGTTAATAATTTAGGATAAGCCGCGCACGGCGAGATATCGCATCTCGTAACAAAAGCGCAGAGCGACAGCGTGGCCCTATGACCCTTCGAACGTTTCCATTATCCTAAAAATCGTTGACGGATAAAAAACTAAAAAATAAAATTATATTATAGCACACAAATCGATATTTATGATTTGTAAATAACATTAAGGCGATTTCACTAAATATTCTTTAATCTAATTAGGATTACTAAACGATTCTAATTTGTAAAATCACTAGAATCGATTATGTAATCATAAAGTTTATTTTGTAATGCCTAAAAATGTTGTTAAATAAAATATACTGAAACAGGAAAGACTGTAGAACTTTTAATTGGTCTTCATCTTGTAACGTTTGTTATATGTGAGAATGTATCCTGAGTGTTATTATTTATATTTAAGTTTTATATAATGTATATAAATCGCAACAATTAACGTAAATATTATACTCAGAATCAAATTAGATCAATGAAACTAGTTAATTAATTTTGAAAATTTGACGAAAACATAATTACATGCATATATCAATTGCCTTTTTACCTTTATCCACTAATGAAAAAAAAGAAAAATCATTTGACAGCAGATGAAACAAGGAATACAACTGTTTTGTCTTTGCCTTTTTATGAATAGTTTAAAAAAAAAAAACATTAGAATGGAAACAGTCTCAGCACGGAGGGAGAGCAAAACGCGTGCTCAGTGAATCAATTATGAAAATGTTATACATTAAACGTCTACTGCCGATAGCTCTTGATGGATCACCGACGTTTTTCGAAATTCGGTAGCGGTGTTTACGATCGCTTACTAAATAAAAGCATAGATAAATGTTATGAATTTAATTATGTTATTATATTAAGGATTAGTTTTACATCTTTATGTGTTCTTTTTTTAATCCGTTCGGATACACTACATTACATAAAATGTACAAGGGAAAGAAAATTGCGACTTTGTTGCATAAAAAAAAATTTATAAGATTCATTATTATTTACTCATATTATTATAAATAATATAAAATTAATTAAACACCAATTTCAAACGTAAGTATATTCATAGATTTGGTATAATTACTGTAACATAAAATTATTTTTAGGCTGTTTTGATGATACCTTTACCCATAATAAGAAAAAGCGTCAACGATCACTTCAATATGTCAAAAAAATGTAATTCATTTTCTTTAAAAATAGTTTAGTAAACATTGAAACAAACTACTAAGATTTAACAATAAATTAAACGATGAAAACGGTAAAGATAAATAATTCACAAGGCGTTATCAGAAAGCGCGAAGAAGACAAAATGTATTATCTATTACCACACAATTACCCCGATGCGATCTGCAAGTTTCTGATATACTAGCGGGCGGGGTGGCAGGGTGGGGGTGGCGGGGTAGGTGCGTTATCTGTTCTCGCGCCATTAACCCGATACAGCCACTCCATGTAGAGTACACCTAATTGAAACAGGTGAGTTGACATAAACGCGGCTATAAGAAGTGCTAAATGTCAGTTACGGAAAGGTCTTAGTGGCGGGAATGTTCTTTTTTTTAAATTTAAAAGTGACACATTTTTTTTCTGTGTTCCGTTTCACGTAAACCATTAAAGTTACAAGTCTTGTATATGAGATTGGATATACATTAACGTATTTTAGAGGGTGTTTAATTAAAATCAATAAAAATATTACATTAAAAATAACAATTAAATTTTTATTATTTATAGTATTCCTTCATGACCGAGCACAAAAAGAATTAAACGTAAATTAAATACATTATACACCAAGTAAGTATACATACACCAAGTAATTAATCGCTTCACTATCTCGGTAATTTCGTTAAACTGATTTGTTATTATGAATACGTGAGTTATTTAATAGCGTAAAATAGTGCAATTATTATTCATAAGTATTAAACCATGCTCAGATCTATCTATCATTAATAAACTAGTGACCCTCCCCAGCTTCGCATGAGTGCAATGCTGATAGGTAGGTGCTAAAGATACTATGGAATATATCCCGTTTATTTACTATATTGTCCATGTATTATATACAAAAACCTTTCTCTCGAATCACTCTATCTATTTAAAAAAAACCGCATCAAAAGTAAACACCTCACGATGTTTTCCTTCTCCGCCGAGTACGAACTGAATTATAAACACAAATTAAGCACATATAATTAACCAGTAATCATCGGTAAAGATGCACGCGTTCTAACCACTGGGCCATCTCAGCTCAGCTTATACAGTACTAACTGTTTAAGCTAAGTATCCAGGACATTTACATATCAACTAAACGTAGCATAGCAAATAATATATTAAGGTATATTATTTGTTATTTAACATAAGAAATACATTAACATTTGTATGCGTTTGCAACAATATTGTAAATAACGAGGAACTTTCTTAATTTTTATCACAAGTGTGCAACCGATAGCGTTACCGATAACGAATATATCTTGTTTAAACAATTTAGAAGCAATAAAACGTGCCCTATCATCCCAGCATCGGCCGCGATCGGCGACATTTTGTTGCTGATGTATTAACACCTGTTTACTCGCAACTAACATTGTGTAAAGTATATATATGTATGTATACATAAACACATAATGACTCGATGGTCTTGTGGCTAGATATACGCAAATCCCAGGGTACTGGGTACTAAAGCCAGATATACCTGATTAAAATTTAGTTCTCTATTGAAAAATGAAAAGTAAGTCTGTAAGTGTGTAAGCAAGTAAAGTGGTTGGTCCTGAACTGTTTCCGGTCGTGTCGTTTTCGAACCACCCCCTCCCCCCCTCTACTAGCGGATGAGAGTGCTGGTAAAGGGAGTGCACCTGTGTGGTAGTAGTAGTAAAGTATTTACGTCGTTGGGTAGTCTCTTGAGATTATCCACAGTGGCCGAAATCGGTCAGGACAAAACATTTTATAGACCCAGAGACATACCTCATAGTTGAACTGGCTAACCCACTCTTCATCTCGAAAGACTACGTAATGCTAATTAGAGACAGATGGTGGTACCACCCACACGACAGTTAGACAGACAATTACCACCATAAATCGCAGTCATCGAATATTACGCGATATTTGTGACGTAAAATAGAAAACAAACATACTTTAAAATCTAAATAATAATTATAATAAAACGTTGTAAAATAAACCATTTAAAATTTAATAAAAATACCTCGTCGTTAATAAAGCCTACATCAAATCACCGTGTATCTGCACTTCAAAATCCCTCAGATAGAAATCGAGTTATATCGAGTTATATCGAGTTGTAACCGGTTCTTATCGCCAGTAACAGGTGGATGTAAATAGCGAGGCACTAACGATCGTATCGACATGATCCCGTACACTATGAACACGGGTTCGAGCCGACCACGTCAATTTGTAGAGTCGTTTAATAGATTTGAATGTGAAGACGTCGTATGTTGGGTCTCGGTAATGGCTTTACCATTTTCTATCTGTTTAATGATTTCGTTTCTAATGAATTTTAATACGATTATCTTTATGCTCAATGACTATGAATATTTTTACTGAAATAAAATACAAGTTTAAACAGCTTACCGGCAATAGATTCCTGGTTGTTGAAATTCGTTAAAAAATTATCTATATTAATATATAAATGTGGAAGTAACTGTTCGTCTGTATGTCGCTCTTTCACGACCAAATAGCTGAAACGAATTTGATGAAATTCGGTATGTAGCAAACTTAAACTCCGAGAAAGGACATAGGCTACTTTTTTTGCCTGACTAAAACGTGAGCGAAACATATCTTTTCTATTTATTTCTGTTTAAAATCCTTATTAATATTATTAAAAAAGTTAAGTAAAGTAGCCTGTACATTTCCCACTGCTGAGATCAAGCCTCCTCTTCCATTAAGGAGAGGGTTTGGAACATATTCCACCACGCTGTACCAATGCGGGTTGGTGGAATGCACATGTGGCTGAATTTCGATTTAATTAGACACATGCAGGTTTCCTCGCGATGTTTTCCTTCACCGTCGCATATACAAATTAAGCACATATATATAGTGGTGCTTGCCTGGGTTTGAACCCGCAATCATCGGTTAAGATGCACGCGTTGTAACTACTGGGCCATCTCAGCAAACATAATATTATTAAAGCGAAAGTAATTCTGTCTGTCTGTTTCGCTTTCAAGCTAAAACTACTGGACCGAATTAAATGAATTTTGGTACACAAATAGTCTAGAGCCTGAGATAGACCTAGTACCTAGACCTTTTTGTCAACCATCAACTTGCATATTCTGCGCGTAACTAACAGCTAGTTCACTATATACATGTAGTCTAAATTCAAGTGGGTACATATAGCGTGCAACCCTGATCATCTTTCATAGTGAACCTTGGGTGGGAAACGACTCACATCAAATGTGTCAGCGATTCGATATAGAGATTACGATTTCAGAGATACCATCTCGTAAAAACACGTTAAATTGAGACGGATAAAAACCGATTTTAATACCATACTGAGAAATGCTAGACGGGTCATATTAACATTTATATATACGAATCGATATAACAGTTTATAGCATGTTTGTTTGTATGTTACAAATAACTGTCAAACCGATTGTTTCATTTATGTGTCTTCATTTATGACTTAGTAGTTGGTGCCTTTGACTTCGCTGGCATTTTAGAGGTTAGGTTAGCATGTGTTGGGCAAAAATAGCCTATGTCCTTCCATGGGGGTCAAATTTGCTTTCGTACCAAATTTTATCAAAATCGTTTCAGCGGATTAGGAGTGAAAGAGCGAGAAACAGAGAGACAGAGTAACTTACACATTTACAATAATATGTAGTATGGACAGTATTAGTATTATTTTTTTTTTAATAATGAAATTGCTCTCTCCACTACCAATGGGTGGTATGTGGTCACCACTGGCAAACTGCTCTGTAAGAAATATTAACAATTCCTTACATTCCCTATGCGCCACCAACCTTGGGATTAAAGATATCATGTCAGAACACATCAATAAGAAGTATTTGCACTTAGTAACACTATCTATCTATTAGTTATCTATTTACATTAATATATACTCCATATTAACAAACGTCAAATCGATTTAAAATTAATAGTTGAAAGTAATCCTACTAATATTACAAATGCTATAGTTTGTGAGGATGTATGTATGTTTGTTACTCTTTCACGAAAAAACTAATAAACGGATTTGGACGAAATTTTACACTAAAATAGTTTATACATCAGAATAACATATAGGTTACAACTTATAATAATTGTATGTAATTTGGTCATAATATAACGATACATATCAAGTACCCATGTGAAGCGGGGGCCGGTCGCTAGTTAATATATTAAGATACAAAGTATCAAAACATATGTCTGTAATGTGATTACTGTAACAGTTACATATATGATTTATCTTTTTATGATAAAACTTATAAGTTATATATCTGAAACTATAAAATCACCTGATATGTTTTTTTGCTGTCATCCATTAGACAAGTTACATATATAACATATAAAGATATATTTTTACAAGTAATGAACGTATTCTCGGCTGAACGTATTTTGTTATCGCAAAATTTGTCGCGAGCGGGAATCGAACGGATAACAAAGGCTCTATCTGACACCTCCGCCCTTATATTTATTGCAAATTATGGTCGCTATCCACCCCATCTCGAGCTCTCGATAATGGACTTCATATGGACGTTGGATTACTATGGATTGTCATAGAAGACATATATTTTTTATATAATATTTTATTAATTGCCTCGCTGTTCTAATGGGTCACTTGTAAGACTGCAGATCTTGAGGTTCTGGGTGCAAACTAAATGTTCAATAAAAATATTTGGTTTTTCTACCAATAATTCTTAGAAAGAACATTAAGTTCTGAGATATATGATTAGTAGATCATATATTCTACCACCACACAGCAATATTACGTATTGCTATATTCCGGTTGGGAGGGTAAGTAAGCTAGTGTATCCCTTGTCGATAACACAACATTATAACAAGGTTTATAACATAACACATATTAGTTCCCAATTATCGCATAGGTTATACGAATAAGAGGAAGAATAATATACATCACAATACTAATTTCTTTAGCTAGTAAAGACTAAACAATTAATATATTTTTTATTACCAATATCTATAGCTAGTGAAGACCACTTATCACACGCCTATCACCAAACGTCAAACTACTTTACTAGTGATACTTACTACTTATAAATAATCAAAAACTCAAAAACAACCAACGAAAAAACAGCTGTTTTTTATACCTATAAATGACAAGTACATTCGTACAGTTATATTAATTAAATTATAACGTAGCTCGTTAGCGTATCCTCTGTCACCTCACGGGCAGCCTACCTCACAGCTATTGACAGAGGCGGTATAACATTGATACGGCTTGATTTATACACCATTATACTTAAACCCGGCCTTAACTGATCGAAACGATATTAAAATTTTAAATCTCGTGAAACCTAAGCGGCAATAAACGCTGATTATCATTCGAATGTTTTAAAAGTTTTCAGACGTACTTGTTTACAGATAATCTATTAAAATTGGAAACGTCACTATTATTTAATAGCTTTATTTAATTAGATAAATGTGTTTTTTTAATATTATTTTTGTAAGTGGCAACCCCAGCTTTGCAAATGTGTAGTTTATAGAAAAAAAAAATTATATAAATCTAATTTATAGTCAATTTATAGCACACAATAATAATGTTATTTAATTTTAATTAGATCATTTGTGCCGGAGATAAAATACAATAATATATTAGTATTGATTAAATGTTTAAATATATATTATTTGGACTTAGCTGATGTATTTTGATTGATAGTTATAGTATTTAAATGTATAGTAAATATTTTTATTACCATACATTTTAATATATTTACTACTAAACCAAGTATTTTTTGTGAATAGTGAACTGTCAAAAATCATCACTTAATAAGGAAACAACATAACACCTTTTCTCTTTCTTTCCTATCTCTCGATCTCTTTCTATCACACACTGGTTATCGCTCGCGTCTTCGCTTGAGTTCTAAGATTGTACGAAATACCTAATGCGTTAATACCTATGTACTTCTTTAGATTCAAGTTTACTTCAAATTCAATTTTTTTTATGGTAATAGGTTGCAGACGAGCATATGGGCCACCTGATGGTAAGTGGTCACCATCACCCACAGAGAATGAAGCTGTAAGAAATATTACTATTCCTTACATCATCAATGCGCCACCAGCCTTGGGAACTAAGATGTTATGTCCCTTGTGCCTGTAGTTACACTGGCTCACTCACCCTTCAAACCGGAACACAACAATACTGCGTACTGTTGTTTAGCCGTAGAATATCTGATGAGTGGGTGGTACCTACCCAAGCGGGCTTGCACAAAGACCTAACACCAAGTAAATTTTATCTAAATCTGTTCAGTGGTTTGGTTGTGACAGACAGATAGGCAGAAACCTTTCGCATTTATAATATTATAATGTAAAAAGTAAATAAATTTAAAAACAAGTTTATTTCTTGTAATTTAATTTAATATAGCGAAAGCAGCATCGTTTTTACATAAGTTTTTTTTTTTCCTAGTTTTATTAAACAAATTACAGTCTTTCGTATCCTATAATGAAAGGGTTGTAGAATATAAGGTCGAAGGCTTACATGGAACAGGTTCGAACTTGAGTAACAAGTGACCTTACCAAGTGAACTCCAAATCCCAAAATCATCCCAAATCGATCCATGTTTTAAATTATATTTCTTATTCGGAAATTTGAGAACAATTTTGTAACAAACACTAAGAGTCAATCAAATTTTATGATAATCAATTCGATAAACTAAAATTACAGCAATAAATAATATTAACACATCTGCACTATGTATAGTACGATATACATAACTTAGATGTAGCATCGTCAAATTCAATAAAACCGATTACTGCCGATTTATACAACCAGTAGAAATAGCACCCTATTGCGTCATTCGACGCTATTCGTCGCTATAGATTCTCGCGTCAGTTCAACCCGAGAAAGCAAGTGCATGTAAATCGACGTGTCAAATTAACGAATATGATATTACGAGGTATTACGTTTGTGTAAAGATCATATTCACATCAGAAAAAAATATTGATAATTTGGTATAGCGTACTTAATTCGGATGTAATCGGTTTTAGGACTTTGCCGATGCTATATCTGAGTTGTGTCGTACTATATATAAATAAATGTCTCATTTCCTTGGTCTCAGCTAAAACAAAAGAAGCAGTAGCGTCTGTTGCGGCGCGGCGTCGTCGCGATGTCGTCACCGTGTCGTCGCGATAACGCGGCGATCACATTACACTATCGCCTGTGTCACATTGTTCGATATCGAGTTATGCACTTTCATTTGATACGTAGGGTTGTTACCTATTTATATATTTAATTTTAATTGTATATATTATGAAAACATACCTGTATATATATACCTAAATATAAATGCTATATATAATGCAACCGGTAATCTTTCCCAGTCAACCCTAGTCTGTAAAATATAACTTTAAGAAATGTAAATTAAAAAAAAAAAATACAACAAAACAAAGCATACGAATTTTTGGTAATTTAATATAATAAATACATAATATATCTAGAAAAATGTTTTTGATAGCATTTTAAATTTTAATGAAGATTAAATGAGAATCACAATCAAAATTCAGATATAATTATGGTTGTTGAAGATGACGGAAAAAATGACGCCGAACGCTAGACATCATCACATAAGTTTTTATTTAGATTATATTTTCTTTTCCGTGTGAAGCCGAGTTTGGTGACTAGTTTTAAAAGGAATACAATTTTTAGAAGGTTTACACATCATATAGAGACTTCAGCAATGGAAAATACGTAGTCTGTACTACGTATGACTGTGGAATAAAGTGTAATTAAGTTATGCTAAGTGGTCGGAGTTAGTGACTTATTTGTTTTAATACAAAATTAAGATAAATACAAGTCGTACTGACTTTGCATACATACACTATATAGTTACATATATTAGGGACTTTATTTTATCGAATAAACTCAAATGTATAAAATAACTCATTATAATGTAGATATTTCTGTAAATTAACATGACTATGAATTTTATATGAAAAATTGTATGCAAATTAGCCAATCACACAAAATAGCTAGATGACTTGATAAACTGATAACTTTACTTGGTAGTAAGGTTCAGTGCTAGCCCGTCTGGGTACCCACCACCCACTCTACCCACCACTCACTCTACCACCCACTCTAGCGCCAAACAGCAGTAAGCAGTATTGTTGTGTTCCGATTTGAGTGAGTGAGCCTGTGTAACTACAGACAACAAACCTTGGAAACTAATATGTTATGCCTCTTGCGTACATACCATCTAAGATGTTCCCAAGGTTGGTGGCGCATCAGCAATGTTAAGAAAGGTCAATATTTCTTACAGCGCCATTGTCTATGGGTGCTGTTGACCACTCTTTCATCAGGTGGTCAATTTGCTCGTCTAGCAACAAAAATTGCACATGAGCGAGCCGCGGGCTTAGCGAAGCGTTTAAATATTTATAGCATTTATTAGATATTTGCAAATAAATATATAATCTCTTATTTCCATTACATCTGGAATTATCTTCATTAAAATGTAATGTGAATGCTAAGGATAATTTATAAATTGTATGGATATACAACAATATTTCACTCTAAAATATTGTTTTTATACAGCAGTTTTTTATTAAACTATTACAGTCTAAACTAGTAGTATTCTGCATCTTACCAACATCTTTAAATAACTAATCGAATTAGCGAAGCATTTTTTTATGATATAAGTTGGCGGAAGAATATATGGGCCAGCTGATGGTAAGGGGTCAACATCACTCATAGACAATGACGCTGTAAGAAATATTAACTAATCCTTACATCGGCAATGCGCCACCAACCTTGGGAACTAAGTTCTTATGTCGCTTGTGCCTGTAGTTACACTGGCTCACTCACCCTTCAAACGGGAATACAACAATACTGATTACTATTGTTTGGCGGTAGAATAACTGATGAGTGGGTGGGTGGTACCTACCCAGACGGAATTGCAATAAGCTCTACCTCCAAGCATAAGTCAAATCGGTTCAAAATCATAAACCATCAATGTACTTATAAAACGAATAAAAGCCACATTTAACGCTAAGCAAAATCATATTGAAATATGTTAAGATTTTGACAAATAAATCAAATATACATATGTATGCTCCAGATAACAGAGCTCGCTAACATTCCACGCGGTCGAGATATTTTTATAAATTTAAGAATATTAATAATTATATTAATTAATTGAACCTCGATCTTAAGAGGCTCTTGTTAGGCGGCTGGGTCAAATTCCTGATGCAGAAGGCAGTACTCCTCGGCACGGTGCGTATTGTGAGGAAGTCCTCTCGCTGGAGTCCTGACCACCGGTGGCTTGGACCCTGTTCCCGCCACTGTTTGGCTTCTGTATTTTATATTTTTAAATATATTTTATATTTAAAAATATAATTAATACATGAGTGAAAATAAATAAAAAACATATTAATTATTATAATTTTTAAAATAATCGAATTAACAATGTATTTAGAAATATCGATTCTAAGAAGAAACGGCAAGAATAATACTTAACACGAATATCAGTACCTACTTGATTACATAACAATATGCTACATGACGAATTAAAGTATATAAAGAAAAGAAAAAGAAGTACAGAAAAGTCAATGCGGAGGTGTAAAAAATTCAGACGTTACGCGCTGGGGGTCGAATCGCCATTGATGGTCAGGTTTTGGACAACTGGTAACCTTCAGAGGGTTCCTTATAAGGGAACAATATGCTAACAATATGTATAACTAATTATAAATGAGGCACTGCTGCTTCAGGTTCTACTTCTTTCGAGGAGATGCTTGAAATCTAATCCTCTGTCTAGATATACAGTGTTCTAACCACGAAGTCTGAACATGCTTGTATATATACATATATATGTACGACGTACATTAGTTACATGTCTCAGATACAAGGGGCTAAGTTAGTGTGCTATATAATAAATAGTTGTCAATTCGTTTTTGAATTTGGAATGTTTTTTTTTTTTTGTAAATAATTAATTAGAAATTATGTCCAGTTTACCGAGTCTTTAAATAAATGTGTAATTATTTTGTGCGAAACTTTTAAGTTTACACAACCCTGACTGCAGTCGATACAACCTATACCCGATAGTGCATTGTCCTGATAAACTTGTTATTTAATGATAAGGAGAAAGTAGCTATCACTGTTTACCCTTATGTTAATTAGTAACGAGGGTGACTCGACCGACACGTACATCGAAATGTCATCATTGCGATATATCTCATGATTTTTTAAGTGGCATCTTTTTATGTATTAATTTTTTTTATATACGTCACAATTAAATCTTATAAAAAAATATACTCTCGTAAATCTTATTCTTATAAATATTATGAATACGCTGGTTTGTTTGTGTTTCTGTTACACAATTACGTTTGAATGGTTGGGCGGATATTATAGGCGGATATTAAGTTAGTACTTTTTTCTTAATTTATATTTACAATATTTTTAAATGTTGCTGGTGTAAATAATTTCGGTTGCCTGAATTTTGGTCTAGCAATCTTTGTTTAATTTCCTTTCCTAATCACTGGGCAGTACGAAAAAGTATATTATTATAATATAGTAACGACTTACTTACCCGCGAATCTTTAAGTTTATTCAAAAGATTATTTAGGGTTCACTAATTTCACTATGAACTAATGATTTATTTTTTAAATAATTTTTTTTAATATTTCCCTAAAATTGATTATTTATTAAATCCTAACAATTAAATAAATTAAAATCGATAATCCTGGAGGCTAGAGCTCTTCAAATTGAGACCATAAACTAATTTATATATGAAGTTATCGTTCAAGAATCACTGGACAAAAATCGGCTAACGCTTCGCAAGATTAATAATTTATTTGTTAAATATCTAGGTTTGTTGAACAATACTTCATCTCAACGGATATATCAAAAGCAGACATTTTTATCAACAAACGCAGTATAACGGTATCTGTATCAGTTATAAATAAATTATTGGAAATAAACTACGTGCAAAGGTCGTGTGTAATAATATCGAGACGACCGCTATCTTGATGTTGATTGCTTTTATTTTAGACTAGCTGTGACGCTTGTACGCGTTTGAATTTAACAAAAAATCTAAATTATTGTAGCCTAAGTTACTCCTTATTATATCACTTATCTGCCCGTGAAAGTACCGTCAAAATCGATCCAGCCGTTCCAGATATTAATCGGAACAAACAGACGGACAAAAATTGTAAAAAAAAATTAGTATATGTACCGTGTATACATATGCGTTGAGTAAAAAAGGGCTATTTTCATATTACAAAAAGACACTCCAATTTTATTATATGTATAGACGAAACGAAATTATTCGATTATTTAGTATACAACAATCTGATCAACTAAGGCTCACAGATTCCAGATTTATTATTATAGGTAAGAGGATGGTAAATTGATTACCTGATGGTGAGTGGTCACCACCGCCCCTGCACATTGACGCTGTATTTCTTCGCGTCACACTAATGCGTCACCAACCTTAGAAACTAGGATTTTATCTCTCATGCCTGCAGTTACACTGGCTCATGTGACTTAAAATATAAGTTGTTAATGTAAATGACATTGAAATCTATCAATTTTACAAATGCATAATATTATGTGGAAATGTTTAGTTATAACAATATTGAGTGTATATTAATGTGTAATGGAAAATCAGTAAAGGATTTTGTTTTTTCTTACTTTGAAATAATTCGAGATTCAATTTATATTTCGAAAAATAAAAATAGATATATTTAACAATTTTAGGTCAACTTTGACCACTGGACCACCAAACTTAGAAGTAAAGTTATCGTAAGTCATTGATTTCTAATAAAAAATCTATTAATTATAATACTTCTAATAGAGGAGTACATGTACTTTAACCTTACGTACGTACCTCGCATTGCAATATTCTTGCGCATAATAAAAATTCACTCTTAGCATACATATATCATAGCGCGCCAAAAGAGGTTTTACTTAAATCAATGACTAATGACACAAATATCAGCGTTATTATAAAACAAAATGAGGAAAAACAATGTTCATATCGTTGTGCGGATCACGTGACCATTTTAATTTCCGAAATAGGCTCGTCAGCGCCACGCTTGTGCGCCTCGCTAACAGATGGCGCTAGGGTAGCTCGATTTTAAACACAGATGTCAGTTGTACTAGACATTAAGGACATTATGATTTAAATTTGTAACGACACCTGTCTTCTTCTATCGAATGTCAAATCAATGTTGTTAGAAAGAGAGAATCAGTGTTTAAACAACCGCTGAACAAATTAAAAGCGTTTTGTGTTGAGAAACTGGACGTATTGATATCGCTACGCTACGGTGTAGGCTCGCCTTTAGATTCATCCATCTTGTAGGTATACCTGTTCCATCTCTTACAATATCTGTAACATTTAAAATCCCACGACGCATATTCCTTTGCAAACTTTTATTATATTACAATTTAAATAAACTGTAATTACTTATTTTTTTTTTAATAATAGTAAATTAAAAATACACCCAGAAAAGAACATTTGTACTGACATTGAATACTTCTCAATTCGTTTAAATAATAAACGTTTTATATTATTTCGTCGAAGTGTGTTTATTTAATGTTTTTTTATCGCGATACTGATAAAACGAGACGCAGATGTTTGCATGTAATTGTAAAAAATATTAATTAACAAAATTCAATGAATGTAATTAAGGTAGTTCTATATTACGGTATCGAGTACCGTTCGCAATTGTGAACGAGTGGTAGGATTTCGTGGAACTGATGCTGTGGTGCGTCGCTTTTTGTTACACTTTCGTATTCACCAAATGAGATGACATATGAAAAACTATGAAATTCAACGCCATATAACTGTATATAATTATATATTTTTTTCAAGTATTATCAAGGTGTACTTTTAATTATATATACACTAGCGATCCGTCCCGACTTTGCACTGCAATGCTGATACTAAATATACTATAGATTTTTTCTTATTTCTCTACTATATAGTCCATTTATTATAAACAAAAATCTTTCTCTCGAATCAGTCTATCTATTAAAAAAACCGAATCAAAATCCGTTGCGTAATTTTGAAGATCTGAGCATACATAGGGACAGACAGCGGTAAGCGACTTTGTTTTATACTATGTAGTGATGATTATGGAAATTAAATGTTATCAACGTAACTGATATTTAGGTATAGGTTTAACAAACGTAAAACAAATGTATATCCAATAGAAAATAAAGTTAACTGACTAAATTTAAATCTCAATTTCCAAAAATAAAATTTATAAAATATAAATTTATTCTTTTGCATCCACCATATATCCTACAAAAAAACAGATGAGGTATTAAAAAATAGCCTAAATACAAATATTAGTCGAACTTAATATTAACTCTTGCGAAGCGCTACAACTAATAACAATAATAAAATAAAAATGCAAACTCAAAAAGCTTAATAATAATTTCATACTTAATTAAATTATTTCAGCTGTATTGTGTGAAATAATTTAAAGCATTCTTATTTTATATTTGAAAATTAAAAAAAAAGCAGAACCTCCTTTAAGCTATTTGCAAATGTATTTATGTATTGTCTGTGGTGAATCAATAAGCGTTAAAGAGCGCCAACCATATACCAACTTTTAATCTATTCAGACAATTGAAATGGCGCATTATGCGAGTTTCGAATTCGAACAATGAGTAAGCGTTTAAACGCGCCAAGTGGGCTATCTCAACCTTTCAGCGAGCTCTGTAAAGTTGTGGGGATTTTTTATAGAGCCGTATGTCGTGTCGTTTATGGGAAACTTTTATCGCTGCGTATATTTTTAATTAATACTCAAAATATACTTTATTCGAGTAGTAGTTAAGACACATTTCAATCGTCATTTAACAACAGTTTATACTAAGTGAACCTACCACCGACACCGGTGCGGAAAGTAGATTCTACTGAGAAGGTAGGAACAAACAAACAGAAAAAACAGTCATATTAGTACTCGATGTATCATCAAGAACGAATCGATACTTCTTCTATTTACTCGAAATATGTTATTGACAAAAGGCTAAGCGTATAGAAAAACGCACAAGAAGATTTTTCGTTTAAAACTTACTGTTTAATTCGTAACCTCTCTGCACTTACCTGTAATTAAAAAAAAGATATTAATAAAAACAGTGAATATATTTATAAGCATTATTAGTATAGGTGATTAAAGTTAACAATATTATATATATTTATGAAATATAAATGGTAGGACAAATGTTCCTGATGGTAAGTCACCTTCACTCATAGACTAGCACCGTAAGAAATGTTAACCATTCCTAAAAATACTAATGTAGGTAAAATCAGACTTAGGAACTAAGATGTCATATCTCTTGTTCCTGTAGTTAAACTAGCTCATTCACCTTTCAAACCGGAACACAACAATACAGAGTATTACTATTTATTATGTAGAAAACGTTATAAATGGGTGACCAAAAATTTTCTATAAATACTTAAATGATATTCTTACGAATTGATCGTTTTTTGTTTATTTTTTCGTAGACGAGCAAACTTACCACCAGTTGTTACATTCTAGGAAGTATGAACGCATGGAATGTATGCGAGATACATGCCTTCATCTTTAAAAAAGTAACCTAAGAATTTATTAAAATTCGACCGGAAAATATTAAATTCGTATTGGACATTTCAAAATGGCGGAACGATGGGACCTTGATGTCCGAAAACCCACAACAGCGCGATTTGTAAGACATTTTCTGCCACGCACAACCACATTGTGGAACCTTCATGAAAACCTTCAAGAAAAGAGTGTACTCCTTAAAGGCCGGCAACGCACCTGCAAGCTCCTTGGTGCTGCAGATGTCCATGGTGGTAGTCAATTAAAAAAGGCTCTATGTCATTTCCTCAAAAGGAAAGTCTTAGCACAGCGTTATATTTACAGGTAGTAAAACTTCATTTATATAAAAAAAAATTTTTCAAATTTACTCTCACAGGGTCAGTTATTTTAGAGAAAAATGCTAATTACAACATTTAACCTTTAATTACGCGAAACATTAACAAAAATGCACGAGCATTAAGAAATGAGTTATTTTAACTTTGGGTGACATTTTTCCAATTAACTTAATGATATTTTTTTTACTTCACCCCACTTATTAATATTTATGGAGGTAATTTTCTTTTTTTTCTGGAGCGTTTAGTGAATCCATGCATTTGTACGTGTAATGATAACTTTCCATCTGTTTACAGTCTTACCTCTATACTTATTTAAAATTTCTCATTTATTTCAAAACTGTACAATAATAATATTTAGTATCATAATAAACAGTTACTAGGTTTAAATGTTAATTAATGATATTATCAGTAGGTATACCAGAGTTACTTAGTTCATAACTGCTGACAATACTTATTAATGTCATCTATACTAATATTATAAGAAGGTAAAAATTATTCCAATTCCAAAATTTCACTGGTAGAAACGTACCTTATTCCTAAGTACTACAAGTTAGCTATTACAGTAATTGGCTTGTCGCCTGTATATTGCATGTATTAAAATATCGACATACATGTATTGAAACAATAAAATAATAAATACTTGAGAATAATATTATTATATTAACACGAATGCTAATAGAAAAATTGGAAATACTTAGTTATGTGTTTAATTTTTTTTTTACTTTCGAGATATCTCCAACTTTTGTTTGTCAATCTTTCATGAGTCTATATGAGACATATATAGAACATATAATTACTATTCGCTGGGTGCGCGATGACAGCGCCAACTAGCGTCAAATGCCCGGCTGTCATTACGACGAGTTATTTACAAACGAACAATTTTAATTAAATATTGTAATTTACATTTATTCCAATAAATATTCTAAATCTATATAAGGTAAGTCTTTTTTATTTTTCGTCTAAAATGGCACAATCAATAGATTTCGCTTACCTACCTTATACTTCGCACCCAGCTAATAGAATTAAATTATATTGACGATCTCCACTAACGAGTAGGATGTGCACCATTTTTCATGGGTACGCCACTCTGGGTTCGAATCCTGGCCGAGTCGATGTAGAAAAAGTTCATTAGTTTTATTGTTGTATTGGATCTGGGTGATTGTGGTGCCGTCGTCACTTCTGATTTTTCACAACAGAAGTGATTCAGCTACTCGCTATTGTGATCAGAGTATCGTAAGTGATGTTGTCCAATATTTATTTATATTTAAAACACACCTATTAATAAAACCAAGGTTTTGTTGCTATAAATTCGATCACAATTAAACATTATCCGTATATCTAAGCCTTTTTCTGTCAACATAACACAGCTGCTTAAAATTCTCCGTGACGTTTCCCGCGCGATTTGTAAACATGGCGTCGCTTCCGGTAAGGCCACGGCGGAAATTCGATGCCCGTCTTTCTGGAGGGCCCCGAGATTATATACGATGTGAAAACAACAAGTTATTTGATGAGATTTCAAAATAAATAAATGATGGAACGAAAGTGTGTTTCGTTTATTTAACGTGATTTATTTAAAACCGTCCAATGGGATTAAACTTTTATGAATAAATATTATATACATTTAGTTGCTGAATGTGTGTTTTCTGTATGAGTGCTGAATTGCTTCTGGCATAGTCTGATCAACATACAATAGGTGACGCTCAAGTAATCTCTACATACCTACTAAAAAAATCTATAGATCTTTTAAACTACGTACCGGATTTTAATATGCTTTCCATCAATAAACAAATGAGCTTAATAATAGCTGTATACATATATTAAAAAAAAATCCAATTTTCCACTCGTTTTTATTTTATTTTTTATGTTTGTATATGTTTGGGTATATAACCCATTTGTACTCCTGTAAAGTCTAAACGGATAGCTAGTATTTGATATACAATAAAACGCATAATATATGTATAAGCTGATTTTCAAATTACATATAGACGATAAAATGAAAAATAAAAAATTATGTATCTAACTGATATATTTTAAAATTGAACTCGAATACATTTTAAAGACAATAAAACAAAAAAAAGGACAAAATATAAGTAAAACAAAAGTAAGTAGGACAAAATATATTTTAAATTATTTAATAAATAAAAAAGATACTTTTATTTTACGCTACTAAATTTAAAAAGATCATCTTAAATCGCAATGATGTGAATCCGTTGTACTTTTGAAATGACACGTGTGTCTCATTTACAAGAATCACATATTAATTCCGTCATAATGTTATCGCCAAGACATGATGCTTATTTCATAATACATTTTTTAGAATTATGATTTATTTAAATACGATAAGGAAGATAAAAACATAACTACGAAATCTTACGTAATTATGTATAACATATTAATAAAGTCAAATCACCATAACATATTTATAGATAACATATTATATTTCTATGTTTATTCTTTACTAAGAATAATTGAATGTAAAGGTCCTAAATAGGTATATGTAACATAATTTTCATTCAAAATTGTCCTTAGTCTATTCTTGTAAAATATAAGGTATTTTAGTACAGAATATCCATCGTAATATAAATCATCTGTCAATTATTTTCGACGCCGTCAATCGTTTCGACTGCAAAAGAGTGAAAAATGAAAGATTATGTGTAAATCTGTAATTTATATGCGTTGCCGCGGGCCGAACCCACGCTTCGATCAGGGTTGCCAGTATCATAATAAAAGACATTAGATTAAAAAAGTTGGTCAATTTTTTTTATTCTATTACAAACAAAGGTAGTAGATAATTGACATATTATATAGAGTAAATGAATATGTAACATATGCTATGATTAATATTGTATATATACACAGTCTTCATGTTGATACCATTTTGATATTTAGCATATGAAATAATACAGGAAACTTGGTGGTAGGTAACCAAGCCAATCTAGGTAGGTATCAACCATACATAATATATTCTAGAGCCAAACAAAAACATTTTATATTATTGTATTTTAGTGAGCGAGTAAAACTACAGGCACAAGGTTGATGGCGCAATGGAGTTGTAAAGAATAACTTAAGTTTCTTAGGATTTGTGTCGTGACAATAAAAAAGAAACAAATCTATTTTCATGATTGTGTGTTTGTGTATATTTGAGTGTCAACTCAAACAGCTATAGTTGATATCGTGTCACGTTAAATGAAATCTGCTTTTAAATAATAATATATACATTACTAATAAAAAGAATATATAACATTATATTATATACTACATAAGGTTCTAAAGATTGAATTATTAGATTAATAATATAATTTAAATTTATATAATACATATTCTGCGTTGTAATAATGTTACAATATCTAATACAATGGTGACAGCCCTAGTGATTTGAACCTAATTTATTTCTTAATAGCAACCCTTGTTCGTCTCGTCCCGGCGTTAATTTGTTTATACAATGAATCTCCCTTATTGATAAGTAGCGAGCCAATTTGAACATTTTAGACTAAAGCCTCCATTTTTTATAAAAAAATTGCAATCTCGATTAATCGATTCTGGTACATCACTAGTGATTTTTATGGTTAAGGTTGGCGGACGAGGATATGGGCCACCTGATGATAAGTGGTCACCATCACTCATATACAATGACGCTGTAAGAAATATTAACTATTCCTTAAATCGTCAATGTGCCACCAACCTTAGGAACTAAGATGTTATGTCCCTTGTGCCTGTTGTTACACTGACTCAAACCGGAACACAACAATACTTATTAATGTTGTTTGGTGGTAGAATAACTGATGAGTGGGTGGTACCTACCCAGACGGGCAAAGCCCTACCACCAAGTATAAATGATACGTGTAAAATAATTAATATTAATTTATTAGTGTTTATTTCTGTGTGCTTATATGCTTAATATTAATTACTTAAAGAAAATAGACAACATGTAAACGTGTGTGTATATTTTTAAACACACACTAATGCAGAAATGTGATGCAATTCCCAATTCGACGTTACATTGACTGTTGACAGTTTAATTTCTCCCCACAGAGTCGGAATTTAATTTAACGGGAAAATAATGCTAGCATTCATGACACCACTAACCGTACATCATAAAAATTAAATTTTACTCTATTTACACTCAAACCTGTCACTAGTAAATGCTTACTACTAATATATAATAGGAATGCCAATGTGAGTTTGTTTATTTGTTACGCTTAATAGCTGAACTGATCATCTAGTAATTTTGTATATATGTCATCAGGGATATAAACTAACGATAAAGAAAGGAAAGCTGCGTTCGGATACTAGTTGATCATAATTTTCCACAAAATATTTAACTTGGTCCCTAATATGTATTTTATAGTAATTTTAATGCTACCTCTACACTGACCATCAGTAATGATCATAGTGTATTTATTCTTATGGAAGATAAGGACCCGTTAATCTAGTTTACATAATTGATGTAAAATACCACATAAATATATTATCTGTATTAATAAAACTTTCCGCTCATTTTGTTTTGAAGTTCACATTTGACAAGCATGGGGTCAAAGGACTTTTACAATAAAAAAAATACAGACGACAATGCAAATTATATATAATTGTAGTTCAGAAGATTAAGTGAATCGAATTTTGAAAAAGATTGTTTTTTTTTTAAATGATGTTATCTAACTAAAGTATATAACTTGCCAGCCCTATTCCATCGCACACCATTATTGCTTAATAGCGTTTCCGTCGGTACGGGGATAATTTGTTTGTTCTAGAAATCTATAATCGAAGATCTGTTTAGAAAAAAAACCCATTACCTATTAATACTATATAAAGCAAGTTAATAAATTAAAACTATTTATTATAACATTCCTTAGCGAAAGTTTTCATTCATACCGCCTTAAGACCATTTATGTTACTTACCATTTAGTACCCCAATTGAATATATGTTACATTATGTAATGTGAAGTCACTAGAACAAAAAAGGCTTCCGTGTAAATCCTAAGTTAGTCCGGTAAACAAAGCAATATGGGATACACTGTTTGTGTCATTTGATTTTGATGTGCAATACCCTACAATACAATGTCAACGTTTAAGTAGCTATAGGCTTTAGTTAGGGTTCTATTGTTTTCCAACTTTAACTCCTAAGATGGATCTTCCTCGTAATGTTTTAATAAACAAAAAATATTCAAAAACAAAAGAAGACAAAGACGTATAAAAAGATACTTATAACTAAGGAAAACCTTGTGTGAACTGTTAAAATATTAAATTATAATGTTCCAATTTTAAATATTATGACATATATTTTTTTTAATTAAAGGCAAGGATATGTTATTTACCAATTACGTTTTACGAATTATGTTACTTTAGCTAAAGTCATTTTAATAGATAAAATTGCATATTCATTGTTGATCACAAGTTTTTATTAATTTAACCCATAAATTGATATTATTAATAGAAATATTACACAAATATTTATATCAAATAAAAGATTTATGATAATAATTAATTTTAATTATTTTTCTTACACATCTTATCCTTTAATGATATTGACGAACTTGAGTGCTATTGGAAACAAGCTAATTATTTATGTATTGTTAAAATTTGAAATAATGGTTTTAGCCGAATTTTTATTAGTAAACTATATTCATAGTTGATATGTCAAATTATACAATAGACTTGAAAATTATACATTTTATATTGAATTGTATAAACGTGCTAAGTTGCAGTGTCAATGTCTAAAGAGGTGAGAGGCGGATCGGTCCGCCTCCGATGACGTCGACAACTCGTTCTGAAGCCAAGCTTGGCTAGTTCCAACCATATTGTAACATGTGAATTCACTGACTCCATTGAATGTTAATTATCTTTTTTGTTAATTTATTAATTGCTGTTATACTAAAATAAATAGTACCTATAGTTTAAAGAAAAAAAGATCGTTATCTTTTAAATGTAAAAGTGTAGTTCATATAGCCATTTTTAAATATGGAATATGAGAATTTAAAATGTCTGTCAACTTTTTTTTTAAATTATGCATGACTGAAGAGCACAGGTGTAATTTGATTGTGCCATCATAACAAAAGAAACAAATTGCAATTAATTTGCATATAACATACACGATCATACACAAAAATGTTTAATTTAACAGCCATTTTAAAATCCAGACTATTGATATAAAATTCAATTTAATTTTTTAATTATTTGTTTTGAGATAAAGAAAAACTATTTCGATTATTCAAATTTTAAATTATTCAAATAGAATAAATGATTTCGATATCGAAAAAGCCACAACGAACTGTATTTCACAAATAACTCGAAGCCGTGACGATAAAAAGAGGAAAATACCAACTTAATTAAAGCAAACAATTGTTAAATCCGGAAAATTGTAATCTATATCTATAGTAATGTTAATATGACATTGGTAGTTAGTTTGTTCGTGTAATACTTTTATAGTTATATGGTTCCGTCGTTACTTCTGATTTTCCATAACACAAGTGCTTTAGCTACTTACATTGAGATCAGAGTAATGTATGTGATGTTGTCCAATATTTATTAATTATATGTTTGAGCAAATTCACTAACAAATAATCACACTAAGTAAAAATATATGTTAAGAGGTTCTCGTTAGGCAGCTGGGTCAAGGGTCTGATGCAGAAGGCAGTACTCCTCGGCACGGCGCGTATTGTGAGGAAGTTCCTCTCTCTGGAGCCCTGACCACCGGTGGCTTGGACCCTGTTCCCGCCACTGGTTGGCCTCTGTATTTTATATTTTTAAATATATTTTATGTACTTTGTATTTTATATTTAAAAATGTATTATATATGATTAAAAAAATAAAGAATGAAGAAAGAATGAAGAAAGAAGAAAGAAGAAAAAAAAATAAAATATATGTTTATTTATTAATATATTATATCGCATTGAAAACAATATAAAAGTTTAAGAAAAAGACACACACAAAATATTACTAATTACCGACACTGGGACGGTACCTAGGCAATCTGAAATAACTGTTTTTCTGGTTTATTATTGTGTTTGTTGGCCATCGATACATGGATTCTCGGGTCAGCCATCAAGTTCATCAGTCAGTAAAAAAGTTATTACTATATTACCTAATGTAAAGATAGATGGAGAGTAAATACTTAAATATGAATTTACTCGAATTTAGAATTCATTTTAATAACTGAATGTCTTCTTAATTTATTCATTTTTTTCAGCATGTTTTGACAGATGATCCTTCAAATGAATAATGAATATAATCCTGGCTGCATTGTTACGTACATATAATAAAAGAAAAAAATAAAAAAAATAATGATCATACCTAAAGCTGTGTATATAACAAACAAACAAAAACGCGAACCATTAACTAGCTTTCAATGAACTATAATTAAATATCGATTGTTTTGTAACAAGGAAACACGAGTTACTCAGATATCATTGTACCGTTGAAATCATTTGAACGAAACAGATATTATTGAGGAAAACATCAAACAGACAAATCAAAATAATTTCAAATATGAGCATAAATTATAATTTGACATCATTTATAGTTACTTAAATTTACAAACTTGTTACTTGTTGTTACAGATAGAGCGAGTGAAACATTACAGTGAAGTCATAACAGCGAATATAAAATTCAAAGCAAATACAATTCCCGATAGAACAAAATGTCACTTATTTTCTCAATACGTCATTAGTGACAATTAAAGTGACAGCAAGTTTAATTTTTAGTCTGTGCTATAATTAGAGATTTGTTAGTAAGGGTTAAATCTAGCAACTGAAATTTACTATAAATATTCCCAACCAATTGACGCTGAATGTAACCAAATTTGTTTTTAATTTACACAACACTTTAAGTAACCTCAAAAAGAAACAATAAATATTCTTCTTGGTGGTAGGGCTTTGTGCAAGCCCGTCTGGGTAGGTACCACCCACTCATCAGTTATTCTACCGCCAAATAACAGTACTCAGTATTGTTGTGTTCCGGTTTGAAGGGTGAGTGAGCCAGTGTACCTACAGGCACAAGGGACATAACATCTTCCCAAGGTCTTTAGTTCCAAAGGTTGGTGGCACATTGACGATGTAAGGTAATATATCTTACAGCGTCATTGTCTATGGGTGATGGTGACCACTTTCCATCAGGTGGCCCATATGCTCGTCCGCCAACCTATACAATAAAAAAAAAATTATCAGGAAGGTGCAAGCATTAAGGTCTTCGTAATTTAACCAATCTTCAAAAACTTTGTCGCCATAACACCGTTATTCAGAAACTTTTACTGTTCAAATTGCTCACGGCTTCAGCAAGCTTTTCCATCACGGTCCAGTCTGCACATGCATTACCAATTTGATGGCATAATTCCTTATCACACATATGACTTAGCTTTAGACCTTTCTTCTACTTTTTTGTATGTTAAGGAACATAAAAACACAATAGCTTTGCCAGTTCGAAATAATTGACTCAAATCAATTTCATGTACTGATTTTTGGCTTAGAAATGGACCACCCGGGTTAGAAACCGCAATCGTTGATTAAGACTTGAGTTTTGGCTGATATCATACCACCTTGATCATTCTAAATTTAAATATGACATAAGATAAATTAAAAAAAAATAATGACCACGTGGACTGTTGGCCTCAATAAACCCCGAGAAAATACTGTTACCTGGATTCTCGAACTAGTTCCACTGTTATATTCTAACATTATTATTATAGCATTAAGAAAGTCGTGATTATCTCAATTACTATCACGCGCTCGTGATAATACAAGCTTATTAATTGCAGTGATAATATATTCCACTATTTAACAATTATGTAAATAATTTCATTGCTTATTTTCGCTAACATTACATTATGACATATAACTTCAAACAATCTTTGGACATGTCTATCAATTAATTGTGATAGCTGTTGATATGTATTTAAAACAATGACAATTGAAGTAGAGTGAAGAAACATTAATGACAATAAAATAATTGACTAATAATCATCAGATACAGATACCTTGTTGTGTTGTATTTTAATAAGGTTGTATTGTGTCGTTAACGGCTTCAAATACAATGTCTTCATACAGCATGAAGACGTCAGCATCATAAATTGTAACGATTTCGTCTGAAGTCATTCCATCAAAACTCCGAAGCGAACCCGCTCAAAATAAACCTTCGCATCGACAACGTTCCCACTGATATATCGGACTCGTTATTTAGTTAACAGATCACCCATTGTTACTTAGGAGAGCCACGAAAAAACCATGGGCGGGGCTGTAATCGTGCCTTGCATCTCCCCCGATGAAACAAGCTCCCTATCGAGATACATGCCTCCAACGAGACTGAGATACGACACGCGAATTACAATCGAACCACTCAAGCAATAAAGTCAAATATCCAATAACACATACTCAAGCAGCTTATTAAAGAAAATTAAATTTGCAGCCACGCGAAATCGACACGAAACCGCGAATGCAGAAGAACACCGAGAGCTTCGATCAAGGGAAATTAATCCTTAACGCTTCGAACACTGTTACGATTGTAAAGTGAAGTGTTCGGTGATCTCGTTATAACTAGCTTGCAAATTTATTTGCACTTGAAACCTTATGGTCCTGGAGCCGCCATGTTTATATAGCAAAGGATATATAGAGGATTATAGATAAGAGGCGAGCGTATTTTCATTTTATTACCAAATTACCGATGGCGAGATTGCGGACCGTGAGGCGATTGTGGCGGCCCGTATCGGAAACATTTGCCAACAGGTAATTGTCTTATTTTGTTCAGTTCAGAAATTCCAACACTCGCGTGAAGCGTCGGCGCGGTCTTCGTTCGGAATCTCATTTCAATCCCTATTTGTTTTACGGGTTCGGAGCAAGATCGTGGAGCCCTTTAGAGATTAAACGTTTTGGCAAATTATGTTTTATGGCCGAATAATGATCTTGGATCATTTTTTCCAAAGGCAGTAACGTGACGATAACATCGGGTACTTAAAATGAAATGTGAGGAAAATAAGAAAAAGTTAAAAAATAAGCTAAATATAATTTGCGAGCCTGTAATCAATAAATAAAGTACACGATATATCTGTAAACATGACCGAAATGCTCCACTCATAAACCCACAAAAACGGCCAATAAATTTAATCGTATTTACACGCCGGGTCACGACTGTAAAACAAACAGCTATAGAATAGAATAAAATTAATTACGAGCGCGTCTATCTGCGCGGGCGCATCGACACGACCTTTTCGCTAGCAAATCATAGGAAACTGATCGAGGGCTCAACAATCACATAACTCAGACGCAACTCCCATCACCTCGTAACGATCCCGACTTCCCACCTAATATTACAAATGTGAAAGCGAGTCTGTTTGTTTATTCTGTTTTCGCTCGACTTATGCTCGTTACATTTGCGAGGAGAATATGTTATATTTTAGAAGATTTAAAGTGACTTTATTTGGTAGTTATTGTAGACTAGACTTTATATGATTTTTTTTTATTACTTATGCAGTTTAAACAAATATTTTCATTTCATTGACATCATAGTTAAAACAAATTGAAATAATAAAAAGTTTAAAAGTAAATTTTTTTTTGTAAATTAATTGAAAACCTGTATATTTATTGAAAACTAGTTGTTGCCCGCGTCTTCGCTTACATTTTAGGGTTGTCATTTGTTTCCTTGCAGTTCCATTTTCTTCACACCGAATATATCCAAATTCGAATGTGTTAGTGAAAGAGCGACAGACAGACAAACAGTTAATTTAACATAACAGTTAATTTATAATATTAATTATAGATAAGTAAATTTGTGGCTGATTATAAAATGGTTTTCGACACCGTTTGACTGATTTTTTTTTACACTTAACTTCGAATTACGCCGCTAGATGTCACTACAACATATCAATGTCTATTCCGTTAACTATCGCAATTTGTCAGATATTTTCGTGTCTATAGAATAGATTGTCTTATAGATTGCAAGTGCTATATTTAAGTTTTCGACATTAATGAGAATGACAGCAAATTTATCTATACTAATAAGTATTATAAATGTAAAAGTAACTCTATCTGTCGCTCTTTAACGACCAAATCAATGTCGATCGACTCGGCCGGGAATCGAACCCGGGACCTCGGCGTGGCATACCCATTCAAACCGGTGTACACGCTACTCGACTGTGGAGGTCGTCAAACAACAGAATGTAACATAGTTCCAAAACGTTTCCATATCGACATAAGCTATTAAGAATTTCATATTTAATTGTCCACTAGATGTAGATAAACGCTCTAACGACATAGATATTAAAATGAGATAACGTAAAAATTCTCGCCTGTCCGTTTGTAAGGCAAAAAAAATAATATGTTATTAAAATAACATAAATCTTCCTATCTCATGTACCATCGGACATCCATTTGGACGGTCGTACTGATCTCTGAAATCTATCGGAAACGCAACTATGCGATGCCTTTATAATTTTAGGTGTTCCGTATATAACCAACAAGCGACCGCTAACCGCTTCGCACGGGTGTAATACTGATACTAAATATACTACAGAATTTATTTATTTACGACATCATTAGATACTTCTAAAACGATCAGTATTTCTTTACTATACTGCCATGTATTGTATACAAAAACCTTTCTCTCGAATCACTCCATCTATTAAAAAAATTGTATCAAAATCCGTTGCGTAGTTTTAAAGATTTATACTTTGATGTGAAAATTTATATAATATTTTCCACAGATAATTTATCGCGAAACAACAATTCTTAGTATTGTTGTGTTCTGGTTTGAAAGGTGGGTGAACTAGGGTAACAACAGACACAATACACATAACAACTTAGGTCTTAATTTTTGGTGCGCAATGGGGGTGCAAATGGCTAATATTTCTAACAGGGTAAATATCTATGGGCGATGATGAACGCTACCATCAGCCAATTCACTGATTCACCTACGTACTTGAAGATGATATAATGATATATTTATATAAGAAAGTATATTATATAAAATAATAATAAGAGTAAAATGTAAGTAAAAGTCCCA
Organism: Vanessa cardui; assembly: GCF_905220365.1. Classification (NCBI taxonomy): domain Eukaryota; kingdom Metazoa; phylum Arthropoda; class Insecta; order Lepidoptera; family Nymphalidae; genus Vanessa; species Vanessa cardui. The sequence goes on from NC_061129.1 coordinate 2,158,842, forward strand.
TGGTCAACAATATTAAAGAGTTAGGACTTTTTACCATGAAGTTGTTCTTCTACAGAGACTGGAATATATCTATATCGCAGAATGTCTTATAACTTCAAATGGTATTACAATATTTTATTGATACACAGAAATTAAAATAAATTAAAAGTTTTTATATCCAACAAAGGAACCCTAAAACTGTGACACTATAACAGGCTACTGTTATTTTAAATACACAATATTACCATCATGCGTTTGAAACAATTACAAACGAAAATGAACCTTAATATAAACACTATAGAGTACATTACGAAACGATCGTGTACAAAATTGGAACATTAGTTTGACATCCGGCGCGCGCGCACCGTAACGTCGATTACTCGATAATTTTCCTAGATAATATCATTTTTGACAACACGAGTCGTTTATAAACACGTGATGGCTTTCGAAATGTGACTAAAAACATTATGATGGGGTTTTGATGGAAGGGATAAGTGAATAAATGAGCTATTAACGTTTAAATCGACGTATACTAAAGTACTTGACACGTTTTTAACAGATAAAAAATGTCATGATAGATTAAAAAATTTAAAATTATATTTACACATTGTTTTCTGTTATCTCTGTATATTATTAAAATCATTAGGAACAAATTTATGTATATAATGACGCGCTTTATTTGTTCATGTATTTCATAATTAATGATTAGATTAACTGCCAATAATATTTATATGCTGATTTACTTTTAACAACGGGTCACCCCGAATGGAGTTGTGTCATGGCATCGCGAGTCGTTATTTGACAAGCGTCTCGAAGGCGATGGTGACTTGGAAACCATTTTGATAAAATACTTTTACAAATGTCGGATCAACCAAAACCACCTGTTTGGCTTGTTCCTCCTACATATAATTATTATGTATGTCTAAATAGATTGTCATAGCTAAGAAAGGGAAAAAAATATGCCTAAAGTTGCCCTCACACACACTAGTAAAGTAGTATGACGTGTCAAGCGTAGTTGTCACGCACACTTAGATATTAAACTAGGTTCGTTAGTTTTAGTTTTGCATTGCGACACTCTATATATAAATAATCTAATATTAATAAATGTAATTGTTTATTATAATGTTTCTCAGTATTTATGATATAATGTTATTTATGATTGTTATCTTCATTATAAGACTGTTTTATTAAAGTTGTAAGAAATATTTAATTTCCAATGTCCTAATGTTTTGGCCAAGATTGGCGCCAATACAAATTCAATATAGCTATTTGAAAATAGAAAAATTCGTGAATAAATGGAAATATTAGATTATAGATTAAAAGAATACCTTCAGACGGATTAATTGCACACACTCATTCGTATCTTCAACAATTGGCACACGAATTTCTAAGATAATAAACAGCGCCATATTTCACTAATGTTAAACTGTGTCGTATCAGCTAGAACTGTGTAGACCTTATATAGACCTACAGCTTTTTGTTACAAGCGATTCTATCTAGCATACAAAATGAGCACGCTTTAAACAATAGTGCGTAGGAGCTTAAACGTATCTTGTTAGGGAATGCGTTTTCTAGATATGCTTAAAATTTGGTAAAAGAAAAAAGGGCCGTGATTTTAATTGTGATTGTTATTAATTGTTTTTTTTTTTGCTTTGAAGGTTAAATTTGACTTAAGGTTAGTATTATTTTAAATGCCACACTTAAGTAACTTCGTAGCTTAAGTTTCATATAACATTATAATTGTTATTGCATCATTCTTTATCAACGACTTTCTCTGTTATGTTTAATTATGTTTTTGTAATTTACATTTTATTGGCTGTATAATTCAAGACCTTTGCCTTTCAAAAAGGTGAGACGTAAACAAAAAAAAAACAATGACGTGTTTTTTAACTTTCTCCAACAATTTTATAATCAATACAGATTACATGTATTTTAAATTCTTATATTATTAAAACTATATAATCAGACGTTATAACAACTAGTACAGTTAGATGCTTAAAGTAGAAAGTGTGTATTACACATACGTATAATTAAACTGAAACAGCTTGTAGCAAGTATCTTATCTTTCCATCGGACCATTAACGTAGCTCACAAAAAACACACAAACATACATTATAATCCAAATAAAACAACGTTATGTAAATCTATTGACACACGGCTGTTATGTTCTGAAAACATTTTACTAAATCAAAAAAAATACTTTATTCAGTCGGCTTACAAGGACCTCTAAAGACCGGCAAGAAACTCATTCTTCAACATTTAAAATATAAAAGTTATGTTAGTTAATTATATACATTAAATACAATATATATATATATATATATCCTAACTGGAAGTCAAGAAGCATTCAGTGCTGAGTTAAAAAAAAAGAATAAATATCATATTCATTTAGTTTTTGTATGAGTAAAGTCATGTTCATCATTGACACTAACTACAATATAAGTTTTATTTTATTTTGCAATATATGAATATGTGAAAAAAGCACTTCTTTCAGAGAAATGGTGTCGGTATACCTCTTCGTTCTTATTTTAAAATCAAGTAATAATTTTGTCAACTTTCTATCAACTGATAAATAAAAAAGGACGTATACCGGCTCCCGAAAACTCGCGTCCGTATGTCCGTGTGTCAGTTCCCATTATCTGCCGATCTAAAACGCTCTACAATCGCACGATCTTAGTCACCGTGGCCATACACAGTCTGTCAAAACAAATGACTGTCCCAACACAATACCCATACAAAAAATAACATATTTCTTACGTGTGCAATCAAATATAATTCATATTATCGAATAAATAAAGTGCAGAATCGATTAAACTTGATATCATAGATGAATCAATTGAAGTGTCAAAATCATAACCACGAAACTGATCTCAAAGCATCGACAATTAGAGAATAAATTCGAATGCAATGTCTGTTTGAATTTGACACACCATACGCGCCGCGAGCGTAATGTATCGAGTGGAACAATCGAGTTTAGTGCGAGAAAATAAACGAAATCGATTGTATCGATTCACGAGAATCGAGAGTTGTTAAACTTGTTAACAATTGACGCCTGTTCTGTAGTTTATGTTTGAGATGAAATGGATCGCGAGGCCGTAGGTCGAGACGAAATGTCACTTTAATCGATTTTTGACTCTTTCACGAAGAAGTTAGGGTTGAAATTTATTTAACGACTACTCACAATGCGCTGAACGAGATGGGACAGGTGATTGGGTTACGTACATCGTACCTTAGACAGGGGTTGTACTGCATTAAATCAAAAGTGTACATTAACAAAGTTCGATGTACATTGTAGAGTCTCTTTAGAACGATATTCGTTTAGATAATAGTGGTGGAGCAATGTATTTTATGTGCGTTAGAGGTGTGAATTATTTCTTACACACTGAACAAATAAATTATTTCTTCGTGCTTTATTTCAAATACATTTTATTGCTGATAAATTGTTAAAAGTTAATTTACTAATAAATCTTACAATAAAATCATTATAACTCTTTTTTAAATCGATAAATAGAAGGAAGGTGAAATCGTGGGTTGATGGTTAGATTACTTTACATACATTCCATGCAATGTCGATCATAGAATCTAATATTATGAATGTAGGCGTTAACATGTAATATAGCAATACTGTTCTTTGGTAGAAAGAAATACAGACTCGAGTGTCATTCAGAAGCTATCCGTCAATCAAATCAAAATGAACTTTATTCAAGTAGGCTTTTACAAGCACTTTTGAATCGTCATTTTACAATTAAGTAAAACTACCATAGGTTCGGAAAGTAGATTCTACTCAGTAGTTACTCTTTTTAACATTTAATAATACAAAGTCATGTTAGTTAAATACAATTATTTAAATTAATATATCCTGCTTGGAAATCAACAGGTATTAACTCCACGCTTTTTTATCATCTATAAAATCTTGTATCGAACACACACTATATGTGTAACACATATTATATGTGTTTTTTACCAATATATATTTTTTTTTTCAAAAGACTTCAATTTACGAAACAGCAAAGTTAAAAATGTCTGCGGAATTTTATTATAGAAACGAAATATTATTCGATTATACAACTTTTAATGTGGGACGAAGGATGCAAGTCCTTGTTTTATCCAAATTTAGAAAAAAAATATAATTAATTCTAATTAATAAAGGAATAAGAACTTAGTAATTTTCTCTCATCGTTATAAAATGGACATATATTTAATACTATTAATCTTTAAATCACATATATAACTATATAAAGAGCCAATAAAGTATTTTCAAAATTCATTCATCCAACGTTAAAAAAACATCACGAAGATATATTTTAATAAAAAAAGGTCATAATAGACTTAGCTCGTTGTCTGGTTAGTTAACAAATCTCGAGGTCAAATAAAGAATTGTCATTTTTTCTGCTGATGGAGAAGACCGCGTCTAACTGTTTGCACGTTCGCGATAAACTCCAAAACTACTGAACGGATTATCATACACTTTTCACAAATAGGTAGAGAGATTCATAAAAGAAGGTTGAGGTACATAATTCAGTAGGGTTTTTGTGTTAATAAGTTTAAATAGAACATTTGTTAAACATATAGGAAAAAAACAACTATCGATCGCTAGTTTATATATAAATCCCGAGCCTTGAAAGTATTATAAAAATTGCACGTGTGCTCTGGTCAGTCATTGCTGTTTATCTCAAGTTCGTACGAATTCCCAGTAGCTCGCCGCGCCGGTGGGCCATCAGCATTAACTCAGTAACGCGATATATACAGAGATCAAGTACATTTGAATTCGTTACAGTTATAAAGAGCACAGAAATATAATATGAGACAACATCACATACATTACTCTGATCCCAATGTAAGTAGCTGAAGCACTTGTGTTATGGAAATCAGAAGTAACGACGGTACCACAAATACCCAGACCCAAGACAACATAGAAAACTAATGGTAATCTACGTCGACTCGGCCGGGAATCGAACCCGGGACCTCAGAGTGGCGTACCCTTGAAATCCGGTGTACACACCACTCGACCATGGCGGTCGTCAATGTTAAAATGTTATATATATAAGTGAAGATTACAACACTTAAAAAACAAGTAAGCCCTGAATTATTAATGTTAAAAAAGGGAAATAGTACTTATGTACAGTCAGAGTAAGAAAACTTACGTCAGTTTTCAAATTCATTCCTTTATCAAGTCTTAAGCTTTTAGTACCTTTTGAATCTAAACATCAAATCATTGTGACGGAATATGTCATTCTCGATCGGTAAAGCAGATTATCGCTCATATTGTGCACACGAAAATAGTTCTTAAGGTGACGAACCTTTTCTTACCCCAACTGTATATATATGTCCTACGGCTAGGCTAAGTCCTACTTTCCTCTCGGGGAAGGTTTGAGCTCAATTCACTACGCTACTCCAATCCTCATTGCAGGAGAAGGTTCCCTTACGAAAAAACATAAATGAAGGACGTTAAAGTTCAGTGCTTGCCTGGATTTAAACCAAAATCATAGTTGAAAAAACCTCTAAAAATTTAATCTAAAAGTTTTGAATAAGCACCACAGACTTGTAGTAAAAATTGACTCTAGTGCAGTTGGTACATTTAGGTCAAACAATGATTGATTAGCCGAATGCAATCAAACGGGGAAGCTTAATATATTCTGGCTATAATAATTTAACAATCAAGCAGATAAATAGATATACATATATGAAGTTAAATTATTGGATTTGTCAGAATTCGAATTCAGAATCTCCCGGAAGTTTATAAAAATCTAATAACAAAACTAAGTCACTATTAAACTCTGTATGTCCGATTTAATCAAATATTCTGTGTCATAACAATTGACACATTAAAAGTATTTTCTATACTAATATAATTGCGAAAGTAACTCTATCTGCCTCGTACACCAACGGACATAGTTTACAAATTTTTATTTGTAGCAGTTGACGATCAATAAATAAAACACGAAGCCGCGGGCTATAACTATACTATACATATAATAAAAATTGAATGCTTGTAATATTAGACTAACCGCGTTTATTAAATGCATATGCTTGTTCCGGCTAATCACTGGAACGGCTGAACCGATGTTGACGAGACTTTCTCAGGCAGATAGCTGATGTAATAAGGAGTAACTTAGGCTACAATAACTTAATTGTTAAATTTAAATGTGTACAAAGTTGTGGGCGACAACGGCTATATAATAAAAACTAACAAATAAATCTAGTGGCGCGTCTTAATCGAATCATTACCAAAACTCGCCTCTCTCCATTGTTAAGGCGATGTGGGACCTCGATAACAAATAAAACAAATAACCCTAATTACTTTAGACGCGCAATTAACAAACTTCAATCTAATAGACAAATTGATTGTACAGTAAGACGGAGATAGCATTAGTTAACAAATTATAACGCATATGTAGTAGTGAAACAAACCGCCATTGGTGAAATCTGTTTTTTTTTTCTTTTGTGTTGATTGTCGAGTACTAAGGCTGATGTCTATTATGCCAACAATAAATATAATTCATTACAAATTATTTAAAAATTTATAATCTCTTAATTTATATAAATAAAAAAAACATATATTTATATGCAAACGTCCTAGTTAAATATTTAAGATAACATATTAATACTAAAAATATTCTTGGAAGAGAGCTACATCATCGGTATGAAACCATTTTTATGTACAAATTTATACCTTTACTTAACACAAATATACTAGGATGTAAGAACACGGACCCTTGCATCTTCCAAATGGAGTAAAAAAAAAACTATGTCACATTTGTCTCAATACAAAGTCCTTTTTCATGACAATCATAAGTGTTTAGCTTTTTCGTCTCGCTATTACTTCTAAGCAATTTTCACTAGAAAAGGACCATGAATATTTTCCGTAGCCGACTGTACGGAAGTCGACCGTAACCAGATATAGTATGGGCATTATTTTTTCGATTACAGCCCCATTGTTTAATCACGGCCTCTAATAGTCTTGATACTATCTGCGGATATCTAACGGCTAATATTTCGTTGCTCGTGTGGCCATTTTACCTACATTACAAATTCTGTGAAGTGTAGGTGTTAGTACTATTCTATTATATATACTCTACTCTAGCTGAGAAGGGCCAGTGGTTAGAACGCGTGCATCTTAATTGATGATTTCGGGTTCAAACCCAGGCAAGCACCTCTATATATATGTGTGCTTAATTTGTGTTTATAATTCATCTCGTGCTCGGCGGTGAAGGAGAACATCGTGAGGAAACCTGCATGTGTCTAATTTATTGGAAATTCTGTCACATGTGCATTCCACCAACCCGCATTGGAACAGCGTGGTGGAATGTTCCAAAACCTCTCCTTAATGGAAGAGGAGGCCTTAGCCCAGCAGTGAGTAATTGACAGGCTGTTACTTTACTCTACTTTTTGTAATTTTTTATTTTTTTAGGGGAATTTGGTTTCATTTCAATTTTTCAATCCTTACTATACTTATTATCTTGTTAGCTTAAGGCTAGACTTACTCATAAGGTTTATTATTCATCAAAAGAGTAGAGTACTTTTAAATAAAAAAAACCAAGGACGCTAATTATTGTAAAGTACACTGTACAGCACTGTAAATCTGTTTATTTGAAAAGAGCAACTATGCGAGTTCTTAGCCGTTTCTTTTTGCTGAAGGATATTTCCGAAACGGTGTTAGTACTTCATTACCGACGATTCAAAAACGCTTTCTAGTAAAAAGTTTACTTGAATAAAATTGATTTGATTTGATTGATATTCCAAAACCAGTAATACCAAAATTTGATTGAGTCTTGCTGTAGAGCCTTACAAATCCGGTGCTTTTTAACTACCAATAAGTGTATTCTTATAAACATTGAACAAAGCATAAATATCTTTCTTTGTATTGAAAATTTTATACAAAGTTATGGTTGCCCGTTCCCTACCTTTAAATTGACAAAACCTAAAATAATTACATAGTGAACAGATTTATACATTATAAAATAAACATATATTCAGAATTTCACCATTCTAGTCTTAGAGTACATATAGATTAAAATAAAAACATATAAGTTGACAACATCACATAATTATTATGATCCCAATGTAAGTACATAAAGCATGTGTGTTATGGAAAATCAGAAGTAACGACGGTACCACAAACACCCAAGACAATATAGATAAATTAAATAAAAAATAAGAAATTAAAAACCAATCAAAGAAGACAAATACAATGAGCCCAAACTCTTGGTTTACTAAAAGTTAGAGCAGGGTATCGTTTCCTACCTTCTTGTCCTATCATCAAACCAGCTCAGAGGTTCCAGATTTTCAGCATCAGGTCCTCGTCAATTGGAAACATACAGAGAACTAGTTAAAACAAATCCAACGAGCCCATTTTGGGTTTACTAAAAGGCAGTCCAGGGTTACGTCTTCTATCTTCGAGCCCTAAGATCAGATCCCACATATGCTTGAAGGAAACTGAGCGTGTAACATTCCTATCACTCCTAACAAACGACCTGATGACCTTGAACACCTGAACCGATTCCCACCAAACATAGCTAAGAAAACTCTCGACTGATATACCTTTCAAACAAAAAAAAACGCATCAAAATCGGATCATTCATTTGGGAACTACGATGCCACAGACATACACATACACATTTACACAGATACGTCAAACTTATAGCACCCCGTCGTTTTTGCGTCGCGGGTTAAAAGTGAATGAACTTCTTCTAATCTTCCGGCCGGGAATCGAACCCGGATAATGTCGGATTGGCGTACCCATGAAAACCGGAGTACATACTAATCGACCACAGAGGTCGATTATAATATAGATTAAAATTAACGAGGAATTCACCTAGATATATTTTTTTATGGTATAGGTTGGCGGACGAGCATATGGGCCAACTGATTGTAAATGGTCACCATTACCCACAGACAATGACGCTGTAAGAAATATTAACTAATTCTTAAATCGTCAATGCGCCACCAACCTTGGGAACTAAGATATTATGTCCCTTGTGCCTGTAGTTAAACTGGCTCGCTCACCCTTCAAACCGGAACACAACAATACTGAGTACTGTTGTATGGCGGTAGAATAACTGATGAGTGGGTGGTACCTACCCAGACGGACTTGCACAAAGCCCTACCACCAAGAACCAATTTCAATCATAAGTGATCGCCTATTTTATTCTGTAACAATTGACAACCATCAAAATTGAAACACAAACATCCGATGTCTCTCGAACGAAACCAGATCTATTTATCAATAGTCGGATAATTTTAAAACAGAGATTCATTAGCCCTATCTTATCTCTTAAAACGGTCTCCATTAGGCGCGCTATCTCGCCTTATCGCGTTTTATCACAGCGAGATGAGCGAGACAGCGTATCGTTCCGCCATTTGGAACGAATGACGTACGAAAACTTACTGTATTTATTTAAAAAATCATTATTTTAATGACGTTCTCGGTATATTTTCTCGTTTTCGTCTTTTGTTTCGATATACTCTTATCTTGATGTCCAGATGCGTTAGCTGAATACAGCGATGTTAATACATTATTTTATAATTGTTTTACCAGATTATAAAGCAGCCAAAAGATAAATACATACAGATTTAATAAATTGTTTGTGTTACAGTCAAAGTACTGTTCGCTTCAAAATTTATTTTGCCCGGCCATAGATTAGATTAGTTTATATTCTAAGAACATCATAAGCTACATTCCATACTAACACATACATGAACAGACATACAGACATAGTTAAATTCACATTTATAATATTGATATAGATTATTTAAGTACAAAAAGTAACTTGCATATAATTAAATAAATATGTATCTCATCTGTATCTAAGTATCGTGACGTTATCTTAATAATGTACGAATTTCTGACACAGCAAAGCAATACTCAGAAGCGAATCAGTAACGCTTGCATAAATAACTCGCAAGTTACACGTGGGTCGAATGTTTGAAATTCATCATGTCTGACCGAAGTATTATGATAATGTTGCAACCACACATACCTAGTCATGTTGTTCTATTGACTAACTTGAAGTCCTAATATCGTTGAGTCACCATTGAAGTTATTCCCTTTTTATAACAGATATATCACAGTAGCATCCCAAAAAAGAAGTCTCCAGACGTGCCTGGTTGCTCTCCCGCGCGAGACACCAGTGACATCCCATAATAGGGTATAGAAAGTGCAGCTGTGTGTGTGCAAAAACTTGAGCATTATATTATCTTCCGTGCTGTTTATTAACTTAATTAGAAAACTAAACATATAATGGCTATATATAATTATATAACTTCTAAGTTTTTTTATGTTATAGGTTGGCTAACGAGATGGTGACCCATAGACAATGACGCTGTAAGAAATATTAACTATTCCTTAAATCGTCAATGCGTCACTAACCTCGGGAACTAAGATGCTATGTCTCTTGTGCCTGTAGTTACACTGGCTCACTCACCTTTCAAACCGGAACACAACAATACTGAGTACTGTTGTTTGGCGGTAGAATAACTGATGAATGGGTGGTACCTACCTAGGCGGGCTTGCACAAAGCCCTACCACCGTGTGAAGTAAGCAATAGATAATGGAACTCTTGCCAGCTAAAACATAACAGAACAGAACAGAACAGCCGTTATACAGAGTGGTCCCATTAGCAACACAAATATATGAGACAACATCACAACATCACAACATCACATACATTACTCTGATCCCAATGTAAGTAGCTAAAGCACTTGTGTTATGGAAAATCAGAAGTAACGACGGTACCACAAACACCCAGACCCAAGACAACATAGAAAACTAATGGTAATCTACATCGACTCGGCCGGGAATCGAACCCGGGACCTCGGAGTGGCGTACCCATGAAAACCGGTGTACACACCACTCGACCACGGAGGTCGAATATTAAATAATAATAATAAAAAATATACCTGGTGGAGGTATTCCGTAAGAAGAAACTCGAATCTCACTAAAGAACACGAGCATGAAATGACAAATTAATGAAATACGAAGTGTTTTCTTAAATAATCGTACTGCTGATCATTGTATGAACATACATACAGCTATATAACAGCAAAAGGGCTACCTATTGAAAGACTATTAAGGATAATTTTTGTTTGGGACTTTTTCTGGCACGTAAATACATAAATCGCACGTAACTTAAACAAGCAAATAAGAGTCAAGTAATGATAATGACGAAGTAATCTAAAAATATTTATATGAGATAGACAGCAGAACGTACGATATAAATATTCAATGCAATCGATTTTGACCTTTATTGCGCGATCAAGAGAGCAACTCGCGTATCATATCGCGTCATACAGACAAGTATTTTATTGTATTATCTTATTCTATACAAATCAATCTTAGTCTAAGCGAAGCCAGACATTTTGAACATTAATTGAATTTACAATCTATAATGGATGTTGTACACGGAATTGTTATCAGTTATCAGAAAATGTTATAGTTCTAATAGACGCGATCGGATACAGATACAACAAACTTACTATGAAGTGTATATGCTGTCCTTTTCTATATAGTATATTTAAATGGAAAGAGCTGATATTTTTTTTAATTACACTCAAATGTTTACATGGAAATCAACGCCATCTATTGACGAATTTAGTTATGACTATTCCATTATTATTCTTTCTCAGCAATCTCCTTTTATCTCGATGAGTAAGGATGCATGTCGCATAGAAGTCTCCCAATTTGTATTGGATAAGCGTGGTGTAATATACTCTAAATCTTCTTCTTAATGGGAGAAACTCTCCCCAATACTCAGACAATATAAACTAACTAAGCTAACTGAAGAATTACCTACGTGAAACCTATTTTCTGAAAATGTTCTGTCTTTATAAATAAATATATTAAATGTCCAAACATATATTCTGATGGCCCAGCGGTTATCTTTATCGCAGAATGATCATGTGGTTAATTTGTGTTTATAATTCATTGCGGGTTCGGCGATGAAGGAAATAATTGGAAACCTTATTAAAGCAGCATGGTAAAGTATGCCCCAAATTTGCTCCTCAAAAGTACCTTAGACAAATATTTTTGTTTTATTTTTTACTTAGGTACAAAACACATCAATAATAAGATTATAAGTCAAGAATCGACGTTATGTACTTATTTATGCTTATCAGTTTGTCTATATAATTATAAAACAAAATTATGAGGTCTGAGAGCGAAACTCTTAGCCCAGAAAATTAAACACGTTTTCTTCAAGAGAGTCAAATCAACCAGATTCGCCTGATATTCATGTATACTGTCTTAAATACATCAAATCCCAAGAGGTAAGTAAATTAAAAAAGTTATTATTTACACTAGTAACTACCACTAGCCACTTGCGACTTTGAAGTAGCAAGTGGCTTTGCTCATGTTTTAGGGTGTTGGATGTCACGTGTCAGGCAAAAAAGTAACCTATAACCTCTCTTGGAGTTTAAGTTCATACCAAATTTTATCAAATTCAGTTCAGCATTTTGGTCGTGAAAGAGCGACAAACAGTTTCTTTCACATTTATAATATTAATATAGATTGATTAATATAATCATAATCAAATATCTTTATTGGTAATGTTTACTTACATCGCAATTTATTTACATCAGACGATAATAATAATTAGTTATGTTTACTGTGTGCTTTTCTTTTTGTAAATATATCATTAAGGTATTTTATATACGACGTTATTTCTTAATTAAACAAGAAAATGAATATTAAATTAATTAAAAAAAATTGTAATATAAGTTCAATTAAAGAGATTGCAAAATTCGCACGTTCGATATTTAAATTTTTTTTTTTTCAATGGAATTTTCGTTGGTGTTTATTTACATACAAACAAACATACAGGCGAGATGGCCCAGCGGTTAGAACGCGTGTATCTTAACCGATGATTACGGGTTCAAACCCAGGCAAGCCAATGAATATTCATGTGCTTAATTTGTCTTTATATTTCATCTCGTGCTCGGCGGTGAAGGAAAACTTCGTGAGGAAACCTGCATGTGTCTAATTTCATAGAAATTCTGATACATGTGTAATCCACCAACCCGCATTGGAACAGCGTGGTGGAATATGTTCCAAACCCTCTCTTTAATGGAAGAGGAGGCCTTAGTCCACCAGTGGGAAATTTACAGGCTGTTGCTTTACTTTACTAAACATATATTACCTGTTAATAATATTAGATACGAGTGAAGGATATATTAATAATTCGAAATTTGAATAATCAAAAAATAATAACGAGATAGAAAAAACACAGACTATAATTGGAATCTTTTTCTACACAGCGATGTGTACTGTAACGAAAATTTCTCGATACCGCGAGTATTTTTGATAACCTTTAAACTTTGATAACACTACGACTGATAATCTGATAACCAGACAGACTTGAGATATAAGTGAGATGTGTACATATGAATTTAATAATTTATATTGATATGTTATCTGAGAGAATAAGAGTTTACTTAAAGATATTCATCATCTGACTGCTGTCCACTCCTGGACATAGGCCTCCTCCAGAGTGCGCCACGTTGCTCGGTCCTCTGCGTCCCTCATCTTCTACCGGCGATCCTGCGAATGTCGTCGGACCAGCGGGTCGGAGGTCGTCCTACATTACGCTTTCCGAGACGCGGCCTCAACTCTAGGACTCGTCTGCTCCAGCGGCCATCGGTCCTACGACAGATATGGCCAGCCCACTGTCACTTCAGCTTGCTGATTCTCCTTAGGCTAACCACATTTCTGATTCTATCCGCGAGAGAGACACCTAACATAGCTCGCTCCATCGCCCGATGCGCGACCTTTAATTTGTGAACTAGCCTCAAAGCCAGTGTCCACGTCTCGGCACCATATGTCATCACCGGTAGGATGCAATGCAAAGAAATTTAGTTTGACGTTATTCAACTATTACCAAAACATTTCGTACAAAGCATACAGTCTCTGCCTCCGTTGATTAAAATCAGGTTCATTTTTAATCTAAGAAAATCGGTTTTTACGATTCAATCGGAAAATGCAAATAGCATTTCGCTATCACTTTATTTGATGTATCTATATTAATATTATAAATGTGAAAGTAGCTCTGTCTGACTGTCTGTCGTCCTTTCACGACCAAACCGCTGAACCGAATTTGGCGAAATTTGGTATGAAACAAACTTGAATTCCAAGATTGGACATGGGCTACTTTTTTGCCGAACACATGGCAACCATAACCTTAAAATGCGTGCGTTGCGCCGCGGGCGACAACTAGTATGTACATAATTAAGTCAAGTAAATAAAAGTTATGTGTGTAAATAATTATTTACTATTTGCTTCTTTAAACAAAGCGCGAATCCTAAGGTCCTATTCGAACCTGCAATCAAGTTACCTTATTCGTTAATCAATTCGGAATCAAAATACTTATATTTAATACTAAAAATTTTAGAATAACCAGCATGATATACGAAACGTTATTACAGTATTCTTGGCTAACCGATTACAATATAACTTATAAACAAACTATTTAATGTAATGTTTTAACGATAATTTCAAGATAAGTATTGCCAGACCTCTTTGTGTCGATGAGAGATAAGACACGTACTCTTTTTGTGACCGATCTAATTATATGTTTGTAATTACGAATAGTTTTATAATTAATATAATTTATTAGAGCCATTATGGTCTAGTGGTTAGAAGACGTATCTTAACCGATGATTCTGAGTTCAAACCTGGACACATATGAGTAAACAGCAACAGTATTGTTTAGTTCCGGTTCGGATTTTTAGTGAGCCAGTGTAATATAATATCAGAGTTGAAAGGGTAGGTTTTGCATTGACGATGCAAGGACAGCGTCAGTGCCAGAGAACTGTGGTGACCACTTACCATCAGGTGGTCCATTTGACTGGCTTATAGAAGAACGCTACGGCAGAATCTTGGATTATTACCATTAACAACATAATGCGAAAAAAAAAATGATAGCAATTCTCAAAACTCTAATTAATCTAACGTACTTCAAATCGACCGTTGACAGATGGCCTGTTATCTCGTGTGATAAGTTAGCGGATGCTGCGCGATACGCATGCGCGATACCGATATATTCATTAGTATTTTTTTTATATATTTTTACTGGTAACTATCCGCGGAAAAGAGAGAGAAGATTTTTCGCGATACCAGGGAGGGAGATGGGGATAGCGTGATAGGCGCATGGTGTTATCAACACAATGATTGTCGATAATTGTGCAGACTCCGTTTGTAAGCTGATAATAAGAATTTGTATTATTTAGACTCTGTTTATAATTAACTAGATAGTCGATCCGGCTTCGGACGTGTGCAATACTGATTATTAAACTAATTCAACTCAACATATAATCAGTTCAATATCTCTTATTACTTTTGGCATTATAAAATCATTTTGTAGATCGTACCACTTATTAAAAAAACATCGATATATTTTTCAAAGACAACTCTCTCCAACAATTCAATATTGATAATATGATAAGGTTATCAATCGTGTAAATTGTAAGAATTTTATCATCAGAACGGTAGCAAGTACTAGTGATAAAGATCACAGCAGCGTATCGAACACAAATAATTACATGTTTTTTTTTATCAGTTTGTATCTCGATAAGAAAAACATTTAAAAATATATATTAAGCACACGTTATTGAGTACACTGGTTTGAAGTGAAACTCTTTTTACCTTCAGTAATACTTCAAGAAAATTGTTAGAAAATATTGCAACGAAAATATTATTTATATTTACAATTCATAGTAAAACAATAATTAAGAGTTTATCTTTGCAAATAATTGAATATAAACAACAACAACAGCAGCCTGTAAATTTCCCATTGTAGGGCTAAGGCGTCCTTTCTCTTTGAGGAGAAGGTTTGGAACATATTCCACCACGCTGTTCTAATGGAATACACATTTGGTAGAATTTCAATGGAATTTGACAGATGCAGATTTCCTCACGATGTTTTCGTCCACTGCCGAGAACGAGATGAATTATAAACAGATAAATATTTATGTACTTCGCTGGGTTTGAACCTGCAATTGTCGGTTAAGATGTACACGTTCTATACACTGAGCCATCTCGTCTCATAAGATTAATTCAAATGATGTAAAAAGACTTAATAAAGCTCCGCCATTAATAACAATGGTTCTGCTGTGTCTGTATGTGTGAGTATATTGTCTTCGATTTTAGAATATACACGTGGAGATGTAGTAGACTCAATCAGAATGAATGACTCGTTACTAGATGCTCGTCATATAACATGACATATATCTCTGAGAAAAAAAAATTGCAACACATTTTTAATTAATTTGTATTTCATATTAAATTGTATTTATGCTCAATTCGCTGAAAAGTAAAATCACTTTATCTTTAAACAGATCAATCTCGTGATCCAAAGCCTCGAAAGGTACACGAACATCTCCATCCAGACGGTACATAAATCCGCCCTTCCCGATAGCATCAAACGTTTATCAGTCAGCACAAATAAATCAAGTGTATCGCGGTCAAATCACGATATTCTAATTGGGATTGCATGATCATTGTCGCTAACGATTTTGAATTAAAAAAATATACATTTAAACAAACGCTTATATATCGTCCGAGGAAAGAAAGAGCTAAAGCGCCAAAATGTTGATTTTGGGGAATGAGATTTAAAGAAACATTAAGTATTAAAACTCATTTGCCTAAAACACCAATTGCCGTTTAGGATCATTTTATTTTCCATTGATGATATTTATGTAAAGCAACAGAATATGAGTAACCCACTGCTGGGCTAACTGCTCCTAATGCTGGACAATTTTACCACGGTGTTAAAATTCCATTAGACATATGGCGTTGCTCAGTTTTCTCAAAGAGACCAAGATCTATCCATCAATATAAATCAATGTATATCTAAGCTCGATGGATAACGCGTTTAAATTTTCAAATTGAGAAGCTAAACTTAAAAATCCGTTTAAAAAAAAATCGCTCTTTATAACTCACCAGTTCGTTTTAATCGTTCGAAGAGGTTTAACAGCTTAGGGTTAATGCCACATCTCTGCGACCTTACGAGTGAAAGTTTTTGTTGTATTTGTAAACCGCAGTTGTGGTCGTACCTTTACAGATTCCATGTATTGATAGCTATCACTTAGCTATATATACGTGTAATCGTTTACAATAATAAAACTAATTCTTATCAAAAATCTAATCATAATAATTTAATCCAAAAACGTGAAGTTATTCAAACTAATCTAGGTATATTTAGGAATAAGTGATTATTCAAGGACGTAACGCAAATCCGCTGGTTCAGTTCTTAAACGTCGTTAGCGAAAACGTAATCTATCCAAAGATAAAGTTTGTTATCTACATAGATATATGAAAGCATCGATCACGGACGCTATCACAAAATCCCTTCTGGCGCAATTTTAGGAGTGGATATTGATCAAATTACAAGCCCGTGGCGTGTTTTTCTAAGATTAAATTATGTACACCAACAGGCGAATTTATTGTCTTGATATACCTAACAATTTACAATTATAATATTCATAAGTATGATCGACTTAAGTATGAAGTTGATAACAACAACAAATCTATTAGATCAGATAAAATATTTTTCAGATCAGCAATTGTTTTCAATCGATTTAACTCAGTTGGAGCACAGAGATGAAAATCATCAGCAATCAGTAATTAATATTCATTAAGGTTGAAATATAGAAAAGGTATGAAAATGGAGGAATAACACCTCCTTGGAAAACACCAGCAGTGGTGCTATACTGATTGGAAGTCTGAACATGTATCTGACTGTCATATCAAATGAAACAGATTTTATTATAAAACATCAGAGACCAAAATTCTAACTAAAGAACGATGGTCGAATGTTATAAGCTCATTGGAAAAATCTGAGAGGAATAATATGACAGGCAACCTTGTTTTTCTTTTATATGAGATTATCAGATTACTAATATACAAGAAGGATCTTATTACTTCTAATATTATCGCAGCATCGCCAACGCGAAAAACATGCTATTGTGTCACTGGTCCACTGATAATTTTAACCCAACATATAATATAGGTAGGCGAACGAGCAAATGGGTCATTTGAAGGTGTTCACCAATACCACCATAGACAACAGCGCTGCAAGGAATTATTAATCACTCCTTACATCGTCGATACGCCACCAACCTTGGTAACTAAGATGTCATGTCCCATATGCTTGCAGTTTCACTGGCTCACTCACCTTTCAAACCAGAATAAACAATAATGAGTACTGCTGTCAGACGATATAATTATATCTGATGAGTAGGTAGTACCTACCCAAAAGGCTTGCACAAAGCTCTATCATTGAGACTTCTTGTCAAATACAAGAATATACCAGTTATTCTCCAGTCTAACTACTTGTAAGTTTGACTGTAGAATATCTGGTATATATTTAGCACCTGTGATCACATCTATATTTAAATTAAAACCACCTGCACCTGTACTATTTAGTGTTTTAAATCGGGCTTCGACTATCAACGTTAGGTTATCTAGATCATAATCAGTTGGATATCCAAACGATTTTAATCCACCTGATAAATGTTATCTATTCGCTAAAACTTTTATCTAGATGGGAATACATCGCGATATCTGTTTCATAGATGTCAAAACATATCAACGTATTCTCACTCGTATTACACAAACGATAAGGGTCAAATTCGAATGTATTAATTCTTGGTTTACGTTCAATATCGAATCAATCGAGGCCTTGATCGACTAGATTTTAATTATTCAAATATTTATTAAATATATAAAATACATGCATTTTAATTTGTTTCTCATAATTAAGTTTTTAATAAAAACGTTTCCTGTTTCAATGAACAAGAGTTGGCTGTTTTGTGCACTATTCAGACATCGTACGATTGAACCATGAATATACCTCTGATTATTTTAATGCTTGTATTTGATGAGCTTTGGATTGGTCAATAAAATAACTTCATAACTTACAAATCTTTTTTTTTATTTAACATATTATTATAAGTCATAGAAACATAAATATATAAATGTAAATATTGGACAACATCACCTACACTACCCTGATCCCAATGTAAGTAGCTAATTTCCATAATACAAGGTTATGGAAAATCAGAAGTAACGACGGTACCACAACCACACCCATACCCAAAACAACATAGAAAACTAATGAACTTTATCTCCATCGACTCGGCCAGAAGTCGTACATGAGACCTCGAAATGGAGTACCTCCTCGACCTCGGAGGTCGTCGAAGTATGTAAAAACACACACACGTCTTAGAGAACTTACTCACAGCTTATCCATTGAAGAGATTTCTCCCAGCACACACAAAAATGGAGGAAAGACACAGATAGAAATAACACACAAATAATGCGCAGTTAGACACGCACAGTCTTCAAGCTCTGAATAACAATTTATAATTATATTTTATTTATGTTTCCCTTCAATTCTTTATATGATTATGGTTGAAATATGACCATACGAGCTGAGAAGGCTGAGTGCTTAAAACGCGTGCATTTTAAACGATGATTGCGGTTTCAAACCCAGACACTACTGAATTTTCATGTGGTTCATTTGTGTTCATAATTCATCTTGTACTCAGCAATGAAAGTTAACTTCATGAGATGAAACCAACCCCCTACTCTTGAAGTAGACAGGACTCCTCAATCCAGTAGTGGGACAATAAAAGGCTATTATTGTTTATAATTATTGAACATTAATATTATGCTGTTACTTTTAGTAAGAGCTGATTATGACACACAAGTTTGATTCATAAAATCATCCTTCCAAAGAAATAAGGTTATTATATCTGTCTCTCTCAAATAATCATAAATAATAGAGACGGTTAAATATTATTCAGTAATAATTAGCCTACAAAACGCATTGTCGTATGCGATATATTTATTTGCACGTATTTTAGTCTGACTAAATTATGAGTAATTATTTTATCGAGAAATCAATGAGTAACAAGGTTCAATAGGTTTTAATTGTATAAAGTTTATTTTTAATGTATTTATTATCTGTATTTAGTATGAAACAAAGTCGCTTCTCATCTAAATTATTAGATCTTTTTAAAGCAGTTGTCATCAATACTCAGAAAGATTATAAAGGATAATTCTGTACACGTATATTATAGTATTTAAATTTAGAAAGTGTACATATGGTGGAAAATAACTTTACTGTTACCTTAAAAGCCCAATATTATTTGTTTTTATAAAATATTTACTGAGCTAAGGTTTCATTTCCTATTGTTCTACTGTTCTTATATTATTGAATTCGATCTGATACAAAATTTCCTCGCAATATAAATGACAATGAATGAGTGAATGAATCATCCAAATATCTGGGTAAGAGAATGAAAGCTTCATCAATATGCATATAAAGATACATCTAGTCTGAACATATTAGGCGTAAGAGTCGCCTGTAGAAACGATAGTCAGAAGTCGATTGACAACGTATAGGACGACACATCTTAGATGTAGCATCGGCGAAATTCTAAAGGCACGATAGGGTGCCATTTGTATTGGTTTTATAAATTGGTAGTAATCGGTTTTATTGAATTTGAATTATACGTAAATTTTCAAGTTATTGTTGGAGGAGAGAATAAGATTTAATTTCGTTCACTGAAATGGGATAGCCAGGCTGATAGATTTCTCCTTTTCCAAGACAGAAATAACAAAGGAAAATAGTAACTTTACAATTGCTTCACATTTTTGGGATAGTGAATATAATTGAATTTAAATCGTTTTGGAATAATTTATTTGTTTGTTTGTGTGAGTGAGTCATTTTTTAATTATCTGTATTCTCATATGCATGTGCAATGTGCATAAAGCGGGAAGCCTTTTTAGGACTTTTCTCCTATATTCGAAAAAAGAAGCAATAATTTCAAAATGACACAGATTGTTTAGCTCTGGGTGATTTTAGTCAAAATGTTTTGTCTAAGAATAAAAATAACGAGTTGTTGTATAAATCCCAATAATAGTCTTGATACTTATATTTAAGTAATATAAGATCGAAACATCATATAAAATATAAAACAGACTTAATTCCGTTTTAACACTTATGATTTGCAAAATCCAAGTCTCAACGCGTAACGGGTCATTGGGACCGTATTATCGGGGGGTGTCAACCCTCCTTTAGTGACACCCTCATTCCCACGGTGGCATGCGTATAACATTTAAGCATTAGAAATTAACACATCCACGCGTCGAACAAGAAAGACATACTGTATAAGATTTTAAATTAACATGGAAATTTTAGTTGTTACAACAATAGCCTGTAATTTCCCACTGCTGGGCTAAAGGCATCCTCTCCCTTTGAGGAGAAGGTTTGGAACATATTCCACTACGCTGTTCCAATGCGGGTTGGTGGAATACACATGTGGCAGAATTTCTATGAAATTTGTCACATGCCGGTTTCCTCACGATGTTTTCCTTCACCGCTGAGTACGAGATGAATTATAAAGATAAATTAAGCACATGAATCAGCGGTGCTTGCCTGGGTTTGAACCCGCAATCATCAGTTAAGATGCACGCGTTCTAACCACTGGGCAATCTCGACTCTCTTAGTTATTAAATACGGGATATTTAATTTGCGAATCGATCTCTCTGTGAGTTTCGTCTATAAAACACGGGATCGAGTGTCGAGTGAACATAAAATAAATATAACTAGTGACAATGGTAGGGGTGAAAGTGACAATGGTAGTGGTGACCGGTGTTTACGCAGCAAACGTACGAGAAAGGAGGTAGTCCGATATGGACACTTCTAACATTATCAACATCTACCCGCAAACTTCAGTCTCGTGAACAAGACATTCGTAGATAATGTCGAAATATCGAGCTACTAGCTAAAAACTAAAAATAAAACATGCTAAGTATCCCGTTTTTAATAAGAACTAGCGCGCACTGGTAACTTTTATCACGGTGACTGTTTCGTCACTCTTGTCGAGTCCATGAATGTGTATGGATGTGCGCGCACATGATGACGTGACATTTGTGTCTGCATCGGTACATATTCACGGATTTGACAAGAGTGACGAAACAGTCACCGTGACAAAAGTTACCAGTGCGCGCTAGTTCTAACTGTAATAAGAAAGACAGACTTTTAAAGGTATGATCACATCAGCGTTTAAACTAGACTCAGCTTAATGAACGGTCACACATACGCTACGGTGTCGTATCGTTAAGCTTCAGACCCACCTGCGTGACCATAGTGATACAATCGTATATTTAGCGACTAGACTTCGCAAGGCTTGCACAGATATCGTAACTGGTTTTAAGTCTAAAGATGAAGTTGTTTTACGATCACTTCAGGTATATTGGAGGTTTAAGATCTTTACGTCTTGTAAGAATTTTATAATTCACTTAAACAAGATTAAAAATACATAAAAGAATAATTAAACAAATAAAAGTACTTGTATGCCGGGAGCACGCAACTCCAATTACAAGAAAAATCTTTAATCGAAATTTCTCAGACTAGTTGTTTTGCCAATGCTGCTCTTTTAGGGTTTGATCGTAGATGTTAGGCAAACTGTTAAATACGTGTTCCTTGGAGTTAAAGCTGTTACGAGAGTAACCTTAGCCTTGAATACGGTTTTATGGCATTTGATTCTATATTATAATATATATCAAATTACTATTGCATATTATGAATATAGCAGGGACTTTCGAATGTATTTTATTATATACAATTATTATTGCAATTAATTGATCAATAATTTGTAAAACTGTAATTAATATTATTTTATATGGCATAGCATTTAATACTGGAATTTAACACTATTTCTTGTTTTAAATATGATCGATGATTCTAATGACAGCTCATGTCATTAGAAAACAATTGGACGATAGCGTAGCGCTGTAACAAAAAATTAAGAGATATAAGCATCATTGTAAAACGATAATCTTATTTTGGCCGTCCCGAACTACTGAAATTACAATGGTCATATGTCAAATTGACTTTTATATAAAGTGGTAAATTAAAAAAAAACCACAGTTTCTTCTCAGGTGCGAGGTGTTAAATTCCGAACCGGTGATAGATTTTTGATTATCAATAATCAAGTGTACCATTTCCATTGAATTTTTGATTTTGATTTTGACTTTGAAATAGCGAGAGACAGTGAGTTACTTCTGCATTTATAATATTATCATTATTATAAGTTTTTGTTATTATAATAACTCTTTAGTGACCTAGGTGTTAAACCCGATCGTTCACTTACCGTTTCATAAATTTTGTAAAAAATACATTGGTAAATTATGCATATTCAATACAAGATTATACAGACGACGGATGACGACAAAAGCGTGGAATTAATACTTATTGACTTCCAGTCAGGATCCATTACATACATCTATAATTGTAATTAACTGACATGACTATATTATTAAATTTCGAAAAAGAGTAACTACTGAGTTTCTTGTCGGTTCTTCTCGGTGGAATCTTCATTCCGAACCGATGGTAGCTTCGCTTAATGTAGTTATTAAATTACAATTCAAATGTGCTTTCAAAAGCCTACCTGAATAAAGTATATTTTGATTTATTAATTTTTGTTTCAGGACCGGGTTCCACAACCTTATATCTAACTAGATCAAACAGGTAGCCATTATGTAATGTTTAAATAAATACCAATAAATGTTCGACATCAATTGTGTTTTATCAAAACGATTATCGAAGTTCATTTTTAATAATGAAATATCGTGTAAAACATATCGATAGACGGTACATCACTTGTAACATCTGATAACGATAAGCAATCGTCGTTACACATCATTACAGCGTATTCTTAAAATTATTGCAAAACACCTTATCGACATCGTTACAACCTCGTTATCGATTATTTCTAAACTCTTGATATAATTCTTGTTTTTTTTCTTTTTAATTTAGATCAAGTCTTAATCAGAAAAAAGAAAGTTTAAAAGGTAATACATAAAGAAAACCTTTGTTCATCTTATAGTACGATATCAAACTTACATTGTGACAACATACAACTATTTGTATATTCGCAATAAACTCCGAAACTACTTCTCCGGTTTTCACTAATAGATAAAGGGATGTATAAGTAAGGTTTAGGTATATAATTTATTACGGTTTTTGTGTAAATAAATTGAAACAGAAACATATCGAAAAAAAGCAAAAAAAAAAAAACTAATTTCCATCCGTGCGAAAGCGGAACGCGCAGATATTATAGTAACAATTAAAAAATACCCACATTCCTAAGTCTGACAGTAAATAGATCCAACATCTTTATTCCGTTGGTTTACATCATAAACCACCCGCCAATTCACTTAATCCCCACAATAGGGTGTTCAATTACACGGGACGCGTATGTCCATAGATAGTCCCGATCATCAGTTCATAAATAAACCCGCAAAGGCTAACCGTTTCAATAATTAATCCTCTTTAAGGATATACAGAAACAAAATGACCAGGAAACGCACAATCTTCCATGGAAAGCATAATTTTGTGGCACAATAGTGCGGCCGTCGTCGTTATTTGCGTACGCGCACAATACCCCTTTGATGTCGCCGCTTTTACTCAATAAGCAGATACCTCGGTTCTGTCACCAGGTGTCGAGATTTACGCAGGATGGTCGGGCTCGCGAAACTTCTCCGAAGGCCAATGGATATACGGTTAGCCACGGTAAACGTCATTATTCACTGAATGTTTGTTACAGCCAGAACGATAATCATATAGATTTACCTTCGTGTAACTAAAAAAACAAAAAAATAACGCATTTGTTTTTTGAAGAATGTGTCACCAAGATTGTTGACAAATTTCGTGCTTTAGCTACTTACATTGGGTTCCGAGTAATGATGTTGTCCAATATTACAAAATAACTATTTTCCATTTAAGAGGTAAGTGTTGTATTTTCGGTCTCGGTGACTGTGCACATATTATATACTATATATATGACTATATATTATACATGTATGTGCTATTCACATAGTGATATATATTAGATAGCTTTGAAAATACCCGTCTGTCTAGGTACCACGCACTCATCAAATATTCCTTTAAACAGTAATACTTACTGTTTTCGGGTTGGAAGGGTTAGTCAGTGTAACTACGGGCACAAGGGACATCTCAGCTTACAAGGTTGGAAGTACTCATACATTGGTGTTGTAAGAAATGATTAGTATATTTACAGCGGCAATGTTTATGAACGGTGTAGATCACTTACTTCGGTAACATATTTGATCGCATATATAAAAAGGGCCTAGATGGCCGATATGGTCCAATGGTTAGAACAACATACATTTCGCGATGATTGCGGGTTTAAAACAAGGCAAGTAGCACTGAATTTTCAAGCGCTTAATTTGTGTTTATAATTCATCTCGTGTCCGCCGCGGTAAAAGTAATCATCGCGGTGACACCGGCATGTATCTAATTTCAACGTAATTGTGCCACGTTGGATTACCGTGGTGAAAATTCTTCTATTCTACTTCTCAAAGGGCTTTAGCCCAGCAGAGGGAAATTAACAGAAACATGTTGATACAAAAAAAATATGTTAAAAATCCAATTAATCTTTAACAAGCTATTGATGAGTCAATAAAATACTGTGTAGTGCGCGCGCATGGGAATCGCGTTATCTGAGCTCCATTACAGCCGAGTGGTACACACTATCTGAATTGAACGAAATCTCTTATAGCAGCCATTACATCATGTATCGGCCTCTTAACGTCTTCAAGGTTTGTTTTCGTTTTCAATCGATTGTTATTATACAAAATTCGAATTCAGAATTTGCTTTATAAGACTATAAACACTTCATCATCACATCATTGTTTTCGTTGCAGACTTATTTTGTAAGCTATACGCAAAGGAATCTGCAATGAGGCTTGTACCAAAAAAAATTTAAGAGAATTTTAATTTGTCGTTTTTCAATTAGAAAGG
This sequence comes from Vanessa cardui, assembly GCF_905220365.1. Lineage (NCBI taxonomy): Eukaryota > Metazoa > Arthropoda > Insecta > Lepidoptera > Nymphalidae > Vanessa > Vanessa cardui. Next base: position 2,184,647 of record NC_061129.1, read on the forward strand.
AACATCCAGGTTTTGATATGAATAAAAATCATCAAGTATGAAAGCTATGAATTATTTTTTTAATCTTCGATATATATATTATTTGTGATATGTGACGTTATGTTCATAGATACTTTTTATTTCTATAAAAACTTTAATATATTATTTTAAATTTAGTATTTAGAATTTAGAAGTTAACAATAAATACAAGAAATTATCTCTAAAACTGTTCTACAAGTGATTAGTGTATAAAAAAATGGCACCTTAGTCTATAAGATATTATGGTAAAAAATTATCATTCTATTAATGATACTTTGGGCAAAGGTCTCCTTCTCATTCAAGAACATTTGGAGCTTCTCCATCACTAAGTTCAAATGTGTCCACACACGAATGATTTTCATCCACAACGTGCGTTCCTCACAATATCACCTCTGAGCGCGAGATAAATTATAAATACAAATTAAAAACAATTTCATTGGTACTCTAGATTTCGTCAGATCTCGTCTTTTTAACATTACATTATCGTCTTAAATATTACCTATTATTATTTAAGGCATGCGACCACGACCGAGAACATGTCTAACCTCTGAATATATATCTAAGTTATAGCTTGCTAGTCCGACACTATCTGTAATCCGACATGTCTATTATTATTGATTATTTTTTTGACAATCTTCATTGCTTAATTTTAATTTGACTACATGAATATGTATGGAAGTGCGCGCACTTTACGACGTGACAATTGGGTGACATTTGTGTCTGCATCTGTACATATTCACGGATTTGACAAGAGTGACGAAACAGTCACCGTGACAAAAGTTACCAGTGCGCGCTAGTTCTTATTTACACTTCAAAGTATGACACGTTTTTTATGACATAAGTGACAAACGAGCAGGAGGCTCACCTGATGAAAAGAAAGTGACTACCGTCGCCCATGGACACCTACAACACCAGGGGGTTTGAAGGTGCGCTCTTTTCTTGTATGTTCCCATATCGTATCGGTTCGGAAAAATCGCCGGCGAAAGCTGGTTCCACAAAGTGGTTGTGCGAGGCAGAAAATACTAGATACTCTAGTATTTTCTGTAGGTGCTTTGTAAAACGTTTGTCGAATTACCGGGAGTCCACTGTTGTTGCAATATAATTTTTTTTATATTTTATTGTATCGCAGCGCAATTACTTAGATAATTTAATTTACACTTATTTTTTAATTCGTTAACGTCACAATCTAACCACCAATATGACTTCAAAGGCAAATGTCAATCTTCATTTTGACATTTGTTTTTTTTTTTTCATTTTTAAACTGGCAAAGGAATTATAGTATACAGCCATTTTGAGCCAAACCAAAACGATCGTGCCAGTAGTTAATTAACTAAAATATAAACTTGTTAACGCTTAATAATACCGTATGATTCCATTAAATATGAATTCACCGATAAGAAACGGTCATAAGTTTCCGATGCTATCACTCAGCTAAGTATTCGTATTTTTAAATCGTAGTGAAAGCAAACCTGATAAGCGACTAGTTATCAACTTAGCTGATATCGTGTGTTTGTCCGTTTATCATCTAAATTACATGACAAGTCCATATTATTTTTCTCGATTTATCTCAGAACACTGATCACCTTTGAATCTGTGTTGAAGTAATTTATTTAATTTGGAAACAAAGTGTATTATTATAGTGACTCTACAATAAAAAATCATTAATAAAGCTTAAGGATGTTACCTCAATGCAAATACATAATTAAGTCTAATATTTAAGGGTTGAGCACCCAAAATTTTTAATATGATTACGTTTATAATCATATTAAAAATTTAAATATGGAACATTAACTAAATTAATAAGTTAATTAAAACCCAAATATTACTATTTTCATTATCATGATTAATTTCTTTTTATGTCGATGACATGGTGACTTCCTACTCTTGAACTGTTTTTCCTTGTCTCTTTGCCCTAGAAGGCTACCTTTAACGCTGTAGATACGTATTAAATCTTTGACGTTATAACTAGACTAACTAAAACATCAAGAAAAACTCACTAGTGACCATATTGCTGCAATAATGTTTTCGTACATGTAACAATATAATATTTCAAGCACTTTCATAGTCTGATGAAATTGACCACCTTAGTCGAAATCTGATAGTATTACACTATCATCACAATAAACAAAACACCTGTTAAGACCACCTGTTAGTCACTATCGTCCATAAGCACTGGGGCTATCTGTCAAAGACTCACTCATGCGCCACCAAGTTGTGATAGTACACTGGCTCACTCAAACGTAAACATAACCAACAAAAAAATAGCTAGTGTTTTAGCAGATGGGTTTACAAAGAACCACGTGAACCAAAGTGTTATGACCTATATGATATTAAACAAAATATTTAATATGCATAAATGTATTTGATTTATTGATCTACAAATTTCTGCTATTCTACCAAACAGGTGTGTCAAAAACAAATATAAATCATTTCCATCGTAAAACTATGCATTTCATGATATACAATTATCTAGGATACAGTCTGTTTTACTACAGAAACCACCAGACGTCAACCGGCTTTACAGCACGCTGACCTGCAACGTGTATGTAAAAAATTAAATAATTCTGTAGAAAATTCAGTGGAAATTAATCGGATAAAGAGCCATCTAGCGGTGATTTCTTTACATAGTTCACAGATCAAAATCCAAAAAACATTTCCATAGTTCCGGTTGATAATTATTAACACGTCACAAAACTTTAACCCACGAAATTCCAAAAATACCTATATAATAATTTCTAAGTCAAGAGTGTATATATGTTCGGCTGAACCAAACGCTAGCGCGATTCAGAACCCAGATTGTTCATACAAATTTTCAGTACTAGGATTTAATTATAAAGTTTAACATAAACAATAAAAATAACAAAAACGCACTCGATTTGATTGTATATCACTGGTACATTAAAGAATTAAGTTTGTGTTTATTGTATTTTTAAATACAGTACATGTTATCTCAAATATATAAGTTTATAGATGTCTCTACTAATCATAAAAATTTGCTAATATTTAAGCTAAACTAATTTTTAAAGTACTTATAAGGTACTATAAACTATAGTCAATGATATAGAAATTGGGATTTAAAGTAATAATTTTAAACCTTATTTCCCAAAAGCACAAATTTGGCGCTTATGCTTTTCTTCTTTTTCAGATACGATACACATACAAATTTTAATGGTAATAAATATTTTCGAGAAACACTAGCTTATTAGCCCATGGTATACCCCTTATCCCCACAAGAAAACTTAGCGTATTATGTGTAAGCGGTCAGAATTGAAGTCGCGTCTTATTCACCACTAACCGACAAGAACTATTGAGGTTAAATTACCAATCAATTATCAATTATAAATCCAATAACAAAAAACAATATCGAAATCTTGGTCTCAAAGCTGGGGGACAATTCTACTAATTTATACCAATACACTTTCTCGATTCGATTTCGATCTATCGACTATTCGTGACAAAAATAAACCTGAACTGAATAATAACTGAGAACAACAAAAAAAAACAACTGCCTAAATTTCCACTGCTGGACTAAAGGCCTCCTCTCCCTTTGAGGAGAAGGTTTGGAACATATTGTACCACGCTGTTCCAATGCGTGTTGGTGGAATACACATGTGGCAGAATTTCTATGAAATTTGACACATGCAGGTTTCCTTGCGATGTATTCCTTCACTTACGAGAACGAGATGAATTATAAACACAAATTAAGCACTTGAATATTCAGTGGGTGGCCTGGGTTTGAACCCGCAATTATCGGTCAAGATGTATGCGTTCTATCCACCGGGCCATCACGCCTCACTGAGGGCTAATTCTAATAATTCATTCATAACGGTTACGATACGTTATCGATTCAACTGAGATCTTCGTTATATTTGAAGAATAGGACAATGTTTAAACTGCTACGATTACGTTTCGATTCTATATCGATAATGACAAATTGTTAGTAGAATTCGCCCCTGGTCTTTTCCACGATATAATAACCGAGCTATCGCCACAGCTTAATAAATAAACAATCAAAGAATACGTGAATAGATAGATAAGCGTGTGTTGAACCCGCACTTTGAATCGTTCGTATAAATAAAAAAAATATATATATCTACATCAATCATAGTAATACTGTTAACTTGTATGATTCGTTTGTTTGTTATACAAGTTACCGGATTTAATATTATAACTGTCAAAAGTTCTTGATTCAAAAGTAATTTGACTTTTATAATTTATAAAGAGACTAGCTGTGTCCGCTACATCGCACGCCTTTGAATTTAACAAAAAAAATATTGTAGCCTATGTTACTCCTTATTATATCAGCCAGTGAAAGTCCCATTAAAATCGGTCCAGCCGTTCCAGAGATTATTCGAACAGACAGACACATAAACAAAGATAGTAAAAAATGTTATTTTGGTATATGTACGGTATATACACATACATACGTATGCATTGAGTAAAAATGGGCTATTTTAATATTACAAACAAACAGAACAGGCAGAATTTCATTATACGTATAGATTGTTTTTTTTTTTACAATGGATGATTAGCATCTAGTTTATAGTTCTAAGTTAAGAAGTTGTGTGTTTACAGGTATTCGTTTAGGTATTATGTATTTCCTACAGTGTCGGATTGCCATGCTGTGATACGGCATACATACCACACGTGCTTGCGTATACACTATTGCTCTGTCTCTTGTCGAAACTAGATTAGACCTTTAGAATTGTCCGCCAATAGCGAAATATGGCCCACTCATCAATAGTACCAAGTGTAATAGTGATATTTAAAAAAATAACATTATTTTTAGACGGACCTTATTTTGTAAACGGACAAATAAAAAAAAAGATTATTCATCTATTGGAACTGAATTAATACTATACAGATTTTGCTAAATTTTAAATAATGATTTTTGATTGACTGATTGATTGACTTTAATTTGGTTTATTTTATTTTGATTATTATTATTTTCTATGGCCACTACATTTTTATCTAAAAATGAAATATCTATTAAATTATTATTTTACTCATTTCTATGACATTAATGAAATATAAAGCTAGCTATACTTATAAGTAATTAAATGTGCATTAATTTCTTTGAACATTATTGTTATACATGTATTAAAATTATAGTTGTGTAGATATTTTGATTAAAATAAAACGTCACTACGACAGACGCCGAGAATACAACTTGTATAAATACACCTTGTATTCTCTGTCACCTTGACATTACGCTGTTACCAACGAAATCATTATCTTATGAACTTTCTCTTTAATAACATATTGATAGCAGCAACATTCGACTTATATTTTGCTTACGCGAACGAGATAAAAAATTATCAATAATTAATTATTTTAAATTGCGAGATCCGAAAGCGCATCCCTCGTACGAGTACCCAAGAATCTTCTTTATACGTCTGTGCACAATCTGCTATATGTTGTAGGTATAGTTATTGTAACTTACTTATAACATACCACTTACTTGGTGGTAGGGCTTTGTGCAAGCCCGTCTGGGTAGATATCACCCACTCATCAGTTATTCTACCACCAAATAACAGTACTCAGTATTGTTGTGTTCCGGTTTGAAGGGTGAGTGAGCCAGTGTAACTACAGGCACAAGGGACATAACATCTTAGTTCCCAAGGTTGGTGGCACATTGACGATGTAAGGAATAGTTAATATTTCTTACAGCGTCATTGTCTATGGGTGATGGTGACCACTTACCATCAGGTGGCCCATATGCTCGTCCGCCAAGCTTTACCATAAAAAAACAAACACAATTCTACTAATATTATAAATGCGAAAGGTTGTGATATATCTATATTTGTTAATCTTTCACGAAAAAACTACTAAACGGACCTGGATGACATTTTTCAGTAATATAGGTTATACATCAGAATTACACATGGGCTATAATTTGTAACGATATTATGTAATTTGATCACTAATTATTGACCAATTGACCAATAATATACATATAAAGTACCCGTGCGAAGCCGAGGTGGGTTAGTGTTACCTATATATTTCTCACTTAAGTTTATATTTTTATTTAACAAATTTTAACGCATACTTTAATCACACCCGATTCGCATACTTGAATCAATCCCCGATTTCGTTATAACATGAGATCTGTATACCTATCTTTTAATATAAGTATATTATTTTAATCCTCCAGAAATACAAGTAGCGCCATCTACTAGGTCTAATCATAAACCAAAGGAGAGGAAGAATAATATGTAATATATAGATTAAAAATAAATATTATTAAAAAATAAGATACCGTATAAGTTTATTAAATTGGTTTTCCTATAATTTATGCGTTTAGGAATTTTACGTGAATCGGGGACTTTTGTTATTCGATTAATTTGTTCGAGTCATTATAAAACCGAATACATCGATACTTGACTCATGAATTCGAGGAAAAATCGTTCTACAGATGTCGAGGAAGGAGCAATGACCTGTTATCTTAATTTTTAACCTATTAAGCCGAAAATATGAGAGACGAATTATTTTAATGAAATATTTAAATGTTTATTTATAACATTTTTACCTATTCACGAAAATAGATTTTACTTAACGCAGACCAATTTTTTTATGACTTAATTTCATTTCATTTCAATTAATTTAGTTAACAAAAAAAAAACTATTTATTTCATTTTTTGTTTCATAATTATTAATAAAATAGTTAATTAATCTGTAGTTAACAAAAACTCTTATCTTAATACTTATTACTAGTATGAAATTCAAAACGCTTCGAATTGCGCGAATTCGAATTCGCTCACGTTTTCGTGGTTAGTCGTCATATAAATAATATACGGCATATAAATAACATATTTTTTATGGTATAGGCCTAATGGTAAGTGGTTACCAACACCCATAGACAATGACGCTGTAAGAAATATTAACTATTCCTTACATCGTCAATGCGCCACCAACCTTGGGAACTAAGATGCTATGTCCCTTGTGCCTGTAGTTACACTGCCTCACTCACAATACTGTGTACACACAACAATACTGTGTACTGTTAGTTCGCGGTAGAATAACTGATGAGTAGGTGGCACCAACCCAGATGGGCAGGGTACAAACTTGCTTCATATTTAATTAAATCATATTAGCTTCACTTACTTGTAAAAGAGTAACACAGACAGAGTTATTATCGCTTATAATATAAGTATAGAAAACTAAACTAGTAAGTACTTATTATAAGTTATTTTTGAACAATGAAGCATTTTAAAACTACATAATAACTATTTTCGACCACAAACTAAATTTCTAGCAAATATACGATACGATACGTTAAAACCAGTTTTAATATAAGCAATATTAATTTGATTTTTTCCGTCTTAACCAGTGTCATAGTCGATAGGTATGTGTTATTGAATTCTGTAAACAGATTATGGGTTTAAATTTGAGCCAAATACCAAATATATACAACTTATTTCAATTTTTAATGTCTAATTAATTTCTAACTATTTAACATAATACAGGTAGACGGATGGGCTTACCTAATAGTAAATATCATTGCCAACAGACGTTGGCTTTGTAGGATATATTAACCATTTTTCACGTCACCAATGTTGGGAACTACTAACATTGGGATGAGATGTTTTTAATTACACCGGCTCACTCATCCTTCAAACCGCAAAACAAAAATACTAAGTATTGCTGATTGTCCGTAGATTGTGTATTAATTATTTATTATAATTATACGATTTCAAAAATAATGCTTGATGGTACTTCAGCCATGATATTTGAGGAAATGAGAACGATGGCACGATCAGGGTCGAACACGTGACTCTTCTATTCTATCCACGACAAAGTTTAGAGGTTATAAAAGAATTATTAAATCAATCTAATTTATATAATCTTGAAACGTTTCTATAATAAAGACACAGACATTTTTAACATTGCCGTTTCGTAAATTCAAAACGTTAATAAAAAATACATTGGTAAAAAAGGCATATTATTCGATGCAAGAATTTGTAGATGATAAAAAAGCGTGGAATTAATACCTGTTGACTTCCAGGCAGGATATATTACATACATATATAATTGTATTTAACTACATATTAGTTGTATTGTTGTTTTAAATGTTGAAAAAGGGTAACTACTGAGTTTCTTGTCGGTTCTTCTCGGTAGAATTTACTTTCCAAACCGGTGGTAGTAGTATCACTTAATTGTTAAATGACGATTCTAAAGTGCTTATAAAACCCCACTTGAATAAAGTTTATTTTGATTTTGAAACGCATAAGCGAAAATTTTATCCAGACATTAGTCCAAACGAGCCCTTTTTAAATCCATGACAAATACTCCTTAAATGTCTAGAATATTAATGATTAGTTTTATATATGTATTGACATATATACATATACAATATAACTGAGAGAAATGTAGACAAGTAACATCTCTTACAGGTAATCCTTATTCCATAATCTATCAGTTAAAAACTATGCAACCTGCCTACCTGTAATAAGATCTTTTTCATACGTAATAATTAGGCATTTGATTTTTACATAATACCTGTTATCATTACTGCTATCATACATGATAAAATAACATTATGAGTTCTAATGAAATTTACGGAACCCTCAGTGGTCAAATCTGAACGACATTTTAACAGTTTTGAAATTTGTCAAAACATAACTCAATGAGCTGAGATGGCCTAGTGGTTACAACGCGTGATTTTAACCGATGATTTCGGGTTCAAGCCTAGGCATGCACCACTGTATATGTGCTTGATTTGTGTTTATAATTCATCTTGTGCTCGGCGGTGAAGGAAAACATCGTGAGGAAACCTGCATGTGTCTAAGTTCGTCGAAATTCTGCCATCTGTACATTCCACCAACCCGCATTGGTGGAATATGTTTCAAACCCTCTCCATAATAGATGAGGAGGCCTTAGCCTAGTAGTGGGTAATTTACAGGCACTCACAAAATATTTAATTCATACCTTTAATCTTAATTATTAAATGTAGTTTAATATTCAAGGTACACGTGAAAGTTTTCGATTATTCTTTTAATATATAAGAAAACGTATTTAATATACAATTTAATTTAATTAACTTCCTTCGTCTTATCGCTATGTGTAAAATATTAACTCGTGATAGATATTAGTACTAACTAATAAATTAATCATATGTAATTAAGATGGTCAAGCATGTTTGACTATCTTCTCTTAAAATTAAAACTTACTGCATTTTTTTAAATAATGACGTCATAATTGACGTACGTCAAATTTTATCATGATCCGTTCAGTCTAAAATGACGGACTTGATGCTAAGACGTTATATATAGATGTTCAAAAAGTAACAAAAATATTAGTTCAGAGTTTGACTGTAGAAACAATTTGAGCGCTATTTCTTACGCCTGATATATCGTCATAGGTTATAATTTATGAGGCTACGAATTCGTAGTCCAGAGTTCAAATCCTTAGCTTAAATTTAAGGGTCGAAATAATTAAAAATTATGATGTGCTGTTACAGTTATTAATAATATAAAACGCTACAACAGAATTATCGTTCGTATTAAATATTATTCTCATTAGATTATGAGAGAGAAAGCGTACCATGCCCGATCTCTGTCTCCTGTGCAGCCTTTTAACATAAATTCACGAAATAGGTATATCAATAATACAATAAAAACATGGTGTATATAAGTAGAATATTATTAACTGAAAAATATGCATTATTATTATTATAATAGCTAAGTATATCTAAATATAATTAAATATATTCTATAATATTCTTGTCGTATTTGACATCTCTATATAAACTGTACGAGTAGTGCGTTATACATTAAAATTACGCAAATGTTGTATTTTTTCTTTTCGTGATATAAATATTACAATTTATACCGTATTGCTATTGTGATACGTGTCATATTCGTATAATTGTTAATTGATCAACATGAATGTATCATTAATTCAAACCGCAATTTAAGATAATGTGTAGTCGACTGGAAAACTTTACCGGCAAAGTTGAACCGAACATATGTTCCATCTTAATTATGTCAATTTATCAATCAATATCGTTATTCATGACTAATTGTTAGTAATGTAACGCAGTTTCGTAAGTTTCAAAACTTTGTTTCAAAGATTATTTTTGGTTGGCAGTTCTAAGAATAAGTTACTAACTCTACTTTTTTAAAATGTTCGAATATAAGTTTGCTTACGTTTTAAAGGCTTGGGATTGCTCTGTTTCCTTCGCGACATGTCCTAGCACGGTGCACCCGTCCCTCCCAACATGTCACACACAGCACTAAACACGATAAAAATCCTTGTAAACTTAGCACTAAGGTTACACACACCCGACTCGTTCGGCGGTCGGAGCGACACTGGCGTCTAGAGGCGTATTTTCCTCTGCGGTACCAATTCGCGAAGCAGATGAGGGCTGGGTCTGGCTCCGCCCACTTTGGACCCCCCTCCGCCCCTCTCGTAGCGCGTAGAGGCGTAGCGTCGTAGACTTAGGTTTTAGAAAAAAGGTTTTACTAAAAAATAATATTTTACAATATGAATTAAAAATGTTGTAACAGAGGCTGAATAATGGGCGGACTTTTTAAAATTTTTGTACAGTTTTGTACTATGTTGTGGCAGTGGACAGATGTTTCTTAAAGTTGGTAGTTTGAAGTATTTGAAGAGGTGAATTAGAATTGATTAAGATTTTTCCAACACAACTAAGTAATGAGTTAGTTATTAAAAATTAGCAAATAAACCATTGGCTTCATTTTGGACTGGTAACAGGGGCTTGAGTCGAACCAACTTGTGTACATTGTATACCACCCATTTATAAGTGATTAGTTGTTACGGATTGTTGTTGATGTTGGAAGTATTATTATTTACTCGTGGGTCTCGACTGAAACTTCGACTTTATTCAAAAGTTTATTTATTATAGTTTTTTTTTTTTATTTCAGTAAATGTAAGCTGCAATTCACCCATAAAATGTTTAATGCCAAATAGTTACATTAGTTCAGTTAGAATTGTAGTTTGATTATATTTACCTACTTCAGTTTTGTTTCTTATTAAACAGGCTTAGACAGCTCTTTAATTAGCCAGCACCTTCTTTCGCTCTCTAAAATTAATTCTTTGTTAAATCGTAACAATTTTTTTATGGTATAGGTTGGCGGACGAGAATATGGGCCACCTGATGGTAAGTGGTCACCATCACCCATAGACAACGACAGTGTAAGAAATATTAACTATTTCTTACATCGTCAATGTGCCACCAACCGTGGTAACTAAGATGTTATGTCCCTTGTGGTGGTGGGTGGTACATACCCAGACGGGCTTACACAAAGCCCTACCACCAAGAGAAGTAATAGTAAATTACAAGTATTAGTAGATTACAATCAAGAATCCTCTTTATTTTTCTGCACATCTACGGCTGCAGCTCTTAAAATCGTGACAGTAATGTTACATACGTTGTTACAGAAACGAATACATAGCATCTTAGTTAATTTCGTACAACCCTATCATATAAAGCGAAATTTTGAGACAAGTTTTAGGATGTCAAAATAAAAGTATCTCGTTTAGGTAAGTACCTATCTCGAATTCCAAGATACTTACCTAATTCTGATTCAGATGATTAGACTGCAATACGGAGGGCTTCGTCGCTGGAGCGATGTCATCCCACCAAGTGCTAAGGATTAAAGTGGTGTGTCAAAATCATTTATTTTTTTTATGTTATGGGTGTCAATCGAGCAAGAAGCTCATTTGGTGGAGAGTGATTACCACAGCCTAGGTATAGACATCTGCTAAACCGATGTAGTCGCAGGTACGTTAAGGTAAGACGCCCGGCCTTTAAGGTAAGAGTACGCTCTTTCGGATAAACCGCTGGCAAAAGCTGGTTCAACAGAGATGAGTCTTTAAAATCGCGCTGTTATGGATTATCGAACGTCGAGGTAGTGCAGATGGAACTTTGAATTTCGGCGAGATGTCTGAAGGTGAAATTCAGAAGCCGGGATTAATCCGAACAATTCCTCAGAACATTCGGTAGCCACGCGCATTTCGTGGAATGATCTTCCTGATGAGACAACATCATCATACATTACTCTGATCCCAATGTAAGTAGCTGAAGCACTTGTGTTATGGAAATCAGAAGTAACGACGGTACCACAAACACCCAGACCCAAGACAACATAGAAAACTAATGGTAATAATCTACATCGACTCGGCTGGGAATCGAACCCGGGACCTCAGAGTGGCGTACCCATGAAAACTGATATACACACCACTCGACCACGGAGGTCGTCCAATATACAATAATAGAATAATAGAATGGGTATCCCGATGTATTTTTTTTATGGAATAGGTGGCAAACGAGCAGGAGGCTCACCTGATGGAAAGTGACTACCACCGCCCATGGACATCTGCAACACCAGGGGGCTTGCAGGTGCGTTGCCGGCCTTTAAGAAAGGAGTAGGCTCTTTTCTTGAAGGTTCCCATGTCGTATCGGTTCGGAAAAACCGCCGGTACTAATACTACTACGAATAATAAGGGAGATTGAAACATCGGGTGTACAAGTTCCTTCAATTCATCTTTGGTTGCATGTGTCAATGAGGGACAGTGGGTATTTGGACCACCTATAGGTATAAAAAACCATGCATTTCAAAAGGGCGTATTACCGTTTTGGCGGCGGGCAACAATCCATTCGTTCGAAACAAAAAACATTTTTTAAGATTATAGGGTAGTTAGTAGGTACGTGAACTGGCAAATGATCTAACCGATAGTAAGCACTCATTGCCAGTAACCATGGTTGTGTTACCATAAGAAATATTAATAATTCCATCAATGCATTACTTCGAAAACTAAGATGTTATGTCCCTTATGCCTATAGTTATACTACCTCACTAACCCTTCAAACTGGAACACAATGAGTGGGTGGTAACTACCTAGACAGATTTGCACAAAACCCTATCACGAATTCTTTATCAATTAATCGACTTTCATTAAATCACACGTTTGTGTATGATATTTAATTATATTTTTAAATATATAGTTAAAAAAAAGTAAAGTAACAGCCTGTAATTTTCCCACTGCTGAGATAAGGCCTCCTCTTCCATTAAGGAGAGGGTTTGGAACATATTCCACCACGCTGTTCCAATGCGGGTTGGTGGAATGCACATGTGACAGAATTTCGATGAAATTAGACACATGCAGGTTTCCTCACGATGTTTTCCTTCACCGCCGAGTAGCAATCATCGATTAAGATGCACGCGTTCTAACCACTGGGGCATCTCAGCTCCTAACTTTAAATATATATGTTGCATGGAAATCAATGAACATTATCCACGGATTTTTATCATACATATGTACCAGCCAACTCGTTAAATAAGACATTCAATGAAGGGTCTAACTAGCTACCTTATTCACCAACTACCCATCATACTATTGACATTCTTTTGTTCAAATAATTTGCCTGGTTGATGAAGTGTATTTCAGTACTGAATTAATAAATTAATCATTAAACTTTTTCATTTAAACTGGTATTAGTATTTACCTTAATTTCGTTTAAAATAAATGATCCAAAAATTTAATAATATTGCGAAAATACATCACATTCTCAAAAATACAACGTGACGCGTTATAATATTACAAAATAATAATCACATTCCGAATGGAATCACTAGTAATAAAATCACAAACCGTCTTAAAAGCTCTTTCTTAAATAATAAATATAGATTTATACTTAATTAGTTACCTCAGACTACTTTGGGAAGAACAACAAAGAAATAACAAATTCTATTAACTTATCAATAACGTTCTCGATTATTCAGATCCACCTCCACAAAAAATAACCTCGGCTCAATTCTCACAAAAAACAGTAACAGCCTGTAAATGAGAGATGAGGTCGGAAGTATCGCCTTTCCTTTTAGGACTTTTAGGGGCTTATTTTACCACGATGGTTCAATGCTAGCTGGAGGAAGAATATTTGGCAAGATTACATTTCAATTAGACATATGAAATTTTTTTCACGATCCTTAACCGTCGAGCAACTGAATTGTTACAATGAACATAACTTCTTAGTTACTAAAGTTACTGGTACTTTGTTTGTATAAAAATTGAATTAAATTGTTTACGACACCAACGTCATAAAAAGTCATTTTCATAATCAAAACCATGACGACAGTGGCGGATTTACTAATAGGCTAAGTAGGCTAGAGCCTAGGGCGGCAGATTTAAAGGGGCGGCAAATTTAGCCTTATCATTATATGTCTACACATTACGTCCTTAATCCGGAAAAATAATCTAGTAACTGACAGAAATATCACCTAGATCATAATCATACTAATAACGAGAAAAAGCCAATGTAATAAGGACGATAGAACACAAATCATAAAAAAAGTAAAGTAAAGTAATAGCCTGTAAATTTCCCACTGCTGGGATAAGGCCTCCTCTTCCATTAAGGAGAGGGTTTGGAACTCAAACCCCCTCCTTAACTTAACTAAACTTAAACAAATCATAAAGTTGCTATTTAAAAATAAATGTAATTAATTTGAATTTCAAAAGCCAGTAAGGGCGGCACAAATAGAATAGCCTACTAGCTGCAAATTTTTAAACCCGACACTGCCAGACGATATAATATGCATTATAGCGGCTCATCCTCATAGCTTATAGAAAAAATCTACAACATTGGGTCCAATCCACTCATAAACTACTAAACAAAAGTATTACACACAAAAAACATCAAAATTATGCTAAACGTTCAGAAGAAGTTCAGCAACAAAAGCAGAAGAAATATACATAGGTATATGAATATATACGTGGTTACGCCTTAAACGTGAACTATAGCAAAGTCATTCGTTGATTTATTTTGCTTTTTAATTGTGCATTATATCTGCTAAATAAATACTATAATAATAACTACCTACCATGTCCATCGCACAAAACTAACCAATAATTTTCAGAGCCTTGTGACTTAGATGAGCCAGAAACAATGAGCTTTAAAATAAACTTATGTATTTATCTAAACATATTACATGTAAAGTAAAGTAAAGTAGTAAAATGTAAAGTAACAGTCTATTAATTTCCCACTGCTGGGATAAGGCCTCCTCTTCCATTAAGGGGAGGGTTTGGCACGCTGTTCCAATGCGGGTTGGTGGAATGTACATGTAGCAGAATGAAATTAGACACATGCAGGTTTCCTCACGATGTTTCCCTTAACCGCCGAGCACGAGATGAATTATAAACACAAATTAAGCACATATATATAGTGGTGCTTGCCTGGGTTTGAACCCACAATCATCGGTTAAGATGCACGCGTTCTAACCACTGGGCCATCTCAGATCTCAATAAAATACTTTCATAATAATAAGTATTTAGAGTACGACACAAATTATATGTAGCATCGGAAAATGCAATGGAATGAAAATAAAACCGATTACTGCCGATTTACACAACCAATAGAAATAGCTCCCTATCGCTCCATTCGACGCTATTCGTCGCTATAGATTCTCGCGTTAGAGTAAGCAAGTGCATGTTAATCGAAGTGTCACATTGACGAATATATTCGGTCACATGATATTACGTTTGTGCAAAGATCATATTCGCATGAGAAATAAATATTGATAATTTGGGATAGCGTACTCAATTCGGATGTGATCGGTTTTACGAATTTCGCCGATGCTAAATCTAAGTTGTGTCGTACTATACTTAATAACATTTTAAAGATTATATCTGACTAAACGAGCACAGCCTATACTTATATAACAATTTGACAATTAAGAAAAGATTTTTCAAAATTCATCACCAAAGAGGATTTAATATTCGACAAATTTGTATGGATATTCCTAATTTCTGATGTACGAAATGTTGTCAGTATTTGGATTCCTTTGTATCTCAGCTCCTTAGTCGTAGGTGTCTCCTTGTCTCAGTTGTGTAAAAAATATATCCCATATGGGGCATATATCGCCAATAAAAGACGAGAAATAGCTTGAATAGAATACAGAAGTTATTGACATTAGAATTTTGGTATAAAGTGGATTCTATTTTGGAGCAAAATGTATTCGGTAGTGTGTTTGAAAAGTCCACTTCAGAGGTTGAAATTGGGGATGAAACTAAGTTATATTGTTATACCTTTTTTTTTAAGGTTGACAGGAAAAAAAATGACTATGACGATGTGAACGGTGCATTATCACAGATACACAATTGGTAAATAATTTACAGTAAATAATTTAGTTTTGAATGCTCAAAAAACAAAATGTGTAGTTTTTACCCTAACTAATGTTAGCAAACAAAATTATAATATATCTTTAAATGGTGACCGTCTTGAAGTAGCTGATACTACGGTGTTTTTAGGAATATAATTAGATTCCAGACTTCAGTAGACTTCTCATTTATCATCCCTAACAGGAAGACTCAGCTCCGCAACATACGCGGTTAGAAAAGTTAGACAACTAACTGATATTGATACCGCTCGTTTAGTTTATTTTGGTTATTTTCACAGTATTATGTCATATGGCATATTACGTTGGGGTAACGCTGCAGATATTGAATCTGTCTTTATTTTACAAAAGAGAGCCATCCGGTTTATTTATAATCTTGGAGCTAGAGACTCTCTTCGGGATGTTTTTAACAAAGTGGGAATACTCACTGTTGCGTCGCAATATATTTACAACAATATTCTATATATTCACAGTAACATTGATCACTTTGATAAAATCAGTGATAATCATTGTATGTGCACTAGGAGTAAGGATAAGCTTATAACGCCAAGTTTCCGACTCCGCAAAGTCAATAGATCCTTCTTGGGGCAAGGTATCCGTTTCTATAATAAAATTCCGCAGAAATTTTTAACTTTGCCGTTTAGTAAATTCAAATCGTTTGTAAAAAATACATTGGTAGAAAAAGCATATTATTCGATACAAGATTTTATAGATGATAAAAAAGCGTGGAGTTAATACCTGTTGACTTCCAAGCAGGATACATTAATTGAAATAATTATATTTAATTAACATGACGTTGTATTTTTTAAATGTTAAAAAAGAGTAACTACTGAGTTTCTTGCCGATTCTTCTCGGTAGAATCTACTTTCCGAACCGGTGGTAGCTTCACTTAATTGTAAAATGACGATTCAAAAGTGCTTATAAAAGCCTACTCGAATAAAGTTTATTTTGATTTTGATTTTTTGATTTTATCGCTTGAAAAACGCTTTACGCGCTTCCCCCACGTGATGGAAAGTGTGGTGTGTGGGGCTCCCCGGTTTCCTAGACTTTTTATTTATTTATTATTAAAAAAATAAAATAAAAAAAGTCAGTGTGGGCCACGTCTTCTAAGAAGACGAATGAAATCTAGCAAAGATCTGCTGATGTTTAGTATAAAATATAAAACGCCAAAATGTTGTAAATCTGCGAGCCTGTGGATGTCAAAAAAAAAAACTCTTAATGGAAGATTGCGTATCGGCTAACGCAGCGTACGATTCCTAGCCAGGCCGAACACGAGACCCGACTTGAATAAGGTTTTACATGCGAAATATAAAATCAAAGAAAAGCAGATATTACTTTTCTCTATTATTTAGAAAAATCTTATTTCTGAAGTCATTAATTCTTCAAAGTTCAAGGAGTGTTTGTTATAGGTACATATGCGGTGTGTCACCATTGACTGGGCCATCGCCCGTCATAGGGGCCCCGATTGAAATGTAAAGAGACAATCCTCCATCTTTGGGTATTAAAGTCAGCGATGCCTCACAGGGGACCGTGGTATCCTTCTCCTTCGTCTTCTGACATAATCTCTTCTTCTTCTTTTGGCAGACGAGCATATGGGCCACCTGAAGGTAGGTGGTCACCATCGCCCATAGACAATGATGCTGTAAGAAATATTAACAATTCCTTACATTGTATACAGACTATTGTTAAGGATTTTAAGGTTTAATTCTTGTGAGTCTTTAAATTAATTCCGTTTTAATAAAAAATAGAGAGAAGGCCCTTATTTTGGTTCAAGGCCCGAGAATTTGCATGTGGATTTACGCAGGTGTCATTGTGGTATATTCCTTCATCACTGAGTACATTTTCATTATAAATACAATTTAAGATCGCATGGGTTTGAACTCACAATTGCCAGTTAAGATGTACGCGTAAAATCTTTCCTTAGCCATTCCTATTCTATCAATAAATTGAATAAGAATAATAATTACATTTCCTAGTGTTAATAATACTGCTTATTGGTATTCATTGTAAATACAACGGCTCGGGCCACGCCGTATGTATAAGTAGTAATGTAACTTACATTCTGATGGTGCATTTGCCGTTCCTTCTCTGTTTTACACAAAAAAAACCCCGACTATGACTGCACTATTAGCTGTCCATAGTCTCATCCATACTAAAACATATTATAAATGCGGAAATAGCAATCCGAGGTCTGTCTGCATTATCGCTGGTTCGCGACCATACCTCTGAACAGAATTTGATTTAATTTGGTATAAAGCAAGACCCAGGGAACTTTGCTAATACTTACCTGTTACCTTATGTTGGAATAATACAAAAACTCTCCTCACAATCAATACTTTATCTCTCCTGAAATGGTTCACAATCATAACTGATACAAGATTGATCATTTTGCTCGATCCTTCCAATTCAACGATTAAAGTAAGAATGACCATTTCTAGGCTTATGTACTCCTAGTATTTAATGTTTACACGCCCCTCCTCCGACTGTAGCAACATCCGGTTTCGATCCATTTTAAATACAATTTAGTTTAGTCAAAATCGGATGTTGACAATCAACGCAAATTGTAACAACTATTTAAATCGAATTATTTATGCTGATAATACTTTAATACATTAAAACAATAAAATATGATCATATTAAAATAAATATGCTAACACTTATTATACCTAATGCCTGTCAGTTAATCCCTACAACGCGAGCAAAGCTGCCGACGATAAATAGTTGTATATAAATCACCGTGTAATGTTAAGCTACCTGCCTTAATTAAATGATTTAAAAAATAGTAAAAACTACTGACGCCATCTATATGTTCCTTCTGTAAAATATTTTAAAACTCATAATATTAAGTCCATTTCAGGTAATAAATTATAAAAAAAAAAATATATTCAATAATAAATCTTAACATACCCTTAATTTAGATTTAATAAATTCAATTGTGTGAGCAATTATTTATCTTATCGCCATCTATACGGAACAGAGTTCAACTTACTTGTCAACAAAATGCCATTTTAATTCCGTACAGAAACAACGTAGTTTAACTTATCATCACTAGATGGCGTTACACAATGTTTGCACCAATATATCGAAAGATTATTTTAGTAACATTATATAGAAGAAAAATGACTTTAAAATTAAAAATAATTATTTAACAAAATTAAGATTTAATTATCTTTAAATCATTTAAATACTTTTGAGAATGTCAAATAGCGCCTTCTGCATGACATGTTTCTAAAAAAAGATAATAGATGTCGCTACTATACTAGTATAACATTAAAAAATTTCGTATTAAAGGATACAGTGTTGTACGTACCCAAATATTTTGACAATAGAAGTTATGAAGTCCAGTACGAATAACCAGTCCTAATGTATGTTGTTAAGAACCATAGTTATATCATATTCTGTATTGTTCAATATACATTATATATCGGTAGTTACAACAGAAACAATACTTACAACCGTTGTGTTCCAGTTTGAATGGTAAGCATGCCATACTCCAGACGTAGCCGCTTAGTTCGAGATTAGTATTGGATTGGCGATGTCAGGGATATTTAATATTTTTATTAATATCTAGCAGCGGTAAATGGTGCTTAATTACCACCACGAAATCAATTTGCCAAAAAGAGGTGACCATTAAAAGCTAATTTTGTAATGCTTATATATACTTTAAGTATTAAATAACAAATGTAAACTAGAAATAATACATCCTACCTATACCTACGTGATTTCGTACACAATTTAGTCCAATGTACGATTGACATCAACTGTTTTCTGGTTCTTTACTTACCTGATTCAATCTATTAATCAAGTAATAGTAATAAAATTTCTGTATGCTGATGAAAACTGGATGAGGAATGGGAGCAAATTGGGAACGTTGACGCTTCTTGGTAGAGGAACTACGTTCATCTGTGGACTGCAAATACCTACTTAGAATTTTACCTTAACAAAATTCGCATCTCAAAAATGATTGTTTTATGTAACTAAATCAATATACCTACTTACTTACATGTGGTACTAATAACAAGGTATGTACAATAAAGTAACAGCCTGTAAATTTCCCACTGCTGAGATAAGGCCATTCCATTAAGGAGAGGGTTTGGAACATATTCCACCGCGCTGTTTCAATGCGGGTTGGTGGAATGCACATGTGGCCGAATTTCGATAAAATTAGACAAATGCAGGTTTCCTCACGATGTTTCCCTTCACCGCCGAGCACGAGATGTATTATAAACACAAATTAAGCACATATAGTGGTGCTTGCCTGGGTTTGATGGGTTTTAACCCGCAATCATCGGTTAAGATGCACGACTTCTAATCATTGGGCCATCTCATGTTCTTTGTAGTGCGACACTATCTAGTCTAGATATATAAATAATGTAAGCTATTATCAAATGGTATGTAGAGTGTCGAGATTTGTATATTAGTTCTCTCTAGATATTGTTACTCAATGATTTTCGAACCACTCCAGAGTAGTGTTGTGTATCGTGTATCTCGCGAACGAATTATGTAGATGGAAACAGCGTTCACACAAATGAACTACGCGAACTAATTCCCCGATTTTTCGCTCCATAGTTCGTTAGTGAACGAGGAAAGGCGACGCCGATCAAATTATTGTCGTCAAATATTCATTCATTCATTTCATTTATCTTTAATTTAGAAACCATTTAAATTTTAATTATTCTTATCAATAATGCATTATCAAATCTAGCGAACCATTTGTCATTGTTTAGATTCAATAAAATTCAGATCGCTGTTTATGTTAATCTGTTGGTGATCTCCCAGCGGTTTGATAGTCGGTAAACAGTTAGGATCTAAAGAACTAAATCCCGTACTAGTTCGTTTAGGGTTGGCAATCTAAACCAAGCGATCTCAGTTGCGAACTATTACGTCCAACACTCAGTCCAAGAGCCAGTGATCGGCAGACTTACGGTATAAGCTCCATATTACATATCGAGGAATCCTCGATGGGGATAGTGAACCTCCATTTCAAAAGCAGGTAAACCATACCTGGCAGTAATATAGTTGCTATTATACCGATCTGCCGATCACTGGCTCTGCCTATCCAGACACTAACCGTCATCGGATTGTACAGTCAGATAAAGAAAACCTTCGTCAGTTTTTAAATTCATTCCTTTATCAATTCTTAAGCTCTTAGTACCTTTTAAAACTAAACATCAAATCATTGCGACGCAATATGACATTATCGATCGGTAAAGCAGATTATTTCATACGCACGCGAAAATGGATCTTAAGGTGACGAATATTTTCTTACCCCGACTGTACAAGGATTTGACAATTTCATCAGAGTACAAACACAACGTAGCCGGTGATTCACCAATCGCTGACGGCCTGGCGCGTCACAATTACAATCAAAACAAAACACGCTCACGGCTACACACATGCGTGCAATGCCCGGCGTTTGGTCTAAGTGATAAGCGTTTGTTTTTATTAATGTATACATAAAAATACAAGTGTTTGTTGTGTTGTATCGCTGTATAACATAATATTTTGTTTAGATTTAGATGAACATTTACATTGCTTAAATTTGTTTAGTTATTTATACGCAATGAAAATACAAGCAGCGTGTTTTCTAACGTGATATTCCAAGCAATATATAAAATATGATAAATTAGTTTTCGATTACATTAAATATATTCAATGCACACAAGATAATAGCTTACTCAAATAACAGAGTTGGACCAACCGACCTTGGATTTATAAACCCTATAATCAGTTCTTGATCAATATCTTTATTATACTAAAACTATTCCACGTAAATAATAAAGTGACGATATAAAGGTCATAATAATATCATAGATTATTTTAGATTAATACTAGTAAACAATAATCAAGGTTGTATTAACTCCTCCTACCTATGACTATCGTAAAAGTCGTAATGTAAACATTTGGACGTAATAATTTCTCAGAAACTAACACCCACAATATTGTAATTTAGTAATTAGGTTCCTTATATATCCCCTAAGAAAGGATTTTACAAAACAACACAAAGTTTTTTGAAGTAAGAAACTTGAAATTTAAAATGTAGATATGCTCTATAGATATACGGAGATGTTTTAATATCAAAAGGTTAATGTATATTTAAAAAGAAACCCCGGATTTAGGATTAAAACATAACACAAAATATAAAATATATCACAAAATAAACATAAAGTGAAAGATCTTGGGAATTGCTAGAGCAATCTGTGGTATTCAATAACAATTTCTAATATGGCGTTCGAATGTCGATGACGCTGCCGTCGAATTTTTGAAAGTCAAAATAGATAGAAGTATTGTTGAACTAGAAATAAAGATAAAGAGAACTATTAGTACAGTGTATTATAGCTCAGCTTTTAGTAAATCGCATAAAATATTTAAGGTTATTCTATTCATTATTGCTTCTATTGAAATGTACTACCGTGGTATATTGCTCCAGGTAGCCCGAATTCTCTTCTGAATTCGTACTACAGATTATACAGATTATCCAAAACAAAACCAATCGCTCCTGCCTTTTAACGGTCACGCGATGACCTCGTGTAACACTTTTCCGTCGTGACTCGCAGCGTGACGCCTCATCTCGGTCGCTAGCCAACACTCAACCACATACAATAATAGTCATAGGAATACATGAAAAAATGTGTATGCGGTCATAACTTACTCCACCCGATCACTCGGTGGGCGCGTGTTACTTTCACGACGCGCGCGTGACGTCACATCGCGCGTCTCGTAAGCGTCGAGGAAAGGCCGTGACAACAACAATAGACAACTTGTCTATATCCAAACGCTATTGTATCGTGAAGTTTAGGAAGTGATACTTATAGTTTGTTTGGCTACTAATAAGTAGTAAGTTTAAGTTTTTAGTAAGAATGTTTTAAAGGTTTTTTTTTTAAGTTATTTGATATTCATTTATATTTTCACCGTTCGTCTGTGCAAGGGACGATGAAAAATTTGTAAATACGAGTACTTTTTTAGTTCAATCTGAACGCACGCTTCATCTTTAATATGTTATCAAGTTGCCGACCTCCTGATAAGATAGATCGTGGGAATAATAAATTCTCCATACAAACTATTTTATGTTTCAGCTACTAAGAGTCAATATCGCAATTCAAAAGTTAACTGGTGATAGTTTTATCATTTTAACATACTTATATATATTTTTATTTATAATTATATTTACTAAAAACAAAAGTAAACAACGCTCATTGATATCTCGACGGAGCGAGCGCGAATCCAAACAAATGAGAAACGCAGCGCGCGTATCTGATTACAGTGTCCCTGATAGCCGTGTGTTTACTATCTAGAATATTCACATTTACGTTCCGAATATCCGAATACAGATAACGCGCTTATTACGACAACCGCGAAACGTTTTGTTTGCTTTCTTCTGTACCGTGCTACATTTTCTCTCGGAAACGGCGCGGAGGTCGTTGACACCTGTCAAAATTGCAGAAGAGGTGCAAGCCGTCGACTTGTGACGGTCCGGCCGCGCGGCCGCAGGCGTCGACTGCGACGCGCTGCACCGAGTAGCTGCGGCGACCTTGTCGCGCCCGCGCCCCTCGCGCGACGTCATGCGGGGGCGCGCCGGTGACGTCACGCCACGACCTCGCCACCCGTCACTCGGCGTGCACGTGAACACCACGAGCCGGCACGCGCTGGCTGCGTGATCACTCCGCTCCCATTGGCCGGCTGTGCCGCGCCGTCCTCTCCCATTGGTCGCCCGCCGCCCGCTCCCCGCGTCGGTCCGTGCCTCGTACCTCGAGCGCTCGCGAAGCGGTTTATTCGTCTGCGGATCGCCGACGAAAATACACGGCTCTCTTGGAAGTACTAGCGGTACAAGCCCGCGAATTCTGTGAATTAAAAAAGAAAGTTTCTCACCGTTGAATGATAACTTAGTCAGAATGTCCACTATGCTAGATGTTTGCGGACCCCTCTCCCCGCCTTCAACGCCGCCGTTGATGGACATTAAAGTGAGTGTTGACATTGTTTTGTTGTTAACAGAAACTTTTGTTTTGTTTTCTTAATTTTTTTATTTAAATTAAAAATAATTAAACCTTGTAGAATTAAACCGTATCTTGTGCAATCGAAAGTATGGCAGGAGTGCGGCGCGCGATCACGCAGCGTGCGCGTGCTCCGGGCTAGTGAGCAATCATTTATGTATGTCTGTCTTTGTCTCACAGGTCGAGTTACCTCTAAAGAAAGCTGCAGTGAAGCGTGCAAGAGAATCGTCACCGCCGGCTGGGCTGGTCACACCCCAGCCCTCGGATTCGGAAGGCGAAGATGAATTCAGCAAGCGATCTCGGTGTGAGCTTGCGAGGCTCTTACTCACCACGCCCCCGCCCGAGCCCTGCGCTCGGCCTTCGGTCATCATGCGAGCACACAAGGACGGCACCTGCAGTCCTGAGCCGCTCCCGATACCACCGTCAAATATGAACATCCTGAAGACCTTAAAATTCAAAATGAACCGAGGCCACAGCTACTCACAAGCCAAATACATAGCGAGCCAGGCGCAGACTCCGCCGCCCGCCCCGCCCAGTCCCAAACCTAAAGTGGAAGAGGCGCGGGTCCCGTCACCTCACCCAGACTGCCAGCCTAAGCAAGACGAGCACAGAGTGCCTCAAGTGGCTTCGACACCCGGGTGGGTCCCGCTCGCCCCGAGACCGGCCCCGGCTGTGATAGTGCCGGGCGCCCTCCTTCCGACCACAGCACTCTGGTTGGTCGCACCCGCGCCGGCCGCACGACGTCGCCTATACGAGTGCACTTACCCCGGCTGCGGGAAAAATTACTTCAAATCGTCACATCTGAAAGCGCACGCCCGCACACACACGGGCGAGCGTCCCTTCAAGTGCACCTGGCCGGGCTGCGAGCGACGGTTCTCCCGCTCCGACGAGCTCTCCCGGCACAAGCGGACCCACACCGGCGAGAAGAAGTTCGGCTGCAGAGTCTGTAACCGGCGCTTCATGCGCTCCGACCACCTCGCGAAGCACGTCAAGAGGCACGCGAAGGAGCGCGCCCCCCCGGCGCCCGTGCTCCGACTCCTGCCCTCCCCTCCCCTCGCTATTCCGGTCCACAACCCCACCGTAGTGCAGTGAGCGCTACCGACTGTGATTCAGATCTCATGATCGTTACCTAGTTTTAGTACTCAATTAAGACTGTCCTATCTGACTACTTAAGTAGTTGCTAGTTGTAAGTCTATGTTATTATTTAGATGATGGTAAGCTTCAAAGAATATAAAAGATTGATTTATAAATGATGTCGTTTCCTTTCTCACTTCACTTACACTGCACACACGATCACGATACACAGATTCACTTACAAGCGTAGTGGTATGTCGTTGTAAAATCTGGTTTCCAAAATCCAATCCAAGAGTGCCGTGGTGGTCGCTGACAGTCCGACCACGAAAGCCCAGCACAGAAGGCCGGCGTGCGACTGGCGGCGCACCGCGCTCGCCTCCGCGTCGCAAACTGATAACGACTTGTGACTTCTCTTATCGCGTGGCGATATCTCACAATTAAATATCAAGAAAATACCAAACGCTTATCAAAGTTTAAAATAAAAATAAAAAACTAATTTCTTGTAACTAATTCGAATATTCCACTAGAAAGGTTCAAAATCAATTCGTTTTGCAATATGTATTTAGTTAAAGTCTTATTAATTACATCGATTTAAAATTCTGAGCTAATTACTTATTTTGAAATGTGCATATTTGATATGACTAATGTCTTATAAAAGTATATAATTTTTAATTTAAATCACAAATTCAGCCTACAGGTCGATCGTTAATCTTTTATCTATTTCCGGTACACTTCTAGAGCGGATTTTATACATTAAAAACAGTTATTGAACCCAATAGCAATTTCTAATCGGAGCAATTGAATCTTTGACATATAATATTAAATGACTAAAAGTAATGCAACAAAAAACGTCCAAACATTTAAATCTTTCCTAAATGTTCTCGAATACATTCGAAATTCGAACATTGCACAATAATACATAAAACCAAATACACACACATCCACACTTAACGCGAATGTGAAGTTTTTTTATAGAAATGTATGAACAGCTACGAACAAAGAATCTAACTAGTATTCAGATCACTCGCTTCCCGAGTGTCACCGCCACCACTGGGTCACGTGAGGGCGATAACGCGTCATGCCAAAATATGGTTCCGTAGGATTACTATGTAAGTATAACATTCCAATCGAACATGCTAAATGACTAAGGATACCTATTCTCATTTATTTATAAATTATTTTGTTTTGCAATAGATTATGAGCTTGTTTTCGATTACACATAATATATAAATTTCTGTGATCTCTTTCGTATCATTATTTTTTTTTTTAAATTAAACAGTAACTTGACTTATGCACACTTGTGTCAAGCCTTCATTCATTTAGGCAAATGTTACATATCAATAAGGTTTGTGTAATAAAGCTCAGTGCGAGATCATTATTAATTCCACCATTTAAGACCGCTACTATAGTAGTAGTAAATTATTGTTATGTTCCGGTTTCAAGGGTGGGTGAACCAGAGTAATTACAGCCACAAGGGACATAACTTCATAGTTACCAAGCTTGGTGGCGCATTGGTGATGTAAACCGCCAATCTCTACGAGCAGTGTTGGCCACATATTGGCCTATATACCTAATAATAACATATATTGAATTTCAACTTATGTATAGGCATATATTTCACAGCTATACCAGTTTCTTATAAAGCTGTTTATTAAAAAAGTATATTTATATAACATATTTACATGCTCAAAGGACTCATTTAGATATGGACTGATAATTTGTTTTATAATAATTAACAATTACAAAATATTAAAGCACAATTTGTGTGATGATTGAGTTGTAAATAATTATAATATTTTTATTAAATGGTCAAGATGGGTCTATTTTTGATGAAGTTAATAATCAAAGTTTAGCTTTTACATTGGGATATGTTATTTTTAACGCGTCTTCGTGGTGATGGGAATGGTACATATATAGATTTTGGATAATATCTACCCGATAAATAAGTAAATAATACAAATCCACCAAATATTTATATATTCAATCGGACAACTACGTTGGATAAAATTTAAAAACATATATTAGATAAAAACCTTCCCGAAAACACATATTACCTACATAGAACATCTCAACATAAAATTAATAATCAATGGTGTTGCTTGCACAAAAATACAAGATATAACATAAATATTACCTAAGCCATTTAAAAATAATTTGCATATAGAATTAAAAACAATAATTAATAACAATGACGGCGAAGCGGTCTGTACAAATCACACAGCGTTACTTGAGATTAATGTTTTTATCAGCTTAACAATGAATACTTAAAAAATCCTTCGAAATTATGATCAAAATATTATTGTCTCTTGTTAGCACAAAATCGTAACACGAATTGCCCACGCGCAGTCCACGACGGGAGGGCGTGACACAAACGTCATAATGAAAATTACTCTGATAGCAGTAAGGCGGTGCCATAGATAGCGTTTGTTTTTGCAACATTGCAAACTTCAAAGCTATATTATCCTAACTTTGATTTACTTCAGATATCGCTCTTAAATTATATTCAATACGTTTGCATATTTTAATATTATTTACTCATAGGTAGACAAGAAAATAGGATACATTTTTGTTTAGGATGATATTCGAATTTTTATAAGTACTAGCGTAGCGTAGCCCCGTCCCGGCTTCGCATGGGTGGACCAACGTATGTTTTTTTTTTTCATATTTTTACCTTTTATTTATATATTTTTGTTGCTTTTTTAACAATTGTGACAAAACCTCATGAAAATCCGTTCAGTAGTTTTGGAGCTTCTCACGAACATAGTTTTATAATATGTAGTGATTAGTAACTGCTTACCGTCAACAGCCGTCTGCTTTACCCCTATGGGTCACATTATATTATATGTTACAAAACCTTTCTCAATAAAAGGTCAAACTAACAACTAACGTACATCTGATAGCCCAATTATTATTTTTAGGCATTCAATAGCCCAATTAAAATGTTCAAACTTTCATCTCCTATGTATCCAAAAATGCACGACGACAAGATTTTGAGCCATTGACGGCTTTGCACAACCACTATGTGGCACAAGCTTTCTCCAGCGGTCCCCAAATGGTATACTTATAACCTTTACAAAAAGAGCCTACTAATTCCATAAATGCTGGGAACACACCTGCAAGCCCCGCGTGGAAGGTGGTATAAAGTGATCCTCAACATTTCCAACCTTATCATAAAAAAACTACAACATGTAACAGGAACGTTTTGCATGGATTCTAACGCATAGAGCAGCTAGTAAATGCATTTGGGCTATGCGTAGTTATCTCAGGTGGAAAGGACGCAACGGTAAAGCGTGTACTTCAAAATGAGGTTTACAAACTTGAATTCGCCTTACTGTTTCTTCCTTTCCAGTGACGTCATGTAATGTAATCATTAATTTAACAGTCCATTAATGTATGGGTCATTGACATTGACAACAGATTTAGGACTTAATGATAAGTGGTCACCACCGACCATTTCTCACATCGCCAATGCCACCAACCTTGGAAGCTCAGATGTTATGTCTCTTGTGTCCATAATAACACTGGCTCACTCACACTATAAGCTAGAAAACAAGAATACTAAGTATTGTCGTTTGAATATCTGATGAGTGATTATCCAAGCGAACTCGCAAGTTTGCATGATGCCTTACCACCAAGTCAAAAAAGGTATTGAGACGTATTTGAGTTCTTTTTGTTTAAGAGTATTTGGGTTTTTTTATAACAGTATCAAGTTTATCGAAGATTATTCTTACACGTGTAACGGCACAGATAAAAAACATTTTATTTATAATTATAGACTAATGTCCGGTTTATACTGGTATTCGTGTAACGATCTGTTTCGTTTACGAATAGTTGAATTATCTACGAGACGTTTTTCAGAAACCGACAATGGTTTGCTACTAATGGTTACAAAGCTACGATGTAGCTTATAGTCGGATAATCGTATGAAGATGAAATATGCTATACGTGAGCAGATTTGTCGTAGAACCGATGACCGTTGGGGAAAACGTGTTCTAAAGTGGAGACCGCGTCTCGGCAAACGTAGTGTAGGACGTCCTCAGGCACTGTGGAGTGGTTATTTAAGCAAGACGGCAGGCAGGAGCTGAATGCGAGTAGCCGAAGAAAGCTGCGGCGTTCATTTTGAAAGGGCTATGTCCCACAGTGGACGAATATGGCCTGCTGATGATGATGATGATGAGTAGATGGAATCGTTTTTTTTTTTATTTACGTATGTGTAATACATATAGATTTTACAACCACAGGAGAATTAAATACTTGCCAGCATAAATTTGACATCAAATTGGATAAGAGCTTAAATAATCTGTGTTATTCAGTATGGATTCCCAAAAAAGTTATGCAAATGAAGATGTTACAGGAAATTTGGAAGCAAAATTAAAGTGTATATTAGTAATTAATCGTAATAGTGCTGTATTATACAAAACAATATAATTATCAAGAAATATGTGTATAGCAACATATGTGTACGCAAGTAGGGTTATTAGAAAAACTCATAGAATACGTAAATAAAAGATTTGCTAATCTTCGTCAATTGGAAAAGGCTGTAGAAAATTTGGTGTACTAGGCTGACTAAAAACTATACTGCCTTACTGCACTATAAAGAAGGGGTGGAGCTACGTCAAAAGCTGCTGTATACAAGTAAGTATTTTAAGTACTTATAGAAGGTGGTAATATATCTGAGTTATAAGCTCACTCATTCTCGTTTTATTTCATTGAATAATACTTAAGTGAGTCAATATAATTGCGGAACACAAAGGAACATAATATTTTAACTACAGCGCAATCGTGATGCAATATCAAGATATATCTGACGCATAGATAACATTGCATGTTATAATGATCAAGACTTATTTTTAATGCAATCATTATGAACTATTGCACTATTTGTCGTTGTTCTTGCATTCGTGGATGATGATATACGGCATCTGTAGAGCTGTTCCGTAAAACTCACCTCAGAAGACGACAGAATGTGATAATCAGCAATATTTAGCACAATACTCCTAACATTTAAAATAAATACGTATTCAAATAGCGTCCGCCCTCACCTAAGTCCGTTTTGAACAATTCAAGAAATATTACAGAATGGTACCGCTGATGGCAAATGCTATCCGTATTTTCATATTCTAACGTGAAACAGCAATATTTAGTACTATTGTGTTTCGCTATGAAGAGTGAGTGAGCTAGTGTAACTACAGGCAAACACATCTTAGTTCCCAAGGTTGGTGTATTGGTTATATGAGAAATTATTAATATTTTTTCAGTACTAATTTCCATAGGCCATGTTTTTGTAGTGACCACGTACCAGCAGACGACCATAATGACGGAACGCCGACGAAAATAGAGAAAAAAACATCTCGTGAACTCAAAAGTGACTCTGTTTGTTTTTATGAAATTTAGTAGGATCTACGAAAGAAGCTTGAACCCAAAAAACATAGGCTCCTTTACAATCTTAAATCCAAGCAGGTAAAGCTAGTTAGTATTATAATTATATATTTCAGCTAATATAATAAACCCTTGAATTAATATAATTTATTTATTTTCAACCGACTTCAAAAAGGAGGAGGTTTGTTACCTCATAGTTTTTTCCCGCTTCTTTATTTTCTTTTGGTTGTTGAGGCGCGTGCCCGTGGCTGACACCGGCTCCAAATATAACAATAACTATAAAACTATGTACGTTACATAATCGTAAATCGACTTTTAAGTAGTATAATATTTTTCATTGCATTTTACTTAGGAGGACTCTAAAAATATGTTGAATACGCAATTATTTTTATTACTTTTTAGTGCATATTAGTTTAGCAATACTCGCAAAAATCTTTGTTTTTGAGAAAAAATAATATCCTTTTTATATTATGTATATTATAATACATATATTTAAAGCCTGTTTAATTAAACACCATTCTTAAATAATTAAATAAGATCGAAATATTTGGATGTTATTGAAATTAAAGGTCACAATTAAAAATGTAGTTTTACGAAGGCGTTCTAGATTGAATTAATTTTTAAGCTCGATTTGAAACAATTCGCAAGGTTTAATATTACTTTGTTACCTTATTTGGAATTAATATATTAATTCTGTACTACAATTGGCCTCACAGTCAATAAGTACCTTCTTATAATGGTGAACGGCTTTGTATGTCGATCTTTGTTATCGGAAATGAGTTATTTTACGTGACTTAGGGACTATTCCTTAATTACGTAAGCCTATTTTTACTAATTTTGACCCCCTTTTCAGTGGTGGATTAATAAATTTCTCTCAACAATAGCCTGTAAATTCCCACTGCTGGGCTAAATGCCTGCTCTCCCTTTGAGGAGAAGGTTTGGAACATATCCCACCACACTGTTCAAATGCGGGTTGGTGGAATGCACATGTGGCAGAATCCCTATGAAATTTCTCACATGTAGGTTTCCTTACGATGTTTTCCTTTACGGCTGAGCACGAGATGAATTATAAAGACAAATTAAGCACATGAAACAGGGGCGCTTGCCTGGATTTGAACCCGCAATCATCGGTTAAGATGCACGCGGTCTAACCACTGGGCCATCTTGGTCCTAAATTTCTGCCGCCCCTACTGATTATTGAAATTCAATACTTTAGTTTACCTGCCAATCATATTAATTACATTTATTCTGAAATTGCAAAACATATGATCTGTGTTCTATCGTCTTCATTACATCGGTTACTATATAACTTTTGCTACCCGCTATGCAGTGATGAGTATACGGATTACGGACGTAATGTATATACATATAATTATTGCAGTAAGATAAAAAAAAATTGGGCCAAATTTGCTGCCCCTCTATGTCTGCCGCTATAGGCTCCAGCCTACTTAGCCTATTGGTAAATCCGCCACTACCTCTATTACAATAAAAAATAAGAAAAGGACGACCTACTGCCCCCTGTTCATTATTCATTATGTAAGAATCTAAAGGAAAAATGAATACAAGTTTGTTTTATTTTAATGTTTATTTTTCAAAGTTACAATTTTTTGAAATGATTATTTGTGATTTTAAAGGTTCTAAAGGTACGTATTCAAGTTAACGACGGCAATCACACAGCTTCCCACGTTTTTCAAATAATTTTAACTTTGCGCATTTTTTTCATCTTACACTATCGAAATTCCTTCCTACACCCTCGTAAGAAAACATAAGACATGCCCTACTTAAATCCTGTTTCAAACGTAATAAATGAATGACCCTTACAGTAGAGTTAAATGACAGAAATCGTCATGTGAGGAAAAGCGTTATACATACCAGTTGCCTGGTATGGCATCTCTCTCTTTCTCTTTTTATCTTTTCTCTCTTTTTCTTTATATCTCTGTCTCTCTCTTTCCTGTGCGAATTCATTAGAACTTTTTTGTTATTAACAATCGAACGCCTGAAAAATATCAATAAATGTCATATTTTTCAAATGATGTCATTGTTATTTTCCAAATCAATAGCAAATCGGAATAAGGAAATTCGTATTCGAATTTTGCTTATTCTGTATAGCAATTCCATTGAAAAATATGAGTAAGGAAATATACAATGCACCCGTAATTATATACCTCGTAAAGACATTGGAGCTATATAAGAAAATTTGGATATTCCATACATCGCTTGAGATGATACATCCCATGTGCCTGTAGTTACACTAACTCACTCAACCTTCAAACCGGAACACAACAATATATGGTATTTATCGGGCAAGCCCAAAGGCTTACCACCTAGTGAATATTATATATAAATAATGAAATTAAAAGAATACAAGCAATGATCCAAATTAATTAAGGAATTGCTAATATTTGAGTTAGAAGTGGCGACGACAATAGCCCAGCCATTGCAGTATTGACGCTACCACAATTATACCTACTATTATTTATAATGTTCGCTATGTAAGTATATATATATGTATATAATATACATTAAATTTACGCTTATATTTAGCGAGGCAAACTGGTAACGTCTTGCGAAAATAATATTTACACAATTGAATTGTATTTAAATTCTTATTGCTATGATAATCTGCGGAATATTATTAACACATTTTTTTCCATATTCAATTATATCTCGCATTTTCATTTGAACTCAGTCGGATATAATATTAACGCTAAATACTGAATGTAAATAACTTTTATAATTTAATTAGAATGACTAATAAAATTTAGAAAATTGCATGAATGAAAAAAAAAACAAAATATTTTATTACAAAAATTATTATTACGATTATATAGATTTGCTTAAAATGGTAAAAGCTAAAACTTCTCTCACGGTAACACGGTCTCTGAACCAAAGTCGATTTTTAATTTTTGTTGTGTTCTAATGTCAAGTAATTTATCATTCTCTCGTCACCATATTTTGATTTTTGGATATTATTAGTATTTAAATATCATCGAATAATAAATAATGTATAACGATTTGTAATGCTAATTTAATTACAAATACACAGTACGCACAAATGTCTAAACTTGAGAACAGCAATTTTGGTTATTCTTTTTTGTAGTGGTTTTAAATTTCGATATCCTTTTTTTTACTCACATGTGTGACAATTTGTTTTAATTAAATATAATGATATTCTTACCACCGAATGCAATAATACCTTGTAGCGGATACATTAAAAAAAAAGAGCGCGAGATCCCCTGTCACTGTCAATTTTGGCGCGAAGTTTGGGTGTTTCGGACGCATTATTTCTGAGTCATAGAAAATTCGTCCATTTAATTGGTTTTTGTTGTTAATTCTTATTCACTTAAAGTGATTAATACTATTGTTGATTTTTATTTTGAATATAAATGGGTAAGAATATACATATAATATATGTTAATTTAGTAAAAATATATTAGACGAGACTTGATTTTCTAACGCGTGTATATCTTTGTATTTTAATAACGCGTGCATCTTAACCGATGATTTCGGGTTCAATCCTAGGCAAGCTCCACTATATATGTGCTCAATTTGTGTTTATAATTCATCTCATGCACGGCGGTGAAGGAAAACATCGTGAGGAAACCTGCATGTGTTTAATTTCATCGAAATTCTGCCACATGTGGTGTGTGTGCCACTCTTAGTGGCTTTTAATTTACTTTACTTTACTACTCTGTAATAATAATTAGAAGTTAAATAGTGTTATTACTAATTAAACGAGGCAATAATTTTGTACTGATAACAAAACAACAACGTTATCTACATCTAGCCCTTTATCTTTAATGTTTGTTTGTAAATCTTGTAATTATATGTCATGAATTACATTGTAACGAGTGTATCTTAGAAAACTTAAACTGTTCCATTTAGAAATCTCAATCAAATTAATTTTTTGTTGTTGTTTGGAATAGACGATTAGTTTTTACACATGTGTTGAAATTTGATGAAACGTTTATAAAAAAAAACTATTTAAACAGATTAAAAATTTGTTGTTTCGAATTTTTGTTGAAATCGATTCGACCAGTCTGAATAATAAAAGTATTGTTATCGACTGTCCAAAGAAGCATTTTAATATGCAGTACCTCACCTCATTGCAGCTCGATCACAGCAGCCATTTTCAACGATAAACTTTTTATTCTTAAACTCTGTAGTCCGATACGACGGTAGTTCGACATTACTGGAGATATGAGTAGGAGCAAGAGCAACGCCTTCAAATATTTGAATTCTGAATGTTTATTTATTTTGTATTAGAAAGACCAACTACAAACTGTTATTGGGATTTTTTGGCGCCAAGACCCTTTAAAGTTTGACTTGCCTAGTAATCATGATCTTTCATCATACTGAACATATTGACAAATTTATACGGCATACATATAAGAACTTATTCTACGTCGTGGTGTTCTCAATCAAACTCAATTTTTCAATAGTCTAACACTAAATAATATAAAGAGCCGAAATGATCAGTACTTAATCGAAGATAACCGAAGATAGTTGTGCTTGTATTCATGCTCACAGTTAAGGAAAATATCGTAAGGTAACCTGCATGTGTGGGATGAACAAGTGACACATGAGGAATTGACACATTGTGGAAGTCCGCAACAAGGTGATGGATAAACGCCAAAACTTTTCCCTGAGAGACATTTAAGGTTATGATTTATTTTAAATATTCCAGTTTTAAGTCTCTGACGCGA
The DNA here is from genome assembly GCF_905220365.1 of Vanessa cardui. NCBI lineage: Eukaryota > Metazoa > Arthropoda > Insecta > Lepidoptera > Nymphalidae > Vanessa > Vanessa cardui. The sequence continues at coordinate 2,219,951 of NC_061129.1, forward strand.
TTAAGACGTATAGTACAACACAACTTAGATGTAGCATCAGCAAAATTAGTAAAACCGATCACATCCGAATTGGGTACGCTAGCCCAAATTATCAATATTTATTCCTCGTGCAATTTCAATCTTTGCACAAACGTAATAACTTGTAATATCATATGACCTAATATATTCGTCAATTTGACACGTCGATTTACATACGCTTGCTGTCTCTTGCTGAATGGCGCGATAAGGAGCTATTACTATTTGTTGTGTAAATCGGCAGTGATTGGTTTTATTTTCATTCCATTGCATTTTGCGATGCTACATCTAATTTGTGTCGTACTATACGCTCCATAATGATCGAGGCATTAGTCTATCCGAAACCTGCCACGCATTACACACAGCTAGGGCTCAATTTTATTTACGTGCTGGTGAAAATACTGGGGCACATCATTACATCGTCTACGACGATTGAAATCAATACACAAAATAATGAATGATTTAAAAACTAAATGTAACTTAATGCTAATGAAAACAAAATGTGACTTAATTCTGGTGGCCTTTTTTTTATTTTTTTGAAACCCCAATTATTTCATGATAAACCATTTTATTCGTTTTTAAAATGAATTAGTAAAACCTTTTTTTTTTTATTTAAAGAGTATTCATAGTATTCAATTATTATATACGAGGGCTAATTAATAGATAAATAATGTAAATGAAACCGGATTAGTTAAGCATATAAATTCTTACATCATACAATATAAAAAATACATTATTTTCGTTTATTTTTTTCCATTTGAATTTGAAATTAACAACTTATTATTATTACCTAATAAAGGTATATACAAATATATGTACATAAGTTATTATATAATAATTAGAGCGACATATACATTTAAATATCAAAATTTTCCGACACGTCGTCTGTGCATGGAATTCAATAAATAGAAACGCAGACTTAATACTTTAAAAAATAGTTTAATTATATGGACTATTTTATTTTTTTAAATGTTCAACTACATATATAATATGATGTTTATATATCCATTAACCCACAATATAGCAATGCAATAGCATGTATATGGAAGCATCTTTCAATATATGATAGAAGAAGAAGCATATCTTTCATATACATTTTAAAACCCAAACCATAAAAGGTTTATAAAACCCTATTTGCGGTATCTAGACACTGAATTAACATGTACTTAATTTGCGTTTATAAATCATCTCGTCTTGGTCAAGGAAAGTTTCGTGGGAATACATGTGTGGCATTACATATCGCCCCATGTGTATCGACCACGTAGAAACATTACCGTATATACAAATATATATACCTCAAATGAAAAGATATGTGTGATACTTTTAGTTGCCGTCCGTGATTTCGTTCGCTTTATATGATTTGTTTGACGGATATTCAAAGTTACATTCACATTTATAATATTAGTATATATTACACATAAAAACCGTGGGTCTGGTATGCTGGTTTGGTCTTTTTTTGCGAAAGAATGAAGCAACGCGTTTTTTTTTTCAATTTATGTACCAGATAATGATGTATATAAAATTATACTTTACGAGTATATCCCAGAGTAAAAACAGAATCCACGTGTAAATATAATAATTTAATGTAAAAGACAGTCGTGTCTAAGGTCTGCGATACCGTTTACAGTGTCTGATAAATGTGTTAACTTGTTGCCTAATAGGAGCGATCACGAACTTACGATTGATCCACTTATGTCTGGCTTCGTCTGTTTGATTTCGTGATTAAATAAACGAATATGTTAAATGTATCTGGATTATACTCGATTTCAGTCACCTTTTGGATAAATCATTGCTAAAAATATACATAAATCTACGGTCGTTGTGGCATAAAGCTCTTCTTGTACATGAGTAAAATACTTGTATCTTATTCTTTAAAAGGTAGAATAGAATCGGAGCCAATGAGCCACCCCAAGGTGTTCATCACCACCCATAGACAATGGCGCTGTAAGAAATATTAACCATGCCTTACATCGCCCTTGATATAAACAATACTGGGTACCGCTTGGCTGGGCTACTGGGTACTATTAGTATTCTACCAAACAGATATTTCTGATGAGTGGGGAAAACAAAGCCCTACCACACATATATACCTGAATATTTTAATTTAAAAATATTAACTAACATTATTCCTTCAATGTATTACATCGCGTGAGTAAATGTTTATTTTGTATATTAACTTATATAATATAAATTGATTTTTTCAATTTGAAAATCATGGTATATGTGTAAATTGCAATTATAGATTTGTCTTGACATTATTATGAGAAACTCTTAAAATTCTTACACAACAGAGACAAGAATTAACAGGACTTGATTGAATAATTAATGTGAAATGACAGCCACGTAAAGAATTTTAGCCAAAATATATTTAGCAAACCTTCAACCAACGCTCGTTTCACGATCTCTCAGCATGCATAAGGAATGCATATAATAAATACTGGATTACCTTATATTAACCAGTAATCAGCTTGCAACAAATTTATAATAATACATTTATACATTATAGTATAAGATAGGCGGCCTTACGCATTTTGTATAAGGCCGCCTGAGTAGGTACCCAGTCATCAGTTAGCCCTAAACATCAATACTCATTTTTGCTGCGTTCCAGTTTGCAGGGTGAGTGAGCCCGTGTAACTACAGGCACAAGAGACATAACATCTTAGTTCCCAAGATTGGTTAATAATTCTTACATCGCCGATGTCTATGGGCGGTGTTAACAACATACCATGAGGTAGCCCATATGCTCGTACGCCAACCTATACCATAAAGAAAAACTTCTTAGAACAATGAAAATTGTCAGCAATTGTGTAAATTTCGTTTAAATAAAACATATTAACATTTCATAAATAGAATAAGAATTATTCATAAGGCATATATTATAACAATACATGTTGAACCTACCACTTTTCCCTCTTAAAATTTATAAAACTATACCCAGGATCATTTTAGAATATCGAACGTACGAAACGACCTTATTTCCAAATAGTGCCAATATAATTCCAAATAGTTCCAAAAAGTGCAATTGCATTTTCACCATAATGTCGCTCTTATAAATGAAATGAAAATATCATATCAGTTATAGTTTTGATGCTACGCAGCTCTGTGGAAGAGTCACCTTAGAATATTTTCCCAAAATAAACATCCTGACGTTATTTACGCTGATCCGCTTTTTGGCTGTGATATTTGAACCTAATAATGTATGAACCCTTCTTCAGGGTTTGATATTTACTATAACAATACGAAATAAATATATTATTTGTTATCAATATTTCCGAATTAATAATCCTTTCTATGCGTTTTTATAAATTTATTAATTTATCGTTTAGGGTGAGGTTGAATCTTAAACAATTGTAAATGATTTTATTTACAGCGCATTGGAAGGTAAGGATAATTCCGCACTGTAAAAAATTATCGCTTAGTTACTGCTTACTTGAAATGTTAAGTATTTGTCTATATTGCCTATTGCGATTTAAAAGTCGCTGGATAAAATAAACAAAAAATAAATATTGGACAACATCACATACATTATTCTGATCCCAATGTAAGTAGCTAAAGCACTTGTGTTATGGAAAATCAGAAGTAACGATGATACCACAAATACCCTGACCTAAGACAATATAGAAAACTAATGATAATCTACATCGACTCAGCCGGGAACCCAAGAAAACCGGTGTACACACTACTCGACTTTGGAAGTCTATGAACTAAATCGCGAAAATAAAAATCGCAAAGTACGCCCGCAGTGCGACGTCAGTCTAAATTTCACTTTTCTAAACAACTTTTTCGTTGACGTAAACAAATGCTACGGGTACAAAGGTCTGCGTCTATAAAGTCGTATGTACACGTAGTTATATTCGACTAAAGCCTGCAATTATTTAGATGTAGGTCAAGGCGAACCTTGTACATTTACTGGTATTCGTGAAATTTTACGTATTCATTCGTATAATACTGTATTTATATTTGAGACTATGTATAGCTTTATCTAAGTATTAGCAAATAATAATAATAAAATAAAAAATACAAAAATGAATAGAGATGGGTTGGGTTGCCTGGAAGAGATGGCTAATTAGCCATAAGGCAGGCATATCACAACACTTTAGATATATACTATTTTAATTTTAAGATTTTGTATTTGTACTATAAAGAATAAATAAATAGATAAGAGATGCTAGAAGTATTCCTCATTGAATATAAATTACGAATTCCAAATTTTAATTTTAATTATTAGTTAAAACGTACATTCTTATTAATTTACCAATATTGTATTTTTATATTATTATGACAGAAATATAGAAATATAAGATTTTAAATTAACATGGTTACATTTATTATTATTAGATTCAGTCTCGTGAACAAGACATTCGTAGATAATGTCGAAATATCGAGCTCCACCGAACAAAAATAAAAAACATGGTAAATATACCGAAATTAATAATTTTAATATATAAATCATCTTTATGTGTGCAACATTCAGTTACAACTAGATTGCAAGTTCCGATTTGTTTTATTTATATAGAAAGGCGAATAATGATCCAACTAAATGTGGGTTTCACCGCAAATAGTCACGACCACGAGCACTATAAGAAATAATCATTTCATTATCAAATTATCCAATGAGGGTAACAGGCGAATTATTAAAACACTTATCTGTCTTCGCCTAACGAATAGAACTTTAAGTAAAAAAGAAAGAAAACTTTTTGATGTCGACAGATATTAAACACATAATGACTTACTACTAGAGGAACTAGTTCTGGAACTACTGGACTACTCAGTAAAAACAAACTCGTTAAGAGTTAATAACGAAATCGTCGTAGAATCCAATGCGAACTTTTTATTATATACTAGCGACCCGTCTGAGCATCGCACGGGTACAATGCTGACACTAAATATACTACAGAATGTCTTATTACGTTCTATATCTTCAATATCTTTAAAAAATTGCTTATGGTTTAGGTTAAACAATTCATAGTTTATATAAGTATACCAAAAAATTATATATATTTTTTTAATTCAATCAATTACAAAGGTTTTAGTGTCTTAAACGTTACGAGGTCTAGTAAGCCTTGTACCGGTATTGCGATAGGATTCGTACGAGGTCTTAAACGCCTCGTACCGCAGGAATGGAAAGTTTTTAATAAATGATACCACAGCGAACGTAAAGCAAATGCTGCAAAGGACCATGTTGATCTAAATTAAAGGCACATTGTATTTAATGTTTTATTAATTAATTACATAAGGATTAATGCTGTATTGCTTAAAATAGCCTCGAAAATAAGCAATTTGTCGTAAAAAGTAAAGGATAATAAACGTGGGTTATCCCTAAGAAAATGTATTTACGATCTTTGTAAGCTCTACAATTATCTAGTACATTATTTTGACCTAGGGTTATGCCAGTGTTTACAATGTAAGCGCAAAAAATGTGTTTATATACGACACCACTTAGGAAACTTTAAAATTATCATTGCTTCTAGACTATATTGTACATGTATTATACATATAAAACTTCCTCTTGAATCAATAAATCTGTTAAAAAAAAACTGCATCTAAATCCGTTGTGTAATTTTAAAGATCCAATCATACTCAGAGACCGGCAGCGGTAAGCAACTGTTTTATACTATGTAATGATTTGCAATACAAAATGTAGATTGTAATGATGGATTGCAATAAAAATAACTCGCAGGCAACATTAACATAAATATTACTTAAATAAAATTATAAACGAGATAAAGCAATTACACGAACAAGTCCATGGAGTTGCACAAATAACATTCAAATAAATATTCGTAATGGAAATTTAACTCTTGCGTATAATCGTGTTTGGCAAAAGAAGCATTTGGTGCCATTGCAACAACCATAGTATCTAAGATATTCGGTTCACCAGGTCTGATTACCTTCAAGCCAGAACACACAGTTGAACTCAACAGTAACATAAATAAGGATGTTACATAGGTTGGTACAGGTAGAAAGATCTACACAGTCCAGCTGTGGTAGTTGGACGGGTAAATGATCTCAGTGTATATTTTCATTCCACTTTGGTGCTAAAATTATTTATAATATTTCACGTTCAAAACACATGACGATGAAGCAATTCTACAAACTTTCCAAAGCGTACAACGTAATATAACGCGGAACCTTTATAGACGTTCGTACAATTATACAGAAATAACTCGGTACAAAGTCCAGCGTCACGCCCACAGTTTTATTTTTACACCGTCGATGTTTTAGCGAGGGTTTCCCCGAAACTTTTACATGATACAGCAACATTTACGGACTTATTCATTGGCTTAACCCGAAAACTGGAACTTAGTAGACACAAGACAAATAACTTCTGATAATTCAATAAAACGATCATCGCTATTACTTCATTGAATCTTGTGCGTCGCGTACAAATTGTTTTACGCGCGTTTCACGTTCGTTACTACTGTTGTTTTTTTGTTCTAAGCTATCTAGTCGCCTACATAGATCGCTTAGTTTGATTGTATGTATGTAGTATGACATGAATCCTTCGTAGCAGCAGTACTGGCTTCAAATCAGGTGTGACCAAGAAAAAATAATAAGGTTCCTCTGTAAATAAATTCTCAGCAGTAGTTAGAAGTCTGAATGTTGGCAGTATTGACACTCTTCGTGGCGTGCCTTGAACAGCACATAAGGCTAATTCTCGAGTGGGATCGCCGTCGTCTGTTTACAAGATTGTAGAGCTAACCTGCCCCCGCACTATAACATATGTATTAGGCGTCGTATGCTAGTCTCCGTACAGAGCCATCGTCATGTAAACTGCGATTAGGACACAATTCTTTGCAAAATACAAACAGATAATGTCCAATTTTTTGCCTGCGACTTTTCTCGCGTGGAAGTCGAATGTATATACAGATTAACTTTAAACATTATTACATTATCTTAAGACCTCTTTCGTTTTCGTGTGTATAAAATTTATGGCCCTTGCTTTGATAGTTTACGTTACGTGGATGATGAATCAGTCAATCAGGGCTTGTTATTTTAAGATGTTTTACCATCGAGAAAAATTATTGTAAACTTGACGCTCACAGAAATGGGTGATTAAAAAAGACTTTTAATTAAAAGGCACCAAATGAGTAAGCAAGTCTAGCGTGGGTGTCCAGAATTAGTTCTGTGGGAGACAATTAAACTAATCACAGCTCCACAAAGGCCAGCGTTCTGTGACGCGACTAATCATTAATTAACCTTCATAGTTCATACATATTCGACAGGATTTTTGACCTAGATATTTAACTTATTATATTTAATTAGGAGTATTTAATGGTCATTTTAACTTTTAGGTACAAAAGGTTATATGACTTTTAGGCAAAAAGTTTACATTATTAGTGCTGAATAGTAAATCTGTGTTTGGACACACTGTTGGGCTCTGTAATATATCCTACGGAGATGGTGAAATGTTGTTTTTTTTTAAACCAGTGCATTCCCCAAAGGTTGCCTCGAAGAGATCGCTGTTTTGGCGATAAAACCTCTTGTTGCAAGTAGTAGTATTAGGTATTGGTGCAATATAGCATATAAATAAGGTTGAAGAATGGGTTTAGAATAAATTACAAATAAAATACGACCTCGTATGTTAGAATCGAGAGTCGAGATGGCCCAGTGGTTAGAACGCGTGCATCTTAACCGATGATTGCGGGTAAAAACCCAGGCAAGCACCGCTGATTCATGTGCTTAATTTGTCTTTATAATTCATCTCGTGCTCAGCAGTGAAGAAAAACATCGTGAGGAAACCTGCATGTGACAAATTTCATAGAAATTCTGCCACATGTGTATTCACCAACCCGCATTGGAACAGCGTGGTGGAATATGTTACAAACCTTCTCCTTAAAGAGAGAGGAGGCCTTTAGCCCAGCCAGAGGAATATACAGGCTGTTCTTGTTGTTGTTGTTGTTGTATAATGTATTATATATAACAGATAGATGACAATTTAAATTATTAAAAAATAATTATTATAAAAAAAAGATTATAATCTAACAATTATTTTTTATCTTTTATAGTCTCGTTAGTTATGGATTCTGAGAATTTTTTTATGTGCTAGAATCTTCTGAACAAAAAAGCTTATACAACCCTATTTCTACTACGTACTAAATAATCATATAATTCAATTCAAGTCTTTCTTAATGAAAAGTTATAAATACATACAAAGAGATTATAAAATTTGAAAAAATAATAACCGAAACTTCACATTTAGATTAGAAAATCAAACTACACGCATTTAGTAAAAAAGGCATATGAACCCCGATTTTTTAATTTAAAAAAATCACCAGTATAGAAAATAAACCATATCAGTCAAACAAAAAATAATATAGTTACATAAACAAACAGTCAATCAAGATTTTAAACGTCAAATGTTGATAGAAATACGGCTTTACCCGACATTCACGATCTATTCTCATGAAACCAGATGTTTTTCGGATTGTGGAACAGAAAACATTTTTAACAAGTCGTTTTAATAAAGGTTGAATCGAGAAACAACAGTTATATACCTCACTCATAAAATTTTACACACATTGTGTTTTGCATATTTTTATAACCGTTTATTTTTGTATTCATTTGCATAAATAATTTTCCTTCTCAATTAACACACCTCGGTAGAATAAGTTTTGTTTTCATGAAATACATATACGAGAATTTTAAGGTATAGACAATACGTCTTGGGATTTTTAGACTTTTTGTGTTACTAAAATATGTTTGTCTACATACGACTGAACCCGAAAAAAACTTAACTTATTCTGGTAGTATTATACTTAAATTACTTACTACCAGATTTGGAAGTTATACAAAATATTTTGAGAATAATAATTTTACAGTTTGTTATCTTACATTAAATGCTAGCTAGTGGTCAAATTACGATCCCGAATTCAGAACAGATATACATGAAACTTAGCACTTCATCATCATCATTACTCGTATCATTATATCATAAAAAAAGAAATCAACGTGTTATTACATTAATTAATTTATTTGACGAAAATTAGACCGGCATTTTAAACGTAGTTGTAGGACGTCCTCAGGCACGGTGGAGTGACGATTTACGCAAGGCAGGCAGGAGCTGGATGCGAGTAGCCGGAGAAAGACCACAATGGCGTGCACTTGGAGAGGCCTATATCCAGCAGTGGACGAAAACGGGCTGATGATGATGATGATGAGACCGGTGTTTTTATTCGATTTACCATATCCAAAAATCCTAAGAAGCAGAGAACTTGAAAAGTCTGGTGTTTCCTTGCTTCAGAAAGCACGGAACTGAATTCGCACTTGGCCTTTGTACACTCTTGCTGGTGATTTTATTGTACCCCTATGTCATTGCCACGTGTGTGTGTGAGTACACGTGTGCGCTACAATAATGTGATGCGTATGTAACCGGCTTCCATACTTTCCGCCCATCGCAGACAAAGTCCAGCTTAGTTTATTATTTTGTCAATGAAAAAACTTTTTTTTCTTTTAGTTAAAAATAGTTACAGCCGCTGGCAAATGGAGTTGGCGCCTAATCGTTAGGGATTACCACCACGTATCATCATCATCAATCTTAGTATTTGAGGTATTATTTCCCTTGGGCGTATATTGGGCGTGTACTCCTTCACCCATCAAACCAGCACACAATAATAGTAGCAGTCACTACTACCAGTAGTAGAGATAAGTAGTTTTTTTAATTATAGATTTGTAATATTTTAATGAACTATTAGCCCACGAGTAAATGAACTCGCTTACTCATATAAACCAGGTCCAGGTATTCTCCACGCAGCGTCAATCGCACGCGCAGGATGCGTGCGAATGACGTCACTAGTTATTCTCGATACCCGTACATGCGCTAGCGCATCGATTCACGGCGGGTTTCTCCGGGTTTTTGTAAACTAAATAGCTTCTGTGTATAATTATATATTTTAATCTTAGATAAATAAATTACATTAATTATGAACAAAGATAGTAATCACGATAGATGATATAATGATACCCCATTCCTGTACCGAGGGGCCTTTCAAAATTCTCGAACCTATACTCATGCACCTGCCAACAAATATACTCGTACACACAAGTACCCAAGAATTCGAGAAAAGCATGAGATGGTATACTAAAGTATCAAGACTAATCAATATTAATACATTCAATAAAGAAAATACCTTTACGTCTTGTAACAACTAATTCTATTTAAAATATGTACCGTGTACAGATATGGCCCTCCCTGTTAAACTTTCGTTATTTATAGACAGTTTCCGTCTCGCCTCGTGTTCCTCATCGCCGAGGGTCGTGACCATGTCCGTGGATTGAATGAATTATTTCTCCAGAGATAATGATCTGACTGTGTATCCAACTGCGAAAATAGTATGCAACTTGGAGAGTATTGTTTCCACAATAAGAATGATTATGCATCTTTTTAGAAAAATACCACAAATTTCTCTTTTATCTAAATTATTTACAAAAATATTAACAAATATGTTCGATATTCAGTGACTTTAAAATCCTGCCTACCTACCTATATACTATACACTACTGTGTTTACATATATAACACATAGTGTATCTTAATAAAATTTATACTAATCTCGACACTCAAAAATGTGTTGTTCATTCAATCATTCATCATCATTCGAGATGAGATTAAGGGCATAATTGCATTCACTGAACCAAAGGCTGTTGGAGCAGACGATTCATAAAGTTGTCGCTGGACGTTGGCGCCACCAACCTTGAAAGCTTAGTGTCGCTTGTGACTGCAGTTGCCTTGACTGATTCAACCTTCAAACCGGAACACAACAATACTAAATATTGCTGTTTTACGATACAATATCTGATGCGTGGGTGGACCCAACCCAAACGGTCTCACATAAAGCCCTATTGGTAAGTGAAATATGGCGGTAAATCTTTGTGCGAGGAGCACCGTAGAACAGCCATTTCTTGTAATAGTTGACCACCATTGGCTAAATAAAGAACATTAGGAACTAAGATTATTGTTATTGATTGATTACAAAAAGGTGCTGTACTGATAGTTATAGTTAATATTGAGAAACAAATAAAAAAGTAACTTACTCGTATATTCAAAAGTTAAGGTTTTCTTTTTTTTTAATTATCTGTGTTACTTTCATTCAGGTAACAACGCTATTAAAAAGAATAACAATCCTGAACTATATGATAATATAATAGAATTCTTATATCAGACCAGACTCGCATCACGTAGACAAAGTACCTAGATAGATAAAAAGACCTGCTACGCAAATGTAAAAGAGTCATTATAAGCTATTAGCATTAGTCAGAGGTAACTTTGTATCGTAACGTCGCCACAGATATACTAACGACATTGGGATAATATTTATTATCACATCACAAAGAAAAAAAAATTCTTAACGCCCATCTTCTTAAAAGTCAGTTGATTCCTGTATTCTCTCTAAACATTGTAATACCTATTTTTGTAACGGTATAATAATTAATATCACATTGAAAAATATAATGATTATATTTATTAATAAAACTGTATCTTAGTACTTTTAACAGTAAAAGTTACTTTTTAGGAATAATATCCATATGAGCAAATCATTTCATTTCTTTTAAGTTTATTGTATTTTATTACATAACAAAATCAAAGTGTCGCTATAAAACACATACCTTTAATATTCGCAGTAAATAAAACTGAACCGTTATTTTCAATTAGCAACAAGAAAGAGATTAAAGATTAACTAACGAAGACATAAGTTGTGTCGATGCCAAATTACATAATAAACAGTCAAACTATTAAATTACATTTATTTATTGACGAACTTTTATTTATGGCCAAACTTTTTAAGAAATATGCTGACACTCAAGCCTAATCCTTAGGGCTAGGATTGAATTTAATCAAAAAATATTATATATATACATATGTATATTTTGGTAAATGACGATCACTTGGAGGTAGAACTTTGTTTAAGCGCATCTGAGAAGGTACCATCATCACATATTCTACCGATAAACAAGAATAATTAGTATAGTTGTGTTATGGTTTGAAAGGTGAATGAGCCAGTCTAATTACGGCTTTAGAGCTTACCATCAAGACGTATAATTATTAATTTTGATACTTATAAAATCAAAATATACATTCTTAAAAGCACTATACAAGATTAAATTTAAAACGAATCTATCGCTTATGTAGAATTTAGATTTAAACACAAATAAATGATAACAAACTCAGTATATTTCTCTTAAGCCTAATCGTCTGGGAAATACTGGGAAACTTCGTATTAAATGAACGCTTCATTCACTAATTCCTCAAAACGATGAACAGATTGGTTAACGCATCAGTTTTCCTCAAAACAACCTTGTTGCTGTATGACCTGTATCTACTGTACATAAAAACCTCTTTTAAAAATAAAAACACGAAGACGTTTCTGTTAAACAAACAAATGTAAATCAACGCTACGATTAATTTTATTTCACAGCTAATTTGTAAATCAACGACGCAACGTGTTAACAGTCTCGGAGTTCGACCTTTGATTACATTGTGATCTGAATTAAACGTAAAAAAAACTCACATGTAAACAATTTTGACAAGAACGCAAGGCATAAATTCTTGGCTAGTTTATAAGACTGCAGATGAAATGACAAGCCTTTATTCTAAATTTCTGCTCGTCCTTTAATTGATATACATAGAGTCTCTTACCTCATTACACATCTCAATATTTTTTATGATATAAGACGAGCAAATGGTCACTACCGCCTGTAGACAATCGCGGTGTAAGAAATATTAATCATTACTTACATCACCAATGCGCCACCAATCTCGCGGGCTTAGTTAACCTTGTGCCTGCAGTAACACTGGCTCACTCACCCTTCAAACCGGAATACGGAAATACTTTGTAATGTTATTAGGTAGTAGAATATCTGATGAGTGGGCCATACCTACCCAAACAGGATTAAAAGTAGGAGGAGGAAAAGCGCTTGCACTTAACGCTTCTACTCTTTAATATTTCATGCATACACCCTTGAGAAGGACTTTCTTGACCAAAATTGATCAGTACAATATGATATTATCACGATATTTATAGTTGCAAGAGCCGGGAACACCTAAAAGTTAGAACCTACTATTGCATGACACTCGATTGTATGATACTAGACTTTAATCTTATTCCACGATTGTGGATACAAGCCCCGGTTACTATCACTGTTTGTATACTTGAAAATAAATCTTATGAACTATTTCCATATTTTGGTTCCAATTGTGTAGAAATAGAGTTATCCCATTTCAGTCAATTCAAACCCCTTTATTTTTGCATCTCAAGTTCATTGATCATGCAAATACATTAAGCAAATATTGTGCATTATAACTTCGAATAAAACGTTAATTAATCAGTAACGAAGGACACTTCCCTTAAAAAAAAAAACACAATATAAGTATAAAGTCCAAAGACGTGTTTTTTACAAACATAATAATGTGAGTACTCACTTCGTATCTCCTTCGAATAAAACTAAACAGACTGTTTGTGACTCATTGTGCGCGATTTTATAGGTATGTGTATCCTTTAAAAATTACACTTATCATTCTTTAATTAAATATACAGTAGAACGAAGAAATCAGTTCGGAACTGATGGGGTTGCGATTTACTCTGATAAGATGTACAAGTGAGCGTTTTTGATGCACTGTGTTTGATAAACTTAATAAAGTATATTATATTATGAAAGTCTACGCGTGTGTCCAATTATCCGAATCCAGGTTCGAAATTAATTCCAATAATCGGCGTTCTACTGTAGTTTCTCAGTTTGGCTCACACGTTCAAGCTTCCTGCATCTTTAAGGGTTATAGCCTATGTAGTATGACATGTTATAGCTAATGTCTTATATCATCTATAGTAAATGTCTACAATAGTAAATTCCAATCGTGACAAGAGCTACAAAGAGGTTATTTGCCTAATTCGTGTTTGGATTATGCTAGAGGAAGGTTACACGAAGGTGCTTTAAAACTTCAACCCGTAGCGAGCGTAGAAGTTAACATAAATATCAACTACGATGACAGTGATAAGAGAATTTATGGCTTTTGTCCAAAAATGCCACATTTATGGGTCATTTCTTTAGTTTTGTTTAAATTAAATTGTATCAAAAACATTATTTAGCATGTTATGTCAAATATTTTCTCTCTTTCTGTCAAACTTGATTATTCATACAAAAGAAGAAGACTTTATATTTTGAGATGTGTGTATAATGTAACATATAGATGACAATTTAAATTATTAAAAAAATATTATTATTAAAAAAAAGATTATAATCTAACAATTATTTTTTATCTTTTATAGTCTCGTTAGTTATGGATTCTGAGAATTTTTTTATTATTTAGGAAATTCTTAAGTAAAAATTGTTTGTCAAAATGGTCTTGAACCATGACGCAAGTATTGATGACGTTTTATTATAATGAACCATACTCAAGTTCTGCCAAGGACCTTAGTACATATTATTTTGTAAATAGAGGGAAAATAGAGAATAGTTAATTTGAAAGGCTCCAATTTGCCGTAGAACATACACTACTAACATGAACTACTTGTAAGAACGATGATTAGTGAACTAAACTTTGGCTGCGTGACGATATGCTGCTCTCATTTTGAGGATATGCTCTAATGAGGACAGGATATTTATACAGATATTCCTTCGTTCATTTCCTAGCTGCTGCTTCTACCGTTGTCGTCGATATCCGTACGTCAGAAACGCAATGCCGCTTAAACAGCCTCGATAAACAGAAATGCTTAAAAAAATAAGGCCAAATATCATTGTAGCGAAAAACTTACCACAACGCAATATTTTAATTAAAATCGGTTTGATGGTATCGTATTCAAACATACAATTAGATTTTAATATAATTGCAATCGTTTGCTCGATTCGATTACGAATCCTCGTAAAAAATTGATTTTTCTAATCACAGAATTACATTTTTCAACTGCAATAAAATTTAATCGAACATACATGACGTTTTCGGTTAGACATCCCCAAACAAACACTATTAAAAACAATTTCTAAGAATGCTACTCATTAATTCATTTTTTGTTGTCAAAGTGTGCTACCGGTTCGTAAAAGGAAAATACCCTAAGATATGACGCAAGGACGTCAGTGTGATATTTTTTATCAAACGTATCGTCATTAAGGTTGTTGAGATCCAAAACAAAACGACTTTAAAAATTGTCGGTTTTTTTTTACATTAAGATTCATTTTCCATAATTATTAGATTTTTGTCAAAAATCTGTAACCCTAATTTTTGTCGCATATTAAAAGTCTTGAGGAAGGGGTAATGTTCTTTGGATTTTTGAATTATATTTTCATTAGTTTAAGCACTTAGTCGTGACAATTGAAATACTTAAGTACGAAATAAAACTAGCTATAACGGATTTGAATCGCGTATATTAATTATTTTTAACATCCCGACGTTTCGAGCACTTTACAGCGTTCGTGGTCACGGGTAGACTGTTTAGCTAGTTTTATTTCAATGTGTAATCGCGAAAATTTAAGACTACTTAAGTACGTTTGTTAATTGATTCTACAGCCGGCTACATAACGTCCCTTGCTCGCTAGCCCAGCTCGTACCCGTGTACGTAATAGTACCAACAACCTAAGCGTGGCTTATAAACAGCAAATTTGTCTAGGTTGTCCAAGGTATTCCTTCCTGAGCGATTAGGTTACAAAGGATCACTTGCCATGAATCAATTGGAGCTTTGTTTTCATAATTCATAATTTTCGGCAGTTCTAATCCGAATTATTACAAACGAATGTTCGTAACAATGAATTTAACATTTACGTACCAAATGTCATGGCGATCGGTTGAACGGTATGGAAGACGATGAATGACATTGAACAGCAAATTACCTACAACAAAGTTAAGTGGATAGCATGAAACCTTTGTGAAAACAATCATTTAACATCGTATATCGTTCTGTCAATTCACATCGAACGTCCATTTTTATATATTTATATTTACACATTTAACAAACCCACATAGCAACGTATTTAATACTAAACCTTTCCCTTATATAAAGCGTAGGCCAGTCCCGCTTTTGATCA
This sequence comes from Vanessa cardui, assembly GCF_905220365.1. NCBI lineage: Eukaryota > Metazoa > Arthropoda > Insecta > Lepidoptera > Nymphalidae > Vanessa > Vanessa cardui. The sequence continues at coordinate 2,235,979 of NC_061129.1, forward strand.
CCAACCATGGACAAAAGTGCATTCCTTACGTCACCAATTCGCCACCAACCTTGGGCACTAAGATGTTATATCCCTTGCGCCTGTAGTTACACTTGCTTGTTAAAACTACGTAATTATATGATTAATCAATACATTATATTTACACATTACTCATAAAATTACCAACATATTCTCTGATCATAAAAAATTAATGAAACTGTCTTCTAAAGATTCAGGCCTTGAATATCACTCGTCGTGCGCGTGCTACAAAAAGCATTCGTACTTCGGTGCGTCAGACATAACCTGTTTTTGTTAAAACCGGGAAAATACGGTTACAGAATTCATGAACAATATTATACTTTTGCAAAAAAATACTTTTACTACCCATAGCCTAACCAAACTCTTCATCTGGATTTTTTTTAAATGAACTTTTTATACTTTGTGGTAGGGCTTTGTTCCAACCGGTGTGAGTAGGTCCAATGCCCTCATAATACATTTTGCTGCCAAACGCCAATACTCATTATTGTGGTGTTTCGGTTTAATGGGCGTGTCCAGTGTCTTTTCTGATACAAAAGACATAATATCCTGATCCCATGTGTGGTGCATTGGTGTTGTAATGAATGATTTATATATCATCCCCACTAACCTATTTTATATAAAAGAATTGTAGTCATGGATTATTACACCAAGCTCTGAAAAGAACTAGCAAAATTCCAAGCATTATTTTTAAAAATTCGTAATCCATTTTTAATTCAGATTAACCTTAAAGATCTTTTAACTTTCAAGGTATGTTGTCATGTGTAAACTCACTCAATCAAAAATAACGGTTAGCACACAAAAATCTAATTTTTTTTTGACAACGGTGTCAATTTGGGCGTTTTTTGCGATTTTACCGTAAACGGTATATTACTCGGCAAATGAGTTACTGACCCAATGGAGACGAGTTATTTCGGATTTACCTACTGGATAAAATTCTGGGTGTGTAAACTTGTTGTCAAAAAGTAAGTAAGTTGTGTGTGTAATAGGTACATTCACCGTGATAATATTTTTTCCCAGGATAATTATGAATTTGTATTGAGATGTATAAGAAATCCATTAATATGAAAATCTTTGAATTATTTTTTTTCATACGTAATTCTGTCTTTAGGTATTTTATGTTATACCTAATTCTGAGGACTGAGGACCAAATGCGATGGTATTTGACGTAACGTTCTCGTTCGACCGAGTTAAAAGAATAGGATTTTTTACCAAATTCTAAAGTATAGCTAATATTGTAACGACATAATTTCTTAGGAAATTTGAATGGTTTGGTTTAAATTAACTTGATCAAATCCAAAATGCCATGCTTTGGTCGAATGGGAAAATGTCAATACATCAACGATTATATTACGATTCGATTGAGATAAACAGATATTTGTTAGGAGAAATGACCCCTGGTGATCTACACATAAGCTTGACGATAAATTGTCTCTAAACAATATTTTTATTTACACAAGAGTTATTAACATTAGACCTTAAGCATATACAAATAAAAACTAAAAATAGCTACTGCACAAATCGTGACCACGTGGAATCGAAATTGGTTGTTTCTTAATTTTATTTTAACGTGTACTTGTGTTCAGCTACATAAATATTTAATATTTGTATATTATTATTCAAGGTATTCCATCACAAGGCAATGTTTTTGTTACTTTAACGTGAAAAACTTGTTTATAACAGTTTTTCTTTACAACATACTCTACGTGTTCATTGTGTATTTCAAAATTATTCGTAGGTAAGACAACCTGTATAAACCAGATAATTGTGTAATTTCATATCAAATCGATGTAAACTATAGTATTTGAATACGCAAGATCAACCTTTAGTCCGTACTCAATACATGTTTCGCTAATTCACATACTTTGGCATCGATACACAAACGTTGTGGACTGCGGTTGCGCGAGCGCCGGTGGGTGTGTACCACGCGCTGGCTGCGTGCGCGTGACGTCATCGCCGCGCCCGTACTGCAACATTGACACACAAATGAACACACCGCTTCGAAATTATAGCCACCTTGTCATGTAAAATTACACCTTACACTCAATGTATAGTGAACAATATTGCTTACGGTGTGAAGTTTGTTGGAAAGACATCGAATACCAGTTAAATTACTTCACTTGAATTTAAACCTTATCGCTCATAACATTGAATCTCTTTTACATTGTTTATAGAATCGTAGTTTTGTTTTTAGTTGCCAGCTGGTCCTTTCCTGAGTTATACGGGCCGTCGTAAGTTTTCACTGCGCCTATAATAGTACATATAATATTTAACATTTTGTAATAGAAAACCGGATTATCAATTGATGGATGACTATTACAAATTATTATTTAACACCTAAGAGACTCAACGATGTAATAACGCCTTGGCAACAATTCCTTACGCGAAGACCAGGATACTTCAGATTATAGATAATACATTATCTGTAGAAGAATCAGATTTAAAGCAGATATGTCAAGAATCATGTGGTAATTACAGTTGCCAGATCTTCCTTATTTGCAAATGACGTTTCATTTCATCTTGCATTGCAGACACGCCCCGTTTAACGCCGCCAGATGATCAGATATAAAAATATAATGGTTTTCTTTAAATATAAGTGTTCAACTCGTATTAAATAATAATACGTTTACTGTATTTTGGTTTTATGTTGGTTGTCGCTATATTGGTTGTCGGTCGCGGTTTGACTCACGTTTAGGTGTTGGTCAGCAGATTTTAAACATAAAAATGCCCGTATTATCCTTGGCGTCAACCTTGCTTAATACGAAATATCCTTAAATTCGCAAGAGCAACATACAAACAGACATAGTGCTACAATTACATTTGTAAGATTAGTATAAGATAGATCCCCTGTTACTTAAAATGGGTTCGGAAATTATCAAAGTGATTTCGAACAAAGTTTTTCACATTATTTAATTCAATACGTCTATTAATCAAATCACGTCAGCTTTTCTTGGATCTTCAGATCTCTTTAGTAAATGAATATGCTTGAAAAATGAGTTCAATTTACTTATATTGGAAAAATTAAGATATACCACTACAATGAATAGTGTTACATTATATCAGTCCTGTATTTTTAACTTGATGAAAGCAATCGGTCAATTTCATTTTTATTTAAACAATACAATATTATGTATTATCTCAATGGAGAGAAACTCGTTTGAACATAATCACATCACGTGAGTATCATGTGATCACCGTCGCTTTCAATGATAATAGGTACATATTTAACGTTATATAAAGTATCCGTTTAATAGCTTATCGTGTTTTAAAACAATAATCTTTTTGTTTAATTAAACGTTCATTGTAATTCAATTTGAATAATTAAACATAAGATTAACTAAACTTTTCATGACAGCCATTTTGAGAAAAACTGATGTGGTGTCAAAAATATTTCATCATATTTTATTAATTTGTTAATTAACTGTAGCATATCATAGTTTATTAATATCTTTTCAACTGTTACTATATTTAATATTCATATAGAAAATAGTGATACACCTCCTTACAGTTAAGGCAGCATTTGTATCTCATTCGTTTGACCGTTTTTTCACTGACTGGCGTTTCAAAATTGGTTTTCCTAAAATCCGATTTACTAAAATCATTTTGTTAATTATATAAATGAATATCGTTATTGATTAACGCCTATTCATTATAGCATATGTAAGAGTTCATTCTAAATATTGGGGAAATAAATTTTGAAAACATATCATAAATTTTGGGATACTCCCAATCTTACAAATACAAAATGAAGATAATTTGGAAGAAGAGATTCATTATCAAGATGTTTTATTGATCTTTGTCTTAATTGAATAAATCAAACCAGAATTTTGCTTGGTTAATGAGACCTTTGGCCATATCTGATACCTTTTTGCCTTTTTAATTTAAATAGATAAAGGCTAGAAGGTTAACTTTACAAATTTTACGTCAATGATTCATCCATGACCTACACGGTAGACTACCTGTTCTCTATCTTGCATTATCTTTTACATGTTGATAGACAAATATTGTGTCTTTCGATTGTCTTAAACATGGTCATCACCATTTCAAGGTTAAGTTACATGAATGATTCTTTTCTCACGGAAATGACTAAGTTAATATTATGCAATTTATTATTTATTTACTTTCTTATCTGTTACTAAGGTTCTTTTAATTTATCATTGCATTCTTGAGGGCGTTCCTTCACTTAGATGATTCATTCCTAGGTCGACGGCTTTAACTATCAACGATAATATTGATTTACTCAATTGAAAGGTGAGGTAATGATAATTGCTGCTTGAACTGTAATTGCTTTTAAAGGTATTTTAATGATTCATTTTGACGTCATTAACGTAAAGTTACAACACGTGAAGTTAATTTAATTGTCTGTTCGGTTCATGGATACAGACCAGTATTAATATTCAGTCAGTACTCAGTCAGTAGTCGTTTGTTTGTTTTTATCAGTTGTTTTTAGTGTGCCCGTGCGATCCGCACTGGGCGCGGACGCCGCGTTCCGTTCTCTTATATAGCCTCGGTCGGACTTACAGCGTGATATATTTACTTTATGATAATGGCCCGACATTTGCACTCGGCATACGTTCCTGTACAAGCAGATAAACAAAGCATGGCTTCTAAATTTAAAACAAACTCGCTGTCAATCGATCGTATCGTATCATTCGCGCAAATTATAACTTCCTTTAATTGATTCACGTTTGACGCGAGATGCAACGAGTGACAATGAGGTGAACGTCACTCGCCTAGCACGTGCAATTCGAAATTCGAATTTGTGTCTTCGTGCGAGATGTGAAACACCGTTGCACTTACGCAAAGCGAATGGAAAATTACGGTGAACATTGCACAACGAGGAAGAGTCGATGGTCCTATTGTGTCGGATTAAGGTTTTTATTAGCTTGGCTGATGGCGGTGACGTCTGGTGACGTCAGGCTCCACGCGGGCCCGGCGTGATCGGCTGACGCGCCCACCGCTTCGTGTTATTCATACATCCGCTCACTTCTTAGTAACTATGTAATTTGTTTGGAGAGTCGGTGTGTTTATACATCATACCGCTACCGTTGGACGGACGAGATGTTTACGATATTTAAAAGAATAGCACACTCGTCATATATAGATCATTATTAAAGTGATGCTTGGAATTTTGTCTGGGTTAATTTCTGGGGAAAATTCCAAGTTTTATTTTCATGAATTCGACAATATTATATACGTTAATTAGAAGGTAACAGATTTGGCTCAATTAATGGTTTTACTGAAGAACGCTCGCTTAGCAAGATCTATTAAATCCTCAAGTGGGTAAACAACGTCAACGAAAACAGACCTTCAATACAGACCTTCATTTAATAATAGATTTTTTACAATCCTTTGAAACAGCACCGTTTTTAAATGAATCAAAAGGTTTTTTCCAACTATTTGACACCAAAAATTTAGTAATATACGCCAAAGGTGAATTCCTTGAGTTTATAATTTACTGGCAACAATTTACAAGCGACAGCTTCCATTCGACCTCCGCCATGTGTAAACAATAAATTACCGATCTCTTCCTACTTGTAATCGAGGCTTAACTCATAACAGTCACGGACCATGGGCGTTATCCAGGAAAATCAGAAACACATAAAGACCAGTGGTTAGAACGTACATCTTAACCGATGCATTCGGGTTCAAACCCAGACAAGCATCACTAAATGTATTAATTTAATGTGCTTATTTTGTGTTCATAATTCTCGAGCTCGGCGGTGAAGGAAACATCGTAAGGAAACCTGCCTGTGTCTAATTTCAACGAAATTCTGCCACGTGTAAATCCATCAACCCGCATTGGAGCAGCATCGTGGTATTGCTTCTAACCTTCTCCTCAAAGGGAGAGGAGGCCTTATCCCAAAAGTGGACAATTAACAGGCTATTGTTGTTATTCTTATTATTACTTATAAAAACAAGGTTCGTTTTCTTACGTACGCAAGTGAGAAGTTCTACTTCTTCGTCAAAATTGCATGAAAATAATTATTTCAATAAAACAAGAATAATCTGCTTAACAACAGTAACAATCTACTTGTTTCTATTTTATTATTTAAAATTACTATTATTAGTTTCACGACTACGGTCACTAATTTAAACATTCACAACTAGTAATAAAACAAACATTAAAAATATGATAAGATCTGAAGTTGTCTATTTAGAATGACTTGACACTTAATTGGCGGTTTAACGAACAACTTCACCGTAGTTTTCAAGTCGTCCTGGGCGCTCATATCATAAAAAAGTCATTCGTCACTAAAAATAAAAAGTGCAAGCAGTGTGTTGACGATCTCCTCCCCAGAAAAGAAAATCCTTCTTAGGCGCCGCATTAATGGTCCAAGACCTGACCAGGAGCGAGCCTCCCAAGGCTGTTGCCAGAGTTTTTTTGCATCTAAAGTAAAGTAAAGTAACATACTGTACATTCCCCACTGCTGAGATAAGGCCTCCTCTCCCATTAAGGAGAGGGTTTGAAACATATTCCACCACGCTGTTCCAATGCGGGTTGGTGGAATCCACATGGGGCAGAATTTCGATGAAATTAGACACATGCAGGTTTCCTCACGATGTTTTCCTTCACCGCCGAGCACGAGAAGAATTAAAGACACAAATTAAGCACATATATACAGTGGTGCTTGCCTGTGTTTGAACCCGCAATCATCGGTTAAGATGCACGCGTTCTAACCACTGGGCCATCTCAGCTCTTTTTGCACCTGTACCAATCATTAATTACTTTTATGCTACGATGAAATTATTTGGGATGTATTGATTTCGTTTTCATACTCTGTACATATGAACCCACTTAATATCACATACATTTTCAATCAATGACATTTGTATTAAACCTTTTTCATGATTTGTGTTAATATAAGTGCCTGTAGCTAGACTAGCTTACAAACCCTTTAAAATTCAAATAGGAACGCAAAAGTAATAAGTACTGCCGCTTTGGGATTGAATACATGTTGAGGGAGTGGTACCATCCTAGACGGGCTAGCACAAAACCCTACCATGAGTGAACACAGATTTATAGCAAATTTATTAAACTTATAGTTCATATCAGTAAAAAAGCACTGGATTGATTTTATGCAATAGGTGGCAAACGAGCAGGAGGCTCACCTGGTGTTAAAGTGACTACTACCACCCATGGACATCTGTAACACAAGGGAGCTTGCAAATGTGTTGCCGGTTTTTAAGGAAAGTGTATGCCTTTTCCTTGGAGGTTCCCAAGTCGTATCGGTTCGGAAAAACCGCGAAAGCTGGTTTCACAGAGTGCGAGGCAAAAAATGTTTTAAAAATCGCGCTGATGTGGATTTTCGAACACAGAACCACTGAATATTTTTTTTTTTATTATTTGACTAAATTTACAATAATTAAAAAGTCAAAATCAAATTTAGACATAAAACTTATTTTTAAAGTATTACAATATGTAATGTAATAAAGTTCGAGACTGCACTGGTTCCCCAGAAACTTTCCTATTTCAAGGGTCAATGGATTGTGTCTGAATTGAATTTTACAAATAACTATTTACTATTCTTATTATAATGGTCGTAACATTGCTGACAATGATTTTTTTGTCAATTTCACATTAGAATAGCTTGATCGATATACTGGAAAAACAGAGAAGAGGAAACCTGAGCGAATAAGATGTCCTTCCGCTGTTTACAAGTTCACATATATTTTGTTAAACGACTAACACCTGTTTCAACACTGCTAATCAAAATACTATTGATACACGCACACATTTACAGTTAAAAATACAAACGATCATGTTTGTATAAATATTGTTACTTTTTTTTTATTCGACAAAATGAAATATTTCTTTCTGCTTAAAAATGGAACTATCAGTTAATTTGATTAGAAGTGACTGAGAATTACATGCCAATTTTCGAATTATTTTTGATTTAATAAGCTCTAATAAAGTTATAAGAAATAATTAATTCTGTGGCATAATATAAAAAAATATTATTATTAATAATAATAGAAAAGACGTTATAAAAAATATAAACGTTCTCAAATTTACATATTCCTCAGAATTAAAACCTCTTTACTTAAAATTTTAAGCTATAACATACATACCTCGGCTAATTTAATCTGGACTATGAACAAAGGCTTTTCAGGACGACCAGACAAAGGAACGAACTCAAAGACTATTGGTCAAAGCTGACTTAAAATGCTTAAAATTACTTAATATATCCTAAATAATGTTCCAAGTTTACGTTCATTATTATAAATTCTTACGTAGAAGGAATTAATATTAAAATGATTTAAATAGCCGCCCAGCGTTGGGCAAAGTCTTGTTATTATCAAGGCCTTGATACTTGATGAATAGGAGTCAGAATTATCATCAACTCAAGCCTCCTCACTAGAGTTTTCTGCTCTGCAAACTAATTGAAAATATACTAATGACACCAAAACGCAACTGTTATAAAAACCATTTGTTTTTTTTTTTTGAACGATAAATAGACGAAGACAAAATAATTCAGAACCTATCAAATCAGTGTTTGTCAACTAAATTGTATTTTTAATAGATTTCCATTATCGAAAAATTAATATAAAAAAAGCAGAAAAAATTTGCTTAAGACATGAAATTAAGAAATATTTAGAAAAAAATTCTACCACTGAAGAAACGTGAAGACCATAGCTTACTCCCACCACAAAGTGGGTAAAATCAAATAAACCATTTGACATCGAACTAATGGTTATTCATCTGTCAAGGAATTAATAATCTGTGATATTCTTTATGGATACGCAAATAGCGTTTTGTATTTTTTAATCCAAGTAATATTAAGAACCGTTTGTTGTGCATAATACAGCTTAGCTGTATTATATATCCGCTGTATCGTATGGAATACGTTAATTTTAGATTTGTTTATAAACTATCGAAATATTCCATTACCGTATGACTTAATAACAAAAATATAATTACAGCGATAATAACACTGCGCATAATGCAATATTTAGCCACGGGGAACGTATCATTGAATCTCGATCAGTTATATTTAACTGTTGAGTCATCTCCTTTAAATAATTCAATAACTGCGGCCCTTTGTATTTCAGTGTCGAACCGAACTGTAATATCATATCGACATATTATACTCATATGATTAAATTTAAAAGTAAATTTTTAATGTACATAATCGATACTGGCAATTAATTATTTTTTTATTTAATCGAATTTTTTGTAACAGCTAAAAATGTGCTATGTTCCGAACCTAGCAGTGGGAAATTTACAGGCTGTTGTTGTTACGGCTAAAAATTCAGTTGGAGTCTCACTTTATGCTATTGTTGTTTTATTTACTATTTCGGATAAGATTCACGGCCTTAAGCTTTAAGCCATTGACACAACATTTCACATTGCATAAAAAAAAATTGGGAATGTCAAATGTAGTGATGAGCTTATGTGTCTATGTGTGGTACCTGACTGACATAAATCTCAACAACTAAATAAATAAAACATTTGATGAAAAAATGAATAGTTCAATTACATCAAACGCGATATAATCTATCTATCGAGACAGTAATTCTCTCATCGCTAAACCTCCCCCCCATCGTGATCCAACTCTCATTTCAATAAGACGGTCGTGATATCCGGGTGACAGTTAACGTGATACGAGTTCGACCAGCGTGACCCCGGTTCAAATACAAGTGAGTATTTATTATTAAAAATGTAAACTTATCGTTCACGTGCGACGCACAAATAGTATAAACATTTATATTTTCAACTGACAGAACATAGAATATGAATCGAGTGTAAATTGTCTATGGTCTAATTTATGACCAAGAAAAGTTATTGGGGTACCAGAGAGATGTAGTATTTTTACGTTTATTACCAGGAATCATAATCACGAACTCATTACTTGTACCTATTTCTTAACGTATTTTTGGTTTGTCCTAAATATAAATAGTTTACAATGTTATAACGGAAATGGTTCAAAGAACAGAAAGTTTGATTTTAACAAAGTGATTGTTTGAGATGATTTCCAAAAAAATATACGTCTTTCTAATTTGAAAAGCACAGCAAGGTTTTTAATTTAAAAATAATCCCATTGTAAGTTTAAGATGATGTGCTTTGTACTGCCTTCTTTGACCTACTAGGAAATCTGTGTAAGGGGGCCGGAAACTCGCACATCACCTACATTTATTCGGAATGAATGGTTGAGAGAGCAACCAATTACATTGACCCCTGTCCCTGCGCTAATCAGTAATCACTTTAGTAGGTCAGATTTAGCAAATAAGCTTGGTGACAATCAGTGGAATCATCTTTGAACAAAGACGTATTATCAAGACCATTTGCTTCAAAGCCCTACCACACTCTTAAGATTCTAAAATACAAATAAATGTTTTTTTTGTTCATTGTTGTTAGTATATTTACAGTCAGTAAGCGCGAAATGTATACAATTAACTTGTAAACATATTGTTTGTTACTATTAGGTACGTAACCCTTAATGGTAAACAAACACAACATGATGCAACAAAGAATCTGAATATATTGTAATAAAAATTGAAAATTGTATCAGATTTAATTTTATAACTTCCTGTTTAAACATTTATCTCATATTAGGCAGAATAAACGTTGTCATGTTTAAATATTTTAGCCGTTTTTTTTTCTTTAGACTTTTCTATACATTGACAGGTAATAGAAACTAATGAAATATAAATTTAAAAAAAACTTATTAGTAATCATGCGTCTGTTAAACGAAACGAATTCTAGTTATTAATTGCGCAGCAACTGTTTAAAAAATATTCACGATCAAAACACTGCCAGCTATTTTGTATATGGAACGCCAGGCGCATTGAAAACAGTAGGGCGTGGTCCTTTGTGGAGGCGCGAAAATGAACCAACCAGCCTTGACCCCCATGGACTCACACTTGTCCTCCGCTTCAATGTTTTTTTTTTTACAAAACAAGACGGGAGTGGTAGTTTTTGTTAATCTGGTCGTTTACTTTTAGCGCAGTGCGTTCTATTTTTAAACCGTGCCGCGTCCACGCGCGCCTCGCGTGGCTTTGTTTTGCTCAGACGCCATGTTGGATAACAGTCTCACACGCATGCGTCGTGAACAATTTCGTCGTACTCTTGCATTATCTGTCCTGTAACTAAGTGTTGTGACGAGAGTCAATTTATCAATAATAAATACTTACGTTAATTAGAGTAAGTCTGATAGGTACATTAATTGAACTTGTGCTCGGAGATAGCGATAAAAAAATAAACTAAGTATATTTTTGTTTTTAAAGATATTATGTGCCTTTCGTTTATATACAACGAACTCATTTTAATTTGATATTGTCAAGATTTTTTAGTATTTATTTAAATTCGATTACACATATATTCATCCCAAATGGTTTTTAAAAATAGCCTCCTTTGTATACATGTTTCTATAATGATTCAAGTAAAGTTTCATGTGTATTATATGTATCGTTTTTTAATTTATTGTGTCTAATTTATTTAATTTTCTTTAGATAAATGTGCGAAACCCTCCTGTAAGGTGTTGAGCCGACGACGATCCGCCGCCGACTGAGGCCTAGAGTACTACCGAGCTCCCACGACGACTACTACGATGATAACACCGACCAGTCGCGTTGACCTCCCACATTCTTCCCACCCAGTACAGCTGTGATATTCGCGGAGTCGTTTCATAGAAGTGGAGCGGTCATCGCAAGGTGGCGATAGATTAGACATGCGCTTACGCAAATGCCTCATGGCATAGAGATTGGCGAATGTCAACATGAGATAACGTGTCTATATTGAAACAAGGGTCAGGCCACTGTTTGTTTGGTACTCATTCGGTAAATGTAAATAATTATATTTTCGTGCTATGTCATCTAAGTTTTTTTTAATTGCTCAGAGAAAAACAACACACACATCCGAAGAAAATATGTTTTTTTTGCTGCTACAGATCGTATCTATTACATTACTATTATTAATAATTATTAATTTAAAATTGAATTATGGTACCAAAATATTTTGTTTTTAGTAATGTTGGTTTGATATTTATATTACTAGATATACAAAAATAAAGTTAGGCTCGGTGGATTTTGTTACAACTCTTAATCAAATATTCCTTTATATTATTTGAAGCATAATTATAAGGACTGAAAGAAATCTTTCTTTGTATTTAAAAATGAGTATATATTTTTATATGAAAAAAATACGCCATTTCCCTTAAAAGCGATAACGAGGTATAAATTGATAGTATTTATTAACTGCGCAAAACTGAAGATTACCTACATTGTGACGTATGAACTGTTTATGTTTATTACTCGAAATGCATAATATATTAAAAACAAAAATTTGCTATTATTCAGTCGTCATATCTCTGATGCATTTTTAACCCATCTATCCTAATATTTATTTATATTATGAGAAGGAATTTTCTTGTAATAAAACTATAATAATGAAATTGAAATTAATATTTCCATTTTATTAACTTTATGAGCTAAAATAAAAGGTACAAAAACAATATTTTATAGTAAATCCTTTTTACACTTATTCTTAATTAAACTAAATTTAATTTTCGAAATAACTAATAAATTAACAACACACTCTTTACAATATTACTAAGATATAATAATATAAGAGATTTAACAAACATTAAAATTTTACGCAATACAAACAATGTTGCCAATCTTATCTGTGCTTAGGTTTAATTCCATACCTATGAATATTAATTGCGAGTTACAGCAATTACTTCGATCAATTCAGACAAACATTCGTTAGAAATAGTTATTAAAGTAAATTAATATACATATTTGAAAAATAGAAATATTTTATTAAAGTTATTAATTACGGGATATTTACCATGTTTTTTATCGTGAACAAGACATGTTAATTTAAAATCTTATATAAAAATATTTTGTTATTGTATCCGATTTACAAAAACGAAATCGATTTCAGAACGTTATTTGTGATTGAGGGAAAATATGTTCCCGCGCTTAAATTAGGCCTATTAAACATTGAATCACTGTCACCGAATTAATGTAAAAAAATCGATTCATACCACACAAAAACAAAAGTATTTAGGTCTATTTCTTACATCATACATTTTAAGTATTAGATACGTTTATTACAAGTATGGGTTCACTTAAACTTACAACTTTAAATAAATACTCAAACCTCACTTGGACGTTCTTCTTTTGACAACGTTACTCTATTTGCGTTTAATACATATGCCTTTTCCAATAACAGACAGTAATATTAAAATAGATCAGAACACTTTAGAATAATAACCATTTAAACAGCTTAAAAATAAACTAAGCTTAACAGAGCACTAAACAAGAGTTTGTCCTTGACCAAAGTAAAATATAAATGAAGACATTAAAAAACTAAAGCTTAATAGAGAAATACCTTTGCCTTTTCGATAATGACAACAACCCAAAAAAAAATCTTAATTGTCATGTCCGAATTCCGACTCGCGGTTGGGCGGCCTAAAATGACAGGTGAAATATGATAATATTGTCATGTTTATTGCAATATTCACAGGTTTTTATTTTAACTTCATACATATTCATATTTCATCAATTCATATAAACTTGGAAAGCCCAACTGCTTAAAGTAATAATAAACAAACTCTTTCGGTAGGTACTTTTTTGTATAGTTAAATAGTTTAGTAGAGATTATTTCTAGTATTTTTTGGTCTATTGAATTTAGGCCTTTAAATTTTACTAACAAATAAAAGATAAAAAGCTCTCTATTACAAGAATTAAATAAGCAAATAATTAAGTAAATCGCCCTCGAGTGATATTATGAAGGATCAAAACTTTGTTCGTTTAAAAAGGATTTGAAATTATTTTTACATGTAAAATATCCTTACAGTTAATCCTGAAAATATTAAATGTATTATTTTTTATATAATCAAGCTTTTAAAAACAAGATTATTTTGTTTATATACTTTGTACCAAAACGCAAGCTAATTTACTTATCAAAATGACTAACATACCACTGAATTAGTAAGAAGTGGATCACAAACATGAATTAACTTTAACTTTTTATCGTACAACTATGTCGGTAAAGCAAAACGCAACTGTTGATAAAATTACTTGAATACTAACATATTTTTAAGTAATAAACACAATAGTTGTGAAATAATAAATTCTACGTTACCTTAAAAGTATTACGTATCGCATTCAGAAATAGATCCCCATTTTCAACAAGAGTCACAACGGCCCATTAGCTCAGATGGTTAGAGCGTCGTGCTAATAACGCGAAGGTCGCGGGTTCGATCCCCTCATGGGCCACATATTTATTTTCTTTTTATTTTTATCATAATATATTCTAATAACCCGTGTATATATTTAAATAACAAGAATCGATTTTTCCATGGAAACAAGACATTTTTCCTTGTTTCCAATTGAAAATTATCTGTGAAAAGAAATTGATTTGATAACATCGCTTTTTATCAAACTGGTGATAAATACCACATCCTATTCAAAACCAAACCGAACTGGTATAAGATAAAATGTAATATAGACTGATAGACCCTAATCTGATATTATAGAACTTTTATCTGAATAACAATTTACATTCACGATATAAATAAGTGTGTACTAATCAAAATTAAAAATAGCTACTGTAGAAATCATGACCGCGCGGAATGATGGCAACATTTCTGCTCAATAAATTCTCTTTGATAATATATTTGAAAATTATTGATACAATATTAATAAATAAAACATAATCATTATTTATTAGTTAAATAAGTGTAAATCATATTAATAATTAAGTAACATGAAGTCAATTTTGACCGCGTGTTATGGTGGCAAGATTGCTAGCGACAAAAAAACGAAGGAGCCCTTTTATGTAGGTAATAAGGCGAGGTGTTACCAAATTATTATTAAATATAATCGTTGTTATATTATTTAATTATTATTACAGAAATTGTGATAACATAACATAATCATTCATATGTTGAAAAGTTTCTAAAAAAACATACAAAAAATATCTAAGTGTGAAATATAACATGTTGTAATTTTAGTGCTTACAGTACAAGTAACCAGTTCAAACCAGTTAGTTATCTAGTGTCAGATGTCGCGACCTGTGCTCTCCACCCACTGCACGCCATTAGTGGTCGTTGATAAGATTGATGTGTAATAAATTGTGCCTATGACTATTATATTGATGAAATATATAAAAAAGGTGGATCACATGAAATTTACCGGATGATAAGAGGTGAATTAGGCAGATGATGCTCTGCTGCTTTTATGGGTTTCAATGTGCGACACAAGGTGATCGCACCCCATAATTTTACTGTCTTCAATACTAAGAACCTTTGTTTCCTACTGACGCTTTCCTATGGCAACTGCCCTTAACAACAACAACAACGACAACAACAACAGCCTGTAAATTCCCAATGCGGGTCGGTGGAATACACATGTGGCAGAATTTCTATTAAATTTGTCACGTGCAGAGTTCCTCATCATTAAATACTTTCTAGCGTCAATGTTTAATTAAGAATATATAAATAATTTTAGAACTTGATAATACATTAGACAACATACTTTTACTTAAACTGTTCTAGAATTAATATATGCTAAATGTGTAGTTAGCTATTATTTCATTGTTATGTATGTCATATATAATGTAATTGTACATAATCTGTGGGAGTGTTTTTGTGAGAAAGGACGGAAGCGCGTTCCGTGATGCCAGGGACACGCTATTTGATCCTGTATTTATATGACATAATTACATGTACACATTGCTCGAGGACCATATAAGTAATTAAAAGTCAAACAAACAGCCACTGTGACAATCACACAGAGGTCAAACAGGTCCTCTCTTAACCAGATAATATTGCGAATGTATTCACCATAAGGCAGTTTATGTAACTCAACTTGATTAAATTTTAATAATTAAAAATATATTTTTGGACAAAACTAACTTGAGGAATATATATCCACAACAATGGTCTTCTGTATATTTTATATTGGTTAATTTTATTGTACAGTAAAATCCAAAATAGCTTATATTTTAGGTAGGCATGTATGTATTGAAGATTTTTTAGAATAGGCATGTTTGTAACCTCTCTAATCTAAGCATTTTAGAATGTCTTCTTTAAGTAAGCGTGGAGTATGAGTATTGTTGGACCTCATATTCATGTATAAAATTTTCAACAATCTCATTGGCTGCCCACAGCTTCTTGAACTTCTTAAATTTAGGACACCATATAAGATACCCCGACATAGAATTTCTACGTTTCAACCACCCTTTTGTACCACTGTGTTTGGTAAAGGAACGCCGATACCTCGCATGTGTAGCACATTTAATACATGGCTCACAAACGAACCCAGAGATATTTTCTCCCTTGCACTCAGCTAGTTTCGTGAACTTCTGATAGAAAAGATTCCTAATTGTATGTTTAAAATAAGTGTTTTTCCCTATTGTCTATTATATAACTTTTTGTAAAATCCACACTAGATTCAAATTATAAATATAAATCTGTATACAACATAGATTTTTTGCATATTGTACACGCCTCTAAGTGGCATACATATTAGTATTTAAGACTTAGATGTTTAAGATTGTATTGTGAATGCTGTATATGTTATGCTGTTGGTGTGTCTAAATAAATAAATAAATAAAATTAAAAATCTTAATATTCTCAAATGTATTACAACTGATGACGATATCAGCAAGTAATTTCTATAAATCGATTTCTAAGTTTAGTATCATATGACAGGTTATCGGGAATTGTAGTAGTTTAATGAAAAGTCTTCTCTATCATGTTAAAGCTCCAACAGTAAACCCAACATATAATCATAAATATAGATGAGAGATATAGAATAGATGCTCCGCTTTCGCAATGGTAAAAGTCATCGCTCCCGATATTTTCATCACCATCACCATCATCAGCCCTTTTTTGTCCACTGCTGGAGATTTGCCCTCTCCAAGTGCACGCCACTGTGATCTTTCTCAGAATATTATAAATCGTCCATATTTGTCAACAAATTTTCCAGTATATCATGAACCAAATCACCTTCATCAGAAGTCAAGTTGTCAAGAAGTTATATAATTGAAGACTACAATTAGCTGTGTATTGAATAATTGCAAATGAGAATGATTTTGACATCACACCAATCGGTATTTTAGTTATTTTTTGGAAAAAGCCTAACAAACAACAACTATTTTGAAATACTCTTGATTATACTCAGTGAAAGATTTGATACCTTGTCTGCACTAGGCTTATGGAAGATTGTCATTTCTGACTAGAGGGTAGAGCATACAGATTTGAAGGTTGTATGGGTTTTAAGAATTATATTAAGTCATATATTTTTGCGACGAGTTGTTAACACGACTATTTAAATAAAGCTCCTCAAAGTTTCCGACACTAGGTGCAAATCTATCACTGATTACATTTACATAAATACCTAAACGCACGTGCATTCTGAGGGCCCTGACACTATCTAGTCTCAGCATACAATATCTCAGCATAAATAATCTTAAATGTCTTAAATAAACAGACATACCTAGGGCAACACAGATAACATTATTATTTATCTTCGTAAAAGCTTAGCGATGATAAAGTGTTACCTGAAGTTGACAAGGATTTACATAAACCAAAATTTTATTATAAAATATGTTACTAAACTAAACTCAGAACCGAGATAGGCCAGTGATTAAAACGAGTGCAATTCCCCGTTCATTGGAGCAGTGGCGAATTTACCAATAGGCTAAGTAGACTGGATCCTAGGGCGGCAGATTTAGAGGGGTCGAAAATTTAGCCCAAATTTGTTATTATCTTAAAGAAATAAAAAAAAAACTTATAAGTATATGTATACGCATTACGTCCGTAATCTGTAAGCTCGACACTACATAGCGGGTTGGAAAAATAATCTAGTAACTGACAGAAATATCGCCTAGTTTATAATCATACTAATAACGGGAAAAAACGGATGATAGAATACAAATCGTAAATGTTGGAAAATAAAAGTAGGGGCGGCAAGAAATTAATAGCCTACTAGCCTATAAGCGGCAGATTTGAAATCCGCCACTGCATTGGAGGTTCGAGTTCAGCTCAAGCACTACCGAATGATGTGCATAATTTGTCTTTCGCGCTCGGTTGGTGTAGGAGAACGTCTCGAGTAAACCAACCTAAGTCTGATTTCCATTAAATTCTGCCACATGCGTTACCACCTACCCGTTATAGAACATAGCGGTAGCTCTGAAAGCCATCTCCTCGAAGGAAGAGAAGGCCAGCATAGAATATTTACAGTCTGTTACTACTACAACTACATAACTCAGTCACGAATGAAGTAAATGAACTTATTTGCTCACAACATAAACGTAACAGTTAAATTTAAACCGTAACCTATGTAAAATATCAATATATGTATGTGTATTGTTTAAACTATAAAATAAAAAATATATGAGTAAAATAATTTATTAAAATTTGGATTCGTACTTATTATTATTTATTATAAATAATTGCGTCGACCTGTATTTTGTAATTCACTCGTGAAATATTAGACAGCGACTTAAAGTGATATACATACTATTTTGATACATATAGTCTTTGCATTATAATGACTATAGTCAACGTCACATATGAATATGTTCCAAGCCTTCTCCTTAATGGGAGAGGAGGCCTTAGCCCAGCAGTGGGAAATTTACAGGCTGTCACTTTACACATATAACGTTCCTATACTCCAAAATCGTATGTATGTTGTGCTGAGTGTCCAATTAATTATAAACTGCAACTACAGAGCTATTCTGAAAGACGAAAGTAATTCAAAGTAGTTCATGAGTGATCATGCTAGTTTACATGAACAGAAAAAAGGTCGTAAACGTTTTTTTTTTACTATAAACACCGCTGCTTTTCTTTAGAATCATATTAATAAAAAACAAATAACGGTCGTTGCTTCATATATAAAGAAACAATCATTAAATATCCAATTAATAAGTATAGATCTATCCTTTTAAGTTGAAAGTTTAGAGCTTACCACGATTACACACAATTACAAAGAAGAGCACAAAAATGTCAATAGCATCTAAATAGATTAGAACCAAGAATGCACTTACGAATAACATTCTAACCACTGAGCCAAAACGGGTTCGTTTTAAAAGGTAAACAATGATTAAACTCAAGGCAATGTAAGGGCATTGTTAGGCATTGTTGTTTAATAATTTGTTGTATGCTACAGGTGTGTTCGTTATCGAGGACACAATCAATATTAATAACAACATTATCTGAATTATCGCGCGTGATAGTAGTCTAAATAATCAAACTAGCACGGGCCACGACTGACTCGCATGATGGAATACTTTTCAATAATAATCGCATACATAGCTAATGCTATGTTGACGTATACGATACATTACAAGACCTTTTAATTTAACTCTTGACTCTAACAAAACCTATCCAGATAAACTAACATACATTATAACAATTACAGTAACTTGGTAGTACTGCTTTTTGCGTTCCACTCATCAGATGTTATGCTACCTTTCAACAGCCATAAATAGCATTGAAGTGTTACGATTTGAGTAAGGAAGTCTAATTAAAGGCAAGGGAACTCTTTGTGCCAAAGGTTGTTGGCGCATTGGTGACATATCTTACGGCGCCATTATCTATGGGCAGTTGTGACTACCCACCATCAGATGACCAATTTGCCCGACCGCCTATCTCTATAATAAAAGAGGAGATACCTTATTAAGACTACCACCTAACTACTAAGATTTTTGTAGAGATTTTACCGAAGTTTGTCACAGACTTTAGATTTCGGGTATGTTGTAAAGTGTATGTTGCGGACATTGTATTCTAGTTTAGAATACTTGCCGGTTCTTTTTTATAGAATCCACATTAGAAATCGGTTGTATATTTTTGTATCCTTATAAAGAAGAAAGGAGATATATCACTCTACCGATGAAAAGGCTCAGTTAGTATTAAATAGTTCTCCCAGAGAATTTTTGTCCCAGTGATTATTGGATTATAGCTGTAAGTAGAAAATCGGTTATGGTCTTATTCTGAAGAGCTTCAGCCATAGATATGCAGACAATTAAATATGATTCTTAATTTCAATTAACTAAATTGTTACGATTTAACAAATAATATATTTTAAAGAGCAGAAAAGGTTACTAGGCTACGTAGAGAACGGCTCTATGGCTGTATATTATATATATAAAACAAACGCTACGCTGCTCCAATGCAGGTTGATACACATGCTGCCAAAATTTAGTTGAAATTAGACACATGCAGGTTGGACCCACGACGTTTCCCTTCACCGCCGAGCACGAGATGAACTATAAACACAAATTAAGCGCATGAAAATTCGCATCTGGGTAGCATCTGGGTTTGAACCCGTAATCATCGGTTAAGATGCACGGGTTCTAACCACTGGGCCATCTAGGTTCTTAATTTATTACCCTGATATTCAAAGACAAAGAAACTTGCTATCGATGTTTACCTGTTACCATTATCTATCTGTAATTGTTAGTCTGCTTTTGTCGTCACTCCGATGACTGGATCGAGGTTTTCATATCACACAATAACATGACGCCAGCCACCGCAATGGAAGATCAGACTAGTCTAGAAACGAATATTACGCATTAAGTAAATTCAGTAACTTATTCATATCTATCTATTATAAATGTGGTAATAACTCTGTCG
This sequence comes from Vanessa cardui, assembly GCF_905220365.1. Taxonomy (NCBI): domain Eukaryota; kingdom Metazoa; phylum Arthropoda; class Insecta; order Lepidoptera; family Nymphalidae; genus Vanessa; species Vanessa cardui. The sequence goes on from NC_061129.1 coordinate 2,256,588, forward strand.
CTATTGTACGACCAAACCGCTGCATGGAATTCGATGAAATTTGGTATGAAGCAAACTCGAACTCCTAGGAAGAACATAGGCTACATTTTTTGCCTAAGACATGGCAAACCAAACCCCTAAAACCCCGCGAAGCCTCGGGCCTCTCCTAGTCACATATATTATTATCCTCCTTTTAATTTATAACTTTGACATACCACGGGTACTTACTTACCTGAAATTATTCATAAATATTTTGTTATTTCACGAGTGCGTTGCATAACCAGCTATCTCGTGTTATTTTTCTCACAGCTCAAATACAATGTATATCATATCTCGTTCTAAGAGCTTAAGTTAATCTTATCTCGTATGAATAGAGCTCTTCTTGTAACCTTTCGTGATATTGCAGGCACTTAAAGCATTACAATATTGTGTTTCAAGGACAAATGAAATATTTATTGATGTAGGGCCAACTCCGACCTGCTTATTAGAAATATTTTAAACAACATTGCTCAATATAAAACAAAGATTATGAAATACAGATAAATATATTTTTTATCACGAAATCATGGATTATCCATGCGAATATTGGTTACGTTGCTAATTGCTTATATTGGTAATGATAGATGACGCCGCGATCCTCGAAAAGAAAATTTAAATAAAACATTAAGCATTTTATTTTCTCAAGGCTGACATGATCAGAGTCTAAATAAAAATATTTATATCTACTGTCATATTTAAATAGGGCACGTTGCTTAAGGGACTCTGTATAACTTAATCTAGAATGTCTACGACACAACTTACACGTTGTGATATTTTACAGTGACCTTAAAAAAATATTTAATTGTTATTAAGAAGTTTCCATTTGTTACAGTGAACTTAAAAACTTAATTACTAATTAAGGAGTTTCCATCTTCTTTTTTAACTAAATTTAAATTAGGTAAAGACAAAAAGTCCATCTTCGGATTCAGATTAATAATGTCAGAGTAATTTTTAATTTATTTAAAAGTATAGTTTATATTAGTTGAAATATAGTACAGGTTAGAACGAATCAATGTATAGTCCAAGGGGTGATGTAATTTTTGTAAACTGATTTATTTTGTCCCGCTTTTTGTGTGTTGTGTTTGTTTCAATTGTTTCTTTATCGAAGGCCGTTTCTCGCGGGATAACCGCTGAGATAGTAAATAGGTGCGGACGTCGTTTGTGTCACGTACGCGCTCGATCATTAGCCCTTCGGTTTACCGGTAACAATAACATAAAACTAATAATACATAGTTCTAAATAGGCCATTCAACCATCGGTCTCAATGACATCACTAATATATCTAGCATAGAATAGGGTCAGACTTACCTTTTTCTATTTTAAAGTGTTATATATTTTTGTTGCTTTTTTATATATAATTTTATACCTTCTTTTTATTCTTTTTATAATAGTGTTGTGTCTTAATAAACATTTATTTCTTTCTTTCTTTTTGGGTGCAAATATTCCGTTCACTCTTTAACTCAATGTGAACTCTCAAAAGAATGAAATGTATGCACGTAATAATGTGAAGTTTTGTATACATCGTTTCTTTAGTTTCAATGTAATGGAATAAAACCTTTACCATTTTAAATTTACGCTAATTATAAAGCATGTTCACCGTTAATCAATTAAGTTGAACCGAAGACCGTGGATTTGTAAATAATAAAAAGCGTGGAGTTTGTATTCGTAAAATAAAATTAGAGTGTCTATTTGTAATATTAAAAACGCTTTTTACTAAAATATTTTTTCTTGTGATTCTTCCGATTTTGACGGGATTTTCAGTGACAGATAGCTGATACAATGAAGACTAACGTAGGCTACAACAATAACTATTTAATTAAATTTAATCGCTTAGGAAGTCGCAGACACAGCTTGTAAGAAATAATTTAATTGCAGTTAATTAACGTAGCTATGTTAATTGGTGAAAAAAGTAACAAATCAGTTGTCAGTAGTAAACATTTCGAACCGGTGGCAGCTTTACAAAGTAATCTCGTAATGTGATGTTTCATGGAACCTTCTTGAATAGAAAAACATATGATATTGATTGTATTCCACAACCTAAAGCTAGTTACAACTAAAATACTGTACTGTTTTTTAAATCTATTTTCTTTTATTTAGCAGAGGTTAAGGAACCCAGTAAAAGTTGTTTTTATTTCTAGTACATATTTGCCTAAAAATATCTTATTAAAAATTCCATATTTAAATAGCGCGCGAAAAGGCTACTTGGACAATGTGGCGCTGCAATGGGGTCGCTGACGTCACTTGCCTGTATTTGCAAACAAGGTTAACAAGCAAGTGACTTAATCATAAGCCCGGCCAATCAGCGTTTTGTGTCCACTTGACAAACGTTTAAAAAATTGCATTTTTATTTATGGATTTTTGAATAAATTAAGAATTATTTTCCACTTTCCTTAATTACAATAACTGACACTTTATTTTTCGCATTTTGAAATAGCCTATTGGAACATAATTAACGCGTTTAGTTTAATATTAATAGGCTGCATCCATTGTAGTCTTTAGAAAGCCATCAACAATCGATTTCATTCTTAATAATCTTATCATTTGTATCTTATCATAGTTCATCGCATCAGAATAACGTCGATATGACGTCACTATGTTATGATCGTGTAATGTTCAAGATACGAAATAAGTTCACATGATTAGTTCTTTTAACTTCGAATGGCCACTTGTTGCTAAGAGTCGAATCTCTCACGGCTTTGCTCAGATAAATCACTTGACTTCATATTATCTATATTAATATTATACATGTACAAGTAACTCTATATGTCTGTCGTTCTTTCACGACCAAACCGCTGAATTTGATGAAATTTTGGTATGGAGCAAACTTGAACTCCAAAAATACACATAGGCTACTTTTTTGTCTAATACATGACAACCAACACTCAAAACGCAAACAAAGCCACGGGCGACAACCAGTACTCTTATATATGTATATTATTATATCTTTCACGTTGACAAGTATGCTTTAGTTCCGTGACACCTCATTCGAAAAACGCATTTACAAACAGATTTCAACTCGGTACGATCATCTTTGAGTACTTTTACCATTGCGCCATTACAGATTGGTTTTGCATACATACGGAAAACTAAACGCAGTAAACATATTAACGCACTTAACTATGTCGCATTGGAATAAACACAAAAAGCTAATCTTAGTAGTCTGGCTTATGGATTAAAAAGTTTTTTAACTTAATTTCGCTTCGCTACGCGGACGAGTAAATTGACCATCTGATGGTGATGGTGACCACTTAGGTCACTGCCGCCGATGATAGAAATATTCCTTACATTAAATCTATATGCCCGATCATATCGATGATCTCCGATTGTACGTATTCCAAAGAGTGCATCTCTAATAGCTAAATAATTTTTACAAAGATACTGTTAATATACTGGAACTACCACCGGTTCGGAAAATGAAATATCCTGACCTGAAAAGAACCGACGAAATAAAATCAGAAAAAATATATTAATATTTTCAGTTCTTCATAATATATTATACAATTCCCTGCCATACAATTAAGTTAAATCTAAAACCTTTTTTATTTCCGCAAAAACGCTGTCAGTCATTTTAGTGACGTCACATTAATGTAAACAACAATCGTGTATATATGACCGGCACTCATTCAGGTTTTAAATATTTTTGTTGGTGTTTTTTGAGAAAAAATTAATTACGATCGCTACTGTTGGTGTGTAGCGCCTAATTTTACAAATGCTAGCATTAAGACTCCAGAAAAGTTATTTATCAAAGTGCCATATGATGTTGAAATAACAGTTTTTGCCTATCTGACGTCACACCTTGGCGGCTAGTGTTTTTGGTCACGTGAAATACAGACGATAATAGTAATAGGTGAATAGAAGAATTCAGCTGGGTTGGGCAGCGTTTGGGAAGTTACGTCGAATCTTAACATCGTCGATCCCACAGTGCATTAAGACGAAAGTATTCAACCAGTGGGTCTTACCTACAATTACGACTTTTAAAATATTTAAGTATAAAACATACTAATTATACATATATTTTTATCCAATTTCGTAAATTATTTAATACATAAATCAATAATAATAATAATATCTTATTAGCCCCCTCATTGATACGCATTTCTTAAGGGTGTGTCTTGTGAGCACGGCTTAAAAGATCGCCATTATCAAGGAGGTGCCGTATCTCTTATCAAACAGTATGCGCACTGTTATCTCAAAGAAGTTAGAAATAACAATGTTAAATTTTAACGCACATAGTAACTCCATTAGGTATTTACGTTAATGATAACAGATATCTATACTGCTGTAAATAACTCAGATCATTAATTTTTAATTGTAATACAAATAAGATTTAATAATATTCTATTTTTTTAACGTAAACAATTAATATAAGAGTTAATAAGTACTGACAGAATAACACGTTTTATTAAATATTTGTATAAAAAGTTCCTATATTGGCCGAATAATGTTGAGTCATGGTCATAAAAAAAATTACATGTCAAAACATTAAGTCTGTTTTCTTTTTGGATAGGATAAGGTCTCATTGAAGACGTAATACTAAAAAAAATTTAATACCTTCGATTATATTGTTTTATAATATAATCATCATCATCTCTAACCAATAACAATCAACAGCTGGACATAGGTATCTCCTAAACTGCGCCAAAGCTCCCGGCGGTCTGGTCCCACCACCTGCTTCAAGTTCTCGGTCTACTTGGCAAGGGGCATCCTACACTGCGTTTCTCGCAGTTCCCCGCTGTCACAACTATAGGACTTGTCTACTCAAATAGAAGACTGAAGCGGTCTTCAGTTTGAGTAGCAAGCAAGGTATGATGCTATGTTGGTAACTACAGTTCTTCACCGGATAACCTCATGATTGATTTTATCTTCTATCTTATATTCTATCTTTAAGATAATATTATAAATAATAGTATAATTAAATGAAAAGTATTTGTTTCAATCGATTTTGTAAACCGCTTTTTTCTAAACATGACAACTATTTATAATAAACCGAATACTACCTAATGAATTATTTATAAGCACTTGTTTATTTTAAACGGTTCAATTTTAGATCATCATTCCATGTAATATATTTAAACCCTTTTAAATTTTGCTCAATTTCCAGTAGGTACTAATCTAGATTCGTCTATTTTATAAACTTTTTTGCAAATTATATATATTCATAGAAAAACAAAAAGGTTTTATAATATTTAAATCGAACGACAGAATGTTATTTTCTTGCCCTTATTGCGTACTATTTCGTGGTATAAAAAGGTTAAAAGTCAGCCTATAAAAAAGAGCAGCACAAAGGGCTACATTATCTCATCTCGCTTACTAGCGACATTATCTAGGCAGCATTAGGGTTACATTTGATACTTGAGAGGTTGGTAGGTGTGGTTTTACACACACAAACATACAAATAGCCTCGTGACAGTACTTTACATATATTCTTATAACACAAAGACAAATAAGAAATAAGTTCAATGCATATTTAGTACTGCAAAGTAAATTTTAAACTGACAATGTTATAATTAATAAAAGGAAGTCCTAAATGCTTAAAAATAGACAAAAATACCCTGAAAACATGATACCATTGACCAATTAAAATAGCATTTACTACGTACAAATAACAACAAAGCCGAGCCGGTTCCATGAAACGCAGTAGATTCAAGTGCAAGATCAGGGGATCGATCCAAGTTCAAGGGTGATGCGCGCGCCGTCCTCTGACGTCAGCCATTCATGGGTCCCGCGCGCTCGATACCGCGCCTTCGCCCCCACGGCCCGCGTCCTCGCTCAATGTCGAGCGATCATGTTACGGGAATCCAGCGTCTTTCACACCCACAACATATTTACAATCAAGCTATTAATAGCATAACCATCGATATATAGCTAAAAAATGGAATATTCAGAATATTAAACTTATTGTAAAACATCATTATGACAATTGGTAAAGACTGGCTTCTTCTCAGGTCTGAAGTATTTATTTATATCGATCGTAGATCATATCAATAAGAAAGTGCGACACATTATACATGTTTTATATTACATATATTATTATTCCTTTTTTATTTTATTACGGGGAATGTTGTTTTCAGCTCAAATGATAAACTTCACCACGATTCTATAAGAATTCACGTTCTATATCACTCGTGAAATTTTGACAGTCGATTTACAGTGATACGCCGATTTGACACTTTTATATCACATACATTTTATAATTATCAAAGTCAATATCGCATAACACATCCTGACATTTCAAGCTCGTGTTCTGTTGTGAGATACAAGTGCCCTCTTACAGAATACCTAGAGGTATCTAAAATAAAAGTTAAACCCATAACTATATTCAAATATTTTTATATAGTTATAATGGAATAGGCGTTTGTTTTCTGTTTTCTTTGCTTTTTTTTAGGTTGTTTGTTAAAGGCTCCAGAGTTCAACTTATCAGGAATAATAGACGCAGGCAGGTTGTTCAAAATCTTGGCGACTCTCAACAAAAACGAGCTGTCAAACCGTTTAGTTCCATAGTATAACATTTAGTTAATGTAGTTAGGTTTTTTATAATTCAAAAAACGAATATCTCTCGAAATGTCTACAGACTTCGCTTCGAACTTGGACCACTATATGAACACAAAGATTGAAGCACCAATGCTGAGGAGGGATTTACTAAGATGCGAAAAAAAAAGTTTAAAAATACTTTTTTGCTATTTTTTTTACGTTTTACACGAACGACTTGTCATGTTTATGGTTTAACATTCGTCAAACAAAACTGATATTTTTTTTTGTTATTTGTAAAATTAAATCACATCGAAACAAAATTATTGTTTGTTATTTAAATATAAACCATTGATTCATTTTTAATACTCCATTTGTTTCGTACATTCAGCTTGACATTTTGTAGCATTTTGTATTTAGCCCAATTTTTACAATGACAAAATAATCTCCAGTTCAAAAATGACTTTTGATTTCCTAAAGACGGAGACAAAGAAAAATTACAACAGAAAGGCATAGCAACAAGTTTACAGAAGGCATCAACTAAGAAAATAACTCAGTCGAAAAAAGATGAATATACAATTCCTTTGTCTCTAATCGAAAATGTACAAAAAAGTCAAGTTCAAAGAATCTTATTTGATATTTATTATTATATTTCCAAAACTGAACAATTTTACAAAAAACATTTTTTACGTATGTGTATCTTAAATAACATTTCTACCAGAATTAATTTAAATTAAACATAAAAATTGAACTAAAAATAAACTTTGAAGAACTCCGCATTGACCCAATAATTTCGAACTTTCAACCACTTCTTGGCAATTAAAAAAAAAAACGTTACAACTGCAACTCTTCGTGAAGGTTCCATTTCAAACCGTTATAGAAACGCTCAAATGAAATCGAGCTTAAAATACTTTCAACCATAGAACTTTTCATTTCATCTTTCCCTTCAACAAATAGCGAAAATTATTTTCATTCGTATATCCTCTCATTTCGCTGACCGACCCGTATCACCCCCACCCCACCCCTTGTGTACCCGCGTAGGCGCCTGACGTCATTCAACTTGACATTCGTTCGTATCGATCGCTCCCCGCCGTGTTTACGGTGAGCAAGAGCCTGAATGGAACATTGTCGAGATCCAATTGATACAGATTTTATCACTGGACTTGATACACCTAATTATATTCGAAATCGTTCATAATTGCTCCTATTATATTGGTAATAATGACTAGTTAAGTCAATAAACGATTATTATTTTTAGGCTGAAAGATTTTAATTCGACACATAAATGCTACGAAAAAAAAAACAAAAGAAGATTAGTAGTATTCCTTTTTTAAAACTTAAAGATTACATTTTTATTTATCAGGTTGAACAGAGTTCACAGCCTTGATGGGGTTCACAGTTAATCGCAATGCCGCTTTCTGTAAGGCGAATACTTCTCGAAGTAGGCGTTGTTCCGAAAAGCTCATACGACAGCTTTTCTTGTAATTTCGAATCTTTCGAAAATATTTTGAATAATTAAAAACTAACATGGAAATAAAATTGGGGCAGATTTCATGTTTGATGTCAAATCTGAAAACAAATATTTTATATTTCTCGCGATTATTGTAATAAATACAGATCTTAGATGACTTACATCTTACGTAACTTGTAGATCTTAAAAAGGCATTTTTGTTCAATACAACTTTCGTGTGTCGTTTCGTCGTTTCTAACAAAAAATCCCAACGCAAATAACCCGACCATTGTAAGGAAATCATGTCAAACTTATCAATAACTTATTAATATTTGTGAGTTGTGCTTCATTAATAATTGTGAGTAATCTTATAGGATGGATTTCTTAGTTCTTTTTTTTCAATTTTTACCTTTTATTTATATATTTTTGTTGCTTTTATCTATATCAAAACCTTATATATACCTAAAACTTCCTTATGAATTCCTCTGTCTATTCGTGAAAACCGCATGAAAATCAATTCAGCATCTTTGGAGTTTATCGCGAACGTACAGAGCGTGCGAGTTTGTTTTATAATATGTAGTGATTTATAGTTTTCAAATAAATATAAGCATGATATAGATATTTTGTTTTGTATTTAAATACAATTGTAACGAAGGATATATTTAGATGTCTTTTAAGTGTCTCCTCATCCGTGAGTCGAAGAAGTGTATTTTCTTCAACACCCACGTCCTGTAAAAAGAGATTTGGGTCGCCTCCACCCACTTTTTATTTCATGACAATATTTCTAGGATAATAATTTGTTTTTTTTGTTTTCTACCAATGTAAATTTATATTGTTTCAGTATTCTGTGGTTACAACAGATTAATTATCTGTAATGAATGAATACAGATAATTATAAAAAATAAATGACAGTGACATTTTAAATTGGCGGTAAATTTTTAATTCCATTTTCGTTTAAACATAGTGGACATCATCTTCATTTATCTTTTATTGAAATTACTTTACGTAAAAACTAAAACCTAAAAATGTATTTATAAATGTATGTATTACTTTCTTGGTAGGATAGGTATATAGGGTGATTTCAGTAGTTGTACATGTAGTATAAACACTTTTTTTCATATTACTTTCGTAGAATATCAAAACTGTGATACCTTAACAATAAACGAACACAATTATAATGATGATTCAAAAATGTTTATGAAAGTCAAATAAAAGGTATTGTATGTTACAATATTATAGAATATGTTTTTCATCGAAAATATTAATAACGTACGTATATAACACGTACAGAAAATATGTTTAACTTTTAACTGATATTATCGTTTTTGCATTAAAAACCCACAAGGTTAACTTTAACCGGGAGTTCAAACGTAGCATGTAGTAACCCCTACCGTGACCTTTTGCGACCTTTGCCTCCACTCGCCGACCCGTGACGTAAACGCCTTCAGCGGCCGAGCTTACTTCACATGCAGTATCAAGGAACTATGTTGTTATTAAATACGATTTAAGTTACTCATATTAAAAAATACAATAAAAAAATACTATTACTCATATAAACTTAAAAAGTCTTCTTTTTAAATACCTATATGCTTATTTTTATTTACACTAGTTGATCTCCCGCGATACTTCGGGTTTATTTCAAAGAAATTTTTGGAAAATTCTAAATCATGATAGATTATGTTTAGATTTCATATCATTGTAAACTGCAAGTCTATATCGATATTTGACGTCAAAATTTATGAAATGAGTCGAAAACAATTAATTTTTTTCTACGTTTTTAATTTTTCCCCATATAGTTGTCATACAACTTTCTTCCGATCTTTAAAATTTATTATTTGATAAGTTGTTACGATTTAGTAAATTGCATTCAAGAATCCTCTTTAATTTTCTGCACATCTACGGCTTGGGCTCTTTAAAATGATTTTTTTTGATGTGTGAAGTATTGATGTTGGCCCTACTGGCCTTTGCAGCGTCACCGGACTTTCAGACGAGTACTAATGTCCTCAGCCCTGAGGTTTAAAATATGACCATATTCCATAACTGACTTTATATGCAGCTATCATCCCATAGTTACTGAGACAAACTCGGCTCATCGTATTGATACATAAGTTTAGTTTTTATGAATTTCGTACGCTAATAAAAGAAAATGTGTGGCGTGCATCCTGTAAAATTTTACAAGCCCCACCCATTAGTAACACAGAAAAGTAGTAACCGCCACCAATGTCCCGCAGCTCATAAGCTCTTCTACTTATAAACAGATCCTCCTCCTTAAGTCTTTTATTTATAATATGTTTAGATGAACGACTAAGCCGATCACCAGATTTTAAGCAGTCACCACTACCATGGTAATAGACACTGCCATGGTAAATAATTATTCGCCAATGCGCCACTGATCGGTCGGTCATTGGCGCATTAGCGCATGATAATTTGCTAATATTTCTAGGTTATAACTCTTATATGATGACGTAATTATTTTTTAATTATATTAATAGGCCGTCGGGCATAGAGGCTACTTAATGATAAGCAGTTAACACCGCCCTTTAAGAGAGATTAACCATTCTATACATCGCCAAGGCGCGAGCTGTGAGAAGTAAAATATTATTTTTACCTGTACCTCACTGACTCACTCACCCCTTAATAGTAATACAATAATACTAAGTAATGTTATGCGATAGAATTTATTATGAATGAATGGAATTCACCCAGGCGAGCTAAAAGTATAAATACATGTGAATCATCATCAATATATCTATACTTGTAATTAATTTCAGGTGTCACTAGTTCAGTGGTAAATGGGCTGCTTAGTGTAAGCGACGCAGGTTTGATTCTCCTAACAAAAGTCCCTGCTCCTAATATCATAATGCCGAATTAGTCATTTCATTTTTTTTAACAAAAAGTAAATTAACTGCTATAAGTACACTGCAGACCCATAGACGCAATAGATGAATACAGTTTACTGGTCGTCTAAAGCGCAATAAAGTTATAATCATTACATAGTACCTATAAAACAAAGTCGCTTACCATCGTCTGTCCTATGTTATGCTTAGATTTTTAAAATTACGCAACGGATTTTGATGCGATCTTTTTAATAGATAGATTGTTTCAAGAGGAAGATTTATGTGTATAATACATACAAAATAAATTAGAGGATGACTGAAAAAGTGAAGATTGTAAGACATTGCATATGTAGTATATTTAGTATCAGCATTGCAAATCAAATCAAATCAAAATAAACTTTATTCAAGTAGGCTTTTACAAGCACTTTTAAATCATCATTTTACAATTAAGTGAAGCTACCACCTGTTCGGAAACTAGATTCTACCGAGAAGAACCGGCAAGAAACTCAGTAGTTACTCTTTTTTTAACATTTAAAAAATACAATGTCTTGTTAGTTAAATACAATTATTTAAATAATATATCCTGCTTGGAAGTCAACAGGTATTAGCTCTTTTATCATCTATAAAATATTGTATTGAATAATATGCTTTTTCTACCAATGTATTTTTTACAAACGATTTGAATTTACTAAACGGCAAAGTTAAAAATATGTGCGGAATTTTATTATGCTATCGTACGAAGCCGGGGCTGGTCGCTAATAATACATATTATTCCTTTAGTATTCTTTAACTCGCCAATAATCTCACTATAAATAAAATATTTTTACAAATATTAATAAATTTTGTTGCCACTAAATAAATAGTTTCCTACAACACTTTATATCCCTAATGACCTTTCTCGACTTTGACCTCGCCTCCTGTGACGTCAGCCGGTCGCTTCGCGTCTGGAATATTAGCCAATGAAAGACCCTCATTCCTAGACCCTAGTTCGTTGATAAAAATAAATGTCACACCTTTGTTTTGTTAATTGAACCTTTGTTAACTTCAATTATATGTATTCTACATATATGTAATTAAATTTAAAAATCTCAAAATACGTTTTTCATCTGTCATAATATATATAAACACACACATGCCACATAAATATATATAAAATGATACCTATATCTTTTTTAATTATTAATTTATCATAGTATATTGTGGAGTGACGATATACGCAAGACGGCAGGCAGGAGCTGGATGCGAGTAGCCGGAGAAAGACCACAGTGGCGTGCACTTAGAGAGGCCTATGTCCAACAGTGGACAAAAACGGACTGATTATGTGATGTGGTGTGATATTGTAACATCCTTAGTACATAAATAAAGTAAAAAAGGTAAAAAATAATAATCATATATTACATTTGAAATTTCATCAATTAAATTTTAATATGGCAACACAGCGTACATCGAATGGCTAAAAATGTTTTTGTTTTGTGCTATGGAGTAGGTGATGAAAATATTTTTGAAAATTATTAACGGGATAGTAAATAAGAAAATAGAATAATAAATATTGTATGGAAGTTTATTTTAGAAGTATGGAAATCGGTGTTGGAACTTATTTTAAGCGATTTCATGTATCAACAGTTTCGGAAAATCACCTGAGGGAATGAAATTAAGAATGATATTTTTTTTCTGTGAACAAAGAAGTTCAGTAATCTCTTAAGTCTACTTGTTTACTTAGTTTTTTTCCTCATCACATTTGGGAAAAGTCAGATGGGTCCTGAGACTATCAATGAGAGTCACAATAAAAACACGCCAAGCTTAAAATAACACCACATAATAAATGAACGACTAACTACAGATAACAACAATTAGATTAACAAACAAAATATTGAAAAGAAAACATTCAGAAACAAAGTATCACTACAATCAAATACATTTTTATTAAATACATACATCAAATACAACAAGCATTTAGGCAACGTATAAAAACTTGGCATAATTTTCGTAATATACGAATTCAAAACATTGCTAAATCCTCGAGTAAGGCGGGGTCGGCGACGCGCCAACGAAACCGGTTTCCGCTGGTTCAACATGCACAATATATGTAAAATAATATATTTGCATTAGTATATTTCTTTAGTATCGTTGAACACGTTGTTTCAAGTTCCTTAACCCTTGATACGTCATAACGACTGCTTTTTAAGGCGTCATGCCGCAGTGTTTCTATTATGGCAACAATGATTTGTAGCGTTATGTGCTTCGCGTTGAAATATTGTTATTTTAACTTTAAATATAAAAGAATATTCATTTGTATTTTTTTTTCTTTTAAAATTAGTCACAAGTCTTAAAATCATTGTACTCACAGATTAAATAATATAAATTTACTTGAATAGATAGGAAACATTATAGTTCTAAAAATTTAATTTTGTGTATTTTATCTACCACATTGGTTACTTTATTTATCTTTACAAATTAAAACTACTATATAATATTCATGTTATAACAAGACTAGCATTGAAATTTTAATAATTGTATCGAATATCATACGTGAATCACTAAATTCGGCAAGGTTGTTTAGTGTCTAACCTTGCACCATCTGTCATATATTTACGAAAAAAAATAACCTTTGCTCTACTACTTAATACGTCAGACTTCTTCCTAAATGACACAGCACAGGTGAAGAGTAATCTGTGACATCATTTCAATATTGTCACAAGATTTCTAGCGACAAAAATGTTTGTTTATTTTTACATACGTAGCAGATTAAATTAAACGTGTTCTTGGCAGACAAGATTAACATCTATTTCGATCTGGACTTTGTCCGTTACTGTTTTGGGTGGCGCTAGAAAATTCTATATCCATGTGTCGGCTGAGTACTGGCTGGTCTTTGCACCGTGACGATAAATATAATGTCTGTATGACAGCTAATTTCAGTCACGTTTAGTGAAATCCATCGTAATTCGAAGAAAATAATCGAAAATTGATAGTAGACGTAGTTCTTAATGTCTGGGCATTTAAAACTCATTATATATTCTATGCCAAACAGCAATACTTCAGTATTATTGTTGTCCAGATTGAAGGATGAATAAAACAGTGTAACTACAGGCACAAGGAACATAACTTATAAAGTCACAAGCTCATAAGGTTGGCAGTACATTGTGATGTAAGGAGTGGTTGATATTTCTTTACGCACATGTCTATGGGCGATTTTAAAAACTTAACATCAAGTAATCCTCCTACTTCTCTCTTTCCACCTCACTCGACATTCAGTGAAGTTTTACGAAGACTTTAAATTCGACCATTGTATGATGTCTAAGATTTTGTGGATCTTTTGATTACACTGACTTAATGACCACTCTAACTATAGCCCTACAAAGTATTTATATATAACGACCGTATATAAGTATATAGGTAGTACCCGTCTAGGGATGACTACAGTACGCTCTAACATCGGAAACATTAGAAAAAAGAATATAAATAAAAATAAAAAAGTTAAAATACTCTTTGTTAAGCGTTATCTGTTTGATTTTGAAAGCAATTTTTACAATACAACATTATTTTTTTAAATTGAATTAACAAGAGACAACTTGAGCATATTTAATAATCTATATTATAATATAATAAATGTGAAAGTCATTCTGTCTGTCGCTCTTTCACGACCAAATCGCTGAACCGAATTTCATGAAATTGGGTACGAAGCCACTACGAACTGCAAGAGAGGATATAGGCTATTTTTTTGCCTAACACATGACAACCAACACCCAAAAACGATTACAAGTCCTTTATAATTGAAATATAATCGTGCCATGAAAACTATAAACTAATATTTCTAAAAATCTATAATCGGACAAATAATGCTCATTGCTCGCAGTATAATATGTCCGATTATAGCGAATATCGCACGCATGTGTAGCCCGTCACTAACAGTCGTCTCGCGTCCGTCTCGTCGCGTGACTTCCATGACGTCAAATCTTTACATAAAACAAATATAATATTTAATATACGAAAAAAACAGTACTGTCTACCTAAAATAATGCAATTTGAAAAATATATTTTAAAATAAAATAAGTACGGACTTTTGATAATGAAAAATTGTTATTTTTTAATATTGCATTGTTTTTTAATACCTGCTTCAGATTTTATATACAAAAGTAATAACATTTACTATAATAATTATAACAAGATAGCAACGCTAAACTTTATTACGTAATACGTTTGACGTATCCAAGGTGCGAAATAGACAAAATTGTACTAAATAGCCGTACTTTTATCTAATATATTTACATATTATTATTATTCACCCGTTAGATCCGTTACTAATAACTGTAATTTTTAATATTGTATAAGTATATCTGAATGTTGATTAAAAACAAAAGGTTTTTGTTTTTAATTTCAGACCATAATTTTATTTGCATACAACAAAACAATGATTATATAATACTGTCAATTATATTTTAATGCAGATTATAAAACAAATGGCTGATTGGGCGCGCGCATTATCGTTAAATAACCTTACTATACAACATCAATAGACCATGTTAACTCCTGTAGTGCGAAACGCGTCTTTTTGTGAATACGTCAAAACTGCTGTCACTTTCATTATTAATTATTGGAAATTAGTATTGAATTGCGTTACTTTTATTTTATTACTTTTTTATAAAATTATTAACAAATCACCTAAGTGCACATTTTTTAGTTTTAAAACGAGAATTCTCATAGTTTTTATTCAACTGCACCGGTTACTTAAGACGTTTGAATGGAAATATATAATCACTACAAAAGCTAGTTCTGCCCAAACGATCAAACTGAAACTATGTACAATTACACATCCTTGTGCTGACTTCAATACTATATAGTATATAATTTATTCCATTCCGTTTAGTACCTACACTGAATAAAAAAAGTGTGTCGTTTAAATATATTTAACATTTAAACATCATTTAGTTATTGGTCCTCATCGTAAAGTAAAAACGGCAATTTATTTTTATCAGAATTTCAGCAAACGGAAAAGACCTCGTAATATTAGTTTGATTATGCATAATATTATAATTCGTGAAGCCCACGTGCGCCGTGCCACCGGCAGCCGTCCCGTGTCGGAGTCGTCGCGTGACTATGACGTCAACATCTGAATTAATTTCATACAATCCATCGTAATCACTTGGTATCTCAAGCTATTTCGTTTATGTAAAGTATCTCGTTGGAGATGTTGACATAAGATGGATTTAGAAATGATTCTGTATTGAATAATACAATACACAGTTAGGTACTTATGGTTTTAGGACTGCAGATACTAACATTTTTGTAAAATGCCTATTCGTTGTTCTATTGTTTTCGTCTCCAAATTACATTATTAATCTAAACTTCACCAAAAAACGAAATTTATTTAAAACTCGTGTTGATTTGAAATATATTTTATAGAATTACTTCTAAAATGTTTTTATTGATCATTTTTACTTACAAACTATAAACATACCATTAGATAAAAATACGTTTATTTTGTGCGTGCATGTTTTATTTTGGACATTTACATAAACTTTAACGAACAACTAGCTTACTCTTACACGAATAAAAAAGTAATAAAATTCGTGCGTCGTATATAGAACAAATAAACTTTATAATTTAATGCAATGATATTCTAATAAACAGATATGTTATATCCATACTAAACAACAGAAAGAAGTGTGCCTCGCCGGGCACCGTTTATTTTAGTTTATTTTTACCTTTCGTTAAAAGTAAAAAGGATAGCTTGATGAAAACAATAAGTAAAAGGGATAACTAGATGTTTTAATTACGCAAAACGTATTACTACGTAATTATGATGTATTATAACGTATTACTACGTAAAACAACTAAAGGCAAACGTCCCAATTAGGACGTTTTCTAGTCTTCACTTTTTGCGCGTTAATAACATATCTGTTTACTACAACATCATTGATTTAATGTAACACCTGTAAGTAAACCACTGTACAGCTACGGCCTTTTTATTTCATTTTTGAAGGTATTGATAGAACTTACTCCCCCGCGATGCTCCATAACGCCTCCTTTGGTCTAATTTTACCTTAGCTTTCCTGTTGGACTATAATTACGTGTTATTGATACGTTTAGTTATGAAATTACAAACACGAGTTTCCACCAATAAACTGCATTACGTAAATACTATAATAGTACCTATAATTATACTAAGATAGCTTATTTAAAAATAAGAAATCTATTTTCTTGTATATCTTTGCTTATAACAATTAACAAATATGAAGTATAGAATTAAAGGAGAAATAAAGTTAAATGAGAATTTCAGTCGTGTGATAATACGTATTGACATTTTCGAAAGTCTGTCCATCGGCCCATTAGCTCAGTTGGTTAGAGCGTCGTGCTAATAACGCGAAGGTCGCGGGTTCGATCCCCTCATGGGCCACATAACTTTTTGGTTTTTTTATGTCATATTAATTTTTTAGTACAATATCTACTATACACTTTTGTTAATTTTCTAGAATTGAAATCAAAAAAATACATTGATTTAAGAAAACAAAAATCTCTGTTTTTCCTTCATAGCTTTTTATATTATTTATCCCAATATTAAAATATGTAAAACAATCGGTATTGCATTGTCTTTACCGGAAAAAAACAAATGAAACGAGATAAATACAAAAAAGGTCACCACACTAACTGTTTTTCGCGCCATTGGCCTCTAAATTACCAAAATTCAAATTAATTTCCTTATTAATATAACTACCGGTAATGTGTCAATGTCAAGGCGAGCTCAAAAAGTTATTAAATGAAACTCGTTTTGTGTGTATTATACTAATTCGTTACCAATGACCTCATGAAAATAATTTTTATCAACATTTTTGTATAGTAACATTAATTTACCAATCTTTTTTAATTAACGCTTGGTAAGCCACGCCTTCGCTCACGAACTTCTAAAAAACATACACTTACTTTTTGTAGGACAGCACCTTTACAAGATACAAGGGAAATGAATTAGGCAGATGAAAATAATTGTATATTTTATCTATGGCGTTTTTAACGGGACACATTATTATTAGACTAATTGTATTATTATGAATTCTTCAATTTGGCTTATAGGCTTTAGTGCACGTTTTAATTGGCATTGGTTATATTTATATTTCCAACTAAAGATAATTTCGCTATTGTTTGTTATATAACTTCCTACTTGTAGGAGGTATTGATTTAATTGAATTCACAGATAATCATTGATAAAAGATGTAATACGGATTTTATTTTCAGGATAGGATGTTTTTTGTTACAAGTGTAACCTTAGCCTTAATATGGTGTTATGATATTTCATCATCATCATGTAATTAATTCATCAATAATTGGTAAAACTGTAATTAATATTATTTAATATAGCATAGCATTTAATACTGGCATGTAACACTATTTCTTATTTTAAAAACGATTGAGCTGTGATTAGAAAACAATTGGACGATAGTAAAATGATAATATTATTTTATATTTTGTTTCGTAAAATTATTTTCTTAGATCTGAAATTATATATTTTTTCTAAATTAGAAATGAATTAAATAAGTGCCATCATACATATCAGTGGCACAATACAGGGAATAATTTTTTTTTAACAAAAAATAATTAAGAAACAATTTAAAATTGTTGCACAAATTCATGTCAATTTTTAATTATTATTTTTGAAGAGGATAGAAAGAGAGGGGTATAATAAAACATAAACTCGTCATTTTCAACATACGTATATTTTATATTTGGTAATTAAATTAACAATATCTACAACGACAACACAAGCAATTAGGCACTTGAAGCTGATAAATTATTATAATGATTAACAAACTGTGTCGATATTTAGCAATTAAATATTATGAGAGTTTGTATAAAACGAAAAATCCGTTATAATTTCCATCTTCATTCATTGTGTGATTAATTCTACGTAATTATTCAAACTTAAATGTTAAAATACTAAGACACAAAGGATGTAACTGGGCATCTTTATATTGAGCCTCACTTCAAGATATTAAGCTTAAAGCGTGTACTAGGGAGACCACATTTTACGGTAGCATGCGTAAGCGATCCCGTGGCGCCCGCCGAAAGACGGAGAGGGTACCGCTGGTTTTTTAGTGGGTAAGCCCGATGAACCTAAGCACACTTGGTGTCCAGTGAAATGGGGAATATTCCCCTCCCCCCACATTACATCACGTGGGGGAAGCGCGTAATGCGTTTTTCCAGCGAATAAAGAAAAAAAAGGGAGACCACATTAACCCAAAGGGGCAGAATCGAACCTGTGTCTTTTTAAACCAAAAACTCTATCAATTTGTGTAATTCTTATATTTAACAGTTTCATAATAAAACAAACGTGATATGAAATTCAATTCGATATAAATTATTATTTATTGAAACATAACAAAATGTATGTTGTGTGAAAACGATTATAATACAATATATGTACACAAATAATATAATTAAACTGTATAGTTTATAAAGCGAAATTGAGTAACCTGTCGTTAAAAGGGCTTATATTAATAACACTTTAAGTAATCACAATAAAAACAATGAACAGATGTATGCGAATTATTTAAAAAAAACGAATTTAATTTGAATAAAAAACCTCTCTTTGAAAGAATTTTGATTCGATTTTATATTAAGTTGCTATCATTTGAAAAAATGCAGTAAAAATATACTTAAAAGCAATTTTCATGAGAAATAATAACTTAATTATGAAGATCTTTATAATCATACATACACAGATCCATTACAAATATAAAAATAATGTTTTTCATATAATCAATTGCTTTGAATTTTAAATATATACATTTTTTATAATAAGTTTAAATACATATTTACAAGTAATAAATACAAATGAAAATATATACACACTAGTTGTACATAAGCACATACTATATAAATGAGTTAATATTTTATTCCACCATTACATATTGATTAAAATAAAATATTACTTCTGAACTGAATACAACATTCATTTGACTCATAATTAAAAAAAAAAAACTTATAATAGTGATAATATTTCGATTAATAATAAATGTGTAATTAAATGATTTAATTTGAGTAAATTAAATTTAGGATATCAAAATCAAAATATTTGAGATATCGATTCTAACTATTTTAGATTAATCGATAGAATTACTCGCTACATATCGATACAAAGTAATATCTTCCACCTTTAGCTAAGAGCCTTCGCGTGTGCTCAGTTGTCGACGACGAGCCAGCGGTGAGCAGAGTGCTCGACGTGCTGTTGCAGCAGCGGCGTGCGCACGCGCAGACGCAACTCCAGAGACCCGCCCGCCGCGCGACGCCCCTCCATCAGCTGCGGGCATACGTTTCATTCGACCATTTGACAGAATTGTGTAAGTGTGTTTACCTATTGTCTCAACTACAAAGCCAGGGGAAATGAGAGATTATACCCCGAACGTTAAAGCATTTATTAAAACACTAGCTTTTGTCCGCGACTTCGTTCGCGTGGACTTCAGGTTCGTCCCGTCTAGTCTAGTAATCGCGTAAAATCGCTTCGTAAATAAGTCATTATTTCTCGTACAAAGTAAAGGATAAAAAATGATTATTGTGGGTTATTCCTAAGAGATAAACATATACCACATCACGGACTTTTGTAGACCTTTTTAAGTTGTACAATACTGTAGTACATTGTTTTGATCTATCTTGTAGGATTCAGTCAGCGTTTGCAATGTAAGCGCAAAAAATGTGTTTGTTTACGACCTCACATTAGAAACCTCAAAAATTGTAGCCTATGTGTTATTCTGATGTATAAGCTATATTGTGGTAAAGTTTAATTCAAATCCATTCAGTAGTTTTTACGTGAAAGAGTAACAAACATCCATACATACAAACTTTCGCCTATATAATAGTAGTAGGATTCATAAGACCTATATTATTTCAAAAATACATAACGATAGCGCGATTTAATCTACTACTAATGCCCTCTAGTTTAAAATATAACAATTAACATACTTTTAATAATCTAAGTTATTAGACACCTATAATACTTGATATAGTAAGGATTTTATGTAATAAGGAGCATTAAGGTTGACGAACTAACATAAGAAAAATATTGTTTTTTCGGACTAGGAAAATTAAAACTTTTCTCTACTATAATATACATGTATCATACACATAAATGTCCCTCTTTAATAGTGATTGAAGAGGAACACTTATCCAACACTGTGCTATTTATAGATGAAAACCGCGGCCATTTTGTATAATACATAAAGTATATATATGTGCTAACTGGATAAGAGAAAACAGACAAATAATTAAGGAGTATAAATAGTGTTCATAGGCGTATTATCTTCTTCAGAATAATTTATGAGAAGGAAAATATACTTCTATGAACAGGATAGCGTTTTTCTCCAAATATACTCCAATACACATATTCAGTAGATAATAAGCAATTTGTGCTGTATGGACGATTGAGTTTAATGTATATTTTTGCCACTTAATTCTTTTCAAATCAATATTTTTGGTATCTTGTTAATTTGCAATAATATAGAAGTATCTTGGTAATTTTAATAACAACAACAAACAAACAACAACAACAGCCTGTAAATTCCCACTGCTAGCTAAAGGCCTCCTCTCCTTATGAGGAGAAGGTTTGGAACATATTCCACCACGTTGTTCCAATGCGGG
Organism: Vanessa cardui; assembly: GCF_905220365.1. Lineage (NCBI taxonomy): Eukaryota > Metazoa > Arthropoda > Insecta > Lepidoptera > Nymphalidae > Vanessa > Vanessa cardui. Next base: position 2,277,984 of record NC_061129.1, read on the forward strand.
TTGGTGGAATACACATGTGGCAGAATTTCTATGAAATTTGTCACATGCAGGTTTCCTCACGATGTTTTCCTTCACCGCTGAGCACGAGATGAATTATAAAGACAAATTAAGCACATGAATCAGCGGTGCTTGCCTGGGTTTGAGCCCGCAATCATCGGTTAAGATGCGCGCGTTCTTACCACTTTGCCATCTCGACTCCTTCAATTTTTTCTAATTTTAATAACATATGATCAAAAATATAACTAATAACTCACTGGGAACGCCTCGTGTATGGTGACCTGCGTCTCCAGCGGTGCCAGCTTCACGGTCACGGTCCCCAGCAGCGTGTCTTTGCTGAACCATCCGCTGCAACACAACGAGCTAGAGCTGCAACACCTGCCACACACCACCTCAAGCTACCACCCACAAATACCACATACCACACGCCACATGCATCAACATACGCGCTACGTGATCTATGGGGTACTAGGGAATGTGAGTTAAATGTAAAAACATAGACCGGCGCTAGACATTCCTGAAAATTTTATATTGGTTTTATGTGAGTTCGACTTCGAATGTCTGGCGCCGACATATGATCCTTAAGAGAATTGGTCATATTACTATCAGTTTATTTGTCATCATTTAAATATATCATACATTTTAAAATGATAACGATATGTTTGATGTGACATGACCAATTTAACTATATGATTATTTATTACAGAATTCAAAACAGAGCATCCCATAACAACAGGCGTTAGACTAATATATACAGTTGCAATATTCCAAATAACACATAAGCATCCCCTTTATAAATATACATAAAATGTATAGATTTTTTATTTGTTTCTACCCTGAGTAATCAATCTAGTGCTCCCACGTTTATATACAGAACAAAAGATTACATGCATAGACACTGAAGGAAACACAGTTGGCAACATTTTATTGACCATAGACATTTATACCAGAAAGCTTATAAATGACTAACTCGGAATTATTTTTGAAGTTTCAAGGTCATGGAAAAATATGGACCTATAATACAACACGAATAAAATGGGATGAACGATATTATACCACCGAATCTGAGATGACTTTTGGTGTAAGCTTCCCTATACTTGCTAAGCTATTTTTAATCTCGTCTGATAATGCTAACATTAAATCTAGAAAACTATATATCCTTATATTTATCAATGTTATTAAATACTCAATCGAACTCATATAACTCAGTCGTCACAGGCGTTCTGTTGTAGAAAAGAATAACAGCGAAGAAAATTGAAACAGACTACAGAATATGTTCTACTACTGTACTATATAACTATGTTGACTTCTACAAATGAAATTTCTAATATAGATATAAACAACATTATTAAGAAACTATTTTAAGCGGAAACATTTATAGAATCTAGACGAAAATATATAAATAAAGACAGTTTACATTCCATGTCAGGTTCCATGCGCTAAGGTTATATATCTACAGTAGTACGTAATTTCTATTGTAAATTTCGTAGTCAAAACCAAAGCTACGAATTGCCGACTTATATACAATTAGTTAATAGAATATTTGATGGATTTTTTGTCACCCTAATTCCGCAGTTCTCTTTTTTGGCAGACGAGCATATGGGCCACCTGATGGTAAGTGGTCACCATCACCCATAGACAATGACGCTGTTAGACATATTAACTATTCCTTACATCGTCAATGTGCCACCAACCTTGGGAACTAAGATGTTATGTCCCTTGTGCCTGTAGTTACACTGGCTCACTCACCCTTCAAACCGGCACACAAGAATACTGCGTACTGTTGTTTAGCGGTAGAATATCTGATGAGTGGGTGGTACCTACCCAGGCGGGCTTGCACAAAGACCTACCACCAAGAATACTACTACGAGATTAGGGTGACAATAATAGATTTGATTTGATGAAACTAAGTTAACTACAAAAATAACAACACAAGTATATAATTATAAAACTTTCTCTTAACTTTTGCCAGTTTATTTGCAACCAGAATTAAATAAATACTTTCAAATTAAAAAACAACAATATTACACAACCGGAGTCCACAAAACAAACGTTTATTTCCAGACATATTATAATGAACGGCCTCATTGGTTTAGCGGTTTGTTTAAGGCCACAGAACCTAAGTCTTTGCGTTTAAAGTCCAGGTTGAGCGGATGTAATTTAGGATTTAATGTAGGACTTTCTGTCGAAATTCTCTTGTGCCTCAGAGCGTACAGCCTGTGATTCTGACAAAACACTTAAATCACAACGAAATAACACAATGCTATCCTATAGTTTATCCGTCTAAATTGAAGAGACGCGCCTCTTTGATTTAGACGGATCAACTGTGTACGTTCTAAGCGAGCGTCAACAGCACACACGCAGCCTATACGCTTCAGTTAAATTGCGTTTACGCTTACGTCGAGTTCCATTTCGATAAAAGAGTAACTACTGAGTGTCTGTCAGGATCGTCTATGTATAATCTATAAACCGAACGGGTGGTAGCTTAAATCGTCTAATTTGATGGGGATTCACTAATATATATAGTATGTAATGGAAAACAGTGATATTCACATATAGATTAAATTACTAGTTTTTACTTATACAGTGGAATCCCGGTAATCCGACCCCTGGCTAATCTGGCACACTCTGTAATCCGACATGTCATATTAACAATGTTCGCTTATGAAGACAATCCATGATTGCACAGGTCGGATTACAAGGTATTCCTTTGTAAAAAAATCCGAACTATTGTGGGTCTTATTCTTAGGGTACTCTATAATCCGACAATTTCGATAGTCCAAAACTGTTATACAAAACGTTTTACGGATTACCTGGGGATCCACTGTACGATATATTCCAAACACTTATATAAAAGTAATTAATTTACTAACTCACATCGTAAGTTACTTTTGAATATGGTCCGTGACTTTAAATTAATAATCATCTTACCCCCGGGAGTAAACTTCAAATTTAATGCCGTGTCGCTTGAACACCCTCAAGCAAGGCCTTGCATTGCGCTGTATGGCCAAATTGAAGACAGCGGAATACTGCGGGCTGTTTGTATCCTTGATCAGCTGTGTCCTATCCGATACTGGAGCTTCCTGGAAATCGATTAACATCTTATAAGTAGCATAAAAGCCGGGAAAGCCGAGTGGTTAGAACGCATACATCGTAAACGATTATTGCGGGTTCAAACCCAAGCACCACTGGATATTCATGTGGTTACTTTGTGTTTACAATTCATCTCGTGTTCAGCGGTGAAAACATTGTTAGGAAACCTGCACGTGTCTAATTTCATTGAAAATCTGCCACGTGTGTATTTCACTCGCCCGCATTGGAATAGCGTGGTGGAATATGTTACAAATCTTTTCCTAAAAGAAGAGGAGGAAAGAGTTAGAATGGGAAATTTACAGGCTGTTAAGGTAACGTATCGTAAGTCATAAAACCTAATTTGATGCAACAAAAATTACAAAATAGTTTTCCTTTGCGATATTAATTGATCCCTATTTACTTACTAAGCAAAACCAATGAACCATCAGATGAGTGGCAAGGCAAGTTATAAATACTACCTCACTTGTACCTAATTTTTGGTTATTATTTCAAGGTCACTTAGATATGTGCCATCCACTGGTCTATTATTATTATTCTAATAGTCAAACAGTAATATATAGACATGCCATTTACTGTTTGAGAAAGACTGAGCTAGTACCTACAGGCACAAGGCTCACTACCCAAGATTGGTGTTGATTTAATATTTCTGATAGCGAGCGGTAGATACAACTTATCATCAGGTGGTCCATTTACCAATCTACATACCTACATAATTTAACCAAAAAAAAACAAATCCCATATATTTCTATCTACTATCGCCTTAATAGGCTATTTGACAATGCGAAAAATAAATTGTGAATTATTGTAATCACTGTATATTATGAATTTAAAAATGGTTATTTAGTAACGAAACTTGAAAATAATACTTAATTTATTCAAAAATCAATAAATAAAAATGCATTTTTTCAAACGTTTGTCACGTGACACAAAACGCTCCTGATTGGCCGGGCTTATGATGAAGTAACTACTATATGTACCACAGATTAAAATACACGAAAGTGACGTCACCGACCCCACTGCAGCGCCATATTGTCCAAGTAGCGTGTTCACGCGTTATTTAAATATGGAATTTTTAATATGATATTTTTCGGCAAATACGTACTAGAAATAAAAAAATAAACTTTTACTGGGTTCCTTAACCTCTACTAAATAATATAAAATGGATTTTAAAAAGCAGTCAAATAGCCTATTATTTCACATTTTTCCATACGAACACATCTCAATTCAAAATACATTGAAATTAAACACAACTTACTTGTGGATATGGAAATTCGAACTTCACATATGTGTCGACTTCTTTGGGGTTGGGGACGTTGTACGCGATCCCGCGCACGATTGTCAGCTCTAAGTCGTTCTCGTTAAGGTCTGTATTGCATTGTATTACAGAAAACTTACGATTCTCGTAATGGAATTTCGGCGGGTTTTCACCTAGACTGAAACATTTATATATTGAATTTTAATTTAATAAGATACGAAAACCTTAGGTTGTTTATCTTCTTTGATTTGCATAGGCTATACATGTTAACTTAAATTACAATTAATGCAAATTTCAAAGAGAAGTAATTTCAATTTTTCAACATTCATAATAGGTTTTACTTGGTGGTAGGGCTTTGTGCAATCCCGCCTGGGTAGGTACCACCCACTCATCAGTTATTCTACCGCCAAACAACAGTACTCGGTATTGTTGTGTTCCGGTCTGAAGGGTGAGTGAGCCAGTGTAACTACAGGCACAAGGGACATGACATCTTAGTTCCCAAGGTTGGTGGCACATTGACGATGTAAGGAATAGTTAATATTTCTCACAGCGTCATGTCTATGGGTGATGGTGACCACTTACCATCAGGTGGCTCATATGCTCGTCCGCCAACCCATACCATAAAAAAAAGGTTGGAGGGAAAGCTCTGTCGTATTTTAAAGAAAATACTTGAATTGAGTTATGAAAATATATATTTAATATGAATTAATTATATACGCCCCTTTATTTGTTAAACTTGTTGCCATCTTTCAAACAAAAATCCCAATAACCCACCAGTCAGATCTTTTTATTAACGAGAAAAAAATACCTGCTTATTTAAAAATACGACAGAACTTTCCCACCAACCTTATATATCCAATGATACTAAAAACTTAAAATAAACTTTAAGTATATCGCCACAGAGTCGAATATCGCGTACCTCTTGGCAACCTTTACGACATCCAAGTCCTGTTTGACGCTGACGGCGAGGTGCTCGAAGCGATTGCTCTCAGCGATGTTTCCCATCGCCTTGTAGTGGTCTCTGTTCGTCAGGCAGAGCTTGAGCTGGCTCGTCAGCTGCTGGTGCAAGCGACTCATCACATCCTCGTCGTCCAAGCTGATGGTTGAGTCGTCTGGCGGATCGCAATCCTCGTTCGATATTACGTCGAAACTGCAAGTTTTAATATATAAATGTACATCTTACACATTAATAGTTTATATATTATAATATAAAGATATTTTTGACGCAGTGATTATGGGAAGATAGCTGCAGGTAAATTGGTTATGGTCTGATTTTGAAGAGTGTAGAAAAATAAAGAGGATTATTGATTGCAATTCACCAATTTTTTGTGATTTAACAAATAATCAATTTTAGAAAGCGGAAGAAAGTTAGTGGTTGGCTAGAGAAACTACGTATATTTAAAAAAAAAAAAAAAAAAAAAAACAAAACAAAATTAAAGAAAATTGAAATCGACAAACTTCAATTGTTTTGAATAAATGCGAAGTTTCGTAGACCCACTAGTTATATTATAATTATTGAAATGGTATCTTAAAGAGCTATGAAGATTTCAGTGCGAATACGCTATCAACACTAGTAGGCACTGTTCAGTATATAAATCGGTATATTCTGAATATACTTGATATACATACAGATTTTTTATAATAGAGTGTTTTAACATGGCAAGTGGAGGGGGGGCGGCAAGTCAAAATCAAAATCAAAGTATACTTTATTCAAGTGGGCTTTTACAAGCACTTTTGAATCGTCATTTAACAATTAAGTGAAGCTACCACCGGTTCGGAAAGTAGATTCTACCGAGAAGAACCGGCAAGAAACTCAGTAGTTACTCTTTTTTTTAATTTCAAAAATTTAAAAAAATACAGTCATGTTAGTTAATTTCCAAGTCAATACAATTACTAAATTAATATATCCCGCCTGGAAGCCAACAGGCATTAATTCCACGCTTTTTTATCATCTACAAAATCTTGTATCGAATAATACGCCTTTTTCACCAATGTATTTTTTATAAACGATTTGAATTTACGAGACGGCAAAGTTAAAAATGTCTGTGGAATTTTATTATAGAAATGGATACCTTGCCCCAAGAAAGATTTATTGACTTTGCGGAGTCACGAGACTGACATTTTGGACATCCAAAATGTCAGTCTCGTGGTAACTCGTGATAAGGCAAATACCCCCCCCCCCCTCAGGTTATTTAAGGAGGTGGGGTCAGTCTCACGTGTCCTCGATGCGCCTCTTGTCGGAGGGCGGCAGAGGCAGCGAGCGCAGGTCGACGGCGAGCCCGCCTCGCGCCGCCTCGAGGACGCCGTCGAAGCCCTTCGCCGCGCGCAGGTACTCCTTCGCCCGCTCTATGTCCCCTGCGGACATATTGTGTTCCAGTTAATCTCTCTTACGATACCAAACTCATTTATTCATTTTCATTTCGATATAGCGATACTTATAAAACATATGATACATGTATAGTATGACACAATTTAGATGTAGCATCGGAAAATGCAATGGAATGAAAATAAAACCGATTACTGCCGATTTACACAACCAATAGAAATAGCTCCCTATCGCGCCATTCGACGCTATTCGTCGCTATAGATTCACGCGTCAGAGAAAGCAAGTGCATGTAAATCGACGCGTCAAATTGACGAACATATTAGGTCATATGATATTACAAGTTATTACGTTTGTGCAAAGATCATATTCGCATGAGAAATAAATATTGATAATTTGGGATAGCGTACTCAATTCGGATGTGATCGGTTTTACGAATTTTGCCGATGCGACATCTAAGTTGTGTCGTACTATAATTTCTTTCTCTTCACTATATAAATAAACCTATATTGAACAAGTAGCAGCCTGTAAATTTCTCACTGCTGGGAACAACGCCTCCTCTCACTTTGAGGAGAAGGTTTGGAACATATTCAATACACGCTGTTCCGATGCAAGTTGGTGGAATGCACATGTGGCAGAATTTCTATGAAATTTGTCACATGCAGGTTTCCTCACGATGTTTTCCTTCACCGCTGAGCACGAGATGAATTATAAAGACAAACTAAGCACATGAATCAGCGGTGTTTGCCTGGGTTTGAACCCGCAATCATCGGTTAAGATGCACGCGTTCTAACCACTGGGCCATCTCGACTCTTGCCAAACTAATTTATTCAAATTATTCAATTAAAGGGATACTTATAAAACAAATGATACGTGTAATTTCAATTTCTTCGCTGTATAAATAAACCTATACTTTGACATTTAATTTTTGAAGTTATAATTGTTTCGCGCGGCTTGAATTATTTATCAGAGTGAATATGCCATGTCATATAAGTGCGCGCAGGTATATGACATGAAAATTGCATAATGAAGTTGCTCGCTAAGCCGCTCATTAAGTGTAAAGTCAATCGAGATAGACAACTTCACACCTTATCTTGTATTACAATATTTACTTAATTATATATTTAAATTGAAATAGTTTCATCAATATATATAAAACTATTCCGTTACTGAATGACAACGCACAGCCTAAACCACTGGATCTAGAGCCTTGAAATTTGGCACAAGTATACCTTGAGTATCCTAGAGGTAGGAAGGGATAAGTAAGAAGGGATTTTTCAAACTATAAATGAGATTTTTATTTTCGAACCAAAGTAGCTCTATCTCCGTAACCAAAATTATTAGGGGTTTCAAACTCAGCATGCAAGTAGATTATAACAACAACGAAAAACTATTTTTAGGATATTTCAGAATTCCCAAGGGATAGAGAATAAATGACTCGTTTATCAAACGATTAAGAACCATTTTTAATTACAACGAAGAAGTAAAACTTCATCACGAACCATCCTTCTTCGCCATGATAGCAGCGTCCTTGAACTGCTTCTGTCGGTGCAGCAGTAATGCCAGCTGCTTCTGGTAGCGGCCCGGCTGCGCTACCGGTCGCGCAGCCGGGGACGCCGGCAGCGCGACCGGCGCTGGCGACGGAGCCGGGGCCGCCGGCGCCGGTTTGCTCGGCGATGCGTGAGACTGCAATGTACACCCTGTATTATGTACTGTATATTTAATATTATTTTTCTTTCTCAACATCCTCTTATAGCTGTAACTCATTTATTTTAATTTAATTTTTCAAAACTCAATATAACCAAATTTTAAAAAAAAGTTTCGTTCTTTCATTATTGTAATATAACTTATGACTACCGACAATAGTCTTATACAGGCGCAGTTACAAGTTACAGTTACAAGTAATTAAAAACGGTTATGTTTTAAATTACTTGTATTGTTTTTCGCCATGATGTATTACTTAAAACCATTCGTGTTTATTAGTTTTTGAAAATAAAAAAAATAAACAATTACAATTTAAAAAATTGTACCTTAAGGGATCTCCCCTTAGGGTACAATTTATTTAAATACATTAGACAAATAAACACCACTGTCGTATAAAAATAGGTCTTCAATTAACATAATATGTATTTTAAGTTAATCTGTAAATATAAACAACATTTATTTTTATGGCATAGGTGGCAAACGAGCAGGAGGCTCACCTGATGGAAAGTGACTACCACCGCCCATGGACATCTGCAACACCAGGGGGCTTGCAGGTGCGTTGCCGGCCTTTAAGGAAGGAGTACGCTCTTTTCTTGAAGGTTCCCATGTCGTATCGGTTCGGAAAAACCGCCGGAGAAAGCTGGTTCCATAAAGTGGTTGTGCGAGGCAGAAAATGTCTGAGAAATCGCGCTGTTGTGGATTTTCGGACATCAAGATGGTGCGGGTGATACTTAGAATTTTGGCGAGATGTCCGAAGGTGAAATTCAGCAGCCGGGATTAATCCGAACAATTCCTCGGAACATTCCCCGTGAAAAATTCGGTAGAAGATGCAGAGTGATCCAACATCTCTACGCAAAGCCAAAGGATCAAGGAGATCAGAAAGGGCTTGATCGTCTATAGCTCGAGCCGCTCTACGTTGAATGCGGTCAAATGGAAGGAGCTGGTACTGGGGAGCACCCGCCCATAGGTGAGAGCAGTACTCCATGTGAGGCCGAATTTACGCCTTGTAAAGTTTAAGGCGATGGGCCGACGTGAAATACTGTCTCGCTTTGCTGAGCACACCCAGCTTTTTTGAAGCCAATTTGGCTTTGCCTTCCAATTGACCACGGAACTGAACGAGGCTCGAAATATCAACGCCAAGTATTCCGATACTACCTGTAGCGGCTATCGGAATGTTCTCAAATTGTGGAGATACGACAAATGGTGTTTTTTTAGCGGTTAACGCGCAAACTTGCGTCTTTTTGGGGTTGAAATGGACTAGATTTAGTCGGCCCCAATTCGAGACTTCGTTTAACGAAGATTCGATTTCAGACACAAGTTTGTTCCGGTTCTCTTCGACGTTTTCCCGAGAAATATTAGCGCGGCCGGTGTATAAGGTGTCTACGGTACTGTCGTCTGCAGAGCAATGAATGTTCCCGATTTGCAACAAATCATTGATATGCAGAAGAAACAGAGTGGGTGATAGAACGCAGCCTTGTGGAACACCAGCATTGACGAATTTTAAGTCAGAGCATGCACCGTCGACAACGAGCTTGTTGCTCCGATCTGCCAAAAAGCTGGTAATCCAATTGCATATTATTATTTCCCGGGAAGCCCATAGGAAGGAAGCTTCGAAAGAAGCGCTTTGTGCCATACGCGATCGAATCCACGCGAGAAAAGCTGCAGCCAACAGACAGTGAGTGTATATACTAATTTGTAGATAACAAAAAATATTTTATATGGCAACACATGTCAGTGCAGTAATGATTAAAGGGCTGCTATATTAATGTAAGTACTTACCCCCTCAGTGGGTATGGGTGCGTACCCATTGGGAGTGGGGAGTTCATCCACGGGTATAGGTCTCCCCGCTTTATGAAGTTTGATGGCGTCTTGGTATTGCTTCACGATTCTTCCCATTCGACGGGCCTTCGACGTGTTTCCTTCTTCCTTCGCTTTCGATTCTTGTTGCTATCGTATAAAATATATACTATTAAATAAACTCAGTTTAAAATTATATTATTATTAACAATAAGCAGTATTATCTGATGACTTTACTAATCTCGTTCCATACATTTGCTTTTAAAAAGCCATCTATTCATTGTATGTCATTTAAAAACTGTTTTGTCAACTGTACCTAAAATACTTCAAATTTTTTCCCATTATTTTAACAACCAGTTATTTGATTTAAATTCAGATAACCTGCAAGGAAATCAATTTATGCCAAACTTTTTTCTTTGGGATTTATCTATAATATATAATAAGTGACAAGCATCAAATTCGCGCACTATAAAAAAATATTAATCTAATTAAAATATTTTAATTAATATCATATACCTGGAAACAAGCAAGCCTCTGTCGTAGAGCCTCATCAACAGTGGAAGCAGTTATCAATCCAGCTGGTTCAGGGACTGGCTCTGGTGTTGGTTCTGTAATATATATTTCTTATCACAAAAATTTAACGATTAATTTACCAAGTAGAAAGATGGCTTGTACCACCTAATGCTTTGCCTTAGAAGAAGAAGTAAGCTATTACTTTCATTGTCAAGAAGTTATATAGAAGATATATCATCCTTTTTAACAGTATTTATCTAAATGAAATCAGGATTCTACCCTATAAGGTACTGTCATATAAAATCAAGATAACTAACAGCTTATAAAACGTCATATAAGCAGATAAGTGTCAACTTATTAATGTAATTATTATAAATTAAAAACACAAATCATTATTATTTATTTATTTAACACACCAATTACATAAAACAACATCGCACGAATAAAAAAACACGAATGATACATAGTTGTATTGTGTGCAGGGGCTGATACAAGTGGAGGGGATTTGGAAGTATCACACAAAGTGTAATGGATACATATAGTAATTGGCTGCTGTGGGAAACATATAGGAGAGGTCTCGTGAGTACATTAGAATACAATGTAAAAAAAATATATAGTAATTGTTATTCATTTTATATACATACTTGGTATAAACCCTAATATACCTATATATTATATGATTTTAATTCAACATTTCTAATATGTCAATATATTTTTTTAATAAAATTAATCTCTGTGCTTTGTCAATTTCATAAATAATATTTATGTATTTTATTTTTATATTTTTGTAAATAGTTTGATGATCATTTTAATTAATAATTTATTTATATATTTATCCATACATACATTATTTAAATAATTAGCAAATCTGTCAATTTAAAAAAATACTTTTGCACTTGTTAATCAGAGCATGGTGATCTTACTATCTACCTATCAAATATATTACCAATTATTATTATATTATAATAATCGTTTCATCTTAAATCAATCTGAGAAATATGACCATTTAAAATACTTTCCGAATATATGAAGTTAGTCTTTAATTTTAGCAAATCTAATACTAGGTAAATGAAAAGCCTGTGATATTCACTGACTATGTTTTAAATATTCACCACGATCCATTGAGGCTTTCATGATCAACACTATTATTATTAACACCTATTGGTATATATATGTGTATAGTTCATAAACATATATGTTATGTAATAATGTAAATATATCTCTACATTTTTTGTTAGTGATTAATAAAAAATAAAAATGTTAGTTTATAGATTAAAAGCAAACTTAATCGTTTCACCACCATCAGATATAACAAGTTAAATTATTCACCCGCAGAGTGTTGAGTATGGTCCTCTTCTTTCTGCTGTTCTCGGAATGCTGTAGCGATGGTCTCCGGTGTGGGCAGTTCTGTTAGGTCCATTTCTTGGCCGGACTTGTATGCTTCGACCACGATGTCGAACTGCTTGACTACCTTCAAGTATTCTAATGCCATTGCTTTCTCACCGGCGTGCTTGCTTGCCAATGCTGCAGCTTTGAACTCTTCCTGCCGCTCTATACACAACAGAAATGTATATCATTGTAATACACACATATATATATATATATATATATATATATATAAAGGGATAAAAGTCCATGTATTTTGTTACATTTTTGGGTCGTATTGTTATTTTTTAATTTAATTACCTTATATAGATTTCACTACTTTCGAATTTGAATATGTGTTCGCGATATTTAATCGTATTTGTGTTTAAATACCCAAGTCATGACATACATTTAAATTACAGTCAATGAGTATAACATTTTAAACAAAGTATGTTTGCTGAAACACTCACTCAAAATGAAGGTTAGCCCTTCAGATTTGGCAGGATTTGTGTCGTCGAGGGCGGGCGGCGGGGGCGGCGGCTCGCGGGGCTCGGGCGGCGAGGGCGCCGGCTCGCGGGGCTCGGGCCGCGCGGACGACGAGCGCGGCGGGGGCTGCGGCGGGGCCTCGGCCTCGCGGGGCGCGGGCTGCGGCTCCGCAGGCTTGCCGATGCTGACGGGAGGAGGGATATCCTCATCCTTGATAGCTCTCCCAGCCTTCGCCTGTTTCAGAAGATCGTTCAGAGTCTTGATACCTCGATTGAATCTGAGGAATAAAATTTAAACATATATAAGTATGGAATTGACATGCTACATAGCAGTGAGCTGAGATGGCCCAGTGGTTAGAACGCGTGCATCTTAACCGATGATTGCGGGTTCAAACCCAGGCAAGCACCACTATATATATATGTGTTTAATTGTGTTTATAATTCATCTCGTGCTCGGCGGTGAAGGAAAACATCGTGAGGAAACCTGCATGTGTCATTCATCGAAATTCTGTCACATGTGCATTCCACCAACCCGCATTGGAACAGCGTGGTGAAATATGTTCCAATCTCTCTCCTTAATGGAAGAGGAGGCCTTATCTCAGCAGTGGGAAATTTACAGGCTGTTACTTTACTTTTTACTTTATAGCAGCACATTGTCACTTATGCCGAGAACTCCAAATGAAAATGAAAAATTGCAAAATATTTAATAGAGCTAATTATGAAACTGTACAATGTGTGCATATGATTTTACTTTTAACAGAAACAAATCAAATAGGATGCTTGCAAGTAATTCATTCTGCCTCACTTAAGAACATGCTCTTTTATATACATGCTTGTCACACCTCACATTAGGCAGCACAATAATCAAGAAGTAGCATTGTTGCTTATTATTTTATTAAAGTAATGAATCTATGAATTTTTCATAAATATAAAACAACTTTCGAGTCGAGATGGCCCAGTGGTTAGAACGCGTGCATCTTAACCGATGATTGCGGGTTCAAACCCAGGCAAGCACCGCTGATTCATGTGCTTAATTTGTCTTTATAATTTATCTCGTGCTCAGCGGTGAAGGAAAACATCGTGAGGAAACCTGCTTGTAACAAATTTCATAGAAATTCTCCTACATGTGTATTCCACCAACCCACTTTGGAACAGCGTGGTGGAATATGTTCCAAACCTTTCCTCAAAGGGAGAGGAGGTCTTTAGTCCAGCAGCGGGAATTTACAGGCTGTTGTTGTTAAAACAACTTTTACATATAACCTATATAATGTATTTAAGTGTGTAAAACAAAGAAAAATGGGAGTAACCTTCTAGCCCGACTGCTGTCCCCATTTGCCTTGGCCATTTTCTCAGCTAGTGTATAGTCAGACAATCTCTCCTGTAACAGTGTTACTGTGCTATTCTCACTGCCGGAAGGTGGTGGAGGTGCAGGGCGATTAGTGCGTGGACGCTCTACAGGAGGGTCTTCATCATCTATGGCTAGCTCTTGCAATTCATTCAGCAAGTCTGGGTCATCTTCATCACCTAAAAATAACAAAATGATTATAATTTAAGATTAGTTACTTTATGACACAAAAATTTTATAAATATTAAATAAAGTATGTATGTATTTACAAAACAATGTAATTAGTCTATTTGAAAAAAAAAGGTTTCATTTTATGTTTCATCATAATAATTGCATCTAATTAAGAGACCATAATAATACACAATATATGTACAAACATGTTGTATTGCTAAATTAAAATACCAATCACTTTTTAAATCCATCACAAGATAAGGTAGAAAAAGAACAAATTCATACAAAACCTTAAACAAAAGTCATATTATTCTAGCTATATATTAGGTAAAACTATGTTATATTTTTCATACAATAATATATTTTTTATACATGTAAAATGTTACATGTTAAACTTATGTATGATAAAGTATAGTAACAGCTGAAAATAACTGGGGACTGTGATGAAATGAAAAATTGTCATTCCTCATACAAAGCACATGAAACATCAAATTTGAAGGTGATAAATTTAATTAAATAAGATAAAAACCTGAAACATCTTCATCTGAAGGGATGTCTTTCAAACTGGCTGCTATCATAGCATCTAGGTCAGCTGGCGCTGCAGGAGCTGGTTTTCTTGGTCGGGGCTTTTTACCACCACTGATAGCTGCTAATTCTGCTTCAAGATCTACATCATCATCTGATAGATCCATTGGTTCATCTGCATCATCCAGATCTGGTATATCTAAGAGACCAAACTGAAAAAGAAGATTTAAGCCTGATATTCATCACAAAGATAGTATACATCTTTATATTATTTATACATCTAGATAGTATCATAATATAAAAGAACTTAATCAAATGAACCAGCTTTATTATCTTGGTGCACAAGACTTGAAGCTGACCAAATATCATACTTCATTACAAGTGTGTAGGTACAAAGTGGCCAATAGTTAGCTAATTTTTTTTTACAGTATTTTTGGCTTAAGTAGTCTGTCTACAGATATAAATAATTAAAATGAGCTACAACATTTATTATTTTGTGAAATGCTTTTCTAAATAAATTTGTGCACAAGTAAATTTAAATTTAAAGGTTACAACTTATATTTTGTCAAGGTTCAGGCAGCAGGTTCTGTTTACATACAAATCAGCTGTTAAGTTTATTACGTCATTTTGATATCTAATATTTACATCAACTTTGATTCTGTAATTCTTAATTTAATATCCCATCTTCTATAAATAGGTCATTATGAAATGAAACCGGATGAAATCTTTTAAACTAACATTACTAATCAACAATCACAATGACTCACCTGTGATAGATTGGCTCTCTTGCCTGCAGCTGGTTTTTTAAACATTTTCCGTTCGTAGACGTATACGTTATATTATAATGGTTTTAAACGTTTTAGCTAGTACTTGAATACTAAATGCTGGATGTAATAGTAAAACCAATGACATAAACAAGTGACTTGTTTGTTTTCGATAACGTTTTCACAACAAAGAGTTTTAGATAATTAATATACCCCAATATTATATCAGAAAAATTATTTTCTTACACGTTGTGTATTAAAAATAATTATATTTGCAAGATTAAATTGCAAATTGTAAAGTAGCATTTCAGAAAACTTAAAGGAAAATGGAAAATTATTCACAAATAACAATGTTCCGTTGAACTGCCATTGTCAAATGTCAATGTCTCACTGTCTAATGTCTGGTCTATACTCACTACAATACTTTGCAATCTGTATAATATTGACGAAATGTATATATTTATTAGAAGACGGGAATTGCACTTTTTTTGTTTTATTTCATTATTTTAGTACCTATGAAACATTATATAATTATAATGCAGGTTACACATTACATGTAACACATTATTTGCAAATCAAAAGAAAAAAAAGATACAAAAGCGCAAATATAAAATGTTAAATTCATATAAAATACCGAAACATTTAATTCTTTATCTATTAATTATGAATAAATGCGTGCAAATTTTACTTTCTAATTTGTATTTTCATATGACAACAATTATTGAACACGAGTTTTCTCAGTCTGTGCTCTGTCTGTGAGAGTGACGTATGAACAGCCGAAACGAAAACGAAAGAAAAGCCTCTTGTGCCGTTGTTATCTTCTATCATTTCTGAAGAATGGAGACAAACGGCCAGGCTAATGGGGTTAAATCTAAAAAGAAAGAGAACGGCGATGGGAAAGATAACTTGTGGTAATTGTTCACTGTTCATTTACGGATTACATACAGCATCCATATAGGGTATCCAATGTGTCACACCTACGTGATGTCAAAGACTCGTACCTGAGAAATATGTGACCTAGCTGCGACGTCTTGCCTTTGTTTGTGATAAAGTAGTAGAATGCAACTTCATTTCACTTGCCGATGCGAGAGACTTGACCATGTCTGAAATATTTCGCCACATACGAATTCTGTTTACAGGTCAGCTATATTAGAGGAAGTTCAGAACCAAGGTAACACGAAGCTGCCCTCCAACAAGAATGTGCTAGTTCTGGGCGACAATGAGACTGGTAAAACCACACTCATAGCTAAATTACAAGGAGTAGAGGATCCTAAGAAGGGATCAGCTCTCGAATATGCTTACATAGATGTTAGAGATGAATATCGTGACGGTAAGTTAAACTGACACTAAACCCAATGTAATATCGGCAAAAACATATATATTAGTTTAATTATTTACTTTCACTGAGTGTGATCCGCACCAAACTTCATTTATTTGATAACATTCATATTTGGCTCATTGAGTATAGAATGAATAATTAATTAAAGCTGTAATATATAACAAGTTATGGTAATAATAACATTGATTCTTACTTATAAATGAGTCATAGTTACTTTATTCTATGAATAAATTTAATTTATATATAAATAAATGTTTTCAATTCCATTTTTATAAAAGTTCTTGTTTATAACTTTAATATTAAAAAAAATCAACCAATCGGATTAAGTAAAATCTTATTAGCATTCTTGTTGAATTCCCGATATTACTAGTTTTTTTTGTTTTTCATGATTTTTTTGTCATAATCAATTTAACTGTCTATAGTATATATTTTTCTTAAGCTAAATAACCTTAGTTAATTATGTAATTATATATATTGCTAATTTATAAATATGTAATGTCTAATTAATTTAAGTCTATTTAATAAAAACAGTCATTATTTTAAAGAAACATCAAATTAAACTCATAATTATCTTTATTTTTCATTTATTTTTATATATAATATTTCTTAGCACAGTTCATTTAACATTAACAGAACACTTTTTAGAAACAATCTATATTTTAAGTATTTTTTATAATCTTCACCCTCGTTTATTGAGCCACACTATCAAATTGCCTAAATATATAGGAAATACTGTAGTACACAATATATATAGTATGTTTACTAAATAAAATTAAATTTTTTATAGCCATATATATTGAATACTTGGTATTAAATCAATGAATCTTTATTTATATTTCATATAATTATCTCATAGATAACTAAGTAGATCAGATCAACTTATAGATAACTAAATCACAGTCTTAATTAAATACTGGCCGAAATATAAATCACTGACTTTTGGTAGTTGATGTTATATTTTTCAGTCAAAATGGTTTTTGAAATAGAATTTAAACTAAAAATTGTGCATACAAACTTAAATCTACATGTTTTGTATTAAATGTAGAATCCTTTTAATGTAGTAAAGAAAAAAGACTTTTTTGTTTTAAAGAATTGAATTATTAATTTACACTAAATATATTTTAAAATTTCAAATTCTCTCTATATTTTACTATTATTGATAAATATATATTATGCATATACATATAAGGCGGTGTGAAAGAAGTCAAAGTACTATATTTTATATGAAATATAAAATATACATTTTTATCATTTTTTTTATGTTAGTATATTCAATGATTAAACTAATGTATTGTCCATTGTAAAAGTATTTCCTTGCAGACCACACACGGCTCAGTGTATGGGTACTCGATGGGGATCCCGGACATAAAAATCTCCTCAAATTCGCCTTGAACGAGGAGACATTCCCACACACACTGGTCCTATTAACAGTGGCCATGACAACACCATGGGGTGTCCTGGATCAACTACAAAGCTGGGCATCTGTACTCGGTGATCATATAGACAAATTGGATCTCACACCTGGTAAGTTATTCAATTATTTAAACCTAGAATATGTCTATTGTAAATAAGTTTTTATTTATAATAGATTTAAATCTTTTCCTAAAGAGAAATACTTACAAATAATGTCTTAAGATAATTTGTATTGTATTTGTATGCATATATTATTATTCATTGAATGCAATGAAGTCATTTACATTACTCAATGTCACATAATAAGTAAGATCAACAACATAAAAGCTCTATTCTACTTGGTGGATAAATTAGGGTTGGTACAGTAAGCTTTCTTCAAAGCAATAACAAACATTTTATGTAACACGGTTCAGCTTTTCTGTATTCGTAAATTGTATGTTGTTTGAAATTTAATATGATTAGTATAAATTTGCTTTTGTATTAAATAATTGTATCTTTAAACACTGCAAAACCATTTGTTAAAAATAGTAGTCTATTATAATAATGATGCTCTTACATTTGGCAAGAAGTTCTTTTAAATATTGTTTTTAAAATTAGAAGAAACTTTCAATAACATTAATTTAATGAGAGCAGTTAAAAAATTTAGTAGAATTGCAATATTAAATATAATATTTTTTGTATATTATAAAGTCGCTTTCCCTGTGTCCCTTTGTATGCTTAAATATTTGACGCAACGGATTTTGATGCGGTTTTTTTTAATAGATAGAGTGATTCGGTAAGAAGGTTGTATACATGGACAGTATAGTAAAGAAACACTGATAATTTTAGAAGTTTGTAATATGATGTCATAAAAAAAAAAATTCTGTAGTATATTTAGTATCAGAATTGTACCCGTGCGAAGTCGGGGCGGGCCGCTAGTTTCTAAATAAATCGAGGTATTATACCCGAACATCACGCAAATTGAAAAACGAAATGTACAATAATTCAACTAAATTGGTTAGGTAGTATAGGTGACTCATACAAAGCAAATAAATAATAATTAAGTCATTCAATAAGTTTTTGTTGTAGAAACAAAATGTGTGAGATAAATGTCACTGTGTTGAAAAATACTTGAATACACTTACATTTATGCATATTCTATTAATATGTCAGTGTTATCATTGCCTGTATAGTGTATCTGTACCCGACAAGAGTCAACAATGAATTCTAATTGGATTCTAGTTGTTGCACTTTTATGAGACAAGCTAGCGTAACTATGGAGTTCGTTGCAAGCAAATAACAAAAAAAAATTGAATTTACAACAGATGATATATAAATTGTAAATCTGGGTCAATGACTTTATGAAAAAAAAAATGTATTCCAATATTCCGGTCGTGTTTTAATTCTGCGTAAAAAAACTACGCATAATTGGTTTGAAATCAAATTAAAATCCGTAATAATTAAAGTATATTTTTTTTATTAAAATGTATAAAATACATTGTGAAGAAAAAAAAGTCGGGTCAATTTTTTTTTTAGTTGAGATCTGTTCTGCGTAATAACTTATTATGATTAGTGCATTTTCCATAATTGTCTTCAAATCAAATTAAAAACTATAATAATAATCATAGACACAAAACGTTATATAAAATACTGTAAAAAATAGTCTATTTTTTTTTAATTTGAGCTATGCTTTGTGTTGAAACAACAAGTGCCTAAGCTTTGACATAACGTAAGGAATTTTAAGTTCAAAGTTGTGTTTATTTCCCGACGTGACTCACGTGTTACGTCAGTGTCGCGTAATATTTAATCAATGCGATGATCAAATGTAACTGGTTTTACTATACGAAGTCGTTCTTTTATTTCTCTTGTAAATGTTATGACCGCGTTTCTTAATTTTGTTTTGATAATTTATGAATGAAGGTGAGGCACGAGACAATTATCGTTGTTGATATAATAAAATTAATTGTCTGTCCGAGTCAGACATTAGAAGAGAACTAGATACATTTATTGGCAACGGTATTGATATGCCAAGCCACAGATTAAAAAATATATACAAACAAAAAGGAATATTACCAGTTTAATTAAACAACGAAGTATATAGAAAAAACTACTGCATATTTTAAACTTACGTCGTCTGTGATTCTAAGATGGTTTTAAGTAAGAAAATTATATTTTTATTAATACTGTGAAGAACTAGAAAATCACTGATTATTAAATTTTGTAACAAGGATGCGAGAAAGAGAGGGGATGATAAGAATGAGCGAGCACCTGTCTTGATACAGGTGTTATTTTAAATTCTCGTTCGTAGTAGTCCTCGCGATGTTATTTTGATACAATGTACGTGCCTCGTTATTATAATAGCTAAGTGTAAGTTCAAAGCGTGAGGTCGGGGCGAGAAAACTATAGGGCTTTTCCGGCGAAACGTTCTCCCTAAAGGCTCTTTGCCCTTTTGCCGAATTATTAGAATGAGTTATTGCACAAACTTGTGCACGATAGTGTAGTTGTATTAAAATTAAAAATGCGAAATTAACCCTGTCTGTCTGCCTATCTGTCAATTGATCTTTCATAACCAAATTACTGAAGCGATTTTGATGAAATTTGGTACGAAGTGAGCTTGTAAAACTGGATGGACTGGAAAGGAATGTATTAAACATACTTACTTTTTTTTTGTCAAATCTTAAATTCGAGCGAAGCCGCGGCCAGTTTTTAGTATAAAATGTTTCCGAAGATGAATAATAATAATTTATATGAATTATAAGTATAAAAGTGATACATAGGCCGTTTATGAGATAGCATGAGTTTCACCACAATAACAATAGCATTCGTAATTTATTCGAGGCGAACGAAGATCAAATTGAATGAGTATTGATGTTTTTATTGCATTCCGTCGAATATAAAAGAATATATATACTATTCGAGCTTATTGTGAATGAAGTTTACGACTGCAGCCTGGTTCTCGTAGGCGTTATTACTGAAACGTTTATTGGTAACTTTTCTTGAACCGTTTCCTTGAGAAATTTTATTTATCTAAACCATTGGATCGAATTTGATGAAATTTACTATAAAGCAATCTCGAATTCCAAATGGTCATTCTAGATTTTTGATACTTAACGCCCGGTATCCCTAAAAATCTTACGAAGACGGGTAGACTACCCGTGACCACGAACGCTGTAAAGTGCTCGAAACGTCGGGATGTCAAAAATAATTAATATACGCGATTCAAATCCGTAATAACTAGTTTTATTTAAATATGTAATAATAGCGAAAATTTAAGACAACATACTGTACTCTCTTCTTTGAGAATTCGGAGGTTAGGGTAAGTAAAATAAAAGAGAGGCTCGGTTCGATTAGAAATTGTTTCGCCGAATAAATATTTTTAGAGACACACAGAAAGTATTAAATTGACAAACATCTGAAATATTACTGGCCTATTTTTATAGTACAAGATTTATTAAATACCTACTATTTACAAGAGGTTAAGATTACCTATAAAAATAATTTGATAATTCAACAAGAATTGAAACAAAATAGCATTAACGAGTTCCCCCAAACTATCGATTAATCGTTTAATAGCGAACTGCCTGTATAAGGGTTAATCTGTATGGCTTCATTATATGTCCGTCGTAAACTCTCTAAATCTAAACGAATGTCGTATATGTCACTATAGAATTGAGTAAAATATTTGTCTAGTATTTTTTTTTTGTACATGCTGTATTCAGGGCTTATCATATACAACAACAGCCTGTAAATTCCCATTGCTGGGCTCCTGTCCCTTTGAGGAGAGGGTTTGGAACATATTCCACCAAGCTGTTCCAATGCGGGTTGGTGGAATACACATGTGGCAGAATTTCTATGAAATTTGTCACATGCAGGATTCCTCACGATGTTTTCCTTCACCGCTGAGCACGATATGAATTAAAAGGGCAAATTAAGCACATGAATCAGCGGTGCTTGCCTGGGTTTGAACCCGCAATCATCGGTTAAGATGCACGCGTTCTAACCACGGGCCCATCTCGACTCTTATATATCATGTACGCTACCGTCGAATGACAATATTTCTGTTCCGGTACAAAGTCGCAGTGAGCCAGTGTAATTACAGGGACTAGGTAATTTGAGTGTTCCGGGACGAAGCGCTTTGATAATGTCTGCGAATAGACGTGTCCCGTTTCTTGCCTATTCTGGTAACAAAGATAACATTAGTATTTGATATGGATACGTATTACTATTTGTATAACAACACTTAGATGGCCATTACAGGCGATGTATATCGGTATTGTAATGGTGCTCCAGAGTAATGTATCCAATTTATATTGTTTATCAACTAAAAATCCTCAACAGCGCGATTTTTAAAACATTTTCTGCCTTGTACAACTATTCTGTGAAAACAGCTTTCGCCGGCGGTTTTTCCGAACCGATACGACCTAAGAACCTTAAAGAAAAAGCGTACAAACTGTACCTTGTGACCTTAAACTGTGGTGATCTTAAAGGCCAACAACGCAACAGCAAGCCCCCCGGTGTTGCAGATGTCCATGTGAGATGGTAACTTTCCATCGGGTGAGCATCATGCTAGTTTCTCTCCTCTTCATTTTCAAGTGAATTCCATCCGTACACCGTCGGGGTGATTTTGAATATCAGTGTTGCAATTCTGTAAGAAATCACTTCGTATCAACAGCAGCCTGTAAATTTCCCACTGCAGGGCTAAAGCCTTTTCTAGCTTTTGGGAGAAGGTTTGGAACATTTCATTATAAATGTTGACAACTGAGAATCGGTGTAATGTCTCATCATTCTAATACTTGTATTCTTTAAAATGTTATAATTATTTGAGTCAGTATCCCATACCACATGTTCACATTTCGCTCTCGTAATCTGCGTCGAGTTTCGAGTTTTTTACTAGTACTACTGATGACAGCGATGATAATGTCTTTCTGATCGGACTCGGCGGCCGTTTTCAAAGGAGATTAGATGACATATAGAATACAATAACATATTATTCCCTCACACTTTGAATTAAGTGGCACAAGAATGGCTTAGCTCTTCGTTCTCGTTTTAGGGGTTAGACATAAGTAATAGTATATGTCATGCCTGGAGTTCAAGCTTGTTCATAACTAATATTATCAAATTTTGTTCAGTATTTTCGTTGTGTAATTAACTGATAGTGTTTCGAATATAAGTATATATTTTTGTAGTCTAAGTAACTTCTTATAACATCAGCTATGTGCCGGTGAAAGTCCCAAAAAAAATCGATCCAACCGATCTAGAGATTAGCCGGAGCAAACAGACAGACAAACAATTGCGATTGTTTTAATTTTACACATAGACACTCCAATATTATTATATAATTATTCCAATATGTTACTTAACGATCTGAATTTTGTGTTAAGTTAAGAAGCCTCAATTGTGAGGTTTCTTCTAAAGATAATTCGATTATATAATTCAACTTATTGACCATAGCAACCCCTAAAACACGCTGAAATTGCGAAATACTTGTTTTCTTTTTAAAGTATGTATTCATTCTTTTGGGTTGTTGAAAAATTTGATAATATCTATGGTAATCTCAGATATATATTTTAAATGGCTTTGTGTTAACGGCGAGATGGTCCAGTGAATCAGATTCAATAAGCAAGCGTCATTAAATTTTAATAAGCCTACCAAAATCTAGGAATGACTTTTTAAATAAAAATTAGCCCAAGAGATGAGATAAATTATTCAATACAAAATGTCAAAAATAAATCTTCAATCAACAATCGCTTTGATAAAAATTGATTTTCGAAGATTTGTCTAGATTTAGATCAATTTGTAAAGATTTGAATCACATAAAGCTTATTTATTTCAAATGTATAGATAAGTAATTTCTATATGCGCCACAAAATGACACCACGCGATTCTATTCGTATAATTTTATTCGTGAAAGTGCAGTAGACTGTAAAAATTCTTACACCTAACTCTAAAAATTGTAAAGTGTGCCAATTTCAGTTCGCGTTATCATAATTTTGTTTTAAATCTTCTCAGAATACTTTACAGCTAGTTTCTGAGAGCCGTTTTTTTTATAATAATTATATGTTGTACATAAATCACTTTACATTGTCATGTCAAAAGTTGTTAATCTATTCGTAATGAGTAAACAAGTATATATTATAATAGGTGTATTATTTATTATGTAAATTTATGTAATTGGCTAAAACAATGTAACTGAAATAAGAAATAATTATATCCTTTAGTAAATTATACTGGAACATCGCTTCGCTACGCTTGGCTGGTTTAGAAAGATATACTGTGTATCAACTACCCCTCTCAGAAAAAGTTCTGCTTCATATGAATTCAATCCAAGTCTGTTTGAATCAGAGTATTGAATATTTAGGCACTTGATAATTAAATCATCAAATCAAATCATCAGCTCACTGCTGTCCACTGCTGAACATAGGCCTCCCCCAGAGCGCGCCACGTTGCTCGGTTCTCTGCGTCCCTCATCCAGCTTCTACCGGCGATCTGTCTAATGTCGTCGGATATCGTCTTGATAAATAAAATTATGTACATATATAAAATTTCATTACCAAATGCTCCACCATGTCGAGCGTTTTTGAATATCTTACAAACTGCCCCAGATAATCGTCTCGGGTTACGTCCTCGGCAACTAGATCTAGACGAACAATTGGTTCCGTTACAACGAGATAGTTCTTTTTTTAAATATTTATCTAGTCTTTAGGTAGTTTATTATGATATCAGTAGGCGGTCGAACAATTGAACCACCTTATTGTCAGTAGTCACTGCCAATAGACAATATCACTGTAATAGTTAAGGAATAGTCCTTACATCGCCAATGAGCCTCCCACATTGGTAATAAAGACGTTATATCTCTGTACTTACAAAAAAATCACTCGCCTTTCAAACCGGAATATAACAAAACTGCTGTTTGGCGGTAGAAAATCTGATGAGTAGATGGAAATAGCCCTGAGAAAAGCCTCCTGAAATTAATGAGCCCTGCAGAAAAGCCTCTCTGTAAGTTAGCCTAAGTCCTTCCTCTGGGAACTTCAAGGAGTATTTCATCGAATTCGGTTCAGTGGATTAGCCGTGATAGCATAACAAACAGATACACAAACAGAGCTTTCATGCTTATAATATTAATACAAAAACATTAGTGTTTTTGCGGAGGCGGATTTATGAGAGGCGGGGCTTACCGTGCAGTATGGATTTTTCCATTCGATATTTTCACATGCGTCGTTAAGTTTTGAAATCGTATGATTGGTGTTGTTAGATCACATATTATTATCAAAGATCACATTATATATTCGTTGCATAATTTTATTTATGGAGTATCGTAATGCATGTTATGTTAAAGCCGTGTAACTAAAATAACGCAGTCAATACCAAAACTTTAGATAAGAGTAAGTTCAAAGAAATAGATATGCGAATATTTAAATCGCTTTTCAAAAGAATCAAAAACTTCTTCAAAAAGTCTCCAAGGAATTTTTATTTTATGTTAAAAAATTATGATTGTGTTGCGAAATAAAACACCTCGGGAATTAAACGATCGCCTTCTATTTCCTTATTATATAGATACGAGTCCTCCCTTGTGTTATTGGGGTTGATGGTGAGGCAGGAGTAGATGAGTAGAATATGTCCTTTGTGAGTTTGATTCACGTTAGGATGGAAATATTCTGACACGGCAGAGTAGCATTGATGAAAGTAATAATGACAAATCAATTTTACTTTGTGCAAGCCCGTCTGTGTAGGTACCACCCACTCATCAGTTATTCTACCGCCAAATAACAGTACTCAGTATTGTTGTGTTCCGATTTGAAGGTTGAGTTAGCCAGTGTAACTACAGGCACAAGGGACATAACATCTTATTTCCCAAGGTTGGTGGCACATTGACTATGTAAGGAATAGTTAATATTTCTTACAGCATCACTGTCTATGAGTGATGTTGACCACATTCCATCAGGTGGACCATATGCTCGTTCGCCAACCTATACCATAAAAAAACCTCGTCTTACCACATGATAAAATAAGCTACTGACTAAAATAAAATTATGCTTTAAGAGAGAACAAAGATATCAACATAATTTCCGGTTACATGTATATGTAATATTAGTTGTCGCCCGTGGTTATGCTGTATGCTAATGTCTCTTAGTATGCAAGCTTGATTCAAACCAAATATCATCATATTACAATTAGTGGTTTAGCCATAAAAAAGTAACAAACAAACAGATGGGTTACTTTAGCATTTATAATATATTAGTATAAGAATTTGGGAATTTGACACGAACGTAAATAACTTTTCTCTGGTCGGAAATCGAATTTCTCTGTTCTATTGCACCGGATAATCTTACCTCAATCGGACGCCGACGAGTCTACACAGAGACGCACATATTGATTTTATA
Organism: Vanessa cardui; assembly: GCF_905220365.1. Taxonomy (NCBI): domain Eukaryota; kingdom Metazoa; phylum Arthropoda; class Insecta; order Lepidoptera; family Nymphalidae; genus Vanessa; species Vanessa cardui. The sequence continues at coordinate 2,304,433 of NC_061129.1, forward strand.
TAAAGTTATATGAATGCAAGTCCCATCTAAACTTTGCACCTTATTATTTTTGTGCACTAATCTTTATACCTTATGCGAACAAAATCTGATTAAGTTGCATTCTGTTTACGTAGCGGTTTCTCAGTTTCTCAAGATCTTCATATATTCCTTTCCAGAAAGTGTGTTGCAATAATAATTTCGTTTGGTACGGTAGACTAAAATACCATATGCACAATAAATTATATACATAGATCAACGCTTAGGAAAAATGTATATGTTATATGAAAAGTAATGGATAAACTGTAATTGTTTAGTTTTATTTATTTTAACCGAGCAAAGCCGGGTTTTCATCGAATACATAATATTGTTCGTACTAATATACTTGTTAATATTATTGAATCCCAGAAATGAATGCCTGTGTTGCTTTATTATGGTACATATGCATTCTAGTTCCATAAGATCCTTAATATAATACCGTGGTCAAAAAACTTAACCTAATAAATACAATATGTATGTATGATTTCAGAACAAAGTTTACAAAGTAAAAAGCAACAGGTTCAAAAGTGGCAGAGGTATACGGAACCGGGCGACGAACTCGAACCGACCGCCTCGTCGCCCATGAAACGTTCGTCGCGCAACCTCTCCGACGAGCTGGAGAGTGACGATGAAGACAACCCGCTGCCGGAGGCCGTGTTAACCACCAACCTCGGACTGGACATCGTCGTTGTCGCCACTAAGGTATATAACCTATACGATACGAACACTAACCCTCGCAGCCTGCTTCAGAAAGGACCATCCTAGAGCACAGCCTAAAGACATCTACATAATACATAAACGCGACATCAGAGTCGCCGAGGCCGTACTCCCTCTGATCAAACGCGGACCAGGACCCGCTGGATTGTAGTAATCCGATCACATATACTGCTATATATTATTTATTATAGTTTATATATTATTTATTATACATTAGTATATATTATTTAATAATAAATTAAAAAAAAAAAAATCAGCGTGGGCCACGTCTCCCAAGAAGACGACAAAAATGATTTCCAGCGAAGATCTGCTGATGTTTAGTATAAATATAAAACGCCAAAATGAAATTGAATATAAAATGTAAAAAAAGGCACGGGCATCTGCGAGCCTGTGGATGTTGTATTTTAAGTAAAAAAAAAAAAAAAACCCTCGTAGCCAGTGGTGTAGCTAGGTGAGGAAGGGCCCTGGTGAATAGAAAAAGAATCAGGCCCTAACCCGCATCTCTTTTTAACTAATATAATTACCCTTTAATAATTATAGATACCAAATAAGAAATCTTGAGCGCAGGGTCGTGTTTTTCTAGCTTCAGAATCTTAAGGTTTAGTTTAGAGAGCCCCCTGAACTCCAGGGCCCTGGTGCACTGCACCACCTGGCCCTACGATAGCTACGCCACTGCTCGTAGCTCTAGTCACTAATGGCAGGTTTTATATCGGAACCCAAAGCTCGAGGTGAGTTATTGAGTTATCTGTCAAGGATAATTCAAAAGATGCTTGCGAGTTCAAACCCAGGCAAGCACCACTGTGTTTATAATTCATCTAGCGTTCGGAGGTGACGGAAAATATCGTGATTGGAATAGCTTGTTGGAATATGTTCCAAACCATCTCCTCAAAGCAGGGCCGTATTTAGGGGAGGGCAACCGGGGCAACTGCCCTGGGGCCTCCACATTAGTGGGGGCCACAGTTTTCAGCAAGTTAAAAAATATAAATATAATAATGTTATTATTTAATATTTTAAAAGTTACCGATACAAGTGAATAAATCATAGCTTACTGATTGAAAGAAAAAAAAGTAATTAATTCATGATAATATAATTATTAGGTTGTTCACGCTTCTGTTTGTCTAGGGCCACTGCTTTGTGGCCCGGGGGCCTCCAGACCTTTAAATCCGGCTCTGCCTCAAAGGCAGAGGAAGCTTTAGCCCTGCAATGGGAAATTTATAGGCTGTTGTTGTTAAACGGGAAGCGAGTAAAGATGCTCTTAAATTGAATAGGCTATTTGACAATGCGAAAAATAAATCGTGAATTATTGTAATCAGTGTATATTATGAGTTTAGAAATGGTTATTTACTAACGAAAGTTGTAAATAATACTTAATTTACTCAAAAATCTATAAATAAAAATGCATTTTTTCAAACGTTTGTCACGTGACACAAAACGCTCCTGATCGGTCGGACTTATGATGAAGTCACTTTCTTGTCAACTTTGCCTTTCTAATATATGTACCACAGATTAAAATACATCAAAGTGACGTCACCGACCCCATTGCAGCGCCATATTGTCCAAGTAGCGTTTTCGCGCGCTATTTAAATATGGAATTTTTAATATGATATTTTTCGGCAAATATGTACTAGAAATAAAAGACACAACTGTCACTGAGTTCCTTAACTCGTACTAAAATAATATAAAATGTATTTTAAATACCAGTCAAATAGCCTATTGAACTGTACATATGACACCGTACGTTTGACCCCCGCAGACTGACTACATGACGACTCTGGAGAAGGAGCACGATTACCGCGACGAGCACTTCGACTTCATGCAGCAGTGGATCCGAAGGTTCTGCCTTCGTTACGGCGCGGCGCTGTTCTACACGAGCGCGAAGGAGGACAAGAACTGCGACCTGTTGTACAAGTACCTCACGCACCGGATATACGGCCTGCCCTTCCGGACGCCAGCGCTCATCGTCGAGAAGGACGCCGTCCTGATGTGAGTTAATCCACTGACTACCGCGAAACAACAACACTTACTGGGGTGATTGAGCCAGTGTAACAGGCACAAGGGACATAACATCGTAGTTTCCAAGGTTATGTAAATAATGCTTCATGTTTCTTACGGCGCAATTGTCTACGGGTGGTAATGACCACTTACCATCAGGTGGCCCAAACATAAAAAAAACTTTTTTTTAATGGAATAGGTTGGCGGACGAGCATATGGGCCACCTAATGGTAAATGGTCACCATCACCCATAGACAATGACGCTGTAAGAAATATTAACTATTCCTTACATCGTCAATGTGCCACCAACCTTGGGAACTAAGATGTTATGTCCCTTGTGCCTGTAGTTACACTGGCTCACTCACCCTTCAATAACAACGGAACACAACAATACTGCGTACTGATGTGTAGCGGTAGAATATCTGATAAGTGGGTGGTACCTACCCAGGTGGGCTTGCACAAAGCCCTACTACCAAGTAAATGTACATGACAAATATTTGGCATTGGTGGTATCAAATTATTTATATGAACGATCAACAATACTTTGTGTGTCATTATGAAGTTTATTAACTTTATTTTAATTGTAAGAATGAAGTACATTCTTATTTTTTATAATAATAAACACATAAATATTAAAAATATATATGTAATAAAGAAGATTAATATTTCACATAACAATAAAATACCTACTTGGCGGTAGGGCTTTAGGCAAGCTGTCCGGGTAGTAGCTCACTCATCACATACTACCGCTACAAAGCGATACTTCGTACTGTTGTTTCGGCTTGGAGTACTGTAAGATAGTGTAATTATAGACACGAGGGGTATAACATCTTAGTTCCTAGGGTCATTTAAATAATCAAGGTCAGGCGATATAAGGAATTTTAATGATGCCTGTGATGTTGGAAGGAACTTTTTCCCTTTATATGGCAAAATTTACCAAATTAGCCACTTATATCTCCAATGGATTAATAAATAGATTTGTAATAAAGATGGAATAGATATCTTTAGACATTACTTTTGTTTATTGACCCTAAAGTAGAGTTACAAATAAAAAAACAAAGATCAGTCTCCATAAAATACATTTTAGCTAGTGTATGATGTACCTAAGTATGATCAGTAATTAGTATTTATTTGTTTCAGACCTGCTGGGTGGGATAGTATGAAAAAAATTAGTATATTGTATGAAAATATGCAAACATGCAAGCCGGACGACTACTACAGAGATGTTATCGTGCAACCGGCCACGAGGAAGGTGAGTTATAATCACAACGACATTTTACACACTTATTACTATATTATTTTGTACCACCACATAGCAGCAGTCAGTATTGCTGCATTCTCCTTTGAATAGTGAGTGACCAGTGCAAAAAAAAAAAAAAATTAATTTATTTTGTTTTAATGTTAACAAAAAAACAAAATCATACTATTTTTATTACAGTAATAATGTCACATTTTAAGGAATTACTGAAATTCTTATTTACCCTTTCAATTAAGCTTGCGTTAGGACCGACGACATAGCTCAAAGAGTTATGATCGAACTTGCAATTGACGCCTAAAAATAATTCAATGAGAATGTCCAATCATAATATATTTAAGCTGAGATGGCCCAGTGGTTAGAACGCGTGCATCTTAACCGATGATTGCGGGTTCAAACCCAGGCAAGCACCACTATATATACGTGCTTAATTGTGTTTATAATTCATCTCGTGCTCGGCGGTGAAGGAAAACATCGTGAGGAAAACTGCATGTGTCTAATTTCATCGAAATTCTGTCACATGTGCATTCCACCAACCCGCATTGGAACAGCGTGGTGGAATACGTTCCAATCACTCTCCTTAATGGAAGAGGAGGCCTTATCTCAGCATTGGGAAATTTACAGGCTGTTACTTTACTTTACTTTTACTTTACTTAAGGAATTGCGTTAGGGCCGTGGACGACATAGCTCAAGGAGTCAGGATCGAACCTGCTGACGCTTAAAAATAATTCAATTAAAATAATATCACTTCTCATGAGATTGATATATTTAGCCATAACAGCAATAGTTTTAAGAAAAAATTAGTCTTTTTGCTCAATTAGTATTAAGATTTTTTATTTTTTACTTTTATTTGTTTTTAATTTTGAGTGATTTATTAATTGTTTTTTTTTTATTCCTTTATAATTCTTGCATATTTTTGTTTATATTTTAAAGATTTATTAATGTAGGAGTGTAATGTTTTATAATTTGAAATGTAAAATGTAAACACCTGTAGTGGTGTATCATGAATTTATTTCTTGCTTTTTCTTAATGTTTTGTGAATATGCCGATGGTGTTTCGAAAACTATAAATAAACAAATAAAATGTCCAGTCATAACATGTTTAATGGTTAATACTGTCACGCTGCGGTTGACGCCTAAAAATAATTCAATGAAAATGTCCAATCATAACATATTTAATGGTTAATACCGTCACGCTGCGGTTGACGCCTAAAAATAATTCAATGAAAATGTCGAATCATAATATATTTAATGGTTAATACTGTCACGCTACGGTTGACGCCTAAAAATAATTCAATGAAAATGTCGAATCATAACATATTTAATGGTTAATACTGTCCAACTAATCTGCTTCAACGCTTAAAAAAATTCAATGAGAATGTCCAGTCATAACATATTTAATGGTTAATACTGTCCAACTAATCTGCTTCAACGCTTAAAAAAATCCATGAGAATGTCCAATCATAATATATTTAATGGTTAATACTGTCACGCTGCGGTTGACGCCTAAAATAATTCAATGAGAATGTCCAATCATAATATATTTAATGGTTAATACTGTGACGCTGGGGTTCCAGAGCGGCGGGCACCGCGAGGCGGAGGTGTCTGCGGAGGACGAGCAGGCGTTCCTGCAGCGCCAGCTGGCCGCGCTGCAGGCCGGAGCGCCCGCGCCGCGCGCCGACTCGCCGCTCCGCGCCGCGCAGCGCACCACCGCGCAGGTACCCACTACGCGCCATTTTGTATTCGCTCTCATTTTACTAAATAAGTTCCATCGATTCACTGATACACGATTACTTGTGTTCTATTTCGTCTTAGACAATAGGCTATTTGACTAGTTTTTAAAATTTTTTTTTCATTTTATATTATTTAGTAGAGGTTAAGGAATCCTATTGAAAAATAAAGGAAAAAGTTGTGTTTTTTATTTCTAGTACATTTGCATTTGCCGAAAAATATCGTATTAAAAATTCCATATTTAAATACGCGCGAAAACGCTGCTTGGGCAATATGGCGCTGCAAAGGGGTCGGTGACGTCACTTTGCTGTATTTCAATTTGTGGTACATATAGTAGAAAAGCAAGGTTTACAAGAAAGTGACTTCATCATAGGCCCGGCCAATCAGGAGCGTTTTGTGTCACGTGACAAACCTTTGAAAAAATGCATTTTTATTTATTGATTTTTGATTAAATTAAGTATTATTTTCAATTTTCGTTAGTAAATTTTTAAACTCATAATATACAGTGATTACAATAATTCGCAATTTATTTTTCGGATTGTCAAATAGCCTATTATTGCATGAGCTAGTGTCACTAGTCATCGATGGTGATTATCGTAGCAATAAATAATAATCCTCTCTAATGACAAATGAGCTGAGATGGCTCAGTGGTTAGAACGCGTACATCTTAACCGATGATTGCGGGTTCAAACCCAGGCAAGCACCACTATATATATATATATGTGCTTAATTGTGTTTATAATTCATCTCGTGCTCGGCGGTGAAGGAAAACATCGTGAGGAAACCTGCATGTGTCTAATTTCATCGAAATTCTGCCACATGTGAATTCCACCAACCCGCATTGGAACAGCGTGGTGGAATATGTTCCAAAAACCCTCTCCTTAATGGAAGAGGAGGCCTTATCTCAGCAGTGGGAAATTTACAGGCTGTTACTTTTTTTTTTACTTTTCTAATGACGAATGCAAAGTTCTCCGCAACAAAGTGTGACGTAATGGTTGCGACGCAGCTGGACGGCGCGAAGATCGGCATGGGCCCCGGCACGCCGGGCAACGAGGGCGTGCTGGCGAACTTCTTCAACTCGCTGCTGTACAAGAAGACGGGCTCGCCGGGCGCGCGCGCCGCGGACGCGTCGCCGGCCGCCGCCGCCGCGCGCTCCGACGCGGCCGCCGAGCTCGACCGCCTCACGCGCACCAAGCGCGCGCCGCCGCCGCTCGACCTCAACTCCTCAGACTGCTAGCGCGCAGGTGCGTACCCTGTGCTTACTCACCGCGATAACTTCACTCAATCCAAGGAGAGATAGCATGAGAAATTCAAGTTATCCCCCCCCCCTACCACCGCGACGACTTGACTCATTTGGTGAGATAACTTGAGAAATTCAAGTTATCCCCCCCCCCCCTTCAACGTAATACAAAAAGGAATTTTGTGCTTACTCACGCCGACGACTTGACTCAATCAGAGGTGAGATAACATGAGAAATTCAAGTTATCCCCCCCCCCCCCCTACCACCGCGACGACTTGACTCATTTGGTGAGATAACTTGAGAAATTCAAGTTATCCCCCCCCCCTACCACCGCGACGACTTGACTCATTTGGTGAGATAACATGAGAAATTCAAGTTATCCCCCCCCCCTACAACGTAATACAAAAAGGAATTTGAAATGATAATTAGCCTTATTTATGGAAATTTCAAGTTGTTCCTAGGGGAGACATTCATTAAGATTTGTCACTACCTTTACCTCCTGGTCTCCACTGGGAGCCCAAAATTTGACTTATTTTTGTTTTGAGTGAGTAGTCGATCTCTTCTGTAGTCAATGGCAATATGAAAAATAAAAACCATTTCTTAAACTCAGAAAAAAACAGTTTTCAAAAACCATTTGGATATATTCAAGCAGCTCAAATCTACCTTAATTGGCTAGTAATAAATAATATAATCCAAAAATCTGAAATATTCTTTTTATAATAATAAATAATCTGTCATTCCAGGCACAGTAGTTTAGCGGGCGTCCCCGACGCTTGCGCAGCGCGGCATACCCTCTTATCATACACGCTTGTGCGCGCCGGCCGGCGGCGACGGACCCCGTATTATTTATTCCGAGTGATACTTCGCTTTCGGTTCGCGGAACCCTCGAGATTGTCCCCTTCGTGACGTCACGCCCGGCAGGGGGATCGCGATCGGTCGGTTCGACGGGACCGACGTTTTTTTATAGATATTCCAGCATTGTCAAATGTTTACGGTAAGGCTAACGGCAGTGTGATGTACTTTATAAAGGTATAATGTATTGTATGTTAAGGTAACGTTTACGAGGCATTTTTATACGCGCAAAGGAAAAACTCGGAGCAAAGAAACTTGTAGGAATGTCGTAGTTTAATTTTATTATCTTTCAGGCGTAAAAACAAAAAAAGACTAAGTAAAGCTTTATCACGGTATGCAAAAAAAAATGACAGCAAATTATTGCTTATCACTTCATCCCATTTTCAGTTTACTATTTAATCTGTGGTCGCTTCACTGGCAACACAGGCAGCCCCTGGAAGGTAAAAATGCCTCAACAACGAATAGAAACGTTTTATAATACATTTCCATATGCTACAGTGAATGAAACGAAAGTTGTAATAATTTCCTATTCAGTAATTTTTTACATGTAATTTGATCTATGATATTAAGTATTTATTTAGCTTATGTTTGAACTTTGATATGAATAAAGTTAATCGTCTGCGTGTATTGTCGGAACAGATCTCCGTTAGTAACCGCAGCGGTTTGTTATTGTCATAAGTTGGTAAATGTCAGCAATCGTTTTGAGATTATCGAGCGTTTTATATAGAATCAAATATCATGCAATTATTTGAAAAATGAAATATTTATATAAATGATGTTTCGATTCTATATAAAGAACTCATATCAAATTGTGATCTTCTATGAAGACTGGAAGTCATAGGAGAGTATGTTATGCACAATAAAGTCGATATTTGTACAAATCATCAGTAATTAGTGGCAATGATGACAGGTAACTTCATTATTCTGCAATGGAATATCGCTCATATTTACATAATGTTTGGATTCAATTTGCCGTATCAGATTTTGAAGTTCAATTGTTATTGCATACTAAGTGATTTTACCTGCTGACTCAATAGAACAAACGTCTAAATAATTCAAATTTTCTACCTTACATGATCTAATTATAGTCAGTCAAAATTCCTTCACAACTTTGGGAAAAGAGTTTATATATATCCGCATTTTTTTATTTAAAACGAATATACATGCATATCTTGTGTAGCAGGTAAATCGCAGATTAGTGTGTATTTGTTATTTTTCTCATGATTCATTTTCAAAATGTTTTAACACTCATTTAACACAGCGCTGGGTTCCGTACACTTGCGTGCAACACAACTTCATAAGCGATATAACAAAAGAATCTATAGGTACTTATTCCGAACATAGTAGATACGTTTATATTTAATGTGACTGAAAAAAAAAATTAGCTTATGAATTATTTCTGTTGCATTTGAGTGGAACGAGCTCTATCATTGAATTGTAATAGTGACCTTTCTGTGTATTTTTGTAATGAAATTTATTTGTTTAAAATAAATCAACAAACTCAGTGTAATCGACTCGTGAGGTTTTTGTAATATTATTTATATGAAGCCTGTAATTTGTTTTTTTTTTTTTTAATATTGGAGTATGTTCACATTTGGTGCAATACAGAACATTCCAAACGTGGTTTGGTGCTTATTATTATAGTAAAATTATCGAATAACATTTTGGAGTTTCATTTACTTTTCTTGCCCAATGCTCTCTTTTGTAACTGGTCATTTTATTTAAGCATCGAAGGTCACTATTAACATTCGAATTTATACTTAAGTACTATGTCTAAAACTAACACTTAAATAATACAATAGTACTTAAATTTCGATATATTAAAAGGAAAAACAAGCAAAATTAGAGTATGTATGTGTTTGTATAAGGCGTGGCTTTTTAGTTTCCAATAATTCCTTTTTAAGTATTAACTTACACGTTAATGAAACATTGTGTAATTTAATTTAATATAGAATAATTCTTTGGTTAAAAGCTTAGTTGAAAGCACAATGTGTTTTACATATTTATGACATTAGATAATTTGGAGGGCAGCTTTTAAGTTACATAATCTTTGTGAAAAGAGAGTAAAAATTATCATTAATAATTAAAAATAATATATATGTAATCATTGGATTGTATAAACGTAAGGATTGGGCAGGGAGGTTAAAATTCCTTATAAGAAAAGTATATTTTTATAAAGAGGACTTAATGTTAGGTGGCTAAAGTGCATATCGTCCATTTCATTAGAAATTTAACAAAATATAAACATAAAGTAAAATACAGATAAACACATAAAATAAAAATAAATATATATATATAAAGTACCGATCACAAAACAAGTTTAATTTATAGTTTTGGAATATTAACTTTCAACATACATTTAAATAATAATGATGAGTTTATTGGACAGTTATATGATATAAAAAAAATTAGGGGCGTTTCTATTTTCAGTATTATCTTGCATTCGTTTATATTTTCTACAATTTTTAATGAAATGGATAAAAACTATATTATAACATTTCAAATAATATGTGTTAATGTGTCTAGAATAAATATGGCTTAAATAGTGCTTTAGTAGCAACTTAGATTATTCTATTTATTCAATGTAAGTTATTCCTTAAATACAACGGTTGTCGAGACTCGAAAATTATTTATTATAATAGACTATTTTCTCTCTGTCTCACTGTTAATATGGAAAAAAGTAACGCTAATGTGTGCTTTATTTCCTTTATAATAAGTAATATTATGTTTCAGTTACAAAGTATGTAATACTAAACATGGTCATCTATCGTATCGTTATAAGACTTTAAATACTGTTTATGGCAAGCTTTTAAGAAAACCATAAGTACAATTTGAAAATGCGTCCATTTTTTTTTACAGAGTATCAAATAAAACCTAATAGACAAATATCAACACAAAACCTCATTTCATTATTGTTAACTTAAATTTAATATTGATTTAAATATATACAGCTACTCATGTCGACGGAGGTATTTTTTTAAATAATTTTGATTATTTACAAATGATCGTTTGTTTCAGTGACATGTCTAATTATCGTTTTAAAAAAATGTAATTGTTTATGTTTGCCATATTCAGGACTGTAATATCGATAATCGCGTCACTAAATATCGAAATAGTGTAAACTGCATATTATTTTTTGCTCATTTAGATTATTCTTTCTTTTATGAACTAGTCAAAAAACAGTTCAATTATATGTAGATGTTTAATTTTTATAACATCCATATTCTGTGATATGATTTTATCTAGAACAATATTTCTTATCAGCACTATTTAATTAGCCACGTAACATCCTCATGAAGCGAAATCATTATATGCTTAAATTGATAATAAATTAAATCTTATTTTTTTTATATAATTACTCAATAAGTTTCAATTTCAAATTTGATACTTAGAACATTAGTGCGTTATAAATTCGTCTGACAGTTACACATAGCAGTATTTGCAAATAAAATAAATATTATAGAATTAATAATTATAACTTTAGAAGCATATAGCTGCAAACACTCGTATAAAATTAAAATTGCATAATTGTTTTATTTTATATTATTATTTATTAATAAATCAAAGGCATAGTGATTTACTATTAGATTCTCATTTGATAGCAATTATGGTGCGTTTCCACTGAAAGAGTTGAAGCGTTGTTTATGTTTGTAACAAAAAGTCAAACTACTCATTATGACATTTATAAGTTGTCAACACAAATAAAGGTCTTGTATAATGTTTTGACACTAACACTTTTGTTGACAATGAAATGATTAATTCTTTTGTGGAGGCGCAACTTTCAATAGAGTAGGTAATAATATTTATAGCCATCACTTTTGGTTGTTAATTTCATAATTATAATGGATACGTTTATATTACTATTAATAATATTTCATACTAAAAATAAAATTGTTTGAGTGTATAAAAATATATAGCAATACGCAAATTGAAAACTAAATGTAATAGAAATCAATAAGTCGCCATGTTGCTTCCTTTTTGTATTCGATATTTCGGCTTAATTTAAAACAAAAAATTAAATCATCCTATAATTATGATGAAACGATATTAAATCGAAAAGATCTGTAGTATGGTAACATTTCTATCATGTTTCTCCAAAACTTGTGGATCTTTTTTTGCTGGTTGCTTAGGACTTCTGTGTACACTCAACTCTGTATTTTACTTGTACAGAAGTGATGAAGTGTTATGTATTTAAAATCTGTATATTTAAGCTTACTGGCGGCTGTTGTACAAGTTATGATTATAAATATTTTAAATAAATAAAATAGCACGAAATCTGTTTATCATGTGTTTTTATTGTTACCAGTTTTCTTATTGTTGTATTTTATACATATTATTTATATATTGTTTTATATGAACAGTATTTTAACCTAATAACGATGAAATTTATCATATTACAAGAAGTACAAAAATTTCTTATATACGAAAAAAAAAAAACAGAATTATGGTTTGTTTTTGTAATGTATAATGTATTATAATAATCTCATATGATGACCTTAGACTTCTTTTATTAAAGGAAACCTATATTTTATACCTAATGTAATAATATATCAATATTTGTTTTTTTTATAATTTTCGATTTCTAAGCGGTTTGAAAAAGAAAGGACTATATACAGTTAAATATTCTAATAAATCAGACTATTACTCCGCATAAGACTACGTATAGCTTTTTATATTCCGCGCATTTTCACCGCTATAAAGTATCAACTACATATTTCAAATACAAAGATGCAAACATAAACTTAAGAATAAGTAAGAGCATGTAATTTAACAATTAATCTTACGTCAGTTGTTCAGTTGCACTGCGGGAAGTTGTCAATTATACAATTTTCTAAAATTATAATAATAACCTTTTTATTACTAGGATCTAGTCTATCGAAAACAATTTCTGGGTTTATTCGAAGTATAATATCAGTTATTTAATTATATTTTTGAAATGTAGATTATTGTTAATGATCTTTTATCACGGCGCTTCACTAGTACACGTCATTTTTATTTGCTAACAATGTCAAAACGAATATGACATTTAGTTTCATTGTAGTGATTTGGCTAGGGGAGTGAAGTTTTGTGGAATGATGTGACGGTGATAAAACTTAGAGTAATATTAATTTAAATCAGTCAATTTAAGAGTACCATTGAGATTACAATGTGATATGTGCTATATAAAATAATGTTAAGTTAATATAAATCGTGGTCAGTGGAATACGTTTTTCTTAATCTAATAATAGTTTAAAAGTGTACATTGTTTGAATTTCTAGTGTTATGAAAAATTTATGTTAAAAGTGGCGGGTGCAAATATGGGGCAGAGTCCGAGCTCTGTTCGGAGTAAGAGCAGCCGGAGATCCTTCCGTAATTTTATAAGACGTTCTAAGCTAAACAAGTCCAGTCTGAGCCATACATTCAGCTTGCCGCCTTCGGAGGAATACCCTGAGCTGATGAACGTGAACACGGCGACTGAAGAGCAACTCATGACCCTGCCTGGGGTATCCAGGCAGGTTGCGCGGGAAATTGTTCGTCATCGTCAAATGATAGGAAGATTCAAACGAGTTGACGACCTTGCATTAGTCTCAGGTGATTACTGTGCATTGCAAGTCTTTGTTTTTAAATCGGAGTTAACTATAGTTTGTAGTCACTAAAATCATATTAATACCTTTTTTTAAATTAAATTTTTGGTAGTTAACTCATGTTTTTTTTTTTATTATTTTTTGTTCAACAACTTTTTCAATCAAAACTGCTAATTTTTTACCAAGAACATATTCTATTTAATAAGAATTTACTCTTATTTAAAAATCTTTTATATTATAGGTATTGGTGCTGAAAAGTTAGAATTACTAAGACCAGAGATATGTACAAATACACGACGACAGATATCTAGAGCTAGTTCTTGTACATATTCATTAGATAGCATAAGGTCCTCTTCAGAAAATAAGTTATGTTCAATTAATTCATCCAGCGTTTTCCAATTGCAATGTGTGCCCGGCTTAAACCAAGAAATAGCAGCAAACATAGTAGATTACAGAACGAAGAAGGGTCCATTTAAATCACTTGATGATTTAATAAAAGTAAGGGGCATGGATATAGTAAGGCTGAGTACCATTAAGCAACATTTAAGCCTAGAACTTAGGAAAAGTGAAAGTGTTCAACACTTGACCAATGGACATGTAAATGGCTGGAGAGACCCATCCCTAAATGAATCAGTTCTGAGTAGTGAACCAAAAACACCAAAAAGTCCCCACAGAAAGAGTTTATCTATGCCCAGTAAGATTGCTATAACCTTGCCAAATGGCTTTGCAACGGCCCCAGTGAACGATATATTGGATTTGCTGTCTGCATACTCTCATAGACCCATTGTTGAGGAAGTGTTCATGCACGAAAGAGATGGAGCAAGGTGTTGCCGTCTCGCATCATGGAATCTTCATCAACTTGGTGTAGAGAAAATTACCAATCCTGGAGTGAGGGAGGTGATATGCAGGACTATTTTGGAATACAAGTGAGTGCTTATCATTTTGATAATTGTAATCGCTAAAAAATATGTTGTTACCGAGTCAGATAAAAAATGTCATTGAATTAATTATGATAAATAAACAATGTTGAAAGAATCTGATTTATATCTCACAATATCTAATGCTATCTGGGATAATAAACACCTCTATAAGTTATGATAATTACTTATATATTACGTCTAATGTACAAACTAATTTGCATACTACTAACTTTTCTATTCTTTGATTGTATTTGTATTGATTAAAATATATTTTTATATTATACTCTATTTAACTTAACTACTTATATTCACTTGAATTTAAACATTGTCATCATTAACCATATTAAGCAACTACAAAGTGTTTTTTTCTTTTTTCTCAATCCATAAAGAATAATATGATCAAATACATTGTGTTAATTTGACGTCAAATGTTTATTGCGCTTTTATCCTCTTAGTTTTAATATGCTATAATTTGAAGCTGATAAAAATTAAAATGATAAGTAAACTATCTTTGTCAGAAAAGCTAAATCATTAATATGTTTTTTTTTTTTTATCAGGTTGTCAGTAATAGCCATACAAGATGTGCTCGAAGAGAGAGCTCTGCAGACAATCTGTGATGAACTCAATTCCCCCGCCCTCAGGAGGGTGAGGGAGTGGCGGTGTAATAGTCACACTTGGCAGTACTGTTGCTCAAAAAATATTAACGGGTAAGTCAAAATGTCTGCACTTTAAAAAAATGTTTTTTAAGATTAGCAGAAGGAAATTATTACATGTTTCAATAAGTTATATGTCTATAGTAAATTGGCGTATATGATTTTTGTTTTTTAATATTACGAAAACGTAACATATAATTTCCTTTTCAACCGACTACAAAAAGGAGGAGGTTATCAATTCGTCTGTATTTTTTTTTTGTTTTATGTTTGTTACCTCGCAACTTTTTACCAAGTCCAAATATAACAATAACTATAACTACATTATATAATCGTAAATTGTAGTCTAATATTTTTCATTTCATTTTACTTAGGAGGACTCTATAAAATATGTTGAATACACAATTATTTTTATTACTTTTAAGTGCATATTTATTTGTTTTAAAATAATTTTGTTTGAAGTAGGTTTTTCTTTTTGTTAATTTTTTTATTTATTTGAAGGGTATATTTAATTGTATATTTTTAAGCTGTCTGTGTTTTCCTTTTGTCCATCCAACTTGAAATAAAATGGGCATATAAAAGGCTTTATTTTTTTTTTCACTTTTCTTGATGTTTACGAAAACATCAATCGAGATTTACTTGGAATAGTATATAGTAGAATTGAAACTTAAAGGATTTTATTTGCATAGTGTTAAATTTTATCTTAAATGTGTATTGAATAAAACGTCTCGAATACTAGACTCCTCGTGTTCTTTCAGCAAACAAATAACCGAAAGAAAGCGGTTTAAGTGGCAACAGCGATAATGTCTGAGCGAGTTTCGTGAAATTTTACGGTTAAAACTTTATAGCAATGTCATTACAATGCAATTTCCTGTTTGAAATTACGGAATAGTACAAAGTTTTTAAAAAATACTCGCTGTTATCTTTCTCTTTACGACTGAAACAATACCATAAACTATTAAAATATTTAAAGCGCGTGCAACTCTGTACTTACATTTGATATAACTACCTTTTGCATGAGGAATGTTTTACTTTGAAACGTTTCATATAGGAACGTTGATATTTGACCTTGAAAGGAGGAGTTGGAAAGAGAGCCGGTAACAAAATATATCGAAATTCGTTTACATTACCATGCATGGCGGATTTACGTATTTTAAAAGGGCTTTATTATTATTTTTTTTAAATTCATCTTTACTATGAGTGTTAATGGTAACGACGGTACCACTCAGAGTCTTAGTGGTTCCGTGGTTACTTCTGATTATCCATAACAAAAGTGCTTTAGCTACTTACATTGGAATCAGAGTAATGTATGTGATGTTGTCCAATATTTATATTATTTATTATATTATTTTTACCGTCCTTAAATTAATTTGACTTGCAATGTTTATCTTGATTAAGTGAAATGTCAAATTTTTAACACGTCTTTGAAGAACACTAAAAAACAGTTATTAACTTGTTATCTTGCGTAGTGCTGCGCTTAGAGAGATATGAACGCAAATTAAGTAGTGTTCGAAATTCGAACATAATCTTTAGCCATAATAATTTTCAAATGTTTTGTCTTTTGCCTTTTTTTAAACAGATTAGACAGACTATATAAAAAATGGTTGGATGTTTTTTGTGTCATTTAGTTAACGTTTTAAATCTGGCTTTTTAAGTCGTACGTCTAGGTATTTAAATTAATAGACCACTATTTAAAATACATTATTGTTCCCAAACGACTCATTATGGAATTTGACATAATAATTATGTATAAGTACTAGTTACGTTCTCTCCAAACCTTCTCAAACCACATACTATATACGTAATAATTAATATGTTTATTCACAGCTGGGACGAGTTCTAGCAATCGGTCGTAACATTTCGTGTTTATACAAAACGATTACTATTTAACGCGTTGTAACAACAAAATGTAATACCGATAATTCAATCACTATATTGTTACTACCGTTGAGCAGTCAATATATTTTAATGTCGAATGACTAACATTTAAATCATATCAAGTTATTTTTTTTCGTAAATCAGCACGATCATTCTAGGAATTTCCGATGGATATTTCCTCTTCCATACAAATCAATACTTGGTGGTAGGTCTCTGTGACAACCTGTCTTGGTTGGTACCACCCACTCATCAGATATTCCACCGCCAAACAGAAGTAGGTACTCAGTATTGATGTGTTCCGGTTTGAAGGGTGAGTGAGCCATTGTAACAGGCACGGTCTTAACATCTTAGTTCCCAAAGTTGGTGACGCTTTAGCGATGTATGGAATGGTAACTATTAGTGCCATTGTCTATAGGTGGTGACTATTTACCACAAGATAACCCATGTCATAAAAGTCAATATTTAATTTAAAAAATTAGTACAATTTTCAAACTTGATCGGACTGCGTAGCTAAAATGAATTGATTACCTAACGTATTATCGTTTCTGCGTTTCCTTTTGTAATATTATCTAATGAGATTCTCTTATCGACGAAACAACGGCGTAGCACAACAATAAATTCAGACTATTCGTACAAATGTAGCTTTGATAATTTATTATATATAACTGCATTTGGCTCTATTGGCCTAAACATCTGCCAAGGTTAGTAGGTCAATATTATTCAATACTAATATATAATTATATAAACGGGAAAGTGTGTCTGTTGGTTCGAATTTCAAGTAGCAACGATATGACAGTTTTTTTTTTAATTTAAAAATAGAATATGTTTAGGAAAAAATGCATAGGTGCCAGTGATGTCGTCCATATAGTATTATGTATTACTTAATTTATCAATTCTTTTTCTTTTTTTTCTAAAAATATATTTTATTACTTCGTAATAGAGTATAGATTCGAGCAGCAGTTTATGTATTGTGTATAAGTGATCATTGTTTCAACTCGCTCGATCGAGACACTTGAAGATTTGATAACGAATGAATGCTTGAGACAATCTGATAAGGAAACCGTCAGGGACGTATTGTATGTTTAAAGAATTAGCTGATAACCGGTCATTTGCACATCGACTGGGAATATTCAAATTTCGAATGATATATAATCTATATATTGTTTTATCTATATTGATTATGACTGTATTATCTGTTCTAGATTTGACGTGTAATGTAATTAGTAAAATCTTTTGCAACTTGTATTTAAAATATTTTAAAGTGTTGCCAAATTTTAATCAATTAGCTCTATTAATAATAACCTTTCACTTATTTATAACTTATTAAATAACTTTATTATACTTTGCCAACATTTTTTTTATTGAGATATTTATACAATCACGTCAGAATAGATATCTAAAAAAGTCTTAAAGACAAGAGTCTGTGTTTTGAAATATATTGAAATGTTTATTAAAAAACGGAATAAATTAAACGTAGGTATGACCGACTTTGTGTTTCATATTTCGTTCTTGAAAAGTACGAAAACGCAAAAACTTTTGTTTACAATGAGTGATGACGTCATACTGCAGTAGTGTCAATATTTGAGATAATAAGAGGTGGCTTTACGTACGAGATGAAACGACTGCTTGCAAATATAAATACAGACCTGACAGAATGTATAAACTACCGTCTACGTCTTCATAATATGCCTTTTTAGGGTTCCGTACCCAAAGGGTAAAACGGTACCCTATTACTAAGATACCACTGTTCGTCGGTCTGTCCGCGCGTCTGTCGGTATATCTCAATACTGTATCTCATGAACCGTGATAGTTTGTTAAAATTTTCGAATTTTTATTTGACGCTAAAACAATTAATACCAAAAACCAGAATAAAATAAATATTTAAGACGAATTGATATTTTTTTAAAATATAATAATAAAACTAAAAACACTGACGCGGTTTTTTATATACTTAGTAAAAAACTTGTGCAACATATATACACAGTACAATAATGCTATTAATACTGTAGTCAATTTTGCAAAAGTTAGAAAACAAAGTAACCTATATACCATAGGAGCCGATATGGCCCAGTGGTTAGAATACGTACACCTTAACTAATTATTGTGGGTTCAAACCCAGGCCAGCAACACTGAATATTCATGTGCTTAATTTGTGTTTATAATTCATCTCGTGCTCAGCGGCGAATGAAAACATCGTGGGGATATTTGCATGTTTCAAATTTCAACAAAATTCGGCCACATGAGAATCCACAAACCCGCACTGAAGCAGCCTGGTGAATACGCTCTAAACTTCTCCTCAAAAAGGAATATAGGCTTTAGACCAGCAGTGGGAAATCCCATATACGATTACCAGTGGGTTGATTTACCAACAACCATCCACCAATTCAAACTAGCATTAATGTTTGTTGCAGGAAGAACCTAGGCTTCATATACGAACGTTCGAACAAGCATATCATAGTCGAGGAGGTGGGTCTCGAACAGGTGCACCTGCTCACTGAGGAGAACGTGCGGCGAATGGTCGAAGAGCTGACGGCGTTTCGGAGCGACCACTTAGTCATCTCCCCTCAAGGTCAGTGACGCGATCTGTAGTTACTTGTATCATATGCGACTTTATTTTCTTATAGCCACTGTAAGGTTGTCCATCAAAACATAGTATATTTTATAAACGTAAATAATTATATTTTAGCATAAATAAGAATTGACACCGAATTTGTTGGTCGAACATTGGTTATGTATTTGCAAAAAATATACGTTTTGAACGTCGAAGAATATGTAATATGAATTTTGTAAGAATATAACTAGAGGTATATTAGTATGTAGTGTATAGTACAACAGACCCACTAGAAAATTGCGTTGAATGCTTACGTATTCTACGTTAAAATAAAGTTTGTTTATTTTCGTTCCTTTCCGATTGGAGAAGACTAAAGCTGTATATAATCGGAGAAATGTATATAGTCATAATATAATCTCGTCTTTGATTATATTCACTTTAGTGGATGCCGAGCCTAACTTTAAATCAAATTGACCCAAATTTATTGTATACCAATAAACACATATAGTTCGACACAACTTAGATGTCGCATCGGCAAAATTCGTAAAACCGATCACATCCGAATTATCTAAGTACGCTATCCCAAATTATCAATATTTATTTCAAATGCGAATATGATCTTTGCACAAACGTAATAACTTGTAATATCATATGACCTAATATATTCGTCAATTTGACACGTCGATTTACATGCACTTGCTTTCTCTGACGCGTGATTCTATAGCGACCAATAGCGTCGAATGGCGCGATAGGGAACTATTTGTATTGGTTGTGTAAATCGGCAGTAATCGGTTTTATTTTCATTCCATTGCATTTTCCGATGCTACATCTAATTTGTGTCGTACTATACATAAGTCACATTCAAGAATGATGCACTAGAATTGCACTTGGCGATCTCAGGCAAACTTAAGGCTGTGTTTTGAGGAAAGACACAGAGGAAAAGGCTTTAGTAGTAATATTGACAACCATAGGATCTACGTTATAGTAATTATCTTCGTCGTATATTACTTATACGTTCACAGACGATCCTAAACAGAAATCTTTAGCCCATTTAAAAGGTATATCAGATAATAGAGGGGTAATTCTACTAATTTGTCATAATTACGATTCGGTTCTATTTCGATGCAACTGGATCGATGTGTTACTAGAATAGGATAACGGTCAAACAGCAACGATTACGTATCGATTGATATCGCTTGAAGTGTTAATTTATTAGCAGAATTGCCTTCCAGATAGTAATGTTCTCTAATTTACTTAAATACATATAAAAATCTAAGGTAAAATGTGATTTATTGCCTAATAACGTACACGGAAAGTGTTTGTTTTATACTATGTAATGATAAAACAAATATTCTATAGAAAATAAATGAACATAATATATGTCCGTATGTCAAGTATGTATTGCTCAGGAAAATATCGATCTTAAGGCTGAGATTGAATCGATAAAATATATCAATATTTGCGACGTCACATATAGCGAACATTTTTATGTCACGAAATCCATATCATAATTTTCTTATCAATATTACAAAACTAATACAGAAATCATAAAATGAATCATCTATTAACTTATCTGAAACGGATTTTGAAAACCGGCCTATTTAGAATTATACGATAAAAAACAAAATCCGTAACTATTAAGAGATTTGTTATTGTCATCATTATACGTTTTTTCTTGCTGGAAAAACGCTTTACGCTTTCTCTCATCTGAAGTTGGGTAAATGGGACTCACCGGTGGCTAGGACGACTATAAAGAACTGGAATCCAAAAAAAAACCAGTGGTACACTCTACGTCTTTACAAGATGACAGGATCGTTTTCGCATACGTGAAAATTTCGTGAAAGTAATTCTCGGATTTAAATCGCGTATTCGGTAAGCGGGTACTCTACCCGTGACCACGAACGCTGCTCAAAACTTCGGGATGATAAAAATAATTAATATACGCGATTTAAATCTATATAGATATAATAAAACTAGTTTTATTTTAATGTGTAATAATCGAGAAAATATAAAACAAAGTAATTCTGTCTGTCTGACTGACGCTTTTACGACCAAACCGCTGAACCGAATTGGATGAAATTTGGTATGAAGCAAACTTGAACTCCAAGAATGGACATAGGCTACTTTTTTTACCTGACACAATAACCAACACGCTAAAACGCGAGAAAAGCCCCGGGCGACTACTAGTTATAACATAAACATATGTCCATATTACAACGTTATCCAATTATAATCTTGGAGCTAGAGATTCTCTCTCTCTCTTCCTACAAAGTAGGAATACTCACTGTTGCGTCACAGTGTATTTACAACAATATTATTTATATTCATAGTAATATTGATCACTTTTATAAAATCAGTGATAATCATTGTATGTGCACTAGGAGTAAGGATAAGCTTATAACGCCAAGTTTCCGACTCCGCAATGTCAATAAGTCCTTCTTGGGACAAAGTATCCGTTTCTATAATAAAATTCCGCAGACATTTTTAACTTTGCCGTTTCGTAAATTCAAATCGTTTGTAAAGAATACGTTGGTAAAAAAAAGCATATTATTTGATACAAGATTTTATAGATGATATAAAAGTGTGGAGTTAATACCTGTTGACTGCAAGCCAAGATATATTAATATAAATAATTGTATTAACTAACATGACTTTGTATTTTTTAAATGTTGAAAAAGAATAACTACTGAGTTTATTGCCGGTTATTCACGGTAGAATCGACTTTCCGAACCGGTGATAGCTTCTTTCTTTGATTTGATTTGTTTGTATGTAACGAGTGATCTTCGACACTCATAATTCTACACGAAATATTTCGCTGTTAGAAATTTACATTATTTCTGAGTTCCTGTCCTGAGAGTCGAGATGGCCCAGTGGTTAGAACGCGTGCATCTTAACCGATGATTGCGGGTTCAAACCCAGGCAAGCACCGCTGATTCATGTGCTTAATTTGTCTTTATAATTCATCTCGTGCTCGGCGGTGAAGGAAAACATCGTGAGGAAACCTGCATGTGACAAATTTCATTCTCCCACATGTGTATTCCACCAACCCGCATTGGAACAGCGTGGTGGAATATGTTCCAAACCTTCTCCTCAAAGGGAGAGGAGGCCCAGCAGTGGGAATTTACAGGCTGTTTTTGTTGTTGTTGTCCAGAGAGTAAAGAGTATAAGTAATAATATTTGTCGTAAATTGTCATTAATAAACTTCACCCCTGTTTGCTAAAGCGGGTCGTTAGTCTGAAATATAGCTAGGTATAAGATATGATAAATGAGAATTTCGTTTGCAATTCATGTTTGTCACTCAAGACCTTTCTCTTACCAAGCCAAGAGGGAAATTAGACGTAAGAGCTATTTCCTGTAATATGAAGTCGATTGAATTAATACTTTAACAATGACGTGGATGGTTTTTTAGATTGGCGTGTTATGTATATTGGTTGGTGACATTTTACATTTTGTAAAAGCACCGTCGCATTGGGTGACATTCCATCGTCAAAGGGCCATACTTGTATTGCCCTATTCGGTTTTGAGTGGTTTACTAACCTTGTGTAGGAACCGCCTTAACTAACTAAGCGTGCATACAGCGCAGGAGTTGGAAGATCCAAGACGACCCTTAGAACACATGGAACGACCTTTTTAGATTCGGGGACTGACTCTAAAGACATGCAAAGAGTATTGAGTGTATTAGGAAAGGGAGGCAGGAGACTTCAAACTCGCCCCATCTCGCAAATCCAGTGTCCTAGGCCGTCTCGTAATGGGGAGACGGCCAGCACTGGCCATGTCTCTGGGTTACACACTAGCCAGTGTAACTACTAGAGGAACATAACATTTTGGTTCCCAATGTTGGTGACAAATTGATGATGCAAGGGTTGGTTCATGTTATAGGACCAATACCTATCTCAATTACCAGTAACCCGTTTAACAATATTTATGCAGACTGACTATATTATTACCTATTTATTTTCGATATATCAAATATACAAACTATCTTTATTATATAATTTAAATAATATTTAAATAACAATCTTTTTTTAAGTAAACATATATCATCTTTAGAGTACAGACAGACAAACGTGTAAATAACTAGAACAGTTTGTTTTTGTATTATATGTGATAAATGTATCACTTGATAAACGATGATCAAATCGACCGTCTGACTTACAACAATGGTAGAGGTTAGGGCGTTAGTCACGGGTTATTGCAGCGCGATTCTGTAAGAATTCACTTCGAATCTCACTCGAAATATTTTCACAAATGACTTACGATGATACGCCTCTGATACGTGCAACCTATAAAATTTATAGTTATAGTAGGCAATTTTACATATGTATGTCTGGAAGAGATCTATGTAGTGATTACGTCACCAAGATTATTTTTTTTATTTAGGCTGTATCTATGATGTCTTTGTTAATTTTCTCATAAGAAAGTATAAATTATTATTATAGTATGTAAAAGTTTTGAAACTGGAATGAATATTCTAGAAGTTACCTAAGTGTACACTGATGTGCTCTTCTAAAATAACTCATTCATCTCATTGTGATATTAATAATAACATATATTACGTAGAAATTGGTATCCTTGTGACATACGATTTTAGTCTAGGGTGAGTTTCGAGTTCTTTTTTTGTTACAGAATAGCGATAACGATGGAAATACAGTTTAATATCAATGACGGTTGATATAATCTGTTGCATATTTTATTCTTAAAATCGTCTTATTATGTCCCGTTTTACATAGTACACAACTGGTGTTTTTATGTTTACCTACATTATACCACAATGTAGCAAAAAAATGTGCTCAGGTGGCCCAGTGGTACGAACTTGTGCATCTTAACAGATGACTTCGAGTTTAAACCCAGGCAAGCACTACTACATATATGTGCTTAATTGTGTTTATAATTCATCTCGTGTTCGGCGGTGAAGGAAAACATCGTGAGGAAACCTGCATGTGTCTAATTTCATCGAAATTCTGCCACATGTGCATTCCACCAACCCGCATCGTAACAGCGTGGTGGAATATGTTCCAAACCCTCTCCTTAGTGGGAGAGGAGGCCTTAGCCCAGCAGTAGGAAATTTACAGGCTGTTACTTTTTTTTACTTTTAGCAAAAAAAATAGGAACGTTTATTCAAAAAACTTTCATATTATTATAATTTATTTAAAATACAAACTCAGTTCCTAGCCTGAATATATATAACCTAGCCTTATTTAAAAATTAAAAAAAAAAAAAACTTAAACTTACACAAAAAACCTTTTGATCATTTAATCTTTAAAATCCGAACAAGAAAATAATGTATTACGTAATGCATTTCTGAAATACATTTTCCCATTCGTTGTAAAACAAGCTGAATGTTTGCAAAAACATTAAAGTATCCGAGCGTTTGAGCGTTTGTTTGAGAAACCGCAGCAAAGCATTAAAACCAAGGCTGCCACGCATTGTTCGATAATAGGTATTTAATATTTATTATTATTTGCATCGCATACTGGCTTATATCCGGAATGCGTCAAGCAAATAAACCGATATTTTACGTAAATAAAGTCTCAAATTAATTGGTTAAATTAAATTAACTATTATTATTTATTTTCTTACATCAATATAACATACTAAAGAAAGTTATACTTGAATCGAATAGGACTTCTGAATAAAAGAAAAGTGTCTTGAATAACACGACAACTGTACTAATACTACGACTCGCCCGCGGCTTCGTTTCCTTTTTAGAGATTGGTTGAAGAAAAATAATCTAGCCTCGCCTAAAATTCATCAAATTAGATTCAGTGGTTTGTACAATGGGAAAATAGCAGACAGACAGAGTTACTTTCTTATTTATTATATTAGTACAGATTATAAAGAGGAAAGAAAAGTTTGTTATTGTGATGGACAACTAATGATTTCACTGTTAGAAAGCTACGTTATACCTGAGTGACTATAAATTTTAGTTATGTCATATCATTGTATTAATTAATTAAGGACTTCCGTTCGAAGCAGGGGCGCGTCGCTAGTTAAGAAAAACTAGTATCGTTAAATATAAAAGTATCGTTTATAATATATTTCGCATATTGATCAACCTTGTTAAAAATCTTTCCGGGTCTGGTTATTATTTACGAAATTTCGTAAAGCCGTTAAAAATAATAATAAGGTATAGTCAAGTAATAATTTTATTTAATTATGTTTATAATATGATATAAAATAATACTGGCAACCCTGCATTCATGCATGAAAGAGTTGGCGGAAAAGCGGCCAGCATCTACATTCTACATAGTTACGAGCCGTGCGTAACACGGCGGAACTACGACACTAGGACTTGCTAACTTCCTCGTTGTATACGAAGGATTTAGGGAAATTCTGGATTTAAATATGGAACGTATTCTAATTTTGAAACTACATTTTATATAAATTGAATACATGCATCGAAATTGATTTCGAATGTCGAATTCTCCTTTCCTTTAAGGATTTAGGGAGATTTTGAATTTAAAAATGGAACGTGTTCTAATTTCTAAACTTCATATTAATAATATGAAGCCATGCATGACCATCATATTGGTCGAATATGTTTTTTTTTTTTTGAAATTGGAACATATAAAGACATGTTTAAACAATGTATTGTTAAACATCCTTGAAAATATAATAACGGTAATTGACATTATGCACCGATTTGACCTTTGTAAGTCTGATTGCCAAAATACATCTGACTTTTCCAATGATCACGGGCAAAGGTGACCCGTTATATTGAAGAGGTTAAACTGTTCGTCTGTCTGTCCTGTTAATGTAAATAAAATATAGTAATCGTTGCCAAAAATAACAATGGCCGCCCTCTAAAGATTTATATATTGTGCTATAGATTTTGTTTATTATAAAAAAATTGTGTAATCACATAATTTGGTACCTAAGCTGTACCTTTGATTGCCTGAGGGGAGAGGCTTGCTTAAGGGTAGCTTTGTATTGCTGAAATACAAGTACCAAAAAGGGCTTAGTTAAGCGGCACTTCATTTTAAATCGTATTTAATTCTACATCTTTCAATATATTATATGACAGTATTGGTTATTATACAACAAATGAGTTTATGATTGGCACACCTTCGGATTGAAACGATCGCCGATGGATAAATGCAAAAAACATGCCCGTTGACTTTTCCTGTCTTTATTTCTCAAAACAGGGTATTTTGTTTTTCGAATCGTTGATAGTGTTTAATTTGACAATCGATAGTTAACCGTAATTTCTCTATATTGAATAAAGGAGTTTGAGTTTGACTTAAGTAAAAAAAAAAAATACGAGACAATTTATTCAATATTTTTTCTTACCTACGTAAGAAGAAATTCGAATTTGACCGTTGAAATCTAACGTCATATGTCAAAATGTAGTATGTGACATCGTATATGTTAATAGCGTAAGCCGATTTTCAAACGACTTCAAAAAGGAGGAGGTTATCAATTCGTCTGTATTTTTTTTGTCCCAGAGTTTATAAGACGATAGCTGCACATAAAAAATCGGTTGTAGTCTCATCTTGAAGAGATCTTGTCGTAGATGTGCGGAAAATTAAAGGTCGTTACTGGCCGGTTCGGTTTTACAGCTGAAAAAGAAAAAAAATGAAAAACGTAATTAAAATTATAAAATTAAATAAATTTTCTATCGACTAACTCCAAATCTAACTGAACTTTCAAGTATACATTATACTATTTGACATGTATATTTTTTAATTTAAATAAGTTTTCAAAATTTTGGTGCCAAATGTAGATGAGTTTACAATTAAATGAAATCAAAATGAATAGGTTACGAAATTCCTAATAAATACAAAGTTTCACGGGAATTCCACAGGTTGATTATAATAATTGTAAAATTAAAATGGCGCATCAATCAATCAATCAATCAAAATAAGCTACCACCGGTTCGGAAAGTAGATTCTACCGAGAAATACCGACAAGAAACTCAGCAATTACTCTTTTTTAACATTTAAAAAATACAAAGTCATGTTAGTTAAATATAATTATTTAAATTAGTATATCCGCTTGGAAGTCAACAGTTATTAACTCCACGCTTTTTTATCATCTATAAAATCTTGTATCTAATAATATGCTTTTTTACCAAGGTATTTTTTACAAACGATTTGAATTATAAAACGGCAAAGTTAAAAATATCTGCGGAATCAAAATGGCGTATCATCGTATCTCAATATATATATTGTCAATATACCATAAGTGAGATACGAATTGAATCACACTGCAGATGCTTGCAATCTATTTAAAACATTAAAAAAACTACAAATAAAAAAAACGATCGTTAGTCACGTCTGCCATTGGAAGCGAATGTGTCACATTTTTATTGACCCATCGTGACTGCATGGTACTGAGGGGTTGTTCGAAATTGAATTTTATTACCGTGTCGCAAAATTTATTTTACGACATCGCAAATTATGGACTGGCAACTTTACTATTGGTTTTAGTGCACTTTAGTTGCATAAATAAGAAGTACTGAAATCGAACCGCAGTTCTCTTAATGTTTGATTTATGTTAATTTCAAAAAACGTTGAGATGTAATACTTTAGACAAAGTTCATTAGTCAATACGTGAGACTAATTTTTTTATTTAGTTTAACTCTCTATGCCATAGAGAGTAAAAACTAGAATAAAACTTATATCATTTTCCGCGAACTTGGATTTTTTAGTCAAAAACAAGCAACAGCAACTCTTCGCACTAAATTTTTTTGTGACTTAATAGACGATACCAGAATATTTTATGTTCCTAGTATAAATAAACAAAAATCTCCTATTAATAAATATGTTTAACCTTAACGGAACCAGCTTGGGTTTAAAAGTATTCAGTGGGTCACGAAGGGGCTGTGGGAAAATTATCGGGCCATGGTAGAACAAACTTTAGGAAACACTGCTCTATGGAATAAGCAATTCGATAATTTTTGTGTAAGGTAACACTGAATACAAAAAAGCTATCTGTGGCATATTGTTTAAAAATATATATCTTTTTCTTCGGAAAATTCCATTCGCAAAACGCTGTAAATCGAATTACGCTGATACGCTAAATTGATACACGTATCCTTTATATGCTGTTTATATATATTACTAGTAACCCGCCCTTCGCACGGGTGCAAAACTGATACTAAATATACTACAGAATTTGTTTTGTTACGACATCAAATTAGAAACTTCTAAATTTATCAGTGTTTCTTTATTATATTGTCCATGTCCTATACAAAATTCGTTGCGTAAATTTAAAGACCTAAGCCTACATAGGGACAGACAGCGATAAACCATTTTGTTTTACATTATTTATATATTATATGTAATATACATTATGGTCAATGTTGCACATATCTTTTCGACAGTTCACGATTATGTTTTACTATGAGTTATGACTTTTTGGTTACATAATTAACAGTTTCATTGACAATAGAACTAGCTGTGCAACAAAATGTGTCCTTACCATAATATGAATTATGTTAAGGACATTACATAAGCACTATCATATGTGGTCATGAATTCATAATAATTATCTACATAAAATTTGACGTTTTATTAATTTACGACTACTTTAATTAATAGTATGTGAATATAAACAAGTAATATTTTTATATGATGGGATAAATAATTTTATATTACTTCTTACATTGCTTCGATCGAAATTCTGCCGTGCACAGCGTGATAGAATATGTTCCCTCCCCTGAATGGAAGAGGAGGCCTTATCTCATCAGTGGGAAATTTACAGGCTGTTACTTTACTACTACTTTTTACATTGTCTTTATTGTATGTCTTTTAATGACTTATAACTGTCCAAAAGAAGGACGCGAGTGATAAAACGCTGAATATGGTAAGGTAAAACTATAAATATACTGCAAGATTTTGTTAAATAATCATAATGATAATATCATATGATAACAATTAGATAATTGAACTGGAACAATATAGGTCTCAATATATAACAACACAGTCATCAAACGAACTATAGATCAGGTAAAGCTATCCTAACAAGGCTAATCATCAATCATGTGTTAATATATAAATATATTATTTCTTATGTACGAATTGATGACAGTTTCCGCACGAGTCTTTGCTCAAGCGTGAAGAGCCACGGCAACGGCATCAG
This sequence comes from Vanessa cardui, assembly GCF_905220365.1. Lineage (NCBI taxonomy): Eukaryota > Metazoa > Arthropoda > Insecta > Lepidoptera > Nymphalidae > Vanessa > Vanessa cardui. The sequence goes on from NC_061129.1 coordinate 2,333,880, forward strand.
GCACTGCGTAGCCTTATGTATATGATCGCTTCTGATATTTATGATGATCGATTAAATTAGATGTGAAAGCGTCACAAGCAGATAAATAAACAAAGTCACTATCACAGACATATATATAAATTTTAATACTGTTTTTTTTTTTTTTAAAAGAAAGTGTAAAAAGTTTTTATATTTAAAGAATTATCCTGAAAAAAAACAATACTCGTCCGATATTCTCATGCTTCAGTTAATAATAACATTCCTTCGTAACATCGGCATCGTTATACAATGAACAATTCAAAATCATTGGGTATTGTTATTAGCATAATTGGCTCAATTCGTGCTTCATTGGGAATTGATTAAGAATCGTATATGTTTGCTATTCATCATGTGTTAATTCGTCCGAAGTCTGTTTCTATTCGAATGTTATTTCCATGATTGTAAAAGCGACTGTGTGTTAGGAAAATGGAATTATTCATATAATTGAAAATCTATTGTTTTCGCAATGATCTTCAAATTTACCAAAAAGTAGATTAATATTAATCTCTTCTTATTTTCCTATTTCCTTGATTGAATGATGTATTGTAGATCAAGGAAACTTCAGGTAGTATTTAAGGCCATCCGCCTGTCTGATTCTGAATTATCACACGTCATCTCACAAGTAACATTCTTTCCAACGATATCGTCTTTCACACAATCCATCCATCGTTGCCTTGGTTTTCCTCTACCTCTATGTCCATCCACATCCATGCTCAAGGCTTTCCTCACAATATGTTTCTCATTCCTCCTCATGCCTGAACGATTCTGAATATTTGAAATAATAAACCGTTATGTTAATTTCTTACACAGTATGCTGTTGACATTTTTATAAACGTCATTATTTTCCTTATATACGAAGCATTAAAGTCCAAAATCGCGTGTAGTTATCGTGGAAAGAAGACCGTCACGTCAGTGGCTATTTAAGGCGTTCAAAGGTGGCGATCTGCATTTGTACTGAGTTGCATATTAATTGTACTTTTTATAGTATGTTCTAGAACTGTGTCAAAAGCGAAGGGCTGGGTATGTTAATAAAACAGATTCGTATCAATCGGCCATGTTGTCTTCGTGTAGTTTTGGTAGTAAGACCTGTATTGATATCAAATTTTGTCATATTAACCCTGAATAAAGATTAATTGACCCTGAAATTATTATAAAAATATAATTAATATTTGCTAGCAATAGTTACTCGTTTTTATAATGTAACAACTAAAATACATATGTTATTGTTATTTAAAAAAAAAGATATTCCCGTAAAATTGGACTTGACAGAAATTTACATTGACTAGGTACTATAAATTATGTATTGAAAGTGTCAAAAAGAACGCGTAACACGATAGATGATTGATAACGTTTATTTTATGTAGAGGCAAACGTCGGTGTCCATATTTGATTTAAAAAAATAAATGTCTTACTAAATATAAAAGATAAAAGTATACAATGCTTTACTATTTCATTAAAAACGACTAGAAACTATTTACAAAACAAATTTATTCTGTTGAAAGTGAATGAAGGGAGTTTTCAACGTAACAATTAAATTTAAGCCATAATTAATGTCACGCTCAGATCAGTTTAGAGATTTTGTCTAATATTGGGATAGCAGCTATAGACAGTTGGGTTATATAGTATATATAAATACACGTAAGCTTTTGGATGTTCAAATGATATTAAATAATGAATATGAATACAAACGATACACGTGAATGTAATCGATATCTGACCCAGTTTAAAAATTCCAACCTTTAATTAACTTTTTGTCGCTTTCAATGTCGATGCCTTTTTCGCTTTTGGCCACTTTCGAGGGAATTTTTATTCATATTTATCTTATAAACGTAAAAATATATGTCCTCTTTTGTTAATTTACCGTAATGAAACCTATGAATAGGTTCCTATTAATTTGATACCAGGACAAAGATATATAAATGGGATACAAGTTGTCGCCCGTGGCTTCGCTGTCGTTTTATGGGTTTAGTTGTCATGCGTTAGGCAAAAAAGCCCCATGTCGTTTCTTGGAGTTTAATTTTACTTCATACCAAATTTCATCAAATTTGGTTCAGTGGTTTAGTAGCGAAAAAGCGATAGAAAGGGTTACTTTCGCATTTAAAATATTAGTGTATATCAGTATAGATAAATAATAATGAAGTAACGTAAGCACATAAACTATACATATAGATTCTGTACATAATATCTAAATTCACCTAAATGATCGGCACGATAAATGTCTTCCTGTTTATCATGAGTGAGTTAAAACGAATGACGTTATTTTAATACATAAAAATACTTTATGCAAAGGTTGTTAAATATCATGATGGCAAAATTATCGTAATTTTTTTTTTTATAAAAGTTGTTTTTGACTTTTTTAATAAAAATATTTAACTATATTGATTGCGATCGACCCACCCCGCCTTCGCCCGGGTGCAATACAGATATTTAATATACTACAGATTTTGTTTATTTACGACATCACATTATAAACTTCTAAAAATGTCAGCGTTTCTTTACTATATTGTCCATGTATTATACACAAAAACCTTCCTCTCGAATCACTCTATCTATTAAAAACAATAGCATCATAATCCGTTGCTTAGTTTTAAAGATTGAAGTATACATAGGGATATAGGGACAGAGAAAGCGACTTTTCTTTATGTTATTTAGTGATTATGTTTGTATGCGATGATTTGTGAATTTTTATTTTTCTATTTATGCCGTCCTTAATCAATTGTTAAATGTTGCCTTAGAAATTGTTAAACAATTATACAATTTAACGCAGTTAAGTATCGATAGATTGAATTAATTAATTTTGTTTACAATTAATTAATCGTAACAAAAATGACGATACCGATAGCTTAAGTACCCGAGTCGTATTTTTATTTCATAACTATTATCATTAATACCTATTACTTGTTATCTGTGCGTAAAACCGGATCAAGCTTTATTTAGGCATTATTTACATATACTTTATACTACTTATATACCTCTAATTTATATTTGATTATAATTTATAATGTATACTATAAGTCATACATCATTTTTTGTCTATTCTTTTGCTGTTGAGGAGTTCTTTCGTCTGGAGTCAATGGAAGTAGTATTGGTTCATGTGTATAAAAAAATAATTCTTGTCAGAAGTGATCCTAAGAATTATATAATATGTATAATGAGAGGAAGTTTTTCAAATGGCAATAAAAGCTATTAATAATAATACAGTATGCATTGTTATATCTCTAGATAACGAAGGTATGTTTATTATTATTATACAAGAAAACATGAAATCTATACTCGTGAAAATGAGATTAAAAAATATATATCCCGCTGAGTTTATGATCTTTCTCATCCCTCTTAGGACCGAGGTGTTAATTTCCGAAAAGGTGGTAGAATAAGCAAATGTAACCAGTTTCATATTGGATAAAGATTTTTGACTTCGAATTGATTAGACACATTTTAAACCGTTGCAGTGTATTTGATGTGCGCAGATCTTTTTTTTCACCTGACGTTTCAATGGCGTTACATCACTAGGTCACGAGCTGTATCAGCTGATGACTGCCTAAGGTCGTGACCATGACATAGACAGGTGAACCGCGAAGTCACAGTCAAAATATTTCTCTACATTTGCGTTACGCTTGCTTCAAGATTCTCAAATCTATAAGCTTAATATGTACGCTTTGTCTCAGCGAAATTCTTTCTTTATAATTATATGGTTAATCAATACATATAATAAAATTGAAGTTTCTTTTTGTTATATTCAAATTGCCCCGCTTTACTCAATGCGTATGTATTTATACACGGTACATATACAAAAATAGCATTTTTTTCAGTTTTTGTCTGTCCGTCTTTTTGTTCTGGCTACATATAAGGCGTAACTTAGACTAAAATAATATTTTTTTTGTTAAATTCAAAAGCGTACAAGGTCGTGGGCACAGATATTATGATAAGTATATTTACTTGGTTATGTCGTTTCCAATAGTGTCAAAACAGTCAAGTCGACGGAAAAAACCTCAGTATTGATTGTTATTGCTAATAATATGTTAATTTATTACTCTAATTGTTATGTTAATTTAAAATCATCCTTTTTATTGATTGCTATTGTTATTGACATCAACAATTTCATGAGTCGGTAATTCGTCTGCCCTGAAGCATGCCTCGTATGAGGTATAGGTACATACCTTACATGTACACTACACAGCCTTGATATCCGTATAATGAAGACCATTTTTCTTTTTCCACATATATTAAAATTGGAGTTTCTGTTTGTTATATTAAACTAAGAATAACATATACCAAAATAACATTTTTTACTATTTTTGTCTGTTTGTTTGTTCCGTCTAATCTCTTGAATAGCTGCACTGATTTAGACGGGACTTTCACTGGCAGAAAGCTGATGTAATGAGGAGTAATTTAAGCTACAATGACAGTTTTTTTTTTGTTAAATTTAAATGCGCTCGAAGTCGCGGGCTTAGCTAGTATACTATAAAATCATAAATTTTACTAGTAATAGTGATACACATATCATAAGAATATCTAGTGATTGGTTGATATCTTTAATAGCCTTGTACTTGACTTGGCTATTATTTGTTATTATATTATTTCGTACTTAAGAAGTAGTATTTCTTATCAGACGCTTTGTTCCACTACAAGGAAAAATACTGCCCTCATGTGTAAAAAAAAATGTCACTTCACACAGTATTTGCTTTATACTACATTATCACCGCAGCAAAGCATTGTCATCATTATTAAACATTTTCTAAGAGGTAATTTAACAGGTTTAAACACGTGATCTTTTCATTTAATCATTTAATTTTATGAGTTAAAGGGAAAAGTTATGCGCATTATATGTCGACATTAAAACCTCTTTTAACATTGCAATTAATTAATTATCTGTTGAATTATATCACAATAACACTTCAATTCGCAAGCGTCACCATGACTCGTAATGTATAATAATCGACTTCCGTTTTGAAATACAGGAAACTGATGCATAGCGACATTGAAATAATACGTTTTTACTGAACATGGAAGTAATATTTAAAAAAAGTGTTTTTTTTTTTAGTATTTAAAAAATAACAGTAGATTGAATGTTTTATTTATAAAATTTTAGGGTGTTGGTTGTCAGGTGTTAAATAAAAAAAGTAACCTATTTCCTTTCTCGGAGTTCTAGTTTGCTTCATACCAAATTTCATCAAATTCGGTTCAGCGATCTGGTTTTGAAAGAACGACACACAGACAGACAAAGATACTTTCACATTTATAATATTAATATAGATTTTTTATTAAAGTGCCTGACCATCACCAACGACAAATATGAAATTTACTTAATTTATATAAACCCTGCTTTCTCAAAGAAAATAACATCAACAACTTACAATAACATGTTTATAAATCCTGTATCACCAATTCACTCTTTGAAGTCAAAAATATCTGAGTAATTATTATATTATATTATATAGAAATATTGCGGTGTCCAATAATAGCTGTAATATTTTTTTCTTTATTCCTCGTGTTTATGTAGGTAATGGTTGTCGCTGATTCTATCAAATTTACCATTTCTGCTATGAATAAACATAATATTATTGTAAACATATGTATGTGATGCAACTTTAAATTATGTACGATCCCACTTTGTTAATTATACCGAGCTCAAAATATATGCATGTATTGCTCTTGTCTTAGAATTTAGACGGGTTAGAATATTTGTAACATTAACTAAATACTAACAAAAAAATATGGCGTAAGAAATAATATCATATTACATAATTGACACAAAAAGGGAAATCATTTATATATACTAAAAATAAAAAAAGACCTAAAATTGGTTCTTGTGGAATTCCCATAAATACGCTACACTTTAACTAAGCAACTCTCAAAAAACGTCGTATTATATAATTTATTTCTATTTTCCGTATAAAGTGACGAGACTTATTAAACGCGCTGCTGAAGGGACACTTAGCAGTATAAGCCGATTAATATAATTTGTTAATTCTTAAATTATGGAGAACTAGCTTCAAAGCTTCAAGCAAAATTCTGTTTCATAATAATAGAATTTTAAATCTAAATGAGATCATTAGTGTAACTACAGGCAAGGGACATAACGTCTTAGTTCGCAAGGTCGGTGCCGCATGGATGATGGTAAAGGTGGCTAATATTTTTTACAGTGACAATGTCTACAGGCAGTCTAGCTGCCTTTTTGTTACAAAAGATTAAAGTAATACATATGTATAACCTATCAATTGAAAAATAAATCATCAATATCTAGAAACAGAAACATACAAGAAGTAAATGTATTTTTTTTTTCAAGTCATTTACAAATACTAAACCAAGATTATGTCCGATTGGACACGTGTTCTTTTATCTACCTGTACTGTACTAAAAACAAATGTTGCCATGTGTGATAATTAAAAATTAATCACATATCAGTAGAGTAATTAAGTTTTATTATTACTAGCACGCAGACTAGCCATGGTTAATTTATAAAAGCGATACATCAGGTATTGGAACTACTAGTTATTTTACTTATAAAATAATTGATAATTATTAATATGTACTCATATTTCCATAACGTTATTGTGGAATGTCCGACATGCTTCAAGATTGCTACGGTTCATTGGTTCCCATTGTCTCGGAGGACTCGTTGAAATAGAGAAAATCAATAAGTTATATAAAATTAAATTAGTAACGGTGATAATGGAATATTATTATTAAATTTTGTATTAGCAACACTGTATTTGCAATGCATGCCAGGATGGAATCAATTCGAATATCAAAAATTTGAAAATCGAATATTTTAAATTTGATTTGTAAAAAAGTAAGAGTTCGAATGTATGGAGTATATATTAGAAGGCTATACTGCTATACTAATATTATAAATGCGCAATTTTAATGTTACCTCTGCACGCTTAAACCGATTTAGATGAAATTTGGTATGGAGAAAGTTTGATTTTCGGGAAAGACATGCTATTATTCGCCCCTTGGGGTATTGTGGTGTTGACGATTTGTGTGTGAAGGTAAAGTTTTATGAATTTTGCGCAGGTATAGCCTCAGATTTAGCTAGTAGAGTATATATTCGAATGTATTAAGAATAAGCAATATGCATACCGGTTATTCAAACGACAAAATTCAAATTGACAATCTCTAAAGTATTGTACACTAGCGGCTTCGCACGGGTGCTTTTTTCTGACATGTTTCACAATTGTCGTTCTATATCAACTTGTTGACATAAAAACCTTAACAAATTATATACCTAAACCTTCCTTACGAAACTCTCTGTCTATTAGTGAAAACCGCATTAAAATCGGTTCAGTAGTTTTAAAGTTTATGGCGAACATACTACGGCCAGGGTCTTTGTTTTATAATATGTGTGTTTAGAAAATAGCAGTCGAAAAAAAGGTATGTTTACCCAAAATTTTCTGTAATTAATTATTACGTTCGTATTTCGACAAATGGACGAATTAATGAATTCGTTAATAACCGAAAAGTTCAAGACCGATCGAGACATTCGATTAATAACGGCCTTCGGAATACAACAACCTTTCATCGTTGATACTTGTGTTACCGAAAGTATTTGCTGCTGAAACACGTGATAGTTTTGAAACCCTGAGCCTGATTTGATTAAATTAATAATTATCGGTTATTGTAGTATTTATTTAAATGTAACTAGGAGGGTCTAGTTCGGTTCGGCTTCACACGGGTACAATACTTATACTACATATACTCCTTCTATCAATATTTTTTTAAATAATCAATATGAGACAACATCACACACATTAATCTGATCCCAATGTAAGTAGCTAAAGCATTTGTGTTTTGGAAAATCGGAAGTAACGACGGTACCACAAACGGTGACCCAAAAAAACATAGAAGACTAATGGTAATACGAGCGCACGCTACTCTACCACGGAAGTTGTGAAGTATCTATAGTCCATAATAATAGAAGTTTACTTGGTGATTGGGCGCTGTACAGGCCTTTCTAGATTGGTACCCATCAACATTATACCACCAAACAGCAATACTCAGTATTGTTGTGTTCTAGTTTAAATGGCAAGGGAACAAATGAACTACAGACGCAAGGTCTGCCAGCTTAAGTTGGCAATACATTGATACAAGCTAAGCATGGCAAAAAAACTTGGTGTCAATGCTAACTGGCGGTTGTGACCTTTTATCATCAGGTGGCATATTTACAAGATTGCTTACCATAATAATAAAGAAATGTATCGTGTACAATGACAGTCTAATAAACAGATATATTATACCCATACTTAACAACAGAAAAAAGTGCGCGCCGGGGGCCGTTTATTTTACATTTCGTTACAAGTAAAAAGGATAGCTTGATAAAAACAATAAGTAAAAGGGATAACTAGATGTTTTAATTACGCAAAACGTATTACTACGTAAAACGACTAAAGGCAAACGTCCCAATTAGGACGTTTTCTAGTCCTAACTTTTTGCGCATTAATAATATATCTGTTTACTAGAACATCATTGATAGTGTAATCTTTGGCATTTATGATAAATCTATTTGCTAATAAACATTGTTGTATAAAAATATGGTTTAGTTTATTTGAATGTCGGCTCCATTTAAATAGACGTGTCGATTCGAACTATGGCGATATCCGGACATAACATCCGACCACTATCGACGTAGTTGAGTGCCGTAGGTTTTATATTAGTATAATTAATGTTACCGGTGACAGGACCTTTTGTGTAATAAGTACAAAGTACCTGTCAATCATTTGTTACTTAACCAGAGGCGCGGTTTGGCTATATTTCGCTTTGAAGTATTAGTAAGCCAGGATTATGACTGTCTTAAACGATGCCTTAATAACTGAGCTTAAGGATGTATAGTTGTTTATATAAATGAGTTGTGTCTTATTCAATGATTAAAATGAAAAGTTTATTTTGAGACAAATAATCGCAAAATTTAAAACCGCTACTGGGATAATTGCTATGATTGAAATACTAAAGATTACTATTTGTACATTGTGTGGAATTATGTTATATGTGAAATGGTTTATGAATGCAGTGAATTATTTATTTGTTTCAAAATCAAAATATACGCTATTCAAGTAGATTTTTACAAGCACTTTTGAATCGTCATTAACCAAATATGTCAAGTGAAACTACCATCGGTTTGTAATGTACATTCTACTGAGAAGAACCGGCTTGAAACTCAGTAGTTAGTCTTCAACATTTAAAAAAACAAAGTCATGTTAGTTAAATACAATTATATATGTACGTAATAAATGCTGCTTGGAAGTCAAACTAAATATATAATAATACTCTACGCTTTTTTTTCGTATGTATAACCTTGTATGGAATAACATGCCGTCTATAATAATTCTTTACATTTTGAATTTATGAAACGGCAAAGTTAAAAACGTCTGTTTTTAGCGATTAGGAAAAGATGAGGCAGTAATCGCCTTATTGGTTCGTTGCATACATTCGCGCGTTGACGGTGAACATCATTGGAGGCCTGACAAGTGTCAAATTGCTTTTATTCAATTAGCACATTAGCATTCAATGTTTATAAATATGAATTGGTTTGAATCCTTAACGATATGGGTGTTTTAGCATTAAGACAGTAAGCGTACACAATCAGTGATTTGAATAAAGAACATATTTTAATTTTTTTTTATCTTAAGGAAACTTGGTATGGACATATAAGGCGCAGAGTGGAGATATATTACTAAACTCTTTTAGTTGAATTGATATAGAAAGGGAGGAAAAAGGACGACCTAAGAAAGCATAGGTGGAGGGTGTAAGGAAGGGTATGAAAGAGATGTTTTTTAATATACGTATGGAATTATATGTATACAAAATATTAAATACAAAGCGGTCTATGATTATTTGTGACGTCATAATGCTAATATGCTAATGTTGATAACATCGAGTGTAAATATTAATTAATTGTCTGTCACTCTTGTCAAGTCCGTGAATATGTACAGATGCAGACACAAATGTCACGTCGTAATGTGCGCGCACCTCCATACACATTCGGACTCGACAAGAGTGACGAAACAGTCACCGTGACAAAAGTTACCAGTGCTCGCTAGTTCTAAGATCTCAGATAAATATCGTTCCTAGTGATTTTTTGGTCATCAGCTTTAATTGTAATTTATTTGATAAATTTAATAATTTCCAGCGTTCCTAATATGCGACCGTCCGGTTGTAATGGTGAACGTGCAATGCAAGGATCGTTTGAGCGAAGAGGACGGCGTTAGGCTGAGCGAGATAGCAGATCTCGCCCTCGCTAGCAAGCTGCAGCTGGCGTTCTTTGGTGAATTCGTGAGATGGGATAATTTGAGATGTGAGTATTATACTATATATTTATACTAATGCCCGCGACTTCGCTTTCCCTAGGGGTTTGGTTGTCAGATATTCGACAATAAAATTAGCCTATGTCCCTCCTTGGAGTTATAGCTTGATTCACACAAAATTTCATCAAATTCGCTTCATTGGTTTGGTCGTGAAAGAGCGACAAACATACAGACGGACAGAGCCGAACTTTCAGATTAATGAAATAGGTATAGTTTTTTTACATGATAACGATGTTATAAAACAACATTTTATTTTTATTATATGCTTGTATGTTATGTGTGTTTATGCTAATAATGATCTAGGTTATTTAATAGTAATGTTAAAGGTTAATAGGATTAATTAATATTAAAACATAATAATTAATTCATTAGTTTTATTTGTCTGTGTTGTACGTATTCATGACATGATTTTTTGATGTGAAATTTGTTTTTTATTTAACAAACTGACGTCGTAATCATTATGGCGTTTAACAAACACTTATATTGATAGCAAATCCTCTATGGTATAATTCATTTTTGTTACATTTAAAGCTCCTTACATAAGATAAAAAAAATAACCAAACGGATTTTTTTTTTGACTTAGAATAGAATATATTAATATATCTTTAAAAAGAACGTTAACTTTATTCGTATAATAAAATTAGTGTGTCTTTGTAACATAAAAATACCCTTTTTTACTCAAATTGCATATGTATTTATACACGTTAAATATACCAAACTAACATTTTTTACAATTTTTGTCAGTCTGTCTGTCTGTTTGTTCCGGCTAATCTCTGGAACGGCTGGACCGATTTTGACGGGACTTTCACTGGTAGATAACTGATATAATATGGAGTAACTTAGGCTATAATAATTTTTCTTTGTTGTTAATTTTTGTAAATTCAAACGTACATACAAGGTCGCGGGCACAGTTGGTTAAGATTAAAATTCATCATCAAAAACACTCACGCATAATTTATATATTCTCAAGAAAAGTCTCATGAATAACCTTTAAATTCCCACGCTTACTCGAACACTCGGCTTTTAATAATAATAATAAATAATAAAAAGCCTTTATTAATCCATGACATAGGTTACAGTAAAAAAAAAGTACAATAAGCTAAATAAATACTACAAGCTATCAAGCTAAATATGTCCCCTTTCGGGTATAGGCCTCCTCCAGTTACCTCAATTTTTTTCTGTCGGTAGCTGTTTTCACCCACTCTCTTCCTGATACTTCTGGTATGTCGTCGACCTAGCGAGCTGTTGGTCTGCCATTTTACCTTTTTGCTCCGGCTTTTAATAAACTGTACTTTAAATATTATGATGTTAACAAAATACACTTAATATTTTACATTCATTTAAATATGAGGTAAAAATGTAGCTACTATTTAAAAAGTTTCAAATATTTACACGAAGTATTAGTTTAGTAGTGTGAGTGATCATAATGTAAAGTATTCACTAGTGTGAGTCATTTATTAAAATCCGGGAATGTTTTATATATAGATGATTTCTAGTAAGATTTAAGGAAAACTAACGATAAAGTTTGTTGTAATCTATTTTACTATTGGAAACATATCCAGTATTCTCTTCTTTGTATATTAACAGTCCAACAAGGGTCATTTTCTGAACAATGGACCCCAAACAGTTATTGTCTGTGAAGGTTTGAACCTGTCTTAATATAATGTATGTTCTAATATGATGAGTACATATACAAAAGTAATTTTTCTACGATGTTTCCTTTAGTGTCGATTACGTTTTTTTATATAACTACGCGTGATTGATTTGAACCTGCAATCTTTGTTAAGATTCTCGTGTTCTAATCACTGTGCCCTCTTAACACATCCAGTATAATAAATACAAAAAAATATACAGTATCAGTTATTGTTATAATATTTACAAACATCACAGCATGATACTTTCAAACAAATGATTGACGTTAGCGATGCTTTGTTCTTGTTTGATGATAATAGCAGTTAATGAATAAAACTAATGTTATAAAAATATAAACACGACCTCCGTGGTCGAGTAGAGCGTACACCGGTTTTCATGGCTACGCCAGTCCGAGTTCCCGGTTTCGATTCCGAGTTAATGTTGAAAATTCATTAGTTTTCTATGTTGTTTCGGGTCTGGGTGTTTGTGGTGCCGTCGTTACGTCTGATTTTCCAAAACACAAGTGCTTTAGCTACTTATGAGAGTAATGTATGTGATGTTGTCCCATATATGTCCCATAATGCCCACAAGGTACCCCTTCCTATTTAACAATAACGCTCTTTACACAATTTTCAGATTAAAACATCAACATATTCTTGTTTTATATAATAGTTGACTTTTCTCTACTATAACATGCATGTATCATATACGTTTATCTTCCCTAAAACGCCCTGTTTATTGATAAAAACCCCCTCAAAATTCGTTCTGTATTGTTAAAGATTTAAGCGTACAGACAACGGGAAGTAACTCCATTAGAGACTTTATATAAAAGCATTCGCATAACAATACGTTGCAGAGTTAAGCAAAAGGGTTGTGTTCTTTAATTCACGCCTTAAGGCGTAATTGACTAAATTTAAAGACATTTTTATTGCTAGTATATATTGGTCGAAGTATCAAAGAGTTTAATTCGGACTTATTTATTTTTTTTATCGTCCATGCTGGCCACGTCAGCATGACATAGAACACATGACAGCCGAAAAGTGATTTTTCAGGGTATATCGACAAGAGAGATATTACGAAGTCAAACGATTAGACTTACATATATTTCAAATAATTACCATCCAAATTCCAAACTCCTATTGGAACAGCGTGGTGGAATATGTTCCAAATCCTCTCCTTAATGAAGAGGGGGCCTTAGCTCAGCAGTGGGAAATTTACAGGCTGTTACTTTACTTTTTTTTACTTCTTATTCTATATTTCAAATATCATCATGTTTGATAACGAGTTGATGGCTAACTCCTCGTTTCATTTGGATCAAAGCTTGTAATTTACAACAAAAACAACAACAGCCTGTAAATTTGTTGTTTCTGGAGGTTTCTCCACGACGTTTTCCTTACCGCCGAGCTCGATATGAATTATACACACAAATTAAGCATATGAATAATCAGTGGGGCTTGCCTGGGTTTAAACCCGCAATCATCGGTTAATATGCACGCGTTCAAACCACTGGGACATTTCGGCTCTAATTGTATTTGAAGTGACATAATTATATTTATCCGAATTATGATAAAGTCAAATGTTATGTCACAAATGTAACGTACAAAGTGGATTTACGCCGTAACCACTAATCCGGTTAAACTGCCTCGCTGGTCTAGTGGCTAGCTTGTATGGCTTTACACTGTGAACAGATGTTTGCATCCCGGGATAGGCTTAATAACATTATTAGAGGTTTTCTTTTAAGAATTTGTCAGTACAAGCTTAGCAAGTTAACGACTCAAACACATTTGTCTTTACCGATCGCCCTCCAGTAATGTAGTACCTTTGTTTCACATATGTGTGTGTCAATTGTGCCGTCAAATGTTTGTAATATTCTCACCTCTATCAAATCTTAAACTCTTAGTACCTTTTGAGTCTAAACATCAAATCATTGCGACGCAATATGCCAATCTTGATCGGTAAAGCAGACTATCGCTCATACTGACACAAAAATAGACCTTAAGGTGACGAACCTTTTCTTACCCTGACTATACATTAGGATGTACGTATGTGTCGAAATCCTTCTTCAAAGAACGGTAAGTAGTGTAGAGCATATAGGAAAGACCCTTGGCGAAATGGAAACCCCCAAACACTTAAAGCAAGTGACGTTTCTTTCGTTTATTTTTTTTATTATGGCTCAAAATATATGCGCCCTAAGACATAAGTTGTACTTAAGATATTCCTTTATGAACATAATATATTTTTGCACCGGTTTCTATCTCCACTCCGAAGTCGGTTCGATTTTCGTCCGAGTCGATGTAGAAAAACTTCATTAGTTTTCTATGTTGTCTTAGGTCTGGAAGTCTGCTATCGTTACTTCTGATGTTACATAACACAAGTGCTTTAGCAACTTACATTGGGAACAGAGTAATGTATGTGAAGTTGTCCAATATACACAATAATTAATTTTTATATTTTATTTTATTAATTTTTATATTATTAACGATTTTTGAACTCGTTGAAATATAATTTCATGACCAAATATTCAGCGGTTTTTGCTTTGATTCGCGTTTAAAAAAACTATATATTTATGCCTTCTATATCGAGAACAAATGATAAGCTTTATATCAATTTCTCAAGACGATGTATATAATAAGAAATTATTTCAATGAATAATTATGACATAAGTACTGTTTGTTATCATCGCATTAAGATAATAATTAAAACCATACGTATAGGTAATGAATTAACATTATCGATTATATTTTACGATATACAAATTTTCTTTAAATAGTTTTTGTTTTGAATACCTAATTGTTTCAATTCACCGTATAGCATTTAGAATCTTCTGAAAATTACTTGATAGGCTTAATTATATTAATACATATGTACACACACATATACACATCTTAACACACATTCTAGTATATACACATACATAAAAAACACAAACAATAAAAAATTTCATTTATACGCATATATGATATTTTGGTATTACTAATCTGTATTGAGTTACACTATTTTAATTTAGGACTATATCGACGGGTCCCAAGAACAAAATCTTATGGAAAAATAAGACAAAATCGACTTTATTGTTAATTATTAACCTGTATAACATTAACTACACGGTAGTGTGTTTGATTGTTTGATTTGATTGAATGACCTTTGATCAAAAAACCTTCGAAATTTATTCATCAAACGAAATTATTCATAAACATAGTTTGTGTAAAACAAAAAGCCATCACACTGTAAAGTAGGAATTTCGCTGATACGATATTGTTCTTGGGACCCGTCGATATAATCGTAATATATAAAACACTAGCGAACCGCTTCGGCTACGCACGGGTGCAATACTGATACTATAGATACTACAGATTTTTTTTTATTTACTACATCATATTAGAAACTCATAAAATTATCAGCGTTTGTGAACTATATTGCTCATATATTATATAAAAAACCTTCCTCCCGAAACACTATATGTATTAAAAAAAACCGCATCAAAATCCTTTGCGAAATTTTAAAGATCTAAGCATACATAAGGACAGACAGCGGTAAACGACTTTGTTTTATATTAGGTTATGATGTCTGAATCATTAATATGTGCAAAGTTTGCTCCTTTGCGATAATGATGACTGTACGATAATACTGTTTACATTCGCAATTATATTAGACAAAGATGTTAGCTAAACACAATTATAGCGCAGATTAAATACAAATATAGTCGGGTTAAATATTTATTTATAGAAATTGCGACAAGGAAATTGTAACGAGGTAGCTTAATTCGATACGAAACAATTATTATATAAATCACTCGAGTACTGATTCGTAGAGATATATATATATTTTATATAAGACGAGAATTATTTTAAAATGTTTATCTAAATAGGGCCTTAAAACACCTTTAGTATGATATTTAAGGTCAATTTATACCTACATTGATAATGTAAAGAATAGTTAATATTTCTTACAGCTCATTGTCTATGGGTGATGGTGACCACTTACCATCAGGTGGCCCATATGCTCGTCGACCAACCTATATCATAAAAAAACCTCAGGCAGTTAAATAAGAAACGTTATGTCATCGTATCGTGTTATAATAATTATTTCTGATATACTTTTGACGATCCATAAGGAAAGGTTAAGGCATCTATTTAAATGAAAAGA
Organism: Vanessa cardui; assembly: GCF_905220365.1. Classification (NCBI taxonomy): domain Eukaryota; kingdom Metazoa; phylum Arthropoda; class Insecta; order Lepidoptera; family Nymphalidae; genus Vanessa; species Vanessa cardui. The sequence continues at coordinate 2,349,974 of NC_061129.1, forward strand.
ACTATTGATGTGATCTTAGACTTCTATACCAGTTGTCTGGTATTCAATATTAATGTTTGGAATTATTATAATTGATTAATATTAACAGATATATACAAGTCGAGATCGTAGCGTGTTTAGAGAACAATCTCACAGATACATGTACAATTATTTTTAACGCTTTTGATGTACTTAATTAAAAAACTACTATTAAATTGGAAAACCACAATTATTAAAGTAATTTTAATTAGTATGATAACTTTATTTGTACATATTGTACATTTTATGTTACATTTACTAGCGACCCGCCCCGGCTTCGCACGGCCATAATGCTGTAGGTGTATACTGTTTTTTAATACACATGTTTAATGTACATGTATTATATATACAATCCGAATTATTATATCTATTATAACAACCGCATCAAAATATGTTGCGGAGTTTGAAAGATTGCTTACCACTGTATGCTTAGTAGTATTACTAAGCATACAGCGGTAAGCGACTTTGTTTTATACTATGTAATGATATATCTAGATATAGTGTCGCTAAAATAAAAAAACGATACAACTTTATAATATTGGCTTGCGTGACAACTACGATTGAAACTGGCGAAACATCATATGACTTTACTAGTTGCATGTACACATATGTAAACTCAAATAATACAATACATTGTACATGATGATAGGACTTTGTGCAACCCCACTCAAGTAGCTACAACCCACTCATCAGATATTCTATCGCCGAACAGTAGTAATTAGTGTTGTTGTGTTCTGGTTTGAAGGGTGAGTGAGCCAGTGTAACTACAGGCACAAGGGACATAACATCCTAATTAAGGTCGGTAGCGTATCGCCTATGTAAAGAATGGTTATTATTTCTTACAGAGCCGTTATCGTTACCTTCAGGTGGACCATTTGCCCACTGCATAAAAAAAATTGCAGTGCATTTTATGTGTCTGCTTTTAGTGGTAGGTAAATTCAGTCTGTCAATTTTAAGTCAATCTCCCACTGATGGGTTGAAGCCTCCTTTCCCTTTGAGAAGAAAGTTTGGAGCATATTCCACCATGCTGCCCCAGTGCGTGTTAGTGGATTCACATGTGGCAGAATTTCGTTGAAATTAGAGTTAATTTCACGTTCTTGATAACCTAATATTATATATTTTAATGACAGTATGTACGTTTCGTATGTAATTTAATGTATCTCTAACGCGTATGATAATTGTTCCTCGCCGTATAGAGACTCTTTGTTCATCCAATTACGCATCTACAAACATCTGCTTAGAATCTCGGCTGAGGTTAATTGGTGCGACCTTCGAAGATTTTCATATTCGATCACGTGGTACGATTCGATGATTAACTCGTAACATAACATGACGTATTTATTTATTTACAAACTAAGCTGAATTAGTTGACAAGGTGAAGGCTAGAAATAACAATGTAATACATAATCAAATTAACGGATCAATATGGCGTCTGCGTCTGGGTTGGGTAAATAAAGTCTGTGTTTTAGATTTTATGTATAATTGTTGTTAGAATTAGCTGTACTTTCATACATACATACTTTTGTAATATTAATTTTGTAAATAATATTTGCGTTTTGATCGCGTTCTTTTTAAAAATAAAGAAAAACATATTATGAAATAAATATATAAATAAAAATTAAAATACACAGTTTAATAAAACGCTTTAAATAATTAAGAATAAAATATCAAATGACTACGTTCTACGAAACGGTCGTAAGCAATTACGTTTTGTCGTGAGCAACTCTACATTTACTGTGAAAAGTAATATAAAGATTGACCCATTTGGCGATACATCCAGCTCCAGAGTCGAAAAAGAACTTTAACCTCTGACATTCGCTATGAAAGATCTAAAAATAACCCCAGCATCCATTCGCTCGAAATTTCTATGCAGAAACTTTTGATCAATAAACGCCTTCATTACTATCTATTGAATTGTCTGGTTGTCTAGTGACCTAGTTTAAATCTATTCAAGTGAAAATACTGAAAATATTTATCAAGTGACTTTAGCTATATCGTTTTCATAAGCCAATATTTTACTAATTCACTGATTCTATTGATTATCTTTTATTATTAATAGGATTACAACAACAACAGCCTGTAAATTTGCCACTGCTGGGCTAAGTTAGTAATTTCTATGAAATTAGACACATGCAGTTTCCCTCACGATGTTTTCCTTCCCCGCCGAGCACGAGATGAATTGTAAACACAGTGGTGCTTGCCTGGGTTTGAACCCGAAATCATCGTTTATGATGCACGCTGGGCCATCTCGACTCTTAATAGGAATATTTAAAAATATTGAACAATACATTTAATTCATTAACATTTAACATTACGTAAATTTAATGGTATGACCCGCGATGCCATTGAAACTAAGTCGATTGACTCCGAATATTTACTGTAATTTTCTATTAATTTGTTTACATTACGTTTTGTCAAATGTAAATCAATATTGTTGATACCTACTTATTGTTAATAAATTGATACTTTTATACTTACAAAATGTTACCTGCATAAGAACCAGCATGGATAGGTATTTATACAAATCGCTACCCGATGTATTTTTCATATTAAATACTTAAACATATATATAAGAATTCGTCACAACTATCATGCTCTTTAGTAAGTAGATACCTACCTATATTTTTTTTATAAAAAAAATTATAAAAATTATAGGTAGATATCTACATACTGTGGTATATCTTATGCCTCCAAGCACATACTCTACCCACATTCCGTGTATAATTCGAATTCGTCCAGCAGTTTTGGTGTGATAGAGTAAAATCAAAATAATCAAATTTTTAATAAAAGAGAAAATATTAGATAAGATAACATCAGTAAGATGTCTTCAATCTAATATCTACAGATATAACTCTATATGTTTCTTTGCTCAGCCGTATCTGTAATTACGCACGACACGACCTGTAGTTGAGACACGGTTCAATCAGACGGTTTATTACTGTTTTATTATACGGGATCGTTAATTAATAGATAGCCTTGAAACTATTTATCATAGACCTGTGAGTTCTTACAAAAAAAAACGTAAAAATATTTTTTTATTTTACAATATCCTTCCTTATAGAATACGATACTAAATATATGTAAAATGACAAACCTCCTTTTGAAAATAAAATAGTTTATTTTTGTTATCGTATTGATATTGTGCTGTTTAGGTACCATTAAATATCAACTAAGTGTAACTAATAAAGATTCGGTCTATATTTATGTATATACAATATTTATGTAACTTAAATATAAATGGCCACTGAAAACAAATAGTTGCTGCCTTTTACATAAAATTAAATGAATACTTTGATATTTCTAACTGCCAACACGAAATTCCAATAAAACGCTGATATGACATTTGACCCAGTTATGATTTTCAGAAATACTTTCTTAAGACACAGTTAGTGGAAATAGGAAAATATGATTACAAAATTGATTGGAATTGAGGCAGGGAATTTTCATGTTATTCGCATTTAATCCCTAATAATATTATAGATTCGTATACGTATACGTATATATATACGTATGTAAGTATACCTATATAATTAAAAAATATATACAATGAACGTATTTTTGTTTCAGCGTTACAAAACTGCGAATCGCTACTGGACCAAGCAATCGTAACCTCTGTGGACGCTACGCAGACGGGCCAGAGCGTTATACTCTGTCCTGGGACCATAGACAAAAGCTACTTCAACGGCCATTCGGGTGTTATCAGGAGTGGCTTGTGTCACCTTGCTATTCCGCGAGGCTGGTCATGGGGAGGGCCTGCGTCGCCATTTTGTCCCATCTGGGTCGAACTAAAAGTGCCCGATTGACAAAAAATAATCGTCGAAATTAGTAACGATTCATACATTTACTGTGCGACGACAGCACACATATTGTTATAACAATTCTTTTTATTCCATTTGCTATTCTAGGGCGGCCATATTTACCAAATGTCACTTTTGCCGCCAATTCCTACTTCTTTTATTCTCTTTTTCTGACCCCGATATTAATTTATTCGCAGTAAGCACAGATTAATGAAAAATATATTTTTAATATTCAATGCCATGTTTACAATTCTTAAAAAATAATAATCGATTTATTGTAAGAATATTCTGTATATTTTCTGTACATTTAGTTATTTATGTAATATAACAGTTATTTTTATTGATAAAAAAGAGATGTATTTCTGTATATACATGTATTTTTAAACTGTAACTGTAACCGAAAGGTGTTTTATTAAAATATTGTTTTTTTTTTTAATTTTAAAATTTTATTTAGTGAGATGTACTTGCGTCCTTTTTAGCCTAAATTATTCATAAATATCATAATTATACTAAAATACTGTACGTTTATCGGGATTTAAGCTTAATACCGTATTACATTAAAATTTTTAAAATAGATTTCTCAATTTTGACTTTTTCCGAACTTTTCCAAATTTATGAAAAGTTGCCAAATGATATTATGAATTTTTCAAATGTGTCAAGAGAATTAAATAATAGACATTATAGAGTTTTGAAATCGATTTGACGTTTAAGCTTAGCATTTTGTAGGACTTCGTTATAAATCGTTTTAAAATGAAATGCTAAAATAAAACAGCGTACCTGATATGCTTTGCTTTTTAGAACGTGATGACGTCATCCGATACGATAATTTTGTCGGACAATGAATCGATATCGGAATACTTTTGGAATCACGAAAGTTAATTTCGCCGTTTTTGCCTGTAACGATTTTATACTGCAATTTTGAATGCGTAACGGTTTTAGACGTTGGGTCTGATAACGGATATCGTCTGAACAGTGAATCCCCGGAGTATTTGCAAATTACAGGCTCCAATACACTTTTAAAGTTGTCAAATTGTAAGCGTATATCGATGTTTTATCGATTATCGTATCGAATGACGTACTAACGTTCTTAGGACGTTAAGAATAATGAAATATATAAAATAAAATAGAACGATTTTCATAGAGTTTGAATCACGAAAAACATCTATTTAACTAGAGAGATCTATTTAATATTTTTGTATTATTGTATGAGGAATTGATCTCGTATTTATTAAATAATCTCGGAGAATGTAACAAATATTTAAAAGTCGAAAAAGTTCCTTAAATAGTTACTAATGATTTAAGGGAATTCAAATAAATTAAAAAAAAGTTTTTTTGTAAGTGTAATAAACAATTTATAGAGCGCATGTCATCTGTAGTCCGTTGTGACAATATTGAGAGGGCATAGACAATATCGTTCAGTGATTATAGTCAAACATTAATAAAAAATGTGTAAGAATAATACGCGACATAATGTAATTATCCAATATATACTACAAATGTTGTTATGCAGGTGTTTAGCTAAACTTGATTTAATCGTTGAAAGAATTGCTTGACTAATGCAGTAATGATTAATTATAATAAAGCCATTATAAATTAATATTTAAACAAATAATTGTTATTTTAAAAAATAACTAACCAATAATACAAAAAAAATAAAGCATCTCTCGCTTTTTATATTGTATAGTCTGTGGGTCTATATAGCTCGCGGTTCATATGCTCTACAACTTGTTTATTTACAACACTCACTAAGGTATCAATCGCAGGCAAGTAACAGACCAAATTGCCTTCCAATATGTAATAGAACTAAACTATGTTTAAATTATATTCACATATAATTTGACTTCGGTTAAATCTGGAAGATGTTTGTTACAACAAATTAATGAAATATTACACAATGACTTGAAGTAAATTAAACCAAAATTACGAATTTACGTTCATTTGACACATCGTATGTCGTATTTTTGTCGCATTAATTATTACCTATTTTGTGATAAAAAAATTGTAATTTATTTTTTATGTTTATTATATTTTAAGTGTTATGTGTTACCGTGGTGTAATTTATTTGGTGGATTGAAATAAATAAATCAGAATTGTATTATTTTTTATTTTCGTACAGTCCCATAATTTGATATGTCGAGCGAAGAAGGTATTACTCAAATAATGTTTTAATTATTTTCTTAAGTGATTCAGAGTTCAGCCACAATAAATCTTAATGTAATGTCTCAGATAGATTGACTCCCTAACGGGTCGCCTTATGGTAAAAGGTCACCCTTGCCAATAGAGATATTTGCCAATACTTGGTGGTAGGGCTTTGTGCAAGCCCGCCTGGGTAGGTACCACCCACTCATCAGATATTCTACCGCTAAGCACCAGTATTGTTGTGTTCCAGTTTAAAGGGTGAGTGAGCCAGTGTAATTACAGGCACAGGGGACGTAGCATCTTAGTTCCTTAGGTTGGTGGCGCATTGACGATGTAAGGAAAAGTTAATATTTCTTGCAGCGTCATTGTCTATGGGTGTTGGTGTCTGATGACCACCTAACATCAGGTGGCCCATATGCTCGTCCGCCAACCTATTCCATAAAAAAAGAGATTGGTATTGCGAGAAATATAATATCATCAATTCTGCACCAATCATGGAATCTAAATTGTTATATCGCTTTGAGAGAGATTCCAAGTAGTCTTGACCTGATTCATTCACCCTACAAACTGGAACAACAATAAGTTTGGCGGTAGAATATCTGATGTGTAGGTGGTACCTACCCGGACGGGCTTGCACAAGGCGCTACCACATCAAGCAAAGTTATAATTTGCTAATTACACAGGTCTGCGACCAAAAAACTGCATAGGATTTTTTTACATTTTCTTACAGATTTTAGCCTCCCAAAAACAGAAAAAATATTCAAATTATTATATCACATAAGTTTTTATGTACATATATTGCAGTTTATTTGTTCATTGGTAATAAACATATATGATTTTTATTTGATAATTGAGAAGAAGCACCTGAGCTGTTGGCGAGATTAGAAATGTTTTAACATGTTGAGACAAGTCTAATGACGTATATCGCTAAGAAAAAATCTTTTTGATTTGGAATTCCTATGATGAGGCGTGAGCAGAAAAATCACACCACAGACTTCTACTTCTGCTCAGTTGACGTAAGGGGATTCAATTCAAAAAACAAAAGAAACATAATTTATCCTAATGTTGACGTCAGCTATACGTCCAGTGCTCCATAGCTCCGAGATATCTATCCCGCAGCCACCTTCCAGTTTGGATGAATACGCCAGTGAGTTGGAGGACGAAGCTACATTGCCGGCTCCGGGTGAATCAAGCTCAGATTTAACTTTTGACGAAGAAGGATGATTTGTAGGGACTTCAAAATACTGACAATGCTTTTGGGTCAGCAGGCAGGCTATATTAAATACCCATGCTTCTTGTGCTTGTGGGATACTAGAGCCAGAGAGAACAGCACTGGAAAAAAAGTGATAGGCCTTCCCGAGAAACTTTAAACCTGGAGAGAAAAATGTTATAAACACTACCTTGGTACCACCAGAAAAGGTTTTGTTGCCCCCTCTCCATATCAAATTAGGGTTGATGAAACAATTTGTAAAATCGCTGCAAAAGGATGGAGACTGTTTCAAATATATATGTACAAAATTCCCGAAGCTCTCAGACGCAAAGTTGAAAGAGGGAGTTTTCACCGGCCACGACATAAGAAAACTTTTAACGGAAGCTTCATTTGTGAAAACTATGAATGAGAAGGAAAGAGAAGCTTGGGTGTCGTTCAAGGACGTAGTGCGAAAGTTTTTGGAAAATACTAATGATCCCAACTATAAAACCATTGTGCAACAAATGCTAGCAGAATACGAAGCTCAAGGCTGCAAGATGAGCTTGAAGGTCCATTTTTTATACTCTCACATAGACTATTTTCCTGAAAACCTGGGAAAAGCTTACAGTGAAGAGCAGGGGGAGCGATTTCACCAGGATGTCCGGATATCGAGAGAAGGTAATAAGGGCGCTGGGATGTCACTATGCTTGCTGACTACTGTTGGCTGTTTAAGCGAGAAACTGAAGATGAAAATAGGAAAAGGACTCATCAAAGTATCAAGCAAAAGAAGAAGAGGTTTAATAAAGAACATGAATAAGTATATGTATTAAATTAATGTATCGTTAGCTTTTAAAATAAATACTTATTATTTGAAAATTTTGAATAAAAGAGTCCTTTAACCATTTTTTGTATTTGAATTTGCAAAAAATTCTTATGTGATAGAAAAAAATGGCCGTCATTTTTGGAATCAGCGCACTTTAAAACATATAATTCAGTAAAAATTTCTCCTGCAGCTGACAATTTTTTTTTTTTCGCAGACCTGTGTTATATGTCTCCGAGAAAACAAAATGTTGAATTATTATTAAATAATATTTCCGATTTCAATAAGATTCAATTTAATAAGATTTTATCCCTCTCACACGAGTATATATATACATTGCACTCGTAGAATGCATTTATATTTCATGCCTACCGAAGTTTATATTTGAATGTTGGATTTGTTCATATAATATAATAATTAATATGGTTAATAAACTACCATTATACAATAATAATAATATACACAACAATATCATAATATTCGTAATGAATGAACGAGTGAAAATAATATTCCCATGATGACATCAAATTGGATACGAACTATTTTTGAATGTTAAAAATTTGTCAAACGTCACATTCATTTCGTAATCTTTACGAGAGCCGTCAAAATAACTATTTTTAATTCATTTTTAACGATCACAATTATCTGATAGCATACAAGTTATTAGTGGCGTATTATAACATCCTCAGTAATTACCTCGTCAGCAAAATGTTACAAGAAACAAAGAGAATCGATTCCATGCTTTTTAATTACGAAACGACATATAGGACTGATTTTCGTTTTGGCGAAATTCGCGAATATCCAAAAACGACGTATACACCCAAATCAACGCATAAGGAACGGGCGGAACCGCCTTACAGGAACATTCATACATTGAACGAATGGAGGGGGAATATCAGACCACCGTTTAGTTTATTACACGTTCCTAAGGATATCTTGAGAACCAACCCCAATGATGTGCAGCAACCTTTTGTAAGTATTTAATATCGATACAGTACTGATGTCAGAATTGAGGTTAGCCATTTTAGAGGGATTGCGGATAGCGAATCCCGGGTATATAAAGGTCATCCTGAGGAGTTAGTGGGTTTTTCTATTCAGTGGCCATTGGATTACGGCGTGAGAGTAGGGGTCGCACTAAGATTTATGGATACACTTGTGGGCCTTAATGTATCATTCTACTAAAATGTTATACACTAAGTATTGCTGCTTGACGGTCGAATATATTTGGGAATTGTGGTGAGAATGGGATACCTATCCAGGCTAGCTTGCACAAAGCCCTGCCTCCAAGTATAACAATATAAATTAGACAATAGTTAATATTTGCGTCTACTAAACTTAAAAATAATCATTTAGGAAAAACCTATAGATTCAGAACGAGCGCATGCTCAAAAGACACGACCGCGTCTTGTGATGACGCCGGCAGTGAGTATGGACGACATAGAGGACGACCGCGCTCGAAATATTCTCTGCACCGACATGTACACCAGCGATATGAGTCGGGGTATGCGTGAAGCGAGTGTTCCGTATAAAAACGTGAAGGCGCCATTGCCTGGACGACCCGCGCCTGCTAATTCTGTAAGTATCGTGTCTTTACTATGATAAAAAGAAAATAAAACATTTCATATACTATCTAAAGAATTGGTGATCAGAAAGATATTTCGTAAGAGAAACATAGTAAGATAATCTATTAAAGCTATTAATTTCGGGACATTTACCATGTTTTTTATTTTTGTTTGATGAAACTCGATATTTCGACATTATCTGCGAATGTCTTGACTTTGAAATTAATAACTTTAATAATAAAAATAACCATGTTAATTTAAAATCTTATATAAGATAATCTATTTCTTTTTAAAAAAATTATATTTTTTTAATGTAATTTCTTAATGTACTTATTTTACCTTTGATATTTATTGTATACTTTGACGATAATTAACTGAGATTTTTTAAAACTTTGTTAAGATCGGATTACCAAGGTTACAGCCTCCGTATGTACCCCCGGAGTGGCGAATGGATACCGTCACCTGGGACAGCAAACAGCTTCGTGGTTATTGCGACCCCACTAAGGAATTCTGGCTAAGACGAGATCCACCTAAGTATTGTTTAACGCAATTTTGATACTTCTTTTGTAATAAATTTGTAAATCAAAACAGTTTACATATTTCAGGTATAAGGTGTTTAAAAATGAAAAGAAAAAGGAACGCAAATAAATGAAAAAATATAAGAAAGATTAAGGATAGATCTTGAGACAGCAAGATGTTTTATTTAAGTTTATAAATTTATTTTAGAAGAAATGTTTAAGTTAATTTTGTATCTTCTTGCAAGTTTTAAGTTTATTGATTAAATATATTATAACTATACATCACCTTTTTTTCTATTCACCTAGAAAAAAAATTATGAACAACAAATATTATGAATGCTAAACTAACTCTGCCTGTTTGTCTGTTACTCTTTCTCGGCAAGGAAACTTAACCGAATTTGATGAATTTTTGCATGAAGCAAGCTTCGACTTGCTTCTTATTTATACCAAAAATACGACGACTGAGCTAAAATGGCCCAGTGGTTTAAACGTGCATCTTAACCGATGATTTCGGGTTCAGACCTAGACAAGTACCACTAAATATATGTGCATAATTTGTGTTTATAATTCATCTCGTGATCGGCGGTGAAGGAAAACATCGTGAGGAAACCTGCATGTGTCTAATTTTATAGAAATTCTGCCACATGTGCATTCCACCAACCCGCATTGGAACAGCGTGGTGGAATATGTTCCAAACCCTCTCCTTAATGGAAGGGGAGGCCTAAGCCTTAGTGGGTAAAACTTACAGGCTTTGCCTTTATATATTTTCATATATTTGCTTACTATCAATTGTTCCCTTTCTATAAATCTTTAATTATTTTGCCAGTTATAAACTTTGTAAAAATTATATCCATTTTTTAACTTGATCGACGAGCTATCTATAGGTATGTGTAGGTATATATGTATTAAAATGAAAATAAAACATCATCTGTCAGATTGTTTATAATTGTGTAAAATTTTGACATCAATTGACAGATATTTTTGAGATGATATTTTCTTTATAATACATTTAATTTTTATTACTTTTTATATAATTATAATTTATAAATATGTACAGTAGATATGATAACTTGCTCTTTAATTATGAAACCACATATAGAACAGATTATCGTGACGGTGAAATTAAAACATCTCCTAAAACTGTCTTCAAAACAAAACCAACGTGTTATAGAATCCGGCCGCCTCCACTAAAATATATTCACACACTATCTGAGTGGAAACAACCTGGTATTCCAGTAGAAATATTTCTTAAACCGAAGGAAACAGTTCGGACCAATCCGCGTCAACCACAAAAGTTCTATGTAGGTGTAACTAATTATTTAAAGTTTTGCGCTTAAATATTTTTTTGTAGTTTAATTATTTTTCAATAGTTTCTTACCGTGATTTAAGGAAAAGCCCCCAGATCCGGGTTGGGAGAATGCGGTAAAGACCCGACCTCGCCTTGTCATGACGCCGGCCATTAGTATGGATGACATATCTTCAGAGTAACGTATTTCAGATATAAAATAGCTTGTTATTATTATAAATAGATTGAAAAGACAATCCCATGACAGGTATGTCTAATTCCTAATAAATTTAATGGGTATATTAATTTCTACGTTATTCTTCAATAAATATTGACTAAGTATCATCTTTGTCTCGACCAATTCATATTTCCAATATTCTTCGATTAATATGTTAGTCTACAGATTGACTCAAAAGACAGTAATCCTATTGCAGGTATCTCTTTTTCAAATGTTGTTACGATAGTCCTTCAAGTATTGTCTAAAAATCTTCTTTCTTTCTGTTGCGATTTAGCTCCATACAATAAATACACTTTATATAAGTAACTAAGTATATAATCTCTTATAAAACGGTGCACGGCACAGGCTTTACGCTAAGCAAATACACTACTAGTTGGACAAGCGAGATGATAGCGAAATAAAAATTTGCCTTATTAGTACTTGCCTCCAAATCTACTAACAAATTGACAGTCTACTCAACCGAATCGAAACGTGATCGTTGCTTATCAACCCAATACTTATTCTAAACACAAGGATTCAGTTTTGTTTCAGTCAAAATTGGATCGAAATATTGTCGATATAAATAAGTATATTTATTCCTCAGTTTGGATTAAACCAATAATTTTTCTGTGGTATGGTTCAAGACGCATTCGAATAGATTGAGGAACGTATCACTACCGTCATAAGGTAGTAAAATTGCCCCCAGTACCTATACTAATATTATAAAGCTAAGCTGTATTTTTGTTTGAAGGTGCTTAGCTCAAGAGCTACTAGTACAATTTATTTTTTTGAGTTAGATAGCACAATAAGATTAATGATTTTCATTAATGGCATAAAGTCTTCTGGATCTAAGTTAAAAATGGGAGTTCCACAAGGTTCAATTTTGGGTCCCTTTCTAATCCTAGTATATATAAATGATCTTCCTTTCTATGTTAAGGGTATTTGTGATATAGTGTTGTTTGCTGACGATACTTCGCTGATTTTTAAGGTTGACAGGAAAAAAAATTACTATGACGATGTGAACGGCGCATTATCACAGATACACAATTGTTTTACAGTAAATAATTTAGTTTTGAATGCTCAAAAAACAAAATGTGTAGTTTTTACCCTACCTAATGTTAGCAAGCAAAATTATAATATATCTTTAAATGGTGACCGTCTTGAAGTAGCTGATACTACGGTGTTTTTAGGAATAGAATTAGATTCCAGACTTCAGTGTACTTCTCATTTATCATCCCTAACAGGAAGACTCAGCTCCGCAACATACGCGGTTAGAAAAGTTAGACAACTAACTGATATTGATACCACTCCTTTAGTTTATTTTGGTTATTTTCACAGTATTATGTCATATGGCATATTACTTTGGGGTAACGCTGCATATATTGAATCTGTCTTTATTTTACAAAAGAGAGCCATCCGGTTTATTTATAATCTTATAGCTAGAGACTCTCTTCGGGATGTTTTTAACAAAGTGGGAATACTCACTGTTGCGTCGCAATATATTTACAACAATATTATGTGTATTCACAGTAACATTGATCACTTTGATAAAATCAGTGATAATCATTGTATGTGCACTAGGAGTAAGGATAAGCTTATAACGCCAAGTTTCCAACTCCGCAAAGTCAATAGATCCTTCTTGGGGCAAGGTATCCGTTTCTATAATAAAATTCCGCAGAAATTTTTAACTTTGCCGTTTAGTAAATTCACATCGTTTGTAAAAAATACATTGGTAGAAAAAGCATATTATTCGATACAAGATTTTATAGATGATAAAAAAGCGTGGAGTTAATATCTGTTGACTTCCAAGCAGGATACATTAATTGAAATAATTGTATTTAATTAACATAACGTTGTATTTTTTAAATGTTAAAAAAGAGTAACTACTGAGTTTCTTGCCGGTTCTTCTCGGTAGAATCTACTTTCCGAACCGATGGTAGCGTCACTTAATTGTAAAATGACGATTCAAAAGTGCTTATAAAAGCCTACTTGAATAAAGTTTATTTTGATTTTGATTTTGATTTTGATTTTACAATCACCCACCTAATGTGACTCTCGTTAAAAAATGAAATCGCGCAAAGAAATTAGTAAGATAGATAGATATAATATAAGTTTATTTACACAGGAAGCGAAAAATTCTGATAGAAAATGTGTATGCAAGCTCAGCTCAAATTTCGATGCGAGAAGGGCTCCCTGCATCCTCTGGAATCTCCATATCAGCGCCCTTATCTAGTACACCAGCTGTAGCAAGTCCAGTAAGTTTGATATAAGAGAAAAACCTTTTTGAGGTCATACCCGTAAATTCAATTACTTTATAAACTTTAAAAATATAAAAATAATAGCCTTTAAATTTGCCACGTCTTGGCCCTTTATTGTCTTTATTTGGCTTTTTATTAAGACCTCCTCTCCCTTTGAAAAGAAGCTTAGGAGCATATTCCACCACGTTGCTCCAATGCTGGTTAGTGGATTTATATTTGGCAAAATTTCATTGAAATTAGACGCATGCAAGTTTCCCCACCATGTTTTCTTTTGCCGGCCATCTAAAAATAGAAACGAATAATCAACACATGGAAATTTAGTGTTGCTTGCCTGGATTTGACCCGCAATCATCGGTTAAGATTTATGCGGTCTAACCACTGGACTACATAAGATTTATGTATGTGCTGTGATATTGGCGTAATGTCATATTACTTCACTATAGAACAATGTGGTGGGATAATCAGTTATGGCGTAGTTTCGTTAGTAGTAGTAGTTAGTATGGACCGTCTCGGCATTTAGTGCCTCAATCTATTTAAAAATATTTCAATTATAAATTGATATAAAAATAAATATTTAGATAACGCTTCAGAAGTTACAACCTCCATACGTTTCTCCTGAATGGCGTATGGACTCGGCTTCCTGGGATGGGCGACAACTGCGGTCTCACTGCGACCCGGACAAAGAGTTCTACCTCGGTAGATCCCCTAAGTAGTACAAAATCCAGTACGTATATATTTATCATATTTTAATCGAATTGGTCCAAATAACTTGCATCTATTTCATGAGGCGAAATAAATTTTAATATGCAACAGTATTTGCAATTAGATGTCCAATTATTCTGCATCTTCTACCACATATTTCACCAAGAATATTCTAAGGAATTTTTGGATTATTCAACATTAATCAGCAGCTAAATTTCACTTTCCGACATCTCTCCCAAGTTTATCTACACTATCTCGATTTAAGGCTTTTCCTTTCATGCACAACAACTCTGTAAAACCAGCTTGCCGGCGGATGACGTAGCTTGCGTCAAATGTGTATAAGTACGACACAAATTAGATGTAGCATCGGAAAATACAATGGAATGAAAATAAAACCGATTACTTCCGATTTTCACAACCAATAGAAATAGCTCCCTATCGTGCCATTCGACGCTATTTGTCGCTATAGATTCACGCGTCAGAGAAAGCAAGTGCATGTAAATCGACGTGTCAAATTGACGAATATATTGGGTCATGTGATATTTCAAGCTATTAAGTTCGTGCAAAGACCATATTCGCATGAGAAATAAATATTGATAATTTGGGATAACGTACTCAATTCGGATGTGATCGGTTTTACGAATTTTGCCGATGCTACATCTAAGTTGTGTCGTACTATATGTTTGCAACAAATTAAGTTGCATTAAATAATGTAACCAACATCTATAATACCTTTGTACCAATCATAAGAATAATCAAAATGAAACTAGTACTCATTAATTTAATGCATTTATTATTTCAATTATATATTTTTAGATGTGCAAAATATGACGTCACGACAATGCACTCACACGCAGAAAAAATAAAAACACATTTACATTTTCGACTTTATTGAAAACGACGTTCGTACAAACATCGGAAGCTGCTACAGTACCGTCTTACAATTGATAAATTATTATTGCTTTTTGTTACAATTGTATTCAGATAAGTTTTCTTTTATAAGAAAAAAAAATTGTAATTTTTGGAATTATATTATACATCACAGAAGCTGTTTCTTTAACATTGCATTCATATTCTATTTAGATAAAATAAGAAAATATTACGATAAATAACAAAATCCTCAAAAACACACGACTTTTAGTCCTATAAAACTCTATAAAAGGCTTATAAGTAAATTATATAATGATAAACGAAATTTTATCGGAAAGATTACCTTGTATTTTGACAGACGACTTTTTTACTATACTGCTTATGGGCTATAGACTGTATACATACAGCCAAATGAAAAAAAAGCGATAGAATATTACAAATATATTTTTTTAGAGCTATAGCTTCTATTGTTTGGGCATTTTGTACAATAATTTTAAATACAGTTGAAGTAAATGAATAGCATCGATATCTGTGCAAATAATATGCAGATAACACATACAGAAAATCATATAAACACAGTTAAAACTAATCTAACAATACTCTATGAGAGAAAAAGAAACTTTTTGCATGGTTCAGAACCGATTTCAATTTTATTGAATATACCACAGGGGCGGAGCAGTAATGTTTAAATAAAGCATATATTGAGTAATTTAAAACAAAGTTTGTCTTTATAAAATCACTTCATGAGGAAATCTAAGATTAATTGAAAAAAAAAAAATAAACATTAAAGATATATATGGGTTCGCAAAAACTGCAATAATGCGATGTGTTAAAAAGCGTTTTTAAGGCCAAATTTTTCTTTCGATTCAAGTTTATATTACAAATAATGGGAAAACAAATATAACCTTATTAGATATCTGTTGAATAACAGACTAAGGAGATTCTGTAAAAAGCAAAGAGCAATGTTAAATTTCCAATATATTTGTAAATTCGTAACATGTCATACCAACCAATTATTACGATCAAATCAGATTAACTGACAGATTTAAATACTGAACGCTCATTGGACAACTATTGCATCATCAGCAGCCACCGACCAATGACCGTTCAGAACGAATTCGTTAATCTGACATTATAAATCGAATAACACCTAAATTTTAACGGAACGTTTTTTTTTTAACATAAATAATAATTCATATTCAAGCATATAATATTCGTATAATAAATATTATAATAACTTTATAAATATCTTATATAGGTTTATTTATAACAATGTTTAAGGCAACACCAAATCATTTATTCGATACATTTCAACAAACATTTTTCATTTCAGTCTCGTTTACATCATTAACATTTTAAATTTGGAATTTTAACAAAACCTTAGGAGAGAGAGCCTATTGAAAATTACACCGAGCTTGTGAACTTAATTTTCGAGTATTAGATCTAAAAGGCCTGATAAGAATCAATAATAATAATAATTTCATAATATTTAAATAACTACAAAATAATGTACAATATAAATTATTTCCACAAATACATTGCTCTCTGTTCTAAGGACACAATAATACAAATAAATGGACGTAAATATTAGAATTTAAAATAAATTTCGAAAATAATTTCGTTTAACAACTAAACATATCTTTTTAAGATCGTAAACATATTACCTTCCCTAAATTTCAAATAAAAAATAAATAAAATCATGATCCAAAATCCATTCGAAAAATATCATATTATTTTTAAAAAAAAAAAAATCTGTAAGAACGAATATATTCTCAAGGAGGGTTAGCATCAAACTGGAAAACTTGGACCCGATCGTAAGTACCGACTCCAAAAAAATTAGATGAGAGCACACAGCGTCCAACTCATTATATAAAAAGAAACCGCGGTAATAATATATAGGTGAAATGTAATATAAATATACAAGTGCAAATAAATCTAATATTCTTTAGGTATACTTTTTCGAATTTTAATATTTGGTGTAATAATAATAAACTATATTAAAATACTCAATTTTAAACATTTCAAATCCGATTATAAGTACATATCAACTAGCTATATAATTTTTATGAATAAAAAATTGGATATTACATATTGCTTTATTAAAAGTTATATTTTAATTAAAAATGTTATTTACCCTACAAAAGCTAAAAAACATTTTAAATACATTTGGCCAAATGTAACAATAAGACACAAAGACGAATTCTATAGATCAGATTATACAGGCTGATGCTAAATCTCATTTTTAACTTTTATAAACTTTTTTTTTAATTTTCTCTACTATTAGTAGCAGAAGCTAATTGAACTAGCGATCAAACTTCGTATAAATATATATTAGAATGTAACTTACACTATGACTATACGCATTAACTTCCACGATATAATAAAACTCGAAGCTACAATTCATCTTACAATATATTTTCATTCACTTATCATAATGGTAATTTTATGGAATAGATTATACGTTTATTAAAAACGTTGATTTATTATAATTAACATTATAGGCTCTATTTAGTATGATTTAGTCTCATCGATGCTCAATTATGGCTTCACTACACGAAAGTCTACTTAAACGGTCTATGCGTTCCAAAAAAAACTCATGGTTTGGAATGAAAACTCTTTGATTACATCAGTTCCTCGATAAATGAATATAAATAAAGATGACGTACTATGCACGATGTAGCATAAGATGGAGGTGTCTCGATTTGACTTACATGCGTCAATCTCAGCTGTAAAGAATATTGATTTAAATTGTTGATAATTTTTTGAGGAGCATTACAAGTTGCAAACACGGAAATTGACAACCGCTCAATAGACAACCTCACACAATATCTTTATTAACACACACCTCCATGGTCGAGTGGTGTGTACACCGGTTTTCATGGGTACGCCACTCTGAGGTCCCGGGTTCGATTCCCGGCCGAGTCGATGTAGATAACCATTACTTTTCTATGTTGTCTTGGGTCTGGGTGTTTGTGGTACCGTCGTTACTTCTGATTTCCATAACACAAGTGCTTCAGCTACTTACCCAATGATCAGAGTAATGTATGTGATGTTGTCTCTTAAGTATTTATTATTATTATTATTTACACTCAACTCGATCACCCCGACGGGACCTACCAGCGGCGGATGATCCTACAACCGCTTAATGTAAAACATCACACAATATCTTTATCAACACACTTAACTCGAACACCCCGACGGGACCTACCGGCGGATGATCCTCAGGCGGTCGTTTGGGGCGCGTCAGGCGTCGGGCGCGCAGGCGAGGCAGAGGCTGGCGAGCGCATGCGCGGCGGCGGCGCGCACGGCGGCGTCGGGGTCGCGCACGAGCGCCAGCAGGCGGGCGCGCGCGCCGCGCGACACGGCGCCGTCGAGCCGCGCCTCCTCGGGGTACTTGTCGCGGATGCGGTACAGCTCCGCGAACAGGATGCCTGCGCGCGCACGCCGTCAGAGTCAGACCACACTCGCCCGCCATCTCATTTTTATTCCCTATCACACTATCGACTTCGACCGAAGGACGAAAAACGGGCGCTACGTGTTCACGCTCTGCGCTAGTGTCATACTATCAATTTCATTTTACCAAAAAGTTTTCCGAAAAATAATTTTTAATTTTATGTTCTCACAATCCGGAAGTTAAATTGAGGATACAATTCTAAGCACACTAAATCGACTAGTGTAATAGTATCTAGTTTACTTTGAATTTTAATATTTAAAAAAAATTTAGTATTCATATAGGACCTTTGTTCGAAGTAAATTGAACTTTGATAAAAAATCGTAACATATTTTTCGTACGAAATCCAGTATTCAAACTGTAAAAACGATCTAAATGTTTATATGTAAATCTAAATCTAAATATTTCACTTTAAAATACAACTTACCCAACAACAATGGCGGATGGGGTTTGATCTCATCCCTGGCACAGTGCAGGTAGTTCACCGCCGTCTGCAGACACTTGACCACAGAGGACGGCATCTCGTCTGCGAGCTGGCGCATCAGGGCCGTCAGGAACTCGTCCAAGTACAAGCGACCCTCGTCCAAGAGGTGAGTTTGGACGAAATCGTTGGATTTCTTCACGTTGAACGTTTTGAAGACTTGACGAAGTGTGAATTTACTCGCCTGAAAAGATATTTATGACTTTACATTATAATAAATATTAGTTTAACCGTATTTCAAAAATAAACAAACACTTCTTTCTTGTCGAGCTCATATCTGGTGGTAGTACCACCTACCACCTACTTGGTGGTAGGGCTTTGTGCAAGCCCAAGTCTGGGTAGGTATCACCCACTCATCAGTTATTCTACCGCCAAATAACAGTACTCATTATTGTTGTGTTCCGGTATGAAGGGTGAGTGAGCCAGTGTAACTACAGGCACAAGGGACATAACATCTTAGTTCCCAAGGTTGGTGGCGCATTGAAGATTTAAGGAATAGTTAATATTTCTTACAGCGTCATGGCGATGGTGACCACCTACCATCAGATGGCCCATATGCTCGTCCGCCAACCTATACCATAAAAAAAAAATCTTTTCATGTAGTAATGATATCCTATTCATTTACGTTTACGGTACAACTAAGTTAAACGTTATAAGTATAATCAAAGTCGTAAATCACTTTAACATTTTACGATCGCCTTCAGGAGTCCCTTACAGAATAAGTCTGGTCGTTTGACACCAATAACTTGCAAGAAGAGATAATGATCTATGGCAGTTCACAATTTTACCACTTCCCATTGATTACGATGTAGCGAAAAATAATACTATAAATTGCAATCATATTTCACTGTTCACAATATTTTGTACTATACTGATCACCGTACGTATTTTGTAATCTTATAGTGACATAGTCACCATCATAGAGTCGAGATGGCCCAGTGGTTAGAACGCGTGCATCTTAACGATGATTGCGGGTTCAAACCCAGGCAAGCACCGCTGATTCATGTGCTTAATTTGTCTTTATAATTCATCTCGAGCTCAGCGGTGAAGGAAAACATCGAGAACATTGAGGAAACCTGCATATGACAAATTTCATAGAAATTCTGCCACATGTGTATTCCACCAACCCGATTTAGAACAGCGTGGTATATGTTCCAAACCATCTTCTCAAAGGGAGAGGAGGCATTTAGCCCAGCAGTGGGAATTTACAGGCTGTTGTTGTTGTGTATATCATCAACCCGCATTGGAACAGCGTGGTATATGTTCCAAACCATCTCCGCCAAGAGAGAGAGGAGAGGAGGCCTTTAGCCCAGTGTTAATTTACAGGCTGTTGTTGTTGTTGTTGTATGGTCTCATATACAGTACGTACCCTCACTACGGAGGGGTTATTATCGCAAAGGTGCAGTAGGAAGCACGGCAGCGAAGCGACGGCCTGTTCCACGAGTGCCTCGGATTGCACGCGGCCCGCGATGATGCCGAAAAGGCGGATGGAGTTCTCCCTCAACAGCGCGCAGTCCGTGTTCATGAACGGCCGTATTTTCTGCGATATCGATAGAAGTTCCCTGTCGAACTCCTGGTCGAGATTGTCAGTTTCCGTGATGAGACGGCTGAGGCCCTGGATGGCTGCGAGGGGAACGTTCTCAAATGGTGATCTGGAAATGTATAAATAATAATTGTAATGAGCATGGTTACAATCATGTTAATCCTCACTCTGGACTTTCATTTTGATCTCGAACAAATTTAAGGCGGTTTTAGAAAATTAAATTTTTGGTCACAATTTTGACTATCCTCTAACCAAGACGCTTTAAATCTATCTGAGATCAGGGAGACCAGTAATATATAGATTTTAGAGACGATGAAGGGTTTGTTTTTCTGATAGGTAAATATGCACCACGTTGTCAGATTTGGTCTCTGAGTGGAAACCTCATTGTTAGGTAACTTTCTGTGTACTATTGTCACAATATCTTGTGCCCAGGCTTGCCTACGAATGGCACAGAATAGGAATGGCTGGAGGAAGGTGGTGCGAAGTGTTCAGGAGAGCCACACGCATGGTGGTGATAGCCCTCAACAATGAGGAAACGACTGGGAAGAAGAATTGTCACAATAGACTGGTTTAAGTTCAGATTACGAGCAGTTTTTCGTTGACTCTTTGACTTAATCCGTTTTGCAAGAGTGACGACTTACCTATATACAGGATGTGATCGTTAATATTCGGTTATTTGTTTCCATTAAACATATTTATATGTAGTGAAGCGGCCGCGCGAGTACTCACGGCATCTGCTGCGCGTCGACGCCCTGGCTGAGCGCGGCGAGCGCGGCGGGCAGCGCGTGCGCGCGCGCGGGCTCGCGCAGGCGGCACACGTTGGCGGCGCCGCGCAGGCACGCCGCGCGCACGCGCACGTGCTCGTCCTTCCAGCCCGTGCCCAGCGCCGACAGCACGCACTCAGTCAGCACCGGGTTGTCGTTGCAGCTGCGCGCCCGCGGAACATAAAGCGTTACGTTACGTTACGTTACGTTATTGCAAATCGAAGACAGCACGCACTTCGTCAGCACCGGGTTGTCGTTGCAGCTGCGCGCCCGCGGAACATAAAGCGTTACGTTACGTTACGTTACGTTATTGCAAATCGAAGACAGCACGCACTTCGTCAGCACCGGGTTGTCGTTGCAGCTGCGCGCCCGCGGAACATAAAGCGTTACGTTACGTTACGTTATTGCAAATCGAAGACAGCACGCACTCCGTCAGCACCGAGTTGTCGTTGCAGCTGCGCGCCCGCGGAACATAAAGCGTTACGTTACGTTACGTTACGTTATTGCAAATCGAATTCATATATAACACTTGAAGATGGGTTGTCGTTGCAGCTGCGCGCCCGCGGTAACGTTGCGTTAGCGCGTTACGTTATTGAAAATCGAATTCATATATAACACTTGAAGATGGATTGTCATTGCAGCTGCGCGCCCGCGGAAACGTTGTGTTAGCGCGTTACGTTATTGCAAATCCAATTCATATATAACACTCGAAGAATGTACGACGTCAATATATCACCGACCGCACTGTTTGAGATGTTACAACCCTAATGCCCGCGGAAACGTTGCGTTAGCGCGTTACGTTACGTTATTGCAAATCGAATTCATATATAACACTCGAAGAATGTACGACGTCAATATGTTACCGACCGCACTGTTTGAGATATTACAACCCTAATGCCCGCAGAAACGTTGCGTTAGCGCGTTGCGTTATTGCAAATCGAATTCATATATAACTCGAAGAAGAATATACGACGTCAATATATCAACGATCGCACTGTTTGAGATGTTACAACCCTAATGCCCGCGGAAACGTTGCGTTAGCGCGTTGCGTTATTGCAAATCGAATTCATATATAACTCGAAGAAGAATATACGACGTCAATATATCAACGATCGCACTGTTTGAGATGTTACAACCCTAATGCCCGCGGAAACGTTGCGTTAGCGCGTTACGTTATTGCAAATCGAATTCATATATAACTCGAAGAAGAATGTACAACGTCAATATGTCACCGACCGCACTGTTTGAGATGTTACGACCCTAATGCTGGTGGTAACGCGGACGATTCAACGTTTTCTGTGCAGGAAGAGATTATCTAATCGTCGTTATTTACAAATTCCCTACCATCAATAATAACATCATTAATAGGCTATTTGACAATGCAAAACATAAAGTGTCAATTATTGTAATCAGTATATATTATGAGTTTAAAAATGGTTATTTATTAACGAAAGTTGAAAATAATACTTAATTTATTCAAAAATAAACATTTATCACGTGACACAAAACGCTCTTGATTGGCCGGGCTATGGATGAAGTCACTTGATTGTCTATTATATGTACCACAGATTAAAATACAGGTAAGTGACGTCAACGACCGCATTGCAGCGCTATATTGTCCAAGTACATGGAACTTTTAATATGATATTTTTCGGCAAATACACTAAATACTGTAAATTGCACATTTACAACAGCATTGTAAATCTGTTTATTTTAAAAGAGCAACTATGCGAGTTTCTTGCCGTTTCTTCTCGCTAGAAGCTGCTTTCCGAAACGGTGGCAGTATTTAATTGTTGGGGATTCAAAAACGCTTCATTGTGAAGTTTACTTCAATAAAATTGACTTGATTTGAATATGTATATGTATTAGAAATAAAAAAAACAACTTTTACTGGATTCCTTAACCTTTACTAAATAATATAAAATAGATTTTAAAAATCCGTCAAATAGCTTATTCCATACCATATAAATACTGTAGGGCAATGACACAAACCGGACCCCACCGATTTCGTTCTGAGCCGAGGTGCGATCTCACAGGAGACACCCTCAGGACGAACTTTAGTTTTAATTTAGAGCCCCGCGCTCAACCTCAGGGCAGGGGACATTAGTTCTCGCCCGAAAGACATGTGACGCTGTGAAGGCCAGTAGGGCCAACAGCAACACACAACACACAAAAAAAAAAACACAAACCGGTAGTTGAGTAAGTCGGCCAGCAGCGCGAGCGCGGCGCAGCGCTGCGGCGGCAGGGCGGAGCGCGCGTAGTGCGCCACGCGCACGGCAACGCGCTGCAGCTGCGCCGGCAGCGCGCGGCTCAGCGCGCCGCCCAGCAGCGGCGCCAGCTCCAGCAGCGTGCTCGAGCTGTCGCCGTGCTCCACCGTCAGGCACAGCGAGCACGCTTCCTTCACCTTCACGAGTATAGACAATACAATCGCGTCTAGAATCCAAGCTCGGCCACGACTCCTATCGTATTATTATAGTACTAGCCGGTGACGCGGGTGTAAAGTAATATAACCTAAAGCCTTCCTCTATAAATGGACTATTCAACAAAAAAAGAATTTTTCAAATCGGACCAGTAATTCCTGAGATTAGCGCGTTTAAACAAACAAACAAACAAACTCTTCCGCTTTATATACATATTAGTATAAGATAGGGAGATAACCGATTTTTTATAGGCAATCACCGAGTTAATTAAATAAATAGTACAACTTTAAAGAAGACTTTTTTTTAAACTACTTTTTACAAATTAATCCAGCTTAAATAAATTTATCATTTATCGATTGGCACCAAAAAGACCGCAGAAATATCATGTGAATTACATCATTATTAATATACACTAAACATACCTTATAACAATCAGCGCGTTCCAAAAACGCGTTAAACGTGTTGATGGTTATCTTAGCAGGAGACAACTTGATCGATTCCCTGTTGGGCACGAAGCCGAACCTCTCCTGGGCTCTGTTCTGCGGCAAGGAGTATGCGGGCGGCTCCGCCTCCATGTAGCACGCTAGTGTCGTGTACAAGACCGCGAAGAGGTCAGGGAACTTCGCGATACATATTGGTCTCATGGCTTCCTCTTGTAACATCTCACCAAGAGCGCTAATGAGCTACAAATAACGACATAATCATATAAATATGTTCAAATGTTATATGAGTTTTTTATAACTAGAGGAGCAATCATAGAATAGTTGTGAGTAATTGATAACTTACAGTCAGAGGCTGTAACGCAGCAATGTGATTTTCAGTGATGTGGTAAGGATCCTCGTAAAGTTCGATCGAGGTCATCAGACGTAGGAAGTTGTCAACAATGACAGTAGATAGACTTTCGTCTCTAGCCAAGAACCGCCAGCAAGATACAACGCATCTAAAACATAAAAAAGACATTTATCGTAAAAATATAAAATAAATAAACAATTCATACTGAGAATAACATTTTCGTCTTACGATTTCAATGGGAGCTTTTGTGCGAGCAGTACAGCTGTGACGGCGTTTGAATGGTGACGTGTCAATGACGTCAGCGGCCTCATAAGTCTCATCCTAGCATCATCAACCACTTCATCCATCGTCATGAGTAACACCTCGACTATCCGTTCTATGCTTTGGAACAAATCCTGACCCTTCTTTACGATAAATGCATCCAAAACCGAACTTATCCCAACGCTCCTGAATTCTTGATTATCGTATCCTTCTAGGAGACTTTCTATGAATTGCATGGTATGTAAATGTGGTATTTTCGACCATATACTATCGCACAATTTCGTACAGTAATCACTTATCATGTTTAAGTCATTAGTCAATATATTATTCTGTAGCTGGCACAGGCTCGACATACATTCATCGTTAGGCTCAATTGTGTGACCTTCATACAAATCTTGTATCTGAATTATTATTTTTATACAATCGACGGTTGTTAGCCTCACTGGAAAGTTAGTGTCAGCGACGCCGGGCACGATAAGACCTAGCAAATAACCCATCTGTCCAAATTTGCTCGGTGTCTCATAATTGAGTTTTACGTTTTTTATAAACGCATCTAACACTACTTGCATGATTAAAACAGCAGCTGTGCGAATCTCGTCGTTGTCGTGACGCATCCATTCAATTAATAAGCTAACGATATCATCAATCGTACTTAAGCAGGTTGATTGGATAATCAACTCTCTAATTAACTCGTGCAAAAGAGACAACGAGTCGTTTAGGGTTTTCGCTAATAAGTCATTTTTGTCGCCGTTCCCTTCTATCTCGTACTTTCTTTTAAAAGACGAGAGTTCCCCAAATATGCTGTTGAATAAAACTCTCAGGATAGTATTTCTTTCTTCGGGCAAGATACCTTTTTGTAACTTTGTCAAGGCTTTCGATGCTTTTACAATGATTGGATACAGTTCTACATTTCGTTTATCCAGATTTCCGTTATATATCTGTTCTAAGACAGCGTTCAATAATTGCCAGCGATTTCTCAAAGCGACATTATGATGAGCAGCTGGATGAAGAGCTTTCCCTATCTCGTATAAAGTTGTGACACTAGCCTTGCATAAGTCGTAAGGTGGATTAGATTTTAAAATTTCAAATAATATTGATGTAACATTCTCCCCTAACCTAGCTAACACGTGCACATCAAGACAATCACAGGCGACTTTTCCATAGCACGTTATAACTGCATATTTGACTGCTGATAACTCAACTTCAGTTTTCGATGATCTCGACGATAGGAAATTCAGCAATTTATTGCCTCGTCTAGCTTCATTTTCCTTGTACGTTGCATCCAATTCATTGAGAACGAATTCACCGTGTTCCCGAGACGCAATGCCCACCGCTTTGCTGACGTAATCGACGCTTTCCATCGGAATTGATTTTAAGGCGAACAGTATTATTTTAAGCACTGTCTCCACTACTGCGGCATTTGACATATGACATGAGAGTATGGCCAAATATTGAAGAGATACTCCTTTGATCATCGGCGACTGTTTCTTGGAAAGTATTTGCTGAGATATTAAAGTTGATATAGTTTCCACCCATTTGTTGCTATTAACCTGTTCCACCGCAGAAATCATGAGATCCAACAACATACCATGCCATTGTTCCTTCGATTCGTTCTTTTCGACGAATTTCAATAATCTCTGGATTTCGATACTCCAAGAATTTTTCAAATTCTTATGCACGTCTCCTGAGAATTCCTCGAGAAATAGAAGCAAGTTCTTATTTAAATCTCTTTGATCTGGATCGACTACGTGTGTGATGCATCGTACAAAAACGAGATCCGGAGAGCATATCATATCACTAAGTTTATTAGACTGGTCGTCGGTGGTGACGTCTGAATTATTTTGCAACAAAGAGGTCAGACAGTGACTCACCGTCGACATTGATGCAGTAAATTCATCGACAGTAAGAGAGTATAGCAGCAAGTTACGTAATTGCGATCTAACGCTCGTCACCGTATTACACATAAGTATAAGTGAACTTTTACAGGTATCATGCAAATCTAGGACGTCCGATTTTGGAACTGTCGGCGGTGCTTCATAACCACAATGCTTGATTATAAACTCAACCATAGAAAAATCTTCAGCAGCCATTATACAATTTCTGTATACGAGTCCAACGATCGCTTTGACGAGCAATTTTTTCATTTTCACTCCTTGTTCCATTACAACCATTACTTTCAAAATAGTTGTGAACTTCGACGCAAAGTTATCGATGAAAACTTGAGACGACGTCGTCAGGTGAGTTAAAATTATGACGGCTTTCATTCTTTCTTTTTCTTGGTTGTTTTTACAATGGTGCAGCAAGGTTTCGACTGTTTGGTCGGGAAACTGTCCCGCCATATGGTCAAAACAACGCAGTACTTCGAAGTGATTCTTGACCGTATGTGGTTGGTCGTAATCTGGCTCTAACAGAACCAAGTTAAACAAAACATTGTTGATTGAATTTATCACGTTATCATTCAAGGATAGTTTTGGATTTAAGGGCGATGGAGACAACAAATAAGATATGCACTGACTAATGCAGTAGAAATTGATCGCCGGTTTACGATACAAAGATAGAAGGGAAAGCACAAATTTATTGACAGTCTCATTAAACTGTCTCTCAGAAATGAGTCTAGTGATGGGCCCGAGAGCTTCGAGTACTGATTCTGATACTTTCGGCTCGTGAGACGGTAGCCACTGGTTGTACAGCACGTCGAATACGATCGTGAATTCCGTGACAAAATTATCCTTTATCGACGTTATATTGTCGTTTTCGACATTGTCACCTATTTGTTCAGACACGGCGACGGCAAAATGGCCAAAAGCTGAAACAAGACAATTATAATTTATTTTCAGATTATAATTAAGCTAGAAAATTCAGAGTGGTAAATAAGAACAATATCTATCACCGACCATAAGCGAAGGCTTGTTTTACACCATCCTGTTTGACCAAAGGAAGTAACGGCAGCATTTTGCCAAGGATCTCCTTGACGTGCGGCACCACTCCATGCGTGTTGACCGCAGCCAGTGTGCCCAGCGTGTGGGCGATTGTGTAATGGGGTACTGATGCTGGGGTCATTTGATTAATGAGAGATCGTAGTACCTAAAATTTAAAATGTGACATGTTACTAACCCAAATGGGCCAAACATGTTTTAACCTTAAAAGGTTAAATTTCTCCTTTAAATATTTACATTAAAATATAAATATTATAATACAATCAGTAACAAGTAACGATCGGATAATTTATCTATGTGTTCGTAGTGTTGTAAAGCATACTGCACGCCCCAACTCATTTTTAGTCAATTGTTTGGTGTCAACTTACATTGAAAACATAAAAATGTCAAATTTTTCCATTTCACGTGTAACAACTTTTCGAGGTATTAAGCCGTGTTAGTGGAAATGTTACAATTCATCAATAAATAACTTTGTTGCACAAATAAGTTGGGTATACAACTTATTCTACTCTCTATTCCATGTACAACTGTTGTTTGAAAACTTTTTAAAACGAACCTACTAGGTGTATTAAAAAATATTCTTATCTCCTACCTCCTATCCATTAATACAAACGTCCAAAATCTATACAATATATGTATAATAAAATTGGAGTGTCTGTGTAATATTAAAATAACCTTTTTTACTCAATGCATATGTATGTATGTACAAAATAACATTTTTTTACAAAAAAAAATTGTCTGTCTGTTTGTTCCGGCTAACCTCTGGAACGGCTGGGCCGATTTTGATGGGACTTTCACTGGAAAATGACTGGTGAAATATTGAGTAACTTAGGCTACAATAATATATTTTTTATTAAATTCAAACACATACAAGGTTGCGGAAACAGCTAGTTTATCACAAATTAGTGTGATGCAAAAATGTCTTTGTTGTAAATGTAAGATTTTGTACAAATATTAAGACTGTTGTGTAATTTTTGTGAATTTTAAAAATCAAAAATAAAAATCAATTAATTAAAAGTTAGCATAAATAATTCAATCATACCTTTAACATAATTTTTTTATTACAATATGTAAATTATGATCTGACCAGTTAACAGTCAACTATTTCAAGATGTTTTTCTGGTTTGTAATTTTATTATGAATGTAATTAAGGCGTAACCAGTCCTATGTCTTATATCACAATTTGATTATTAGGTTAACTTTGTGTAATATATCGAATAATAAAAATAATAATTAATTAACAAAAGATATAATTTTATTACACTGATATCATATTCAATTTCACAAACAATATGGCCTACAAATTTTAATGTTTAAATCGATTCTGTTTACACTTTGCACACCAGTAATGGTTAGCATGACATCATCATACTTGAAAAACAAGAGACCTGGTTTTCATACTATATAATACAAATACTATATAGTATAGCAACCCCCAAATCTGTATCTATATGGCTTCCCTTAAGTAACATACAGATTAATGACCCCAATTTTATACATGCGACACAGAAAGCATTAACAGTGACCATTGAAGTACTGAAGTTAATTAATATTCTAATATTAAAGTAACTGGCTGGATTTAGAAGAGCTGGTACCAGCCAGGGGACTTCAACAATATATATTTTTTTAAATTAAGAAAAAACTACATCTGTTCTAGTAAAGAGAAAAGTATGTTGTTCATGAATTACAGAAACATTTTTAATTCCTCTACATTAATTTATTTAAATTATTTAATACAGTTTAAAGCTATTAGAGGTAATTGCACCAGTTACTCTTACTACTGGCTCTTATAATTGCTAGATGTATTAGTATTATAATTTAAATAATTATGTGTGTTCTATTATCTTATAAATATATTCTATGATATTGTATAAGACGAGAAAAAGAAAATTAAAGATTTATTTTTAGCAGTGTAACAGAAACTGTTTATATTTAATGGAATTTTGATCGACATACCAAATCCAAGTACTCATGGCCAATAGCTACTAAAACAGACGATGCACCCAACTGGACTACTGGTTCATAAGTGCTATTCTCTGTCATTGCTCGAAGCATTGAATTGACGAGTTCCCCTGCCACCTTCTGATCCAATTTCTTCACTTGATTTACACATGTCTGTTCTAAGACTCTGCAATATTATTGATTATGATATTTATTTCAATTTGAACGAATAATCATTAAGAGTGTGTATTGATATAATATAAAATTCTGATACATTGCACAATATTAAATTAAGCAAATTTCAAAATGATTTTATTATATCTACCCTCAAACAATTGTGTTTTACAAATTCTTAATGAAAATTTTAAATAAAAAAATTACTTACTTAACAATGTTTCCTAACTGTATAAGGTTTGATTTAACCGTGTTCTGATAGAACTCGCAAAATATTTCGATAACTTCATTTGGATATACATTCGCTATCTTCGCAAGGGATTTTATTACAACGTTGTTAACAGAATTATCATTATCTCCTAAAGCGTTAATGAGCACGGTCACTGTATCTGGAAAACAACAATAACAGTTGATACAGGGCAAACATATTTAGCGTATTATCAATAAAATATCTAGACTTGATTTAATTTTTATGAGCACCTTTGAAAGAGTCGGTTTTTGACGAAGTCATTTTAGTAACTTCATGGAAAACAATTTACGTAATAACATTAATATTCACAAAATTATACACTCCTCTCTAACAGGTCTACACAAGGATGATAGGATATTTTTTATAATTTGTCTTCAGTGGTTGTCAAATGTCATATGTTGTTATGTCAAAAGATAATACAAAATGGGTTTGTCAACCCTAGCGACAGATCTCTTTGTGTTGCCCTTTAAATAATAATCTACAGATTGAAATGATTACAAAATTGTTCTGGCATTAATTTGTAATAATTGAACAAAAAGAAAACAAAAATGTTGCTATTTCGTTCCACAATGAATAAAAAATTTAATTATACTGTTTAATTTTCATGGTTTTCAGGATTGAAATAATATTTTTTATTATGATATAATAACCGTATTTATTATCACGTGTTTTTTTGTTTTATTTTAAGCTTAAATAACTTCATTTTAGTATAGATTTCATATACTTTTATTTTGAACAATATAATGTATTTTGTTTATAATATAACTACTTTATTTAATTCTGACCGAACTTTTAAGATCAATAGAAGATGTATAAATCTATTTACATTGTCAAGATGTATTGTAACATAAATCTCATATTATATCATAGATGGGTTTAGATCGATAATAAATTATTGAGTATTATTTATTATTAATCAATATAGCAAGTGAATTTTAGTCGAATGTAATCGGACATTTTCATATCTTAGCTCATAACATAGCATGGAATAGCTTAAATCGATGTTTATATTTTTTATTGTAAAGAACACTCATAAAGATAAGGTTTATCAATTTAAAGATTTCATTATTTCTTATGTGACAAAACTTCAGAACTACTGGCGGCATTTTTAAATGTCTTCGAAGATTGAATAAATAACAATGCTCGAATTAATTGTATGAAACATTTATATGAAAACATTAAAAAAAAAACAACTCTGTTTCATGTATGACTGAGATGACTCATTTTTATATGACTCAGAGGCTTTGTGTTATTTATTAAATAAAAGATTTATATCGACCGTGTTACAAATAAATGTATTATTTAATTTCTAAATTTATTCGGTGAGGTTAAAAATGTAAACCAATAAAAAAGTTAGCTTATTTATTAAGTGCGAAGTGTGAACACAGCTTTATGAATTTCGTGCTTTAATTGCTTAGTCTATGCTTTTTATTGGGCGAAGGCGGGCAATGTTTCCATTTTTCTATTAGAATATTCGATTTCATGCAAATCGTGAATAAAGTAGACGTGCAGTTCTTTTGATTGTCAAGATTTTCTTTGAAAAAGAAAATTTTAATATAGTCTTGTAACATTTCATTCATTTTAGAGAAAACGTCTTCTCTCGAATTTTATGTACGACTTTCACCGGATACATAGTTAATTAGATTAGACAATTCAGAGGTTGCAAATCATTTCGCATATCAGTGAATAAATCTTACAATGTATCCGTGCGTATGGTCAGTTACTGATATAACTCTCTGATGTACTGTGTGGTTCGTTTAAGTGACAAAGCAAAAGCGTCGGCTCCCACTCAACACTATTATCCCATCCGTGATTACGTTGCGCCGGGAACTGGGCACTCGGGTTAGTCGCCGCGGGGACTCCAAAGCGGTAAATACGGAGTCGCAAATCCTGCTCCGCATCATTTATCGTCAGGATTTCGGTGAGTTCACGCCCGAATCAGTTATGTTTCGCGTTTCACGCATTAAGAAATCGGGCGTTTCTCGCGTACTGACATTGAAGACCGCCCGATCAGCTGCCGTACAGTCTTAAAATAGCTGTAAAATATCGAGCCCCTTCTGGCAGCGTAGGCAATCAGCTGATCCGAACAATGTTTTAATTATATCCAATTAGATAATTATTTTACTAGCGACTAGCGACGCTCTACGCGAAACACGATCGAATCACTGGATTATTCGGGCTGATAACATATCGTTAAGATAGTGTCGTTTATAAAATAATTTGCTGTCTTGACAGAGTTCTAGTGATTACTTGAATCTTGTTTCTTTCAGATTTGAAAATGGTGCAGCAAGATTTGACTTAGGTGTTGGGGACGGTGTTACATGAGTCAGTGACGGTGGGGGATGGATGTAGGGAGCTCAAGGGTGTGACTTGTGGTCGAGACAGGCTGACTCAGTGTTAGTGCAGTGTTGTGTAGTGTCTAGTCATAGTGTGATTGGCTATTGAGCCGGGATGCCCTCCGTGATGTTGTCCGCAGTGCTTGAAGAGGAGCCCGACCTGTATGAGGCATTCCCACCTCATGTTGATCCCTCTGGTATCACCATTCTAACAGATAGTCCACCAGGTAACGAAATTATTACTATAATAATATTTTTATACTTGTTTCAATATCAATAAAATAAGATTTAAAACCAAAGTATAATATCTCTCAATCAGCTTATCACAAAACTCATTTTGTTACATAAACAATATTATAAGTAGAGATTTTATCTCAGAGTTATATCTCATTTTATTTTACTATAAGATACACAATGCTTATCAATGTTTATTTAATTAACACAGTTTTTATATTAAAACAAATTGATTAGTAAATTTTCAATCATATTGACCTTATGTAATGAAATAAAATATACCCTTTGAAAAGATAACAATTTTAATCATGAGACATGTGATTTTTTTTTGGTATTTCATTCTTTAGTATAGTATAGTATATACTAACAAAAATAAATTTTACCAAAAATGAAATGGATATATTGAAATTAAATCACATAAGAAGTAACCCATTATCAAAGTTATATATCACAATTTAATCATTGAAAAATGCAAGTACATGTTTGAAATTGTATTAAATATCGAATACATTGCAATTTGTTCGGTTTTGTGCCTCAGTTCATTACCAGATTGTATTCTGTTTGATCTAGGACAATGTCTGGTGGTGTAAAAAATAAATGTTATCTTTTATAGTAAAACAATGCTTTTCCTATTTTTTTTATAATTAACTAGCAAATGCTATTCTCCATAGTTATTCCTCTTTTAAATTTTTTGGCAAGAAATTGTCTGTAAATTATATTGTCGGCCAGTGTCAATAATATGTTTAAAGTTTCTACTCAGTTGGATGAATGGTACAAAACATTTACCAGCAAATATATTATTTAATATTTTTGACATTTTACGCAGCCCTTTTGAGATATTTGAGAATGTTACGAATTCAGAAACACTCATAGATGTATTATTTACTTAAGAAGCACCTTAGTGTAGACACGTAGGAGCTACTTGAAATAGATTTCACAAAAATCAACTGTTTTAAGTCTCTGATTAATACACTGAGAGTATTAATAATGCCATAAAAGTCTTTATAATTATATATCTAATATTATTGTAATAAATATATATTTCTTATTTCATATTAAAGTATAAATAATAACTATCCATTGTTATTTAGTGTCATGAAATATGTATATTTTATATATTTATATATCAGATTCAAATTGCGTTTATTATAATTCAATGTTACGGAAAATAAATTGCAGTCATGTCCTCTTTACATATAGCTGTTAATTAACAAAACATGAATCAATTTGTTGATGATACTTTAATATGAATAACAAAGTTTGTTAGACTATTCTGCGTGTTGTATTTATTTACATTGAAATTTATACATAAGTGCAAAAAATTACAAACATTTTTTTTTTATAAATTTTAATATATTTGAGTAGGAACAAAGATAAAAACTTCAAATTGATAACAGATAGTTAAAGAATGTTTCCATAGATTTTTTTTTCTATGTACATTAATTTGATTGTATACATGATAATATACATATTAAGTGAGTATTTTAGATATATTTATATGTCAAAATAAAAAGCAATACATAATCTATATCTGATAAGAGTAGTTAGTCATGAATTTAGATAAAATTGGAAAAAAATATTGTGATTTCAAAGTCTAATTATTATTCAAAGCACGTAAATAAAATTATATATCTATACATATATTCATATATACGAATATATATTATACTCAAACTTACAGGTGGAACTACCAATAATTGAATTTAATAGTAAATTCCAAATAAAGATAAAAATACACCGTCTCTCTTGGCAATATGCCAATATGGTATAGTTCAATAACGAAATCAACGCAATGCCTTGATGTTATAGCCTTATTGTAAAGTTTCATTAAAATTCAATCAGTAGATTTTGCTTCATATACTATATTATATGTTTGTGTATATTATAGTAGCGACCCGCCCCGGCTTCGCACGGGTGCAATACTGATAGTAAATTTACTACAGAATTTGTTTATTTACGACTTCATATTAGAAACTTCTAAAATTACCAATGCTTCTTTGCTTTACTGTCCATGTATTATATACAAAATCTTCCACTGGAATCTCTCTATCTATTAAAAGAAACCGCATCGAAATCCGTTGCGTAGTTTTAAAGATTTACATGGGGACAAAGAAAGCGACTTTGTTTTATACTATGTAGTGATGAAGTAGTTTTATAAGAGCTGTATGGTGCGGTTCAACGTGCTTATCACTACGAGTCCGATTTCAATAATACGATTTCCGTCAGATCGGCCGTTTATTGAGGAAGGTTATAGACTATAACTCAATGCTATGAACTCGACGATTGGAGTAGCCATAAACATTAACCAGTATTGTGAACTGTTAAACAGTTTTAAATCCAAATTTTATGTGGATGAAACGACGGCTAAACCTAGTTCATCTATATTTCTAATCTAGACAGGATACCTAGATTAAATCTGTCTGCTGTCTACCTGTTACTCTTTTACGACTAAACCAAAACCGTACCGAAATTGGTGATTGTTATTAAGAAGCAAGCTGGAAATCTATAAGAAAAAAATCCAACATTTTCATTCCAAAAACTGATGACCAACTAAAACGCATACACAACACGTTTATAGTATCATAACTAGCATTAAACTTCACGAATATATATTTAAAATCAACGTAACAATAGTTTATAAACAGTTCGGAAGGAGCGCTCGACGAATTAAGTTATTATTGAATCCCCGACAGTTTCTCTGAATTCTCATGCTACGTAAAAGTGGCTGGTTTGTTTGTGAAACATCGAGACATATTGTGTTTTATGCTGTCTAAACACTTGGAACAATGCCCCACCTTAACCTATCCAAGAATCTTTGCTAATTTTCCACTATGTACGTATATGACGGACTTGAAAGGAAAACTACTATATATTTTGTATTTTATGTGTTATTTATCTTAATCGAATAAGATTATGTGCAGTTTTAATGTATACAACATTATGCAGCTGCTCACAATGTCTACGAGATATTTATTACTAACGTATTTTGGAAATATTATTAAATTAATGAAACTCTTTACGCACGATTTATTATTTACTTAAAAAAATAAAATCTTCTATGATAAATGGCTTCGATGTTGTTCCATTAGCTGATTCATAATGTAGTGATTGTTATTTATATAGATTGAAAGATAGCTCTAGAGTCCTATGACAGTGACTACCTGGATAGTATAAGAGTTGTTGTGACCTCTGTGCCTGTTTATTACACTTGGTTATTCATTCTTAATAAAGAAATTTAGGAATACAAATCGCGATATCTCTATAATAACAAAAGCACAAAGACGCGCCCCACTTCGCTGGTCAAGTATTTGTGCATTTTTTTGTGAAGTGAATTAGTCTTATTTGTACTAAATTTAATGCACTTTAAGCGCTTTCTTTGCCTTTTGATAAAATCCGTCTGTTAATTCATAAGATCAGTGTGTTCAATTATACAAGCTGTATGATATAAACACAGAAGTTTGATAACGAAATCTCTCGTATTTACTTCATTTACGTTTTTTTTCTTGTCATATATTCATGAGATAATAAGATTAGACGAGACAGACAGCCGCCTGAAATAATCTTAGTCACACTAATATTATGTATGCGAAGGATTAGAATATAAAATTTGACTCAATGTTACATAATAGCCTGGCATACGTACCACATTAATTACTGGAAGGAGGGAACGTTTTCCTTGAGATGATTTTATAAACCTTAAATCAAGCGGGCGAAATCGGGGATGGAAAATAATATTCAATAAATAAGTTTTAATTATTTACTTTTTTACTGCCAATGGATATGTAATGCCAAGAATTCCGTAGTTTCGATGATCACATCGAGATCAGTCATGATCTGATGATGATGGTTCATTCGAACAAATGCCTTACTCTTCTAAATATGAAAAAAACAACTACCTGTAAGAAACCAATTGTTTATTTCTTTTATATATATTGCCCTTCCAATAACTTCGTATATAAGGCATTTATTGCTAACAAGATTTCTTGGCAATCGTTATTCGAGATGAGATATATGTGTGAATAGTGATAACAATCGCATAAACTAGATCACGTTGATAACGCAGCCACACTTAGTCGATGTATTTTATCAAAGATGTGTGTTCTGATAATGGTTTATGCAATAGGTGCTATGTTTAGTTTATTCTATATACGTTTATTTAAAGAAAACATTGTTGGTCATTATTTTCTTTAAGACATTAGTCGCGTAGAGGTTTGCCACTATACTGTCTTATACTAGTATGAGTGCTAGGAAAGTGCTGAACATAAATATATTCTTTGTGTTAAGAAGTAAGAGGCTTAAGAATGTTCTAATCAAAAAGAGGAAAATAATAAACCTTTTTCTTTAAAATTAATAATATTTATTTATCTATATATACGTAATGAATGCTATTTATACGTAATGAATGCCATGAATTATTCCGAGTCTTGACCCATTAGATTTCAAATGCTGTTTATTTGGCTTTATTTGTCCTCTCGTGGTATGAATATAGTACTGAACCCTTCCGTCACCATTGCTATGTTCGGAACGACGACAATATTTCGCCCATGGCAGTACTAACATTCAAATTCAATCAAAGTTCGATCTTGTGTAGTCTTCTTCTCAATTACTTTTTTAGAATTGAGATTACGGAAACTCTTTGGATATGACTCCCGTCACTGAAATCTAAGGGTCCGATACGTTGCTGATTCGTTCTTGGTGCTATGTATAACAAAAATATATATAAACTGGAAATATTGAGTAGCTCAACGGTGTCAATGCGTAATGCTTAGCGACACGAAACCTCGCGCTTCCGACCTTTTGGGTTATTTTCGTACCCAGGAACATATAGTTGAAGATTATTACTTAATAATATAAATAAAACAATTAAAATTAATCGAGTAAGCAAGTTACAATATTCGTCGATTTTCAAGAACTAAATGAAATGAAATTCTATCAGCCACTAAAAGTGTTAAGCTTAAAAGAAAAATTTCTCTTTTTTTTTCAATTATATAATCTTGCACGTAAAATAATATGACATGCTTAATGTTTTTTTTTTAAAGTTTAAGATTAAAAAAAAGTTTTACATAGCATTGCTAAAATACTTTATATTTTTTTACTATAAAAATAAAATTAAAAAGAATTATTATTAACACGTAATTAACTATTATAATACGTATAATGAGATAAATCACGTTTTTCATATAAAGTTACTTTTGAGTTCAATCTAGATATGATATTTAATTTATTTATAATTGGATACATTTGGAAATAATTATTTAGATGTTTTATGAAGATATCTTTGAAAAGAAACGAAAAATGTTACTTTTACATTCAAGTGAAAGAATAGAAAACAAAAATTATAAAATTAAACAAATGATTGTGTTATGTAAACCTTAATGTACACCTACATTTTTGTCGATTAAAATCATCATAAATTGAAAAAAAAATAAAACAATAAAAAATGTTTAAAATATTACAAAAAAAACATCACTAGCATTCGATAATCATTATACGTGCAGTACGTATAATGACTTAGTACTTTAATTTCATTTATGGACCTCCATCAAAATATATTTTATTTAATTTGTATATTGGGGTAATCTCCGGCCATGTGGAATTCTACATTATTCCTGTGTTCTTCAAGATACATCCGACTATATGAAAATAAACACTAGTAAAGCTGGGGCGGTTAGCTAGCTCAACCTAAATATGTCTGTAAGCAATGCAAATATTCCATGACGTAGTTTACCCTTTCTCAATAATAATAATAATTGACGTTCTTGCAAAATCGGCGCAAGCGCATGGTGTGATGTTTCGTCCAATAACAAGCGTGTAGCATCGGTGGGGGGAACATGCCACCTGGCGAAAGGTGAATGAAGTATTATTATTGTACTATGCGTATAGTACAGGGTAATTAGAAGATTATATTTTTTTGTTAGTTTCTCTTTTCGATAATCACTTTAACATACTTTAAATTATATCTAAAATTTTCCACGAAAATGTCTTGTAACTTAGGTTAAACTTCTATTTGGTGTTAGGGCTTTCTGCAGGTCACTATCCACTCATCACATATTTTATCGATAAATTTGAGTACTTTAGTACTGTTTGTTTTTCGATTTTAAGACTTTAAATAAATCTTTTCATCACCGTGGTAATAGAAATCTACTAGACTATTTTTTTACTATTATTTTTATTTAAATATTGATTGATGTCATATTGTAGATTACAGAAGAAAACTTTTGAGTGTTAATTAGATATTTCATTTCGATAAATAATTATAATTTTATTAAAAAATTAAATGATACTAAATATGCGGATGCTTTTTTAAAAAAAAAACAAATACTATCGATTTTATATAAATATAAGATGCGTAAAATTTCAATTATATGTTTTACCTTACCTATAAACGGGATTATAAAACGGTCAAATATTTTATAATTTACTAATTGTTAATAAGTTTAAAACTTGTATTATTATAGTTATTCTGTTACATCATAAGAATGCAACATTTTTATTGCTGGGTAATTTTAAAATATTACTGTTAGATAGTCCATCAAAACAATTAAAATATTAATAATTATATCTGAAATTATTTCAAGTCAATTCGATGAAATGCATTTAGAACCGAGGAGACGTGAATTGATTTTTCTAAACGACGACGACAAACTCTTTGGCCAGCTTTAGACATTGGCATTCATTGCTTCTTCAATGATCAATGATCATGGTCAGTTGCCAATCGTAGAATTTAACTCGTCATTTTACTGGCATACGTTACTGTTAATCTGATTGACTGGTTTCACTCATACATGCTTTATCAAATAATATAAATTCAATGCGAATAGAAATTTTTAATTTTCGTACGAAAATTTTTAACCTTAGGTTGAGAATTTAAGGACATTTATGCTCCTTATTATTATATTCCCTCAACAATTTGTAAGATGCTAGCACTCTTTGGGAATTAAACGATCGCATCCAGGCTGTTTCAAAAGTAAATAATTTGTCATTGTAATTATGAATGGTATAATATTCGGCTGAGATTCTAGTGTTCTTAAAAAATTGAAAATATATATCACATTACAACTAACTCTTCTGCGCGGTAATACCCCGTTAAACGTTACTGGTCTGCCCTTGTGTTTATAATCTTAATCCTATGACTTTTCTCAATAAAATCTAATGCGTACATTTTATTTTCAAATCGGATTAGTTGATTGGTTGAAATAAACGTTCAATCAAACGGTCTTTTCTATTATATTTTATAGTACTTATAGATTATGATTTTAACACGATGACTCATTTTAGTTTTTAATTTTTTCGAAAAGTTGATACTATTCTTGACTAAAGAATTATTCTTGACATTATATTTAACGAGAGCCGTATTACAATCATAAAATTATGAAGATTAACGGACAAAGAGCAGTTAACGTGGATTGTGGGCGATAAATTATTTATTGACAATGAAACTGGATTTAACGCACCTTGTACAGGCGCCGTGTGGCAGTTTTTATGCCTTTTACTGTATCGAGATAATTTACTTTATAAAATAATAGAAGCAATTAATTAAGCCCATTGTTTCTGCTAGAAGTTGCTAAGACTAATTAAGAGTAAAGTACAGGTTCAGTGTATTTGTGTTTATAGACAATTATAGAACCTTAAGGTAATCTAAACAGTAGATTAACTATGACAAAGTGGTATCTTCGTAGCCTTCATAAAGCGCTACCATTGGTAAATGTCAATTATTTCTATTTTTTCAGTAAAAATTTAAATGAGAGGATAAAATATATAAAAGGTCGTAAAAATTTCTTTTGTAAAGTCTAATTAAAATTCCAGAATATAATTGTTTTTATATTCGTTGGATATAATATCGATCGTATCTAAAGTACTAGAATACACAGCGAGCTAGCTAGGCTAGCTGTATGTTATTATTCTATTATATAAACTCTTAAAGTATCGCTGCGTTCTAGTTTGAAGAGTGAGTGACCAGTGCACAAGGGACATAACATCTTAGTTCTCAAGGTTGGTGGCGTATTGGCGAAGTAGGAAATAGTTTTTATTATTAACATCGATGTATATGGTGGTGACTTCTTACCTTCACCAATATATTTGCCCGTAAAATTATCATTGGCTTCAATTATGCATCAGTTGATGTTATTTGATAATAATATTCGTACTGGTCACTGGATACTTTACTACTCATTAAAATTCCCATAAAAAAGTAGCTACAGCATTCGTAGGAGCATATCTTGAACTCAGCGATACAGTCTAAGATTTTTTTCACCGCTGCTTGTGCTGGATACAACACAGTCTGTTGTTTCAAGTTTTATTCGTTTCAGCACAGAGATCGATTAAAACCTTTTTCTTTATTATTAAATATCAGGCTGTGCATAGAAAAAGGCATGTTTTTAAATAAATTCACGTTTTATCGAAACATTTGTACGTGTGTATACTAATATTTGAATTCCCTTACTTTAGCATATCTGTAATCTTATCATTGCAAACATTGAATGAGTATCGTGTTTACACGCTCATGACAACAAGATTCTAGAATTTTAGGGTTCCGTATGTATCATGTATAAATCTTTCTGTTAATTTAATGAGCGCAAGGCATTTGCAACTGAAGCTTAAAAAACATCCTTACCAATATTCCTCCACGTTTCGTAACTCGGAAAGAAAATTACTATTTTGCCCTATCTTCTGTTGGTTTTAATCTTGTTCAGGGAATTAGAATTAAGATTCAATAAGGAAAATTCTGTCAGATTTTTCCTTCTTCACGCCGTCGCTGATTGATGTATAAATATTATATAATGCTTTTAGCTAATTCAATGAATATTAGTACGGTACTGGGATTGTGCTATTTAAAAGATGTGGATCTTAAATGATACATGGCTTAATCGGAGATCACGCGATCAATCTGGGCTGGCAGAATATGCATTTCGTTATAATAACGGACATAACAGTTTGTTTTCAAATGAAGTAAGTTCCTTTGCATTACTACATTCAAGCGGTTGTCATACGATACGCTAAGGTTCATGACGCGGTTTCAGAGTTTAGCCTTAACAAACAGACAAAAGCAGCAGCAGAGATGGCCCAGTGGTTAGAACGCGTGCATCTTAACCGATGATTGCGGGTTCAAACCCAGGCAAGCACCGCTGATTCATGTGCTTAATTTGTCTTTATAATTCATCTCGTGCTCAGCGGTGAAGGAAAACATTGTGAGAAAACCTGCATGTGACAAATTTCATACAAATTCTGCCATATTCCGTATTCCACCAACCCGCATTGGAACAGCGTGGTGGAATATGTTCCAAACCTTCTCCTTAAAGGGAGAGGAGGCCTTTAGCCCAGCAGTGGGAATTTACAGGCTGTTACTTTACTTTTTACTTTAAACAGACAAAAATTGTAAAAAAAATTACAATCAGACACTCCAACTTCATAATCATAGAATCACTATGATCCTGCAGCTTATGCTGTTTCTCATTATATCGGTTATACGGAATCCTAAAAAGTAGTCTGCATTATTATATGTATTTACGAGGTACAATTAAGCTGCACTAGATTAAATATTTCAAGTAATAATTTATAGTCATAATATATATGAGAAATCGTTTAAGTCGGCGTCGCCTTGCAGTAAAAAGTGACTTGGAAAAGCCAGACAACATGATAAAAACGACGACGGGAGTGAAGGAAAATTTTTGTTAAAAAAGAAAATAATAATTTTATTAGACGGAGATTTGTGCCCGTTTTGTCTCGGGATTCTGCATCATTCATAAATAGCAGTAGCATCTTAAAGCTCGCAGAGAGAGAGAATGACTTATTTTTTTTTATAAAAATATAAAATTATTTCTTTTTCAATTGTTTTTCTCTGTGCGATGATGGTAAGGCTTTTTGCAAGCTGTCGTCTGGTTGGGTTCTACTCATTACCGATTGGTGGCACATCGAAGACATAAGAGGGCCAGATGGTGACTATATTCCATCCAATAAAAAATAAAATCCAATTAAAAAAAAAATTGATGATAAATCACTGGTTTGCTCTGCCAGCTTGCGACTGTGAATCAAACACGAACATACTTTTCAATTTCGTGTTCAAATCATTTTGGTCAATCAGATCTCGTGATCGGCGAAATGTCCCTGAGGTATATTTGGACGCGTTGGTCTTCCTCCATTGTTTCACCGAAATATATTGTTTGCGAAATAATTAGGACCAATCAAAGTGAATCATGTATTCAATAAATCTTTGCATGTTACGATTAAAGATGTTTATTTTTGGGTAAATTAATAATAATCTTGTATAAAGTACTCGTAGCCGGAAAAGTTACAGCCGGATACATTTCAAAGATTTCAAGAATAAGGAAGATTTCCATGATATCGTTTTTTGTTTTAAAGCGGCGTTGTATGAGCCGAGATGGCCCAGTGGTTAGAAAGTGTGCATCTTAACCCATGATTGCGGGTACAAACTCTGGCAAACACCTCTGAATATTCAGATAAAATATAAAATTATATATATCAGATTAAATATAAAAACCGAATTAAGCATGTTCTTAATTCGGTTTTATATTTAATCTCGTGCTCGGCGCTGAAGGAAAACATCGTGAGGAAGCCGGCTTGTGTCTAATTTCATAGACATTCTGCCACATGTGTATTCCATCAACCTGCATTGGAACAGCGTGATGGAATCTGTACCGAACCTTCTCCTCAAAGGGAGAGTAGGCCTTAGCCCGGCAATGGGAAATTTACGGGCTGATGTTTGCTTTGCTGTTGTAAAAGCTAAACTAAAAAATATATATTTTTCGCTGTGCAAAGCTATACGAAATTATTTTAGTTATAATTAATTAGAAATATTTACACACTGGCACATATGCCCAATTATCGTGACGTCTAAATATTAAACAATATAATAGGTATATGTTAATGTATG
The DNA here is from genome assembly GCF_905220365.1 of Vanessa cardui. Lineage (NCBI taxonomy): Eukaryota > Metazoa > Arthropoda > Insecta > Lepidoptera > Nymphalidae > Vanessa > Vanessa cardui. Next base: position 2,393,823 of record NC_061129.1, read on the forward strand.
TTTTAGAACCAATTTGACTCTAGTCTCTGTCACTTGCACGTTCCTTGCCGACGCGGAGTCCAAAACAACTTTAATAAGATATTGCCTGTCTTACTATGACGCACGCGTCACTCAATTCTATTTTCATGTCCAAAGTTCATTCGAACGAAATTGCGAACATTGGAGCATTGGATTCTGTAAGAACAATTAATAATTAAAACCTTTGAATACGAACGTGTAATACGTGATATATTCATTAATATCATAAATGCATAATAGAGTTTGTTACGTTTATACGTCTTTACTACTCAGCTGATTATCGTGAAATGGAATAAAGATTACCTAACACCTGCTTTGCTAAGAGGGCGAATCTGCGGGCGGAAATTAGTTACCATGGACAAAGTCAAAGTCAAAAATCTTTATTCAATGTGTTTACACTTTCTTATTGGTAGTCAAAAATCTACCGCCGGTTCAGAATTTAACACCTCGGACCTGAGTAGAACCGGCGAAGAAACTCAGCGGGATCATTTTTTTTAATGTGATGTTTCATGTATATTAACAAACATATTTTAGTTTATTGAAACAACCTGGAGACGATCATCTCATTCCCAAGGTGCATTCAACTATAAACTAGTCATTCGTGTTGTAATATCCTTTAAAACACAAACGTTCTTTAACGATTCTTTTGAATTTTATATTTTTGAACGTTTTCTGGGATCTTGTTGTAAAGACGTATACATTAAAATAAACAAAGGATATTCGCATCTAATTATCGGTGTTGAACTCGTTTTCCAATATTTCACAAGTAAGATAATGGCTCCTTACAGAATAGCGCTGCATCTCTGGCAATGATATATAAATCAAAACAAAGATAGTACAAGAAGCCAGTGACATCTCTCAATAGATACGCTTTTAATGTGCATCGCAATAATGTTGTAAATATAATTTCATTACATTCGTTACATTTACGATCGGCATCGTTAGATGTCGGAGTGATGTTGGCCAGCTATAATGCTATTTTGATATGCAATTATTTGTATAATATTAAATTATATTGTTCAAATTGAATCGTATATTTTTTAAATTGAATAACATTTGAATATATGATACATATAAAAATAGTTTCTGAAGCTGTATGAAATGAAATTTATACGCTCATGGTTATTATTACGATACGTAAATAAATAAAATTATTTTTCCAATTACTTACTATATATTGTATTGACAATATAAAAAGTCATTAATATTTGATATATCTTGATATTTTTTTAAATGAAAATAATTGCACAATTATGTGTAATATTCCACTGTATGAGTCAAACATGCTGATTTATGGTTTAAGCTAAGAAGAGTCTACATCATAATTTAGAAGTATTGTATGAAATATATTATGTTTATAATACTTAAGGATCAAGATGTATTTTAGTGACATTTATTACATATACTTACTAGAGACTCGCCTCAGCTTTGCACGCAATGCTGATACTATGCTACAGAATTTGTTAATTTACATCACATTAGAAACTTCTAAAATTGTTAGCGTTTCTATGCTATATTGTCCATGTATTATATACCTTCCTTCGAATCACTCTATTAAAAGAAAGCGCATCAAAATCCGTTGCGTAATTTTAAAGATCTAAGCATACATACAGTAACAAACAGCGGTAAGCGACTTTGTTTTATACTATGTAATAATATGTTAAAACGTAGACACATAGTTTGAATAGACATGGTAACTGAACATAAAAAAAATATTCGCTATCGTCTTAATTATAGTAAAAATTAAGACGAATGCGCTAATTCATCTTAAGATAAAATACAGTTGTTACGTGGAATTATGTGATTCATTATTCCGTTAGTTTAGTGGGTATTTTATAAAGCTTTCGAAGTTCTAAGTTCAATTTTAAGGTCATAAGAATGACTTGGGATTTTATTTGTAAATATTCTCAATAGCTAACAGTGTTTAAAATCTTGCGGCTCGAAAAGCTATTTGGTCTTGCGGCTGTTTTTTTTTCAGGTCGCTTCGGGTTTACTTATTTGTATCGTTCTGGTAGTATTCCTTGATATCTAGGAATAGCTTATTTAGTATGTCATAATCATTTTTTTTATGGTATAAATTGGCGGATGAGCATATGGGCCACCTGATGGTAAGTGGTCGCCATGACCCATAGACAATGACGCTGTAAGAAATATTAACTATTCCTTACATTGTCAATGTGCCACCAACCTTAGGAACTAAGATGTTATGTCCCTTGTGCCTATAGTTACACTGGCTCACTCACCCTTCAGACCGGAATACAACAATCAATACTGAGTACTGTTATTTGGCGGTAGAATAATTGATGAGTGGTTGGTACCTACCCAGATGAGCTTGCACAAAGCCCTACCATCTTACGTGAATAGTATTTATATAATCTTAGTTATATCTGATATGTCCATTCTACGTATTAGCAACAAAAGACTACTCATCATGAGATTTCCGAATCTATAGTTTAGTTTGATGAAATTTCGTGACGTACATGCTCAATGAGAATTAATATTTTAGAAAAAATAAAGTTAAAAGGGAAGAGTGTATTTCAGCGAACGATTTCAGGTCGGTTATCTAATATATCTCTATAATAATGATATATGGTATATGACGCTTGTCCATCTTAATTATGCATCGGTATGGCGACGTTGAATTCTTGCGGTTTTGGGAGAGCATAATTTATAAAGCCACAGGCGGAAATCGAAGATCGCGGTCATATGTAGAACAATCCTGGATGGTTCGTGTAATCACTTTTACTATAAAGGTAGAATCACGTCGAATGCTATATTCATTTTTGTTCTTTTTATCTAAAGACCTAATTAAAGTCTAAGACTTTCCATTAGGCTGTTTGAAAGCGAGTTGGTGATACATACATATGGTGTGGATTTTTATTCGTCATATCCAAATTTCCTAACGATGATATCCTTTACAGAATAATTAAAGACACAAATTAAGCACATAACATAGTCTTCTAGCCTCTGAGACATCTCGCCTAGGATGTGTTTTTTTGATGATATTATAATTTTATGTAGTTAATCACTATGCAAACGTATGCTTCGACTATTAACGAAGCAATTAACATAATTGTTATGAGTTAAATACAGACGTGTTTGAGACTTTATATTATTTTATTTACTAAGTCAAATGCATTGCAATTAGGTGTCATTTTTTCACTTATTGAAATGAACTACAATGAAGTCTTGCTTTATTTTCGATTAAATATATTGATGTCTCCTGTATATCTATATTTTTTACTTAAAAGGTGCACTTTATATTTACATTACTATGTACTTATACTATTTAAACTATAATCGCTAATTAATGCTCTTTATTTGTATTTATACAGAGCTCGATAAAGAAGTTAACTTAATTATTAGCAAAAATATATTTAGTGTGCAGCATAAACAAACATACGTTGAAGGCTGCTCTTACGAGAGTTACCGTGTAACGTGATGATTTGAAAGTGTTTTTATAAGATTACTTGAACCAGTAACTTGTCAGGTATCCGACCAAAACTACCCGGTCGATTGATAATTAATTAGAGCTGTTGGCAATGTTATAGAAATGTTTAGAGAATCGAATGTACTCAATCGGTCTGTGATTGTAAAAAAACTTGCAACTGTAAATTTTATTCATAAAATCATGATTGAAAAAATCTGTACTCATAATCAAACTTCATTTCACTCCTTATTTCACCCTTTTTTGATAGACTTTTTTAAAGTTGTTATAGTCTATCTCATAAATAGAATTATAAATATCCATTTCCATATTCCTAGTCAAAATTGACGAATCATACAAACTTAAAATTCCACCCTGTTAGGCCCGCTGATTGGGATAGCTGATAGGCTGTCTCAGTTAGTCTTTAAATTTTACTAAGCAAGAAGTTGCAATATATTGGGTTTGAGATCTTTATTCTCATTTTAATTTTCTCAAAAGAATGAAATTCACTTTGGATAATTATTTTACTCAATACGTTAAAGTAAATAACATACTAGACACACTTAAAAACAACAAACATAAATCAGTTTTTTAAAAAAGTCATGTTAGAGATCACAACTGGAAGTACTAATAATTATTTGAATAATATTTAAATGTTTATGAAAAAGTAAAGGTCAAATAATGCAATTAAAATATAGATACAAGAACATTAAACATAAAATTAACGAATAATAAATACGCAATTATAATAGTTGAAGTAATCTGTCTTTTGACTCGCTCGCTACTTATTCTTAGCCGACTCCTAAAAATAATAAGGTTATCAGTTAGACAGGTATGTATTGTTATATTTGAGTATGATGATCCATTCGGTCTTCCAAGCACGTGTGCTTTTTTTTTCAAAGTGTATGTTTGAATGTTTGTCTACGAATATCTCGAAAACTAAAAGTCGTATCAAGGGGATCATTTTTAATCTAATTTAGGTACACCTTAAAATCGGTCCATTAGTTTCATAGATGTATTTTTTTTATTTTTAGTTTATTAGCTGTTTCTAGTTTTGAAGTAGGTTTAATTTTTTAAATATTATTTATGCATTGATGGTACTAAGCTTATCAGAAACCTTTTATACAAATACCGATAATACAGGTCTAGTTAATGACATAAACAATCCATGTACACAGAATATACGATAAAATTATTATTTATATAAACATTTTTTCTTTGCGATTAAAAACTCATTGTACTTAGTAATCACAAAACGAAATAACTCGTCCAAATAAATCGTGAATCCAATGATAAATAAACAAAGAGAAGTTTAAATTTAACTAATCGTACCGAGACTGCAGCGTGATAACCTCGCGTTATCAGTTGCGGTGCCACTTAACACTTGAACAGCGTGAGATGTATAAGAGACCCGCTTTGTTTGATATTAAAAATCAAGTTATTTATTTAATGTATGTTAACTTTATTCGAGAGTATCTGTAATCGAAAGTTCAGGGTTTGAAGGAGTGTATTTTTATTTTGGAAGTATTATAAATTTTAATTTTTAATATAAGAAAACATTCCTTTATCGAATCGGTGGTAGTAGTGGTGGTTTATGCATGCACCACCCACTCTGTGAGTCTGTGTAACTACAGGCATAAGGGACGTGAAATGCTGCTACTGGGTTCTAAAATGATGTTGAGGTACATGCATGTTTTAACGATGGTTCACGCGCACCCTTTGCACTGGACCACAGCAGTATAATGTATTGATGTTTGTTTATAAAAGCATCGTTGATCTACGTAGTTCTCAATAATCTTATCCTTATGAATCATTATGTTATGTTCAATTTAATGCGTACTTTTGAGAGCCATCTTGTTTATAGAATTTATAGTACGTAGATTTTCTGATGATCGCGTGTTCAAAGAAAATGTCGTAAGGAAATATCTGTCAGAAATAGTTCCGTGACATATAGGGTAGATAAATTATAGCTGTTGACAAATAGGTAATATATGTATATGTAATACTAGCGGAATCCGAGGAAATAGAAATTCAGCGCTGACAAAATTATTTCAATAACCTAGCCTACGTACTTCCTTGGGGTACCAGCTTACTTTTCAACATTTTTTTTCATTGGTTTCATCATAAAAGTCTAACAGACAGACAGAATATTTATTATATTATATTTGTTGGGTCTATAATCTAGCACAAAATTAGGAAAACGTTGAAACAGTAGAGCATTGAGAAAAAATTAAAATAAATTACGTCATCAGTTCATTATTGATTTACTGCACTTCTGAATAACTCTAATGTATATAATACCATTTCCATATTTTACTATTGGCAATACCAATAGCTTCAACAGATTTAGCTGCTTATTGAAATATATTTCTAATGACATCCCAAGTAAGTTCTTAGCCATAGAACATTAAAGGTTTATTTGGGACATTCTTACTACCTTTAAATAAAACTAACTATACATTCAACAATGGTACAAATCGACGAGTAGGCACATGTCGAATGATAGCTGTTTTTCGTAATCAATAATATATTAACAAGATTTGTTACTTATTACTTAATTGGTAGTATCAAGGGCGATATGACTCATTTGCAGTTGCTTCAGTTTAATTATTAATAATAATTAATTTTGTGTTTATTATCGAATTTGAAAAAAGAATGAGCGTTTAAATATGTAAGGCTTTGAATAAGGAATGAAGATGCATACAATTTTCGAGGTATTCAGTGAATTATTTACGTTTGTTTATAAAATGAATTTAATTCTGAAACTGCACTATTGTTATAATTGTTTCTTGAATAAATCTGTATGACTCGTTGCTAGTACTTTGGCTTTTCTCCAAAACTTGTTGTTCGTTTTGCTATATTCTGATGTCTATTTTTATAAATGCACATGGTTCTTGTAATCTGTCTTATTTACCTGTTTATATGTAATCGAATAATAATTATATTATATGAACAATTACTTGAATTCCAAATTATTTGGTTCAGTCTTGAAACGAGAGGTTAAATATTTGTCATAATTTAAATTATGTTGTTATATTCTTATAAATATATGTATTAGCTAACAGGAATCCGGATTGAGTGTACACAGACATACACCAATGTATCATTAAATTAGATTAATAGTTTAGGAAAGCATAGAGGACAAACATACTAACATACTTTTTGATTAATACCGATTGCGTTAAGGTTTCTAATGACGATATACCCTGACGTAACCTCCGCTGAATATTGATGTGCTTACTTAAAGTTAGATAATTTTCCATTGCGGTCTAATCGACCGCGGCGGCGTTCATACGGTCAGATAAACACTCGTCAAGTGTAACACCGTCGGGGCGCGCTATCGTATTTTCCGGAGGCTGACGGAGCTTGCGGCCGGCAGTGCCGCAGGCGCGCGCGCACCGAAAGCATGTGCCCCGCGCCTCCGCGATGTATATAGAACCGGCCGCGTTTCGCGCGCAAAGCGCCGAATCTCTCGCTCCGACCGATTCCACAGCTATCTGGACGCAGTGCTTACCTTCCCCATTATTCGCAGGCAAAAAAGCACCGCTCAAGACCTTCGAGGAACTCCAACCTATTCTCCAGCAGGGCCGCAAACGCGAACTCAAGCTACTCATCAGGGAGAACTCCTGGCCGATCAACAGCCCGATTCGCGCCTCCCTTTGGCCGGCTCTCTGTCGACAGCATCAACATGGCAAATCCATGCTCGATGGATTCTACTGGGACATGGTTACGCAGGTCAGTGATTTTATTTCATACAGTAAATACATTCGCCATTAAATGGCCTAAGAACTCTAGTTTGGTTGACGTCAAAATTGTCCGTACAAAAGTTTTATCTGACGAAATAGTGTATTTAATTTGATAAGTGCTAATACTATGACGCTCTGCAATCGTAACTTCAAAGTGACTTGGATGAAAGTACTCAATAATATCTACTTTAAATAAGTACTTTTCGAAGGTCACGTGAATTAACTCTCTCGACGTCACCGAAATGTTTACGACATCGCGCCCCCTGATAAGAAGGTGACGTTTATGTCGTAGTCACACGAAGGTCGTTTCCATTCAGGTGTTATTTGTCGATAAGAGATTTTGCAAAAACATCAATCTCTCAAATATGCGGCAAAACTGTCACTTATCTCCTTTAAGTCATTTTAAAGGTAATTGTATAACCAGTTTGCACCACTAGTCCAGGGTTTTTGTTTGATTTATGTACGAAAAGGCCTTGACGAGTGTGTCTACGTGACTGCAAATTTAAAAAGAAATTACACCTTAAATAGACGTCGAACGGTTGCAAACCAAAATTAAGTGTTTATTTAATAGCTTCAAGTATCTCTTAATGTGATTATAACTAATTTGTAAAAAAAGGCATTGCTTGAATTAAAAAAAAATACAAATTTATTGAGATAAAGAAAAATTCTCATGACTGTGAAACAAAAGAATATATTTATTTAAAAATGATATTTTTCGTAAAAAAAAATGAAAACCTCATCGTTGATAATGAGTCACAGTAGCAAAATCCAGTGTTAGGATACGTTTGGGCGAGTAAGTCGATAAGTCCTTGCGTTCGACATCAACGTGCGCTCGCGCATCAATCGGAGCGTCTCTCGCATCTCAATTAGCTCCGGATAACAATGGGCCGGAGATTACACAGCAGCTGGTAATGAAAATTACCACTTCTATACAGCTATTGTTTTTTCAATGTTGCGACATTTTCTATGCTTTTCGCTGTAAATATCTCCGTAGAAATACCTAAAGCTGTCTACGTTACGATAAAATTGTTAGATTTATTTACGTACATTGTTAAATAATGCCTTTGAATAATTTGTTTCATTATAATATTCTTTAGTAATTTATGCATTAGTGTTTAATTACAGTGTATTCATTATGAAATGATTTGTTATTGTTTGTGTTGCTTTGTTTTTTTTTATTTAAACATGTCATTTACATAATGCGCAGTATTTAGCCCGGTATTATAGGTGCCAAAATAAATATGTATGCTTGAAACCTCAACTACCACACAAACGATTTTTATTAAATTAATGACCTCCGTGGAATTTCCCGAGTCTGTATAACTATAATATACAAATACGTACTCATGTCCTGGCATAGTTTTTCAAGGTTGCAGATCTCGAGGTCCTCTGTTCAAGTCCAATGAAAATATATTGGGGGTTTTCTGTCCAAAAATCCGTAGTAAATCTATAGGGTTTAGTTAGACAGTAATATATGCATGACACAATGCCGATGGTATCGCACCGAACTTTTTCCGGTCGTATGGAATTTGCCGTCTCATCAGATTATAAGAGCGACGTAGTAGTGCACTTGGGTTTTCACTTACACGCCACTGAAATACAATATCCTGCGCAGTTGAGAATGGCCGTTGTGAAAAAATTTATCGTCGAAGCAGATGGCTTAATGCAAGCCCATCAGATTTCCCAAGGTTGGTGGAGCATTGGCGATGATAGGAACGTATAAAAAAAATTACCACTTACTATTGGCTAGTCTTCCTATCTATATTATAAAGAAAAAGGTGGACTGTCAGTGAATAGTCAGTTTGAATGGTATTATATCAGTTTTTCTCGTAGTTTTTGTCTATATTATGCTTAACGACTCACGAGCTAATAATACATCTTAGGACTGTTCAAACACGTTTGATGTTTGTATACTATAAAAATTGTAAACAAAAATCTTTTCTTTCGTAAGGCATTGATAAGAGACCAAACAATTTTGGGTTGACATTAAGATAGAATATAATGTTGCTGTTACAAAATAAAACTAAATAAAAAACAATTTCTTTATTCAAAAATAAGAATTTACTTTCGTAAAAATGAAATAAACATCGGTCTTGCATGTTCTCAGCGGTTGAATGCAAAATGTTCTTGTTATTATTTCTGCGCATGCTGTTGGCACGGCGTCAACCCACCCAGTTCACCTTCGGTTTAGTGCGCAAACACCAATACTATAGAAACAGGTGATCTTATACATCATCTGACTATCCATCAAATCATTTCCTTCCGTTTTCTGACGAAAAAACACGTTTATTTTCTTATTTTTTTTTCTATAAATGTTTTATCAAAATTCAATTCATAATAACAATTAATTGACTTGAAATAGGAATTATTATTCATGAAATCAATATTTCCTTAAACATAACAATCGTTTTATAAAATCAAGGAAATTCTGAAGTAATGTATATTATATATGGGGCAATAAAGAGAAAAAATATAAAGTTGGCAGTACATCCAATGTTTGCTGGTTCACCTTCACAACGTACACCGTCTGTTGGTATATACCTTGCCTTTAGTAGCGGTTTATATTCATTAATAATCAGTATGAAGTCTAACAGATAAATGCTATTGGTTTAGATTTGAATTTAATGATTAAATCTCTATGTAGTCGATTCGATTCATCAAAATTTCAATATTACACCATTCGATACTAATGGAAAGTATGACATTGACCAATTAACATTTAAAAATACATTGATTAAAAGTGTCATTTTATTCCCTTTCAACTTTTTAAAGACACATTCAACAACGACTTTATTTTTTAAATTTGAATTTTATTTCGATGATGATTCGAAATTTTTTGGCATCATGATAATTTTCGTAAGAATTGAAATAATAATTGAAAAGGAAAATTTTCGTGTTTTCCTCGTAAGCGGATGTAACCGGATGATTTTCGTGTGACAAATCTTTTCGTTGGTATAAACAAATACCGAGAATGAGTCAAACGGCAGGACTCCTGCCACGTGGCTGCACCGAGGTGAGGGAGATGCTCGCCAAGATTCCGGTTTTCTCTGAAGGAATGTAACTCGAAATATCACTTCCATTAGCAGAAATCGATGACATCATAATGTTTGTTTGGCTTCCCGTTCGTAATTTGTGAATGTAAAATAATTTCTTGGACTTCCGACTTCATCCAACTGAAGGTTACGACCGAAACGTCTTAAGTGTTGTCATTTAATTTAGCACGCTTCTAAATTAACCGGTAACTGGTATTATGCTAAGTGACTCGGCACGTGTCTCGTGATATCTCTATTACAATATTAGTTCTAGATTACGACTTGGTGAATCTTTTTCTTTATATATTTTTGGCGATATCATAAAATGTTCGTACGTAACATTTTCTTGATTAGCCATGTTCCAATTTTGAGGTTCTGCAAATATGTTGATATGCAAAGTCTCACTGCAGATGTCAATGTCATTTGTAGTGATAATAGTTCTGAAATGTGTATCGGATTCGCATCACTTGTCAGTCGAATTCAACTGGTGCGGTGCCAACGACTTACACACCTTGACCTAGCCACGTATCTAACTGTCATTTAACGATAGTGCTGTATTCAAGGTTGTTCTCGTTGTCAATAAAAACTATTGAATGATACTGGATTATTTTTACACTGGTGACTTGTGTTTTTTTTTTAATAAATACACACACATGTATAACGAGGAGCTAGTCATCAACTCGTTATCAGGCATGATGATATTCGAAATATAACTCTTAACGTTCGTAACAATCTCTCTTTCCCTGAAATATGACTTTTCGGCTGTCATGTCTTCTACGTCATAATGACGTCGCCAGCGTGTACGATAAAAAAAAACGTAATTAAACTTTTTGATGCTTAAGTGACGAGACGATAAGTGCCTTGTTTCTCAAAACGTGATATTTTTGGTAATCTATTAACTTGAGTGCCCTTATGCTATATTAGAATAACAAAAATCTTTACACACTATTTCTTTTTAATAGACTAATATATTTTTAGAACATCGTGTCTGTTTTCTTTTAGATTTCTTTATTATTGTAAGTTTCTTAATCCGTACGTTTAGCTGGCTCTCGATTTGATATAAGTCGACATCGCTATAAAGAATTGCGGCCTCCATTCTTTAATGTCGTTATATTCAATCCAATTATGCGGACCGACTACGTATCGCGTCTAGTTTCAGGGAGATTTCAATGACTTATACGAGATTTGCTTAAGTTAGGTTAAATGTTTCTTTTTATCTATATCTATACATATAATAAGATTGGAGTGTCTGTTTGTAATATTAAAATAGAACTTTTTTACTCAATGCATTTGTATTTATACACGGTACACATACCAAAATAATATTTTTTTACAATTTTTTGTCAGTCTGTCTGTCTGTTTGCTCCGGATAATTTCTGGAACGGCTGGACCGATTTTGACGGGACTTTTACTGTCAGATAACTGATATAATAGGGAGTAACTTAGGCTACAATAATTTTTTTTTGTTAAATTCAAACGCGTACAACGTCGCGGGCACAGCTAGTTTGTCATATGTTAACATCAAAATGTATTTTCTTTTATTTGTTGTTCGAGTATTATTTACGTGTTTTATTATGTTTTCTATTTATTACATTTTATTTTCTTGCGAGATAACAGTTCAAACATTTCTTTGTTATAAATTCACGTTATCTTGGACATTATCAATTATTTAGGTCGAATGGTTTCATAAAATCCGTACTCGTTAAGTTGTTTCTATTGAGAATGATATAGCTGTGACATCACATTGATATTTCAGTGATTGTATAAGTTTAGCCATTGTCAAACGTTAGTTCCCCTCGAGCCACGATGAATGGAATTTTATCGTATTGTTCGAGTTTTACTGATTATTTAAGTGCTTTATAACAAGTTGGCTTTAAAACGATATTGGCATCGGTTGTTACAATTAGCCTTTTGTGATCAATCAACACATCTCGTACCAGCCTCGCATGACGTAGTGATTTATTAATTGTGCAAGGTTTCGTGACCTACAACAACCGCCTCCTTGTATATACTCAGTGGCGGATTTACCAATAGGATAAGTAGGCTGGAGCGTAGGGCGGCAGATTTAGAGGGGTGGCAAATTTTGCCCAAATTTGGTATTATCTTACAGAAATTTAAAAAATATACTTATACTTATATGTATACACATTACGTCCGTAATCCGTATACTCGTCACTACATAGTGGGTTGGAAAAAGGAGGGGCGGCAAAAATTTAATAGCTTACTAGTCTACTAGCGACAGGTTTGTAAATCCGCCACCGTATATACTTTATTCTAAAAAGAAAAAAAAAGAAGCAGTTCTGTAAATTTGAACAAATGTGAACTGCGTGTAGAATTATAATTGGATTATCGTTTATAGCCAAAATTTTATGTTATATAAAATTCTTGACAGCCGGATTATTGACTAACATAGCATTGCGCGCGCGCAGTGGCCACGAGCCAAATCCAAAAATAGACGTACACTTCGCTTTTCTCACCTACATTGTGGTCACGTGCGTTGTGGGCTTTACTTTTATTTAAAATTGCGGATTGCAATTCTCGCACTAAAATTTATTCAAGTCGTGTTCAGTATTTTTCCACATAATATTTTGAGATTGTTTTGTATCTGTCGAATTTATTACATACTTAACATACATACAACATATTTATCTCTAAAGCTTAGAATCCACCAAGTTTGTGCAAATGTACAGTCGGGGTAAGAAAAGGTTGATCACCTTAAGATCTGTTTTCGCGTGCTCAGTATGAGCGATAATCTGCTTTACTGATCGAGAATGACACAATGCGTCGAAATGATTTGATGTTTAGATTTAAAAGGTACTAAGAGTTTATTCGACGACCTCCATGGTCGAGTGGTGTGTACACCGGTTTTGATGGGTACGCCACTCTGAGGTCCCGGGTTCAATTCCCGGCCGATTCGATGTAGATTACCATTAGTTTTCTATGTTGTCTTGGGTCTGGGTGTTTGTGGTACCGTCGTTATTTCTGATTGTCCATAACACAAGTGCTTCAGCTACTTACATTGGAATCAGAGTAATGTATGTGATGTTGTCTCATATTTAATTTATTTATTTATTTATCTCCTTGTAAACTTATTTGATAAAGGAATGAATTTGAAAACAGACGAAGGTTGTCTTAGTCTGACTGTACATGTGTGAATGTTTAACTATTCAGCTGTTCACGTTCGAGACCTTGACTTTGAAATTATGACCGGCTGTGACTAAGCTTTACCGATGGCAGGAAGGAAGGAGCATACGATGTTTACTTCCTGCACTCGCTACTCGCACCTTGACTCCCCTCAGCCAAAGTTAACTCTTTAATCCTCGGTCGTACATAGACAACAAACGTGAAACATTGATCTATTTTTACGTCGAACGAGAACGTTCCAATTATTATTATAACGATATAATGTACGAAGTTTAATGTTGTAAGAAATTGTATACCTGCACCTGCATTTGCTTCACAAGGAGCTACGGACTAAGCGAGTAAACAAACAGTCTCTGTACGAACAGATAACTCATTCAATGTAATAAACATTGTTCTGGATAGTGAACTGATGAATAGGTCGGCGAGTTGGTTTTGCATCACAAAAGGATCATTTCATGGTGATATACTTGCAACATAATATCGCTATAAATTGTTTTTGTTTTCTTCGATGCGATTGTTGTTAATCTTTGATACGTCGTCGGTGTAATTATTTCTTTTTTTTATTAACAGTTGAATTTAAATATGAGTCGTTATAAGCTAGTCGGCATAATGAGTATATAACATTTGAGTGTGTTTGTTGTCTGTCGGTTTGTTTGTTTGTTTGTTCCGGCTATCTCTGGCTCGGCTGGACCGAATTTGATCGGCCTTTCAGCAATGTTATAGGCAGTAACTTAGGTTACTTTTATTTTAGAATTTATTATAATATAATAACAAACTCACAACACTCTCCAAATACCGTCTACTACAGCGCGCGGCTCTCGCGCATGCCACCATTCTGCCGTCACGTGGGATGCTTCCTACCAACGACTTAATGTCACAAACGCTGCCGAATACATAATGAATAAGTTATAGTAGAATCTGCGAACTGAACAATAACTTTTTTATTAAACTGTCCTGATATTTAAATACCTGAATTCATTTCATAAAAAAAAAGAATCAATTAAACAACGATACTTAAAAAAAGTTAAAGGTTCGACAGCATTTGAACTTTTTTTTTAAAACGATTAGTTTAATTTGTTATGTATCTCTCAGTCATTGGTACGTATTTCCGTCTTTCTATTGTGTATCTGTTGTTATCAGGAAATCGTTTAGATAAATGTAACGATATTGTATTGTTTGTGACTGGTAGGCGTAGTCGATTCGTAATCTGTTCGAATGGCAAATCGTGTACCTACCGCCTCACGATCCAATCAAGTTTTGCGTAATGACATTCTCACCAATTAACTATATTTGTAGCATTGCATAGTTTAAACAATCGCGTTCAAATTTGTTCATGATTTGATTAAAACATATTAATTTCCGTATCGTAATAAAATTCCACAGACATTTTTAACTTTGCCGTTTCTTAAATTCAAATCATTTGTGAAAATACTTTGGTATGTACTAGGAGGCATATTATTCAGTACAAGATTTTACAGACGATAAAAGAGCGTGGAATTAATACTTGTTGACTTCCAGGCAGATTATATTACATGCATGTACAATTGTATTTAACTAACATTACTGTATTTTAATTGTTGAAAAAGTGTAACTACTGAGTTTCTTGCCTTTTATCTACTTTCCGAACCGGCGGTAGCTTCACTTAATATATGTATAGTTACTAAGTGACTATTCAAAAGCCTACTTGTATGAAAGACATTTTGTTTTTGATTTTTGTTGAATTTTCTTACATCTTGTAGTTTTTTCTTAAATATATTTTTATATGGCTGTAATACTTTAATTTGTATGCATACTTTTTTTAATATAAAATATTGCCTTGTAACTGAATGTAATAATGATCTTTTTCTTTTTCTTAACGGTTTACAGCGAATTCTATGTCAATTGAATTCATGTCCTTTATCTAGTTCGTCGCTAGTAATGTTTGCTCCTTCTGGGCCGTCTATTTTATATAAGTATTAAAAGAAAATACAGAAAACACAATAGTGTATCTGTATGATTAATTATTTGTCGCCCGCGGTTTCGCTCGCGTTTTATTATAGTTTGATGTAAGGCATAAAAAGTATACGTATAACCTCCCTCTATAGATCAAGCTTCATTTATAACAAATTTAGCGAAATTGGTTCAGTGGTATGGCCAAGATAGAGCAACAGACAAACAGACAAATTTTTGTATTTATATTATTAGTAAACTATAACAACAACATCTTATTATTATTAAACTTGTTTTTAAAACTACTTTGTTGTGGCATCTAAGTACATCACGAGTTTTTGGAGTATGGTATCAAGTTAGCCTACATTTATGGTTTATAATGCTATGTTTATATGCTAAATAAAATAGAGTCGTATTGATAGAATTTCAGCTAGTGTAATTAAACTGAAAAATACAGCAGTTCAGATATACATTATATATATTACTAGCTGTGCCCGCAAACCTGTACACGTTTGAATTTAAAAAAAATATATTGTAGCCTAAGTTAGTCCCTATTATATCAATTATCTGACAGTAAAAGTCCCGTCAAAATCGTTCCAGCCGTTCCAGAGATATGGGCCGTGTATACATACTATTACATACACATGCA
Source organism: Vanessa cardui (assembly GCF_905220365.1). Lineage (NCBI taxonomy): Eukaryota > Metazoa > Arthropoda > Insecta > Lepidoptera > Nymphalidae > Vanessa > Vanessa cardui. The sequence continues at coordinate 2,409,768 of NC_061129.1, forward strand.
ATGAGTAAAAAAGGGCTATTTTAAAATGTGTAGATATTGTATTATGTATTTACAAGTCTCAAATATGTATTCAGGAAATCTGTGCAATAGTTAATATACTGTCTATTCATGTCTCCAGTCAATATTCGAAGCCAGGATATAAGCTAGACACTACGTTAGCTAGGTAGCTGTGTCCTGACATGATAATTAACGGTAAACAACACCGTATCGTGCAATTTGCATGATTACACATGTATGGCCTGACATGAACTCGCCTGTTATATTATATTTTTCAACCTTGAAACGACGTATTATTGAACCTTACCTAATAATTTTCAAAGACATTCCTTTCACATATAACGTTTATGCAATTTTTACCACTGATATTTTTTAAATTAAATATATATGTACAGCTATATACCATTGAAAATCAGCGTTGGGATCCTATACCCAACTTGAAAGATGAACTGTGCACCTATTCAGGACGAGATAACTAGCATTGTTTTGTGTTGTTATTTTTTTTTTTTGTAGTAGTAAATACTAATTAAAATATTCTTTAGTTTTGTTTTTTTTTATACGTTTTTATAATAGTACCCTGTTCTGAATAAACATTTATGTAACATTGTTAGAATTGATTTATATTTGATTATGATGATCCATGTAGGCTTCAAAGCACGTGTGCTAAATTTTTTATGTGTATGTTTATCCACAAATTTCTCGAAAACTAATAGTCGTATTGAGATTATCATTTTTAAGTTAGCTGCACTTGCAACTTAGGGAACGGTATAAGTTTCATTAAAATCGGTGGAGTAGTTTATTTTTTTTAATTCGTAGTTCACTAGCTATTTCTAATTTTGAAATTATTTTAATTCTTTCTATATACATGGAATGTTGTACAAATTGGTTTCGTATTATTATGGCTTATATAAATAGTCGTTTGAATTGTTTACTTTAAATAACTGCTAGATAAGAATGAAAACAATATAACTTATGATGTCATATTCTCTGATTTTAATGGTATTTATATTATTTGCGATTACGTGGATCAAAATAATAACATTAATAACTTACTTGACCTTGCTAAATACATATTTTATTTAAGATAAAAAGGTATACATTTATTTAATATGTAAGATCTGGTAGGCCGATAGGTATTTGATATTGGCAAGAAATAATTGGTGTGACATACATTCAAATTTTGGCATTTCAGATGTACTGCCAACCCCGGTATCAATAATGTTTTGTACTCTCTTCCCATTGGCTCATTTACGTTGTACGACGACGTAAAACTTTGCCATTTGCCAAGTCTACACAGGTTCTAATTAACAGGAATTAAATGTTAACTCATGTTTGAATAACTAATTAAAAAATATTGAAAAAATGTATTATTACTTTATTTAAGATTTTAAATTAACATAGTTATTCTTATTATTACAGTTATTTAAAACGGAATATATACCATGTTTTTTATATTTTTATTTGATGGAACTCCAGAGCTCTTTCGACATTATCTACGAATGTCTTGTTTACGAATTGTGAATGTATTGTTTTCGTATATTACTCTATATTACTTTATTGTTCGAAGCAGAAAAACAAAGTGAAAATTAAATTATACGCTTAAATTAGTATAGACAGCTCATATCATCTGTTAAGAAATGGACACTTAATAAAATGTCCTAGTAAATGTTAGAAGCAGAAGACAAAAGCTAATGTAAAATTATATGTTTAAAATTAGTACATAGTATAGCATATTATAGTAAATTAGACAGCCTATAGCATTATCTAAAAACGAACACTTAATAAAATGTCCTTATATATTTTTTTTGTAAGCAACATTAACATCTATAGGAAGCTGTCAATGATCATCGCCCGTCTCTAGAGACAATTTATTTAAATGTACGCGCATTGTACAATGATCCCTTGACTAGCATTCACATCCGTGTTTGAGTGTTCTCGTTGCGCAACGTAGTACCATCGGCCCGTAGTCCATACACATTTATTGGGTCGATCTATTCTCGTTATCTCTGCGACTGCAAATATTAATGTTGATACGATTTCTGGTTCAATCTTTATGGCAAAACAATTGAAATGGAACTTTCACTGTTGATTGTGTTTTACGACACATTTTTTAGTTGCAACAAAGCAAATCAAATTGAATTTATGTAGGGAATTCATTTTATTCTCATGTATATAATATTAAATGTAATATATTTCACAGAAATAGAGGCATCATAAGATTGGAAAAGAGTAGATTCTCTCTTTCGAAAAGTCTTTATTTTTTTGACCATCTGGAGAAGTATCACCAACTAGTCAAATATTGAAAGCAGTCATAAAACTCAGCAACGTTTTATTCCATTTTAGGGTGTGAGTGACCCAGTTTAATGTACAAGAAACATAACATCTTAGTCATATTAGGTTTTCATAAAGAGTTACTACTTACTGAATTTCTTGCCGATTCATTTCGGTATTATCTCCTTTACTAACGTGTGGTAGCTTAACTCAGTATAAGTTTGGTAAATGATGATTCAAAAGTGCTTTTTAAAGCTGACTTGAATAAAGTATATTTTTATTGTGTCTTAATTGAGTAGGTGTCGGATTAGAGTTGTAAGGAACAGTTAATATTTCGAACGGCTCCAAAAATTTTGGTCGAATTTGATCCATTTGCAAGTTCAATTTAATAAAATCAATCATAATAAAGCGAAATCGTAGTAAGTTTAGCATGACGTATATTCAAACTAGCTCACAAAGTCTTACAAAATTTAATTGCTTTCTTATAAAGTAATCAGAATGTGCACGAACTTTATTTGAATTATACAATTATGCACTTAGTAATGTAAGATAACCCCTGTGTCGCATAACATCGTGGTTAATCACATTATCAATCAAACTAGTGCGGTAAACAAGCGCTACTAACTGAGGTTATCAGGTCAGAACTGTTTACAGCGCATGTTAGATTGATACGGAAATGGTCCTTTCTCATAATGTCTACTGCAGCCTCTTTAACCCAACTGCTATCGATATTGAATTGTTATGTTTTACTGCATGATTGTAATCAATATGTTCAACGCCATAACTCTCCACTAAACTATTATAGATAGATCCACTAGCAAATAGGACACCAGATATCAAGTTGTTATAACCGCCAACAGTGGGCACTGTAAGAAACCGTAACCATTTCTTAAATCTTCGTAGTTGGGTCATCACTTGGGAACTAAGTTGTTATGTTCCTTGTGCCTGTAGTTACACTGGCTCACCAACTATTCAAACTGTAAAAGAATATTGTTACCAGTGTGTATTGACCGTGTACATTGTGTTTGACCTCTAGTAGAAAGGGTGCAAGCAAAAGATGATGAAGCTTATGTTATATATTACAACACAGATACATTTCAAACATAGGGATCTCCTAAATTAGAAGAAAGAGTATAACAAATAATTTTTTTTTATGGTATGGTTGGCTGACGAGCATATGGTCACCTGATGGTAAGTGGTCACCATCACCCATAGACAATGACGCTGTAAGAAATATTAAGTATTCCTTGCATCGTCAATGTGCCACCAACCTTGGGAACTAAGATGTTATGTCCCTTGAGACTGTAGTTACACTGGCTCATTCACCATACAAACCGGAAGACAACAATACTGAGTACTGTTATTTGACGGTAGACTAATGAGTGGGTGGTACCTACCCAGACGGGCTTGCACCAGGCGACCAATTAAAAATTTAGAATATCTTGTCTACTGGCAAAGGAAATTCGTTTTAACGATGTCATGTCTATAAAGCCATAATTTCAATGCGTCCATTTCATCCCTACATGTGCCCCAAACTCAATTATTATGTGAATGTTGTGAATGAAGTTTATCATCGACGATCCGTTGGGAAGAGAACGCAAATGGCGGCTAACAGGGAAATTCTGGACTACAATCTCAAATTAATGGAGTGACATAATCGATACCGACCAAGGAATCCAGAATTCCTAGACGACATAACATTTGTTTGTTTTTACAGACATGACATTTGGAATCCTCGACTTCTTTGCAGACTAACATTATATTGTTTATGAATACCATATAGCGATAAAATAATAATAAAAATAATGAATCCTAAAACTTAAATTGTGATCTTGCCTGATAAAAAGGCAAGTACACACAAATGAAAAAAACAAATTAAAAGTTAATACACCAAAAGTACGGAAAACGTATCTGTAAAGATACAAATATGACAATAAAAATGTTTAAAGTTAAAGCATCGCAGATCTGTTATTGTTGTTCAGATGCGACGAAATGTATGATTATGTCTGGCCATGAAACGTTGCACATGTAAATGTTAATTTAGTATCTATTTGTATAAATAAATACCATGACCATCCCATATTAGTTATGTTATACGGTTTATAAATCATAAGACTTAATTACAGAACGAGCAAAATCTTTTATAATTATTTTTGGCTATTTTTTCAATCCTCAGTATGCGTCTGCTATTTTTCATTCTTGACACTGTATGTCTCACTTTTATTTTATCTTAATACTTTAATATCTTGTAAATAATGTACATCTATGTTTTTTATACCATCGTGTCGAAATGCACGCGCCAGCCAAGTCTGACTATCTCGCTCTTTATGTATATGTAAATCATACTAAGACCTTGTTTTTGCCACTGTAACTTGTTCAACTGCTCATTCAGCTGTCACTCACGTGTTTACGCTAAGAAAACCTACGTTTTATAATTTGATTTTATGTTTATGTTACGTAGGTATAGCTCTATCGTTTTGAATTTTTTGGTTCATCTAATTCGTTTACGTTATATCCGAGCTCGTTGTCTCGACTTATTCAATAATCGAATGTTGTAATAAATTTATATCGCTGATAATAACATGAGTGTTTTTCACAATCGTGCTTCGGCCGCGATTTACTGCACACATTGCGATGGTAAAACGCTGAAGTTATTTCAGATGGAATCCGCCTTGTGTATTCGCTCCGACGAAAATAGTATCATCGATCTTATCCGCGAGGGAATAACGTTGGCAATGTATTTATTTACCCAATGGTACATGGCAAAAAACATCGTATTTTTAGCTATTATTTATTTTATAACGCTCCGGTATATCGTTGACCTCTTTCGAAGAATTATTATTAAAAGATCAATTGGTTACGGCATTTGATCATTAAGACTTACCTGTTTAATGTGAATTTTATATAATGACTAAAAACACTTTCGTCTGAATGAAATTATAGCTTCATTAATGAATTAACTACCGAAAGTTCGTGTTTTAAATAAAGATCGCATCGAATTTGCAATTCGGTATAGTCGGTCCACTTTATTCAATTATCCGCTGATTGCCCGTGCCAAGAGGTCGCGTCGAGGTTGTGTCCGCACTAATTAAGAGCCTTAGCGCTTCGCCCACGAGCTCATTGTCCACGACTCTATAAATTGTCCCTACGTTGAAGAGAATTACATTCGACGTTGAAATCATATATTTTATCAAATCTGTTTTACTTAATTCCGAGATAAATATTTCTAGCTTAAATATAAATCTCGGAATTAATTTATTGCTATTAAAAATAATTTCATTATTAAAGCCCTTTTGCTTCTGTAGTAGAATACATATTAGAATGTCTATATTCATTTTTGGATGTGGTTTAGAAAATTACTCGTAATACATATTTATATACGAATTTGTATTTTGACGTTTATTTTAAAAGAACTTTATGCTACGGTGTTTCTAGGTAGAATTCTGATTAATTGTCGAATCAGAAGTTCTAGCAATGTTCTATTTGAAAAAACAAAACAATCGTTAATAATAATTAAAAAGAATATTAGCGGCTTTGCAGTCATGTTAGCCTGTTCCTTATCTTTGTCTTGCATATTATTTTCAAATTTTATTAAACTTGTAATAGATCCCCAATCTTATCAAATGATTTTAATTATGAAGTATATTATATATGTAACGTATCGTTTTGTTTGAATCGAATAACAACGTAATGTATGTATGTTCACCCAGATCAAAGCCATTATCAGCGAACGTTCGTTGAGAGCCACTCAATATCGCCCGTTCTTATCCACCATCAAGGTTGAATGTATTTGCAACTGTAAAATTACTGAAAGCTGATATATCTATTATTGTAAGATCAATTCGACTGAATCATTCTTTTATCTTTTGAGCGTTTATTTTGTAGTTCGCTGCTCTCGTAAGTCATAATAATGGAAAATATTTTGCTATGTGAATAATTTTGTTAATTTGTATTTTTATCTTTTTAACTTATTTTTTTTATGAAATATATATTTCATTCTTACGTCCTTATGTACTTGAGTTGATCTATCAATAGATGTACGTATTAAGAAAATTTATTTAGGAATGGAAGACTTACCAAACAGCAAACAGTTCTGATAATAATACATACGATATTGGAAGTGCTCGGGTGGGTGGTTTGCGAAAGAAAACCAATCCCAGTAGCATGTACAGGACTGCATTACGTTTTTTCCAGTTTCCTTAAAGACATGATATATATACTATTTTTTTTTATATAATTACGATGTTTATATATAATATTAAGAGATATCATGTATGGTATACCTATTCAAACATATCCCTAATCAAATTGGAGAAATGTTTACCTCTTGAGCTGTTTTCGTCGTCTAGTCGGATCACCAAGGTCTAAATAGCCTAATGGATAATCAGTATATGATGGATGGATGTAGAGGATGAATAGATATGACGTCAAGTGTAAAATATAAACATATGATAGATACGAATGGATAATAACATTGCGCTAATAGAAAAGAACTATTAACACTGAATAATTTAATTTTATAATATACATATAACTGTTTTATAATTCGTCGTCTCTCATGCTGCAGCTGTGACGGCCCAGTGGTTAGAACGCGTGCATATTAACCGATTTTTTCGTTAATTTGTGTTTATAATTCATCTCGTGCTCGGCGGAATGTATAGTATGACGTCATGTGAAAAAACATCGTTAGGAAACCTGCATGTGTCCAATTTCATCGAAATTCTGCCACATGTGCACCAACCTGCATTGGAACAGCGTGGAATATATTCCAAACCCTCTCCTCAATGGGAGTGGAGGCCTTAGCCTAGCAGTGGGTAATTTACAGGCTGTTACTTTACTTTACATAAAACTCTAGTAACGATAGATAATTCATCATCCCTTCTAGAACGTAGACCCGTAGATGCGATATCTACGGGTCAGATTAAAATTGACCTCACTATTATAACATTTACTTTGTTATGTACATAATATATCGTGTGTACATATAGTCTGTTTATGTTTACGTCTGTTCCTCTATCGTAACAATGTCGGAACAATTGCCAAGAATCTGTTGATGGACTTGGTACATTTAAAACTGTATTATATTTGTGATGCTGCCTGGTGGAAAAATGCAGGCACACTGAAATATAGATAAAATGCAAATTTAAAAGATCAGATACACCAAAGCCATGGTTATTAAACATATAATGTTGCCTGGTAAAAGAATGCAAGCAAATAAATAAAAATACTAAAAGATAAAATACACCACAGACACGGGTATCAAGTCTTATAGTGTTACCTGATGAAAAAATACAAACACACTTAAATAAATAAAAAATACTAAATGATAAAATACACCAAAAGCATGGTTATCAAGTCAACATATATCAGTACAAATATAAAAGCAAAAAGTACATATGTTTAAATTAAGAACAAACAATTTTATATAATTAGATGCCTCATTATTGACATTTGTCACTACGTTTCGTTCGTAAATCTCTATTAAAATGATTTAATGAAAATCTTTATGTTCTTATGATTTATTTTTAACCCAAGGTTAAAAGGATCAATTGTCTTCCGAAACTGGTTTTAGTTTCACGTTTATATCATCAAATAAGTCCTCGTTGACATGTTGAAAATATCCTCGGAAACGTAGTAGGGTTGAAATTTAAAAAAATACTGAGATCCATTAGGTTGAAAGTTTAGTCTGAAATATACATTTTTTTTAGAAAAATGAAAATGTCCTCCATTTTAGCTTGCGTGCATTTCCAAGTGAACCTACCTAAGGGCGTAGAAAATTATAATGACTTTCATAATCGATGGAAAAGCTTAAAAGTAGGACAACGTTACGTACTTTCCGAGGCACAGAAATGCAAGTGAAAAAGAGAGTTATTTTTCTGTTGTAAGCTTAAAATTTCAGATCATATTATGAACAAGAGAACAGAGAAGGGAAGGGTAGTGAATTTATAGTATAATAAGTAAATTAATTGTGCCAGTGATTGATTTTCTATGTTAAGTATTGCGTTATTATGCATATCAAGTAACATCTGTTACTTGTTTCGCTCAACTAGAGTAACTTGGTTTTGGTTAAATAAGTTGTCTATCATTTATAACAGGTAATTAAAGTTATCACATCAATATTGTCGTACAGTAGGTACAAGTTTTACTAATAATTCAAAAAAAAAAAATAGTCAATACTGTAAAAGTTTCAAGAAAAACATCAACACACAAACTTTTTTAATAGTAGTTTAATGTTGAAACAATAATAAAGATATATCTAATAAGTTACTACATATTTCATGTGGCAGCCCTAAGCTTGATACATTTGCAGGCGGCCTTGAATACGAAGGACGATGCGCTTGCGCAGGGGAGTGGCGATCACATGACGAAATAATGTTTTTATTTATATATGTAAAATAAATGAATACAATAAACAAATATTTATGTATATTTTAATGATATGTATGTACATAACAACTGTTTTAGAAATGTATTTACATTTTACATACATATGTATCATAATTGTATTGCTATGCTATTGTAGGCTTTCATTATATTGGCAACAATAAACACGACTTATTTACGTCCGATGTCATAAGGACAACGAAAATATCTTCACATGACGTGTCTGTATTACATAGAAGTATTATATTAAGACATTTTTTAATTATTTTCAATGCGTTACTCAGCCACACAGTACTGCGATTCTGTGGGAATCCACTTCGTTTCTCACTCGTAAAATGTTGACAACCGAGTTAAAGCGATACCCTGTTTTGATATACTCTGTAAAAATGTTATAAATTAGTGTATAGAGCTGACATGGTTAGAACGCGTGCATCTTAACCAATGATTGTGCATTCCACCAACCTGCATTGAAACAGCGTGGTGGAATATGTTCCAAACCTTCTCCTCAAAGGGAGAGGAGGCCTTAATCCAGCAGTGGGAAATTTACAGGCTCTTTGTATAAGTCAATGTCGTATATTAAATTCTGACAATTTCACGTTCATATTCAGAGGTGAGATTCGAGTTTATTTTTACACATCAGCTCATTATTTATTTCGCGACCATTAAAACGGACAAGCACCGCGATAGTAACATCTATTTTCTAAAATTAATCTTATATTCGCGAATCCTGTGCCGACAGATATTATTAGCTGCTGCTACCCAGGTTCGGTCCGACTCCCGTCTATTTGACAAACGTTTATTGGTCGTATATATGTTATTTATCATTCGTCTCGTTTACAAACACAGTGGTCGGTCGTTGCTCCATCGAATTCACGCAACACGTGGCAGTTTTAAGGAACGACGTATTCTTTATCTGTCCCGAGATTAACGTTCGACGAACCCATTATGCAATAGACACTCGGACACGATTATAATTTTATATTTCTTTTAGCATTGATGTTCTTTGAGAAGTCACTTCGTATCTCACTCGTGAAATGGTGAAAATTGATTTTTGATACGCTATTTTCCTATCTTATAATTATATATAAAAAAATCTTACTAGATTATGTCCAAAAAATATCTTACAGCCTGGAATCATTATCATTACATAATAAACAAAGTCGCTTACCGCTGTCTGTCCCTATGTATGCTTAGATCTTTAAAATTACACAATGGATTTTGATGCGTTTTTTTAAATAGATAGAGTAATTCGAGACAATATAGTTTCTTTAAACACTGATAATTTTAGTAGTTTCTAATGTGATGTCTTAAATAAACTAATTCTGTAGTATATTTAGTATCAGTAACACACCCGTGCGAAGTCGGGGCGAGTAGCTAGTAGTAAATATATTATTATAGTAAATATATGATAGTTTTTATATATCTAATTAAATACTAAAGTTATTAATTGCGGGATATTTACCATTTTTTATTTTTATTCGGTGGAGCTCGATATTTCGACATTATATACGAATGGTCTGTTCTCGTGAATAACCGTGTTAATTTAAAATCTTATATCTAATTAAATACCTGCAGAAATTAAACGCGGTGGAAGTCGCGGTCTACGTCAAGTAGTCAAGATTATTACATCGTTCCGGCAATTCTAATGATTTCATCTATGTTGTTAGTATTATTATCGAGAGGAAATTGTAATTTGTAACCCGTATACGCAATGAAAATTGTATGCCTATAAGTTATCCAGTCTTGCTAATTGATTTACATCCCGTTTGTAAATTGATTGTCTAGACGTATATGTTTTAGTGTGTAAGTATAGTATGACACAACTTAGATGTATCATCGGCAAATTCAATAAAACCGATTACTGCCGATAGAAATAGCTCCCTATCGCGCCATTCGACGCAATTCGTCGCTATAGATTCTCACGTCAGAGAAAGCAAGTGCATGTATATCGACGTGTCAAATTGACGTGTATATTGTGTCAAATGATGTATACGTTTATGTAAAGATCATATTCACGTAAGAAATAAATATTGATAATTTGGGATTTATTTTATTTATTTTATTTTTATTTATTTTATTAAATAGGAAGCCAACGTTGTATACAGTTTTGTTTCTTATTCTAGACTACAATTATTAAATAACTTAAATATAAAAATTGTATACCTCACTTATAGGCTAACTTAACATGCGTAGGAATAAAAAAAAAGAACATTCTTTGTTATAAAACTTAAAATAGAACTAAACTACGTAAGCAAAAAAAAAAAAAAAAAGGAAAGAGGAATTAACAAAACATGCAAAAATAACAACAACACAAAAAAAAATTAAAGGTCGTTATAAAATTTGACAATTAAATGAATTTTAAATCATTAAAGTAAATAAAAAAATTAATGAGCTTACATACATAGGAACTTGGTCTTGCGTCTTAGAATTAAATAAATGAAGTTAACGCTAAGTGGTTAGATGCTTTTTAATTTGTCTTTTAAAGCGTAAAGTAGATTGATGAAAAATATCTAGGCCAGCTTTTTTGAAGATATTATTATATAAAATGACCATTCTGTTAATAGGTGCAGCCCTGCCCAGGTTACTTTTCGTAAGCGCTTGACTAAAGGTTTGCTTATTTTTGATGAAACTTCTAGCGTTATACCTTGGTACTGCCAATTTAACTCTGCTTAACAAATTTGGACAATCAATACCTCCATTTACAATTCTATGCAAAAAACATAAATCCATTAAGTCTCTACGATTAGATAGTGAGAGAGCTTTATATAACTTTAGCTGTTCTTTGTAATGCTCATTCTGTTTGAAAACATTGTCTCTGTAAGCCAGGTGACGTAAGAATTTTTTTTGTATTCTCTCAATTCTATCTTTATGTAATTGATAGTGAGGACTCCATGCGACCGAACAATATTCAAGTCTGCTTCTAATCATTGTGTTAAACAGTGTTATTTTGGTTGACGACCTTTTAAATTCTTTTGACGCTCTTAAAATAAATCCTAATAGTTTGAGTGATTTTTTAATTATATTATCTACATGTGATATAAAACTTAACTTATGATCCAGAATAATCCCAAGATCGCGTATTTGATTGACTTTCGTTAAGACATTACCTTTAATACTGTAATCAAAATTTAAGTTTATTATCTTTCTACTGAATGTTATACTATAACATTTTAAATAATTTAATTTTAAATTATTATGATCACACCATACCGAAAGCCTGTCTAGATCACTTTGGATATTCTTAGAATCATTGACATCATTTATCCTATTGTATATTTTAAGATCGTCAGCATATAATTGAAATTGACAGTGCTTGAAACACTCCACTATGTCATTTACAAAAATACCAAATAATATTGGCCCAAGAATAGAACCCTGTGGTACTCCTGACGTCGCAGTAAATGTGTATGACTGGTAACCACGTTCATTTTACGGCCCATCAAATACGATTCAAACCACCTTATAAGGTTACCATTGATACCGTATCCGCTAAGTTTTTCCAACAAAATGCAATGATCGACAACGTCAAACGCTTTGGCCAAATCAGTATAAATGCAGTCTATTTGTTCTGAATTGTCCATTGCCATTGATAAATCATCAACAATTACAGTCAAATTTGATATGGTGGATCGCTTTTTAAAAAAGCCATGTTGATTTTCTATCATTGCTGGCTTCATGTGCCATGTGATTACCGGAGAGATCAAAGATTCAAACACTTTTGAAAAAACTGACAATATGCATATTGGCCTGTAATTTTTAATGTCTTTTATATCACCACTTTTGAAAATAGGAACTACTCTTGCATTTTTCCATACACTTGGATATTCGCCAGCACACAGTGACTTATTAAATATTAGAAATAAAGGCTTTGCTAGTAAACAAGCACAATGTTTAACAAAAAAAGGTGGTATATTATCTGGGCCTGCCCCTTTATTTACATCAAGACATTTTAACTTTTTTATAATATTCTTTTCCAGAATATGTATACTGCCTAAATCGGAGATGGATATTGATTTTAAGGTGTTTGGTGACCGTGTGGTTGTTAAGTTGGCTGAAATGTACATATTAGAAAAATGTGTTGCAAATTGATTACAAATGTCAGAACCGCTGTTGAACGAACAACCATTAAGAGTCATCACCGCAGGATAATCGCTTTTATTACTACGCAGATTTTTTAAGTATGAGTAAAAGTATTTTGGATTTTTTTTTATATTGTTCTCCACCCTATCTAAATAATTTTTATAGTCTGTATTAATCAAAATTTCACATCTATTTCTTAAAAGTTTAAATTCAATTTCATCCATAGGATTATGATATTTTTTAAACATTATTCTATATTTATTTTTCTCCGCTAGTCTTTTTATTAAGTTTCTTGAATACCACACTGGATATGGCGCATTATTTTTTACTTTCTTCTTTGGCACACATTTCTGGATTATATTGTGCAATTCAGTGTAAAAGATGCCGGCCATTTCATCTACGTTATTACACTCACTAAATAAAGCCTCCCACTGTAAGCCTGCAAGAAGATCGTTGATTATTTGGATTATTTGGGATAGCGTATTCAATTGCGAAGTGATCGGTTTTACGAATGTTGATCATCATCTTAGTTGTGTCGTACTAAAAACTCAAAAATGATTAGATTCGTAAGAAAAATATTGACGTGCTTTCGGTGTAAAAAAATTCCTTTAAACTCGTTAACGTCGAAATGTATTTTCATTATCACTGCTAACGAAAATATTGATTCAAGCGTCTGTTTGAACAACTCTCGACGAGGGAAAATATTCGTTGAGTGTAGCGTTATTTCGGATACAATTTAACTTTTAAATGAGATACACTTAGTTTGAATAAATTTAACTAGATATGATATAAAACGAAATACCTATTTAAATAATAACTACACTTGATATATTTTACGTTATCTTAATATCGATAAAATAATAATTTTTTGTCTTGCACTTTACAATGTGTACTTGGATAGCTTATAATTGTGAGGTTATTACAGACTCTGTCTGACGCAGCTTAAGTTTAATATAGAATTTCTAAAGTTGAATTACTTTTTTTTTTAATAAATACTATTGAGTAAATAATTTATACAAGTTATGATGACCTCTGTGGTCGAGTAGTATGCACATCGGTTTTCATGGGTATGTCACTCCGAAGTCCCGGGTTCGATTTCCCTGTCGAGACGATGTAGAAAAATTTTCTGTGTTGTCTTGGGTGTGGGTGTTTGTGGTATCGTTGCTTCTGATTTTCCATGACACAAGTGCTTCAGCTACTTACATTGAGATCAAAGTACTGTATGCGATGTTGTCCAATATTTATTTATTTATTATCATAGTCTCACAATATTCAAGTGTAGGTATGGTTTTATAGACAAAATGTATAATTTATATGAGTGTACCAACGCGGCCGGCCTTGTCCGTAAAGTGGATAATCACGAGTTGACTTGCAAATATGTCAGCGACAAATTGGATAAAAGATTTAAATGTATTTACTTAAACTATTTACGAAATTGATACATGGCACGATTTTATTTTTTTTCAATCGGTTACGTGTGAACCGTTATAGTTCAGTGGATGAAACGCGTGTTTCCGAGCTGATGATTTGGGGTTCAAATATGGACAATTTTTTACTTGTCGTGAATCATGTGTCTTCCAAATGGGGTCATAATTTGTGTGCTCGATGAAGATGGAACATATGACTCTTACTTCAACACTAATAGACCAACTTATTTTTATGGTATAGGTTGGTGGACGAGCATATGGGTGATGGTAAGTGGTCACCATCGCCCATAGACAATGACGCTGGAAGAAATATTAACTATTCCTTACATCGTCAATGTGCCACCAACCTTGGGAACTAAGATGTTATACCCCTTGTGCCTATAGTTACACTGGCTCACTTAACCTTCAGACCGGAACACAACAATATTGAGTACTGTTATTTGGCCGTAGAATAACTGATGAGTGGGTGGTACCTACCCAGACGTGCTTGCACAAAGCCCTAACACCAAGTATAACTGTCATCTAGAGAAGTAGACAAATACCTTAAGTAGACTGATTTAAATCATGATAAAGAATTATTAAGTAGTAAGCTTTATGTATTATTATTATTACCATTTTATATGAATATAGACGATGCGTTATTTGATGCCCTCAAACATTTAGTACTAATGAAGGCTATTGAAATATTTTACTTTGTTATATTGAAACTGAATAGTATTGTTTGCATATAAGAAATATCTATCTATAATATATATCACATGATTTTATTATAATACTACCGAGATATCACAGTGGCTGCATACGTAAATATGCATCAAATATATTAGATTCGGATTGACTGTTATTTCGTAAATTGTATAAGTGCTTAAAATTTCTATAGGGGAGGTATAAACGAATTTGATTTGGGTGCATTAAGTCAATTTTTTGCTCCAACAACGCCATATAATTCAATAAGTCATTTTTTAAATAAATTGATTTCTACTCAAAAGTTTTGACGATTATTATATAACAATGAAAATAATTATTATTTAGATGTCAATTAAATAACACATAAACAGCAAGCGATAGTTACGAAAGCTGAAATATTTGAATGATGTATTTCCTTTTGAATTAAAAAAATAATTGACTTTAAATACATTTCCTTCATTCCTCGAGAATATTCTTGAAAAAAAAAAAAGATATTCATCATTAAGTGTAATTAAAGAAGTTATTTGGCACAGAGTCGGAATTAAAATTCTTCCATGTACGTAAATGTTAAGAACTACTTCGCTCGATTCGTGTAACTGCACCACACGGCAAAGTTTAATCGGTCTTTCACAATACAGGATGTAGGGAAACTTAACGTGACCATTTCGAACGTAGTGTTATGTAATTTGAGCCGAGATGGCCCAGTGGTTAGAACGCGTGCATCTTAACCGATGATCGCTAGTTCAAACCCAGGCAAGCACCACTGAATATTCATGTGCTTGCAATGTGTTTATAATTCATCTCGTGCTCGGCGATGAAGGAAAATATCGTGAAGAAACCTGCACGTGTCTAGTTTCATAGAAATTCTGCCGCATGTGCATTCCACCAACCCGTATTGGAACAGCGTGGTGGAATATGTTCCAAATCTTCAGGCTGTTGTTGTATTATGATGTAATTGTATCCTATGTTCCATTAGGAAATTATCTCTTATCTATGATACATGTACATTGTATATTATGTTAGCTATGTTAGTTGTAACATTTGCAGTGTTAGCGTCTTGGTATATATGTGTATTATATATAAAAGAAACCCTATTTCTATTGGTCACGCAATGACTTGGATACGACTTTACTGATTTTTTTAAAGTTTTTAGTAATGTTTAGAATGCTCTTGCGTAAAGATGCACAGAATATTGGACGTCTTCAAAACACTTAAGCGCGTTTATTCCGTATTAGCAGTTTAAACGGGTTTCCCGTTTTTTATAATCATTCCAGTTCGAATTGAATATTTCTAACAATGACAGGACAACGGCTGTCGGGTCAGCTAGTTATTACCAGCTCGCTCTTACCATCCACGCTGTTTTTTATTTGCGAATGTAACCAAAACCCAACAATTGTCGAAGTGTATTTTTTAGAAATCAAAAAAATGTTTGTTCTTTGATTAATTAATTTAATAGTCTGTTATATGTTGTTCCAGGTTTTCGGTACAGTTGAGCTGCCGGACAAGCCGATCATGCTCCCGCCGTTCGTGGAGGCGACCCACTGTCTGGGCTACCACCTGACCCGCAAGGGCCGGGCGGTCGCCGACAGGGTCGTCTCCGTGCTCGGCTACGCCTGCCCCGACATCACTTACAGCCCCAGCCTCTACCCCATCACCGCCGCCTTACTACATTTCATGCCTGGTAAGTTAATTCTAAATTATATAGCGTCCGTAGTATATTTTTTGTGTCTCAATGTTAACGCGCCACAATTTTTAATCTCTGACCGTAGCATAGCAGTCGGTCTTATCTTTGAACAATATTTGCAATGATAACAGCCGAGACATTTTTAGCAACAACTTCTATAACAACTTATCTACTGAAACGAGTTTTTATTTTCGTCTTTAACACTTATTTATCTCGTCATTTTTACTGTACTTAGATTATCTTATTAATCTTTAAGATTAGTTTTTCGAATGTGTATAGCGGTTAAATTACGTATTAAACGAAATCTAAGAATCGTCATTATCATTATCATTACAAAGTATAAAAAAAAAACTCTTATCGCTGTCTGTCCCTATGTATGCTTAGATCTTTAAAATTACATTTGGTATTTCTTAATAGTGAGAGTGATTCGATTACAAGATTTTTATACACGTATAATACAGTGACAATATAGTAAAGAAACCGTGATAATAATTTTAGTAAGTTATAAGTTTCTGATGTAATGTCGTAAATAAAAAAAATCTAGTATATTTAGTATCAATATTGTACCGTTGGGGCGGGTCGCTAGTTGAATATAAAAATAGCTTTAAAATAATGTATTGTCAGTGATTAGTAATTCCAACGCGTTGAGTTCGTTGAATGAAGAGATTAAGTCCGCACTACAGTCGGCAAGTTACAATCCGCAGTTGATTATTGATTATTGAATCAAAATTTTATGCTTTAAATAGGTATTCGTATGCTTTTAATGGTCATTTATTAAATTGCCTAAACCCTTGGTTTTAAGGGAGGCATTATAAAGTCTCCATTGATCCGTCCCTTCGTCATCATCATTATCATTTCATAGGGATTACAAACGGATTTTAATGCGGTTTCTTTAATAGATAGATTGATTCAAGAGGAATTTTTGTAGGTATAATACATGCAATATAATGAAGAAATACTGATTATTTTAGAGGTTTCTAAAGTGATGTCGTAAAAAACATAGTTTTTGCAAACTCTACTAGATAGATCAAAATAACAGTAGTATAAAGGTCTTAATAAACTCAGTCAGACATTTTTTAGTATATTTTGTATCAGCATTGCACCCGTGCGAAGCCGGGCGGGTCGCTGATCTAATATATTTTAGTCAAATCCTCCCATATATAAAACATCCTCTCAATTTAGTCGAATTGCAGAGGCGACGCAAAATTTACAGTCGCTCTCGCCTTAATTCAGTAATGAGTGCGGGGGGCGATAATTGAACTCGGCAATAGGCAAATTGCTCGAGTCTGTCCTGGCTGAATCTGCGTCATAGAGCGCATTATCTATTTTAAACTCTGAATCAACGTCATAAAGTCGACTATTGCTCGCAATTGAATAATGTTTTGATCTATCATATCAAAACGTGAATTAGGCTCTCATGCTCCGCTACAGAGTCCGTAATGCCGTATCGCTTGTTGACATGAATACGATTAATAGTCGTCTTCAGCATACCACAGATTTATAGTGTCTACGGTGTTGTCAATTTCCTATCTCTCAATTATCTGGTCTATTTTCGAGTGGAATGTTTCGAAGTATTATATGATAAAAAGAGGTGTCGTATTGTATGTTGTTCAACGATGCCGAGACAGCGACACCTATTTAGAGCTAAGCAGTTTATCTCAGAGAAACGGTAATAAACAGCGTCAATTCAAACCGCCGCACCGGATGGTTATAGAAGTGACTATTTCCTCTGTAGTTTCTTTAACCGATTTAATTAAAACGATACAGCGACACTTATTTTCAACCGATTTCAAAAAAGGCACGTCTTGTGTGTGTTTTTTTTTGTACGTTTACTGATTATTCGGAAATGGCTACATCGATATGGAAGATTTAAACTTGAAGAATATAAAAATAATAGTATTTTTATTACCCATGTGATATATTCGATTTTTTTTAAATTAAATAGGACGAATAAATAAATAGGCCACGTGATGTTACTTGATCACCGCCGCCCATGAACATTGGCAAAGCCAAGGGGATTGCGTTGTCGAATATTTCCAAACATTCTCGGCATTTTAGGTATCTGTTTATCCGCATGTTTGTTTGCTGATAAACAATGAACTGTCTTCCATTTCTAAACTTGTATACTTTAATTAAGTATCATTAAGTGATGCGCTATTTTAATCGTGTAAATCGTTGTAAAAATATTTCTTTCTCGACGTGTGCGTTCGTGTCACTGTGTTTTCATTATCATTGTCAGCCAGTTCGAACTGGATCGCTGTCAAGAGTTCGTGTCTCGGCACGGTGCTATCTGTTATGTTTAGTGGAAATGTCACTTTCGAGTGAACGGCCAGTATTAATAGGGCCTCCTTCTTGATTCCATGGTTTTGGCATTTCGCCAATGCAGGCGAATCCATTAAAAAGAGAAACGTTGGCACGTTATCGTTTTGATTCTTCAATTCTTTTTTTAATGTCACTGTATTTTTTTTAGTCTAAATTGTGTTTTTAGACTTTCAAGTAAATCTATATTGGTAGTTTATTCTTTCTTGTTCTATAATTAGCATTATTCTACCAAATATGATGACCACCATGATTGAGTAGTGTGTACGCCGGTTTTCATGTGTACGCCACTACGAGGGTCCGGATTCGATATAGAAAAAGTTCATAAGTTTTCTATGTTGTCTTGGGTCTGGGTGTTGGTGATACCGTCGTTACTTCTGATTTTTCCATAACTCAAGTGCTGTAGCTACTTACATTGGGAACATTAGTATGCGATGTTGTCCAATAGTTATTTATTTATTTATTAAATATGCAAGAGAAGCCTACTCATTCGTCAAATTCCGATAACGCACCTGTAAGCACCCACAGTGACAGTATCCATGAGCGGTGGTAGTCAATTTCCTTCAGGTGAGCCTGAAACACGTATGCCACAGATTACCTAAAAAAAAAAAAAAATTGAAATCAAATTCTATCAATCATCTAAAGGTCGAAGGGCCGAATAAAAAGGTTAATAAAATTCTCGATTACATGTTCGATCGCTGCGCGCTCGGCCGTAACCGGAGCTCTTCCTGTACTTTTTGCGCGAAGCAAACGCCTTATTACACTCGTGTCACGTATTACCGCTTGATTTTTGTCCTTGCGTTTCTTTTAAACCTCCTTTCAGACTACATTTGTTATTTTAACATGTTTTCTACATTATTTAACATCGATGCGTTGTGTTGTTTGTATTGTGAATGTTTTATGGAAATGTTTGAGCTAAATCTATTTGTCAATAATAAAGGCTTGGAGACTATCGTTCGAAAATCTTATATGTAAAAATATAATGTTATTTATCGAATATAATTGAGATCTAAGGCTAGAACACGAATCATAACCGAAGATTATTAAAATCTGAACAAGTAACAAGGTTTCATGAGATGAGCAAGAAAATCATCGACCCCAATTAGCTGCGTGGTAAAATAGCCTCCAAAATAGTTTTCTTAAAAATGATTTTTCTTTCTACTTAAATAGAATACAATATTTTAATTTAAAGACAGTAAGAAAAACCAATGATAAAATAAAATAATAATTCTATACGTTTTATTTCTTAAAGTCTTTCACGAAACTAAGGTTCAACACGTAAATATTTGAAGTAATGTTGTAGAGGTTCGTTGCGGTTCGCGTGACACAATTCCTAAGGTATTTTATTTCATGTTAGGAATGAGAATTTAACTTTTTTTATTTCCTTTCTTTACTATAGTATCGCGTGAGGAGCTGATAACTTGTAACTGTTATTAAAGTAGCTTTAAAATTTTTGAGTAGGTACCATTCACTCATCGTATATTCTATTACTAACTAAAGTTGAGTGAGTCAGTGTAACTACAGCCGTAAGGGACATTTTAGTTCCCTAAGTTGGTGGCGCATTGGCGATGTAAGGAATGGTTAATACTTACAGCGCCATTGTCTTTAAGCGGTGGTGGCCACTTACCATCAATTGGCCGATATGCTCATCCGATAACCTATGCCATAATAAAATCAAGCCCTTTAAAATTTAAGTCCTTTTTATCAGCAGGTAAATAAATTTCCTCTCCAAGTCAAAGTTTTGGACATACTTAAACAACTTACATCCTCTACATTACCCTGACCTAGTTTTTTATAACGTGAACACAGAAAGGATGAACGTGCGAAACGCGCTCGTTTCATATTATTCTCATTTCTAGCTTTAATAAACTCGAATTGCTCTCGAGAGACGACGCCCATGCTACGACTTATTATGTAATCCAAGTCGGTAATATTTCCATGTTGACGACTGGAATATAATTTACTCTATGCATATAAAATATTACGAATACATCCCACAATTAATGGAAAGTTAAGTTTGATAAGCAATTGAATCTTTTTCCAAATAGTTACAAGTTAGAACATCAAAATTATTTATTCTGGTTACTGTCGGTTCTGGTCAGGTACTGCTAAGGTACCCATTCATCATATATTCTACCGTCAAACAACAGTACTTGTTATTGTTGTGTTCCGTTTGGAAGGGCGAGTGAGTCAGTGTAACTACACAAGGGACATAACATCGTAGTTCCCAAGGTCGGCCCATTGGCGATGAAAGGAATAGTTAGTTTCTTACGTCACCATCAGGTTCTCCACATGCTCGTCCGCCAACCAAAACCATAAAAAAAGTTTTTACTCGATTGTGAATATAACTTCCTATTGTCGATAAGTACAAACGTTTCGTGTCTCCCACGAATAAATAAAAAATATATCTACCGGGAAAGCACGCGCTCAATGGTTTTTTGTATCATCGAGCGTTCGTTCGATTCTTTTTCATTGTACAGTTTCATCTCAAGGACACTTATCGCTGGCTCTTAAACGATCATCTCGATATCCGCATTCAGTATTCTATTTGGCTCCCGTCACACGCCAGCTGTTTTAAAATATAACTTTTTTTTTTAATACTCCGAATGTACCTGTGCCGTTTTGATATTGCTACCATTGCGTAATGTTCGATTCGATTAAAAATGATTTACGCTATCATTGCGGTCTTTGTGTACGGAGATCTGAAAGGTTCTATTTCTGGTCTGGAAGAGATCGCTGTTTACGTGATAAGACCGCCACATTGTGCATCTTAGATAGTTTTATAATAGTCAATTTGTATGTTTATATCTTTTTTATCTATACTTTTTTATTAATATTATAAATGTGATAGTTAATTAGTTAGATAGTCTGGCTTTGAATTTGATGAAATTTGGTATGAAACAAACATAGACTCCAAGAAAAGACGTAGGCTTTTTTGCCTAACACATGACAACCAAACCCCTAAAACGCGAGCGAATCCACGAGCGACAACTTGTGTACAATATTTTTTTTTTATATTTTGTCTGTCTTGACCCAAAAGGGTGATTTTAATCTGTCTCTATGGTATAAGTGATTATCTGCTTATCTTTATCTGTGTGCAGTTGTTGTTGTTAATACAATTTTTTTATCAGTTTTCATATGAGATATAATTAGATGACCTCTAGTTATATAATTAGCTTCTATGTTTTTAAACTCACATACATATTTCCACTTGTTTTCTGTACCTTGTACCTTATCGTATAGTAAATTATTTTATATTTATCTATGCCAATAAAAGATTTATAAGTTTCAGGATAGATTTAGTCAAGAATGTTGACTACTAATAAGATCATACCTATTGAGTGTTGCTATTAAAAAATAGTCCGTGAATAGAATTTTCAATTCTTGAATGAAAACTAAATTTATTACGCAACTATGCATTTCAGAACTCAAACGAGTTATAGTATACAGATATCATATCAACAGCTTTTCTGCCCACGCGTAGCGAACTCATATACATATATACTTTGTGCGAGTCGCAAGTGAATTTATAGAGATCGCTGATATTATCCCATTATAATATAAATAGATATTCCTTGCGTATTTTTCCGATGAGGAGATTAGTATTGTAAATAGAACTAATTTCAATTATAAACAAACAATATAGTCGTCAAGGAGGCGTTGCTTGCCTTCAGGTTAAAGGCATAAAATAGCGGTTCCTTCTCCTTGGAGTTAAAGGTTACTTTATACCAATTGTTATCAAATTAAGAGCACCAAACAGATAGACAAAGTTACTTTCGCATTTATAATATTAGTGTGTATCGATAAAAGCATTATAATTGTGTTTATTGGATTTTTTATTCCCTTGTCTTTTCTTTATTTATACTAATTAAAAGTTTCTTTATGCTTTCATTAATTATATACAACATGATGTTATAAAAGATTGGGTCCCTCTATTTGTGCTCGCTAGAGAGACCCAACCTTAAACATGCTATGTATACCGTAGTGGTTTTTGTTATACTTATTGAATAGCGAGTTACAGTGAAGGCTACGTTTAATTTGTGTTACTTTAACCAACTTATTTTCTCCTCGGCAATATCAAAGTTTTCTCCGAGATAACAGCTTCTGAAGTAGGATCTCTTAGTTAAAGTTAGATGGGATTGTATTCGATTACAGGGTGAACATAAAATCGGATATGTTCTGAGGAATAGGACGTCAATCAAAACTTTTTTACGTTACTTTAAATTAATGCGGTCATTTGGTAGAGTTTCTTTCGCCGGTTCTTCTCAGTTCAGGATGTTTCCTTTTCCGAAACGGTGGTAGTGTTTCATTTGACTGTCAGTAAGTGTAATGCTTCTGTCTTTCTATAGTTTTGAGTTCGTAACCAATGCTCAAACAAAGAATACTGAACTGACTAAGAATAATTATGGAATTAATTACTTTTCTTTTTATGACGAGAGGCATCCTTTGCTCAGCGATGGGATACTAACTGGCTATCGGTTGTCCAACGAAAAACATTAAAATTGATTCCCAATAAAAAATTGGCGAAAACTCTTTATTGATATATGTTGAAACTAGTTGTAGCCCGCGGCTTCGCTCCCGTTTTAGGAGGTTATTTGTCATGTGTTCCTTGGAGTTCAAATTTGCTATATACAAAATTTCATCAAATTTGGTTCAGTGGTTTGGTCGTGAAAGAGCGACAGACAGACAGAGATACTTTAACATTTATATTATTATAGAAGTAAAGATAGTATAGATGATATTTGAATTTCATAAAAATGCAGAACATTTCCACTAAAAATTAATTATCAAATCCATTTAAAAGCTCAAGCAGCGTCCCTTGAGTGTTGTACTCGTGCTAGACAAGTTTGACCTATTTACCAGCACGAGCGAAATGGCCTAAATTTCAAAAAAGGTGACCTTTTCATTTATTCTAAAAAGGTCGGAACTGTTTATTTCAATGAGACTATTAAAGCCTTTTTTGTATTTTAGAGCTGTATTCAGACGCAAAAGTTTGCCTCGTTTGCGTTTGCGTCGTACTCGATCCCTCCGGCCATCATTACGGTTATATAGGTCATGACGGCCTCCACACCCTCTTAACCTCTCGCTTTGATTACAGCTCTCGACTTCAGATCGAGATGTATTAAATTTGATACGACATGTTGATTTACTAAGCTCAACTATTTATTAAACTAGCGACGCGCCCCGGCTTTGCATGGGAGCAATGCTGATACTAAATATAGTAGAGTATGCCTAAATTTTATCAGCGTTTCTTAGTAAAGAAGAAGTTCTTAGTAAAGAAACACTAATAGAATTTAGATAATATAGTAATATTGTCCAAGTATTATGTACGAAAACCTTCCTCTCGAATCACTCTATCTATCTCTCTCTATCTCTATTAAAAAAAACCGACATCAAAATCCGTTACGTAATGTTAAAGACCTAAGCATACATACATAGAAATATACAGCGATAGGCGACTTTGTTTTATACTATGTAACGATAACACTATAAAACTAATAGTATCTGAGAATATTTTGTGCTAAAAATAAATTTCATATAAGAACTTCTTAGCAACTGAAACGTATTCGCTATAAAAAAAAGCCGGTGGCCGGTAATCACGTGAAAGACTATAGAAAATAGTCGTGACCTTGAACGGATGCCGAATCGAAAGAGAAAACCACTAACAAACTCGTGCATGTTTAACGAACGAAGCCAGAGTCGCTCGATACATCAAAGCTTTGGTTTGGTTTAACGGCTCTTGGACCGCGAACGGCGGCTCTGTTTACAATGCGCTTGCGCCGCATGATCCTTCGCTATAATAATCATACATTGTTTCACTGAAATATTTGTTAACGATTGCGTTATGATATTATTATTTTACTTAATTATAACTATAGTAGCGATTATGGATTAATATTTTTAGGGTGTTGGTTGTGTGTGTATGTGTAAGGCAAAAAAAGTAGCCTATGTCCTTTCGTGGATAAATTCATTTTAATTATAACTACTCAATGAAGATTTAATTTAAAATGAGTATTACAAGTAGTAATTAGGGTTTACTAGTTTTAGTGGTTGTTTTGTGTATTTGTAAGGCAAAAAAACTAGCCTATGTCCTTTTTTGGAGTTCAAGTTTGCCATACAACCAAATTTCATCAAATTCGGTTCAGCGGTTTTGTCGTGAAAGAACGACAGACAGACAGAGTGACTTTCATATTTAAAACATTAGTATAGATTGACATTTGTACTGTTATAGAAGTTCAACTAAATCTTAAACAATAATCATTCTGATGAGAAAAACTTTATCGAATGATTTGAGTCCATACATAATTCGTCTTTGATGACCCGTATAATCTTTATTAGTTTATAACAATCGTTTGCATCCGAATGGCATAAGAGCGATGTCACAGATTGTCTGAAAACCGATGCCTATGATTCATTGCTGCGAACGAGATTTCTCATTCATTATGAATGTAGGTCGTTGGCCTCAAACTTGCAATAACGCAAGGACAGTCACGTCTATTTTCTTTTATATGATTATTTATAACGTTCGTCCCTTTTATGTCGAATCGGGTCATCTCATTTCGCCTATAAGTAGGTAATAACCCGACAGTAGCATCTTTTATCGGGTCTCTAGATTATTATCTTTTATCTTTGATGCAGTTTAATTCGTAATTATACAAAGGTCTTGAATTCAAACGGTCAAGTTGTACAAATATACTATAAACGATTACGAACAGAAATGCAAACTAGAAAAATTATAAAAAACTAAGACTATAAATAATAAAATTACAGAGTCTGTTTGTTCATATACCCAATACATATGCCGAATTTGTTTTTTTTTCAATTTTTGTATCTTTGTCTGTTTGTTATCGCCGGGTAATCGCTAGAAAGGCTGGATCGATTTTACGGGACTTTCACTGGCAAATAGCTGATGTAATTAGGAGTTACTGAGGCTACAACAATAAATTTTTTATTAAGTCCAAACGCACACGTAGTCGCGAGGCCAGCTAGTTTATGTATAAAGATAGAGCGCCGTACTATATAACAACTAAAATAAACAATTTTTGCTGTCTTAGTGTGCGTGTAAGTTACTCTTGACAATCGCCAAACTTACTACTTCACTAGTTTGTGTGTACTTAGCGGAAAAGTATTGGCCACTATTATTTACAACGCGTTCTCACATTTAACAGTATATCCAGATATATCTTAGTAATCAAAGATAAAAAATACACTATCTATACATATAATAAAATTGCAGTGTCTGCTTGTAATATAAAAATAACCCTTTTTTTATTCAATGCACGGTACGTATACCAAAATAACATTTTTTACAATTTTTGTCTGTCTGTTTTTTCCGGATAATCTCTGGAACGGCTCGACCGATTTTGACGGGACTTTCACTTTCAGATAACCGATATAATAAGGAGTAACTTGTCTACAATAATATTTTTTTTGTTAAATTCAAACGCGGGCACGGCTAGTGTTAATATTTCCGTTCCTTAATCTCTATGTTAGAGGCCTATGCTGTTTGCCAAACTAATCGCGTTAATAAGACTTCGTTGCTGTTTTTTTATAATGTTCGTTCATTACCCTTGAGGTCGTTGCCTCATTATTGACAATGGCGTCACGACGGAACTTTGGTTTGTGATTTTCTAAAATGTTATCACTTTACATAAATTATGGAGTATTGTGTTATAAATCATAAATATATCCGGATTTGCTTTCAAACATTATATACTCTGTGTTAACAATATAAGGTACAACAAACAACAACAGCAGCCTGTAAATTTCCCACTGCTGGGCTAAGGCCTCCTCACCCCTTAAGGAGAATGTTTGAAACATATTTCACCACGCTGTTCCAATGCGGGTTGGTGGAATGCACATGTGGCAGAATGTCTATGAAATTTGTTATATGCAGGTTTCCTCACGATGTTTTCCTTCACCGCCGAGCACGAGATGATTATGATAAACTCAAATTTAGCACATGAAAATTCAGTCGTGCTCGCCTGGATTGAAACCGCAATCATTGGTTAAGATACACGCGTTCTAACCACTAGGCCATATCGACGCTTAGACATCTCGAATATAAGTTAATCAATAATAAAATAGTTCATTTTAATCAATATCCCTGAATATTGAAAAAAATATTTTTATCTTTTCTGATCCAAACTGATTGGATATATAAATAGAATCTTTTTATATATCTGAACTCGTTATGAATTTTTATGTATTATTTATTGCTGTAATTTCAGCGCACCGACTTTTATAATTAAAGGTTTTTTATTAAAACATATGTTATGTTTTTGTTTTTAATTATATTTTAACGCCGTTTCGTCGTCTTTAAATATAATTAAGATTTCATGTGTTTTAACGATTACGAATAATGATAAAAAAATTATATTTCTTCTATAACCTAAAACGTTCTTGTCCAAATTTAAACGATTACTAGCTTTAAATAACAATTATTTCATTATAACAAGTGGTTACATAAGCAATACCCGTTTATTTTACACACGCTATAAATATATATTTTAAAAGAAATACATATAAAGCTCTACTTAAAAGTGTTATGCGGTTATTATTTATTTGATCTCAATAATTCAAACACCTTTCAGTAATATCTATTAAGGTTAATTACTGGATTCCAAGTATTGAGAATCAGCCAAAAACGAAAAGCATAAGTGCGATCTTAGTATGATATGTGTTATAGGTGACTTTAAGTAAAGGCGCTACAAGGCAATTTGGCTTAAACTCAAGATAAAACTTCCTATCCTTTTTAACCATACGAATAAGAAAGAAATAGCAGTACTTCTACTACTGAAAAATTTTAGTTTAATGTAAAGATTGGATAACGAAAAAGAAAGGAATAGCAATTCTTCTATTAATGAAAAATTTAAGTTTAATATAAAGATTACACATATGTATGTTGGATTGGACGTACAGCACGAAGTACAGCTTAGTAAATCATCCATTCGAAGGTCACGGAAGCAAGTCTTGGACGCATATGTTGTACGTCAAAGGTACAATTTTTATTCACACGAGTACATGAAAATGTGAAACACGATCTAAAGCACGCAAGAAACGTCGTAAATCATTCAATTAACGGTGATAAATAATACCGACCGCGAATGTTATGAGATATCGTATGCGAAGACCGGCGGAACTAAGGAGCTGACCACAATTATTGGAGTTTAGAATCACTTTAAAATACAGAATTAAATATATCCATGAAACTATAAAGCTGTGACGAGACGTGATGGACACGTAAACAAGAATTGGGTTGAGGTTTATCAATTTGAAATTAAGTAAACAAGTTTAAGGAGGAAATATGTGTTCGGTGCGTGATATATCTTGTAAATTTGAAATAAAAGAAACCATACATTATAGGTCTAGTCAACTGGTTGTCGCATGCGGCTTTAGTTATATTTTAGGGGTTGGTTGTCAGATGTTAGGTATAACCTATCTCCTTCCTTGCAGTTAAAGCTTTTGCTTCAATACAAAATTCATCATATTCGGTTCAGAATTTGGCCGATAGACAACAATATACAGAGTTACTTTTGCAGTTATAATATTAGTCATATAATTATTAGTATTGATGACAACACATTTACTTATAGGGTATTTACAATTGAAAAAAAAGCAATGCAATTGTGATTGCATTGCTTTTTTTTCATTATCACTATTTCAAATGTCTGTAGTTATCTCCCTATCTGTTTTCGAGGAGAAAACGTAGAGCTACCCCAAGACGTTCGCTGTTCCAATTCGGATTAGCGAATACACGTGGCAGATTCACGACGTAAAGGTTTCCTCACAATGTCTTCCTTCAATCACGTGGATATGCTGTCTATAAAATGTATATTCAACTAAAAAGTCGCGAGTTATACAATAATCTTCAGAACTCGTAAGTAAGACAACAATGGGTTAGTATACTGGCAGTTTAAAAATAATAAACTATTCGTTAAAAACATCTGAAGAAATAAAGCAACGTTACGTTTATTGGAACTTTAAACCGCTATAAACATAAAGGTTGACCTTGGCACACCTATAACAACGTTTTTAATCAGGCCAAGTTTATGATTAATGACCTAAGTGGATTAGATGGTGTCACATCCAGTTATAGACAGTGACACCAGAACCGCCCGCAGTGCACACTCAGCCGCGCCTCTATTGTCACAGTATTGACGATATCGAAATTGCATCAGCTATAATGACGAAATAATAGTACGCGTCACTTCGAAGACCTGATGGACCAATCCCAAATTAATGAATTCGGGCTTATTAATAACGATAAAGCGACGTCAAAACATAGACTTACTTCGTAATCTATAACTATATACAAAAGAAACAAAATCGATAGTTTAAAAAACATGGTTTGGGTTGGTTTGAAACAAATATCATCTAGGATCTATGATTTCTTTGCAGGCAGACATTTATTTCTAGATATCTAATAGCAGGCAGTAGATCAAAAAGAAATCTCATAATTGGATTGTAATGCTGGTAATATAATTCTGCAGGTGCGCTAAAGGGGATTAGAGAAAGAATAAAAGTGAGAGCTCGATTCAAATTCAGTTTATTTCATCTTTAAATATTAGATTGAAAATCAGCTGAAGTAATTATTACCGGCCAGTAGCAGGCAACTCTTTGGTAAAATACATATAAAATACTTTTTAAAAGAGATTAAGTCAACTGATAAAATTAAACATGCACAAATACAAATTAAAGATAAGAAAAAACACCAGACAATTAAAAATAAGACACCAAAACCTCGGAAAATATATAATAAAAAATATATAAAAGTTCAACTCAGACAAATCAGGGATCCAATTCGGTAGTACCTTCCCGATTATATTCTGACCCAACTTCAACTTCACTAACTGAGGCATAATAAGTAGTCATCTTTCTCCTACCCTTATCCAAATATTATTTGGGGTCAGCGCCGCATTTCTTCACCTTCTATACTTCTCTGTTGGACGTCATCTCACAAGTAACATTCTTTCTAACTATATCTTCTTACAATCCATTCGACTTCTCTTTGGCCGTCCTCTACCTCTATATCTATCCAAATAATATAACAACAACAACAACAACATCAGTCTGTAAATTCTCACTGCTGGGCTAAAGGCCTCCTCTCCCTTTGAGGAGAAGGTTTGGAACATATTCCACCACGCTGTTCCAATGCGGGTTGGTGGTATACAAATGTGGCAGAATTTCTATGAAATTTGTCACATGCATGTTTCCTCGCGATGTTTTCCTTCGACGCTGAGCACAAGATGAAATATAAAGACAAATTAAGCACATGAAACAGCGGTGCTTGCCTGGGTTTGAACCCGCAATCATCGGTTAAGATGCACGCACTGGGCCATCTCGACTCCCAAATAATATAATAAGTGGTATTATATTTATTTATATCAGTTAGTATATGATGCCGATTATTTTTTAATCTATTTTTTTTTGCGTTTATAGAAGTTTGTAAAGTACTCGGCTGAACGGCGGTTGAATACGAATAGTATTTTACGATCTATCGTTTCTATGCGTAATCATGTTATCTGTTCATATAATATTGACGCGTACTATGATTACATTGTTTGTACAAATTCTCATTTTTGTTTCTATTTCAAATTATTCATGCATCTAGTATTTTCCTGCTTATAATTAATTACCGTATAGCCTTATCTCTGAGTACAGTGCTACTGTGTAGTAAGACATCGAGAGTAACTAAATAATTATAAAGATAATTAAAATTTACTTTACTATGCCATCGTTTCTTATCAAGAATGTAATTGTCAATGTGTTTGTTTCCAAAATTTCCGGTTTTGTGATTGTATATACTTGTATTACAAAACTAAAACGAAAAAAACGGCTAAATTTAAGCTCGGGTTCCATCGCAGGACACTAATTATAACAAAAAAAACAGCATTGCAAATCTGTTTATTTGAAAAGAACAACTATGCGAGTTTCTTGTCTTTTCTTCTCTCTGAAACTACTTCTACTACTACTTTCCCAAACGCTGGCAGTATTTATGTATCGAAGATTCAAAAACGCTTTATTGTGAAGATTTATTTGATTCATAGGAATTAGTAATGTTCCCTAAAGCTTGTGCTAGGATTGGGGACAACAAGAATCGAATCTGCGACTTTTTACATCGCTATGCGCTCTATAAACCATTGCGATATCGACAATTACTTTGTATATTTAATTTTTATAGTAATTTTGTTTTAACATTACGATCTTTTTTTGACTACCGGAAACTCGAACCCAAACTCAAATTCCTTTAATCGATATGGAAGCATTAAACTTATTGATAGTCAAATTGATCATTACGACCGGTTCGGAAAAGAAAATACCCTGACCCGAGAAGAGTTGTCAAAATTAGGCCAGCTGGTCTTTTTTAGTGTCAAAGAGTCTGTCGTAATCTAAAGGAACTCTCATTAGTCGCCTATCGTGTCTTCCTACCTAACGTTAATTTAAAACCAGTAACAATTCCGATTGAAGTAAAACTATTAATGTTGCTGTAATAATAAAATTTCAGTTGTCTGAGTTCCTTGTTTATGACGTTCGATTTATTCCGATTGGAGTATTTTATCTTCTAAGAATTTGCCTCAAAGTGTAACCTTGTCGAAAAAGATAGTACGTTGCTTGTACTTGTAGTCACACTGGCTCATTCAATATTCAAACCGGAACACAACAATACTGAGTATATTACTGTTTGTCGGTAGAATATGTGGCACCTACACATACGGGCTCGTACAATGTTCGACCACCTATTTATAGTATCAGTGTTTTGGTGTTTATTAAATAATTCCATCAATTTATTTATTAGTAAGATTGGGAGCGTGTGTTCGTGCACGTAGACATCGAGGGCATTTTACTTCCAATGTAAGATAGATATTGTCAGTAATGGCATCTTATTAACTTACTATGCACTTATCAAATGTTGAATCTTCAGTATAGGAATATTTTGAGAAGTTTGCCCTACATATATATGCCTATATATGTATAGATGTATGTAAAATGAAAAGCATACATACGTCAATAAATATATCCTTCAAACAGGTACTGCTGCTTGGCCATAAAGTTTTACTAATCTACGTCATTCGAATTAATACTTATTCTTTGATTCCGTTAAAAATCTTCCTTAAAGGCCGGCAATGCACCTGCAGTCCCCCTGGTGTTGCAGATGTCCATGGGCGGTGGTTACCTATATCTTAAAAAAAGCAATAAATAACTCCTTATTTATTTAGGGTAATGTCAGATTTTTATGAAATTTAATTGTATTCGAGTTTGAATCCCAAGTAGATAGGCGTTTTTTTGGCAAAACCTCTTACGTAATATATTTGACTAATATGTTATAATTAGATATTCTGTACTAAAATATTAGCATTTGCTATCAGTCTCAACTTTTATTGGTGATATTTAAGTGATAATGTTTCATTGATATTCCAAAAATAGATTTCGATTATCTGAATTACATGTGACTCATTATGTCATAATTAACGTTCGTTATTTAAATTTTTTAAACATGTTAATAAAATTTACATTTTGGTTTTATAATTTTCGTATGCTATTTGCTTTTCGTCGTATTATTCTATCTTCTTAATATACTTTTGTTTGTTACATAATTACGTTCGTATCATTATATTCATTAATTGCATATGTTTGCTGTTTATAAATCAGTATCGAAAACCTAAAAATAAGACCTTAACCGATAATAAGCCTATTGTTATGAATTTGAATTGAATTAAATTAATGTTCACCTTCTATTCTAACGCAATAGGATGTGTTTTTTTTTTTTTTGAGTTGAGATATTTATTTGTAGATCTCTACCTAATGTGATCTCCGGAAATATAATCCAATTTAAAAAAACGTTTTATATAACATTATATTTATATCAAATCAATTTAATTATTAATAAATTGCACCCGCGCGAAGTCACGTTCATCACGGTAGCATGTGATCTCGTGGCGCCCGCCGAAAAGACTTTGAGGATATCGCTGGTTTTTTGGAGAGCTTCCTGAGCACCATCTAGTCTTAAAGACTTCCACTTCCAACGCACTTTTCCAGCAAGATAAAACAGGGTCATCAGATAATAAAATCATAAACAAAAAATATAACTACAGAATACGTTAATATGAAAATACTACATAGAACAGTAGAGATGTTTTTGTTACCTACTTAATTAACTTGTGGTCTGCTATAAGTATGTGCTAATGATAAAGTGTACAGTGTTTAAATTGTCTGTAATTTATTATGCAGGATAGTAACGACAATTACAACTGTATTACGTCACGAGATAATCCACTTTAAGGAGAGCGCTCAATGAAGATTTTTTTTAATAGCTGATAGTATCGTCATTATCTGCAATGATATTTTATCTCAAGTTACGTCACGTTGAGATATTCGTACCTGTATAACTTTTTTTAACATAATACAGTACACAATTATTAACAAAAGAGTCATTAAATATAGTTTAATTTTTCATTTTCGACTTTATTTTTCAAGTCTTATTAAATGCTTGAAATTTAATTTTTTACCGTTTTAAGAAGTGTTTTATCCAGTGTTAGGTTTTGATATTATTTTCATCGAAACTGTTTCTTTGATGACAAATCATAATCAAGAACCATATCATGATTTAATGTCATTTAAGTAAATTCGATACTTTCATCGTCTTTTAGTGTAAATACTACATACTAAACTTTTCGGTTGTTATCTTTAACTTAAAGTTGAATCAAATGGAAAGAAAAGATTACAAAAATCTCAATACAAACAACAAACTCGAAATAATGAAATGAATAAATACTAAATATTGAACTGATCCATCAAAATTAAAAGAAATGTCTTCCGCCCGCCAATTTTTTACAATAGTAAAACGTGCCGTCTTAATCCTATTATATATAAGTAGTAGTAGTAGTAGTATAGTAGTAATGAATTTATACACATGGGTGATATAAATTCATTAAAATTTATTGATGCAATACTTCGCACCGGTAAAATCCTGATACTAAATATACTACAAAAGATGTGTTTATTTACGACATCACATTTGAAACTTCTATAATTATAAGTTTTTCTTTATTATATTGTCTTGTATTATATATTGTTTTATACCTAATGATAGCTAATCAAATAGCATATTCGCTTTTTCGTCCACTTATATTTTGTAATGACACGCCAGAGTAATAAAATTATAAGATTAACGGCTTTCGATTTGTTCATACTTTAGTGCTCAGTCATATCACATCGTTCACGCGTTAATTATTTGGGAATAAGCCAACGTATTGTCATAATTAAATGTTTGCGAATCCATTGCGTGATGGACACGTTTGAATAATTTGTTATGTAACAGTTAGACCGACGTGGAAATTAAATAGCCTTTTGTAAATGATAACCACTTTCCATATGTATTATTAAGAAACATCATTTAAATCGTTATTACGCTGCTAACCTTAGGGTCTAAAATCACTTGGCAAACTGGAACACAACAAAACTAAGCATTGCTCTTTCCCTGTATAATATCTGATGAGTAAGTGGTACGTACCCAGACTTGCATAAAGTCCTATCACCAAATAAATAGTAATATTTAACAAACATCTTTCAAATGTCAAATAACTAATGGTAGAGAGATAAATCAGTGTTTAATTCACTCGCTAAACAATGAAGCCGTTAATTATATATTTCGTTTTAAAATGTATTTTTAGCATGCTTTGCAATTGAAAGATATCATTTCATTTTTTATGTTTTTATGCATTTTTAAAACAGTAAAATGTGTTTCATCCACAAGTTGCAAAGGTTACGCATAAATTCATTGAATATATGCAAGAAACTAGATCATATCACATTCTAAGAAATGCAAGAACTCCAAATGATTGTTCAGAGCGATGATTATGATATGTATATTGTTACCATTTTAATCATCTTAAAGATTTATAAATAAAATATTAGTCACAATTCATATCGAGTAGGTATAATAATATAAAAATTAATAATTGAAGCATAACTTTGTACCCCTCTATTTACCAAAAATACGCGGACGGGGGTATTTGATATTTAGATATTTTTTTTAAACTATGCATTAGAAATACATTTAAATATTAAAAAGAAAAGTACGCACACACTGAAATATTTAACACATACACGTGTACGTATATACTGACCAATGATAACACATTTCATATGATGAAATCAATGGCATTTTTTTACATTTGATTTTTTATTGTAATAGTGACAGGGTACCGTATAAGAGCCGAGAAGGCCTAATTGTCAAAACACATACGACATATTAGGGGTTCAAACCTAGGCAAACACCACAGAATTTTCTAGGACTTAATTTGTGTTTATAATTCATCTCGTGCTCGACGTTGAAGGAATATGTCCTGAGGAAACCTTCATGTGTGTGAAAAATTTCAACGAAATTATGTCACGTGTGAATCGAACATTGGAGCAGAGAGGTGGAATATGCTCTAAACTTTCTCCTTGGTGGGAGAGGAGGCCTTAGCCCAGTAGCGGGAAAGTTACAGGCTGTACATGTTGTTGACAGGGTATGGTCCAGTTGAGCCTAATTTTTCCTACGTATCTTTCAAATCAACGCATCTTATATTTTATTAGCAATGAATCACGGTCGAATATCGAGCAATGGGCGACCACTACTATCGTAATTACATAAATTCATTGATATGAGAATTATAGCAATCATGAATTCTTAACTTATTATACTGGCTTATTTGTATTGTTGAAATATCATTAATTGATAACGGTTTGTTGATTAATATTTCGTATTAATTACCAACTTAAGTCATATTTAATTTAATCTCAAGATATACGAGATATCCCCCACTATAGACCAAATTGAAATCTTAGACCTAACTCACTAAGAAGATTTTTTTGGAAATTTAAACTTCGTGGATGAAATGGAAGAGGATGACCTACTTATGATTTTTACCCGTTCGTTAAACGGCCCGAGAGCTAGTATTTTAAATGTGGGTTAAGACTGTCTCGTTATATGTTGTTATACGGCAATAACTCAAGACTTGACTAACTGCAAGAAAATGTATCTGTGCTTTTTAAGCTAATTTCTTAATATAAATTTATACTGAGAATTTATAATAAGTAATGACCCATTGTGTTCAAATTTGTGAGTTATTTAATATGATATAATAAAGTTATTCTTGTGAATGTTCTGTCATGTCATACATTTTTTTTATCATAAGTCTCATAGTGCAATGATCTAAGGGTCGTCTAGAGATTTTAAAAGTAGCAGGATCTATCCTGACCACCACTCTTAACAATAGCTTTGTGTTTACTGTAGGGTAAATGGGCATATTAGTGATTCCATATATTTGGGCATTGTTGTTAAATAAATGTGTAATTGTGTATGCATAATCAAAATTGATGTAACCTTTCGAATCTCAAAATAAAGACCTGAATTAAAACATCGTCTCCTTTTGAGAAAGACTATGAAGTCTGTTCCACCACCCTGCTTACTATAATAGAATGCAATATCAATGCTTATCATCAAGATGAATTATAAAATTAGTGAAGAATACGAAAGTTCATTAGTGACCCAGCAATTTCTGATGAAGATTCATATGTTTGAATTACTTAAATCCCTGCTAATCCCTAATACTTGGTGGTAGGGCTTTGTGCAAGCCCGTCTGGGTAGGTACCACCCACTCATCAGTTATTATACCGCCAAATAACAGTACTCAGTATTCTCAGTATTGTTGTGTTCCGGTTTGAAGGGTGAGTGAGCCAGTGTAACTACAGGCACAAGGGACATAACATCTTAGTTCCCAAGGTTGGCGGCACATTGACAATGTAAGGAATAGTTAATATTGCTTACAGCTTCATTGTCTATGGGTGATGGTTACCACTTACCATCAGGTGGCCCATATGCTCGTCCGCCAACCTATATCATAAAAAAAATCCCTTCATATAAAAATGGTTAACAATTATTATTTTTTATAAACAACGCACATTTGCCATTAAGCCTTTAAACACATAATACCAGTTACTGCAAATAATATCTCAGACCTGTCACTGAAACCGCGTGTTTTCATTTTACGTCGCCTCTATTCCATTTACAATTTACGACTCTCGTTTCATATAAAAGTCGTAAACGTAAATGATAAAACGTTTATCGACATTGTTGCTTTCTCCTAGAGCTGTCAATGGCTTGTTCGTCTAGCGGCTGGTGCCGTTGACGAGTAGCGTCGTTAAATTGACGACGGTTCCGCAATAAAACACAAAGGATCTGAACCGCAGACGTTTCAAATTTATAATGCAAAAAAACCTTTTACAATCTACGTTTTCATAATATGCGACTTTATTGTTATTGTCGCTACCATAAATTAAATAGAAAATAGCTAAACTAATAAACAAATAACAATGTTTTCACGATGTTTTCTCAACAACCGAAGAAGATGCATCTATAAATATAATGAAATTGGAGAATATTTTTGTCATATTAAAATACTACCTACAAATTTTACTAAATGCTCGTATATTTGTACATGGTACATATTATAACAAAATAACATTCTTTACAATTATTGTCTGGCTGTTTCTTATGGCTAATCTCTGGATTGGCTAGAGCGATTTTGAAGGGACTCACTGACAGAAAGCTGATGTCAAAAGGAGTAATTAAGTCTCGGGCACAGCTAGTAATAGAAAACAGCTTGAACCCACACTCAACGAAGACAATTCACGTGCTACCAGTGGATTATCTGGTCTTACCTTAATCAAAAATACGTCTCTACCATTCAAAATTAGATACGTATATTCGTCGATCAATAGTTGCATTGATGAATTACGAACACGCTACGCTAAGTCGAGGTCACGATTTTAATTACCTCTCATTCACGAGAATAACTCGTTCAATAATCGGCCTTTGACCTATCGTAGGACATTCGTACGTTTGCACTGAACGCATATTTGTTTCCTAAATAGAAATTACATTACGGTTACCCCCCCCGACTTCGATGATTTATCGATCTCGGCTTCCAAACATTAAATGACGTGACGTGTATCGTTTCTCTGCCAAGTTTTGCATGTTTGTTTCGACTATTGTTTTATTTAATACGGGATATTTTGCCAAGATATACTATTTTTAGACGATTTTCTATTTCGTTAAATAATTAAGATCTCCCAATGTGAGTCAAAAGACACATTATCAGTCAACGACCTCGCATTGTCAATATATAACACATATAAAGAATCCATGAATAAATTAATTTCACAACCTTGTGTGTTTATTTGGGTATGGTTTAAAAAAAAAAAATTCAAAGCAAGTATCAAACGTCAAATAAATCAAAGTATACTTGTATGTGCGTATTTCACGCCTGCTTTACATTACTTTCTCCTCTAAATATGGTAATTTACTGTACATCAAACGATGCATAACGGTTGTGCGATCGGCATTGTTTGTGGGACTCGTATGCGCTGTCCGAACGTGTATTACATTATGTTCGTGTATTGCTTTTGGGAAACTTCCATGAGCCACACCGAACAGGTTCATGAAAGTTGAATATAGCAATACTGATTGTTATAAATGTTGTCTGTAAGAAATATTAACCATTTCTGATATCGCCCATGCGACACCAACCTTGGAAACTCAGATGTTATATCAATTGCACCTGTTATTAAACAGGAATATAACAATACGAATTGCTGCTTAGCGGTAGAATATATTATGAGTGTGTGCTACCCAACGAGACTGGTTTTTCCAAAACCTACAACTAAGTAGTAGTATTCTGCTTTTAAAGGTTATTGTGGGGGCTGAGTGCCTGTGAAAGTACAATGGTCAAAACAAACTAAGTCGTGTTAAAAACTAGTTACCGCCCACGGCTTCACTCACGTTTCAGTGGTTTGGTTATCATGTGTTACTCAAAAGAAGTATCCTATGTCCTTCCTTGCAGTTGAAATTTGCTTCATACCAAATTTCATAAAATTCGGTTCAGCGGTTTGATAGAGAAAGAGCGACAAACAGACATAGTTACTTGGACAATTATATTCTTAGTATAGAAGTATAGTTAAGTAAGCAATAGACGATTCTTTCCCTGGCAATGTATACTGGTGACCTCACCGTAACGTTTGCTTTCTCCTACTAATAAAATAAACTTTATTTATAATCAATAATATATACACTGCGTTATATTCCTTGTTTATGACAATATCGGCATACAATTACGGTAAGGAGTAACAAAACGCTGGGTGGTGATGATAATAAAAGGCAGGCAATACGTGCGGCAATAATCCAAACGAGATAGGTTTTATAAGCCAATCAATCATTTATTGCTTTGTCTCGTCTCCTGCACGTGACCACGTACTCCTTATCTGATAAGGAGCCATAAATTTGTGTCGTAATGTAACATTAATGGTTTATATATTTTGGAATTTATGTTCACTTATATGACTTATTTGTTGTTCGCTGTTTACTGTCGATTGCATATTATTGTTCATATAAATCAAATTGAATAGCATTTCTCATTTAGTTTATGGATTGAAATATACGAGAAGATTCATTTTCAGATCTGATTATTTACAATATGAAGACATGATACGTGACTTTACAATGTCGATGAAAGTTATACCTTTTTTAATTGATTATCATAAATCTATCATCGGTTCTGAATAACATATTAGAGCATCCAGTGATACACAATTTAGTCCTATTTTTAACACCAAGATCATAATAATGCTGGTATAAGATGATTAATATGATACTCTAAAAGTCGTTGAATTTGTAATATCCTTTAATACACAAACTTTTTTCTTAACGTTACTACTAATATATAAGATAACATTAATGAGATAAATATATGTAATAGCAGCCTCGCCATCAGATATTCTTCCGTCAAATAACAGTACTCAGTATTGTTGTGTTCCGGTTTGAAGGGTGAGTAAGCAAGTGTAACTACAGGCACATGGGACATAAGATCTTAGTTCCCAAGGTTGGTGGCACATTGACGATATAAGGAATAGTTAATATTTCTTACGGCTTCATTGTCTATGGGTGATGGTGACCACTTACCATCAGGTGGCCCACACGCTCGTCCGCCAACCTATACCATTAAAAAAATGTTAAAAGCAATAAAAATGTGGTCATATTGAGTAAAATATACATATTTTTTGTATATGTGATCTAGTTACGACTAGTATAATAATTGGCATTTTATTCAACGATTAATTGGAAACATCGGTTCATCTGCAGAAACACTCTACTCGTAAACATACGAAGAGCACTGTAAATATCTAAAGTTGTTTATTGATACAATGTTTCCGGTCGAGTTTATCTGTTATTCGATGTTTCTGCTCTAATTGATCAGAAAATTGGAAAGGTATCAAATGTTACACAACAATTTGATGCTACATCAATGCCAAATATAATTGACGTCGTTTTGAAATTTAAAGGAAGAAGTGCGAATGTTGTTCATTCGCATCATCAAAGAGTCGAGAGCATACGCTCTGATCGATCTGGTGTTAAAATGGCTTATATCAGTAACCCTTAATTTTTATCATAACAGAAATGACGATCAGTAGTTGGTTGTAGGTTGTGATGTTAGCATTATCAACAAATATAAACTGTTTTTTTAAGTATTTGAAAAATGGCAAAATGTGATGCACTTCACTCACTACTTTGATCCTTTTGTCACTAGACAATTGATGTTGTTTTGAAATTAAAAAGGAAGAATTATACGAATGAATAACGATAATGTTCGTTTGTTTACTTCTGTTAATGTGATATCGCGGAAAGCAGGAAAGGTTAGATGTCACACATAAGGAAACAGAGAATGGTACGTGCTCGATTGTATGTACGTCAAGTAAACATTAGGCGTTTATTACCAATAAAATTATTACAGGAACAATGACAAGACTTGAATTAAAACTATCTTAATGGTAGTGTTAGGAGCCGCCATATATTTTAGCGCCAAACGCCAATTTTTAAGATTGGTGCGAATTGTTTCGATCAACATCTCAAAATCTTAGTTCCCAATGTTGATGGGCCATTGGCGTTAAAAGGGATGGCTTATCATTAACTTACCGATTTAGCAGTTCGCTTAATTATTTAAAGAAAAAAAAACAGTGTTGAGATTTCTCGTACAAAATGAATCAGCTAATAAATTGAGTTGTTAGTTGACTTGCAACGCCAGTAAGGTTTTATTTATACATAAACATTTGGTTGTATCTTTTTTTAAACTAGCATCGCATCGTTGACGTCACGACTTTCGGTTTCGAGTAAAAAGTCAACAATTAAATCAGTGTTGTTAAGAAAAACCAGCTCGATAAATACTAAGAGAATGATTCATTTGCGAGGCTAACGTGATCTATTCAAATACTGCGTAATTATATTAAAGAGTTTTTTTTTCTTTTATATCAATATAAAACTTACTTTGTTTCGACGACAAATAGGCCTTGGACAATTGATTGAGAAAATGACCGTCGATAAAAAAAAAAATCTTATATCTCAAATGCTCTACTAATCTTGGTTAATAACATGTTAGGTCCGTTGTCCATGTAGTTATACTAGCTCACTCACTCTTCAAACCGGAACAAAACAATACTAAGTATTGCGGTTCGGCGTTAGAATTAGTCGTATGAATATAAAAGTCATGTCATGATTGATTGTTACAAGTACTGGTATTAACGTAAGCATTATAGATGACGATTTTTATTAGATAGATACAAGTACAGAGGGCCTAGCCAAGTTACATTCGTTTCGTATCGAATGTCTTTCTACAATCGTTAACGCTTCGGCGTAAGCGATTATAGAAAACGATAAGTAGCTAGCCAAATTGACACGACTGAGTCGATCGCTCATTCTACAATGAACTTAGAAAAAACCTACACTTTAATCTATGGTTAGCGTTCTTACTAACGTCAAATTAACATAAAAGTTGCATTTGTAAACTTTATACGCAAGATAAACTCTTGTTTTAATTTGAAATTTGGAAGAATTTGTGATATAATAAGTAAATGAAGTAGGGTGGGTGCATGTAATTAGTAATTCCTTTATGACAATTTTCCATTGCGGAACGTAATTTAACATTACTGTGACTCGAAATTATATATTATTATCCTGCTTAAGGATAAAAGATACCTTAAATGATGTGATAACTTTTATAGAATGGAATATAAATCTTAAGAAAGCCCAGAAGAATTTGCAGCTTTATTGGAATTCATGAAAAGGTACGATAATTATTAGTTATTTCATAAATATCTTTCTTTATTTGAAAATTTCTAATACTTTAACACTTGAAAGTTTGAAACATAAACAATGATGTGATATGCGACACGAACTAATATTACCATTTACGAAACAAACAAAACATAATTGTATTTTATTTTTTACTTATTCAATATACCCTTTACTTTTCTAATAGTTTTAACTTGTTCTAGTTTTGGCAATATAACGAGGCCCCAGCAAGAGACTCAAGGCCGAATTAAAACAGACTGACTGTGGCTGGAATTAGAAGAATTATTAAGCTTCATGTGTGTGGAGTAGTAATAAAGCTAAAAGAAAAAATGTGGAAATACCTTATGGCATAAAAACCACTTTAAAATTATCATTTTACAGTTTTCTATTATTATCATTAATTGACTTCATTGTAATCAATCAGTTATGAGTTTCTTGCTTTGTTTTTTGATTTTTTAATTCGTGAAATTCTTCTTTGTAATATATAAGAAATCCTATTTCACCTGCAGTTTTTTATTTTTGTCCTTATGTACATACCTCTACTAAATTATATAAATATTTTTTAATAATGGATTTTGTTTGATTATAAATGTAAATGTTTTCATTTATATAATAAAAAAATTGGTTGTAATAATAAATTTGTTTTATTATTAAATACATTACATTCAAAATAAAAACTGGACCTGTTTAAAATACAATCACTATACTTATTATTAATAAATACAATGAATAACTTATTATTTAGATAAGATTAATTAAGTAAAAAGTACATAAAAAGTTAATTTGTAATTAGGAAATGTAAAATAAAATCATATCATATAATCATAGAGGTTAAATAAACTAACTATATCCTATTCAATAAACAACTTAGCATGGCTATTCTTAAGATTCACTTTGGTTACCTACAAAGGCAATGGGTGTGGGATCTTGCATAATTTTATCATCTCCATTATCATATGCAGCGGTAAGTGGTTGGTGTGGTGGTAAGACTAGGTTGCAAAGCTATATCTTATAATACACAACATGCCATTTTAAATTTTGATAGCTACATGAGGACAATAGTGAAGAACCCTGTCTCTAAAGCAAAGATCTCCACTGTGCTTTGAGTAATACAAAACAGCACTCTTGAGCTTGCACATGCATTTGAGTGTATCTTCCCTAAAGTCATGAACGGCATTGAGGATAGTTGTCATCGGCCAAGGGTGTTGTGGATATCCAGACTCACCTGAAAAATAGTTTAAAATTTTAGCTAGTCACAAGTAAACTGTTATAGATTGGATGAATTACACCGGAAGAGTCAAAGCTTCTTAGTAACCTTGTAAATTAAAATGTTATGTTTATTAAATGCACCTGATAATTTAAATATTGTAATGTTCAATATTTACTCTTATAAATGCTGTATCTTGTTGAGTTTTCCTATACATGATCCATTTTTCTATGATAGCAGTGGTTCAAAGCATTAAAAACTTCTAATGCATGCATAATCCATTGGGCAAGATGATTGACACCATCATTTCGCTGATCCTTTAGTTAGGAAACTAAATGTGCACAGCACCTACAAAAACACAAAAATTAAGGAAATTAAATTTATGATAGACATGTCCAATAAAACGATATACTATATTATAGAATATTTAATATTGCAATATTTAGTATTTTTTGGTATTTATGATATTATTATTATATATTTATGTACACAAGATATAGAATAATATATATAAACATACTTATACTCAATAATATGTTAAGTGTGAATGAGTTCATTATTACATGAGTAAGTGTTGCGACTGCTGATAGTCCATAATAATTATAAAAAAATTATCAGTCAGATTATGAATCACTTACCTTAACTTTAGAAGGAATCTCTTTTGTTCCTTTTGACGAAATCTTGTGTCGTATCGTTCACGACAAGGGCTTCGAAAATAGTTTTATCTAGCCAAAAGTATTTTCTTCTTGCACTGATGATTTATGTTTTTTTTTACGCCAAAGCCGCACTTTTTCATTACGAGCACACCACAACATATTTAAAGTATGCATTAAAAAGGTAAAAATGTTTTAAAATTAGGTTTAATAAACAAAACACTTGTCGGT
This sequence comes from Vanessa cardui, assembly GCF_905220365.1. NCBI lineage: Eukaryota > Metazoa > Arthropoda > Insecta > Lepidoptera > Nymphalidae > Vanessa > Vanessa cardui. The sequence goes on from NC_061129.1 coordinate 2,453,875, forward strand.
CATCATATAAGACGCCATTTTTTTAGCGTTAACTATTGGGTCTTAAAGATCGCTTAGTTATCGATCATAATCTTCGAAATCTTTTCGTCCGCGCTTGTCAAAACTGCAACTTGGCTACCATTTTGTATGGAGTTAGCGATTATCGTTGTAGAAACGATTACATTCAATTCTATCACTTTGAACGATTGTCAACTTGTCTACGACTTTTCTATTCGTTTGTTTTGACCACGTGACTTAGCGTTGAGATGACGTCATGCCCATACATTTGTTTAGTTTTCTATTAGCGATTACGATTGTAGAATGTCAACTTGGCTAAGCCCTCTGATAGCGTATCTTGAAACGGTCTCGGATGAAGACTTGATACATTTTTCAGTGGCTCGGGTGAACGCTCGACGATCGCGAGTCGTTCCACTTCTGAGTTTCATTTATTCATAAGCACAGCGCCAGTCAAGCTACGACCTCCCGTTTGTACGTTTATTTTTATTCATTCAAGGGTCCGTTAAACGTCATAGTACTTTTGAATGCATCAGTGTACTGAAGAGGTTTTTGTTTCCGACACGGCAAAAAATGTATTCAAGTTAAGATGATCGTTAACCTAGTTAAGATTTAATATTGCGATTAAAATATTTATTTATAAGAATAATTTAGATTAAAAAAAAAAATGTTTGACGGACCCCTGTTTTCAAACATAGACTTCTATGTGCTGAGTATTACGGATTCTACTAAGCCATACTTAACTACCTTTTTTTTTAATTTGTTTTCATTTAACAAAATATGTTCCAGTTTTTGTTATAAGGGTGAATGACAATAATCAAAAACGCTTCGTTGTGAGGGTTACTTGAATATAATTGATTTGATTTGACCCATTGTAACTACAGGCACGAGGAATTAAATCTCAGTTATATATGGCGGATTTTTACGGAAAGCCTAATTTTCGCTATGGGGTCATTGTGTAAGGGTATGTAAGGTGATGACCACCTAACATGGAGCAGTCCATTTGCCAGTCCATCTGCTTAGACCGGAAACGAATAAAAAAGATTACATAATTACTGTCATATGTACAGTCAGAGTAAGAAAACCTTCGTCAGTTTTCAAATTCATTCCTTTATCAAGTCTTAAACTCTTAGTACCTTTTGAATCTAAACATCAAATCATTGCGACGTAATATGTCATTCTCGATCGGTAAAGCAGATTATCGCTCGTACTGCAACCTATTCTTACCCCGACTGTACATACATACATACATAAACAGTCTTGTTTCTGTAAAAACGTTCACGGTATAAAACGACAAATTAAAATTGAATCTTCCGAAAGTGACCTTCAGATGCTCTGACGTAATTTCATCTAGAATTTTATAATAATTAATTTAAAAAGCCATTAACTTAACCACTTCTTCTAACATGGTTTTCGTATTACACTCGCTTCCCTCTGCGAATCACTTAGCTCGCCCATCGTGTGCCAGTGGGAGCCTTAATAGTATTTATTGTACGATATATGGAATTTAAAAGCCGCAAGTATTTAAAGGTATCATAATATAAGGTCATATATATATATAAGGTTTTATATGATAGGGATAATAAGGTTAAACGAAGATGGTATTGAAGACAGTAAAAAGGTAAAATCCTCTTTGCGATTATTATATTTTGACGAGTCAGTAGCGCAAACCTTTAGGAAATAGGAAAATTAGTAATTCCTTTAAATTGAGGTACTGCTAATATTATTTTTAAAAATATCTAGACTTATGTTTTATTTTAAATCCTGTGCTAATCATTATCATCATTACACAGTATAAAACAAAATCGTTTACCGCTGACTGTCCGTATGTATGCTTAGAACTTTAAAAATACGGATTTTGGTGCGGTTTTTTAATAGATAGAGTGTGAGAGGAAGGTTTTTGTATATACGTAGACCATATTACGAAATACTGATAATTTTGAAAGTTTCTAATGTGATGTCGTAAATAAACAAATTCTGTAGTATATTTAGTATCAGTATTGAGTCGTGTGAAGCCAGGCCGGGCCGCTGGTATATACATACATATGTAGGTGTATTAAATAATAATTTCTTCAATGCAAAGTTATGGATAACATGATACTATTTATTTTATGGAGTCGTTCCAATTCTCCAATATATCTCCAACGATCTGCTTTGCTGTTATTGATCGTTAGCTTTCAGTTGGAATGTTATGTTATCTTATTTTTCGTATAGAACTTAAATTGAAAGTAAAATCTTAAAAATGAATTCATTTTTGGTTTGTACGGTTATTTTAATAAGCGGGTCGCAAAATCAAAATAAACTTTATTCAAGTGGGCTTTTACAACTAATTTTGAATCGTCATTTAACAATTAAGTGACGCTACCACCGGTTCGGAAAGTAGATTCTACCGAGAAGAACCGGCTTAAAACTCAGTAGTTACTCTTTTTCAACAATTAAAAAATACAATCATATTAATTAAATACAATTATATATATATGTAATGTAATGTAAGCGGAATAGGAAATGACGTATACAATATAGTTGCTTTTCTCGGCTCTAATATGTATGTATCGTACATATAAATCTTCCTCTTAAATTACTCTGCTTTATGCTTAAAACGGTATACATATATTATAATATCTAAGCTTAGAGCCGGCGGGATACGACTTTGTTTCATACAATGTAAGATATCTATATAGTATATCCTAGTAAATACATTTAGAACATCATTCGTACATGTATTAATTATTAATATATAATACATTTATATAGTATATAAAATTCTAATAACAAAGAGAAAACAAGAGTTGCCAAGATATTGTTATAAAATAAGACGAATTGATCTATAATTTGTATTGGACGAATACTAAATGAGATCATAAAATAACATGTTTACATTACATGTATAATTTCGCATGTGTGTGTACACCATGCAGCTGTGTGGCGTCGTATACATATTATACATTGACATACTTTTATTTCGACGAATATAAGTAAATATATAACAATTATTAAAAAAAAATTATGCTTTTTTACTCCTGTGCATTTAATGATGGCTTCAGTATAGATAATGAAAAGGTAACTTAGGTCTATTCGAGTTATCGAGGAATTGTCTAAGAATATCGAAGGTATTTTCTTGGACGGTTAATATACCTTCCAGTGCTATTTACCAGGGACCTGTCTAAACATTGCATAAACAAATGTTTTATTAAAAATAATAAAACATTTGTTTATCCAATGTTGCATCATCAGTTGATCAATTTTTTTTGCGTCATTTTTACTTATATTTAGTATATATTATATTTAGTATTTAAATACTAGTAAAGTTATTAATTGCGGGATATTTACCATGTTTTTATAAATATCCCGCAATTAATAACTTCAGTAATAAAAATAACCATGTTAATTTAAAATCTTATATAAATACTAGTAGTCGCTCGCGGCTTCGCTTGCGTTTAGGATGTTAGTTATCATGTAGGACAAAAAAAGAAGCCTGTGTCCCTTCTTGGATTTGAAGAGTGCTTTATATGAAATTTCATCAAATTCTGTTCAGCGGTTTGATCGTGTTACTATCAAATTTATAATATTAATATAGAAGTATAGATTTTCCTCTTGTATAGGTATATTAGGAAAGGTGTTATGTATTTGAAGTATATACATCGAACGTTTGAAGAGCAATTAGTATTTTGTCAGCGCTTTTTTCAATGATTGGGTTCAGCGCGTATTGAAAGTGCTCGAACGGTAATTGCGTTCATTCTCCCGGGACCGCCTAACGAAAATCCAATTTCCATTCCAGATAGCTCTGAAGGTCTTCAGCTTTGTATTGGATTCCACTTTGCATCTCGCCGACCTAGAAAATTTAACTTTTAATTGAATATTTATAAATTTATAAGCGATTGAGTGTTTTATTCTTTCCTAAAGTTGAACTAGTCGGATATAGTAATTTCCCGGCAACGATATTCAAGAAACGATCAGTTTTAATTATAAAAGTTAAATCATTTTTATATGCTTTGGCAATTTATAAGTTTATATCAGTTGGAAACATTACTAAAGAACATATTATTTAATACAAGATTATATCAAATATATAATAGGCTATTTGACAATGCGAAAAATAAATTGTGAATTATTGTAATCAGTGTATATTACGAGTTTCAAAATGGTTATTTACTAACGAAACTTGAAAATAATACTTAATTTATTCAAAATTCAAAAAATAAAAATGATTTTTTTCAAACATTTGTCACGTGACACAAAACGCTCCTAATTGGCCGGGCTTATGATGAAGTCACTTTGTTGTAAACCTTGCTTTTCTACTATATGTACTACAGATTAAAATACAGCAAAGTGACGTCACCGACCCCTTTGCAGCGCCCTATTGTCCAAGTAGCGTTTTCGCGCGTTATTTAAATATGAAATTTTTAATATGACATTTTTCGGCAAATATGTAATAGAAATAAAAAAATGAACTTTTACTGGGTTCCGTAACCTCTACTTAAAAATATAAAATGGATTTTAAAAACCAGTCTAATAGCCTATTGTATATAACTAACATATGTAACTTTTTATTTTAAATTTAGAAAATACTTTCTCATCGGGTCTTCCCGGTGGTATTTACATGCCAAACCAGTAATAGCTTCACCAATAAATTTTCTAAAAGTCAAATTGACGAAATAAATGTTGATTTTGATAAGTAATTATTTTATTTATTTATTTATATTCGTCAAAAAATAATAATTCACTAGTCCAACGTTTCCGTTCTCGCTGACGGCGCCTGTACAATATCAAAACAAATCTAGTTTGATTTATTGTTATTTATACGAGGAATATTTATAAAATTTCGTCGATAATATAAATAATGCAATAATGTAGACTGTAACATTAGCACGTAAATAAAATTTAATAAAGGACCATACCAAACCTAAGACCATTAATTTGTTTTTGATAAAATATAACTTAAAACCACCATAAAATTAACGACCTCCATGGTCGAGTGGTGTGTACACCGGTTTTCATGGGTACGCCACTCTGAGGTCCCGGGTTCGATTCCCGGCCGAGTCGATGTAGATTACCATTTACCATTAGTTTTCTATGTTGTCTTGGGTCTGTGTGTTTGTGGTACCGTCGTTACTTCTGATTTCCATAACACAAGTGCTTCAGCTACTTACATTGGGATCAGAGTAATGTATATGATATTGTCTCATATTATATTATATTTATTTATTATATATTATATTTATATTTAAAATTATGTTAAAAAAAGTCTCAGTTTTCAGTGGCTGTCTGTCTGTGCTCACCTTTAATTTCATTTGAAGAGCGATCTATGTTGTAAAATTGTCAAAGCGCTCTCGACAATTTATTGTTATAATTTTATTATCGAAGCCAACACAGTAAAATTTTGTAAATTTCTGACTCGGTGTTACAAAGTAATATCGAATCTATTCTCAAATAAAATTTTTAAAATAAATACAGCAATATGAACGAGCTATGTACAATATTTCTTTAACAAAGAACTTAAGCTGTATAAATATAATAATATTACAACGAAAATGATTGTATAATTTCAAATTAAAACCCCCATATTTTGAATGGAAAAGGAACTGTGTTAAACTTTTCAATTTTGTCTCTGTAAATAGGTATTAATGGAAGCTTAATAATATATGTAATATAAATTAAAAATAGTTTTATAAAGGCAGCCTACCAGCGGAGGCAATAAGGCGGGGTGTTATACATTATTGTAATTTTTTTAAGGACTCCATGATAATAATTCTTATGTAAATAATTATTTTGATAACAATGCGAAAAGTGTAATAAAATTATAATGTAAATAACGTTATCTTCGCAGAGGAGGAGTGTTATCACTGCATGGCAAGTTTGGTCGCGTCGAAAGAGAAAATGTTCATCACACAGACCAAACTCCTGAACGAGGTCACCTGGAAGACAGTTATGCAGATAGCTAAGAAGCATGCCGTAAGTTTGATGTTTGCTCTTATACGCCAATTAACATATTTCATAAACACGTGTCGAGATGGCCCAGTGGTTAAAACGCGTGCATCTTAACCGATGATTGCGGGTTCAAACCCAGGCAAGCACCGCTGATACGTGTGCTTAATTTGTCTTTATAATTCATCTCGTGCTCAGCGGTGAAGGAAAAAATTGTGAGTAAACCTACATGTGACAAATTTCATAGAAATTCTGCCACAGGAGGCCTTTAACCCAGCAGTGGGAATTTACAGGCTGTTGTTGTTATTGTTGTTGTTACAAACACGTGTAAAGTCGGTATGAGCAGCTAGTAGCCTTCCTCATCCTTGTCCTTACACGGTATAAAACAAAGTCCCTTACAGCTGTCTGTCCATATGTATGCTTAGATCTTTAAAATTACGCAACGGATTTGGATGCGGTTTCTTTTAATAGATAGAATGATTCAATAGGATTATTTAGTATCAGCAATGCACCCGTGCGAAGCCGGCGCAAGTCACTAGTATCTAAATAAAATTCTAGTGGTTGTCTTTGTTTTCGTTGTGTTTATCTCTGAACTCCACCTTAATGATTGGTCAGTTGTAATGTTTGTGTGTGTGAATAACATTGCTATGTAATATAAAATAAATAAATAAATATGAGACAACATCACATACATTACTCTGATCCCAATGTAAGTAGCTAAAGCACTTGTGTTATGGAAAATCAGAAGTAACAACGGTACTACAAACACCCAGACCCAAGACAACATAGAAAACAAATGATAATCTACATTGACTCGGTTGGGAATCGAACCCAGGACCTCAGAGTGGCGTACCCATGAAAACCGGTGTACCCACCACTCGACCACGAAGGTCGTCAAATATATAATATATCTAAATAACGTATGTTTTAAAATGGAATTTCACGTAGCTATATGGTTACTGTGTGATTTTTTTTCTCGTTTCGCAACATGCCACCTGTCATCATCCATCATCATGCCACATTTCCCCTGTACGATTGCGTTTGGAAACTCCTTTGTTTCAATATTATTGCAACGAATTTCTTTTATGCAGCTTGTAGTAGAGTGACAGAGTAGAGCCGAGATGACCTAGTGGGTAGAGCGCGTACATCCTAACCAGTGATCACGGGTTTAAATCCAGACAAGCACCACTGAACATCCCTGTGCTTAATATTTGTTTATGATTCATTTCGAGCTCGACGGCGAAGGGAAACTTCATCAGGAAATCTGAATGTGTATAATTTCAACGAAATTCTGCCACCAACCCTCATTGCATATGCTCCTAACCTTCACCTCAAAGGAAGAAGAGGCCGTAGCCTAGCAGTGGGAAATTTAGAGGCTGTTACTATACACTATACTAGGAGTCGATCGCTGCTTCGCCTTCCCACTCTTTTTCGTACTCCCTGTCTTTTTCTTTTGTATACGAGTATAAAAAAATATATTTTTAAAACTTTTTTTTTTTAATTTCACGAAATTTTAATGACAGTTTTATTTCGTCTCATTTAATTATTCTTGCACGTTAATTTCATTCGTCGAATCTGTTATTTAATATATGTTATACAGCAAATACACCGAGTGTTCTGCGAAATATATTTTGTCCTTTAAGTTTTAAAATGTTCATACCCATTCGTACGTAAGTATTTTATTGAGAAGCCAAATGTACACAATAAACACATTCCGCGACGAAACATAATATAACCCTTGATAAAATACCTCCACGTAATATGATCGCTTATCATATCATCTCCATATAAAAGGTGGTCTTTAGGTAAATAGTGGTTATAAAATACAACGCTTCATTCGTTCCCTTATCGTATGACGTTTAAAAGAAATTTGAAATTCAAAAACAACTTCATATCTCACGAGTCTAAAGGTATCATCGTATATATGTACGTGTGACGTATAAATAAATAATAAATTACAATCTTGTTATTTCTAGGTGTAGATTATTTTACTTTTTCGTAGATATATACCAACACAAAATTGTCATTTAATATAGATTAAATGACAAATATTATAAATCTGAAAGTAACTCAGTCTATCTGTATGTCTTTGGTTCTCTTTGAGAACATACCAATAAACTGAATATGATGTGAAGCTAATTTAAACTACAAGGAAGAACATAAGCTACTTTTGGTGCCAAACATCTGACAACCAATACCCTAACGCAAGCGTAGCCGCGTGCAACTACAATAGTATCATACTAAATGAAATAAATGTACTTTTTAATGATTAGTCGTATTTGAAACGATAAGTAATTTACTGAAACCCTCCAAAAAAGAATCGCGTGACTTCCATTTCTATAAACCAACGTTATCAGGTAGGTTTTAACGATATGCGACGCACGCAACACTTTTTTTTTTGTAGTTATGTATACAAATAAGGTTCTATACTGAAAAATTAATGTGATAAATAATGTTGTAAGTAATTAATCCGGCTTGAAGGACCATTTTAGGCTATAGATAAATAAAGCAATTACAAAATTTATAATATTTATGAACATACTTTACAACTACACGTATCCACCTGTTATATTTAAACACACTAAAATTGCATATTTTATTATCTGTGGAGTTTGATTTAATGAGCCACATGTTTCACATAAAATAACACACACTGCGCATTTGAGCAAACGCTCGGTATTCACACATGAAACACTAACCTAGGTTTATATTTCATGATGTCACACACGTATTAAATTATTATGATTTGCTATTATTAATCGTCGATAGCAATATCTGGCAGCCAAGGACCAGAGGTCAGGAACCGGTCGTCACTATCGAATCTATAAATTGTTAATGCGTTAGGGTGAACGACTTGGGCACGATCGAAACTGGACTATTTGTTAAGCAATTTATTGATTGTGGCTTCTATGGTAATGTGTTTGTTGTCATTTGGGTCACGTTGTTACGTTTGTTTCATTTTATAAGCAATTTGTTGCTAAAGGCACTTCTTATGCATTCGTATAGATTTTCATTATTGTTAAACAAAATGTATATTCGTACATGTTCCAATTTATATCGCGACATTCTTATTTTAATTTCAGAAAAATAAAAAAAGAAATAACTTGCCATTTCTAATCATTCTATCGCTCTTTCACTACCAAACCGCTGAACCGAAATTTAAATTATTTGAATTTGATGAAAAGCTAATTTGAACTCCAAAGGCAAAAAAGTAGCCGTCCTTACATAGGCTACTTTTTTGCCCAACACATGACAGTTAAACTTTCAGAAAGCAAGCGAAGCCTAATACCAAACTATGCTAACTATAACTAAATACCAAACGTCGTATACGCTTAGAAGCAACTGTTTCCAAATTTCGTACAGCATCGCATCTTGTTTGCAGAAGTCGGCTGCGCAGCACCTGTCGCGACTATCCGGCGCGATCGGTCCTGAACGCATCTACGCCGATTGGCAGTGGTGGATCCTTGCCGCCCTGCCCTTCCCCCATCTCGTACGAGTGCTCGATTGCTTCTTCCACGAAGGAATTAAGGTATGTCTTAAATATATATGGCTAAAAACCTCTTTTTGTGTTGTTACTTTCCTGACCTCATCCTTCAATCTTCAGGTATTCTACAGGGTAGCTCTCGCGATCCTGATCCTATTTCACAAACACTCGACTAACCAGAATTCGGAATGGTACGCTGAAGCAACCAAGAATGGAGTTGATCACGCAGTCGACAAATTCTGCAGGAACATGCCCGCGTCTCCCACCAAACTTCTGAGAACAGCTTTTAGTATAAGAGCGTTAAGGTAAGCTGGTATTCTCTCATCATAAAATTGGAAAATAAAAGAACGGAAATCTTAACAAGTTTTTTATTCTTTCGCAGCTCACAGTACATATCCCGAGTGTTTATAAAGACAGAAATGACGCTCAAATCGAAACAGGTGATAACAGGGTCACGTCTCGTGAGGTCCCGGTCGTCTGACAACCTCCCCACCAGCCAGTCGCAAGTCAACATTCAGATGATGTCTCATACCCTCACAATACGCGAGGTAGGTTCGATGCTGATGTCAATTTAAATGTTTATAATTAATATATAGATTTCGATCTAGCAGGTGCAGCAGAAATATATATTAATGAGGTTTATAAAAATATAACATCAGAACAGATATGATATAAGTAAATAGATAACGTCGACGATGTTATATCGTTACCAATGTAAACAGTTTAAGTAATTTATTGCAAAGTCATTAATCGGTAATGGTATGCTTATTAAGTTGTCTGTGTTAATATTTATGGTTATTGATCTAACTGATGAAGGGAGCGTTCTAACGACACCAGTTGCACTTCCACGCAGTCAAAGAAGTCTAGGTGTATATATAATATGAATTATATAAATATAATATTGTGTATTAGAAATTATTTTACTTGATTTGCAGAGAATGTCTGAGGAAACGTGCAAACAGATGGTATCGTACACGACAACATTAGGCGTGGCTTTCGCTTTTGTTTCTCATTCAATCATTCGGTTGAAATTCTAACACGACTAACTTCAGTTCATCGGATTCCTGTACAAGTCCGATGTTACAGTTCATGAGTCTTAATTTCTTGTAAAATATATACATCCTCTGTCTTCCTTCCTCTTTTCGAATCCACGTTTTTGTTATGTTTCGATCCGTGTAGCGAGATATTTTGTGAATACTTTATCATGTTGTGTTCTATCGATGTTATCATTCGACTCGACACGATTCTCATCAGACAGAAAGACTACACCCCGACAAACAGTTCGAAGTTCATTTCGCCGGCTTTGAATGGATTTTTCTTAATATTTACGTTTTTCTTTGTAAATGTATCGATGTGTTGTTTTATGTAAAGTATTCGAAAATTTTTAATCATACTGTGTTAATTACGTATTAATTTGATTACTTGAGTATCATGGCATGCGTGTGAGATGGTCTGAGACGGTGGTTCCGAGGAAATGTAAGTTATTTGAACGAGTAAATGAAAGCTAGCTTGATATTATTAACAAATGTGATTAGGTTATAGAATAGTGCTGTGACGGCATGTAAACGATTGTTTTGTGTGAGTGCTAACTTTGTGTCGATTTTCCTGTTAGGGCTCACATTCGCCGGGCCCGCGCGCCCTTTCGATGGGCGTTTATCCGATCCAAGCGATCAAGTCGCAGATTCTAGACCAGAGCGAAGTAAGATTACGTAGTGTTGTCACCAAGCAAACCTAAGTGTCGCCCATTATGAGCTTGCGACCAATATCGATGTTTAGATGCACCGCTTGCCTCTATTAGGTGTTTAATTTATTATTATTATTTTATTGAAGCAATACTCCGCTTTCTAAAGTCGTCGAGAAAAAGGTCGCTTCGATTTTTTTTTGTTTTGTTTATGAATTTTATTTTGCATTTGTTGTTGTTGTAAGTGTGCGCGTCGGTTGATTCAGATTTTGTTTATTACGTTCTTAAGTTCACGAGATTTTTGTAAATTTATCAAAACGAATTCAAATGAAATCTGATCAACTCAGGCTAAAGTTTTGCATGATTTCTCAGTTCAGTTATGCTAGTGACGTCATTCCTCTAACTATAAACAATTAGAGTTGTAACATTAGGCCAAGAAAATAAGACTGAGTCATATCATCAGTACATACGAGCGCAGAATCAAAAGCACCCAAGTCAACATTAACAGTCACACCTAAAAGTGAATACGACCACGTTTCGCGTATACGATCACCGTTCGGTACACGTTCATCATCATCCAGGAGTGTTCACAGAGTCCAAGATCCTCTCACCTGGCCCTGTGGTTCCCATTCCCTAACGCGGTGTTCAGCGACCAACGACAGCATTCATCAGACCTCCGTCAGAAGGTTCGCTAGGGATTCATGTATCAGTACTATCTTGTTGGGTATATTTTGGTGGCTTGGTAAAATATATGAGAAATATCTGTTTATATCTCTTTTCACAACGACCACGTCCCTTTTGTGTTAATTCTTATAACATCAATTAAAACGATAACTTAATTAACATCGAACCCACACTATTGACGGTCGTTAATAGTTGGTTGTATGTTTGCCTTATTATTTGTTTTATTTTTCTTAATCCATACCCAAAGATCAATGAGAGATATAAACACACTAATTCTAACGTCACCGCACATATTTCTGGTTGCAAAAGGAAGAGGATTAAATGACACACTATCACCGAATCAGTTCACGTTTATTAATTATCATGTTGTGTTATACTTTTTTTTTTATTCTATTGCTAGCTTCTTCGATTTAGAATGTAGATTTATTAAAATATTCATTAATTTTGTCTGTAATTATATTTTTATATTGTAATTCGAGTCGTTTTCACCATTTTTTTCACTTGTTTTGGTCACCTTTTCTCATTTCATAGATATGCTGTAAAAAAAATGGTCGAAATGTCTCGATTTTGATTCTAGTCTAATAATAATTTGTTAATATAAATTTGCATGTTATGTCGTTTGTCTGTCGTTATTTACAAATTTACTAGATATTGTCTACGTGTTGTATAGATGTTTAGATGTTCTCAAGCACTTGGTACTTGTAGCCGTCACTAATATGATACGAGCAATTTCGTGCCGTTAATATTTATGTGGTCTAAGTAATTTAGTGAATATTTAAATTTTGTATGTCATAGTTATCAAGAGTATGTTTTAAAATTGTTTTATTCTAATGTGTATTGAATTGCGATTTAGTCATGTGTAACAAATCTTGAGTCCAAATGATTGAAATGTGACGAAAACATTAATTATATACATGTACATGGTTTTAGTGTTTGGCATTTTTTACAATATCCGTTTATAGTCCGAGTATCTGTTCGGACTATAAACTGTCGGACTATAACGATCATCACATTGACTATATAGACTTAGATGTTTTAACTATTCGTCAGTAGCTAATTTATCGTCGCTTGGTATTATATCACGCATACAATGTACAAAGCGAGATCATTGAACACAACAGTAATGATTTCAATCATACATTAATCCTGTAAATTAATCGTTTTTTTTTTAAAATATTAATCCAATAACACATTTATATTGCTATGATTAACATGAAACTAGATCAAAGTTCCGTAATGTTTTGATGACAGTAGAAACACACTAGTCTACACTAGACATTTTCAGATGACACGATTAGTGATAGGAAACTAGATGAAAAGTGACTGACACTAGGACTAAATATTCCAGCTTTTCACGCTCTGGTCGTGGTTGCCGGTGCGCATCACAATGTACCAGCCGGTTCTCTTGTACACGACAGAGGAGCACGGTTGTTCGCTGACGACGTTCTACGTGAGGGTCGAACACCATGAGCCTACGCTGCTCATGATAAAGACTTGCAACAATGAGGTGAGGTCCTATATATGTTATAACATCTGCTCTGCCCATAGTAAATATCACAGCTTCGCTTCATTATAATTTTTAGACCTTACATTTGAACTGATTACTTTCGTATGAAGATTTTGGAATTTATATTTCCATTATTATATTATTCTTGGTGGTAGGGCTGTGTGCCAGCCCGTCTGGGTAGGTACCACCCACTCATTAGTTATTCTACCGCCAAATAACAGTACTCAGTATTGTTGTGTTCCGGTTTGAAGGGTGAGTGAGCCAGTGTAACTACAGGCACAAGGGACATAACATCTTAGTTCCCAAGGTTGGTGGCACATTGACAATGTAAGGAATAGTTAATATTTCTTACAGCGTCATTGTCTATGGGTGATGGTGACCACTTACCATCAGGTGGCCCATATGCTCGTCCGCCAACCTATTCCATAAAAAAAAACAAAAAAACCATTATGACTTGAATTATGATTTAAATTCACAATCTTTTATTTTATGTTTAGATTGTTTTGCTATTATCTCATTATTTTTATTAATTTTATTATGTTTTATTATATCAATTATCTTTTTACAATGTCGAATTATGTTTCAATTTCAAAGTAATTTTAGAACACCTATAAAAAAGTTGTCAATTATCCAATTACTTATGATAACTTTTGGTTTATTTTGTATTCTTATTGTACTACTTTTTAGTGTTGGGTAGATAGCCCATTGCTTGAGAAAGGATCACCCATTCTCAAGCAATGGGCTATCTACCGTAACCATGGTCATAATGTATTATAACAAAGCAATATTAATATATTTTCTAGGTATTCGGTGCGTATTGCTCGACGAGATGGTTCGAACGCAATCAGAAGGACGAGCGCGGTAACAGACAGGCTTACTTCGGTACCGGAGAGACATTCCTCTTTAGGTAATGTATTTTTGTCATATTTAATGCTGACGATTCCTTGAGACCTTTTTCGATTAAAGATTTCTTCCGGTTTAATCAACTGTCATAATATATTAATAGTTAACTTTATATGTCAATCGATAAATATAATTGAGATGAAGATTTACATACCCAATCGAAAAACACATGTGATGTAAAAACTCGTTGACCCTTTAGGGGGGTAAATATGAATTTAAGTAATTCCTTATAGGGTAACAATGTTACTATTCTTATAAAAAGAGGTTTACTTTGATAATAAACCAGCGTATTCTACTGGATTACTTTTTTGTTGCTATGAATTCTGAATTCTGAATCCATGTTAATTAAATAGCCTGTGAGATGACTCAAAATTGTTCTGTAAATATATCTTGATTCTGACTGTCAATTATCATCATTACATAGTATAAAAACAAAGTCGCTTACCTCTGTCTGTCCCTATGCATGCTTAGATCTTTGAAATTACGCAACAGATTTGGATGCGATTTTATTTGATAGATAGAGTGATACGAGAGGACGGTTCTCATATTTACGAAACGATTTTTATCTAATATGACAATTAGTAAATACTTTCTTCTCTATGTTTAAGTGACATATTAATGGTGGTTATAATCTGTGATCGACTTTAATTTGTATATTATCTGTTACGTCACTTTTACTAAGTTATTAAAATGCTTTTGATATTTTGTATTGTTTGCACTTCATCGGTGGTGGATATAAGGCATTATTTTCTTCATCTTCATTCTATCAAGCTTTCATTTAATATCAACTGTTACTATTATATTCGACTATCTTTATATCCAAACGATTGAGTAGGAAATTTTTGCTCATATTAAATAGTCTTAACTTTTTAGTACATAGATTCATTTTTATTTTTTATCTATTTAACTTTTTATATGTATTTTATATATTTGTTATGTAATTAATTCTTTATTATTTATATCTCTGTATTATCTATTTCTTTGTTTTATGAAATCAATTGATATAATGTTTTAGTTTTTTTGAATGATTTCGTTAAAGAATTTTCTTATATTATTTTTATATCAATTGGTTTACTCTTGGGTTCTTCGGGTAAAGGCTTTCGTTTCGTTTTCTTCTTCACTGACAACCTCTCACAGTTAACACAACAATACATGTATGATAACACATAACAAATAATTATTGTTTACATATTTTCTTGTTGATATAATATGTTTTTACACATACATTGCTGTCTGACTTCAGTGAAACTTTTCAATGTAAAGTACACGTAGAGCAATGAAACTCTCAACCAAACATTAACGAATACTAACTATTAACTTCTAACTTTTCTTTTATTTTTAATAACACAACAAAGTTTTCTGTATCTCTTCTTTTCTTAATTTTTCTTTTTCTTTTGATATTAATTATAATAATTAAATATACATATAAGTTGTGTACTTTATTCATATTTGGTTTTTATTTATATATTTGTGGATAAACTAATTAGATTAAATATATATATGGTTAGCACCAATTGTAGCATACATTAGAGCAATTAGTAATCAATTGTTAAAATATGAGCTTTTATCTGTTTAGTTTTATCTTTAAATCAAAATCAATCTCATCTAAATAAACTTTATTCAGGAAGGCTTTTACAAGCACTTTTGAATCGTCATTTTACAATTAAGTGAAGCTACCACCGGTTCGGAAAGTAGATTATATCGAGTAGAACCGGCAAGAAACTCAGTAGTTACTCTTTTCCAACATTTAAAAAATACAAAGTCATGTTAGTTAATACAATTATTTAAATTAATATATTCTGCTTGGGAGTCAACAGGTAACTCCACGCTTTTTTTCATCTTTAAAAATACGTCACAGTCAATATATTCACATATTATACAATATTTAATGAAGTTAAGTTTAAAAGGCTAAGGGACCTTTCCTTACGTGCTTCGTATGACGTATTTCAAAATTACAGTAGTTTACGATTCACATCCTATACAAACCTTCGCCTAAACGCCTTTTTAACGTTATATTGGTGATGTCCTTACGAATATATTTGATCAAATTTGAAGAAAATAATTCTATAACTTTTTAAACGATCTTAATCTTTAAATTCAACTGGTTAAAGGCTTTTCATTTTTGTGAACGTACTGACTTTTATATGTATGTATCCCACATTAAATGTAAAGCACTTTGTATTACTAACTTTAACACCTCAATTAAAACGTTAAACATTCAAGTATGGCACTTTGTTTCATATAACTCAATGAACTAGTGTATGAATGAGACAAAAGATGAAATAGCACGAACGAATCTTTGGTCTATTAATTAACATTAAAAATATATGACAGATGCGAGACGGTATGTTTGGTCTATTTAAATTTAATTTGTACGAAATGTTATTCTCAACGAGTGAATGTTTGAAATAAGATGAATTAAGTCTTTATTACATTGAGTACAAATTGGATTTAAATAGTAACAATGTATGTGTTTACACAACCGATCACACTCGAGCACCGTGTCAGACCGCGTTCGCTTGCAGCCTTTACCCGGAGCGCGCCAAGTACCCGTGGGTGGGTTGCTCCATCGGCGCCGACGGCAAGGGCGAGGAGCGGGTATCGCACGCCTCCGAACTCTTCATGGCCGCCGACTCCAAGATGATCACCATCGGAGGAGGGTCAGTCCCCACATGTGCTATCTAAGCCCCCTCTCTTTCAGCCTCCACCCCGCTAGAGCCAAGTACCCCTGGGTGGGCTGCGCGAAGAACGACTCCACAGACGAGGGCGACACGAGGACTACACATGCGAATTCGCTTTTCATGGCCGCCGATAACACGATGATCACTATCGGAGGAGGGTAGGTTTATCTGTAAAGGTTTCGACGGTCGAAGATCATGAGCCCACCTTCATTTGGATTAATATAAACACTCGAAAAATTTGACATTTCTAAAAGGTAGGTGATAAGGTTGCATGTTCAATGGAAGCGAATGACAAGCGATTAAGGCTATTAACAAGGTAAGTAAGGGCAACGAAAGAAGAATACTTCGAACTATAAGGGGGCTATAAAGTATTACGTAAAAAAATTTGGGGGGGAGGGGGAGTCTCGTAAAACGTTACGATGCATTACACGGGTGGAAGTGGGTCTTTCTTACAACATGCTACGTAATATTATGTAATTTTTTTTTTCAAATAAAAAATTAGGGATACAATTTTCCCAAATTGGCAACACTTTTCAATAAAGTTAACGTAAAAGAAGAAAAACAATAAATTGAAAAATTTTACCGTGCGTTGCAGGGAAGGAGAGGTCAGCATTCTTCAAAAACTGCGTTAATTAAAACTTGAATGCTCCCATACACACACTATAATAAATGTTATGTTTGAGTTTCTAGAAAAATTGTTGTTAAAACAATGACGAGATTTAAAAATTTTTTTTTTTTTTAATTCACAGCGAAGGACAAGCCATATGGATGGACGAGAACATCCGGTTCGGTAAAACGGACCGCTGCTCAACCTTTAACAACCCGCCCCTCTGCCCGAGCGGCGACTTCGAGATACGCGTGTTGGAGGTATACGGCTTTTCCGGAGCCTAGGCCTCGATGTCGATATATCGATATCGACATCGATACATCCGCCGCACGATACGGAGTGGTGTAATCTCGATGTGTGTCTATGATCGCTCCCGATTATCGATGTCGTCAGTTCGAGTGAATTCGCTCGAGTTGTATCGAACAAATTCGCCGTCATCGAATGCAACGAGTATATTATTTAAAAAGTATTAAATTAAATTCTGCACTAGGCAGTCGGGCGGACTCGCCGAATGTGTATACGCTTAGCGAAACTTCCCTTCGCTTTCGGAATCGTGCATGCGAGATTCAGTTTTACGCTTACGTATTAAAGTATATAATCGCACGCACCGTTTCGACTGAAGTGTTGCTAGTGTATGAGCTTGCCGGTCGAGATCGTCCGTCACGAGTATAGCAATATTGAATCCGTGGAAATCTGAAGCATCCTCGTACATCGGTATGAAGTTTGATATAATTTTATATCTACTAGATATTCGTGAGTTGTATTCGATAATATTTCTATGATCGTGATGAAATGTGCGATTTGTGATGACAGCCCCTTGCCGTCTCAACGGACTGTATTTATATTCCTATATTTATTCTACGTGTGACCCCGTAGTTAACGTGAACACAGCTGTCCCATCAAGACAACGAATCGGGGAATTTAGGTTGTTTCGTATTGAATATATTTAATCGATATATAGTTGTATGTGTGCGAGTACAAAAGGATATGTCGTATGTAACTAGTTGGTAAATACGCTTACGTAAAGCAATATTCGTGGGGCATAGCCGTGGATTGTGGAGTTTGTTTCTGTCGAGGTGAACATTCCAGTGAAGCGTTTGAGGTTCGGTAACTCGGCCGTGAAGATAATAAACTGGATCTTAATGCAATGAACGCAAGGTTCGTAATCGATTGGCAACGACAGTATTCGGTATCGTATAGGGGAATACATCATCGCTTTAGGCTTGTTTTCAATGTACTCAAACCGTTATTACTTGTCTTTGCTCACAAAATGTACCAAAGATGTTTATCGTAGTTGTTTTTTAGGCAAATGTTTGATTCCCGAACGATTCAATACGTACCGCCCACCAAAATTGTCTATGTCACTATTTATTATATATTTCACTTTACATATGTAATTTTGGCGGGCGGTTGAAATGTGTGTATTTTATTGGTAAATATTAAATTCCGATATTTGAAAGTGATTGGATTGGTCGAAGCATATCGCAACAGTGATACATATCGTCTTATAATAGGTGTGTCAAACTGTAAGCTATTTTGGAACTTTGCACAATGGATTTAGATCCATAACCGCGTGCAGTTATTTTAAAGAATCTATACACATACGTCGATCGGGGTTTCGAACATTTGCCTACGAAAGTTTGTCGAAGTTATGTAATAAAAAAGTAATATGAAGTTTTATAATAGAAATGAAATTAAACTTTATCATACTCTGTTAAATAATTGCTTAATCTATTGCGTCGGATAATGGGTTGCCAAATATATGAATTTACGCGGTGATCCCATAACAACACCAGTAGACACTGCCACTCCATGCGTAATATAGTATTATTTACAAGAAATTTGAAGGAAATGTGCCAAAAATGGACCATTCGGAATCAAATATGGCTGGAATGGTATTGTCTATGGACGTTCGCTTCAGTATATGTATGAGATATTGAGTATTTACACAATCGATGTGTAGTTGTTAGATTTCATATTTTGATGAGTGTATATTAAGGATGGCTTAGGGCGAGACCTACGTGATTATTTTTATGAAGTCGAATGCAGTTCAAATGTGAAGTTAATGATAATGTTCAGCGGTGCGGGCGCTCGCGTCACGTCGCCTTCCGGTTTGCTACGTCAGTGTAAATATTTATTTTATTGTCTCTGCACATTTAAGTTGTCTATGTTTTTTTTTTCCTTAAGTCTTATTTACATAGAAACGTTAATATAAGTAAGATTTTGTTTATTTTTTTATGTTATTTTTGTGTATTATAATGAAATACGATGTGTAGAGACGCGTCCGAACGTAGTGAAACTGGGAATTGCCACGGTACTAGATACGACATGTTTTCTGAAGCCTAAGACTTGTTTTAAATTCAGATTATTTATATAATTTATTAATTAGGTAAAAAAAAATAACGTTTATAATGTATATTATTGATTTGCCTCTGTGGACAGTGGTCCGAAATGGTCACATGTTAAGTTTTGGGGAAACTATAATATTATTTGTTCGCTCAGTTATTTGAGTAGAGTTGGCAACACATGACCTTCGAGACGCAAACTCGCACGCCACTTGAACAAGCACAGATTATGCTTGCGTCGAGGTGCCTGTGTTGCCAGCTCGGTCCCGCTGACCGCAGGAGGCGCGCTGGCGTTGTTGCTGTTAGCAATTTATCGTTGATCAGTGTAAAGTCTAGTCTTTATTCTGTTTTTATTCTTTATCGATATAATATCTATATATTTACGAATTGATATTTGAATACGTGCGATTTCGCCCCCCGGGGCTCGTAGGCTCGTGGTTAGTTAGTGTATAAGTACATTTAATGTAAAGAATATACAGTTATTAATCTCTGTTCTCCTTTCAGTATTTGTGGTGTAAGTTTTTTTTTTATGAGGATCATATGCGATATGACAAGTGTGACGGCTCGCATGCTTGTGTGGTCGTGAGTGGATGCCGGATGCTTTGTTTTGTTAATGTACTGTTACATTCGAATAGTTTTTCGCCGCCGCCCGAGCGACGGTTTGAACTCGTTTATGGTAATGTAAATGTTGCTTTATAATGTCTACAAAAAAATATATAATCCCATATACATGCTGTTGTTTTATTTGTTTTATTATTAAAAACTCCTTCCTTAACCTCTATATTTTCTTTGATTTACTTGTTCACTTTTCATGGAAGGGGTGTATCATCAAGTGGTTAGCACAAAATCTGTCTAGTAGTGCTAATTTATTTTTATATATAACTTATCTCAGTTGGTAGTGAAGGAAAAAAATCTAAGGAAAGCTGTATGGAATAGTTAAGTTTAATGTAGTCACAATAGGTTCGAAATTCCGATGAAATGAAGCCTTCTCAAGCTACCATTAACAGCTCCATAACCTAAGACAATGTCTACAATTTTTTCTTGGATAACTATCAATTTCATCCAGTGTAAGTGATCTTTATAATAAAAAAATCATAGAGTTATTGCTCAAGAGAAATCGAATTTTAACATTGCCAAATACAAAAAACATTCCTTTTTGGGGAAAATTATTATGTAATCATATTATCATTTTTATTCAGACAGGCATGCATACTTTTTGCATATATTATTTGCATACATTTATTATACACTATTTTTGTTAAACAAAGACTAAAGACTAATACAATACAAGTATTTTCTAATAATAATTATAGTTAAACAACATTGCATAAGATAGGCATTCAGAATAGGGGTACAATTACTGCAAGGAATTAAAAAAAAAACCAAATGGCTTTTTCGGATTTCACATTTTATTAATGTTATTAGATATGTTTGGAAAATACAGAGTCAACCTGCATTTCATAATCATAACAATGGTATAAATCATGATTATCCATAGTGACCAAACAATAAATAAAAAAAAAACAGCTGTAAAGCACTCTTACTTACTATTAGATTTATTTAATATGAGTTGTGCTTAAGAAACGAAACAGACAATCAAATATGTTTTGAATTTCTGTTACAGTAGCAAAGATGAATAAAAAACATATTATTAGTTATTTCATAGTGCATATTAAAAAAAAAAGTTACAGACGGTTAAATTTTATTAATAACAAAAATTAAATTAACAATTTTCAGTTTCTTTTAATCGTGTCCTATAACTACTTGCTCTATCAGACACAGCTTTTGACAAGGATTTATCTTCGACTAGAGAAAATATATCATCGTAATCCTTTCCAATCTTATCGATTGCTTTGAGTAAATTCTCATTGGAACATTTCTCTATATAATTAAAAATAAGTGCACTTAATGAGGTTTTCATTTTTTTTGAAAAGTCCTGCAATTCTTCTTTGTCATCAATTTCAAAACTGGATCCTCCATTTCTGTCAGTTTTGTCGATTGAGCTTAAAGTCACCCACATGTTGTAGCTCTGTACAAAATACTGTTCATGATCACAAATACTACTTGTCTCAAGGACTTTAACAAGCGTAATAGTTGAATCAATAATATCTACTAAATCCATATCTATTTCCTTTTGATTGACAAATTTATTTTCATAATATGTGAAAACTACTGAAATGATTTTAAGTGCATCAAGTTTGTTATCTTTGAACACTTCATAGGATTTGTCGAAACCAACTAAATTTAGGGTTATTTGTAAGCTGATTATCAATACCCTCTCTAATTCATCCCTTCCGCAAGAATGTTTTTGGTTCACAGCTATCTCCGTGAATGCTGTGGCTAAAGCTTCAATTGCTTCAGATGTCACAAAATGTCCAAAGAATCGGGTTCTTAGCTGCCCGGTATTGCAATATGAGCAAATTGTGTTGAAGTTTTCTAAGCCTGTTATTATCAAATCCTTATTGGAAGAGTTATTTAGTATAAAATATAAGGCACTGGAATATCCAATTTTAATAAATATTTCTATCCATATTGCTATAAGACTATCATCCGCTAAAAACAGGCTGGAGTTCACAAGGCGCAGTAATTGGATGATAATTAAACTGTCTTCAGATTTTGTATATTCTAGTAACAACGTGAGAAAGTCATCCATTTTAAGAAGAGCTTGAGCTGCTTCTTTTTGACAACACATGTTACCAATAATCCCGATTAGAATTTCAATAATTCGGGGCGATTCGATAATCGAAGGCCAAGCGAAGTTGAACAAACTCAATACATCGTGTTTTTGAAGGAATAGCACTACATCTCTTTCGGCTGTCATGTCCCAAAGGGTGCAGAGATCTTCTTCGAATGTATTTTCTTGTATTTCATCTTTTAGCGTGTCTAAATTAGCAAACTTTAATAACAATTTCAACACAAATCGTTCACTGTAGGCAGTATCGCCGATAACGTCTCCGGTTACCACGTCTTCTTTTTCATCTTTAACATCTTGATCTGGTTTCATATTCGCTTCTCATGTATGATAAAACGGATATATTTAAGAACTGGAAGAACTGAATACTTTTTTCGTTTGAACCTGATGTTTTGTTTTAGCGTTTCGAATAAGTGAAACAGTCAAAGTCAATAATTGATAGTTGAAACTGACTTTATAAAATTATAGTGATGTACCAAAGTGAATTTTAATGTTACTTCAGAAACGGATGATTCATCGATAATATTTCGACAAACTATAACAAAAATATTTTAAATATTTACAGTTCATAAATAAGGATGATACAGCAATACAATAAAAACTTAATTACTTAATAAAATATATTAAACGGTTAAAAAAAATATAAATAAATTAATAATATAAATTATGACCCCTTGAAAATTAGGGAATTGTCTGGTGAATCAGAATTTAAATTCTTAAAGCGAAAAATACGTTTGTATTTACTATCACTGGTCAAGATAAAGAAAATATTGTACACACAATTAGTATGATTAAGATTTAGAATAACAGGCGAACATTAACGCTTGTCCGCTTTCAGAACGGTTTCTGCACTAGCCGACGAATTCCTGAGATCAGATGAGATAATAAATATTTGTGTGTATAATTACTTCAATTATAGCCAAATAATTCAGAGAGCTCAATAAGAACAGTAACGCTGGAGACCTCTGACAACGGATTGACGGAAAAATGTGAAAGAACCTTAGCGTGATCATATCTTAATAAAGAATAAAGTTTTATAATTGAACTTTAGTAAGGAAAATACATTTTATTAAGTAAAGCGAATTTAATATTTTATGTTACCTATACAAGTAAAAACAAGAACAAGCCAACCCCTTTACCCTTGTTTAATATTTACTACGTAAGAACTAAATGTAAATCGCAGTTTGAGGAGTTGTTTGAAGAATTAATAATTAAAACACAATAAAGACAATAATTTACACACATCAATAGAAAAAGTGCACATATTTTAGTTCACACGCGGGGAGTTCCCGGCTGGCGTAATGGGTAGGCAGGCAGGGTAGCCATGGTAAAAAATTACCTCTACACATCCGATCATACCACGGCACTCACGCGATTACCCGCGTTTTTTCTTAGCTCTTAAAATTATTAAATCTGGGTGAACTTAGTGAGTTTCATTAAGTTAAAATTGAGCAAGTTGTTTATTAAGGTAATGAATTTTGCATAAATAGGCGATCACTCTCAGGTGGAGTCATTGGCCTATCCAATGTACCTATACATATAAAAATTTACTACTTATAAGGATATTTTAAAGCTTTTTATTAAAAAAATCTTAGCAATTATTAATCATGGAAAACTACAACTATATTTATAATTGTAGCACATTCTACTTTGTAAATGCCTCAGACCTCAGTTTAAATGTCTACATTTTTCATTCAGTCTGAGTTAATTTAGTCAGCCATTGAGGTCTAAATAAAACATTTTGTCATAAAATATAATTTTTAATCATGTAATTATTGTTATTATATAACAAAAGCGACGAAGTTCCACATATTCGGATTTAAACATGTCTGTATATTACTAAACCTAACTTATTTACTAACAAGTTAGGAAGTTACGTGTTTGTAGTCATTTTGTGTTTGTACGCTTATACAAAAGGCTACGGAGAAAACTTTAAATACAATTCCGAAACTATCGTAAGATTATTAACTATCATTAGCTTTTATCTTGGCTGGAGGCCCGTCGTTGTTCTGATCTGGCTTTCTCTTTCTCCCTTGCTTTCCCTTGAAGTTTTTGCCCTTATTCTGCTTGAAATTTTTCATGTTCTTGCGACGTTTCGACATTTCTTCAATGGTTTTATCTAAATATGTTTTCTCTTCTTCATCTTCCAAAACACGGAATAGAACATCTGATTCACCAATTTTGATTTTACCATCAGTTATTTTTTCTGCTATTTCCTTAGCACTATTCTCTTTGGTCAAACGCACCCAACCTTCAGTATCACCTACTTTAAAGTCTACATATGCAATTTCTTGACCTAAAATAAAGATTTACATTTATAGATATTTTATATATGCAGCAATAAGTTATCACAAATGTACATAAAACATTCTTTGGAATTTATTTAATTGGCCAAGTGCCATATTATAATGTTATTTATATTACCTAGAGGAGTAAGAGCTTCTTTGATATCCTCTCTGGTCATTTTATCATGTCCCTGGCTGAAGTGAAGCACCGTTCCAGTGGGTAACTTGAATTCCTCCTTTTCTTCTTTCGCCTAAATGTTGAAATTATTTATTTAATATATGATTAAAGACTTAGTAGATCTGATTATGGTTGCATTTAATTACATTAATGCCTTAATGTGCCTGGCATTTGAACCTACATCAGCCACTGTGAAAATACCTAACAAAAGTTATCTGTCTCTCACTACCATAATTATATATAATATATATTTACTTATCCCAATGGAAGTAAGAAAAAGAGGAACAAATCTTAGATTTACCTATTTCATGCTATTAACTAAAAAATCAAATATATTATGCACTACTAAGAATTTATGTTTAATATATCTTTATTTTTAACACAATACAATACACTTAACTATAGTCCATTCCAATGACAAAAGGAAACATTCAAAACATACCGTATTTTTCAATATCACAAGTGTTTTGTTGATAATTCTGCTATTAACTACAAACAGCTCTTGATTAATATATCTTCATTTGTAATACAACAATATTTCACTAAACTACATAAATCCACTTTAATTTCACTTCCAAAGTAACGAAAACAGTTTTGTCAACATTCAAGACACCATTTTTCGATGACGAACATTTAAAATAGAGGCCTCAACTAAGGATGTCGCTAAACGAATGTAGACTGAATGAATTTTTACAGATAAAAAATATATTATTTTAGTTTTAAGATTCATTATAGATATTTTTTTTAATATATATTTATTTAATTGGTTGTAATATGTAATATGAATTATTTATTAGAAACATATAATTTACCTAACGAAAGATAAAAAAGTTATTTTTATACAGTAAGGTTTTTACATAAAAATAATATTTTTACCAAAAATGTTATTAATAAAGAATTATTTTACTTAAAAATGATCTCTCATCTCGAAATGTAGATTAGTTTTGTGCATAGCAATTTTATAGTTTTGAAAATAATACAATGGTAAGAAAGACATTCGTCTCTCATCTTTCGTATCATGTGCACGGATGCTTATTCAGAATTCTCTGAAGTTTTTTATTACGACCTGGCTTTGTTTAAACGGAAAATTACTTTTAAAATAAAAAAAAAAAATATATCGTTCTTTAGCATTCATTACCCATTCATTCAATTATTTTCACCTCACTAGTCGAACGCAAATGACATATCAATTCAAGGTCTAAGTTGTTTATTTACCTTTTCTCCTCTTCCCATTGGAATAGACTATATGTACTTATTTACACTTTAATTTTACTCGCAAAAATTCATAATAGTTTCATCTGTATTCAAAACCTCATATTTTTGTAAAACCAAAGTGAATATTATAGATTAATCAAGCTCAAGCATTGACCAATCATATAGCGTCAGTTTGCTGTCAGATGTTGTTTATTCTGCTTTTTTCTTGTTCTCTTTGGAATAGAGTAAATATATAAATGATGATACTTAGGCATGATTGGAGAGAGATCAGGCACATGGCAGATGATTCTACAGGCTGTAAAACTGCATATCTTAATTTTACTTACATCTTTTCCTTTATGTTTTTTGTCTTTTTTATCCTTTTTAGCGGCATATTCCTCTTGTTTTTGCTGCAAATAGTTATCTTGCCACAGTATTAGAAGATCAGTCTCATTGTATTTTAAGCCCTTGGTATCTAAAAATTTTTCTGCCTAGAATTTGAACAATTTTAATTATTAGTATAGTAGTAGCAGAGATATAAATAAAGTAGATACTGATTTTATTTAAGAAATTAATTAATAAACATCAATAGCATGATTGTTTAAGGGCTGCCAGCTTCAGGTTAAATTCTGCCTCTTAGCACAAGCATTAACATTTATTATACCAACCAAATATAGAGCTTTGTATAGTTTTTTAAAGATTACAGCTGTAACTTTAATTTGTCTTAATGTGCTGACAATAAAGTATCCATGTTAGTGTTAGTTACCTGTTCCTTTGTCTTAAATGTAGCAAATACTGATCCTTTGAAAAGACGTTTCTTTGTTTGTCTGTCTTGATATCTCCTCATAATAATATTTTCTACTTCCTCGAACTGTTTGAAGTATTTCAATATGTCATCAAGTGAGGCGTCTTTGGGAAATCCTTTTGCATAGACTGTCCTCCCTGTGAGTTCCTTACGTCTCTCCTCATTCATTTCCGGAATAGGTAACTCGGGATTCCTTCGTATTTTCTTGTTGTCTTCGGAGACCTTAAATTTGAAATATTCAAAGAGTTTTATAAGGCATAACAAAATTATAAAGAAACATTTAATTTATTACCAAATTACAATAACATTTATAATCTCTTATAGTTAACACAATAATGTCTTATTTTCGTGATTCATGTATGTAAATTTAAATAAAATCAGTCTTGTTCCTTAAGCTTAATTAAGTATTAAACATCTAAGTGCAACTGGAATTTACAATACAGTGAAACTGTTTATAATTAAACTCAAGGGACTGAGCATTTTTTGTTGTTATGGACAGTTATCATTACATGGAGTGTACAAAAAAGCAACCAAATTAACAAGAATTTTTAAATTTTTAAACAAGTCTTCAATAAAATTTGCTTATAAGTTATTGTTTACACATATAATCTGATAATTTTGATGTTTTTAGCTAAGCCAGTACTTGTTTTGAATTATTTTTTGTATTCTATTCATATCTAGGTATGTATACATTTCTTCGTAACAGAGAATGGCTCTATCAC
This sequence comes from Vanessa cardui, assembly GCF_905220365.1. Taxonomy (NCBI): domain Eukaryota; kingdom Metazoa; phylum Arthropoda; class Insecta; order Lepidoptera; family Nymphalidae; genus Vanessa; species Vanessa cardui. The sequence goes on from NC_061129.1 coordinate 2,481,562, forward strand.
TATAGAGAATGTATCAATATGTGGGTTTTAACACAAACCAACCAAGTTGTGCTCACTTGTACTTTATAGGGAGTTTATCGTTATATAGAATTTACACTGTATTTAGTTTGACATCAAAATTGTCAAAACTCTTGTAAGATGACTATTTAAAAGTATTTGTGAGAACCTGGACTGTTTTGATGTATTAATTTTGCAAGCTTTTCAGAGTAACAAAATATGTAATAAAATTATATTCAACAAATTCATATAAGACATTTCTTTGATTAATAAGTCAATTATAATATACCTCAATTAATCCAGAAGTTGACTTGTTCATTGCATTTGCAATAACCTCAGGATCGGTAGAGAGTTTGGCAAGACGGTTAAATCTTCCGAGGATGTCAAGTGGTATCCAGCCATCGTCTAGTTTTACCTGCTCTCGTAAAAATTTATCCCTGGGAAGATTTAGATCACCTACAAAAAATAATTTATATTAAAGATATTATAAACATAATATATGTAATTAAGCAGAATGGATAGTATTGTAATGGATTTATAAATATTAAAAAAAAAACAAATTTTTAGTGTCATTGGTGCTTTTTTTTTAAACCTGTGCCTAACATTTTTCGAATGACTTTTTTTCTATATATCAACAAATATATTATTATAATTACGTTTCCTGCAAATTTAATAAGTTCTTAGTTATATACAACAACAACAAACAATCAATATTGATTACCACGTATCGTAAAAACCTACCAAAGTAATATTCTATTTGCCTGATGATCGCTTTCTCCAAATCAGTCTCTTCCTCTGCATTATTTTCCGTATCAGTTGCCCCTTGCCCATTGGTTTCAGTTACCACGTTTTCATCAGTCATGTTGGATTAATTACAAAATAATACACTGTGTAACGAGCTTGCTACGCTCAAATTAGACGCAATATGCTAGTTACTACACTTTTTTTACGTAATAAATATTAAGCTACCAATAAAACTTCAAAGAAACTACAATATTATTATATTTATAGAATATAAAACACGTGTTTTACTGAATTTGAAAACCACATGCACGATGCAGACAAGCAAGAAACCGGCGTGGTTGATTTGATTAATGACTGAAGTTGGATTAAGATGACAGGACAGAGAGAGAAAACTGCGTTCATAATAGCTTACATAAAACGCAAAATATTCTTTTTTTACGACATTACATTTATTCATATATAAAGCATTTTTAACATTTTATAAAATTATTATGAGATTGAAAAGTACATTTTCGTAACTGTATAATTTCTCAATATATCATTTCTTTCATAACAAATCTTATTGCATTATTTATTTATTTAATTATTAATATTTTGGCTACTTTAATTAAATATGAACGTTTGATATTTTTGATTAAATATTTACGATAATTAATGTACTTGTGATATTATGCTATGAAATACCTAACATACTTCGTTAAAAATATGCAAAATGTAGTTCTATTATCTCAGTAGACCGGCCAAATATTTGTTGCAGAATGGGAATTCACAAACTGGAAAAAAAAATATCTGTAAATTCTGTAACATAACACAAATTTATGTGTCGTAAATACAATGTTAATATTGATAATTAGTAGTGTCTTATATTAAAAAAATGTATACTTAAATATATGTATAGTGTTTTCTAATGACAAAATGTGATTTACAAAATTAAGCAAAATTAATACTAGTCAAATACGAATCAAAATACACATTATTTTATGAATAGTACGAAATACAATGATATTTTATATAATACCTAATCTATAGATATATATTATTTTGTAAAATATAAGCAATAATAAACAATAACATTCACTATTTTTTATTATATCGTGTTACGTATGTCAAAGTCAAATATCAATTGACAATCGTAATCACACAACACGATGTTTTTATTTTCTACAAATAGTAATTATATACTAACCTTAAAAACCTAAATAAAAAATTGATGGCATCACAATAACAATGGGTGTTCGTGGTTTGACAACATATGTAAACAATAATCAAGATGTGTTCATGAAAAAATACTATTTACACGATAGTAATTTAATTATAGACGGTCATAGTTTATGTGCCCAGTTGTATAGATTGCTAAACAGTTTTTCAGCGTTTGGCGGCGAATATGATAAATTCGCATCGTCTGTTAAAACATTCTTTAAAAACTTACGTAAATGCAACGTAATACCATATGTTATATTCGATGGTTGTCATGAAAAGAAAAAATTGAGAACCGTTTTTAGTCGGCTAAAGTCTAAATTAGGCGGTACGGCGCGACTGGATCCTGTTACGCAGGACAGATTACAAATTTTCCCATTTTTATTTAGAGATGTTTTCAAAGAAGTTCTTAATGATATGAAAATAAACTATACCGTTTGTGAATTTGAAGCTGATGACGATATTGCCTCATTAGCAAGACACTTGAATTGCCCAGTGTTAAGCTATGACTCAGATTTTTTTATATACAATGTTTTATACATATCTTTTAATACATTAGAAATGAAACCAAAACCAATAGAAGAAAATGGTGTCAAGTTATATGCAATGGAGTGCAAAATATACAAAGTGCAATATTTGTGTAATCACTTTGGTGGTCTAAAAGAAGAACTTTTACCTTTGCTAGCAACCCTCCTTGGTAATGACTATGTGGAGAAAAAAGTTTTTAGAAAATTCTTTTCACAACTTAAATTGCATAAAAGTAAAAAAAAGAAAAATGAGCAACAGAGAAGTATACATACATTGTTTAATTGGCTTCAAAATGAAACATTGGATTCAGCCATTGAGAAAATTTTAGGCAGACTTAAGAAACATCAAAAAAATAAAGTTTTTTTAACCATTAAAAGAAGTGTGGACGGATATCATAACGAAGACTGTCAGTCATTGAAGTATTTTGATTTACCCGCAAGTAATTTGACTCAAAAATCATGCCTCGAAATGCCTAATGTCGAGGAGACGTCAGATAATTCTGAAGTTGACAGTACAGATGAGTCTGAAAATACTGACAACACTGATGACGAAGAGGAAGCGTCACAGGAAGATGAAGAAGCTGTTACTGACGAGAAATTAGAATTAATCCCTCCATGGTTTGCAGAGAAAATTCGTCATGGGAAAATACCTTATACCTATTTGAATCTTTATGTTCATCACTTACATGTGTGTAATCCTCAAGCCGAAGATTTTACTGAGAAAGACTCCTTTCTTTGTACATTGCCTATATTAAGATATGCATTTGATATTCTAACTGATTTTTCTCATGAAGAATGTGTTTATGTTTGTAGGGTAAATTCTGGTTACAAAAAATTACCAGTTGGTAAAGAGTATTCAATATCAAGACCTTTGGATGTATCATTTCAAGAAATAAATGATGAACAATTAAAGTTATATTTCCAACATTTCCTCAATTTGAAACTTCCCAATCTAAATTTGGCAGTTATTGAGACGTTACCTTTAAACTTTCATCTGTTCATGATATCGATACTTTACTGGGTTTCCACATGCAGTGTTCCACTTGCCCATGTTCATTCTTTGATTATGTCATATATAACTTTAGAGGTAATCGATGAAAGAACTGGCACAACTCGTGGTAGTTATCTCTTTAATAATAGGAACGCTAAAAAACTAGAAGAATTGAGAAAAACACCAACTTCGATTGCAGTTACAGATGATGAATTGTTCCTTAATAAAAACAAAGTTAAATATGAAGACTGCCTCATCGCTGCCAGTGTTATTTTAAAGCATTTTGAAATTGATGACAGTATACGAAAAAGACCTAAAAGTTATGATATTAAGAAAATACATTCTTTTGCCCAATTTCAGTGTATATTACATCAAATTAATTCATTGAATATATTATGTGGTTCACCATTTGAACCGACTCGCTATTCAAAATGTTACAATGGTGTATTGATATATAACATAGCATTGAAATTAGAAAAACAGGCAGATCCTGAGAAGTTTTTACAAGATTATATAAAAGGTGCTACAACTGTTATATTGTTTTATAAAAGTATATGTTCTCTTTATAAGCAATTGTTAGAGGAAATGAACTTGTCAAATGTTCAATGGTCGAAAAGGAAAAGGAACAGGGGTAAAAAAGATTTACAAGAAGACCAATCTTTCTTTACTAAAGGTTTTGAAGCTGATGTTATAATATAATGTTTTTTAATCTGTGGTTGTTTTATTATTATACACATTTTTATCTCTTTATATTTTTATTTAATTGATTATATAAATTTCTTATAAAGTTAATAGATATACATAATACAATAAATATAAATGCATTTTAAATTTTCTTTTCATTTTTGACTAATAGGCTATTTGACAATGCGAAAAATAAATTGTGAATTATTGTAATCAGTGTATATTATGAGTTTAAAAATGGTTATTTACTAACGGAAGTTCAAAATAATACTTAATTAATTCAAAAATCCATCAATAAAAATGCATTTTTTCAAACGTTTGTCACGTGAAACAAAACGCTCCCGATTGGCCGGGCTTATGATGAAGTCACTTTCTTGTTAACCTTGCTTGCTTTTCTACTATATGTACCACAGATTAAAATACAAGAAAGTGACGTCCCCGACTCCATTACGCCATATTGTCAAAGTAGCGTTTATGCGCGCTATTTAAATATGGAATTTTTAATATGATATTTTTGGCAAATATGTAGGTACTAGAAATAAAAAAAAAAAACACTTTTACTGGGTTCCTGAACTTCTACTAAATAATATAAAATGGATTTTAAAAAACAGTCAATAAGCCTATTATAGTTAAACAACACTGAATAAGAAAACGAATTAATTTAAAAAAAAAACACTATAGAAAGAGAGATGTGGCGGACAGAAAAGTTATTGTGCCGTGTAGGATCTACTGCCGTATGTTTACTATTAATGTAAATGAAAATACAATGTTAATAAAAGTCTGTCAAAAAATGGGTCACTAGTCCGAATTGAAACTATTATGGAACATATCTATTACCTACTATCTTTTTGTATTTCCCTTTGAAACTTTGGACTAAATGTTGACCTTGATTTTAGTAATTAAGCCCTAAAAACCGTAAAAATACGGTTTTCTTCCACAACCAAGATTGAACCGAACAAGAGATTGGATGATCTACGTAATCTCTATAAAAATCAGTTCCGAGAAATAAACTTAGTCGGTCTATCTAATGAAGGAAAAATGCTGTTTTATAAATATTTCATGCACATACCTAAAAATGACAACGCTTATCAATTTATCATTCCGATAGGTATAGTTAATTCTTATCTATCTGTTGCATTTGTTAGTCGTATGTTATTTTGTGTTCTCTGAAACAAAACAAAAATTATTTAAAATATATATATACACGGACTACAATTAATTGTCCTTGTTGTAAGAAAATGGATGAAACTGCATCAGATGGGCCCTTTAACGTGAACCCCTCCAATTCAAGGTATGATTATAATAAATTCGGTAATAGACGCTTCGATTCAAAATGAACTTACTTTAACCAGTTTTACCAACTTAAAACGATTTAAATATGCTTTTTGTACGTCCATAATGACTGACTGACTGACTGAATGACATAAAATAAATTGCCTCTAAACAAGTAGCTAGCTACTTGTTTATAGGCAGTTTACTTTATTTTTGGTAAAAGTACGAAGACAAATCCTATCTTTATAATTCGTCGTGGCAAAGGCCGCCAAAATTATATTATATATTGTATTATCAGTAAATAATAATTCTGGAAAACTTAATGATTTAAATTTTATTCGATTTTTTTAACCTGTAGTTCTTTTTTACGTTCAACCACGTACTTGCCAAACTTCGTAAGTAGCTAGTAGTTGAAAAAAAATGATTAGTTGATAACCATGTTATAACCATTTTTGAAAATCGGAAACAGGCTTGTGTAAAATCATGTTGACAAAGAACAAAATATACTTAGTTAGAAATTTTCACTGTACCTACACTATATTCTGAACTGTAAAAAATGCCGTTCTATTTTTGAAATTTTGCATACACTGGATAGTTTCGATACTACTTTTTTAAATAAATAACTAACTCAGAAAAGAAATTATATTTTCTCATCAGTCTAATTTTGCCGCTACTGAATAGATACCACCCTGCCCACTACCCCCGAATTCCCGCCCCTAGTGTAAATTAAGCCCTACACATACCTCAGAAACCGCAGATGCTCGTGGAATAATCTTCAAAAAGAAATTAAATAGGAATATTATTTATTTGTTTTAATTATTTCTGTTATAGCTCTATTTTGGAGGATGCGCAGAAATATGAACCAGAAATCTTGTATTATAATATGACAGGTGAAAAGTATTTAACTATATTCAATCATAACAAATATAAGAAAACAATGTATTATGGGTGAGTGCCAACAATATTGATATTTCTGAAAGTGTTTCTATTTGAGGCGGTAATAAAGTTAAATAATTTGTATGGTTGATATTTAAAATAATTTAATCTTTGGGTGTAATGTGCAAGAGAATTAGGGAATTTGCACTTTTCTTGACATTTCAGTATTTTGATTTGAATTTCTTAACATAAAATTAAATTAAATAGCTACTTCTATTCTTATTACGCTGGACCGGTTAGAGAGACAGCTGCTAGGTCTAAAAGAAAAAAAAAAAGTCTCTGCCCTTACTGGGAGATCAAGCTTGTTACTAATTTCTTCAAATTCGGTTTATAGGCAGACTTTTTATAATACATATTAGTATAGATTATTAGCTTAATTATTTGTCATTTATATTATTATTGTGTAAACAAGAACAATAATAATGAATATCAATAAAAGTGTATCGATGATATAAATAATTTTATGTTTTTTTTTCTTTCAGTTTTAAACGCCCATCGCCTAGAAACGGCACAATGGAAGATGTTGCAAAATTGAAAAAGGTTTTTGAAAATTTGAACTATAAAGTCAAAGTTCACCACGATCTGGAACACGCTGAAATCCTGGAACAGGTCATGACACGTAAGTATTTACACACCTGTCGCTGTATGGTGGTCTCATACAATGATATTCTAATAAACAGATATGTTATATCCATACTAAACAACAGAAAAAAGTGTGCCGCGCCGGGGACCGTTTATTTTAGTTTATTTTTACATTTCGTTAAAAGTAAAAAGGACAGCTTGATAAAAACAATAAGTAAAAGGGATAACTAGATATTTTAATTACGCAAAACGTATTAATACGTAATTATGATGTATTATAACGTATTACTACGTAAAACGACTAAAGGCAAACGTCCCAATTAGGACGTTTTCTAGTCTTCACTTTTTGCGCGTTAATAACATATCTGTTTACTACAACATCATTGGTCTCATATAATTAAACGTTGAGCAATGTTATTAGTAATCTGCAATGTTATTAGTAATATTATATACTTATGCGAAAGTTTGTGAGGATAAATGTATGCATGTTTGTTACTCTTTCACGAAAAAACTACTGAACGGATTTGTATGAAATTTTACAATAATATAGTTTATACATCAGAATAATACATAGGCTACAATTTATAATTATTTTATGTAACTTTTTTATAATATGACGATATATTTTTATGCTGACATAGATTTATTTAATTTATCTAAAGGAGCGTTTAAGAAAGCAATAAAAAGCAAATGTTAGGCTAGCTTACTCAATAATGACACAATCACACACACACGCACAAACAAACACACAATTTCACAAACATACGCACACACACAATTTTTACAAACATACAGTTTATGCAGAGTACCTATACCTACCACAAGCTGTTTAACTTCTATAAATAACTAGTAAAAAACTTTCATATTGTAACTGCTTTTCGAATTCATGTTATAATAGTGTAATCCTTTTTTGGTCATAATTTTTGCATTATATTGTTAAATTTAATAAGATATTGTAACACTGTTGGATTGCCAAATGAAACAATAAACAATATCAAGTACCCGTGCCAGGGCGGGTTGGGTTTATACTGAGATTACTCGGTGATTTAATGATTTTGAATACTTATTTATTTTCACTGTCCGAAATTTCTTGATCATACTTAATCGGTGAACTTGCATGAATAAGTAAACATCATACAGAAGTCTTCTATAAATTTTCAGTAAGTAAAGAAGACCACAAGGCGACATCGTGCCTGTGTTTTGCTTTTCTGACGCACGGGGACAAAGGGGGAGACCTCTTCGCTGCGGATAGACCTTACCAATTGAGAGAAGTAACGGTGATGCTAGAACACGGTCACTCCAGTCTGGTTGGGAAGCCGAAATTATTTTTCGTACAGGTTTGGTTAAATTTTATATGACAATATTACCATCATTAACAAGTAGCCAATAGTGATCCTGCTGGACGTGGCTTATTCTGATGACCGCCAATGCAGCAGTTGGATCCCTTTACCCTGCGTTCGCTGATCACCGGCTTTCACTTTAGGATCCACTTATAATACGACACAAATTAGATGTAACATCGGAAAATGCAATGGAATGAAAATAAAACCGATTACTGTCGATTTACACAACCAATAGAAACAGTTCCCTATCGCGCCATTCGACGCTATTCGTCGCTATAGATTCACGCGTCAGAGAAAGCAAGTGCATGTAAATCGACGCGTCAAATTGACGAATATATTAGTTCATGTTATATTACAAGTTATTACGTTTGTGCAAAGATCATATTCGCATGAGAAATAAATATTGCCTACTTTGCTGCAAACAAATCCTACTCATTATTTCCCAAATTGCTCTCCTTCTCTCCTTGACCTTGTTTCCTCACCAGAACTTGTCGCCGAGCATGGTCAGTTCCCAGCTGATGCTTTTTCTTATCATGACCTTGTTTACATGTCATATAAAATCCGCCCTTCAAAGGTTAAGCCAACAGTGGTAATGCGACGTAGTTTCAAAAAGTTCAACAATGACAATTTTATGCGGGATTTAAACTCAATCGACTGGAGCGCAGTCTTTGATGCCCAAACGATTGATGAGAAGCTTTGCATTTTTAACTCCCTTCTAATTGAGCTTTTTGATCTACACGCTCCTCTTAGACCAATTAGACTGAAACATCTTCCTGCACCCTGGCTAACCGAGGAGATTAAAGTGGTCATGACAAAGCGAAATACCGCTAAATATAAATATAAATCCACACCAACCGAGCATAATCTCAGTAGAGACAAGCAACTCCGCAATCAATGTAACAAGATGTGCAGAGATGCTCAAAGGAGATACATTCACTCGTCTGTTGAAAATAAGGATGCATCTAAAGTGTGGACTTTCTTAAATTCGCTGGGAATTGGCAGATCGAAGACAAGTATTCCTCACCATTTAGATTTAAACACTCTAAATGATATTTTTTCCAAATTTCCCTCCGGTAATCCTAATAAATCTAATACTATCTCTTCCCTTTATGCACGCTTAAGACCTGATTTCCCTCCATTCTATTTTGCTTCTGTTACTGCCAGTGACGTTAAAAAACAAATGCCTTCCATTTCGTCTGATGCAGTTGGCAGTGATGGTATAAGCCGTAAAATGGTAGCAATGGTTTTAAACGAAATTATGCGTGTACTCTGTCATATTTTTAACTTTTCTCTTTCATCTAAAACTTTCCCGAATGTTTGGCGCACTGCTCATATTATTCCTATCCCTAAGATCTCTAATCCTACGTCACTTTCACACTATCGCCCTATTTCTATCCTTCCCTTCTTGTCTAAAATTCTTGAACGTATTGTCCATTCTCAACTTTCCCTATTTCTATCACAAAATCTCATCTTGAGTTCATTCCAGTCTGGCTTTCGAGTTGGACACAGCACTATGAAGGCACTTACGAAGGTTCTTGATGATATCCGTTTTGGAATGGACCAGAAACAGGTCACCATCTTAGCGTTATTAGATTTTAGTAATGCGTTCAATACCGTTGACTATGACATTCTCCTAGCGGTTCTAAAATCTATAAACGTATCTACGGACGCTTTAGACAGTGGCGTAGTTAGGTGAGGAAGGGCCCTGGTGCATAGAAAAAAAAATTGGGCCCTCACCCCCTCTTTTTCATCCCTCTTTAACTAATAATTACCCTTTAAAATTATAGATACCAAATAAGAAATCTTGTGCGCAGGGTCGTGATTTTCTAGCTACAGAAGCTTAAGGTTTAGCTTAGCGGGCCCCCTGCACTCCGGGGCCCTGGTGCACTGCACCTCCTGGCCCTACAATAGCTACGCCACTGGCTTTAGACTGGTTTCAATCGTATTTGTATTATTTTTTATATATTGGTACTTCTGTTGGTTATTTGAGTTGTGATATTATCACTACATAATATAAAATTGTGTCTTGCCGCCTCGTTTATACGCAATAAACTCAAAAAATAGCGAGCGTATTTTTATACTGCATTCACACATATGGACGCAGTAGACTATCTGGAGTCTGTCCGTCTGTCTGCTCTATTTTTCTCGATCAAATTTCCCAAATTTAATGAAATTGTAATGAAGCAACTGCGGAAAGACGTAACAACAACAACAACAGCCTGAAATTCCCACTGCTGGGTTAAAGGCCTCCTCTCCCTTTGAGGAGAAGGTTTGGAACATATTCCACCACCCTGATCCAATACGGGTTGGTGGAATGTACATGTGGCAGAATTTCGATGAAATTTGTCACATGCAGGTTTCCTCACGATGTTTTCCTTCACCGCTGAGCACGTGATTAATTATAAAGACAAATTAAGAACATGAAACAGCGGTGCTTGCCTGGGTTTGAACCCGCAATCATCGGTTAAGATGCACGCGTTCTAACCACTAGGCCATCTCGACTCACTACATACAAGCTACTTTTTAAACCTAACACTATTGACTGACCCCTTAAAAGCGAGCGCTAATAAATAGTATTCTTTAAGTTTGAATCTAGGTTTCTCAACTGCAGCTTGAAACTAAAATATTTTTATAGGCTTGTAGAGGAGACCAGGTCGACAGCGGTCGGAGGGTGGAGCTCGACGGCGCTGAAGCGTCCCTCATCATTCCAACTCATGCGGATTTTCTTGTATTATACTCCAGTGTTGAAGGTAATTTGTAATTATTACCTACACATGATTTTAATTTCGTTTTTCTACACATAAATTGATTTAGTTTTAAATTTAAATTAGGTAAGCAGCCTGGCAAATGAGTCCATGAGACCACTGTCATAGAAATTAGGATACTATGAAATATGAATCATTATTCATATCAACTTGATAAAATTCACTTGGTGGTAGGGCTTTGTACCGCCAAATAACAATACCCAGTATTGTTTGAAGGGTGAGTGAGCCAGTGTAACTACACGCACAAGGGACATAACATCTTAGTTCCGGAGGTGGCACATTGACAATGTAAGGAATAGTTAATATTTCTTACAGCGTCATTGTCTATGGGTGATGGTGACCACTTACCATCAGGTGGCTGATGCTCGTCCGCCAACCTATACCATAAAAAAAATCAACAATGAGTTCTTGGGAAACACCAAGATTACAATCATCTTAAATTTAATTATCAAATTCAAAACTGTCTTAGGATTACTAATTATATTCGTTTGTAATTATGGCCAATTATAGTTATAAATAGCAAGTTTGACCTTAAACATTTAAATTGACAGTCTATTGACTTTTTTTGTACTTTTTTTCATTTCTATTATTTGATTAGTGTTGCAATTTAATTTTAGATTCTTATTAAATTAATAATGTCATTCGAAGGTGCTTTTATGAAACTATTGGTTTACAGCTTTAATTTTTTTTTACAGATTATGTATCATTCAGAGATAGAGATGGTTCGTTCATGATACAAGAGCTTTGTGACGTCATCAATGAGTACCACAAGGACTGGGATATATTGCACATAATAACGCTGGTCCATCGAAGGGTCGCGCATTACAGGTCCACTTTCGCGCCATCAAATCCTTCAATACACGATAAGAAACAAATGCCCGAAACCCGTTATTCTTTAACGAAATTATTTAAATTTTAAAATTAAAAAAAAAAAATGTGTATTGTCTATGAAAATTTTGTATTCAGTTATTAGACGAAATCAAAATCAAAATAAACTTTATTCAAGTGGGCTTTTACAAGCACTTTTGAATCGTCATTTAACAATTAAGTGAAGCTACCACCGGTTCGGAAAGTAGATTCTACCGAGAAGAACCGGCAAGAAACTTGATAGTGACTATTTTTCAACATTTAAAAAAATATAGTTATGTTAGTTAATACAATTATTTAAATTAATGATTTGACATAAAACAAAAACAGAAAATAAATAAATATAAAATTAAAAACTCTACTCCTTTAGGTAATTATAAGTAGATGCTTAATTATATTTAACTAACAATATTTTTTAGTAAATTATTTATTTCCAGATATATATTTTTATGTAACTCATTTATAATTTATAACGTATTTAAGCATGTAACAATAACATTTATTCTGACGTTTCTAAATATTAAATGTCATTATGACTAGTTATTATCTTTTGGCGGGAAATGTAAAACATAAGAAATTACTCTATTATCCGTTAATTAAATATCTGTGCTCGAAAACTATGCATCTTATCTTATTTTATAATGTTATTTATTAAAAATTTGTATTAATAATAATATTAAGATTTGTGAGTGTTGTAGTAGTGAAAAAAAAAGAATAAATTAATTAAATTTATCATATTTTTTATTATATATTATTAAGTAGATTACTATTATTTTACTACAATAAATTAATTGCACGCAATTACAAACGTTTATTAATTACACCGTAGAACTTCACACGCTTCTAGAGTACGACGCAACTTAGATGTGGCATCGGCAAATTCAATAAAACCGATTACTGCCGATTTATTCAACTAATAAAAATCGCGCCATTCGTCGCCATTTGTCACTATAGATTCTCGCGTTAGTTCAACCCGAGAAAACAATTGCGTATGTCAAATTGACCAATATTTTAGGTCATATGATGTTACGTTTGTGTAAAGATCATATTCACATAAAAAATAAATATTGATAATTTGGGATGACATAGGTACTTAATTCGGGTGTGAATTAAGTGCCTATGTCATCCCAAGTGTGTTATGAAAGTGTTTTATGAATTTTGCGGATGCTACATCTAAGTTGTGTCAAACTATACACGTCCCCATTTTTCTAATGTCGTACTATATTTTTAATTTATAATTCTGCTGTATATTTATATATCTACTATATTGAGGTTTATTGATATATGAATGTAAATAAAAAAAAAACTAATTAATTCATAATAATATAATTATTAGGGTCTTCACGCTTCTGTTTGTCTAGGGCACTCACTTCTTTGTGGCCCCGGGGCCTCCAGACCTTTAAATCCGACTCTGTTCGTGGGTGATATCTATAAATGTTTTTTAAAAAACCTTTATAAATGACCCGCGATGGCTCAGTGGTTAGAACGCGTGCATCTTAACCGATGATTATAGTGATAATTGTTTATAATTCATCTCGTGCTCGGCGGTGAAAGAAAACATCGCGAGGAAACCTTTACGTGTCTAATTTCATAGAAATTCTGCCACATGAGTATTCCACCAACCCGCATTGGAACAGCTTAGTGAAATATGTTCCAAAACCTTACCCCAGCAGTGGGAAATGTGGCTGTTGATGTTTGTTGATGATGTTATAAATATAAAGAAAAACAAATTTGTAATTGAAATATTTTATTCTTTTTACGTTCTCTTCTTTTTGCCTTTAGATATGCCATTTTGAATTCCATTAGAATGCGATTCTTTTTTATGGGAACACACGAAATTGTTCAATTTTTCGCCAAACATATATAATAATGCGGCGGTGCTTACACTTAGGACGATAAACACAACCCTCAGAGGCCAGTTGAAGAGTTCGAATACTGGATAGACCCACGCACCAGTTTTTGCGTAAATCGTAAAGAACCAAACTATGTAGGAAATAAAAAATGTAAGCATTACAGAGAAACCAATTTTTCGCGACGGATAATTTCTGTACGACGTCAATAACTCTATTATTATAAACACAGATACGGTTGTGTGTAAAACGTGATTGAAACTGGGATGATATAGTTTTTCGATATGTTCCGGAAAAATAAGCTCCTTGTCTATGGCGTATATGCTCCAAAATGCGATTGACACGTATATCGCTGTTGCAAATGCTAGCGAGAACAGTGTGTCTTTAATTTGTCGTATAATAGGAGGTTTCTTAGGCGATTTCGCGCTCGATCCGAAAATGTCGTTAAGCAATGCGATGAAGTGATAAACCGTTTGCAGTATCTGTAATAAAAAAGGAACAGATTAAAAATATAATAAAGGCTGTTTTTTTAGTAATTACATTATTTACTTACTATAGTTTTGGGTACATAGTAAAAATATCGCTTATATAAGGTAGATGGAGTAAAGCAATACTTTTACATGCTAAAAGCAGAGTATTCATAATAGTAATAATAAAATGTACATTTTATTCAATACAAATGAAGAATGCAATGTTGAAATTGGTTTGGTGACGCTGGTTTAATATCTAAAGGTCGAAAGGTCAAAATCGGACGAAGACCATAAAGTGATTGGAAAAACTAAGATATTTATGTCAGAGTAAAATGGATTGCTTTAATTGGAACTTTATAAGTATCAATCTAGGCATTCCAGTGCGTAAGTAAAGATTGCTGACTCAACAAACCACTAAGCGTTATTTGGCAGTATTTGGCAGTACTACTCGTGGTCGACTGTGAAGATGACCATTTTATTTACAAATTATAATGTGCAGTCAGAGTAAGAAAACCTTCTTCAGTTTTCAAATTCATTCCTTTATCAAGTACAAAACTCTTAGTGCCTTTTGAATCTAAACATCAAATCATTGTGACGCAATGTGTCATTCTTGATCAGTAAAGCAGTTCTTAAGGTGACGAATCTTTTCTTACCCCGACTGTACATTTGATGAAAAAAAAAACTAACCCATTATAGGATCAATGACAGTGTACATTCGGAACTTATATTACATATTTTAGCGCGAAAAAAACAATCGAAAAAAGAATTTACGGTTCCATTTTTGAAACTAGTTAAGACATTTTTTAATCTTTATTATGCGACCTTGTAGAGCGATAGTTACTTCAATTCTACACATTAATAAGTATGTGTACCTCTAGTACCTCCTTGATTCCTAATGGAATAATTAACATACAGTACTTTTTGACACAGGTTTTACAATTGTTACGTCATTATCACCAAGTTTTTATGAATGAATTATATATTATCCACACGTGTAATTTATACATGGATAAGTTCAAATTAAAAATTTAAATCAATTACATACTTATATAAAACAGCTCCATATGTTCAAATTATTTCTCTATTTTTATTTAATATACTGACATATATGTAGAGAAAGGTTATCTGTGCCTTCAATCACTGAACATTATTCAATATTCAGATATATTATAAAATACTATTCAGCAAAAACGTAGTCTATGTCTTTCCTCGAACCAAATTTAATTATATTCAATAAATACAGAAAGAGACAGAAACACAGGACTACTTTCAAATTAAAATATTAATAAAGATAAAAATTAATTTTTTTCAAGTAATACTGACGATGACACTTATCTACTAGCTCAATAGCAACGCATAAGAAATCACAGCAATGCCTTACAATATGTCATAAAGCCTGGGAATTAAGGTGTTTTTTCCCACAGCCTGTAGCTACACTGACTCATGTATCTAGCGAATCGGAACACAATAATATGAGTGTTTGATGATAGGTTGGTTACACCTACACGGACGGACTTAAAAGAATATGTAGGTAGTTTTTTATCGAAGCCAATGTAAAAAATAATTATGTCTGAGCAAAAAAAATGATCATCATTCTTTTCATCTCGATAAAAAATTAATAGATCACTAAATAATTACTATCTATCAATCAAATGAGTGATAATAAAAATTACAAAAATACTCACTAAGCACCAAATAGTTAGAAACATACTCCTCGATTTCAGTGGTAGTGTTTCCATCTCTTTAACAGGCAGAGGAAGAACTATGTAAGTCTGATCATACCACAGCACGAAAGAATTAATCGTCACAACTGTCAGATGGAATAATACTCGCAGCATTTTGTAAAAATAAAATAAATAATTAAAAAGTTAAAACGTCAGTTTGCGATGAAGCCGCGCGCTCGTGTGTTACGATCAAGGTCTGTTTCGTTTTTTATGATTATTTATGACCTGATAAAAATGTTTGTTGTAATATATTTTGTGATAAATTTTGTATAGAGGGCATCAATCTCTATAGACGGCTATGAATATCATCACAGAATGACTTACTCATAAGATCATTGTATAGTATCAAATTATATTATTGTTAAGCAATTAACATTAATTATTAATAATTAAATACTTAAATGCAGAAGTGTGATGTGTAATATTAGGAGTTTTTTTTTTAAGTTTGATTCTTAAAATTATTAATATACTTCTGCTACAGAAGCTAGATTAATGGTCAGCTAATGAGTCGTTTACACACGTCCAGGCCTTTCTTAACGCAGGTTGCAGGAGGTCAGGAAATCTGGTTTTAAACGCCTTAATGCCTCAGGAATAAAAGTAAAGTCTGAGCCCAACGTTGGCGCTCAGAAAAAACTTTTAAATTTTGTTAGGAGGGAGGATATATCGCCAATACTTTGCTAGTAAACCCTTAGCGTTTGGGCTCTTGTTTCGCTTCAGACGGGGCTGATTCAATGTCAGGTTGTGATAAATATTTTAAAATTTTAGAAATTATTAGTGTATACGTCCGCTTTCAGCTTATATTTACGGAAAATTAACTACTATTGAATGCACAAGGGAAAAATACCATAACGAAAGTAGGTACTCAATTAACGGGGCACAATATTTCGACCCATAAAAGAAGCTGATTCCGGAGTAGTGTGGAGCAAGCTAGTCAACGCATCGGTTAAGCCATTTCACGACAACTACGACAAGCTCGAACAAGAATATGGACTGCAAGATATTCTAGAATGTCTCTCTCTCAAGACTACTATCTTGATTGACATTAACCGACTTTATAAATGCACTAAATATATGATAAGATGTTATAATAAAATAAAGATATATATATATATATATATATATATATATATATATATATATATATATATATATATATATATATATATAAAGTAATTAAAATCGATCAGTAATAGAATCGTTTGAGCTTGTATTAAATTATAATAATTATCATGTTTTATTCTTGCCGCTCATTTGTATACAATCTTTAAAAAAAGCACTTATTTCCCTTATCCTTTTTTCATATTTATAATGACTATTTTATATTGTTTAAGATTTTAAATATTTACACGTTCAATGCAGGTCGCGTTTAAGTGTGCAAACCGTTTGCGTGGGTATGCGTTTTTGCTAATTAATTTAAGACATATAAGCATGGTGCAATTTTACTTTATTAGGTATCATGTAATTATGTAGTAATAGGAATTTTATATAAAGATTATTTGAATGTAACCACTGAAAACAGTAGAGTTATTTCGCAAGTTTCTAAAACTTAAAAGTATTGTTTTTTTTTTTTTTTTTTAATATATTCACCGAAAACCAGACGAAAGTCAATTATAAAATGTAAATTAAAATTAAATTTATGTGACCCATATAAATTCAGAGCAACAAATACGTACTGATAAATTGTATCGTTTTTATCATTCATAAATTTTATATTCGTATTGTATTATAAAATGTTAGAAAACTTTTGTTAATTATGGTATAAATTTGTATGAAAACGAAAAAAAAAAAGATTTTTAGAATATATATATTTTGTTGTTGTCTATTTTTTCAATTAAAAAAAATGAGTACAGGTGACATTTAAATGAGCATCTCCGGGTTACCGAGGTTAAGTTGAAGAGGTCGAGATAAGATATTCGTATTTCATAATAGCTTTAGTCATTCAAAAATTGTCGTTCACCAGATAAACTATGTTCTATACAATTATTGAATCAATATAAAATAAGTTAATATACCCGAGTCTGCGTATGCGCAGATCATGAGAAACTTATTATTGTGATGAAAAAAATATTGGCAAATATGTTTAATTTTTTTTTTTAAATTGATCACAATATTGCATGCGATCGAAAGAGTATTTGTTGAAGCATGGAGAATTATTATCAAAATTAATTTATCTTATATATATATTGTCTAAAAGTTAATAGCAGAGAGAGTAAACTCTCTAACTTAATTGTTATTTGTAACAGCAAAACTAAGCCATGTGTATATGCAAACATTCTGAGCTAGGATTTGCATTTACAGTTAAGACTTAACAAAGTTACAAGTTGCAAGAAACTTATAATCTTTATAATATAGAGTGCCCGCTGTGCCAATATAAGCAATGTAGGTTTATCTCCTGCCTACGGTCTAAGCCCTGTACTGGGCGTTTAAGCACGCTGGTGTATTGTGACAATAAATACATTCAATATTTACGGATAAGTCTTTTTTCATTGACAATATATGAGACAATAATATGAGACAACATCACATACATTACTCTGATCCAATGTAAGTAGCTGAAGCACTTGTGTTATGGAAAATCAGAAGTAACGAAGGTACCACAAACACCCAGACCCAAGACAACATAGAAAACTTACGGTAATCTACATAGACTCAGCCGGGAATCGAACCCGGGACATTTGACATTGACAATGGGACAAAAATAATCTTCTTTCGTTAACTAATGGAAATAATTCGATTTTCTGTTATTGGAATAAAGGTACTGATATTAGAGATGTGCTTCTTCGAAAGAACACCAAGTGTTTTTGCACTTTCATCCAATCAGTATCCCCTTCTGACTTCAGGCTATGAGTTAAAAGAAAAAGATTATATATTTTAGCTAAAGTAGTCAAGTTTAAGAAATTAAAGTTAATGGCGGCCTCTGTTAGATTTAGGCAATAACATTTCGTTGATGATAACAAAGACTTATGCATGATAAAGTACTGACAAGATGCAATAGATGGCGTTGCAATAAAATTCATATATTTTTAATATTATTCTTTACAAATGAATTTAGTTAAACTATTTGATGTGATAGATTGAGTAGCAGTCTGTAAATACTCCTTTGCTGAGTTAAGACGTCAAGCTTATTTCAGCACGTAGGTTTGATGGCTTTAGGTTACCAACTGCTACGTATGCCTATGTGACAGCATTAAATCCACCACATATAGGTTTTTTTACCACCTAGTACGAGATGCATTATAAATACAAATAATGTACATGTAAAATTTAGTGGTGCGTGTTCGGATTTGAAACTGGGCCTTCATGGCTCAGTTCAGTAAAAATAGCAAGTCAGAAAATTCTAACTTCTAACAGTCACATTTAATCATGATTGATTCTCTTTTTCGGAAACAAAGCACGTCCAATTAAAATACAAACAAATTTACTCTGTGAGTCTATTAAAATTTTTTGGAAGTTGGAAACTTTACTATGATATTTTAATAAAAAGCCTTATAAATGTAAGTAATGAGCCTTAAAGATTAAAGGTTTGTGTTGTTTTCTCTATTTAATTGTGTATAATTTTGTCTTATATATAATAACGCAACCTAAAAAAATCTTTAAAATAATAAAAAGGCTAAAATAATTCCTATTTAAAATGAGAAATATAAAATAATATTACCATGTGATGATAATTACATTTATTTTAAGATAAATTGGGGCAGCGTGTAGTTCAGTGCGTGGTGGAATATGCTCCTAACTTTCTCCTGAAAAAGGAAGAGGTGGTTTATGGCTATAAATTTACAGCATATGTCATTTCATGTGAGCTAAAAAAAGTATTATTTGTATAGTTTTACTTGTATTTGGTAACATGTGTTAAGTTAAGCGCTTATAGCTTGTGCTGTATTGAAACTGTTAGAATAGGTGTAGAAGAAAAAGTGTATGAAATTAAATCATCGAGTACTATTTTGATGAGATTATTATTTATTTAAAATAATAAATGCGACCGTTGGTACAGCTGTCATCCCGCTATGACGGTACGTCCTTGTTATTTATTCGAAGAACAATGCATAATATTTGTCTATAAACACAAAATAAATGATGGTCACCCTGCGCTGTGAAACGAAGTACGAAAATAAAGTATTAAGTTTTCTATTAACTCCGCGGCTGTCGCAGATTACCGCTAATAATGTCAATGTGGATTTCTCTATTATGAAATAATGGCCGTCTTTAATACTTTTATTATATTATATTTCGAGATTAGCTATCGAAACTTTTTTATTGCCTATGTATATATTGTACTTATGTATGGTATGTTTGTATATGTTTATTTCACTTACATAAAATTTTAAACTGCTTTATGTTTTTTTGTTTCGTTTACGAGTTTAAATAGTAATAGAAAAAAAGATAATTTTATTAAGGGCACGGCACGATAACAAAACAATACCGTATACACTTAATATAAGATTTTAAATTAACATGGTTATTTTTATTATTAAAGTTAAAATTTCGGGATATTTACCATGTTTTTTATTTTTGTTCGGTGGAGCTCGATATTTCGACATTATCTACGAATGTCTTGTTCACGACACTGAACGTCACAACACAAAAATCAAAAGCATGGTAAATATCCTGAAATTAATAACTTTATACCCTTAAAATTAAATAAAAAATAAATGAAAAGAATTACAACAAATAAAAGGCAATGATAGCAAATATGTCGTAGTAGGTGTACCCTTCAGTTTCCAAGTTGGGTTTGAATACCCAACGCAGATTTTCTACGGTTCCCCTTTTAATACATGCTTCAAGTTTATACTTACAAAACACGTCATCTTAATGTATTTAGCAAGACATAGTCTAGGTAGAGGTATTTAACGCTGTCGGACAGTCGTAATACCTGGATGTTGAAGCGGGTAGCGAGCAAAATCTTTGTTGATAATGACACTGTCGCACATAGTATTAACCGCATTTCATATATGTATGACTTTTTTTTATGGGATACGTTGGCGGACGAGCACATGGGCCACCTGATGGTAAATGGTCGCCATCACCCATAGACAATGACGCTGTAAGATATATTAACTATTCCTTACATCGCCACTACGCCACCAACCTTGGGTACTATGATGTTATGTCCTTTGTGCCTGTAGTTACACTGGCTAACTCACCCTTCAAACCGGAACACAACAATACTGAGTACTGTTGCCTACCCAGACGGGATTGCACAAAGCCCTACCACCAAGGTATACAGATTGTAATTCATGAGTTTTTATTATCAATAAATTATTTGTTGTATTTATTTAATAAAGTTTATTTAGTTCATTTATACATGTACTGTATCTTTTTTACACAGTATCTATTCGATTATATGTATAATAAAATACATAAAAATACTAAAACGATTAATATTGATTCGTGTACATTCTTTACATTCGCTTACATTGAAACCTACATTTAAATTAGTCCGTGGCTTTTAGATTTAAATTTGCGTACTTTTAACTGCGTAGGTTTTTAAATTTTATTGTTTTATTGTTCGTTTTATAAGTTATTACATTTTAAATCCGAATTTACGACCACCCGCTACGCAGCGAATGAGTTTTTTGGTTCGATGTACTTTAAATTCGGTTATGTATCTTAAAGTAGAGTTAAATACCCAAGATAAAGATTAATAATAAAATTGTGGTAATATAGTTAGAGGTAAATAGTCTTTCACTTATCTATAAGAGATAAAAACAGTTGTTAAAAGTGTACCTTAGAAGACTTTTAATTTATAGTTAAGTGGATTGCCCTCGTGGTTGGGCTAACCCGATGCCAAGTGACCTTCACTCCCAATAAATATTGATTTTTAATACACCTAACACTAACTCTCTTACTCTTTAAACCGAAACACAACAATACTGTTGTTGTTTGACGGTAGTATTATTGGAACCTGTTGGAACCACCACACTTTTGGACAAAGCCCTATGATAAAATTCATAAAAAAAGCTATTTAAATGATATATATTCGTTGTTGTTATATAAAGGAAGAAAAATAAAGAAAAGCAATTAAACACTATTAAATAAAAAAAGAAAAATCTCATTTCCGAGTTTCCAAAAACTATGCAAAGCGATATTTATGAAGATGTTATGTATTATAATGCGAGTTTAGCGTGAATAAATAGTGATGTCTGATTTCCCGCGGGATCCTAACCCGAAACGAAGGAGTATTTATCGATTTTAGATACGGTATATTACCCTCAGAAAAGGAATATTTGATATAAATTTAAGCTACGGTGTTATGAGCACTAACATTTTTGTAAATATATTTTTTGAGATTTCTAGAGTAATAGTACAGAGTAACGTCCTGTAAACAGGGTACTTATACTCATCAGATATTCTACCGCCAAATATCAGTACTCAGTGGTGTCGTGTTCCTTCGAAGGGTGACTGAGTCAGTCTTACAGGCACAAAAGACATAACATCTCAATTCCTAAGGTTGGTGGCGCATTGGCCATTAAGGAACGGTTATTGTTATATTATTTTTTACAGCACGGTCTATGGGAGGAGGTGAGAACTTGCCATCAAGTGTTCCATTTGCTCGGCATACCTATATCATAAAAAAAGGCTTCATGATTTGCGCACTATTCCAAATTCTGGTTGCAGAAAAGCTATGATTGTATTTGAGTTTACTGGGTCAGAAATATATAGACAATCTGTGTTTAAGAAAGCATGTCAAACTCAAGTCTCATCAGAAATATATATATTTTTTCAAATATCTTTAAAATTCTGCATAAAGACTCCGTTAGAATATGAAAATGCTGGCAGTAAATAAATGTTCCGTTATGATAAGTGCTGGTAATAATGGCGAGTCTTTCTCAACCAAGACTACGTTTAATAGATCGCTTTCTTTCTCACAAACATAGCAATGAAATCCTTTGTTTTAATCAAATTCAGTGCTATATAATATAAAAAAGATATTTTTAAAAATAGAACGTCAAATTTGTTTCTGATCAGAACTATAGCGATCATTTTTCAAAATAAACTGTTTAACGTTCCGTTTTTATATTGAAAATGTTTTCCTCGAATAGAAGTTTACATACACTTTGTAGTTTCATGAAACGGGTCTAAGGTGAGCCGAGACTTGAGCTTTGTACGAACATACGCAAAATATTCCCATTTTCGTATTCTGTCTTGAACAATTTAAATAAAAATACTGGGTTTTGAGAGACTAGATTTTGGGAAAACCTGCATCTATTATAATGGTGTATTAAAGTAAGCTACAAGCATATTTGAATGGATTTTATTTGACAAGTTATCCCCGTGGTTTGGCTCGGATTAAGGGGTTTGTCAAGTATTATGCATCAAAAGTAGCCCTGGACGTCAAACTAGTTTCATTAAAAATTCTATAATATTCGGCTTAGTGGATTGGCTGTGATACCAACAGATAGATAGATAGAGTTACTTTTGCGTTTATTATATTATTTATATCATTTAATATCTATCAAATATATAAAAATAATAAATCTTTCGTGAAAGTATACTATTAATTATAATTATTATTAGTTGCTGACGATAAAAAAAATTACTTTTTGAAAAATAATATCTTAAAATGTAATCTTGTCTTATCAGCAAAGACGAATTAAAATGAGTATATATTCTAGATTAGTCTGCAAACTTTAGCTCACATTTAGAGATTAAGTTAAATAAAAGTTAAACAAAACGGTTTCATCCTTTTTGGCAACGTTCAAATATTTTTATCCATTTATACTGAAATGCAAGTTTTAATTGTTTTTGTTATTTTTTCAATAATTTCATTATTGTTATAGATTGAGTAGATGTATTTCGAATCTTAGATATATTATATATATTTTCAATGAATTAATAAATAATAATTTATATAACATCCCTTGCAGTGTTTTACCCTCATTTTAGTGAAGAAGTTTTCTTCCAAAAGTATTTATTCTTTGTTTGAATCGAATTTAAAATTAAACAATATTTAAAAAATAATCTTGATATTTAATTTGGTGAATGTATTTTTATAATTTGTCATGAGAAGTGGGAAAAATTTCTTTAAGAAATGTGCCGTACTTAAAAGGTTGTCATTTCTTAATAGAATATATATTTTGATATATTCAGCTTATTCAATAGCAAATGGGAAAACGTATCCGAGATTTTACTTCATGAAGGTTAGAAGTTAAAATCAACTTCTAATAGGATGGAATTTAGGTTCTATTTCAAACAAATAAAATTGTGGATAAAATATAGGTAATATCTGGGACTATATGTGTGTCCGCAACATGGTCAAATGTCCTTTTTTGGTTGTATTAGTGGTTGGTGTTGGTATTATGAGGGTGGGGTGCATGCCAGTCACCTCCTCGCGGAGCACCCTGGGCAACGGGGCCGGCTTGAGCTTTCTCGTCGGCCACGGCTAAGAGTGGCGGAAGGGATGTCGCGGGGCTGCTCCTGGTACGTTCCTGGTCGGCGTCAGGGCGGACCATGTGAGTGGCCTCGTTGGCTAGAAGGGAGTGGGAGGGCTCGCTACTCGAGCCTCCCAGGTGTTTTACACCGACAGTCAGCGGCGGAGCCTACCATCTTTTCCGCCGCAGGGGGTCAGCTTCGTTGACGCCCAACGGAGGACTCAGGGGAGTGGGTAGGACAGGGCCTTCTGCCCTGGCACGGGGCCCTTATGGCCCCGGTCGAGTCCCACATACCCGTCTCGGTCTCCCGGCCGGACGGGAGGCGTAAATGCCTTTACTCCTCGTAAAACAAAAAAATAAATAAATGGTATTATAAGGGTAGTGCTACGCACTGCTTCTCTTCTCACCTCAATAGGCGCCGCAGGGATTAGGAGAGTTCTCATTGTCCTAGGAATCCCCCTAGGAGTTGCTCGCATAGGCATATACGGTATCACGATGGCAAGATGGGGGAAATGTGGCATTTTTCCAGTGAGTTAAAAAAAATGTATAACACGAGTGGTTATAAATATATAAAATTAATAATACCTGATGTAAATTGACCTTTGTTTTTTCTACTTTGTTAAGTCGCTGATAGCGAGATTGTACATCATGCAATTTATTTACATTCATAGACATCATCTAATTGCCACTATCGATTTTTTGCACGCAAACTATAATAACCAAAGCAACACCTACGTGTACAATGGAAATTCCCAATCAAATCAATCTTCCGACAATTACAATAATCAATTACGTCACGAATGGTTAACATCAGTTAATCAGACTAATTAATGTATAATGGCACTTACGCTTCTTTACTCTTGAGTCCTCTTGAGGAAATTTCGGAAGTAAACTCGACGCAACGAACTCCCCAATTACTACCACTATTGTTATGTTACGGTTTCAAGAGTGACCCTTGCCTGAAAATATTGTAGTCTTATTCTATAGTACATAACATAACATAGTATAGCATAACATATAATGTGATAGTGTATTCGAAACTAGATATTTCGAATTCCATTACATAAATTTGAACATCAAAAGGCAAGTAACTACAATCAAAAGTTTCAAACTACGGAGTTTGTGAAATATTTGTCGAATTTCATTTTAACTTACTTTGATATGGACCGTGAAATTAATATTAATATTAAATTCATCTCGGCGGTTTCGCGGATTAAAGAGCTCGGTTGGTCCCTACCGTCGACGTGGAGCTACGAATCGTCTGCTTACTACAACCATTTTTATTAAGATTAAGTTCAGAAAATTGAGACGAGATGGCCCAGTGGTTAGAACGCGTGCATCTTAACCGATGATTGCGGGTTCACCAGGCAAGCACCGCTAATTCATGTGCTTAATTTGTCTTTATAATTCATCTCGTGCTCAGCGGTGAAGGAAAACATCACGAGGAAACCTGCATGTGTCAAATTTCATAGAAATTCTGCCACATGTGTATTCCACCAACCCGCATTGGAACAGCGTGGTGGAATATGTTCCAAAACCTTCTCCTCAAAGGGAGAGCCTTTAGCCCAGCAGTGGGAATTTACAGGCTGTCGTTGTTGTCGTTGTTGTCAGAAATTTTTTGCCAATACTAATAACTAGTAGGCTAACTAGTAGGCTGACTGGCAAATACCTGACGGTAAGATTATAGTTATGACGTCATATTTTGTTGTTGCCTGTAGTTACACGTAAGTACTGTTCATACTGGAATACAGTAATTAGTATTAGTTTACCAATGGAATGTGATTAATGGTTATCCAGACAGGTTCCCACAAAGCCCTTTCGGCTATTATACCATTTATTTACGAAACTGTGATTTTAAACAAATGAAACTACCCGCAAATATTCCAATGCTGGCCGAAGAATTTTGGAATTTCATTCTACATTTAGAACTGAAATTGGATTCCCGTCCAGTCTCTAAAGAGCTCGCTGTGCGTTTTGCCTAACTACATATTTTCACTTCTCTCAACTGTGTTTTATACTTAGCATGCGAAAGACCAAAAAGTGTATAAATAAGTATTTTAGCGTCTCCATTTTGTTGCAATCGTACTTATAGTACCATCAAGAGAGATTACTTTAT
This sequence comes from Vanessa cardui, assembly GCF_905220365.1. Classification (NCBI taxonomy): domain Eukaryota; kingdom Metazoa; phylum Arthropoda; class Insecta; order Lepidoptera; family Nymphalidae; genus Vanessa; species Vanessa cardui. The sequence continues at coordinate 2,507,996 of NC_061129.1, forward strand.
ACAAGAATGAAAGACGTACAGGATTTCCCAACGTTTTGAGTTATTATTCGGAAATAAACTAATGACTTTTTTTATTTGTGTTCTGTCTTATATAAGACATAATTCTTATTCAATCATTGAATTTGTGAAAATGCAGATGGTGTTAATAACCTATTAATAAATAAAATAACTTTTGATCAATGATATCGCGTCAATTTATTGTGAAATTGTTTATTTGGCTTTACGCAAATCAAATCAAAATAAATTTTAATCAAGTTGCCTTTTACAAGCACTTTTGAATCGTCATTTTACAATTGAGTGAAGCTACCACCGTTTCGGAAAGTAGATTCTACCGAGAAGAACTGGCAAGAAACTCAGTAGTTACTCTTTTTAACATTTAAAGAATACAAAGTCATGTTAATTAAATACAATTATTTAAATTAATATATCCTGCTTGGAAATCACCAGGTATTAACTTCACGCTTTTTTATCATCTATAAAATCTTGTATCGAATAATATGCTTTTTCTACCAATGTATTTTTTTACAAACGATTTGAATTTACGAAACGGCAAAGTTAAAAATGTCTCATGTTATATATCGAGATATATAAATAATATAAGCAGTAAGGGCTAAATTAATATAGGTAGGTTTTACAGAGAACAATGACAGGCTTAAATTTTACGTTTCGTTGCTCGTTACAAAGTTCAGTAGTACATAACAAAAGTAAGTTTAGTTGAATAAAAACTACCGCATCCTAAGATGTTGCATACGATATCTCAGCTCGCTTATAATGAAGCACAAGCCGCGGACTTTTTACGAAGCCACGTCAGAACCTCCCCGACAGTGTAAATTAAGTGCATCGCAATTTGGAGCGTGAACGTTTTAATGATTTTTCAAAAGATCCAGGTGGCTAAGGACTAAACTTTAAAAGCCAAAAAATGCGAGGTCTGGATTTATGTTTTCTCTTTAAATATTGTTTAAAAATTATATAATAAATAATGCATACAATTTAATACTATAGTGGAATTAATAATAAAATAAATAAATATGAGACAACATCACATACATTACTCTGATCCCAATGTAAGTAGCTAAAGCACTTGTGTTATGGAAAGTCAGAAGTAACGACGGTACCACAAACACCCAGCACCCAAGACAACAACAATCGAATCGAACCCGGGACCTCGGAGTGGCGTGAAACCCATGAAAACCGGTGTACACACCACTTGACCACGGAGGTCGTCAGATTAATAAATAATGTATATTTAATAATAATATTATTGATTAATAATTGCTTCTTTTGTGTTGTAAAATACTATTTCGACTAATTAATTGTTTTTCTAGAAATGTCTTCCAGTCCTTCTCCTCAAAGGCCCTTAGCCCAGTTGTGGGAAATTTACAGGTTGTTATTGTTGGTTGTTTTAATTGAATTCGATTTTTATTTTGCCATTATAAATATTCAATGTGTGATTGTTAATAGTCTGTGAAAAAATCAATAGTATCATGCAATTTTGCTGATTCCCTTGAATAATAAATAATATAATATGCATAAAAAAATTGTCACAAGTTAGAAAGGAACATTATTACTATTTATAACATATAATTTTTCCCCGATGCGTCGCTAGTGAATATATAAGAACGTATACCCAAGTTTGAGCTTTAAATTCAATACTTCAAAAAAATTCTGTGGTCGGCCATTTTGTATATTATTTTGTATATATATGTGAAATCGTTTTGTAAATTATATTTTCACGGAGGTAGTTTGGAAAATACTGTCTGGATGCAACCAATGAATGACTACTTATTAATTAAAATTTTATACCTGAATGCGTTTTGATGAGGCTCGACGCAATACTTGTGTAAACTCATATTGTACAAAGGGATTATTCGTTTTTTAATGTATATATAATTATAATACATACTATGATCCCTCCAGTTACCTACTAACGTGTGTTTAAGCAGGAATAATTTTAGTTTAGACACCGGCTCCGAATATAGCAATAACTATATATTTACTTGGTGATAGGGCTTTGTTCAAGCCCGTCTGGGTAGGTTGCCCACTCATCAGTTATTCTACTGCCAAAAAAAGGTTTGAAGGGGGAGTGAGCCAGTGTAACTTCAGGCACAAGGGACATAACATCTTAGTTCCCAAGTTTGGTGGCACATTGACGATGTAAGGAACACTTAATATTTCTTACAACGTATTTGTCTATCGGTGATGGTGACCACTTATCACCAGGTGGCCCATTTGCTCGTTCACTAACCTATAGAATAAAAAAAAAACTAAGTTATATACATGTAAATCGATTTTAAGTAGTTTTATACCATATTTTTCATTTTATTATACTTACTATTGGAGGACTATAAAAATATTTTGAATACGCAGTTATTTTTATAACTTTTTAGTGCATATTAATTTCTTTTAAAGTAGTGTTTTGATTGAAGTCGGTTTTTCTTTTTGTTAAAATTTTTATTTATTCGTTCTATTAGTTTTTACACCAAAAAAAAAATCTTCAAACACATGTATGGTATTCAATCAGGAAATATTTTATATTCACATTTTTATTTTCGTTTTTGAAGAAAAACCATTACCTGTTCCTTTGCCCTTTCGTTAAAAACGCGTTCATTAAGCGACGCTAACGAGAACTTCAACTTGTCAAATGATCCCCGTTTTCCCCACATTTTATTGCTATAGTCTGTGGTCGCTTTAAAAAGTGAAATGTCAACGAACTTTGAATCAGTGAACAGCACTGTAAAGGGACCCTATGAAATTATTTTCTAATGTACGGTTTTAATGACAAATTATTTTAAGGGAAAAAATTAATTCGTAATAATATTCGTATTCTACATAGTATGAAACAAAGTTGCTTTCTCTGTCCCTATGTTTGTATGCTTATATTTTTAAAATATACTCTATATATATAGTAGGATAGAGTGATTTGAGAGAAAGGTTTTTGTATATAACACATGGACAGTATAGTAAAGAAATACTAATAATTATAGAAGTTTGTAATGTGTTGTCGTTCTTCGACTTCTGTAGTATATTTAGTATCAGTATTGCACCCGTGCGAAGCCGGGGAGGGTCGCTATTTAAACATAAAAACGTAAAATTTGTCTTAATATGTGTCTTGCATTTTATTTTTTTATATTTTACCAAATAGTTCTTTTAATAGGAATATAGATTATTTTAATAATAACTATAATATATATTTAGCAACTCTTGATTAAAATCACGAGTATATGTATTTAATTTATAATGTAGTTTAAGCCTAAGAACAAAACAATCTACGTAATAATTGCATGCCCTAAAGATTGTTTTCATACGCACATTCTATAGACTCATTGCAGGAGCCTGGAATTGAATGGGGACTTTGCCGCCATCCTGGAAAACGGTAACGAGGTGCATTCAACGTCCTTTGAATATCGACTGCCGTAATCATCTAGTGTAGTGCAACCATGCGTTTTGATATTTGTAGCACTATCGCTACTGATTTTCCATAACTCAAATGCTTCACCTACTTACGTTGGGAGTAGTAATGTATGTAATGTGGTCCAATATTTATATTTCAAAAATCAAAATCAATATAAACTTTATTCAAGTGGGCTTATACAGGCACTTTTGAATCGTCATTTAACAATTAAGTGAAGCTACAACCGGTTCGGAAAGTAGATTCTTCTTTATATTTAAAGGCAGATCTCCATCTCTATCGGGATGTCATTTGTTTATTATTTATTTAAGAAATAACAATAACACTATATAAAAATTAAAAGGAACAAAGGAGATTCGTCGCAGAGGTGGTAACTCGTGCAGTTGACTACCGCGCAATAATGGCGTTCAATATTCCCGCCAACAATCGATACGACGCTTCACCAGACCGACTAGCTGTCAAATCTTGTTCCCTCGTGATTTAAATCACAAGATGGCGCTAGCGATGCGCCGTCATATTTATTAATTTATTTATACTTACGGACGTATAGTACGACACATTTGGATATAGCATCGGCAAAATATGTAAACCCGATCACACCCGAAATAAGTACGCTATCCCAAATTATCAATATTTATTACTAATGTGAATATGATCTTTACACAAACGTAATAACTTGTAATATCATATGACCTAATATAATCGTCAATTTGATACATCGATTAACATGCACTTGCTTTCTCGTTGAACTGACGCGAGAATCTACAGCGACGAATAGCATCGAATTTCGCGATAGGGAGCTATTGGTTGTATAAATCGGCAGTAATCGGTATTTTTGAGTTTGCCGATGCTACTTCTAAGTTGTGTCGTACTATACCGTTGCTGTTTTTTCCCAGAATATGGGGTATTATAGCAACTTTGTTAATTAATTAGGGATTATTTATTTTACTTTTTTAACTAAAACTCTCTATAATAGAGCACAGTACATACAGCATATTCTATAGTGCATCATGCAGGATGCTATCCTTATCATTTTTCTCACGAAGAGATTCCTGAAAGAAGCGTTATTTTTTTGTAACTTGTTACTTTTCTTTTACTTTATAAAATAAAATAATGTCGTCTCATTCGCCGGTTACCTCGTGGTCATAGCGTGTCTGTGTCACTGTGACATGTCACGCTTTCATATCGGCGTTCCGAGGCACACACAGCGTCGACGGTTCTTCGAAAATCTGACAAGCGTTGGTATATCGCTTTAATAGTTATAGAACTCTGCTACAAGGATAAACTGACTGGCTGTTGACCTATTTCAGTGACTCAAGACAACGTATGTATGGATATTATTTATAGTCGTTATTGCTGTTATTTTTGATTTGTAAACAATTCCAATTTTGAATATTCAACTAAACAAACGAACAGACCAACTTATGCATGTGTTATATTAGTAAGGATATTCTTTAATAAATATTTCCTTTGATACTACAATCACTACATAGTATAAAACAAAGTCGCTTTCTCTGTCCCTATTTCCCTATGAATGCTAAAATTTTTAAAACTACGCAACGGATTTTGATACGGTTTTAAATAGATAGAGTGATTCGAGAGGAAGGTTTTTGTGTATAATACATGGACAATATAGTAAAATATGAAGCAATCAATAAAAATATCAATAAAATATAGTAAAATACAAACAATCATTTTAGGAGTTTGTAATGTGATGTCGTAAATAAAAAAAATCTGTCGTATATTTAGTATCAGTATTGCGCCCGTGCGAAGCCGGGGCGGCGCTAGTATTTATTAAGATAAAATATGTGATTTCAAATACTTGATTAAGAAAGTACGTCAAATAAAAAAGTTAAGATACTTTTCAGGCAAGAATGTTCATTTTCGACCCGGTGGTATTTTTTACTTTGACTTATAATAAGTATAGTAATGCTATTGAATAAATTTGACAAAGCGAAGACATAAAACAGAGCTAAGTGTAAGGCTTGTACCCAGAACCCCATCACGATGCATCTCACGAGACCACAATTAAGAAGAGCTTAAAAGACATAAATTCGGAAAAGTCGCTCTTTGAAATTTTAATGGCGGCGCATGCGTTCGGAAATTGTAATTGTAAATCTTTTAAACTGGTCCATAATTGCCACTTAAAGAGGAACTTTCAAAACTTTTACATTTGTACTGAAATCGTAATGAATTATTTGTTGTAATTATATCGAGAAGTGAATGAAGCCTTAAAATACTTTTGTTAACCGAAAGTATTTTTGGAATAATTCTTGGAATGAGATAGTTATGCTTATACATATGTGAAAATTTTTAAGTTTGTAAGTTTGCCTGCCTCCCGGGAAAATATATTTGATGCTACAAAAAAAATGCACATATTTATATATGGACTGGACAAAAAGATTAAAGTTTATTTACATTTAATAATTTGTAAACAAGGAATATTAAAAGTGTGGGGATATTATGAACATATTATATTATAATATATAAATAGAATTGTAAATAAATTATTACGTATCTAAATAAAAATTTTAACAAAAAAGAAAAACCGACTTCAAACAAAACACTATTTTAAAACAAATGAAATGGCTCCAAATATACCAATAATTATAACTACATGATATAATCGTTAATCGACTTTTAAGTAGTCTAATATTTTTCATTTCATTTAACTTAGGAAGACTCTAAAAAATATGTTGAATACGCAATTATTTTTATTACTTTTTCGTGCATATTCATTTGTTTTAAAATAGTGTTTTGTTTGAAGTCGGTTTTTCTTTTTTGTTAAAATTTTTATTTATTTTTTGATTTTAAGTGAAGCTGATTTTGACTATTTTTTTTTAATATGGATAGATTAATCATCGTTCCGTTTATATGAGTCAGAAACTACTTCGAGAACAATTTCAAAGGAAACTTGCGAATAAAGCAAAAATAGACTTTCGAAAATGCGGATTTAATACGTCACGCGGCATAAACTACAAGGATCCCTCGAAAGAGCTGTAATCGAACTCAGCAAAAAAACTTTGAAAAAGACCAACTATATTTCGTACATCATATGACATCACATCACATACACAAAATTTGATTAAAGATAGTAAGAAATTCTGCCCCATATCGCACCCTAACTGCGAGCCGTATAGGAGTTCCATCACTACATAGTATAAAACAAAGTCGCTTTCTCTGTCCCTTTATCTTTAAATCTACGCAACGGATTTTGATGCGGTTTTTTTTTAAATATAGTGTGATACAATGGGAAGGTTTGTGTATATAATACATGAACAATATAGTAAAGAAACACTGATAATTTTAGAATTTTGCGATGTGATGTCGTAAATAAATAAATTCTGTAGTATATTTAGTATCAGTATTGCACCCGTGCGAAGCCGGGGTGGGTAGCTAGTTGATTATAATATTCGACTATGATAATTACATAAACATAACCATATTACGGAAGGTGACTCAAATATCCAAATAACCTATAAATAAAAGATTCGACTGAGTATCGCTAACGTGCTCCTCAGAATTGTTCCGTTCCCTTCCGTTCCGTTACTTTGTCATGGATCCTGTGCTCAGAACCTTACCAAACTTTCACCAAACTACCCTTGAAGTATATATTTTATAATAAAAAAGAATTATCAAAATTGGTTAACGTGATTTTCAGTTATTCACCTATTTGTCGCGCATATACATAATGCAAATTTAAGACTTATGTCGTTTTCATATGGATACCATCATCGGAAAAAAATAAAAAAAAAAGGTAGTGCTTCCCCACGGGAAGCACTACCTTTCAAACAAAAAAAAATATCAAAATCGGTCCACCCAGTGAAAAGTTATGAGGTAACAAACATAAAAAAAAAAAATACAGACGAATTGATAACCTCCTCCTTTTGGAAGTCGGTTGAAAACAATAAGCACTCATTATTTACTTTTGTTATTTGTGACATATGTTTAATTAAATTTGTAACATAATTATTTAATTATTATTACATAATATAATTTAATTATTTGTTTTTAAGAGCTCATTTCTTCCTAATTGATAGGTAACAACCACTCATCAGATATTTTACCACCAAACAGAATTACTCAGAATTGTTGTGTTTCGGTTTGAAGGGTGAGTAAGCCAGTCAGAAGGTTGGTGGTGCGTTGGTGATTTAAGGAATCAACCATTCCATATTTAAAAAAAATAATAAAGTTAGGATTTAAATTAAATGGATAACAGCGTGGCAGTCTAAACCTGATAAATTTATTAATTAGCCCTGTGGTTACTGTATGAACTTCTGTCAAAATTACAGATGAAGTAAAAAGGCAAGATCGCGGTTTAAAACAATTAATATAAAAAATGTGTTTGTATTTGTTAGTACTTACTTTTGCGTTTGAAACTAATATTACCGTCAATCCGCCTGATAATATTAGTTTTTATACGTAGATCTTGAATCAACAAAAGCAGTTTTATTATACGAGCTGCATTGCCTAAAAAGCAAGAAAATTGCTCAAATCAGTCGAACACATTCGATCGGTACGAACTTGTCCATATAATGATCTTACTCCAAAACATTCTATGATAATTTTCAGCTCATATCAATAATAAATCAGACTTTTTTGGACAAGCACGGTTGATAAAAAATGAGGGTTATTTAAAAAAAAAACTTGAAACAAATACATGAACATGACGTCACGGATAGCCAGCTAATAACAGCTTCGTATATTTAGGTAACCAAAATAACCAGCCTGATAAATTGTCTTACATCTTATCAGTACATTTAGTTATTAAAACATCAGTAAGTGCTATTGATTAACGTAGTTTATTGCGGACTGAAGCATTAAAGTTACAGTTTTATACGACGCTTGCTTTACTACTTCCACCTCTAAGTTATTGGCATTTAATGGAAGGTTATTCGAATAATAACTTTAAGTGACGTTTAATAAACTCTTACTTATTTAGACTAGCTTTCTGAAGGTTTTATGGCGCTGTACTATCGTTCTTTGTGTAAATCGATATTTTAATACTAAAAGCATTTAAATTTGGTATACTATTCAGTACAATACAGTAACAGCCTGTAAATTTATCACTGCTAGGGTAAGGGCCCCCGGCTTTGAGGTAGTTAGTAGCATATTTCATCACGCTGCTCCAATGTGGATTGGTGCCCACATTTGGCAGAATTTCGTTGAAATTAGACAAATACAGGATACTTCATGACGTTTTTATTCACTGCCGAGCAAGAGATGAATTATAAATACAAATTAAGCACATGAAAATTCAGTAGTGCTTGCCTGGGAACCCGCAATCATGGGTTAAGATGCACGCGTTCTAACCGCTGGGCCAGCTCGGCTCGGAGTGTATTGATCATAAGAGGTATTTCCAGTGCATAAAATCAAAGTCGTTCAGTGTGTTATGGACCTAGGCTTGACGTATCTGAGAACGATAAAATTAGGTATTATATTTGCAAGAGAAGAACTGGAGTTATCTCAGCTATGTAACACGACAGACTGCAGTTAGTCACGTCTGTCAAAGAACTGATAGCCATTCGATCACGAGTCCTAGAGTGGAGAGAAAGTCTCAAATTTATTTTTCATGCTCTTCATCGGTTTCAGACTTCAGGTTATTGGCAAAAAGATTTTATGTGAATTTATCCGATGTTTTAATATTTATTCTGCTATTTAGTTGAGACGAATCCAACCAATCAGAGATCATTAATAAATGGTCTCATTAACTTTTAATTGATAAATGATTAAAAATAATTTCGAAAACCGTAACTATAGTATACATCGTCAATGAAACAAAACCCTAAGCGCCCAAAATGGTACATTTGGAAAATTATATTATATGTTGAACAAGTTTATGATCAGTCGGTTTAGTATCAGTAATAATAATAAGTACATTTATTTCGTAATTTAAGCTGTAAAGCCAATTTATTTCACAGATAATAAATATTCCACATTACTTTTATGAAAGAAGTATTGCTATTTATTGAAGAGTAACTAAACGAGCTTGAGCTATTTTTCTCTCTGTATTTTTGGATGAAGCTTAACAGAATTAAATGTCTCAACTTTGTTAATGAAAATTTATTGTAACAGTATCCTAAAAAGTTACAATAAGTCTATTTATAAACAGTAATCAATTATCGACAATGAAAAAGTATTTAGAAGATGAAAAATCAATTAATTATATTTAACTTAGATTTATACAGAATGTTTAGATGGGGGCGTTGTTAAATCCTTAACCATAAGGTATGATGTGATATGAACAAGCAACAGTCCTATTCAATAAAAGTTCTCATATAAAAAAAACACATCCTGTATTATTTCCTCTGACGCAGTACTAAAGTTATTTGGTGAACAGTACTACTAACAATTTAAAATTTTAGTTTTCTTTACCTTAAGTATTTTATTCTCAAAAAGACAAAGTCACTTACACGAGAACAACACAATTACGTGAAGTGGAAACCTACAAATTGTCGCTACATAATTATTATATAATAATTACGTAGGTAGTAGTAGTAGTATCTACGGTGGTGACAATTACTTAGTTTACGAAATAAATCAAATTTAACTTGATTTATAATTCAAAATTTATTTTATTCGGTTATTTTAATTCATTCTCATTCATATAAACCTCTTAAACATTAGAGTAAGCGTTTGTTTGTCAGTCTGACATATATAAAATAATAATGGATATAGTATATAACCTTGCGGTACCCCGGCAGGTATGCATACCGCTTTGGTTGAGAAAGAACCAAAAGTTATTTTAGGTACTTAATGTTTTACGCAGTTTATATTTCTTATCGTTCTAATTAAAAAAAAAAAACCCTGTCAATTCAATTTTGGGTCAGGATACGAGAAAAAATATGTGATCGTCGACAAGCCATTGTCTTTTCTATTCGACTTTCAAAAATATTTTATAATCCTTCTAAATTCAAATTTATTTTATGAAATTAGCGTTAATCATATGGGCCAGTCAATGTCAAAAGTAACCAATTAGGTTGGACGGCTGCAACAATTAATCTTCCTAATATTATAAATGCGTATGCTTGTGACGACTGCGACATAGAGTACGTTTTAATCATTTATGAGAGTAATTACTAAAATTTAAGTAACGACGAGCGGAACGAACATTAGTTAATTTCTTCATACGGATTAGTATGTGCAGTATGATTGTGATTTATATAAAAACTCATTTGTTAAAGTAAATATTGGTTACTGGCTAAAAATACAATAAAAATTAATTGATAGGCGGCCGATTATATCGAATAGCGATTGAATACTATTGAAAATGTTATTTTATGTCAAATGCCTGAAGCAGATCTTTTGGTCTAGACTTTAGATTATAGTGAATACATTTTTCGACTGCTCATACGTCGAAATATTGAGATAGAACTTTTTGAAAGTAAAAATAAATAGGTATTATCTTTATGTTCATTTTTAAGCTTTTCTTAGTGAATTTTAACAAACGATTTTTATTTTTTCATGTTTTTTTAATTTATTAAAGCATGTTTGCAATTTTTTCATCAGTTTCACGTAAACGATTGAAATTTTGCGTCCATTTGTTGGACTGGTTCATGGTTTACAAAACCATCTAGCACTTGAAAAATAGGTTTTGAAAGAGACATTACTACTAATAATAAGTATTTTTATAAAGTTTCCTTATATTTTAGTTCGTCACAACTTTTAGCAGAGTTATTCTATACGATCACAGCTTTGTATCTTGCGGAAAGTGTACATTTTAATATATTTACGATAATACAGTTTTTGTATAAGTTCTTTATTTAATAATTATTATTATAATCAATATTGCGTATTTCCTAGAAGCCTCTGGTTTTACGGACGTCTTGGGATGGTGAGAGTCAATTTTCACCAGGTGAACCTCTCGCTCGTTGCCCTTTCTATTGCATGAACTTTTACTTGGTGGTAGGGCTTTGTGCAAGGCCGTCTGGGTAGGTACCACCCACTCATCAGTTATTCTACCGCCAAATAACACTACTCAGTATTGTTGTATTCCGGTCTGAAGGGTGATTGAGCCAGTGTAACAACAGGCACAAGGGACATAACATCTTAGTTCCCAAGGTTGGTGGCACATTGACGATGTAAGGAATAGTTAATATTTCTTACAGTGTCATTGCCTATGGGCGATGGTGACCACTTACCATCAGGTGGCCCATATGCTCGTCTGCCAACCTATACCATAAAAAAAATGAAAGAAAACATATGCTTAATTTGTGAAGGAAGAATTTGAATCTTCGTTAAGTGTCAATTAATTTAACTTTATAATACGAGTTTGTACAATTTGCTGTAACTGTTGGTAATTTTCTTATATACAAATTAGTTTTCATGGAAAATTGCATCTTTTTTTATTTATTAGGAAATTTACATTACAGACACACTGAATGAAAAAAAAATAATGTTCGTAAATCAAACAGGTAAGCTTTATAGCTTCGAAACAATCTAATTACTTACCGACCTCTTCAAACTCGGCATACTCTATTGAAATATCAACAGGACAAAATCGAGTATAGAGCAAACTCACGTCTTCCATGAAAATCAATGTACCTACTTTTATGTCATTTTGTAAGATCATCAACAACTTTACCAAAAATGTACATACATTTTTTTTGGATATTTATTAAAAGGAAAATCTGTCCATGATTCTTGGGTCTTGGAATTAATAACGTCTGCTGAGCTAACAGCAATTCCCCTGATTATCGTTTAATTCGTGATTTATACGGGATTCCAATATCACCATAATGGTGTAATGAAATCCCATACAGTTTTGTACATTTAAAGATATTTATACACATATTTTAAATGAATGTTGATGAGGAAGTGTACCTTACTTATCTATACATATAATAAGATTTGAGTGTCTATTTGTAATATTAAAAAACCGCTTAAACTAAATGCATTTTTTACAATTCTTGTCTGCCTGGCAGGACGGATTTTATTGGGAATTTCACTGATAGGCGAAGTAATAAGGAGTAACTTAGGCTACAACAATAACTTTTGTTAAATTCAAACGCGCACCCTGTTGCAGGCACAGGTAGTATAATAATAATCCTTTGTCATCCTTAGACGTTGACAGTTGGTAATTTCAGAAATTTAAACATACATAGTCAATATGCTGCCAATCTTGGGATATTAACGATGTTCTATAAAAATATGAGGGTTCATCTCCAACGGCAATTGCAATTCAACGGGGAAATACTGCTAGCGTTCTTGTCACCATTCATGATTTATACAGTAACTATTTAAAAAATATATTATTTCACTAACGTGTAATCTTTTTTTAATATCAGTTCATAGTTTATATTTTATAGACACATCATAACTGTAGGCGTCCTGTGATGGGGTAATTTTTTAAACTCCATCTGAAATATAAGATTTTAAATTAACATGGTTGTTTTTATTATTAAAGTTATTAATTTCGGGATCACGAGACTCAGACTTCAGAAGAAATTCGTAGACAAAGTCAAAATATCGAGCTCTACCGAATAAAAATAAAAAAAACATGGCAAATATCGCGACATTAATAACTTTAATGCATCTAAAATAACACTGGTAAAAACTGTTTTTATCACATTAACTTTGTTACGATTTTTGTTTCTGTTAGTGTACCTTATTAAAAATATATATAATTTTATTTCTATCACATCCAGTTCTCTTGTGACAGCTACAAGTTCATTTCCGACCTCATATACGTTTCTTTGTCTGAATAACTGCATTTAGTCGACTGTGGGACTATTGTTTTTGCTAAATTACATTTTATACACGTTAGTTAGTTCTTAAATATGGTATTTATGCTTTATTGCATCAACACTTAATGTTACATTTACCTATAGATTAAAATTTAAAAAGTTGCATTAATGCAACAGGCGCCCTTATCGCTAAAACTGCTTTTCTAGACAACCTTTGGGCAGAGGACTGATTGTAAAACAAATTTGGTAACATTAATTTTGATAAATTATATAACTCATACTAGCTGTGCCTGCGACCTTGTACGCGTTTGAAGTTATTCCTTATTATATCAGTTATCTGCCAGTGAAAGTCTCGTCAAAATCGGTCCAGCGGTTCCAGAGATTTGCCGGAGCAAACAGACAGACAGACAAAAATTGTGAAAAGTGTTATTTTGGTATATGTACCGTTTAAACATTCATATGTATTGAGTAAAAAAGGGCTATTTTAATATTACAAACTGACACTCCAATTCTATTATACGCATAGATAAAATATAGTAATACACATAATACAATAATAATTCTTGTTATATGTGGAGGATTAACTATTACATCTTGAAATTTCACGACATTTCATATCAAATTATTATAGGATGTCAGTGACAATTTTGATCAGCAATTATATCTTCGTGATCGATCGGAATTGTGTTTGTTTTCGGCTAGCTATGTATGAAGTAAAACAGAATAAGCGTATGCGTTATCATACCCAAAGGAGAGCCGATCCGACATTATCGGAGGAAGTTTAAACGCAGAACGTGATTCCCGAGACACAGCGTAAACATTGCCAGCTTCGTATTCCGGACTACTGAGAATTGCTGGTCTGTGATAATTTAGATGTGAACAGTTTGCTTGTTTTTTTTTCTTTTTTATTTATTTGGTTTGAAGGCTACCAAATAAGCACTGATTGAAGTTATAAAGGGAATATTTTTTGTTTAAGTTTAAATGTTTCAATTACAGGTTTCGTGTTCACAGATTAATATTAGCAACGGGCCATCTGATGGTAAGTCGTCACTACTGTCCATAATTTCGCTGTTAGAAATATGAACCGACTTATATCGTCAATGCGACCCAAACAGTAGAAGCTAATGTCCTTTAAACCCGAATACAACAATACTAAGTATCACTGTTTGGCGGCAGAATATCTGAGTGGGTGGTACCTACAGAGGCGGTCTTGCAAAATCCTACCACCAAGTAATATGAGTAAGAATATTTATTGTAGTATTACAAAAGTTTCCTCACGAATTAAGCACAGGCAAATTTGGGTAAGATTTACGCTTTCTAACCATTGGGCTATCAGATCAACGGCAAATCTGATACGACTGAAAATAGTTCAAGTGCAGTTCAACGGCTATTCGTGCTTTCCGAGGCATAACAGTGAACATTACATTACAATTCCAACTTACAGACTCCAGGATGTCGCAGAGAATTTTGAGAAGGATATTGACCGAGCTGAGAATTTAACTCAGAACATCGAGATTTGTGTCCTTTCACATATCACCTGGAAGGCTTAGCTGCTTAAATCGGCAGTTGAGCATCGGACCAATGTTATCATCATATTGAAAAAAATACGTCATAAGATAATACGTAGTATTTCAGTTAAATCTCAATTAAACTTGGAAAATCAACTGATTTTAATTATGAGAATATATTGTTGTAATATAAAGTAGAAATCTAAGCTTAATCTATGCAAGTGGAGTGTATGCGATGAATTATTCAAGAGCGAAGCTAACACACCGCTGATATGACCATCTGTCGCTGGCAAGGATTTAGCGATGCAGTTTAAACATTTGCATAAACTTTGCTACGGGCAATTAGAAAAATTTTATTAATTAATACTGCTCTGTAATATATACACTTTAAGTAAAATAAAGTAACAGCCTTTTAATTTTCTTACTACTGGGCTAAAGCCTCCTCTCCCATTAAGGAGAGGGTTTGGAACATATTCCATCACGCTGTTCCAACGCGGGTTGATGAAATACACATGTGGCAGAATTTCGGTGGAATGAGACACATGCGGGTTTCCTCGCGATGTTTTCCTTCACCACCGAGCACGAGATGCATTATAAACACAAATTAAGCACATATATATAGAGGTGCTTGCCTGGGTTTGAACCCGATATCATAGGTTAAGATGCACGCGTTCTAACCACTGGACCATCACAGCTCTTTACACACTATACACTCACAATAATATTATAAATGCGAAAGTTACTATGAACTGAATTAGATGAAATTTTGTATTGAACAAGCTTGAACACATTTATGTACTGTTACTTTTTTATACCGAAAACTTTCAAAACAATGTGCAAGAAGCCGTGGGCGAAAACTTATAGATGACTTACACTCAGCATACACTTCGTACGGATAGAATATTTATCTATATAACCCATATATATTAAACAGCAACCTTTAAAAATAAAAATAATAATTGGAACTAAGTTCTACTACGAGGCTTAGTATAAACTCATCGGAATCATCACGTAAAGCGTTATGTATAATATACATTTCTTGTCATTGAATTATTTCCAAAGGCTATTTATATATTAAATTGACAGATATTAAATACATAGCATAAAGCGAATGCAACTGCCTTCCAAATGCGTATTTTTTTGAGGTATTCATTCATTCATTCCTTCCTCATTCACACACCGAAGTGTCTTTACAATATAGGTAAACAAACAAATCTTCTTTTTTTATTTATATAGAAGATAAAATATTAAATCCATACCACCAAGAGTTGAGACCTTCTGAAATAAATTATGCTTTTAAACTTATGTATTGTGTTAAGGTTTTTGGATATTTAGAGAAGATCCATAATCTTGTGATAGGCATAGTAAAGTAAAAAAGTAAAAGCATATTGATATTTCACTGCTAGGCATAGTCCTCGCTCGTTGTGGAGATTGGGTTGGAGTCAATTAAGGAGCATAACACATCCATGCAGAAGATTTGCATTAATGATCTTTTCCTTTACCGTCGGCATGAGATGAATTATAAATACATGACTAATTTTCAACGATTTCTTGTTAAAGTAAAACAATGATAACACAGAATATAAATTATGGGGTAAAAAGATAGGTTGTAAGTTTTACGAATTTCGGGCGGGTAAAACCCCTGCGGCTTAAACACAGCTTTAATCTATTTAAGAACTGAAATAAAGTACAGTTCATTTTTTTCAGTTCTACTATACCGAGAATATATATAACGGGTAACCATGTCCGAGCCTGGTTTTAAAAAAACATGACATCAGCCTAGCTGACGTCACGAGTGTCAGGGTTTCGTTTTTTAACCATCCTCGGAGGTATGAAATTAAACTCAGGGAATATTCTTCTCTGATTTATTCCAATATGAGACGGTCCGATCGCTCCGACGGATCGACCAAGCCTGTCGATACCGACGGGCGCTTGGTCTTTTATAACAAAAATAGGTGGGTAGACTTATTCACTCAACATAACACCTGTTTACAAACACTAAAATATTTCAGACTAATTTAACATTTCACAATTCACTAAAAATTTAACAAATCCAACAATTTTAAATTATTAAAATAATCATTTCTGGACACTTGTTTTTCTTAAATTCGTGGTTTCGCGCCGACATATATATTTTTAAATTTAGAATGCGTAAATAAAAAAAAAAACAAAGTCACTTCTAAAGACTAAAATGTCAAACTATGTCTTAAAAATCATCCTGTTGCCTTGTTAAGACGCGGTGGGTGAAAATTTGATCCGCTCGGATGAAGCGACCCAGTTTCACCCTCATTACAAGACTCCAAGGTGTGTTTCAATTTCACAAATGGCTCACGGTTTTACGGCTAGACTTGGCAATAGAAGAACGGCCGTACTAACGAAAATAAGCATTTTTATTTTATTTTAAATATGTCATATGTGCTACATAAATATATACGTATTTAAGTATGTTTGTCGACGTTTTTGTCATCAATCTATATAATGCAATAATAACAACAACAACAATAGCCTGTAAATTCCCACTGCTGGGCTAAAGGCCTCCTCTCCCTTTGAGAAGAAGGTTTGGAACATATTCCACCAATGTGGGTTGGTGTAATACACATGTGGCAGAATTTCTATGAAATTTGTTACATGCAGGTTTCCACACTATGTTTTCTTTCACTACTGAGAACGAGATGAATTATAAAGACAAATTAAGCACATGAATCAGCTTGCCTGGGTTTGAACCCATAATCATCGGTTAAGATGCACGCGTTCTAACCACTGGGCCATCTCGACTCTCAATGCTATAAAGCAAACCATATCTTTATTTAAAAATAATCTTTCTATGTGTGTGTAGTTGTGTCACTTCAACATTAAGATTGATTTTGATGATTGTCTTTGTGTGTGTTTGACAGTGACACACACATTGAACCTAGCCAGCGTTGAGATCTGGGAGCATATAAAGTTATTTATGCTATCCGTCGGGACGAACAGCTAGTCTTAACATTACATAGTATACTCGCAAAACAAAGTTTCTTATCCCTGTCTATCCCTATGTACGTTTACATCTTTAAAAATACGCAACGGATTTTGACACTTTTTTTTACTAGATAAAATGATTAAAGTTAAATATTTGATTTGTATTTATAAATACATGCACAATATAGTGAAGAAACGCGAGTTATTTTAGAGGTTTCTAATATGTTGAGAAGACACAATACATCAAAATAATGTATCACTGTACTGTACAC
Organism: Vanessa cardui; assembly: GCF_905220365.1. Classification (NCBI taxonomy): domain Eukaryota; kingdom Metazoa; phylum Arthropoda; class Insecta; order Lepidoptera; family Nymphalidae; genus Vanessa; species Vanessa cardui. The sequence continues at coordinate 2,525,829 of NC_061129.1, forward strand.
TTTAAAAAGGTCTACGGAAAAGTCCAGGACGATATATGTTTATCACTTAGAGATAACCCCACAAAAACTTCTTATTTTTTACCTTTTACGAGAAATAATGGTTCATTTTTGAAGCGATTTTAGAAAATACAGCATTAAACCTTATTCAATTAAGCACCTTAAATATATTGTGCATTTAATATAGATAAAAATGGTCCTTTACAGCATGTAATTTAAATTAATATTTTCGAAGATATTACAGATTTAAAACAAAGGGCAACAGCGGTTTTTACTGTGTAATGACTGAAAAAACTGTTAACATTTTATATAAAGACATACATTAGTATATTTAGTATCAGTATTGCACCCGTGTGAAGCCGGGATGGGTTGGTAGTACATTATATACTACTACTACTACTACTACTACTTGTTGCCCACGGCTTCGCTCAAGTTTTGAAGATTTGGTTGTCATATGTTGGGCAAAAAAGCAGCCTTCCTTGGAGTTCAAATTTGCTTCAATTGCAATCATCAAATTCCGTTCAGCGGTTTGGTAGTGAACGAACAAGAGACAGACAAACTTTCAAATTTATAATATTAGTACAGAAAATGAGAGTTTGTGTTAACTTGTACACAGACAGGAGAAACGTGTATCTAAGCTAGTGCTGAGTATGAGCGTAAGTGGATGGAGAGGAAGATGACGATCTAATAAGACTGGGATGAAGTGAAGATGGGGAAAATGAAATATATAGGACAATGGTAGAAAAAGTCATGCTGCACTCCCCAAACAATTTTGGAAAAGGACAGAAAAAAAATGAATTCTATTGATATGTATTGTCGAAAAAAATATAATACGGTATCATTTAAAATAATTCTAATTTCATAACTTTAGCTTTCTTATCCAAAGAAAAAAAATTTTTGAATATTAAATTGAAAAATAGCCCTAAGTAATTGAATGGCTATCAAATCCCTTTAAATAGCCCAAACGATTACATTTGTATTTTCAGAGTGTTTTTCTTCAACAACATCTTACGAATTATTTTAAATAAACAATATTAAAAGCAGTTATTTTATGTTTATTATTAACATGAAACTCAGTTTTATAACTAATAAGATTATAATTTATTAAGATGTAACAATGGTTATATTTTGTCTTAGATTAATTGAAGAAGTTAAAATTAATGAGCAGGTATATTTTATTATGAATATGAGAATTTCTGAAATTTTATCTGCTCTTTGTTACAGCATAGAGGTCAATATATAATAGTGATATAGAATGATTTATAGTCTATTTCTTTTTGAAATTAAATTACTAGCGGTAGGACTGAAGAGAAACAAACTATAAATTACGTATTTCATGCGATTTGCTAATAACTCAGCTATATTGTGTACTACTAAGAGTTTATGGTTGATAAATCTTTATTTATAATACAACAATATTATACTAAAATATTTGGATAACAATTTCGTCGATGTTCAAAATCCCATTTTTGGAAAATCCATAAAATCTTAGTATAATATATATGTAAACTTTGATCACATATATACGTAGGTTGCGTATATATGTGATCAAAGTTTCAACCTGAAATCAAAACTAAATTTCTTAAAAAAATTATTCGAGTAAACAAAAACCATAACGAACTCTATGTTTAAAAACATTCGTGAAACAGCAACTGCGATAAAATGGAATGGAAATTCTTAAATATAAGTTAAGTAACAGTCCGCAAATTTCCCACGGCTGAGCTAAGGCCTCTTCTGCCATTAAAAAGAGGCTTTGGTTTCTTTGGGACATATTTTACGCTGTTCCAATGTATATTTCGAGGAAATTAGACACATGCAGGTTTCCTCACGATGTTTTTCTTCATCGCTGAGCACGAGATGAATTATAAACACAAATTAAGCACATATATATAGTGGTGCTTGCCTGGGCTTGAACCCGAAATCATTGGTTAAGATGCACGCGTTCTAACCACTGGGCCATCTCAGACTCTCTAAAAATATACATACATTCATGTTATGATTTAGAAAAACTAGTAAAAATGATTACAACGCGACGTTGAATACTATAAAAAATTTCTCCCAATTTCAGTGCGACCCCGAGAGTTGGTCCCGTTGCTTGAATAAGTAATACCGTCAATTTAACTTCGGGAATGATGTCGGATGTGGCCATCTCGCGGGGGAATCTGAGATAAAAATCGTTTTTGCATATACCTGCGTTTTTATAGGCTATTCGCGGCGTGAAACGTATTGGTTTTTAAAATTTACGATCCTGATATTCCCATTGATGGAAAATATATGTATATTATTTGATTCATGACATCTGTACCATATAGTTTACCATATCCATGTATCTATAAAGTAATGTTTTGAAACAAAGACAGCATTCAGACACCTCTTTCCCATAGGGCACTTTGGGCAAGTGCCCAGGGTTCTATCTATAGGGCCTCCTCAGATCAAATAAATAAGTATTATATAAATATGTGATTGTTAATAAAAATAAATCTATAACCTTGTTTGTTTAGTCATAGGACGTTATCCTAATATGCCGAGAGCTTCCAATAGGTCGAAGACTTCCCCGACTAAAGCAACTTTCATGAGTTGGATTAACTTGAGAAATAAGTGTGCCTGTTGTCCCGTCCTTATATGACAAAATAAAACATCTGTTATGGATTAACTATATAGTCAAGTCAAGTATACGGATACGAGTGTATTATAAGAGAGAAATAAAAAATACAATAAAAAAAAACAATCAAGATACAATATTGTATCTTCGCTTAAAAATAACTACAAGATATTGTTTCTGCTTATGTCAGCTCACGAAATAAGATAACTGTCAGGGACTAACTGTATTGTCAAGTCACAAGTGTGCACAACGAAGTTACAAATACGAACGCATCTCACAAAATATTCTATCTTTGTATAAAAATAAACAAAAAGACAAAAGAATGATTTAAAAAAAAAACTAAAATTGTTATTCGACGTCACAAAAATCGGAGGAGGTTATCAATTCGCTTTTTTTTTTTATGTTTGTTACCTCATTACTTTTTACTGGGTGGACCGATTTTGAAATTTTTTTTTTGTTTGAAAGGTACTGCTTCCCGTGGGGTCCCATTTTAATTTTATTTTTTTCCGATGATGGTATCCGTATGAAAACGACATAAGTCTTAAATTTGCATTATATATGTGCGCGATAAATAGGTGAATAACTCAAAATTGGTTGGCACAATTTTGATTATTCTTTTTTTATTATAAAGAATATACTTTAAGGGTAGTTTGGTGAAAGTTTGGTAAGGTTCGGAGCATAGAATCTATGACAAATTAAGGGAACGGGAGGGAACGGAACAATTCTGAGGAGCACGTTAGCAATACTCGGTCGAATCTATTATTTATGGGTTACTTGGATATTTGAATCACCTTCTGGAACGTGGTTATGTTCATGTAATTGTCATAATCGAATATTATAATCAACTAGCGACCCGCCCCGACTTCTCACGGGTGCAATACTGATACTAAATGTACTAAAGAATTTGTTTATTTACGACATCACATTGCAAACTTCTAAAATTGTCAGTGTTTCTTTACTATATTGTTCATGTTTTATATACACAAACCTTCCCCTTGAATTACACTATCTATTAAAAAAACCGCATCAAAATCAGTTGCGTAGTTTTAAAGATATAAGGGACAGAGAAAGCGACTTTGTTTTATAATATGTATTGACGGAACTCCTAAACGGCTTACAGTTAGGGTGCGATTTGGGCCAGAATTTCTTACTGTCTTTAATCAAATTTTGTTTATATGATGTGATGTCATATGATGTACGATATATAATAGCTCTTTTGCAAAGTATTTTACTGAGGTCGATTTTATCGAGTCGATTGAGTCGAGCTCTTTCAAGGGTAGTAGTACCTTGTAGTTTATGCCGCATGACGTATTAAAGCCGCATTTTCGAAAATCTATTTTTGCTTTATTCGAAAGTTTCTTTTGAAACTGTCCCCGAAGTAGTTTCTGATTTATATAAACGGCACGCTTAATCTATCCATATTAAGAAAAAAATGTTAGTCTGCATCAGCTTCACTTAAAATCAAAATATAAATAAAATTTTAACAAAAAGAAAAACCGACTTCAAACAAAACACTATTTTAAAACAAATAAAAATGCACTAAAAATTAATAAAAATAATTGCATATTTAACATATTTTTGAGAGTCCTCCTAGGTAAAATGAAATGAAAAATATTAGACTATTTAAAAGTCGATTTACGATTATATAATGTAGTTATAATTATTGCTATACTTGGAGTCGGTGTCAGCCAACCCTATACTGTATCTATCAAAAAACAATACGAGAATACTTTAAGAAATATGTTTCTTACAAATTACCTTTTATACGATATTATACTGAGTCAATCAAGAGGCTTTATCGCTTCTTTCTTTTGATTGTTGAGGCGTGTGCCCGTAATATAACAAAAACTATAACTACGTTATATAATCGTAAATCGACTTTTAAATAGTCTAATATTTTTCATACATCATACATACGTACGTTTATATTTATAATTGGAAAGTCTCAAATTTTGTGATGTTTTTATAAATTTTGAACATGGAACATAACATAACGTTATTTCACATTTTTTCACATTACAGATTAAGTCCTGTATGAGATACACATCTGCAATAATATCGCGTTTGTACAATAAGTTGTGTGTATTAAAAGCGATGAGCGCCACAACCGGTCGGCGATGCCCACGCTGAATTAGTTAATAATGCATTCAAATAAAGCCTTTTATCCACCGAAAAAATACGACATGTCATATATATTCACGTATATTTATTAATTATTATGTTATCATATAGAATCGTGATTAGTGTTAGTTTAGACACTGCCCATAGACATCTCTATGGATGAGACAAAAATCATGGGAAGAAGGGTGTTATATCCCTTGAAGCTTAACTGGATCAATTACCTATTAAACCAATTGTTTATAAATGTTTAGTGAGATTTAAAAAAAAAACTAAAAGTAAAGCAAATATACATTATTTTTATTATGATAATAAAGTGCTGAGAAATATATAAAGTAAAGTAAAGTAACATCCTGAAAATTGCCCACGGCTGGGCTAAAGCCTCCTCTCCCATTAAGGAGAAGGTTTGGAACATATTCCACTACGCTTTTCCAATGCGGGTTGGTGGAATGCACTTTTGGCAGAATTTCGATGAAATTAGACACATGCAGGTTTCCACACGATGTTTTCCTTCACCGCCGAGCACGAGATGAATTATAAACACAAATTAAGCATATATTTATAGTGGTACTTGCCTGGGTTTGAACCCGAAATCATCGGTTAAGATGCATGCGTTCTAATCACAGGGCCATCTCGGCTTTTAACTCCGTAATCATACGAAAACATATTTTTAAAAGAATATTTTCATATGATCAGTTACTACATATTTTTTTCTTCAGATCAGTATAAAAATAATACTATCCTCAAGATTATCAAGGGATGTGCGCATTCAGTGGATTGCCTGCTTTAATCGGAATAAAAACGTGTCTGCAATGACTTTGTTTTATACATACAGCACAAATTGAAGTTTATGTAATCCATATATTTTATAAAGTTACTCTTTTGTTTATTTTAAAAATAGACTTCGGAACAGACTTGATGAAATATCGAGTCCAAAATATGTATATTTTTATTCAGATTTTCTTACTTCTATAGACTGTATCTTTCAGCCATTTCATGCTGTTTTTATTTTCACATAGTATCACAATTTAAATCAAGATTAGAATTTATGGATGTCTTTTAGTTGTTGTATTCCTTTTGTGATCGATCTTATTTGGTTTCTGGATTTCTAGTCCGGTCTGGATAGCAGTGGTGGATATACAAATATGCCGCTAGTAGGCTATTAAATTTTTGCTATTAATACGTTAGTTTAGTTCACAATCATATCTATTACATTTATTCTGAAATTGCAACATTTATGATTTGTGTTCTATCGTCCTCATTACATCGACTTTTTCCCGTTATTAGTATGGTTATAATCTAAGTGATATGATATGATTTTTTTTTCTGTAAGATAATAAGAAATTTGGCCAAAATTTGCCGCCCTTGGCTCCAGCCTACTTAGCCTATTGGTAAATCCGCCACTGTTGGATAGTATTTTTGTTTGTCAATGAGTTCATCTCTATTACAATTCGCCATTATCTAGAATCTCCTTGATACTCACATGCCCTCGTCATTTTCTGACAGTTTTCCGGCGTGATTATTCTGAGCTGAGGGCCTGATATTATTGATAGATTCCATATATGGATTTAAGTGTCGGTGGTTCGTATATTTCCAGACCTCGTCCCTGTTATGAGATCTAATTAGGATGTCCTTTGACCAGGTTGTATTAATAGAATATCACTCAATTATCGCTGGATTTATAAAATACTCTAAAATTATTTGTCTGCCATTATTTCTTCAACAAACATAACGTTTATTTAAGTGTATCATAAATATATGTACCCATGATGAAACATTTTAGTTGCTAGGAAAAAATGTAAAATTCATTATAATATCACGCTTAGCATAAATATACGGCGTTCCCACACCCATGGCGCAAAACTCAATTTGCAAGCCCATGATAAAAAGCACGCTTTGTCTATGACCCAACGCTTTGATATTTTATCTCTGGATTGACACTCTGTTCGAGGTTTGAAATTCAAATCGTGCCCATTTGTTATGCGGAACAGCCGGCTTTTAACACGACCAAGGAAAGGACGTCAGGTCGGAAGGTTTTAATGATTTTGTGTGGCGCGCCTAAAATCTCGTATCCTAAAATCTCCATTGTTTTTTCCATAACTCAGCTAAAATATGCCATCGTTAGTTAAGAGTAAGATATTTCTTACTCGAATATCTGTTGTAATTTAATATTTATGTTTCTTGTAATGTCATGGTTTTGGTATTTTTCTTTTGTATAAGGAACACAAAATTTCTGACAGTAATAATGATTCCGGGCGGAATGATGGTTAATTTATCTGTCTGTACAACATTTAATAATTTATTATGCTTCTAGCTATTGGTGACTACTCATTGGTGGTAGAGCTTTGTGCAAGCCCATCTGGTTAGGTACCACCCACTCATCAGATATTTTACCGCCAAACAGCAGTACTTGGTATTTTTTCTGGTTTGAAGGGTAAGTGAGCTAGTGAAATTATAGTCTACAGGCACAAGGGACGTAACTTATTGGTTCCCAAGGCGATGAAGGGAATGATTAATGTTTCTTACAGCGCCATTGTCTATAGGCAGTGGTGACCATTAGATAGTCCGTATGCTGGTCCACCAATCAATAGCATGAAAAAAATATTTTTCTAGAATAGTCTTTCTTGTTAAAAATAAGAAATTCAGCATTTAAAAAACAGTGACTGTGAAGCTCGAAGAAAAATAAGAATATACATTTATGCCTAACTAGGTATACATTATTTTTACACTTTTGAAATATAACTGAATCGATTCCAATTAAATGGGAGTTAATTGAGTGAATCCAAAACAAGTCAACGGTACTAAAATCATGTTAGTAATTGGACCAGTTTGACTCGAGTACGACACGATCGCTAATGACCATCGGATATCCGGACTCGTTAATGGGGCGCCGGACATCATTTATTTGACACCTTATATTCCGGCTTCCGTGACATTGATGAGTTAACAATTTTATCTGTAAGCATGTAGGTACTATTGGAATATCTATGTACCAACTAAATTGCAACATATTTTGAACAGCAATTCGTATCTGTATGTTTTGGTTTAAAAGACTGAGTTAGTCAGTGAAATTGCAAGGTATAAAGTAGTAGGTATAATTATTTCAATTATTGATCTCTTACCTATTAATGAAAGTCAATATTGACGATTAAAAAAAATTGGTGGCCTATTTTTAAGTCTTAGGCGTATTTAAAAGAAAGTTACAATGGAGACCTCTATCTGATCTGATCTCAAATAAAGTGAATTATAATTAAATAGCTCAACTACTTCTCTTAATAAATAAAATATCTTTAATATAATATGTATTATATTTGTCTATATGGAATGAAGATTAGCTGGTAAATGACGAAGTTTCTTACATTATGGGTTAAAAACTCTTTCAGATTTAATTGTCTGCTAATTAAGGATTTCTCCGCTTCTTGTACGTCTCAACTCTTTATTATATCCCAGAAAAAATCTTGACAAACAACACTAAAAACACAGTCAATAAATTGTACAGCATGATCCAAATTTCATACGATATTGACACTTAAGTTGACAAAATTAAAATTAATGGTTTCATTTCTCGTAATTAGAGGACAATGGGAAGAGTTTGAGGGTATTTAATAAATAAATTCTTGGCGTCTTGGCCTCGTTTATCACTTAGGGCGAAATAAAGTGGGGCGTCTGCTCGCTAATACTTGATGTGTAATTAATCATTCCGGAACATTGGTTAATCGTTTATGGAACGCATGTCGAGACTTCATTTGTTTGTTGTGTAATGTAGAAAAAGATCATCCATGGATGACGTTTGAGGTGGCTTAGCACTATGGATGTTTTTTTTATTGAAACGCACGCACCGCACCTTAGCAAATGTATCCCTAATTTAATGGTACCAGGCAGGCATATCCCCTAGAAATCTGGTAAATTTTGTTTACTATCTTTAAAAACTTTACAGTTACCAACTATATGGATTAAAAATTAGTGGATGATGAACCGGGATGGCCTAGTGGATAGAACGCGTGCATCTTAACCGATGATTGCGGGTTCAAACCCAGGCAAGCACCACTGAATTCATATGCTTAATTTGTGTTAATATATAATAATTAATCTCATGCTTGGCGTTGAAGAAAGACATCGTGAGGTAGCCTACATGTGTCTAATTTCATAGAAATTTTGCCAGATCTGTATTCCACCAACCAGCATTGAAACAGTGTGCTGGAATATGTTCCAAATTTTCTCCTCAAAGGGGGAGGAGGCGTTAGCCCAACAGAAAGAAATTTACATGCTGTTGTTGTTGTTGTTGTTTTGTTGTGGATAATGAACAAAACCTTCACATCCGGAAGCAAATCCATGATTAGGATATTCTGTTTACATTTGAATCTCATTGGAACGTTGGGGGTGAAAAGGGCATATGAATTTAAGCAAATACGACGCGAAGAGAAATGTAATACAAATGGGGTTGGATGTAAAATAAGGGAGCTCTTTGTGATGTCACTGCTCTGTAGTCACGTGATCTGCTTATGACTATTTGAAGGGTGAGAACAGTCAGCCCCAAAGAAATGAACATTCGAATTCAAAAGTACTTTATTCGAAAAGCCTTTTAGAATATGAAATAGTTGTCTTTTAATAATGCGTGGGGTCTTCTGCTTCGGAAAGAGAAGGGTTCTGTGAGGCAGTGGAATATTTGATAACGTTTTATTTTGAGCTCGTTCATTGTATTTATAGATTTCGAGTCCAATATCCTGTGATTAAGTTGTCCAATACCAAAATGCTTACATTTAAATACAAATCGTTACAAGATCAAACCAAAATAATAATTAAGTACATCCATCATATTGAGTTTTTATGGTATTTGTACGCAAATGGGTCATCTAGTGGTAAGTGGTCACTTGCGCTCAAAGGCATTGGTTCTTTAAGAAATTAAAACTATTCCTTATATCGCTAACGAGCTACCAACCTTAGGAGTTTCGGAATCGGAATAATAGTCCTAAGTATATACTCTTTGCTGATAGAATATCTGATCAGCTCGACCAATAGTACTAAATACGGCTGTTGCTTTGAAAATAATTATTACGTTAATTGCGTAAAAAAAGAGTATGATCATCGTAGACAATCAACAATATGTTCGTATTCTTACTAGTTAGTAAATCTATTTGTATATAAAATTAACCAAATCATATGATTTCATCATATTTTCAAAATTCCGTTCTGAAATGGTTTCCTGCTCACGTACTATTCACCGAGTCTTTATTACTTTCTTATACTTTACCTCTGAGCAATTCTTGACATTGGATTATTCAACGTTCAAAACTTTTTAATTTCTCTTTAACCTCGATCATAACATAAAAAGTTTTAGGGCCCAAAAATTTACTTTCACAAGGTTTTATCCTACATGGTATTATATTTATAAATGGAACCTTGTTACTCGTGTCGAGAATGTAGGGGATTTAGGGACAAGCCGCGTAATGTTTTAAAGGAATGATTGATGACTTCTACTTTAGAATCACGGCACCATAAAAATGCGGCGGTTTTGTATATAAAAAATTTTTTGCTGTTAATTCACCTATATGTATGTGTAAAAAATAACATGGCTTTTTTTACATTTCGAAGTTTTTGGGGATGTTTTTACATAAACAATGACATAGATCCGAAATGTGCGTAAAGTGTACAAATATACCATTGGCATCAAAAAACAGTCAATGCGTTAAATAATTATATAGTTGATCTCAAGCGTAGAAAGACTAAAGGAAAACATGGTTTCCTATGTTTTCCTTTACTTTGATTACCTTCGTTTTTATAAGGGAAGAAATATAAAAATATATTTACTTGTATCGTTAAGGAAAATGAGACATCTCAACAAACGTACACGCTTGTTGAGATACATTGACTTAAAATTAATTGATACCATTACTACCTACCAAAGTTCAGAATTTTCGAAATCTGCAGTAACTCTGGTGAGTGAGTCAGCGTAACTACAAATACAATAGGCACATACACATTGTAGTATACAAATACATTGTAGTGTAGTTAAAGTAGTTCCAACTATTCTATATCACCAAATTTTGCGGTGCGCCTAGTTACCAGTATCAGAAATAAAAAAAAAATAAGTTTAGGATAAATGTATTTCACCAAAACAAACTGACAATTTGATTGAAATCTAAATCGAAAGTGCAACGTACATATAAAATCAAACTACGATTTCATACAATCAATAGCTTCTACAGCACTTTAACTATAAAATATTCAAATCACGTTCGAATATTAAAACGGTCAATCAAAGGAAAATAAACCCGCATACCAAATAGACGTTGTATTTGAACCGAGCCAACAGTAACTCTATCAAAACGCGGTACAAATTGACCCGACAGTATTTGTCAGGTTAACAGGTACAGAATCAATCAAAGAGAATTGTGTTTCAACTGGTCCGTACCACACTATTTAGTAAATAAGCAAATTTGTATTCTGACATGTTCACGTCGCGTCATTTAATTAAATTGTCTAAAAAGAGTTTTTAATGCAATTCTTGTCAGATCTTTTTGGTTGAATTTAAATTTCGCGTTTGTTTTTTTTGTATTAATTACTATGTATTTATTTAATTTTATTGATTTTTGGAACGTACCTTTTTAACACTTTCAATGCGGGGCGAGGTTTATCATATCGTATCTTTCTTAAACGTTACGGGGTCTATTAAGCCCCGTACCGATGCTATGAAGTCTTAAGCGCTCAGTACCTAAGGAATAAAAAAAAATAAAAAAAATTATGCTTCAGCCACCGCGTTAAAAAGCATTACGCCTTTCTCAGTCTTTCTCTACGTATTAATTTGATTCTTGTTTTTGTTTTAATTCGATTTTACATTTTTTTTAACTATTTTGTTCTTGTGATTCGATTATACATATATTTCATTCGTGTATTATTTAATTTACAATATTTTTTATGGTATAGTTTGGCGGACGAGCATATGGGCCACCTGATGGTAGGTGGTCACCATCACCCATAGACAATGACGCTGTAAGAAATATTAACTATTCCTTACATCGCCACTGCGCCACCAACCTTGGGAACTAAGATGTTTTGTCCCTTGTGCCTGTTGTTACACTGGCTCACTCACCCTTCAAACCAGAAAACAACAATACTGAGTACTGTTATTTGGCGGTAGAATAACTGATGAGGGGGTGGTACCTACCCAGACGGGCTTGCACAAAGGCGTACCACCAAGTAAAAGTAAGAGCAACTTCGTTTCAATTGGATAACCGACGACACTTCTCGTCCGTGCCTTTTTGAGTTCCCATTTTTATATGTTTTGATTAATTATATCATAAAAATACAATAATGCACCACTGAAAACTGTCAACGATGTTCGCGTTAAGTAAGATGGATTGCAACATCCCGAGATTTGCTGAGCTCCTCAAATACCGCTGTCTACTTTTATGGCCATTTTCAAGTAACAATCTCTTGCAGTTCGTTGGAGCAGTCTTGACCCTCAGATTAGAGGCTGCAACTATAAGTCATTCCCGTTGACCTGTAAGAAAGATAAAATTATTAACAGACACGGCATTATTCTTACAGTACTTTTATTGGTACATCTCCGGCGACCTCCGTGGTCGAGTAGTGTGTACACCGGTTTTCATGGGTACACCACTCCGAGGTTTCGGGTTCGATTCCCGGTCGAGACAATGAATATTATCATTAGTTTTCTATGTTGTCTTGGGTCTGGGTGTTTGTGGTACCGTCGATCTGATTTTCCATGGAACAAGTGCTTTAGCTACTTACGTCAGAGTAATGTATGTGATGTTGTCCAATAATTACTTTAAAAAACTGGTATTTCAAAATATGCTTAATTAAAACAATAATTATAATAATTGGTCTATTGTTGCAGTACATCTGTGATAAGGTCTATAAATATAATAAATAAGCTATGGTGAACAGATCGATGCATACGACAGTATTTCTAAAGTAGTTTCATTGTCACGCCATACACAACAATTAAATCACGGTAATAGATTAAACGTAAATGATTATAAACAATGATGAAATAGACCGTTCGACCGATCGCCATAATCTTTAGTACCAAGTAACGAGAGCTTTTCAAATCGCAGAAATAACCAAACTTCACTTCTTCACTGCTGACAGGAGGGTTAATATTTTGGCTAGAGGATCAAAATTGCGATTCATCTTGCAACTATTCCACGCGATCATGATTTTTTTATGCTACTGGTTGGCATTCGAGCATATGACCCACCTGATGGTAAGTGGTCACCACCGCCCATAGACAATGGCGCTATACGAAACAACAACCATTCGTTCCACTGCAAATGCGACACCAACCTAGGGAACTAAGATGTTACGTTCCTTGTGCCTGTTCTTACACTGGCTCACTTACCCTTCTAGCTGGAGCACAACAATACCAAGTACTGTTGTTTGGCGGAAGAATATCTGATGAGTGAGTGGTACCTATTCAGACGGGCTTGCACAAAGCCCTACTACCAATTTAATTTGGAACAAACTACTCATACTAAATATTTTCAACCGACTTCAAAAAGGAGGAGGTTATCAATTCGTCTGTATTTTTTTTTTTTTTTTTTTTTTTTTTTATGTTTGTTACCTCATAACTTTTTACTGGGTGGACCGATTTTGATAATTTTTTTTTTGTTTGAAAGGTAGTGCTTCCCGTGGGGTCCCATTTTTTTTTATTTTTTTTCCGATGATGGTATCCGTATGAAAACGACATAAGTCTTAAATTTGCATTATGTATATGCGCGACAAATAGGTGAATAACTCAAAATCACGTTAACCAATTTTGATGATTCTTTTTTATTATAAAGGATATACTTTAAGGGTAGTTTGGTGACAGTTTGGTAAGGTTCTGAGCACAGGATCCATGACAAATTAAGGGAACGGGAGGGAACGGAACAATTCTGAGGAGCACATCAGCAATACTCGGTCGAATCTTTTATTTATGGGTTACTTGGATATTTGAATCACCTTCCGGAACGTGGTTATGTTCATGTAATTGTCATAATCGAATATTATAATCAACTAGCGACCCGCCCCGACTTCTCACGGGTGCAATACTGATATTAACATACTAAAGAATTTGTTTATTTACGACATCACATTGCAAACTTTTAAAATTGTGTTTCTTTACTATATTGTTCATTTATTATATACACAAACCTTCCCCTTGAATTACACTATCTATTAAAAAAAACCGCATCAAAATCCGTTGCGTAGTTTTAAAGATATAGGGACAGAGAAAGCGACTTTGTTTTATACTATGTATTGACGGAACTCCTAAGCGGCTTACACTTAAGATGCGATTTGGGGCAGAATTTCTTTCTGTCTTTAATCAAATTTTGTGTATATGATGTGATGTCATATGATGTACGACATAGCATACGAATAGCTCTTTTGCAAAGTTTTTTTACTGAGGTCGATTACAGCTCATTCGAGGGTGGTACCTTGTAGTTTATGCCGCATGACGTATTAAAGCCGCATTTTCGAAAGTCTATTTTTGCTTTATTCGAAAGTGTCTTTTGAAATTGTCCTTGAAGTAGTTTCTGATTTATATAAACGGCACGCTTAATCTATCCATATTAAGAAAAAAATGTTAGTCTACATCAGCTTCACTTAAAATCAAAAAATAAATAAAATTTTAACAAAAAGAAAAACCGACTTCAAACAAAACAGTATTATAAAACAAATTAAAATGCACTAAAAAGTAATAACAATAATTGCATATTTAACATATTTTTGAGAGTCCTCCTAGGTAAAATGAAATGAAAAATATTAGGCTACTTAAAAGTCGATTTACGATTATATAATGTAGTTATAATTATTGCTATATTTGGAGTCGGTGTCAGCCAACCCTATACTATACCTATCAAAAAACAATACGAGAATACTTTAAGAAATGTTTCTTACAAATTACCTTTTATACGATATTATACTGGGTTAATCAAGAGGGTCGTATCGCTTCTTTCTTTTGATTGTTGAAGCGTGTGCCTGTGGCTGACACCGGCTCCAAATATAGCAATAACTATAACTACGTTATATAATCGTAAATCGACTTTTAAGTAGTCTAATATTTTTCATTTCATTTTACCTAGGAGGACTCTCAAAAATATGTTAAATATGCAATTATTGTTATTACTTTTTAGTGCATTTTAATTTGTTTTATAATACTGTTTTGTTTGAAGTCGGTTTTTCTTTTTGTTAAAATTTTATTTATTAATTGCTATTTGAACAAATAGATTTTGTTTTAAATATTATATACTCAACTGTATATATCTCCTTGATTTTTCCTTCTAAAATTCCGGTTACAACTTCGAAATTCAAATAAAGACCATAAATTATCAAAATTTCGACCAATGATATCGCGTTAAATAAATGTTCAAGTTGTTAATTTGTCTTAACTTCTTCAGTGATTGGAGTAGCTATTAGATGATGATGCTGATAGTAAATTTCAGGCTGTGAGACCAGCACTGCGAGGTTCCTTTGAAAGTTTATAATGAACCGGTAAAATATACAGCTAGCCGACGGCCCGAACGTATAGACCATTCATTTTGATGAAAGAACGTCATACTTCAAGGTATGGCCTGAGCCTGGCTTACCTTGCACATTTTAACATTACATTTCTCTATATATTATTCATATAATCATAATGCTTTTGAATTGAACGATTAATCTTCACATATAGAAATACTAGTAGTAGCCCGAGGCTTTACTCGCGTTTTAGGATGTTGGTTATCATGTGTCCGGTAAAAAAGTAGCCTATGTCCTTTCTTCGAGTTCAAGTTTAAATAACAACAACAACAACAGCCTGTAAATTCCCAAAGCTGGGCTAAAGGCCTCCTCTCCCTTTGAGGAGAAGGTTTGGGACACATTCCACCACGCTGTTCCAATGCGGGTTGGTGGAATAAACATGTGGTAGAATTTCTATGAAATTTGTCACATGCAGGTTTCCTCACGATGTTTTCCTTCACCGCTGAGCACGAGATGAATTATAAAGACAAATTAAGCACATAAATCAGCGGTGCTTGCCTGGGTTTGAACCCACAATCATCGGTTTAGATGCACGCGTTCTAACCACTGGACCATCTCGACTAATAGAGTTCAAGTTTGCTCAAATAAAAATTTGAAATTGAAATTATTTTTACTATTATAGTATTAATATAGATAGTGAACGATTTTTCGTAGTTCTCTTCCAAACGGATTAATCAATTTTGATGAAATATATTTATGTACGATCAGGGTAAGAAAAGGTTCGTCACCTTAAGATCTATTTTCGTGTGCTCAGTATGAGCGATAATCTGCTTTACCGATCGAGTATGACATATTGCGTCCCAATGATTTGAAGTTTAGATTCAAAAGGTACTAAGAGCTTAAGACTTGATATAGGAATGAATTTGAAAACTGACGAAGGTTTTCTTACTCTGACTGTACTTAGGGGGTTCATTTCCTGGTGGTGGATGGTTTAAACTAATGGCAAAACAATTGAGTTCATTAGTTCCGCTGTTATCGATATCCGCATTTTTATTCTTTGTTTTCTCGAATATAGGAAACGTTACAATATTTTTTCTCAGCCTCGCAAGAGCTATCATGGCTTATTTATCTCATTGCTCGAAAATCTCGAGATAAAATGTGATTTTTTTTAATTGTTGAAAAAGAGTAACTACTGAGTTTCTTGCCGGTTCTTCTCGGTAGAATCTACTTTCCGAACCGGTGGTAGCTTCACTTAATTGTAAAATGACGATTCAAAAGTGCTTGAATATATTGATTTTTGATTCAAATAAAGGCTATAAATTATTAAAATTTCGACCGATGATATCGCGTTAAATAAATGTCCAAGTTGTTAATTTGTCTTAACTTCTTCATGCCCTTTTAATATTTGTTTAGCTTTACTCCATGGAGAAAATTATTCTCTCAATCTGTGAGAGTGGCGATCGAAGCGATACATTTTTTATGAACGTATGGGACAGGATGTATGCGAAAAGGGTTTTCGAGCGGAATGATTTCACATTTACTCCGAATTTGTCCGCAAACTATGTGCACGAAATTCGCGTCATCTTTGATCGGAAACGACCGCTGCTCTGGCTTAAGGACGACGCAGACATGCGACGCGATATACCAAGACGTTTTACAACAACAACAACAACGACAGCCTGTATATTTGCCACTGTTGGGCTAAGGCCTCCTCTCCCTTTCAGGAGGAAGTTTCGAATTCCACCGCCCTGTTCCAATGCGGGTTGGTGGAATACACATGTGGCAGTATTTCTATGAAATTTGACACATGCAGGTTTCCTCACAATGTTTTCCTTCTCCGCCAAAAACGAGATGAACTATAAAAACAAATTGAGCACATGAATATTCAGTGTTGCTTGCCTGGATTTAAACCCTCAGTCATCAGTTTAAATGCATGAGTTCTAATTACTAGGCCATCTCGCCTCTTACGTACATTACATATATTACATTAATATTTTTAATTCATAGCCTTACTAGCGACCCGCCCCGACTTCACACGTGGTTCTACAGAATTTATTTATTTATGACATCACAATAGAAACATCTAAAATTATCAGTATTTATTTACAATATTGTCCATGTGTAATATACAAAAATCTTCCTCTCCAATCATTCTATCGGTTAAAAAAAACCTCATCAAAATCCGTTGCGTAATTTAAAGATCTAAGCATACATATTGACAGACAGCGGTATGCGACTGGGTTTTATACTATGTAATGATTATGATTTTTACCATAATACTCTAAGAATAAAGTGTAGTAAAAATATGTAAATGCCCCACAGCTGGACTAAAACCGCTCCTCAGCTTAATCCACCACACTGTTTCAATACGAGATGGTGGAAACACATCTAGTCGATTTTCATTGACACACGAAATTGTATATTATTCCGTTAACATAAAATTGTTTTTCGGAAACCAATTATGCTACAACGTTGTTACTTCTTAGAAAGACTCAAAAGTCAGCGACGACGTACGTTTATCACATATATGTTATCAAATTAAATCGATCCATTCAGAATTGATATTTATAAAACGCTTGCGCCGAGAAATCGCGGCGCTGAGCGTTTTCTATCGACTGCATCACGGCGAGTGCTCTGAGGAATTATTCTCTCTAATTCCTGCTTCCCCTTTCCTTCACAGATCCACGCGTGCTGGCTCGCGATGTCATCGCCTAACTGTGACATCTATCCCAACGCGCACAAAGAAATTTGGCAACTCTTTTCTTTGTTGCACCGCCAAAAAATGGACCTCTTTACCAGCACACGTGTTCCCCTCCTCTTATAACCTGGGTGCCTTCAAACGAGGAGTGAAGAGGCATTTTGCGGGCCGGCATGGCGAAGGTGACTAGTGCAGCTCATTCTTGCTGTGCGTACTAGTCTTCTTCGCGTTTTGATTCCATTTCCACTTACCATCAGGTGGAGTGGAGTTATATGCCTAACCGGATATTATTAAAAAAAAAGAGCAATTAACGTAGCACCCGTAGACCAAGTTTATTAGTACTCCAAAAATTTTGAAACAAATTTGCAAAAAACAACAACAACTTTGTAACAAATTACCATCTTATATAAAAAATGTAAGCTCAGTAAACGGGTTCAAGTCTCTACTCTCAAAATTTATTTTAGAGAATACCCACTTTTGTAGCGTCTAAAATACACACAGCTATTTTACTATATTCTATTCCGTCAAGTATCTATAAGCCGAATATATTTTTTGTAATTGTTACATTTATTATACTGTTTTCATGTAAGTGAATCTGTCTTTTTGAGAATAAATTCTTAAACCTTAGGTTACGGGTTCATTAATATGAGTAAATAATACATTTTAATTTAATTTCCAAATACGATACAAATGGTCTATCCAATTTTGAATGAAATAAATGTAATATACTGTATTGTACAACACAAACAAAAATAAAGAAAACTTAGGATTAATACAGAAAAAAATAAAACAAGATTAGTAAAATAAAAATAAAATCGCTAGTAAATACTATCAAAATCCTTAACAAGATATTTATTAATAGCAACACCGATTATCACCAATAAAATTATTTGTTACAAGAACTTTTTAAAGTCTGCGCTATACCGTTCAGTATGAAAATTCAAGTCCTTTCGAAAAGCACAGGAAATTATGCATTTTCACTCCACATTCGCTGTGCAGTTTGATACGAATGTGGACTAGATGGAGTTATCAAGTATTTGCTTACCAATGTTTTTCTTATCGTGTTCGTGCTGAAAAATGGGGGACATATTTATAAAAGTTGGTCCTATTATTATTTCTTGCATTATATGTGTTTTTTATGGTATAGCTTGGCGGACGAGCATATGGGCCACCTGATGGTACGTGGTCACCATCACCTATAGACAATGACGCTGTAAGAAATATTAACTATTCCTTACATTGTCAATGCGCGACCAACCTTGGGAACTAAGATGCTATGTCCCTTGTAGTTACACTGGCTCACACACCCTTCAAACCGGAACACAACAAAACTGGGTACTGTTGTTTAGCGGTAGAATATCTGATGAGTGGGTGGTACCTACCCAGGCGGGCTTGCACAAAGCCCTACCACCAAGTAAAATTCTACTACTTAATACTTGATTGTCTTAAAATTATACCTGTCTCGTTGATCTTACTTTACATTTCAGACAGCCGCGAGAATGATGGCAACCAGGAAAGTCGGGAAAGCTGCGTTCTCTTTTAATGGATAAATTTCGAGCCGAGATGGCTCAGTAAAGATTACGGGTTCAAACCCAGGCAAGCACCACTGGAATACTCATTTGCTTAGTTAGTATTGGGAAACAATTTATAATTCATCTCGTGCACGGCGGTGAGGGAAAACATCATGAGCAAACCCGCATGTGTCTAATTTCATAGAAATTCTGCCACATGTGTGCACTGACCCGTATTGGAACAGCGTTGTGGAATATGTTCCGAACCTTCTTCTCAGGGAAGAGGAGGCCTTAGCCCAACAGTGGGAAATTTACAGGCTGTTGTTGTTGTTGGGTGAACTTCTACTATTGTGAAGCAATGTGACGAAATATATTGGCATCAAATAATTTTCTTTAAGCTGAGGGTTTTTTTACCAATTACTTGTATTTAATGTATCCCATTATTTAGTTGTATTTGTCTTGGTTTGGCTTGGCTTGGTTGGCTTACGTCCTTTTTAGGCCTCAAGATATCTTAATCCAGGTCTGATAGCAGACCTTTGATTTCCTTGGAACTATGCCTGGCTATCTTTTCGATCCTTGAACTTTGTCAAGATTCGTTACGCCGGCTGCCCATACAATTATGGGCAATCATCAACAGCTCTTCACTTACTACAATATTTTTTATTTATTCCAATATATTCACGAATCCGTCAAAAGAAATCGGAATTTCTGCTCGATTATCTACAGCGAAAGACAACCGCGCGCCGCAAAAAAAGTTTTCGATTGAAAAGTTTTTATATTTATGCCGGAAGTGACGCCGCGCCGTTCTCCGGGCGCTGGACTCGATGGACCATTAATAATGTTCAATTCTGTTTTTGTCAAGATACGAAGTTTGTTCAGAGAACTGTTCGACATGTGTTTTTTGAGGTCTATCGATTAATTTGTATCAATTTATCTCCCTTTTCATTTAGATATTTTAATTCAAGATAATAAGAATAATTTATAATAATTTATTTATATATTATTAAACCTCAGTACAAATATTATTATGTTGTACTTTTCCTCTTTTTTCTGTATCTTTCTCTTCACTAACCTGTTTTCGTTCTAAGCTCCTATCACCAAAGTTTGTCTGTAAGAGATTGCTATAAGCGATAAGACCGTCTTTGCGCACCATGTACTTATTTTATGTTTTGTATTTCCTCTTTTTTTCCAAGTGTTGTGCAATAAAGCATTTTAAAATAAAATAAGAATAAAATGAATTTAATACGATGGAATTTTTTTCTACCTATAAATCTTGAATGGTATTTGGTATGGTACCAAGTAATTGATATTTGTAATTGTATTTTATTTATTTCATTTTAATATATTTAGACACTATGCTGATAGCATGAATTATGTTTTAAGTCGTTTATGTATCACCTAGTGATCGTGAAACATCGATACAATTCGATCAAATGTGGTCACTTGTATTATAGGCCGAGGTCAATCGGAGTATGATGCTTCTGGAATATCTTACAGCCTCGGAATTTCCTCACAGGCAGCATCGGGTACCATTATATTATGACATATAAATTCCGAGTCTTGTATAAGACAGTTAACGTCATAATTTTGTTCTGCCGCGATGACATTGTATTAAAGTTAAAAAAAAATAGACGCTTGGCCTGAAATAGTATTAGTTCACATAGATACAAACAAATGAGTTCCAGACTGAAAACTAATTTGATAACTAAATTTGGTACTAAATGCGTTGTAAGGCAGACAAATTCGCAAATATATGCATGTATCGATTTAATGAGGTTATATATTCTGTAAGAAATAATTCGACAGTCACCGCAGAACAAAAGTGGGGAATGTCAAAATATAATTGTAACTTTGTTGTCAAAATATTTACAAATCAAAATTAATAAAAAATCTACAAAACTATTTTGCGTATTTTTCGTGGAGGATATCAATATAAAATAAGACATAATTATTTTGAGAGCTGAGATGACCCAGTGGTTAGAACGCGTGCATCTTAACCGTTGATTGCGGGTTCAAATCCAGGCAAGCACCACTATAAATATATGTGCTTAATTTGTGTTTATAATTCATTTCGTGGTCGGCGGTGAAGGAAAACATCGTGAGGAAACATGCATGTGTCTAAATTCATCGGAATTCTGCTACATGTGCATTGAACCAACCCGCATTGGAACAGCGTGTTGGAATATGTTCCAAACCTTCTCCTTAATGGAGGAGATCTTAACCTAGCAGTGTGAAATTTACAGGCTGTTACTTTACTTTAGTTTATAATTATTTGTGTTTCTCTGTTTCCACCGCTTTATATTATGCTGTTTAATATTATGCTCTACAATAAATATGATTATATAGGAGGGCAATGTTTTAGTATTTCCTAACATTTACATAACAGAATTTTAGTGATGTCGGTTGGTTAAGCGCTCAATTCAATTTCCTTTCTCGGATTCGAAGGTCGAATACAAGGGAAAAAACAGACGTTGGAAAAGCAATAAGCGCTATTTCCGTTTTGGCGAAATTGCTCTATATCGTTTATTATTATTTCGGTACAAACATTCAAGTGATATGTGAGTTAAGAGTTCAAACTAAATATTTATCTTTAATTATTTTCGAGCTGGTTTTTTTAAAGACACATCTTAAAGTCGTCCTTTAAAGTAATTTTAAATAGAAGAGGAGCCTAAGGCTAAATAAAGTAAGGCTTTTTAATTGGGGACAAGATGAGTTAAAAACAAATTAAATTTTACTCGTAAGTATTTGTATTCGTTACCCTTATTTAAGATGCAATTATGTTAAAAACTGCTCTATATTGTCTTTAAAAAATTGAATACTTTAAATAAAAATAATAACTGAGTTCTTGCTGGTTCCGGTGGAAGCTTCACTTAATATAGTTGTTAAATGACGATTCAAAAATGCTCGTAAAAGCTTACTTGAATAAAGTATATTTTGATTTCGATGATGTCTTGTAAACGATGTTCCAAGGCAATTATAACAAGTAATAATTTACTTAAAAGTAACATCCAATAGCTCCCACTTGTATATCTGATTTATCTTTTTGCCTTACGATTCAATTTTGCGCACAACGTACTTTATAACATATTAAAAAGGAATGCCATTTGGAATACAATGGTACTATTTTAATCTTATTTACCGAAAATATCTTATTACATTTCTTCAACGTAAATTATGTATGAACACAAGAGTATTGGTCAAATGGGTAAACGGTTTGAAAGACGATCACAATGATTGGTTTGAAACATTAAGCCTCGGAACCCAAACCCTACCACCTAATAAAGCTTAACGCGTGCGCTTTTAAACCCCTTACATTCAAATCACACGACACGACTAAAAAAATAGCCATTGTTACGAGAGTAACCTTAGCCTTCAATACGGTGTTATGACATTTGATTCTATATCAAAATTTATATCACATTATTATTGCATATTATATTATATTATATATTATTGCATATAGAGAGTCGAGATGGCCCAGTGGTTAGAACGCGTGCATCTTAACCGATGATTGAGGGTTCGAACCCAGGCAAGCACCGCTGATTCATGTGCTTATTTTGGCTTTAAAATTCATCTCGTGCTCAGCGATGAAGG
Source organism: Vanessa cardui (assembly GCF_905220365.1). NCBI lineage: Eukaryota > Metazoa > Arthropoda > Insecta > Lepidoptera > Nymphalidae > Vanessa > Vanessa cardui. Next base: position 2,548,813 of record NC_061129.1, read on the forward strand.
AAAACATCGTAAGGAAACCTGCGTGTGACAAATTTTATAGAAATTCTGCCACATGTGTATTCCACCAACCCGCATCGGAACAGCGTGGAGGAATATGTTCCAAACCTTCTCCTCAAAGGGAAAGGAGGTCTTTAGCCCAGCAGTGGGAATTTGCAGGTTGTTGTTGTTGTTGTAATTATTGCATATTATGAATATAGCAGGGGATATTGAATTTACTTTATTATATACAATTATTATTGTAATCAATAATTTGAAAAACTAAATGATATATATCTCTTTAAAATATATTATGTCACAATATATGTCGTATCGTTATCGTAACGTTACGTCTAAATGGTTTAGAGTTCGTTTAAGACCAAAGTGGACACTTCAAGCCTTGTTTTCTTTTTACACGAGATTAAGTGATCGTGTGAAATTTATTCTTGAATTTTTTCCATTTTTTTGTGAAATATATTTATATTATTATTAATAATTGTAAATTGAGTTGATAATGCGCTTTATATGTAGGTTCTTGATATTAGTATCGAAAGAAATAATAGACGTATCTCTTTAACTTTGGCGTAGCTGTGGATTAGTTTTTTATTATGTACGCTTTTGAATATAACAAAATATATATTTTTGTAGCCTAAGTTACGCTATTATATCAGTTACCTGCCAGTGAAAGTCCCGTCAAAATCGGTCCAGTCATTCCAGAGATTAGCCGGAACAAACAGACAGACAGACCGACAAATATTGTAAAAAATACATATGCATTGAGTAAAAAAGGGCTATTTTAATATCACAAACAGACACTCCAATTTTAGTATATGTATAGATAAATCGATATCTCAGCCATAAGTAATAAGCTTTAGTAATAGTAATCTGCTTTGTTATCTTAGTAGATACAATTCTCATCTAAAAATAGGCCCTCTTAATTATTCCAATAAAAAATACAATCGTACATTCTCGCGTATCATTACTAATATGTATTAGAGCTGTCTTTATAAACACAATCTCACAAAGCAAAAAAATATTTATTAGCTCTTATAAAATTTCTATTGTAATTTACTCTGTCAATGTTTAATAAATGTTCATTGGCGTGTGGCAAAAACATGTACTAATTTTTTTTGTTCATTTATAAGATATAAATCTTAATTGTTTTATTTACCCTTATTAAGAAAACTTACCCAAAATCTATTAAAAATGAGACGTAGAGAATTATTTTCTAGTGAGATATTGGTAAAATAAACAAAAAAGTGGCAAAACAAAGGGTGTAGCAGGTGCTGCCACAGGAACGCCAACTTATACTTGACAGTCTATATAGTTTTTTCTATTTATGACATACGTCACTTATTTCTGGAACGTTCTCGAATGTTTTGACACATCTTTATGGTTTTTGCTTTTCCAATATTACCCTATCAAATTGCGAAGAAGCATAATTTTAAAATGATTCTTAAGGAATGTATTGTTTCTGTAAGGAAGGTTTATAATCAAAGCATTGACTGTTAATTCTTCTGATATAATTTGATCATAATGGATGATCTTTCTAGCTATAATGATGAGGAATTAATAGTGCATCCGTGTATAAACAAACTCAATGCAAACTCGGGTGCATTTTTACGTGGCATATTTAAAATAATCGGAAAGAGGTCAGTCGAAGATTAATGGCTTTAGATGCAATTGGAGGTACGAGAGGTCAATACTGACAATATTTTAAGCCCGAGTTGACATTTTTGAGTCCAATAACTCCTGTTCGTACGTCCAGGGATTTAAGCCCGATAGTCTGCCTACGTGTAAGCTGCTAGACTCACGAGGCAATTAATAATAACTATGCTTTACATATGTTACTTCATTTAATGGAATTGAATCGTCTTATGGATAAGATTTATTGACATGAGAACCTTCATTAATATAATTTTGCCTTCACAGGTTTTTCTAAGATGGTTGATTGATTTTTTGTCCAGAGATTCTAAATTGCGATTAAAACAAAAAGAAATGTAGCATTCTTGCTACCATTTTTCGCATTTTTATTATTAACGAGGGTATTTCTACTTATATATTAAAATTTAATTATTAAGCAATGACCGTAAGCTACGGTTCTAAGATAAGAATTTGGGAAGCAGAATTTAACACGAAAATCCACAAACAAGGACTATAATCGACCCAAGTATCCAACCCGGAACGCTTTCCCGGTTCACTTCACACGTAAGCTATTTCAAATATATAGCATATCCAAATCTTATTTAAGTCATCTATCCAATGAATACTATAGCATATATACCATACTATAATAAGTTGCAAACTATCAAAAGCAGCGCAAATATCTTAACCAATATTATAAATGCATATTTGTCTGTGGTTAGAACGCGTGCATCTTAACAGATGATTGCGGGTTCAAACCCAGGCAAGCACCGCTGATTCATGTGCTTAATTTGTCTTTATAATTCATCTCGTGCTCCTCGGTGAATGAAAACATCGTGAGGAAACCTGCATGGGACAAATTTCATAGAAATTCTGCTACATGTATATTCCACCAACCAGCATTGGAACAGCGTGGTGGAATATATTCCAAACATTCTCCTCAAAGGGAGAGGAGGCCTTTAACCCAGCAGTGGGAATTTACAGGCTGTTGTTGTTGTTTGTTGTTGTTGTTGGTGTTCTTTGACGGCTAAACCACTGAATCGAATTTGTTGAAATTTAGAATACAGCAAGATTAAACTTCAAGCAAGGTCATAGGTTACTTTCAATGCTTAACACAGGATGAAAAATCTCTCAAGTGACAGCGAGGTCGTGGGTGGAAACTAATATGCTATAAATTAATATAAATCCAAAATCTTAACAATAAATATATTTTTTATTAGTTATTTATGTAACAAATTATGAATAGAATTATCATGGATTATTTGCAGTAATGCGTGTGTTATGTTTAGATGTGTCAACATAGGGTAACATAGTGCTTAGTAAGTGGATGACTTTGCACATACACCCAGATGCAAGTTATCTTATGCAAGTGTTAAATAACTTTAAAGTTTGGGCAAACGAGATTATAATTCAACTTAAGTTGAATACATACAAACCGGGATATTAAGTTACGCTAAAACAATAATTATACCAGTGTTCTGTAAATATCCTAGTATTGGCCAAATACTCTTTTGGTTTTGGAGCCAAGGTTTGTTACTTATTCCAACTTGCTTCTCCAATGTGGGTTAATGTACAAGTTACAGATTTATTTGATACTAGTATTCGCCCGTGACTACGCTTGCGTTTTAGGGTGTTGGTTGTCATATCTAAATAGCTAAATAGCCCTTTATAATAATAGAGTTCATGTTTGATTCATAAAAAAAAAGTCATGAAATTCGGTTCAGCGGTTTGGTCGTGGAAGAGCGACAAATCAAATCAAATCAAAATAATCTTTATTCAATTAGGCTTTTACAAGCACTTTTAATTCGTCATTTTATAATTAAGTGAGCTACCACCGGACAGACAGATGGACAGAGATACTTTCATATTTATAATATTAATATATATAACAAGAAAATATGTCTAAATCGATCCTAACTAACATTACGATTAATTTTAGGTCTTAACCACTCAGCCGATCATTTTCAGATTTTGCAGGGACATTCACATTGTTAAATTAATTGCTATGATTCCCATCGAAATTGTAGTCTACGGAATTCCTTTACGATTAACAGCCTATACACAGTTTTTAATTGTTAATGTATGTATATAATAATTTCTACTTTTAATGTATTATACACATACACACACATATACATTGTAGAGGAGCGCTCAGGAGTTGTTTATATTCGATGTCTCTTCTGTTCTTTGTCAAATTAAGTACATGAAACTTTTTTTTTGTGCAAGCCCGTCTGGGTAAGTACCACCCACTCATCAGTTATTCTACCGCCAAATAACAGTACTCAGTAATGTTCTGTTCCGGTTTGAAGGGTGAGTGAGCCAGTGTAACTACAGGCACAAGGGACATAACATCTTAGTTCCCAAGGTTGGTGGCACATTAACGATGGAAGGAATAGTTAATATTTCTTACAGCGTTATTGTCTATGGGCGATGGTGACCACTTACCATCAGATGGCCCATATGCTCGTCCGCCAACCTATACCATAAAAAAAAGCCGTTGCAAAGGGTGGAATTAGAAAAAAAGTTTTCATTACACAGACATGACTTTTTAAATTAGTTCTCAAATTCCGTATATTGTGTTCGCAATGTTATTGTTAGAACAAGCAACAGCATAACAGTGACAAGTTTAGATTGTTTTTATAAAAAAAAATATATATAAAAACTCTTTCATCAGGAGGTCGCTTGTCAGCGGCACGGTATAGACAATGTTATGCGAGGAAAATGAAATATTACGAGTATGTGGACGAAAGTACGAGGCGAGGTATTTTGTCGACGTCATTTTTCATATGTTTTTTTTTTCGACTTTGACAATTCTATACAGCATTGTCATAGCTTCTATTTTCAAATTTTAATCATAATTTAAATTTTCACGACTATCTTATTTAGTGGCCAGTTTTTAAAAGTGATATAAAGATATCATGGTCGTGAGTTCTAACCTCAAATTTACTGATGGTACATGAAATCTGAAACATTTCAAAAATATCAGCTAACGGTTTTTCTTGCTTCGTCACAGGAGTAATACCTATCAACATGCCAAGTCTGAACTACTGAGAATTTCTCGACTCGGGGTTTGAACTCTGGACACTAAGTTAACCACTAAACCCACAGCGTCTTTGTATAAATAAAAAATCATTCTTGGTATAACGGTTATCTATTTATAGATTGTAAGTGGTACTCATAATCGACTCCTGTTAACTACCTTTATTTCCTTTGCGGATATAACTTTTTCTTGAAAAGACAGCGTTTGATTGATGACGTTTTGATTAAGATCATTTTTCGACTCTAATGGCCATTTCGGTTTGATTACCCTAATGGCCAATCTTAATAGCAATTTCCTACCCAAACTCTATTGTGATACCGATAGGCATTCTGTGAAAGTTATAATCACTTTCCTGTAAGGACAAACTCGAACCTCGCCGGAGAACACGATCGTGAAATGTCAGAAAGTAATGATATACAACGTTGACTATTAGAACTAGCGCGCACTGGTAACTTTTGTCACGGTGACTGTTTCATCGCTCTTGTCGAGTCCATGAATGTGTATGGAGGTGCGCGCACATTACGACATGACATTTGTGTCTGCATCTGTACATATTCACGGTCTTGACAAGAGTGACGAAACAGTCGCCGTGACAAAAGTTACCAGTGCGCGCTAGTTCCTATAATTGCAACAATTAATACACGTATCGAAACAACAAATGAAATACGAAGTGAGTTCCTGTATAGTTGTATTTCTGTAGAGAGATGGACGATCTCCGGTTTGCAATGACAGCATAAATTCAACTCAAATGCATTATTCCACACAGCCAGTAAAACTTATGTACAATTTAAAAAATTGAAAATGTCATTTTATGTCAAAATGATAATTTTCATTTTTGAGATTCTATTCTATTGTACTGTTTGTTAGTTTTTCATTATGAGTCAAATCTTGTAAGCTAAATACGATCAAATTCATCTAATCCTACTAAACCTAATAATATTGTAAATGCGAAATATTGTGAGGATGGATGTATGTATGTTTGTTACCCTTTCAAGTAAAAACTATTGAACCGATTTGGGTGAAATTTAACAGTGCCATAGGTTATACATCAGAATAACACATAGACCATAATTTATAATGATTTTATTTAATTTGGTTATAATATAATGATCATGTACCCATGCGAAGGCGGGGCGGGTCGCTTGTATATGTTATTATATGGTCGTTTCAGTACCAATGACAATGAATTTCAATGGAAAGCGTGACCTGGTTTTACGTCATGTTTTCAGACAACGGTCAACAATATAGATACCAAACTATGTATATAAACTTGTTACGAATAAGGATTTATTATACAGACTGAGCAGAGATGGCCAAGTGGTTAGAACACGTGCATCTTAACCGATGATTTCGGGTTCAAACCCAGGCAAGTACCGCTATATATATGTGCTTAATTTATGTTTATAATTCATCTCGAAGGAAAATATCTTGAGGAAACCTGCAGGTATCCAATTTCATCGAAATTCTGCCACATGTGCTTTTCACCAACCCGCACTGGTCAAACAAGCTTGTCAGATAGGAATATGTTCAATAACAATTAAAAACTTTTATATATTTTACTTGATGGTAGGGCTTTGTGCAAGGCCGCTTGGGTAGGTACCACCCACTCATCAGATATATTCTAGCGCTAAACAACAGTACGCAGTATTGTTGTGTTCCGGTTTGAATGGTGAGTGAACCAGTGTAACTACAGGCACAAGGGACATAGCATCTCAGTTCCCAAGGTTGGTGGCGCATTGACGATGTAAAGAATAGTTAATATTTCTTACAGCGTCATTGTCGGTGATGGTGACCACTTACCATCAGGTGACCCATACGCTCGTCCGCCCACCTATTCTTTAAAAATAAAAAATAAATAAAATAAAATAGTTTAAAGAACCCCTACATATATAAAATAAATTCACTACAATATTAAATACGCTTGGATCCACGGTATAAGCTAGTGCATACATGAATTGTTTATGCCACTATTTAATGCCGCAAATATTTTAAAGCGCTGTGGACGCATTGATCCAAAACTCCGGATGTGACATCTGATAGAGGCAGTTATGCAATAACATATTTTAAATATTAAACGATATTATTGACCATACATATTATATTGTACCTACTTCAGTTGATTAAATAATGAATAATTATTTAAAGTAATTTGCAGTTATTCTCATTATATATTTAAATCAAAATCAAAATAAACTTTATTCAAGTAGGCTTTCACAAGCACTTTTGAAAAGTCATTTAACAATTAAGTAAAGCTACCAGCGTTTCGGAAAGTAGATTCTAACGAGAAGAATCGGCGAGAAACTCAGTTGTTATTCTTTTTCAAGATTTAAAAGGTACAAAGTCTTATATATACATCACGTTAGTTAATACAATTATTTAAATTAATATATCTTGCTTGGAAGTCAAAAGGTATTAACTCCACGCTTTTTTATCATCTATAAAATCTTGTATCGAATAATATGCTTTTTTTTAGCAATGTATTTTTTACAAACGAGTTAAATTTACGAAACGGCAAAGTTAAAAATGTCTGCGGAATATATGGAATAATAACTGATCAAAAATGCCCAATAAAAATTGATACTGAAAGAATATAAATTCCTTGTATCACCTCTACAAGACCAATCTAGAGTAGATACTAAGATGTTATCTACCTCGCCTTTAAAGTTAGACTGGGTCACTCAAACTTAAGACCGAAAAAACAATACTAAGTACTATGACTTGACGCTAAAATGGGTCCCTCCTTTGGCCATGTTAAAACATCATACAAAACTGTATGTGAGGGAATAAAAAGTGAATTAGTGCTTTGCTACATATTTACATAGTGCACAGCTATAATATATCATACGCTATATCCGAGAATGAAGAACTTGTCATAGTTTAATACAAAATGCAAACGTAATCTGTCACCAATTTGCATTCCAATAATTTATTTTTTATTTTAATTTGCAAACGATAATGCACTAAATGGTAAACAATATGTTCACAATATTTCAACAACAACAACAAAAGCCTGTAAGTTTCCCACAGCTGGGCTAAGGTCTCCTCTGTCTTTGAGGAGAAGGTTTGGAACATATTCCACCAAGGTTTTCCAATGCTGGTTGGTGGAATTCGCATGTGGCAGAATTTCATTTAAATTAGACACATACAGGATTCACGATGTTTTCCTTCACCGCCGAGCACGAGATGAATTATAAACACAAATTAAGCACATGAGTATTCAGTAGTGCTTATCTGAGTTTGAACCCGCAATCATCATAATGCACGTGTTCTAACCACTGGACCATCTCGGCTCTTACAACCTTTCGACAGATGACAATCTCGTGAGATAGATTATAATCTAATGGTAATTACAATTTCACGGTGACATATGTTTATATCCTAGTAACACAATATATTTTAGCATTTAATGTTATTAATTCTTATGTTAATAAATGATACTTTGTGTGATTAGTATATAGATATTAAATGATTAATAAATTTACTCATAACACGGTATGAAAAAAAAGTAACACTAGACTATTATCTATTATGAATATGAATTATATAATCGAAATCATTCGGTGTAGGATATTTTCAACAATCTTGCATCCGAAATCACAAAATCGTCATTATTCAAATGAACTCTTCAATTTCTTTTGACTCGTAAATTTACAGGATTGAATTAAATATACTGCCCTGTTATTTTCTCGGTTGTCATCTCACAATTCCTGCTCCTATTCAGAAACTGAGGGGTATCATTGAATTACAAATAAGCCATAACAAGCTATCTACCAATGACGCTAAATCGTCGTATAACCTCGGAACTCTTTATTTTCGTTTTGTTATTTGTAACGTTTTATTACGTCTGGTTTGAAATGTCTTTAAGTTGTGTGTCGTTAAAATATTAGTAAAATGAATTTCGAAATAGAACGATCAATACCAAGCCTTTTCATTTTCCAACTTAAAGTTATAAATCAAATTTCGCTGAAGTTCTTCCTTAATACCGGCTTTCTTTAACCGGTAAGTTATAGGTGAAATAAAAAGAATATAAATTCGACGAATTTCCTTCCGTTGATTCATAGCGAGGCGATCAATAAGTTCCGTTGAAATATAGATAGATAGATAGAATATACTTTATTGTACACCACAAACAATAAACTTTACATGGAAGAAAAAAATAAATAATAGTATTGGCTTTTTTTTTATTTATCTATCCCTATGTATGCTTAGATCTTTAAAAATACACAACGAAAAAAAAACGATGCGGTTTTATTTTAATAGATAGATTGATTTAATAGGAAGTTTTATATGTAGTACATGCACAATAATAGTAGAGAAACACAGATTATTTTGGGTTCTTAAGTGAGTTGAGTTTTATAGTGGTAGGGCCACGCTGTATACCTTGGCCGGCACGCTCGGGGAAGTACCACTCTCTCACTTAAAATCGGCGTAAAGTGTGTGAATAGTAATAGCTAGTAGTGAATAGCTAAGCTACCGCGAATTTCACCTTCGGACATCTCGTTAAAATCCGAAGTTACCACCTCGATGTCCGAAAATCCACAACAGCGCGATTTCTTAGACATTTTCTGCCTCGCACAACCACTTTGTGGAACCAGCTTTCGCCGGCGGTTTTGCCGAACCGATACGACATGGGAACCTTCAAGTGATGTCGTAAGGCGTATTGGTTTGTAGTGTCTAATGACTGAAAATGTAGTATATTGCTCCCAATAATATAGTTGTTTAATGACGATTCAAAAGTACTTGTCCTTGAATCAACTCTATTTTGATTTGATTTCATTGTTGGATTTGTGAAAACTAGAAGTAAAATCAAAGTGTAGTGTAAAGTAGAAATGTAATACATTATCAATGAGTTTATATTGATCAAGAAATGTTTGCAGTGCATAATACAGCACAGCTTTTAGCCAATCCAATAGCATACAATAGGGAAACCATAGTTTTGTGTAATCCGGTCAATATAAATTGAGGATGAGCTTCATAGTGTTAGAGTTATTTTTTATACACATTTTATAACTATAATTTATACTTTAATTATTTAATTATAAAACTATTTTTAGAATATGTTGTAATTGTAATGTAGTAAGAAAGAGAATGGCAAGAAATCGAATGCGGCGGCAATGTTTGGTGATATTTATTATTAATTTGGAAATAATGAGAATGAGAGGCTAAATTTAGGTATAAAATACGGGATGTATTGTAAAACACGGATTAGTGGATAAAATGAATGTGAAAATAGTGTTAATAAATGAATCTGGAATAATATCGTGACCATCCTAAGAATAGTATGTACATTGTAGATATCTATGTATATGAAACATTAACATCAAATAAAAAATATTCGAATCCAAATTTAATTTAAACGATATTGAAAACAGCTTTATAATATTGCTAGCATTTTTGGGTTGAAAATACTGCTGGTCTTTTATGGGTCGTAAAGTAATTTTATTTAACTTTCTCATGAAGTAATCTAACGCAAAATATTAAAACAAAGCCTTTAGCTCTATATATCAGTATAGATAAGAATGAAAAAAGATTACGAAAGCCGTCGTAGCTCGCGAAAGCGGTCTTTTTCAGACAACCCTTGGGCATTCTCGATATTAACAGCGGTTCGAAAGTGAAGAATTTTGATTAAGAGTATGTTTTATTAATAATAAATATTTTAAATGTTTCAAATGTTGTTGACATAATATATACATAATAATACAGCTTAACAGGCACAAGGGACATAACATATTAGGTCCCAAGGTTGGTGGCGCATTGGTGGCGAAAGGCCAGTTATGACCAGTTACCATTCAGGTGACCATTATGCTCGTCCGCCAATCAATAGGATAAAAAACAATCCGATCGTCATTGTTTTTAATGGGGAATATTATGATGTCGAAGTAATTTAATTAATGACTGTGATTATTAAATTTTTAAATAAATTTAATCTATTCTTACGAGATTAACCTTAGCCTTCAATACGGTGTTATGACATTTGATTCAATATCATAATTTATATCACATTACTATTGCATATTATGAATATAGCAGGGGCTATTGAATTTACTTCATTATATACAATTATTACTGTAATTAATTGATCAATAATTTGTAAAACTGTTATTAATATATGGCATAGCATTTAATACTGGCATGTAACATTATTTCTTATTTTAAAAATGATTGAGCTGTCATTAGTAAACAATTGGACGATAGCGGAGGATTATAACAAAAAATAGAGAGATTTAGTTATAGAAAAACAAACCTATGCGGTTCATTTTATACGTAAGGTATGCGATGCATACATTTCCAGCTGTTGCTAGAATCGCCGCCCATTTGAATGAGAATACTGTTACATCTGAGTTTGTTAACATAACAAACATGCACACTATCTAACAAAGTAAACGTTAAAGAAAAATGGTCCTTATGTCAATACAAATAGAGATCTATCAATACAAATGTTCAGTTTGAAAACTACAAATGCATTGTGCCAAAACTGCACGCGCTAGGTAAAATTTAGCGTGAAATGCGGGTAATAGAGGCGTCGAGGTTTTGTAATACGTGTTTAAAAGTTTTCTTTTTTTAAATTACTTAAAGTAGTTCTCAATATATTTAAAAAAAAAATTAAAATTATAAAATGTCTTTATTTTTAAAAACATGCAATAAATATACTAGGTACTACTAGCGACCCGCCTCGGTTTCGCACGGGTACAAAATATACTACTAAGACGTCACATTGGAAACTTCGAACATTTTCATATATAAAAACCTTCCTCTCGAATCATCTATCTATTAAAAAAAAACGCATCAAAATCCGTTGCGTAATTTGACAGATCTAAGCATACATAGGCACAGACAGCGGTAAGCGACTTTGTTTTGTATTATGTAGTGATAATGTTATCTTTGTGTAAATACTTTCTTAGCTAATAATGACATCAATGAAAAAAAGTAATTGTGGAGCGGAATGCAGCTATTCGGCCATTTGCTTTCGAAATTTAAAAAACGAACTCGTAGCTGTAATTCAATACCATTATGGTTCGAACTTTGAACGTAGGTTTCCAAACGTAGTCTTAATTAGGCGAATTCGAAAAAAAAAAAATGAAAATCGAATGTCCAAAATCGTTTATTGGCTGAAATCAACCATTAGCTAATTGCTATTGGCGGACCACATTCTGCGGTTTCAGCTATTAAAATATGGCTTGATTTTAAATTAAATTTTATATGAATTTGTGGTTTATTTTTTTGTGTCAATATTAGCTTCATTTCGCTTAATATTTACTCGGATCGAATTATTTTAATTTAATAGATATTTTCGAAAGTATAGTCAATATGCTTTGGTTCAGTATTTGCTTTCCTCGTTAGTTTAATTCTAATTGGTAATATGGATACTGTTATAAGGTTCGTGGAGGATCTTTATACTACCAAAGACGGGTTAGGTACGTTTATCGTTTAATCTAATAATAATAATACTTGTTACTGTTGTGTTCTATTTCGTAGAGCAAGTGAGCCAGGGGAAATAAGATCTCAGCCCGGAGGAACATGGGCTATGTAAATAATGGTTAATGTTTCTTATGCAAACTGGTGACAGATATTATTTATTATAGTGATAGGTACAACATTGGTAACAGACATATATTAAGCATTCCTTACATCACCAAAACACCAACCATAGGACCTAAGCTTATTGTCAGGTTGTCAATAATTAAAAGTACGTACTTTTTTGCTACTATGATACTGGTGTTCATGTAATACTGGGTTACGCGAACACCAGTGAAGATACTCGCAGTTATCTTTTCTGGTCTAACGGAACCCATATTTCGGACGCTATGAGTGTGGGAAGTGAGTGACCAGGTAATGTTTGAACATTTACTTATGAACTAAAATATAACCTGCACTGCTGTGATAACCGAAATTCCATGACGAGGACACTTTCATAACTTTAGCTCTTTGATTTGCAAAGTACAATGTGTTATAAATAGCGGAGCATGTTTGGTGTGAAATGTTTTATAAATAAAAATAGTAGTATATCCATTGGTTATATACAGAGGCGATTGTTTGTCTTAACAAGATTATTTTTCTTGCCCTTCATAAAAATGTTAAAAACTTGAGGATAACTTGTAAACTTGTGCCTAAGCATTGTGGTCTAAGCATGCATTCCTTCACGCAATGAGGGCTGGAAGTACGCAAGTGGCAGAAATTTCAATAAAAATAAACACACGCAGGTTTCCTCACGATGGTTTCACACACTACTAGATTTATTATAAACACCACATGGAAATGTGTTTTGCAGATTGTGTACGGCTACAGGATTAATTAGGATCGCCAGGGTTGAAAAAATCTTGCAAAATATAAATCAAGTAAATTTTATATATTTATAATCCATGCGCCATATTTTAATTGATATGGCTAAGCGTACGTACCACCAGCTGAATTAACAATATTTCAAAATGGATTATGGTACCTACTGGATATAAACCTGTTTTAATTTGGTTGTAATGTTAACCATTAATGTATTTTATATTACAGGACTTAACATTATTTAAAGCTGAATATAAATGCAAATGGCCGAAAACATTTACAGTATTTCAGGTACAATTGATATCTAATGAAATAAAATGTAAATAACGCGATCGTATATAAAAAAACAGTCCCCAGAATTACCTTCATAGTCAAACACTTCCTTATCGTAATCGCCTACGCAATTTCAGTAGCCCTTGTTACCTGAACTCTGAACTGAATTAATCCGGTTTTTTTTTGTAAATAATTCTCTTAAAAAAATTAAACAACTAAATTGACTCTTATAACTATTGAGTTTAAGTATAAAATCCATTGCAAGTCTATTTGTTGATAATAAAATTTAAAATGGTTGCCTGTTTTGCTCGTAATGTTCTTTATCTATTCAATGAGTTTTGCTGTTAAATTGCTATTTCATTGTTATTTATTTTTCTTTAACAGTATTAAAATATTAAATTACTTATGTTACTGTAATTTACAACGGCTTAATGCGAATCTCTTTATTTTTATAATGCGATTTTTTTTTCGTCTTGTTATTCGTAATCCCATATTATGAAATATTGTCTACTCGCTTTTGTCGCAGAAGATTTATTGCTGCAGCTGAATGTCAGGCCCCTGGTTCAATAATGCCTTACTCATATGGCTAGGCTATTGATTAAAAGGCTATTCAAATTTAGTTTAGTCTATCACAAGGGATATCAATAAAGTTATATCTCTATTACATCCTATTTGCTTCGTACTCTTATGAAAGCAGTTTTTCAGCGGTTTTTCGAACTTATGACTTAACAAGAAAATAACCTACACAATTCTCTAAGGCAGGCAAAACATCTGCAAGTACACCGGTGTCGTAAATGTCCATGGACGATGGTAATCCCTTGCCCATCTGATGGACATCCGTTGGCCAGATATAGCTTAAAAATCCATAAATAAATAAATAAATATTGGACAACATCACATACATTACTCTGATCCCAATGTAAGTAGCTAAAGCACTTGTGTTATGGAAATCAGAAGTAACGACGGTACCACAATCACCCAGACCCAAGGCAACATAGAAAACTAATGAATTATCTACATCGGCTCGGCCGGGAATCGAACCCAGGACCTCGGAGTGGCGTACCCATGAAAACCGGTGTACACACCACTCGACCACGGAGGTCGACAATTTTTATGGACTGTTTAAAATTATATTATACTCCTGAAACGGTTTATTTTTTGTTCTTCGTATTTAAAAACAAAAACTTTGTTCCTGGTTTTTATAACCCGACTATTTTCAACTATTAAATTCTTTATGTAAGGAACGGTTTAACGTAATGTTTAGCCCCTAACTGGATCTGATAGGGGCGCCCTAGTTTTTATAAATTACTAACAAGCTGTTCCGACTTTACACGTGCCCGACCACACGAACTACTTGTCAGCTGTTTGTTATAGACTGTCAAGTATAAGTTGGCGTTCCTGTGGCAGCACCTGCTACACCCTTTGTCTTGCCACTTTTTTGTTTATTTTACCAATATCTCCCTAGAAAATAATTCTCGTACGTCTCATTTTTAATAGATTTTGGCTAAATTTTCTTAATAAGGGTAAAAAAAACAAATAGGATATTAAATGAACAAAAAAACATAGTACATGTTTTTGCCACACGCCAACTTACACTTGACGCGCTACACGACGAATCATATAAAAAAATAAGTTACTGGCAAGTTGTCTTTAGGTATTCACAGACAATCTATCTGTCTAACAAGTCATACGTCTTTTTTATGTATTATTAAGACCAAATTGAATATTGATAATTTATTACAATATCTGTTTACAGAACAAATGAAACAAAACTTCAAATTATTGTAAAGCTTGCCAAAAATTATAAATAAGAGAGAGATGTTTTAAGCAAAAATATATTTACTATATTTATATTACTATACTATATTTAATTCATAAATATATATTCATGTATGCAATCGTACTACAGAACAAATTTTGTAGCCACTCTTTTTCCCAAATCTACTTATTACCTATTAATTGATTGTACAAGACATATACATAGTGTGATTTATGGTTATCGTGCAACTGAAAGCTATTAATAATAGAAGCCGTAAATGCTCCATAGTTAGACAAAGGCCTCCTCATCTGAACATCTCATATTCGGACAAACATTCTGAGTTAGATGCAACATCACGCTATTCCAGGAAATGGGTGAACATGTATGTGGAGAAAATTGCCTGAAATATTATATTTCGAAAAATTTAGTATGTTGTAGTAAAAATTTGATTCGTGTAGTTTCTCAGGCTTAAAATACCCTCCAATCCCTAACGCCATGTGAAATTTCTACAAATGAAATGGTATTATTATTTTTTTCTGGACTTTTATAACAACAACAACAACAACAACAGCCTGTAAATTCCCACTACTGGGCTAAAGGCCTCCTCTCCCTTTGAGGTTTGGAACATATTCCACCACGCTGTTCCAATGCTGGTTGGTGGAATACACATGTGGCAGAATTTCTATGCAATTTGTCACATGCAGGTTTCCTCACGATGTTTTCCTTCACCGCTGAGCACGAGATGAATTATAAAGCACATGAGTCAGCGGTGCTTGCCTGGGTTTGAACCCGCAATCATCGGTTAAGATGCACGCGTTCTAACGACTGGGCCATCTCGACTTACTTTTATAAAGTAGTCCCTTAATTGTTTTATCAAAAACTATTTTTTACCTATGTCAAATTTCATTCTGAATATGTATGCGATAAATATTCAATACGTAATATATATAGAATAGTAAATCATGATTGAGAAATTGTGGCAGGAATGCTAGCTGAATTTCTTCGTTGAATAGCAATTCCGATTCTCTGAACGAAAAATGAACAAGCTCGTCCATCAATAGAGAAAGAAATAAAGCGAGGGATAATCCAAAAATAACTTAGTAATATTTCTTGAAATTTGACAATTAGGAACATGGTTTTAATCATGATATTGATTGGAAAAGAACCAGACCTGAGATTTCTCAGACTTCATCAGAATCACTTATAGGTATATACATATGTAAAGAAAAAGGAAGTTTTCTTTAATTTGAATTCCGCACATCAACTGTCATGGAACGCATCATGACGACTAAATTGTGTTAACTATGAAAAATATGAATATAGAAGCAATTTTAGAAAAGTAAAGAATCTGGTAATTTAGGAGAGGACATTGTTAATAATAACATTAAATGTCGTTTCTCTTACAGGTGCGTAAATATTCTTTTTTGAAAAGCAATACAATCTTATTTTATTTTATTTTTATTATTGTTGTAATGTATGTAAAACTAACCAATAAATCTTCTGTTAACTCAAAACTCAACTGTGTCATCCTAATAAAAAAGAAAGATCCTAAGAAAAATAATCTTATATATCTTGTAGAGCTACATAGGTTAATATATTCAAAATAGGCCTCTACATAATTTTCTAATGAAAACGCTCAGGTTACAATCTCGTAGCAGATTTTCCGAACTCTGTATCTTGGTTTATCTACCGTGAAGTTTCTCAGAGCATAATTCAAATTGATAACAGACGAAAATCAATGATCTGCCGTCGATAGATTACAAAATGCTAAATTATAATAGCTCTGCAATTCGTGTATTGTACGACACAGCTTAGATGTAGCATCGGCAATATTCGTGAAACCAATCACATCCGAATTAAGTACGCTATCCCAAATTATCAATATTCATTTCTTATGTGAATATAATCTGTACATAAACGAAATAAATTGTAATATCATATGACCTGATATATTCGACAGTTTGACACGTCGATTTTACGAGAATCTATAACGACGAATAGCGTCGAAAGGCGCGATAGGGAGCTATTTCTATTGGTTCTGTAAATCGGCAGTAATCGGTTTTACTGAATTTGCGAATGCTACATCTAAGTTGTGTCGTACTATACGCGAATAGCGCATAGCGTTTAGTTGTCGAAATGCGACACCAATGTACATGTATCATGCAACCAAATCCAACATAATTTTCAACTCTATTAATATTAGCATACAGTTGATATTTACGAAATTGATTGCAGGATTAGCAAATTGGCGGGTATTGTTGTCTGCAGCGCCTTTGCTTGGAGTAAATTAATGGTTAGTTAGTTTTGGGCTCCGTGAGGTATACTTTGGTATCCGTTGTGTTTTTGATGTTAATGGATATCGTTTAGAGGTATTTTTCGTGTAATTTTGGGTTGCATCAAATATTTTTGATATTTAATGTTAGTTAATTGTATATATCTTTAGATATTACACGCAAATCTGGTTTTTATTGCGATAGCTTTATGATTGTAATGTTTTGTACATAAACAGTACAATATAAAATAGTATGTCATTATAAAGTTCGTTTACTTATGTACACGCTTTCGGTTCGAACTATATATGTCGTGTGGTTTCCGGCAAAGGTATGTAATAAATGAATCACTACATAGTATAAAACAAAGTCGCCTTTCTCTTTCCCTATATGCCCATGTATGCTTAAATCTTTAAAACTCGGCAACAGATTTTAATGAGTTTTTTTTAATAGATAGAGTGATTCGAGAAGAAGGTTTTTGTATATATATAATACTTACATGAACAATATAGCTAAGGAACACTTATAATTTCAGAAAATTATATATGATGTCGTAAATAAACAAATTCTGTAGTATATTTAGTATCAGTATTGTCCCCGTGCAAAGCCGGGGTAGGTCGCTACTATTATATAACATAAAATATTGGAAGTAGAAATAATGTCTAGCGTTCCATAGATAATACCACCAGAGTTTGATTCACATCTGTTAAACAATTTTAGTGTGACAAAGATTGAAACAAGGTTTTGATAGATAAAAATAAAATTAATTTACATAAGATTTATAATGAGCTGAGATGGCCCAGTGGTTAGAACGCGTGCATCTTAACCGATGATGCGTGGACAAATCCAGGCAAGCACCACTATATATATATATGTGCTTAATATGTGTTTATAATTCATCTCGAGCTCGGCGGTGAAGGAAAACATCGTGAGGAAACCTGTATGTGTCTAATTTCATCGAAATTCTGCTACATGTGCATTACACCAACCCGCATTGGAACAGCGTAGTGGATAATGTTGCAAACCCTCTCCTTAATGGAAGAGGAGGCCTTATCCCAGCAGTGGGAAATTTACAGACTGTTACTAAGATTTTATATAATATATACGTTCCCACGAGTAAGGTATGAGTTCGTGCTAAAAATATATTCTCGTACATTGATTCCTCTTAGGTAATGCACTGTACTAGAAGCTTTTTAATTTATTTTTTGTACGTCGGCATGCCTTTATGATTATTATTAAACACTTCATCTGATCGTAACAATTTTTGTACCAAATACATAAGAAATGCTATTCTTATTTATAGAAATAAGTATCTCACAAGATGTAGCTGTAGCATCAGGATGCAGGTTCTGGGTTTAATCCCATCCAACCTGACGCGTTGAAGTTAGAAGCTGTTACCAGTACCTTGGAAAGCACATAAGCTATTGGTTCTTATATTTGACTCTCTTAATTCGTGTTAAATAACTCCATCAGATTATCAAAGTAAGTGAATAAGGCACTTGCATTAGAGCATGACTTGAGGACTGTATTCCTGCACAATTCGATATTTATCATCTTTACTCGTTAGTGTTATAGCTCTTATTAAAGGCCACTAATGTTTTGTCAAGTTTTGACAGTTTTGCACAAACAATATAAGTTGACCTCCCATTGCAAGGACATCTTTATCGACAGTGGGTCACTGTGTTTCTGGGCAATTAAAATTTATTATAATTTTCTTATTATATTGATTTAGCTGTTATTATACGTCATTAAATTTTGCGAACTTTTCACAACCTTGCCCAAACAATATAAGTTGAACTCTTATAGTAAGTACATCTTTACTTATACTGGGTCAGTAATCATTTGTGAATTTAATTTTGGGGCAAATTTAAAAAAGTGAAACATACATACTTGATAATTATAAGTGCCATACAATAATTCCATATTAGATATTATAATTTGATAAGGATCGATGCGAGATGGCCCAGTGGTAAGAATGCGCGCATATTAACCGCTAATTGCGGGTTCAAACCCAGGCAAGCACCGCTCATTCATGTGCTTAATTTGTCTTATAATTCATCTCGTGCTCAGCGGTGAAGGAAAACATCGTGAGGAAACCTGCATGTGACAAATTTCATAGAATTTCTGCCACATGTATATTCCACCAACCCGCATTGGAACAGCATGGTGGAATATGTTCCAAACCTTCTCCTCAAAGGGAGAGGAGGCATTTATCCCAGCAGTGGGAATTTACAGGTTGTTGTTGTTGTTGTTGTTGTTGATAAGGTTTTGAAAAAACTAAAATAACTTACTTATTAAAAAAAAGCGTTTTTTATATTTTTAAGTCATTAAAATATAATAGAGTACTATTTATAAAAAAACTACTATCGAAACAGACTGTTTTTCGATACAAAATAATTCCACCATCATTTTATGCCTTGCGGATAACGCCTTCGTACTTCCAACCTATCCCCTAGATAAATCAAGCACAAACATATTCAAAACATTATAGAGAACCTTATAACTAAAACCATAAAGTTTATTTTGCTTTGCCACCAACTGTAAACAGTAGATTGTGAAGATATGATTTGAGTATTCGCGCTGGTTTTTAAGATATTTTTTCCTTCGAAGAAATGTCGATTTTCTCTAATACATTTATACGTTGTATCCTTTATTTGCACACAAATAGACTTATTATGGACATACTGGTATTATTATGGATTACCAACGTTATGCATAAAACACCTGTGTGTTCAATGGAATTCTTAAAAAGGCTAGTTAATAAATACATACTGATGAATTTTAGAATAGAACGAAAGTGAATTATATACAGACATTTTTAACTTTGCCGTTTCGTAAATTCAAATCGTTTATAAAAAGTACATTGGTAAAAAAGGGCATATTATTCGATACAAGATTTTGTAGATGATAAAAATATCCATACATATATAATTGTATTTAACTAATATGATTGTATTTTTTAAATGTTGAAAAAGAAAAACTACTGAGTTTCTTGCCGATTCTTCTCGGTAGAATCTACTTTCCGAACCGGTGGTAGCTTCACTTAATTTGTTAAATGGCGATCCAAAAGTGCTTGTAGAAGCCCACTTGAATAAAGTTTATTTTGATTTTTGGTTTTGATTATAAATCGAAAATTACAGTAATTTACTTTTATTTTAAAAATTGATATTAATTTGGAAGACCTTCTTATGTTATTTTTATGATAATTGAGGAGTCGAGATGGCCCAGTGGTTAGAACGCGTGCATCTTAACCGTTGATTGCGGGTTCGAACCCAGGCAAGCACCGCTGATTCATGTGCTTAATTTGTCTTTATAATTCATCTCGTGCTCAGCGGTGAAGGAAAACATCGTGAGGAAACCTGCATGTGACAAAATTCATAGAAATTCTGCCACATGTGTATTCCACCAACCCGCATTGGAACAGCGTGGTGGAATATGTTCCAAAACCTTCTCCTCAAAGGGAGAGGAGGCCATTAGCCCAGCAGTGGGAATTTACAGGCTGTTGTTGTTGTTGATAACATTATTAATAAGTGAAAACATAAATCTAAAGATCATGGGTCTAATAAATGTTCATAATTCATGTTGTCAAGAAATATGACTATGAAATACTCAGACTATGTTATCCAGGAGACCTACTTATACAGAAGTCGCTTTTATCCGGCACTGTGAAATTTAAAATTATTAAATAATTCCATCAATAAGATACCTATATTTAATTTTTAATTACGAAAATGTCAAACAATAAATTTCGGTAACATTCATTGAACAAAGAAGTATTGATTTTGTAGGTATTTCCAAGTTTTTTTTTCTTTGTATGGTATTCTTAGAGGTTGTGTTTGTGATAGACTGTAGGCCGGTAAAAATATAAACACTCCTTTGAAGAAAAGACAACTTTGTGTTGCCATTATAAAAAAATCCATGTGATTCCCAATGACGTCATCATTTTTTTTTATTATAACTTTTATTTGTGCCAAGAGGGCACAGATCATTTCGCCAATGTCACGTGCGATGGAGAAGACACGATGGAGATTGAACGGTGCGGTCGAGATTGCAGGCTTAATTTAATTTTAAGGGCACAATAGTAGTAGACTCTCTGTTAAAAAAATTAAATATTAAAATGAGTTATATACTTACGTAAATCTATATTTTAGAGGGTATTTCAATAAAACAATGTGTGTCAAAGATGAATTTAATTCTAATTAATTTTAAGTGGAAACATGAATTATCATAACACGAATCTAAAGAAGGAAACGCTATTATAACCTTAATTACCAATACTTATACAAAATAAAATGTCTTTCATGTCGTCGTCGTTCAAATTATACAAAAAAAAAATCGATATTTAAACAACAAACTCTTTTTATTTATATCGCATTGGTGTTAGTAATAATATAAATAACATACAACACTATGCAAAACATATTTACTATATTGATTCGTGCCGAAATCGAATTTCAGTGTGACCAGAACGAAATTCAAATTATGCGTTACGGTTTCGCTTTCTAGAACAATCGAATCGTAATCTTAGAACAAAGACGGTGTGGATCTTTATTAATTTAAATTATGACATAAATAAAAAAAAAAAAAAAAAAGTTGTTTCATAATTTTTAATGTAATTTTTTTCTTTAATCTCTAATTATTCTTATAGAATTTAATTCATAAAATACATAGTCGATATTTTTTAAAACAATTTATTAACTTTTTTTTAATGTCCGCAATTATTTTTTTTTGGTCTGGTATAAAAAAAAAGTTGCCAGTACCGTCGTTGTTCTTAAGATGTAACAAAGGTAAATTCTAGTCACACTTTACAATAAAAATCGTCGTGCCAAATACAATACCTACATTTTAAAAACTTGTAACAATTACAAATAACTGTAATGAAAAACATATTTTTACATTTTTATATTTAAATTTATTTTGAGAAGGCACATGAAATTCTTATTAATAAACGAATAAAATGAGGCGACGAAACGTTTCAATAAAAAGCAGAAAATATAAAAAGGCAATGATTTAAAAAAATGAGGCTGTGTATATTATTTTGAAATTATATATTTTTTTCGCGACAAAAAATCGCAACGTCTTATTGTACAGCCAGTAATATAATCGTTATTTTCGCCATCATTACATATAATTATACATATAACACAATGTATATGAACAATCTTACCGACTATATAAAAATACAACAATGTTCACATGTGAAGCTCATTTGACTTCTATCAAGTCAAATCAGCTTCGCGTTTCGTGATATGCCACAGATTATAAATATTTTTTACACGCTACCCTTTTATTTTATTTTTTTTAAATTCAACCATTATTTTTACCGATGTCATTGTAAAGAAGTATAATTATTCAATTATATTTTACGGTTTTTGTTGAACTAATACAAAATCTTTTGAAATTTATTAGAATCGACGTTCTTTTTTTGAATATATATTTTTTTAAACGAACCCCATTCAAAGCTTACAAAATTTGATCCCAATATTACGACAGTTGGATTAACGAAAGAGATTTCAAGGAAATTTAATGGCACACCAATATGAAGCATACACATTCGTACATTATATAGCAACAGTGTATCGGAGTAAGTTAATTTTTTCCGGTCATGACGTCATAGTTTCGAACAAAAAGGTTTTAATGTGAAAATGAATAAAAACATCACTTACTCCGAAGTGAATTTTAAACACACGTACGGGTTTATAAATAAATATATAGATAGTACGCACGCTACAACTACGCTACGAGTAAGAAAAATATATAATTTTCCATAGAATTAATTTATATGAAAGCTCGTGAAAATATTTTTAGAGTTAATAAGAATTGTCTTTTATATTTTAATACTAACTAATCTAATAAATAAACCAGCGACGATGAATCGAATGATTATTTTGCTAAAGTAATTTCCGTTGTATATGTTCAAAACAATCCATTATTACGATAATAGAGGGGGCAATTCTACTAACGTTAGTGATACGTTCACCAATGTATTCCGAACCGCAACCGGACCGTGCGTTTGTAAAATAGCTCGATTAATAACCGATTTAATTTCGATTTCGATTCGATTGCGATACTAACGATCCGTTAGAATTCGGGCCACGTCCGAAACTGGCAACACTTATCGTCTAGAAACACGCAAAACTTATGAATTATGAAAACAAAACAAAACTCTTACTCATGTCTTTAAATCTGCTGCTTCGATCTGCTCCCAAACCGAATCTCACTTCGCATCAAAACATCCCTCTTTGGATACACCTATTGCTTTGGTTATAAACGGAAATGAAATCATATCGATGATCTTTGACAGAGGACAATTGCAAGCGAATTATATTAAATAAATGCATATCACACTTCGAATGTTGATCACCAGATCGAAGGTCAACGGACGCGTGAAGGTAGACTTGTGAGAAGTGAAAAAACGCGATTATAATATGTATTTTTTTAATTTATTTATTTAAAGTACAAAATTTTCCGAGGACACCTATACAGTCTAATCGAAACTATGGAAGCCAAAAACATTACAGCGTCTCTATCGTTCACGGTATTACGGCGTTTATTCTTAATTATGCATTTATTTGTAAACGCGTTTTATATTACAGAGATAGCCTTTCTATAAACAGTGGTCCTATTTACGATTTTTTTTAATAAAATACTGCAGTGGTCCGAAATTTTTAATATGACTGATAAACAGTCAACATTTTCTCTAAGATATTCTATCTGAATATACAACACATTGTATCTATGTTTTTATATAAAAAACGGACTTACGCGTAAGCAGTGTAAGAATTTCAAAATAAAGACAGAAATTAAAAATTTCGATTAAAATGATAATTTTGACGATGATATCGATCATCATTTCGGTAATGAGAAAAACATCGATGATAATATATTAATTTATAATCGTGGTTCAGACCCTGCCTCGTTTAAGCGATAAATCTATTTTAATGGTATTGATATTTTTACAAAAATTTTTATCATCCCTTAAATCTACGCTACAAAAAGCGTTAAGAAACAACCTAGACCGATAGGAACTGAAGTGACAAAGTAAAATCTAAAACATTAAACGCTAGACGAAATAAAAATTCCGAAGTACTAAGAGGGTCACTAGAATAATGTAGGGTAAGAAAGAAAACGAAATACGAAAAGTGCAATGAATGCATGTAAAACAATATTCACTTACGCTATTCTTAAACTAAATTACAAAACCGCCTCAGCACTGACGTATAACAGCCAAGTATTTACTGGTGTTGATAGTTTAATTACGTTTCGTTTAAGGCTCGTTAGAACCCGAGTTCCTGCGGAAAGCGCCTCTGCATCAAAACATCTATTTTTAACATTTGTAATAATCATTATACTGAAGTCTTCTTTGTCATTATCAATTATAACTTCCGTGTTTAATTCAACTAGATCTAATTTGTGTTTTACTTCGATCATCTCGATATTATCATCGATAATGTTACTACTAACTTTAATTACAGACATTTCATCAGATATACTGTTACATCGATCACACTTAGTTAATTAAACATTGCTATAAACGATACCGTCTTTGTTGATAAGTCCGATGTTCACTTAATTGGTTGGTTGGTTATGTATAGAGATGAAGCGAGGCGCTTCTGCAGTGGTGTCAAGACCTGTAACTATGAACTGTCCGGCTCCTCCCAATCGATGCTGGCCCATTGTGGAAGCTCCGTCTCGTATTCCCAGCCGGGCCCCTGAACAGAAATTGGATTGTAAATGATCTGATGTCAAATGTAACAATAAGACTTATTTAATAATTTTATGTTATTATTGTATTAAACAATTTTGTCTTTGGCCGTTCTTATATAACTGTGATTATTTGTTAAATAATCGAGAAAGAATTTGTACCTTAAAACGAGAAAGAACTCATCAATTATAACATTAGATACTTTTACGATAACATATATGTATGTATACAGATTTATTTCTACCCTCTTGACTTAATTTATGACGATAGATGTGCTTTATGAAGTGACTTTAATTTGTAGAGATTCTTATTAACAACTCTATATCCTTTGATTTAAAGACTATTTCATTTGATTTTTATGTTGTCCATTTATACTTTGTTTATTACGTTACAGTTTCGCGTCGAAGTAAATTCAAACGGACCATTCCCAGCGGCTTTAATCTGAAGTCGTATAAAGTTTATACAGAATGTTCAAGGCACTCAGACATACGGCTCGCTACAACCTTGTCTAAATCGACCGCTGCCTTTTGAACTAGTTCACTTATTTTAAAACGATATATCGCATAAACTTGCAGAATATGTATGACTGTGTTTTCTATTTATCGGTCTCTTGATTCCATACTTTCGAATATAGTTTTAATACAATATTGGATTTTAGTATATCTAATTCTGAAATTTAATGTACTGTTAAAAAGCTTTGTATTGTTATTTCAGTTCGAAAGTTGAGTGAGTCAATATTAATACCAGGATAAGGGATCAAGTATTAGTTTCATGATTGGCAGTTTTCGTGACACAATTTGTCTAATCACCATCAGATCTGAATGAAAAAGTCATTTTGAAGAGTATCAACCAAATAGTCATGATATATAGTCTCGCATCGAGAGCAATTTAAGCACCGTCTACACCAACAATTGGAGAATTCGAAAAAAATGTTTAAGAAACTGTTTCTAAATTTATTACGACCCTCATTTTATTTCAATATTCAGCGGATCAATGAGATTTTTTTAGTAATTCCTACAAGTAAGCAATTTAATAATTGTATCATTAAATTCATCTGGAAATATTTACGAAGTGAATTGTTAATCTTGGGACATTATATAACTACTTGATCAAATAGCTATGAATGATAATCAAATAAATAGTTATGAATTCGACGTATTTTACAATAGTTGATTTTTATATTTTAATGAAAGTACTTTTAATGTTCATCTTTTAAAAGATAAAGTGGTCATTGAGGCGAGAGTCATAAACAGTTCATATTAACTTACACAATTTAGTTTAAAGCCTTTGGGGATATTCCAATTGGAAACAATTTTAAAATGAAACGCGAACTTAATAAATAATGATTTGTTGTACGTTTGCAAGATTTCATAAAACGCGTTGCGAAATAACCTGAAAAGTGCACCCCATGTTATGAGGGATGATGGCCATAATTATGGGACATTTCAGAGAATTCTAGACTATAATAAAGTGTGGTAGAAGTAAATACCTGTAGACTAATTTCGGACAGTTACGTTATATGTTACATATGTAATTTTTATATGTCATACGAAATTGTAAAAAAAAACAATTGTTGTTGTCTTCATCAGCAAAATTCTAACATTACCTAAGAACTACTAGACATTATCTAGTTGACCTTTAAGCTTTAATACACATTTATATTCTGAAAAACAATCATAGATATGACTTCTGACCAGGACCCGATGGCTAATTTTTCGGTCAACAATACATATTGTATTGGACAAGGAAATTTTGAGACAATTTGTCTTGTCAACAGATAAAAACATAGTATTTTATATAGTTTATCTACGACCTCCATGGTCGAGTGGTGCGACACCAGTTTTCATGGGTACGCCAATGAAGTCCTGGGTTCGATTCCTGGCCGAATTGATGTAGATTACCATTAGTTTTCTATGTTGTCTTGGGTCTGCGTGTTTCTGGTACCGTCGTTACTTCTGATTTCCATAACACAAGTGCTTCAGCTACTTACATTGGGATCAGAGTAATTTATGTGGTGTTGTCTCATAATTATTTATATTTATATTTATTTTTGTTTGTTGAAATAATTTTCAAGTTTGATAATTTTATCTTAAAGGTAAGTTTAAGGGCTTACCTTGTACTTCCAAGCGTGTAGATACATGACCAAGTCTCTTGGTCTTGGGTCCCTGTATCTGACGCGACACTCGTAGCAGTGCGGGTCAGGCGTGAGCGCGTCCGTGCCGGTAGAGCTACCAGCCGTGCCAGTGGTCACGCTGGTTGCGCTGCCGGGGTTGTTGGAACTCGTCCTTACGATGGCAGGTGAGCAGCCAGTTTGGGTAGCCACTGTCACTTTATCTGACTGTTGAAGGAAAAATAAATTTTAACAACGCGAATTTCATATTATAACGCATACAAAAGCCAAATATCAGCAAATGTTATGCATATAATATGGTTCCGGGAATATGGAAAACATTTTTAACCGATTAAATACCGATGATCAATTTCATTTTGAGTTACTTAAATAAGACTTTTAGATGATTTTAATTCTATTCAGTATTAAGATCGTTATTTTCGACGAGAACAGTTTTTCGAATACACATATGTACATCTGTATATGGTATATAGGTACATGCCTTGGCGTCACTGGAGTCATCAGTTAGTTCGGGAGAGGGCGCGGGGGAGGGCACGCCGCCCGGCGCCTCCGACGCACTTGACGGACTCGCCAACGTCGCTGTGTGAAAAACATTACTTTGAAGACAGCATTGTATCTATGACATTATGATTAAGAAATGAACAGGCCTGTAAATTTCTCACTGCTGGGCTAAGGTCTCCTCTCTCTTTAAGGGGTAGGTTTGGAATATATTCCACAAGGCTATTTTATTGCGTGTTGATGTCATAGACGTGTGGCAGAATTCCTATGAAATTAGACACATGCAGGTTTGTTCACGATGTTTTCCTTCACCGCCGAGCACAAGATGAAATGAAAATGAAAATGAAACACAAATTAAGTACATAAATATTCAGTGGGGCTTGCCTGGGTTGGACCCGTAATCTTTGGTTAAGATGAAGAAGAGGCTCAAAAAACTATCAATAAAAAGACAAGCACGAATTCTATGAATAAATCATACAGTATCAAACGTATACAACTTACGCGTCATAATTGTTGATGGTGTCAAACCAGGAGCTGGTGACTCCAATCTAGGCGATGATTCCCTTGAAGCTGGACCTTCGCATTCATCCTCGCCAACTAAGGACAAACAATGAATATTATAATATCCATTAGATACAGTAGTAGTAGTTTCAAAAAAGACAGTAGATTGAGGTTAAAAGTGAGGCTACTATACAAATTTAATTAATAAATTGATTTATAGATTACTAGCGACCCGGCTTCGCACAAGTGCAATGGTGATACTAAATATACTACAGTTTTTTTTCTTGTTCCTTTACTATATTGTCCATGTATTATACAAACAACTTCCTCTCGTATCACTCTATCTATTAAACACTCTATCTATTAAAAACTGCATTAAAATCCGTTGCGTAATTTTGAAGATCTTAGCATGCATAGGGATAGACAGCGGAAAGCGACTATGTTTTATACTATGTAATGATTTCTGTTTTTAAAAATGTATGTCGTGTAAATCTCATACCTTTGTCATCCGAAGCGGGTTTTGAAAACAGCAGGTCGTCATCAGCTGCATCTACTCCGAGCCAATTCTCAGCGTTGTGTATGGCGATGAGGTCTCTCACGAGTTGTTCGTCTGTCTTTCCTCCCGTGTCGCCGCCCTTTCCTCGGATAGGACCGAATACAGGGTGATTGTATAGAGGATCGTTGACAACAGGGTAACCTGTGGAAACAAACAAAAATTGAATAAAATAGTAATAATTATAAAATCCTCCTGACAGAATTGCCGCCAATAATTTATTATATGTACACAAACACAAGTGCACTATACAAAAAAAAAAAATGAATTCCTACGTTAATATAGTTCGACAAACGGAAAGATAGACTAGAATCTACAAAAAATCGTACTCTGATATAGTTTCTGGACAAAAAAAAAACAATTTTTACTGGCATTTTCATTTGGTAACTCTCAGGGCAATGCGTTGAAGTTAGACACGTGATTAGACCAACGAGTCACTCGTAGTAAAATATAGGAACTATTTTATGAAAACAAACCTTTAAGAGATGTTATTGAAGAAATCACAGATGGAAATAAATATATAATGCTCTTACCTAAATATTGCAAGTGCACTCTGATTTGATGCATTCTGCCTGTCTTCGGCCGACAAAGAACAACGCTCGTGTTCGCTGCAACGTTGTATCCCAGACGCTTGAAGACCGTCGAACAATCCTTGCCCTTCGGCGAAACCTTACATACACCGATCTTGTAGCTCACCACTTCTATTGGTTCTAGACATTCGATTTCCTCCCTGGACAAAAATATATATCTTTAAGCAAAACACTATAAGTAGATTATTATTCTGTACTGTTTGTCGCCGAAGAGTCACTTAAGTTTAAGGAGATCATCGTCAGATGTTAGAAACAAAAAGTAGCCTAAAGTTGAACCCTAAGGAAGGACCTCTTTGGTTCGAGTTTGCTTCATCAAATTTCATCATAGTAGTTTCAGTAGTTTACCCTTAAGAAATACCAGTTAGTATAGATATATGACGACCAAACTTACATATACCACCAATGACCAATACAACATATGAAATTAATATTTTAGCATCGTATATTATTCTAAATATAACACTCAATGCATGTTTTGATCGCACCCACATATTTATCATCGATAGCGTTATGACTAATGGTATAAATTATAGGTTTATTTATTTTACAGTCAATATTCTGACAATATCGTACCAATTTATCACGAATGAAATCAACACGAATAATAATAATATCAAAACTATCATCAATACTGAATAAATCTCAATGTTGACATTTAGACCTAATTGATAATCTGATCTGTTATCAATGCAAACAAACGTTGCAAGTAATATTTATTCAAATTAACTGTGCAAACTCACTCCGGGAACTCGCCGTCCACTCGACAGACGTACTCCTTCTGCACCTGACGATTCCTTATCTGATGTTCCATTTGCCTCGCCTTCTTCGGACTCCTTCCGAATAATAGGAGACCTGATTGCATTGATTTTAATAAATATTATTGTTAGAAATGTTACACTTCTGTGGATAAACTAGATGAGCCCGCGACTTCGTGGGTAGTTGAATTCAACTAAAACGTTAATTTTGCAGCCAAGTTTTTATTACATCAGCTATCTGTCAATGAAAATATCGTCAAAATTGGTTCAGACGTTTCAGAGATTATCCGGAGCAAACAGACAGACAGACGAAAAAGAAAAAAATCAAAAACGATTATTTAAATGTTACAGACACACCAATATTATTATATATATAGAAGATATATTTTGGAGTATATATCGGCATATATGAGAATATTTTAGTTGTAGGTTGTGCGCCATTTTGTCTGGGTTTGCAATACGTTGTATTATTGTGTTCCGGTTTGAAGGGTGAGTGAAGTAATGTAAGAAAGGACGCGAAGGACATAACATCTTAGTTCCCAGGGTTGGTACATTGGCCAAATAAGAAATGTTGATTATTCCTTAAAGTACCCATGTCTATTGAAAGTAGCGACTCTTTCCCACCAAGTAGCCTATTTGCCAGTTCAATAGAATATCTTACATCATCAGTGTTTAAAATATTTCTTATATAACTAAAAAAATATCTGTTTCTGACGAGTTAAGGTTCAAAATCATATGCTTACCTGACGTTAGTCTGTCCAGTCTGTGAATGGTCCTTAAGTTTTTGAGGTTATATTCCTTAGCGAGTATAAACACAACAGTATTGTGCCGATATCGACCGCAGGGATGCACCTGTTGAGTCAATTATCGATACTATAACTTGATAAACATAGCTTTACAACGACAATAAAAAAAAATATATTTGAACAAGACACAATAAAATCTCAAGTAAACATCATAAGATAAAAATAATAAAATAAATTTTATTTAATTGATATTTATTAATTTATTTAATTTATAGTTTATTTTATAAAATCATATAAATTATGTGCATTTAAGAAAGCATTTTCAGCAGCCAATATTAATACAAAGCAGTGTGTACAGGCAGAATTAATAAAAAAATGTGTTGCTGTCTCTACTCCTAATGTAGGTTTACAATTTATTAAGAATACATTACCAG
Source organism: Vanessa cardui (assembly GCF_905220365.1). NCBI lineage: Eukaryota > Metazoa > Arthropoda > Insecta > Lepidoptera > Nymphalidae > Vanessa > Vanessa cardui. The sequence continues at coordinate 2,579,965 of NC_061129.1, forward strand.
TGCTCATGCAAAATCAATCGTGTTCATAAACGAAATGTTAAAAAATGTTTTAAAATAAGATAATTTAAAATTTTATATTTTAGTAGATATAAAAGAAAAACCTAATGGCTTGATCCTCAATTCAATTACGTAAACGTGTATTGATTTTTTAAATTTGAAAAGAGAATCATTAAAACGTCACAGCACGGTTAATCCTGCGTTAAATAAGAAAACTATATCAAGACATTCATTAGACTCGCGTTATCACTTACAAGTGGGATTTTGAGAGACTTAGATATCATCGTTCCAAACTTTTTGTGCGGATCACAATTCATGCCAGGCTCTGGTAGCGAAAATAATAAATCAACTTTTATTTTGAAACGACAAAATCCAAATTCACCATCAGTAACATTTAGATCACGTACTGCATATCATAAAGATTCATTATGATCAAATTTCGTCGGGAGATCATTGAATTCAGAAAGGATATTTCTCATCGAACCAGAGCCTGACGTAAAATCAAACGGTCTTAACGTTGACTCACCGGCAACGAGCAAGGCTTGTCTAGCACGAGAAGTTCTTCATCCACGTGTATGATGCGCAAGGGACTAGCGAGGACTGGCGTCTCGTGCCTGGCCCGCCATGGACAGAATATTATATTAACAAGCCCTATGATGTTGCCTTTGGGGATCACGACATCGATATTGTTATAAAAATCATTTTTAAATATTTTTATTTATATGTAAATCGTTTTAGATATTCTCTTAATTTTATTATGTCTGCTGGTGGTTCTGTTGCGAACCTTATATTAAAATAAATAGATAAAATAAAACGTGAAACATTCGCAAATCTGTTACTAAAATTCTGCTGATATTAAGCTAAAACTATAGAAATCCTAGATACATTGGATTGGACATAGTCAAATATGAAGTCAGTTCCGATATTTAATTTATAGTAAACAAGCAAGCTACGATAAAAAAATTAAAAGAGATACGCATAATATATAATAAGGAATCAAGGAACCGGAATACTAAATAACTTTGGTCTTTGTTTGGCGATCCGCTTTAAATTAGACATTATTACTAATAATTTTGTAATTATTGTCAATCATATAAGTAATTATATAATAAATCTTGCCAATGATTTAAAATTAAATAACAGGTTATTCAATTTAGATGAATGAATTGAACGAATGAAGCGAAATCGTCAAACAGAGAATTTTGATTATAGAACTGTTTCAATTGAACGAACAAAATTCGCAATTAACATAAAATCGCTATTGCTGTGTCATCAACTTATTTGGGTCAGGTGAGGGCAAATATTGAAAACATTGAAAAGGGAACACTGTAACAATTTGTATGTAAGAGTATATGTGAAGGCGATGCAAATGAAATAATTGTTACCAGGAGAACATAAATTAATAAGAACAAAGATAACGTTCATTGATACAAAAGAGGTGACGATCTAAGCCTAGCGCATAAATAGATTAGAACGATGTTCACTGTATAAAATGCTTATAATATCATTAAATGAATTTAATGTAACCCAAGTGCTCAGCAACACCATAGTAAAATTTAATATTAAGCGCACAGGAGGCTTCAAGGTACTATTCTAAGGGTACAAATAACACGAATATATTTAACAGATATTTTATAAGGTATAGTTTAACAATTATAAATTTAATTATGATTTCATAATATTTGTCATAATTTGTGTTTATGTTTGACAGTTTGCGTGTATTTGAAAGTCGTGAATAAAAAAAAAGTTATATAATTATGGAATGTTCTAATAATGCGATCAGATTATTATAATATGAAACTAAAGTAGATTTCTCATCGAGATAAGACAAAAATAAAAATTTTAATTTGATTGATTTTTAAAAATCACCCATCTCTGAACATTGTAAATGAATTGCAACAATATATCACTTTACGATTATTCCCGTAGTCCGAGACCTCCCATAGTGGGGATAGCATCAATCAAGATAATTGGACACAGTCAGTCACTCGGTGCTAACATAGAATAAAAAAACCGTTTTTTTTAAGAATAATAAACAACAAAGACATCACATCACGCCTTTGGGCAGAAGAATTTCTTCTTATCGTTTCACCTTGATTACACTACTTTATTAAATACGCCTCAGGTCGAATCTTGAAAGGCATGTCCGAGGAAAAAGTCTTGTTATAAATATAGAACGCTGGGTCTTTTATGAGGTCATAAATATGCGAGATGTGTTATTTCTTAATATGTATTCTTTCAATATAACTTGATGTATTATTTTGTGAAATGTACCTATTAAATAACCTCTTTTATGATCGTTAATTTGTAACACAAGATTGGTTGAATGTTGCACTTTTAAATCATGAATGATAAATTTCAAGGCGATAATAATAATAGTCAATTTATTTCGACAAGATCAACGATTTGATGTGAATTTATTGCAAGCGAAACACTTGGACGAAATCACTTTAAATGTAATACAAAACGTAATGTTTTAACGAATTCAAATTGTTAGTAAATATCGAGAAGTTTTCAACTTTATAAACGAATAATTTATTCTCGTTTCTATATTTTCATCCGATATTGTATAGTTTATAGTAAATTCAGTAGAGAGTCTGCGATGAGATAAAATTTATTTTTTTTTAAATTTCACTGAAACGAAACAAAGACTAGTGAAACGGTTTTGTGTTTTACGACTTTCATAAATCCCCAACGGTATGATATAACACAGTCGAATATGTACTCTTTGTATTCAAATCAGCTAAAGCGTGATGCGATAAAATAATATCGAGGAAACTGATCGTAAAGCAAAAATCGTACGAATATCTTTACTCCGCGCAAAATATTTGACGCGACCATTGACTCAGTAAGTAATCGATGAAAAGTTGAATGCAAATATTGAGCAATAGTATTTTACTCTGAACGCTTTTCAGATCCAAATCTTGAGTATTTTTACCTGGACTCCATTTCATCCGAATGAAGTAAAGGAATAGTTCTAATAAAATGAGCCGTCAGAATATTCAGAAATGTTATTCGTCTATATATTTCAGAGTGGCTATTTTCCTTCGTATTACAGAACGCCGCCGTTTCGTAACATCGCAATATTAGAAGTACTCCATCACCGAGTGTTCAAGATTATTTCTTGTTAAAGGCAGCACTTTGCGTAAAGACGAGGACTTTGAGAGATTCTAGCCTTTACCGGCAGGAAAAGCGGTTTTCGGCTCGTTTTACACACATCGTCGAGAGTATTATGAGACCCAAAAGGCTTTGTGAATTTAATTGTTAGTCGTGTATGTAATATATGGTGTACCTAGATCAGTTTTATGTGGTGTTAGATATAAAAATTATACTAATCACTTACCTTAGCGAAGATCTGTCTACCTTTAACCACGAAAGTCTAAGTTGAAGCATTCATAAAGTGAAGTAGAAGAAAGCATTGCTTCGGGATAGGTGCAAACTTAGGAAAACATTGAGCATGGTAGAAGCGAACATAACATGGCTGTCTCAATTGCCACTTACGGGGATAGAGGCTGGTTTGTTGACAACCACAATGTCCTCGTCGATATGAACGAGGGTGATCGGTTGGCTGGTCACTGGTACTTCGTGCCTGCAACGATACATACGTCAGGCCGTCGGCTCATTGCCACGGATTCTGAGCATGGACAAGTCTAGTGTTTTTTTTTGGGTTGAACATGTTGCATTTCAAGATACCACCTCCAATACTTCCCGAATAGCAAGAAGAATTTTATATACATTTGAGAAATGCCTTATTTATTAAATTTTTAAAAAGTTATATATTGCCTTTTATAGTATATTGTATATTGCCAATAAATGTGTTGTTTCATAATTATATTCATCAATTTCAAAAACAAATTTCAGATCCAAGCAACATAAATCTTAATATATCACGATTAAAACGAGAACCGTTTAAGTATCTGCCATCTCTGCAAAACTATATGTAAATAGATATTGTTTGCATTCCAGTATGGATAATCTCGAGATAATCTCTCATTGATGTATGTGGGAACAGATTTTAACGAATGATAGCGGGATTTATTAATAATCCTCGTAATGGAAGAGCAGATTACGCAGGTGGTATCATAAGATATAATAATGCAAACATGTTGCTCAGGATACAACTTAACTAGTACCATTAATCTGATCTCGTGTATGAAATACAGATAACACGAATCGAATCAAATGGACATGCGCGGGCGATGTCAAATATATGTTAGATAATTGATTTCAACGGTTCCTTGTCTCTTTTAAATTTGATAATGTTCACTAAACTCAATACTTCGATGAAGAGCTGTTGAGAATTTTAGGTTATATATAGAGACAAACAACCTCATGAAATGATTCTGGGACTTTATCTCACCAAAAAAAAAACATGTCGTGAATAAACGAAACAGGAGACAACACGTATACAAAAGTACTTGTTAAAGGAAAATTCGAATCGGCAGTAAATCCTTTTTGTGTCGGTAAGGTATAAGAATAATTTCTGTGCACTCGCATGCTCATCCGGTGCTCATTCGATTTTTAAATTTAAATTCAATTTCATTATACTAAATACCAATATAAAGGCTTGTATATACAGACAAGCTTCAAGATAATCTAATACAGTAAGGCCAAATAACGAACTATGAATTAATTTCGGTGATAGAATTTCTTCGACAGTTGTTAGTATCGTATCACGAAAATAATTCAAAGCACAACACCGGTTCGATATAACAGTTCCCTCGTAAGTTAATAATAAAAGATGGAAAATTGTTAATAATAATAGTTAAGTCCATAGTTTCCGTTGTAATACTCATCTAGGTAACGTTGTGTCGTGACAAATGTTTCATGTGAACATTTGATAATTTAAATTAGAGTTTTAAATGATGTGCCAAACAATAAACTATATCTTGTAAGCTATCTACAAGAGTAGCCATAGCTATAGGATGGGGTATAATAGAGACTGTAGCAATACCTATGAACGACGTTGGCGAGTAAGTCGTTATGTTTGAGCCGGTAGTCAGGGTCGACCCTTTCGTAGTTGACCGTGAGAGTGCCAGCCCTGATGCACCTCTCGTACTCAGCAGCAGGATGAGCCCTGAATTCCCTCGCGAAGACATCGAGGATTTTCTCTCCGACCCATCTTCCTTTGGTGAATGTCGTAAACGTAAAGTAATAAGGATAGACTTTCCTGAGACCTGTAAGTTTAAATAATAAAATTGACGTAAAATATACATTGAATAATTTTTAAATTTTATTTACAGTCTTAAATTTTAATTATCAAACTACAAATTAGATTACTTTCGTTGAATATTAATTAACACGTCATTTTAAATATAGACGACGACGCTTCGATGAATACTTAATCAATTTAAAATAAGACTGAGCATATTTTATTAAATATGATCTCGATTTGAAATGCAAAAACAAATTTCTAGAGCGATACCTGTTCTCGTATATGACGGAATTAAATTAACCATAAAAGTTATAACAACTCGTCTTAGAAATGTACCTGTGGTACTAAAAATTCAATTTGCGGTTCCTTAATTTTTAATATTGACCTCAAACTTCGCTGTTCTAGGTCAAGCCGAATGCATTATATGCTTGCAGCTCCGAACAAGATATGAATTTTTATTTCGCACATCTTATCGCTTATTTTTACAAGCATGAATTAAGGTAGATGTGTGTGTAAACTCACACAACTACAACAAATAAAGTGATATTTCTTAAAGAATTTTTACATTATCCTGAAGATCATTATTAAGTGATAATTATCGCCCACTGACATTAACTTTAGTTTATATCATTTATAATAACAATATTGTTATTATTTAATTATTGGTGCAAAAGTACATATTAATAACCTAACCTAACCTGTTACAGATTATCTTGATAACTCATAAAGGATAAAGCCAAGTCATACTTATTTTGTATACTCATATACATACATAAGCTTATTTTTGAAATATTTACTTTGCACCAATAAATAAATTATTATACGAGTATTATTATTATTAATTACAGAATCAATGAGCCATCAACCAACACTGGAGAGAAACGCTCATATAGTCTCTCATATTAATTATACTGGTCCACCTTAAAATCGAAAAAAAATATTGATTGACATTTGATCAATGGATGCAATTGGCATGGGAATTTGACAATTGGCACATGTCACTAAAAACATCCTAAAGTGGCCTCCAGAAGTGAGTGAAAATCAAGACAATGTTGACGATAAAGATTATGGTATCACAGACGGATTTTCAAATAATCCGACAGACAACAATAATGGAAAAAATTACGTCAAACAACTGTAGTAAAAGAAAACATGACAATGAATAATTAAAGTAACAGCCTGTAAATTTCCTACTGATGGGATAAGACCTCATCTTCCATTAAGGAGAGAGTTTCGAACACATTTAATGCAATCATCGGTTAAGACGCACGCGTTCTAACCACTGGGCCACCTCAGCTCTTAAATTAATAATAATAATTAATTAAGCCGAATAAATATTTGAAATGCGTCTTAGAGTCAGTTATAATTATTTAAGCGTCTAATATGCTCACCATTTTCAATGTAATAAGATGTTTCGTTGTATCTGTCGTCTGTAAAGCCGGGCCTTTTCGCTTTCAACGCCTTTGTTTCTAGTTTTGCCTGTAACAAAGTAATATTTGTAAGAATTTGCAGGTACAATATTAGATATTATTTATTACATATAATTTGATAATCACCCCATATGTAACCAAAAATGAATTACACAGTAATTAAAGTACTTGTCTTTCGCGTTTATATGTGGTTCATATATGTAGATCTATCAGATTGAATCTCACTGGAGCCAAAGAAAAGCTAATGTAATATAAGACTTCTCACAAAGGGCCAATATTCTGATCGGTTATTTGTCGTCAGCTTTCTATTGATTGATTTAGTAATATATACAATAACAACAGCCTGTAAATTTCTTACTGCTGGACTAAGGCCTCCTCTCCTTTTTGAGGAGAAGGTTTGGAACATATTCCACCACGCTGTTCCAATGCGGGTTGGTAAAATACACATGTTGCAGAATTTAGTATTTCATTGGAGCCAAAGTAAAACTACCATGACCTAAGACTTCTTACAAAAGGTCAATATTCTGAACAGACATAGCTCATAGCTTTCACAATTGAACCCAGTAACGAAACATATACATATATACACGTACATATAAGAGTCTATATTTTCATGTTGTTACACACATATTTAAAGAGTGAAATAAGTCACCAAAATGTTCACTGTGATTTACTCGCCTTACGCACCAACATTTTAATTTAAAAGTGAAATCTGATATGCAATAATTAGAGAAGCCACATAACGCCGTGTTAAAAGGCGATTATGCCACGAATATTTATCAGAACGAAAGAGGATTATTATAAACATACCGATGAAACGGTTTCCTGCTCGCTCTCTTAAAAATAATCCTTATAGCATATTGGATTGACAGAATATTCGCATTGTTGGGGAGAAACGCTTATAAAAAGTTTTCTAAGAGCCGTCGGCGAAATGAGAAAAGTTTTTTTTAAAACGAAACAATCTGCTCGGCATGAGATTTTTTTACTCATTCCATTGTACGTGTCTTCACTTCGCGGACGAATTGTTACATATTATATATTGTTTGGATTTATGTTAGGAAGGACCTCAGTGAGTGGTCAGCATCACCCTTAGTTAATGGAACTGCAAGAAGTACCCATCATTGAAATTGGTAAATCCCATATCTTCCATAGTTCGGTTCTAAACTCAATTCTGAAACTTAATGGTACCCTTTGGTGCTGTTAGATACGACGTTAGAGGATTGAATATAAAATAATAATAATATTGAAAAAATAAATAAATAAATAATAACAGCCCATAAATTGCCTACTACTAGGCAAAGGCCTCCTCTCCCTTTGAGGAGATGATTATGAGCATATTCCACTGATAATGCGGGTTGGTGGATTCATATGTGGCAGAATTTCGTTGAAATTTTGACACATGCAGGTCTCTCACGATGATTTCCTTCACCGCCCAGCTCGAGATGAATTAAAAACGCAATATATTATCAGTATAATAAATGATATATCTAAAATCCAAATTTTAGGCAAATGAACAAAGACAAGTTACATGAAAAAAAAAAATTGATCATCGAAGGATCGAGCGCTAAATAATTCGGTGAAAAATCAAATTAAGCGGTCTATTTTCGGTACCGTAAACATCGTCGATACGGGATTAAAAGATTTTGATAAATTTCCGAAAATATTCATCGAACATCCGACCGATTCTGTCAGCGAATATTAAATGGATTAACGTTATAAATTACGGATAAAATATTCTGCGTAACGTCCGTTTTGATTTTACACATTAACTATGTTTTGACAGAGGACTAAATTTTGGATTTGTTTCGGTCATCAATTATTCCACTTTCAAACAGCTACAATATACATTGGTATGTACAGGTTTGAGTAAGTAAGCCAGTGGAATAACTATTGTGTACTTTTTTCCCAATTTTACTTGAGGTCAGCGCAGAATATCTTTTTCATTCCACAAGTCATTATTTCCAGTCATATCGTCTCGGCAAAATTTATCAATTATTTCTTTGGTTGTCCTGACAACATGGTCCTCATTCCTCCTATTTTATTTTACCTATTTTGGATTATTATTTGCGTATAGTTAATAATTCTAATGTAAATAAACAAATCATGTAATACGACTTAAAATAACCAAATCAAAAATCAAGGTTGTGCCAAAATTATAACGAACTTCAAGAAAAGGAATGTATTTAAATTAAGTAGGAGAAAAAAATGAATCTCAACTCCAGAGTTTTCATAATGAAAAAAAAAGCGGCCTGAACATGGGAGGTGACACAAAAGACTTTTTCTTTCTCGCATTTCTTTTATCTTTTTAACTTAAGGACATCTATGTTATCTATACTAATATTATAAATAGGTATCCCTATCTATTTTTTTTTCAGCGAATTCGATGAAATTTATTTTGCATTAGCGCAATGGTTAACAAACCGCCTAGCGATGTAAGTCGCGGGATCGATCCTGACCTTTGGGCTATTGACAAACCCACTCCTAACACAACAGAACAGCTTAAAAGGAGTAAAGTAGAATATTAGTAATTTCATAATTAATTTAGGAAAATTGCTAGTACTATTTTGACGACCTCCGTGGTCGACTGGTGTGTACACCGGTTTTCATGGGTACGCCACTCCGAGGTCCCGGGTTCGATTCCCGGCCGACTCGATGTAGATTATCATTATTGTTGTCTTTTGTCTAGGTGTTTGTGGTACCGTCGTTACTTCTGATTTTCCATAACACAAGTGCTTTAACTACTTACATTGGGATCAGAGTGATGTTGTCTCATATTTATTATTATTTATTTATTTTATATATACCATTTTTGTGCCCAACGCTTAAAGACCAACCTATGAAACGTGAGCGAAGCCACGGTTGGCAACCGGTTAAAAATAAACCGATAATTGAACCGGTTAACAATCGACGATAGACGATTAGAACTTCAAACGAGTGTCCTAAACGAACGACATATATGATTGATATAAATTGATTCGTGCCAACTATTTGGCAGAGTGCCTTGGGATGCGTGCAATTGAAAGGCCCCGTTGTGCATTTAAAACATTTCATGAGTTTAAAATATGTGGCAATTGGCTTTGCTGCCATTTATTCGAACGATGCGTTCGGTTGTTTTTTTTTTCGCCATTGTTTTCGATGTTTCTCTCTTGTATGATTTAGTGCAGATATTAATAGAATTGGTGTTCAGATATAAAATGACTAAATCATACAAATAGTTTCGATTAAACTTCCCGTTTATACAAAACAAAGAATAACGATTAGTCGTTTATTAAATAAATACGAGACAACATCACATACATTACTCCGATCCAATGTAAGTAGTAAAAAAAATTCGGGGGACCACTCTAAAACTAAATTACTAACTATTAACCAAAATTAAAAATTACTAATCTAAGCAACAAACATGAAAGATGAGATAGGTAAGTATGTGACACTAATTAATTAGGGGCGGTTTTTTTTAAATATTAATACAAACTTATACATATAGGTACTTTCGGATTAATTTTCTTTTATTATTTTTTACTTTTTAAAGGTAGCTTATGTTTTTTGTGGCGGGGGTTTCTGAAATTTTTTCAATTTAATTTTTTATTTTTTCTTTTCTTTGGTATAGGTTAGCGGACGAGCATATGGGTCACCAGATGGTAAGTGTTCACCATCACCCATAGACAATGACGCTGTAAGAAATATTAACTATTCCTTACATCGTCTATGCGCCACCAACCTTGGGAGCTAAAATGTTATGTCCGATGTGCCTGTAGATACACTAATTTTAAGTTAATTTATTCTTTGCAAAGTTTGCCCAAGAATGCCATTTTTAAAATTCAATAAGTATCAGAAGGATAACCAGTAGCTTCCAAATATATGTAATATTTAATCAATTATTGTTTTGTATGACTAACAGTGACTACCGTTTCATCACTAAATAATTTGACACGAAGTCGCTTTCTCTGTCCCTATGGCCTATTTGTATGCTTAAATCTTTAAAACTACGTAATGGATTTTGATGCGGTTTTTTAATAGATAGAGTGATTCGAAAGGATGTGCATGTATTATATACAAGAAGTTTTGTATATAATACATGGACAATATAGTAAAGAAACACTGATCATTTTAGAAGTTTGTAATGAGATGTCGTAAATAAGCAAATTCTGTAGTATATTTAGTATCAGTTTTGTACCCGTGCGACGACTTCGTACGGGTACAAAACTGCGGGTCGCTAGTAATAAGAAAGTTAGGAAACCTTACAAAAGAGAGGTATACTCTGCGAGAGACTTTATTTCATATTAATAGGTTAGTTTTAGGTGTTTTGTCAATGTTATGCAGTCTTAAGTTCAATATTTATGTAGCACGAAGCATTTATATCAGTACATAAAAGAACACTTCGCACGGTCTACTTCAATTACAACATCGTCATTTGAAATTGAATCTTACGCCTTTGTAATACGTTATTAAATTGTTTGCAAGCCGATTCCCCTCTTGGTGGTCGATTGTATCAGCCGATGGGTCGCGTGATCGAAACCATTGAAAGTGTATTCCAACCTTAATGTACATCGAAGTAAATGAAATGTCTTTATTACATATACGTATCGTCGCTGAGTGCTTTTATTCAATTACGACAAAGTTAACAATGTATATATTACGTATGCAAACTTATTTATTTAAATAGAGCATTTTATGTCCTTCAGTGGCCGCCATATTGGATTTTTTGTGACGTCACATTATTTTATACGCGAATCAAGACGCTTCTGACTACATCTCATTCGCGAAGTTGATGATAGGTTGGAACAAATGACCATACATATGTATATATATATATACATACCTATATATTTCGTAAATCATGAATCAACCTTTTTAGGCTTCACTGCAGTAAGACTGCAGTTTTATAAGTTCACGATTCGATATTGTGTAAAAAAAACAGTAACAGCCTGTAAATTTCCCACTGCTGGGCTAAGGCCTCCTCTCTCACAAAGGAGAGGGTTTGGAACATATTCCACCACGCGGTTCCAATGTCGGTTGGTGGAATGCACATGTGGCAGAATTTCGATGAAATTAGACATATGCAGGTTTCGTCACGATGTTTTCCTTTACCGCGGAGCATGAGATGAATTATAAACACAATTAAGCACTTATATATAGTGGTGCCTGCCTGGGCTTGAACTCGCAATCATCAGTTAAGATGCACGCGATCAAAGTACTGGGTCATCTTAGACCAAAAAAAAAACATTTTAATTTAATACCAAAACAATATTTACTTAATTTGATTGGATAAAATCAAAATCAAAATAAACTTTATTCAAGTAGGCTTTACAAGCACTTTTGAATCGTCATTTTACAATTAAGAGAAGAACCGGCAAGAAACTCAGTAGTTACTCTTTTTCGAGCATCAGGACTTTAGAGAAATATTGTCAGAACGTTCCTTTATCACACGACACCTGTTTTATTGTCCCCACGGACGAGAGGGCTGGTTTAATATTTCTCCCGGATAATCGATACAACGGGGAAATACCGCAAGCATTCTTGCTAGAAATGGTCGAGCTCACGGTAAGGATTTGTATAACAGCTATTCATAATTTGACAGTGTATAATGTGCTTAATTTTTTAATTATTAATAATTATTCAACAATCATTACTGTTTATATTTATATAAATAATATTTGCGTACCATATGTATCGTTCCATTAAAAAGAGTTTTTAATAGTGAGTCGGAGGGACAATGGTACCTGATGGTAAGTGGTCATCATATATTAACTATGGCGTACATCACCAATACCATCTGTATCATCACCAATATCATTTAAGATGTTATATATCTTGTGCCTGTTGTTCCATTGGCTCATTTGCTCTACCAGATGACAATAATATTTGTCAGTAAAGTTTACGATAACTGGTACCTAGCTAGAACACAAATTAAGCCCCTAAGATCAAGCGCATTTTATGATTTTTTTAAAATATTATTTAATAAATGAATAAAATATTTCTATTCAAATGGATTTATACGAATGTTTTTATATCTTAAAGCGCTTTCATCGCGATATACATTATACTAAGCGCACCCAAGGAACGTAGTTGCAAGTTTCAAACGACCATAAACCAACCTTCTTTAAGTCTTTGTTGACATCCGAGTCCTCGGCTTTTCTTTTCTCGCAGGATAGTATGCAGTTCTTGTTGTTGTCTTTTTCTCCCTGTAACAAAGAAAAAGCTATTAAATTTCGAGATAAATCTATAAAATAAAAAATATGGCATGTTTGCCGAAAGAAAAAACTCTATAAATGAAAATCTTTTATGAGTTTTTTAAACAGTAATTAGAAAATAAATTAAATTTAAACTTCCATTGAATGCTAAAGTATATACATATACGTATTTCACCTATTAATTTATTTATACGTATAAATGTACATATATCCTGCTAGAAATACAAGTTTCTTTACAACTTAGAATTATAAATTATGTAAACAAAATTATGAATTATATAATATACGTGTATATATAGTGTAATTATACTTTTGTAAATAGTTTCAATAACTAAGTAAGTTAAGTGTTTACTTGTATTTATCATGATGTAAATATTTTATGACATAGGCGAACGGGCTAGTGGCATATGTATTGGCACGGTAAGAAATTTTAGTCATGCCTTTGCTCCATCGCGCCGTCTGCCTTGGCAACTATGTTATTGGGTCATTGAGTCTGTAGTTACACTGACTCACTCACGCTCAACACTGGAACACAACAATAAAAACAATTGCTACTTGGCGGTAGAATATAAGTGTGTGGTACCAACCCAGCAGGCTTGCACAAAGCCCTACCACGACGTGCAGAATAGTGGTTGATTATACAATGCAAAATTTTAAGTATCATATTGTATTATTATTATTAATTGTGACATAGGTGCATAAAATTTAGAAACATTTCATTACAAAATCTAGATAAGATCAAAGTATATATACGAAAAAAAAATATCAGTCAATAAATACGAGACGGTTCTAAAATATAGTTACGAAAATATCAAATCTATTTTAGGGTTTACGCTTTATACGATTGTAGATGTGCTTAGCGAACACAACGAACGTTGAATCCCCTTAAGGATACGCTCAAAGTCTGGTTAGAATTTCATCGGTGGAAAATATAAGAAAAATTCTTTCATTTGCTCGATTTATACCCCCGGGAGCCTTGCGACCGGAGCGAGGGATCCGTCGCTTAATAGCTTAATCCGAATTAATGTATTAGAAATTGATAAATATAATTCTATGGGTAGTCATGTCTCGATGTAATGTTTTATTCCGTTTAGCAATTTTATAAATGACTTGTTCGAAAATGAAATTTAAAAAATGTAATCATACGTTTATTTCTTAACAGTTTCATAGAATGACTTTTATAGTTTATAATGCGCGTTAGGAATAATCGATCTATTATGAAAATTTCACAAAAGGCTCACTGATTTCAGGATACTTACAAAACCGATGCTTTATGTTGTACGTATTTTGAATTTATTAATAAGTGAATGCTTTTATAATTATTAAATGAAATTCATTTACATCGGAGGTTGACTCCAATGAAAGGGTCATGATATCGGCTGTGGTATGTTATTGTTGAATATTTGAAGAGGACCTCAAAATTGTATCGGTACACAAACGGTATTTATAGCTGTGTTCTGATTTCAAGGATGAGTGTGCTTTCGGAATGACAAACACTAGGAATATAATACCTTAGATTTAATTAGTTGTGTAATATTTGGCGTCCCTGTTAATGTTATGTTTATGTTTTGTCACAATCAGATAAGTTACAATTAAACTAGTTGTATTAGTTATCATATGTTAGGCAAAAAGTAGCCTATGCCCTTTCTTGGAAGTCAAGTTTGCTTCATACAAAATTTCATCAAAATCGGTTCAGTGATTTGGTAGTGAAAGGGCGACAGACAGACAGAGTTGTTTTCACATCTATAATATTAGTATACAAGTATAGATAAACGATTGATGTGTGTTAAAAAGGAGTCTTATTGTGTATTAAAAATACAACTAAAGTATCCGAACACTGGATCAGCGACCGTAATCATTTATTAGAATTAAAAAAAAAACATTCCATATTTAAATAAATATTAAATTTTCATACAGTCAGTCCACCATGAATAATACATACATAAATATATAAGCGTAGCTTAATGACGGGCGAATAAATCGCGTGTCGCATAGAAACATAGATCGTACAGTCTCGATTCGCGTTAAATATAACCACGCCTTATGTTTGAAAAGGTTTTATTTATGTTTGCATTATAAATGAAAGTCCCTTATATATGTCACCGTAAAATTGTAATTTCCGTTAGATTATAATCTATCTAGCGAAATTGGAAACGGTCGAGAGATTGTGAACCGTAAACAAACTGCTTTTGAATAAACGTATTTTTTATTAGATTATAATCTATCAAAATGAATTTCAAATACATAACTAAATTATAAATACTCTGACCTAGGTTCGGTATCTAAAAGATAATAAACTATCAAAACATTGTAAGCGTTTTGGAAGTTGAAGTACCATTTGTCGATAGATTATAATATAACGGTATTGACAATGTTACGGTGACATATTGACAGTGTTTATGGTGACCGCAGCTTTGTTTAAAAGTTTTTGGGAGCCGTGTTGCGCAGTGTACAGAAAGCTTCAGATCGAACATCACGGTTTAAATTTGGAAAAGTATCACTGCGAAAACATTTGTGTAATATCCTCTCGTTAACAGTTAATGGTTCTAATGATAGTTTGCGTTGTCCACTAATATGCGTTGGATCAGTGTGGTGAAAATTAGTCTTAAAACTTCTCAAAAGGAGAGAAGGCTTTCCAAAGCATCAAAATTTATTTTTAATTTGTATTTCAGTTAAGTGTGTAAGTTTTTTCACATTGGGTATTATTTTTAATTAATTTTATATAGTGTAATTGAAAATCACCGTTGAACTATTCGGCATTGTAAGCTTTCCTATTTATCAACATGATCCGAGTGACCTTCTTTTTTGTCTCGTTACATTGCTGAGCGATCTTATTACTAAATTCTAGATTGTCCTTTTTTCTTCTTTTAATATATTTTTGGTTAGCAGTGTACAAATTAAGGTATTTCAATATCAATACCAATGCTTAGATAGAAATATAAATATATATGGAATCATATAAATGACGATATCAAATCAAAACGAAATAGCACAATAAATCTATGCACGGCACTTGGGTAGCAAATTCAAAATATTTCATTAGACAGCTTCAAGCTGAGATATTGCATAATATAGAATTTAATTTGACCCAGGGAAGCAGGGGATTGCGTTCGTCTAGCTCTCGTACCGATCATCCGAGCTTTCAGACATATTTATAGTATACATTTCTACATAAAATATTAATTTATTTCTCATGATTTTTTTTACGTTAGATACCGTGATTTCAATTAAGGCTGGTAATAATTAGCTTAAAAAATCCATGTATTTTTATCTTATTACAGATTGTTGTAGTTTCCTCAAAATACGACTATCAGCGCCATCTGTCAACAGTTATGTACAACAATGTGTTCTCCTATATAGTGGTTACAAAAAATATAGTCATTCACTTTTGTTAGAAGAGAGCACGTAGTTTTATTTAAAATATCATTAATAATAAATTATTAATACAGATAAGTGTATCTGTGTGAGTAAGGCGTGATTCACACATAAGTAATATTTTCAGGGTTCAGTTTCACTGCCAAATATACTTGTATGTTTAAAATTACGACACTCAAGATTAAGGTAGGTCATGCTTTCTATTTACGAGGGACAAGTAAATTCCTTTTTAAAATCATTTTTTTAATCAAAATCAAAATTAATTAATAAGGATTTTACTTTTGAATCGTCATTTAACAACTTTATCAAGTACAGCTACCACCGGTTCGGAAAGTAGATTATACCGAGAAGAACCGGCAAGAAACTCTGTATTTATTCTTATTTGATATTTAAAATACAGTCATGTTAGTTAAAATCACATATAAATATCATGTCTGGTAGTCAATAAGAATTAATTCTACTATTTTTCTTTATGCTATTTATAATAATCTTATTATTATTATATCTAATTTTAATTGCATTAATTGAATGATCAATCTGTTACAGAGAACCATCATAATTAACGAAGCCAATACATCCGTGTATGGATTGACTGTAACACAACTAAGCTGAGCACCGAAATATGTCAACCGGGATGAACGGCGTCATTGAACGCTTGAATATATAATACAGTGTGTCGGTATTTGTGGGAAGATTTAATGTTTGTTAATCGTTTCGTGAACAAAATTGTAATATGTTTAATTTATTTATTTTCTTATAATTGTACAAAAATTGGTAGAAGGGTGTGCCGTGATGGTGAATGGTTAACATTGCCGAGAGACCTCTGCGGTAAGAAATTTACAATGGCCAGTCCCCCCTTGGAATTCAAGTCTCATTTGTATAGACTATACGAAGATTCATAATAAATAGTGAGGTAAAAAAAAGTTTTATTTGGTGGTAGGGTTTTGTGCAAGCCCGTCTGGGTAGATACCACCCACTCATCAGTTATTTTAACACCAAATATAAGTAACTACAGGCACAAGGGACATAAAATCTTAGTTCCCAAGGTTGGTGGTACATTGACGATGTAAGGAATAGTTCATATTTCTTACAGCGTCACTGTCTATGGATGATGGTGACCATATACCATCAGGTGACCCATATGCTCGTCCGCCAACCATAAAAAAACCATTCCATAAAAAAATTCTGACAGCGAACTCGAAAATTTATTAATTTGCTGATGAACCCTCAACAACCGATGAAAGATAATATCTAAGATTCTACGTCCATACAGCTCGATTTAATATTATAGTAGTAATCTTTTAGTTTTTCTATGGTGCCAGTTTCAAAAGTTACTGTTCTAAGGATCAATCAAGGTCAGCTGAATTGCGGAAAACGAATCAGGTCACTGTGGGTTGACATAGTCATTGAATTGAGCTTTATTTGTTAGGACATCTATCTCGGCCAAGAAAACAGACATCTCTTGATATATCAAATATATTCTTTACAATATTAAATATAAGTATATATTTATTTGGGAATCCAAATGTATGTAAGGCAAGATTATTACATTATGTAGTCATGTTATTCAAAGGATAACCAAATTAAGAATACACGATCAATTTCAATTGTACAAATGTCAGTCAACTAGTATAACTACGGATAGAGCGGACATAACTAATTGGTATCCAAGGTTGGTGGAGCATTGGCGATGGAGGGGTTATACAATTTCTTCCAATTTCCAACTTTCCACGATGGTGACCAATTGCTATCATCCTATGTACAATTACATAGTATAAAACAAAGTCGCCTACCACTGTCTTTCTCTTTGCATGCCTAGATCTTTAAAATTGCGCAGCTGATTTCGATGCGGTTTTTTAAATAGATAGAGGTATTCGAAAGAAAAGTTTTTGTATATAACACATGAACAATATAGTTCCTGTGCGAAGTCGAGGCGGGTCGTTAGTTTAAATAAAAAAAAGGGAATCAAATTCTATTTAAAAAAAAAATTGTAGTTGGTTTCTTGGTTTGTCACGGTATATTCTAATTGTGTGAAGTTTTTTGTAATTATACCTTTTAGGGTACAAAGACAGATAAATTACATTAAACCGAATTTTCGAAGTTTTCCCAACAAACTTTTACATCGCACTTCTTTGTAATTTCCTGAAGCATTAATAATGTTAATCCCCGTCGGCTGTCGTGACGTATTGTTCTGTACTTTCGAATTAAATCCGTTCTAAAGAGCCATACACAGCTCCGAGGGTGAGAATTAATTCATTACGTATTATTTTTCACACGCAAAACAGTTAACGACCAATCAAAATGTGCAAATTTACATATACTAGTTATAACCCTCGCTTCCAATTTAAGAGGAAGTGTTAGGTAAAAAAGTAGCCTATGTCCTACCTCGGAGTTCAATGTTGCTTCATAGGAAATTTCGTCAAATTCGGTTCATTTGTTTAGACCGCGAAAGAGAGACAGTCTCAGACAGACGTTACTTTCACATTTATAATATTAAGTATAGAAGTATAGATACCAGAATAGATTTAGTCGCTCAAAAACCTGCATCAAACAAGATTGGGGCTTACCCTAACCGGACTGAAACCCATACGTAAGTATTATTATTATTATTTTTATGACATAGGTGGCAAACGAACAGGAGGCTCACTTGATGGAAAGTGACTACCACCGCCGCAAGTGCGTTGCCGGACTTTAAGAAAGGAGTACGCTCTTTTCTCGAAGGTTCCAATGTCGTATCGGTTCGGAAAAACCGCCGGCGAAAGCTGGTTCCACAAAGTGGTTGTGCGAGGCAGAAAATGTCTAAGAAATCGCGCTGTTGCGGATTTTCGGACATCAAGGTGGTATTAGTATTTGATGATCTTATTTACCACCAAACAGGAACAGTATTTCTGTGTTCCCATTTAAAGAGTGTACCTGTAGATACACTGGTTCTGTAAATATTGAGTACTGCTAGTTGGCAGTAGAATATCTGACGAAAGGGTCAAGTGTGGGTGGTCTAAGTAAGTATCATGTAAAAATAACGTTGTATTCCCAAAATATTATTTATGAATTCTCGTAAAAGTTTATAGCGGAAACCCTTTTATTTCCATACGACATCACATTACGAGTAACGACAGCCGAGCTATTCGCTTGAATTGCTTACACGATTAAGGATACCACTATAAATAATGAGAATAACAGGGAATTTTAATTATTTCACTTCTATATGTTTTAAAATGAAAATTTACAATTTTGTTTTAGGTAATCTTAGACATGTCCGTCAATGAAGAACTAGATATTCATATTTGTAAATTTATATTATTTATAATTGTAAATAGAAGTTTGAACAATTTGATGCCGCAGAAACCACAAAATACCCATTGATCTCTAGCTAAACTCTTTCCATTCTTCAAATTACTACGAGTGAGTAGATAGAAAGGACACCTGTTTGCTCAAACACTTGCTAAGTAATAGCTTTCAATCTCGTTTCAATCCTTATAATTTACTGTGAAAAACAATTGACGTCAATTCGACTTTTCAAGAAATAAATAAATTAATTCTATGAATGAGTAAACCACAATCGCAGCATTTACAATCACGACTCAAAGGAATTTGTATGTATTCCATAAAAAACATAATACAAACGAGCAAACCTTCAACTTACAACTAGTTTATCATGAAGAGAGAACGTAACAGTACCCACGCGTCACGTAAGCACCCATAATATCTCGTAACCCCAACATGAATGAGCTCAAACAGAAATGATGAGCCCTCGTAAATAATTTCGTACATTTGCGACTTGTTACTATTTGTAACAATGTTCCCAACGCGGGCGCTTACACGGCCGGGCGGCGTAATTTGAATTTAGGGTATGTCGAAAGTATTGTATTAATAATCTCCCACGTAATAACAATTTATGAAAGCTTATATGAAAATTGTTTTTATTTTTGTGATGCGATATGTATCAGAATCTCGGGTTAGGATTGAATCGTTTGTCGTGACGGCGAACGGTATGATATTCTCTTGTGACGTCATGGCGCCGACTACCATATGTGTGCGTAGTATGTCTACGAACATATCAGTCTAAATTTCAAGGTCGGTGGCGCCTTCTATAAGATAGTTGACATATCTTCGGTAAGTACAGTTTATTTACTACTAATCTGTCCATCTACAAATTTGAAATTAAAAAAAAAGTTTCCAATACTTAGTAATCGCTCATGGCTCGCTCGTGTTTTAGGATGTTGCTTGTCGTGCATGTGTTAGTCAAAAGAGCCGAGATGGCCCAGTGGTTAGAACGCGTGCATCTTAACCGATGATTGCGGGTTCAAATCCAGACAAGCACCGCTGATTCACGTGCTTAATCTGTCTTTATAATTCATCTCGTGCTCAGCGGTGAAGGAAAACATCGTGAGGAAACCTGCATTACCTACCTACTTACCTACAAATTTCATAGAAATTCTGCCACATGTGTATTCCAGCAACCCGCGTTGGAACAGCGTGGTGGAATATGTTCCAAACCTTCTCCTCAAAGGGAGAAGAGGCTAAAGGCCTCTTCTCCCTTTGAGGCCCAGCAGTGGGCATTTACAGGTTGTTGTTGTTGTTGTGGTAGGTAAACCCGCAGCTTCAGCTAGTATTAGATTAGAGAAACTTTTATGGTTTCGAGTCATAAAATTGAAAACACAGAATCCTAAACTCGTTCAAGTATCAAAGTATCATAAAGTTCATCCGCACGATGGAAGTTTTGAGGTAACCATACAAAATATACAAGACGTAAAACTCCCTGGAAGTTTGAATAAACTTCCAAAAATGTTGATCTTCAGCCGTGACGGAAGCAAGTCATATGTCGACGACACAAACATTAATCACGGCGTTACTTTAACCTCCGAAAAAAGTTAGGGTTGCCAGTTACACTTATTAATAATAATACGATGAACTGTTTTATCCACTAGCGACCCTACTATATGTATATTTATAATATGAATGGACAAATAACATAGAATCGTTATAAATTGTTGCCTTTGTGTTATTCTGATATATAACCTATTAGCTGTGCCCGCGACCTTTTACGCATTTGAATTTAACAAAAAAATATATATTATTATATTATAAAAATAAATATTAATTAATATTGTATCCTAAGTTACTCCTTATTATATCAGTTATCTGCCAGTGAAAGTCCCGTCAAAATAGGTTCAGCCGTTCCAGAGATTAGCCGGAACAAACAGACAGACAGACAGACAGACAATAATTGTAAAAAATGTCATTTTGTTATATGTACCGTGTATACATACATATGCATTGAGTAAAAAGGGTTATTTTTTAAATACAAATGACACTCCGATATTATTATATGTGTAGATGTTACTTTAAAATTTCATCCAAATCCGATCCGTCGTTTTTTTCGTGAAAAAGTAACAAACATACATACATCCATCTTAACTTCACGCAATTATACTATAAGTAGGATAGTATTAAATAAATGAAACACTTTTATAGTACGAAACACAAATTTTCTTCAAAAAAAAAAAAAACCATAAAACAATTAATGTTCGTATAGAATTTAACGTTTGATTTATCGACGTTACAGTCAAACATATAATTACGCAATAAAAACACAATAATTAAATTTTTTATTAGTTATAAAATATATCGTGCGAAGTCACGTCCCTAGCGGTCGCACAAAACATCGCGTATTATTGTCTGGGGAGTTTCAACAGAAACATTTGTCTGAAAGATCGATAGCTGCCCATCCCTCATGTTGACCGATATTGATTGCAAAATCAGATGTAAGTTACCTCTTAACGTTCGACTGTAGCGTTATGACAATATACTCATATTAACGCTGTGAGCTAGTAGGCATTGTGTATGAATTAACTTGAGCGTGTGTGTGTGTGTGTTCGATGCATTGATGTGTGAGTTATTAGTAAAAAATAAAATATTAAGCTACTTAATTCATTAATATTTACGTCGTCACGTGTTAGGCATAAAAGTGGTCTTTTCAACCGACTTCAAAAAGGAGGAGGTTATCAATTCAGTTGTATTTTTTTATGTTTGTTGCCCCTTGATTGACCCAGTATATTGTCGTATAAAAGGTAATTTGTAAAAAACAAATTTCTTAAAGTATTATCGTATTGTTTTTTAATAGATATACTATAGGGTTTTCTTGGCTGACACCGGCTCCAAATATAACAATGTCTATAATTACGTTATACAATCGTAAATCAATTTTTCAGTAGTCTAATAAATTTTATTTCATTTTACTTAGGAGGATTCTAAAAAAATATATTAAATACGCAATTGTTTTTATTACGTTTTAGTGCATATTTATTTGTTTAAAAATAGATAAATTTGTTTGAAGTGGGTTTTTCTTTTTGTTAAATTTTTTAGTTATTCACCATTAAATTAGATTAAGTAGTTTGATTAGATAGAGTTACTTGCGCATATTAGTATGGTCGACTCAGTTTTTTCACTAATTTCTGGGAACGGACACTATGTTCCGGAAACCGTCTTATATATGTTATGGCTATAGCATTGTCCTTCACAGAAATACATCAACATCTATAGCGTTAACGTGCCTTCATTGTTTTTGGAACAAATGTTCTATGTACTTTTGATCCTGGATAGAGCAGTGGTTAGAAAGGATTTATCATAATCAAGTAATCTCAAGGCCCATTCGTGTTTGGTGATGAAGGAAAACATCGTGGGGAAAGCTTCATGTCTCTAATTTCAACGAAATTCTGTCACATGTGTATTTCACCAACCCATACAGGAACAACGTGGTTGAATATGTTCCAAAAACTTCTCCTCAAAAGGAGAGGGGGCTCCAGTCCAGCAGAGGGAAATTTACAGGGTGTTAATGTAATTTAAAATATGCTATAAGTAAGCTTATTTCAATGGGAAACTTCAACGAAACAGGGCTGTAACACGTAAGATTGTGATTAGCAGCTTTAGCTATAATAATTATGATATTTAAAGGAAGGCCCATCAAATTAGCGAATCATTGAGCACGAATATACTGTACTAATAATTTTATTATATTAATGATAATGACCGAGGTCTGCTCCGTGAATTTTTCAGTCCATTATAAACTTTTTATTTATTAAATAAATCGATTGAGAACTTTTTGCGTATTAAAATATGAATTAAATATTTAAGAGTAGAGAATAGAGCCTATTTGTGAAATGTGTCGAGTGGTTCGAAAATTTTTACCTGAACGGAAGATTGTAGGTTCAAATCAGGGTAAGCACCGTTGAATTGCCAAATAATATTTATTATCAGAAAACATTTAGCGATCTCTGTGGTTGAGTAGTGTGTACGCTGTGTTTTAATGGTTATGCAACTTAGAGATCCCGGATTCGATTCCCGACCTAGTCGATTTAAAAAAAGTTCAATAGTTTTCTATCTTGTTTTGGGTCTGGGTGTTGGCGATACCGTCGATACTTCTGATTTTACATAATACAGTGCTTTAGCTACTTACATTGGGATTAGAGTAATGTATGTGATTTTGTCAAATATTTATTTATATTTATAAATCTGCATAATATATTGGATTCAATGATCTTCCACGAGCAGCGTTTCGAGATAGGCCTTCTAAAATGGAGCTGAGACATAGCCCAGCGATGGGACATTAATGGTCTATAAAATTGTCTTATCTATACATATAATAAAATTGGAGTGTCTGTTTGTAATATTACACGGTACAAATATAATTTTTATTTTTATTTTTGTATGTCTGTCTGTTTGTTCCGGCTTATCTCTGAAACGGATGGACTGATTTTGACGGGACTTTCACTGGCAGATAATTGAATAAGGAGTAACTTAGGCTACAATAATATTTTTTTTTGTTAAATTCAAACGCGTACAAGGTCCCGGGCACAGCTAGTTGATTCATAAAACCGAATGAAATGCGAAACATTGACAGTCGCACGAGGCAAAAAATTTACGAGCGAATACGAATACAATTTGTTGTTCAGCGAGCATGGCAACCACCTCGTTCACAGCGCGTCCCATTAGCATAGTTAGGTCACACCATAAATTATGTTTTTAATGACCCGCTCGGTCATTCACGGTGTACAATTTATCAAGAGTGAAAAATGGGCTGCCTTCAAATCAAACTAGAAAGGAAAAATGTGTGTCACGGGTAACGCTGTGCGTGATTGTGGCGAATGTAGTTTTTATTTGCCGTCGAATTCTATGCCGCTGTTAATTAATTTTGTTTAAGTATCTCTTTGATTGTCATTTATCGTTTACAGTTCATTAATGACCTTGAATGAAAATCAATGCGATTGAAACATTAATAGCCTGAAAATTTCCCATTGCTGTGCTGGGCGGGTTGGTTGGTGACACATGTGTCAGAATTTCGATGTAATTAGACACATGTAGATTTCCTCACGATGTTTTCCTTCATCTCCGAGATGAATTATAAACACAAATTAAGCACATGAAATTGAGTGATGCTTACCTGGATTTTGATCCGCAATCATCGGTTAAGATGCACGCGTTCTAACTACTGCGCCATCCCGACTTACGGAATAATTAGTAGTAAGTTTAAAATAAAATTTAAAGTAGTTTTTTAAGTGCTACAGAACCATTTAGAATAATATGTAAGGTAATGGTAGTGCATACTATATCTTCTTATTCGTAACATAATGTATAAAAATAAGTCTTACTGTCAGAGCAGTTGAATTATAAAATACGTTTACGGAATTCGGGTGGCGCAATCTATACTCGTAAACACGACGAGTGATATTATGTCTTAATAAACTTGTCTTTATATTATTATATGATATTTATTTTAAGTATAATAATATCTGATCTATATATATTATTCTTTATTGATAATATAATTTAATATCGTCGTTCCATCGTAATTCAATATAAATCTTCCCACGCTTGCAATTCCATCGTGTATTTTCATATTATGTTTCCGTAAATGTTGTTTTTTTTTTTTTAATAAAATACAAGAAGTTCTTACCTATTCTAATAAACGACTACTAATAGATAATATTATACTAATAATTGAAAAATAGTAGGTACAAATATTGTATGGAATGATAGAAAATAAAGGGATAAAAATTTCATTTAATGAATTTCAAAAATTCATATTTGCTCATGATGTATCCTGATCCTTTTTCTATTGGTCTTCGATATTTGAAATGACTTTTATTTTATATATCATGTATTAAAATCTTCTAATATACGCTTGTATATATTATACAAGCAGATTATCTGATTACAAGAATTATTCTAAATGATGGTAATTCGTTCTTTTTTAAAATTTAAAAAATAGTTCCAATTATTTAGATCTTCGTTTCTTATAACGCTTCCAGTCCGCTACTCGAATGATACTTCGTCTCAAAAATTTCTTTTACAATGTAGGTTCGATTTTATCTACATTAATATTATTAATGTGAAAGTAACTCTGTATGTCTGTCTATCACTCTTTCGCGACCAAACCGCTAAACCGAATTTGATGAAATTTGATATGAAGCCAACTTAAACTCCAACAAAGGACATAGGCTACTTTTTTGCTTGATACATGACTAACAACACCCTAAAATGCAAGCGAAACCGCGGACTACTGCTAGTTATAAATAAATAAAATCGTTATACGATAAAATACGCCTGAAATAAAACAACTACGATCACTTTAGGACGTCTCGCTTCGGCATCGTAACGCTACGATCGATCGTAACCGCCTACGATGCTACGCGTAGTCACGCTACACCGAGCTAAATGCTTCCCTAGAGCCTACGAGGAAATAGTTTTCCTTGCAATTAGACGCGGAAGGAGAAATTTTAATACAAGCCTTTTTTGTTTTATAAAATTTTATACTTGGAGAAAAAAGTACGACGACGAAGTTGAGTATACGAATACAGCCTATGAAGTATTTTAATTTTAATTAGATTGTTACATTTACACGAGAAGTAACTTTTTTTAAATAGTCCAATTTAACAAGATACCTTTTTGATTGCGTTTTTAATGCAAAACCCTCATTTAGTTTTTGGAATATTGTTTTTATTTTACTTGTTACAAAAACCGATTACTATTGGTGAATTTTCATGTACTAAATCTGGGTTTTTAATTCATTTCGAGTTCTTGGTAAAGGAAAACATTGTGAAGAATCCTGTATCTGAATCCACCATGACGCATTGGAGCAGCGTGGTGGAATATACTCTAATCTTCTCCTTAAAAGGATAGGAGATCTTAGTCCAGCAGAGGGAAATTTACAGGCTGTTACTGTTATTATGTTATAATACTATCATATCTATTTAAAGTTTAATAAAAAACAATTTTAGAAATATATATTTTGTGTAGTAAAATTTAGCAGGGAGTAAGACAAGGCTCTGATACATTCACTTTAATCTTAACGTACATTAAGCTATTAGACCTACACCGGGTCTAAAGCACCCTAGCCGTGTTGGATCGCTATCCCATCGGACGAGAGAGAAAATAGAGATTGCGCATTCAGTATTTGAGATTGCCCCTTAGCTGAAATTCGATCAAAAACACATTATTATTCATGGAATTTTATTACTACATCTTATAAACTGATAAAGAGTTTGTTATTTCATATATAAGACAATAATTTTGTTATATATTGACCACAAGATTTTATGTTTTTTATAGTATTTTTTTTTTAATATAACTAAAAATAAAGCTAGAAAACTGGAATACAATTTAAATAATATTGAAAGCCTACATTGTTGTCTCGGCAAAATCATAAATCCGTGTATTCTTGCTATTGTTATTTGAAAGGCGCTTTATAAACAAAGAATGAATTATTTGAAAACATAATGAAATATATTCTATTAGACAAAAAAAGGGTTCAATACGTGTTCTGTGAAAAAAGATAGATAAATGTTCTGTTCTGAGCTCACGACAGCAGTGGACTTAGACAAATTGTATCTACGAGTTACCGACCACTTGTAAGTCTACGTCGATAATGGATCGACTTTACGGGACTTGGAAAGTTTTGGGATATTTTTAGAACGAAATAGGTAGCTTAGATTGAGTAGTTCGGACTTCTGCTTCATTCGTTCTAGTTAGGTAGTATTTGTGTTAATATAACCAGAGTCGGATTTAAAGGTCTGGAGGCCCTGGGGCCACAAAGTAGTGGAGGCCCTAGACCAACAGGAGCGTGGAGATCCTAATAATTATATCATGGATTAATGGATTAGCTTAAGGTTTTATTAATTTGAATCAGTAAGTATTTCTTGACTGGTAACGGTAAATTTTTAAATATTAAGTAGTAAGATTATTATAATTTGACTATATCTCGGTATTTGTTAACTCACTGAAAACTTTTGGGCCCCCACTTATGTGGAGGCCCCAGGGCAGTTGCCCCGGTTGCCCTTCCCTAAATCCGGCCCTGAATATAACAATAGATAGTGAACTACATCTTATTATTCTTTTATATATAATAAATGTCAATTCCTTATGTGCTCATGAATGACAAATAGCGATAAAAACTTGATAATTTGATCTGCAAATCTTGCCCCAATTAATCAAGGTTACTGGCCCGAAATTTGTATGTTCAGCCCTTAAAGTAGACCTTTTATGTAGACCCTTATTCTATTTAAGCCGGAGTGGATATATATAAAACTACATACGTTTATGTCATGCGTATCTTTACTATTCATTCGATTAATTTGCACAGTTGTTAGGACATATATTGGCGTTAATGCTTGTGGTAAGTACTTTTAACGAAAGCGCGTTGTTTTCGCTAATAGTTGATATGTTATTAGCTTACAATAATAAAAGATCTTTTAGGAAATTGTTTGGTACAAGCGTTAGTATTTTAATGAAGTTCTAGACACTATGCTATATAGAACATATGGTATGTAGAAGACGTGAAACTTACCGAAGATTACTAGTTTAAATCCACCCAATAAACGCCGAATTATCATGTGTTTAACTGAATGCATTTATTAGCCATTTTGAAGTTAAGAAAAATATCGCCAGAAAAATTACAAGCAGGGTATAGGCCATCTAAGGAATATAATTTTTTCCATTTCGGCGCAAATATTTATAAACATTTAACATCAGGTGGCGTAGTGGCTGACCTCCTAGCAAGTTAGTATGAACTGTCGAAATGGAAGAGGTTTTCTCGATAAGTTTTTATTACGAGAAAAAACAATGATTATAAACACAAATTAAGTAACTCGTGACTCAGAGGGGCTTCTTCGAAATTTCTAATCTCCGATATTTTACAAGATAATAAATTATAAACAACTGGTTTGAAAATAACCGCATAGTGTGAATGAAGGGAAATCTACATATGGATAGTGAAAGCGAAATTTTGTCTATAAATAGAGACGCGGCTTACTTTACCGAAAGTGACTTCGCCGTATATGGTTGAAGCGGTTGATACTATGGATATGGTCCGCATGTCTTGAATGGGCAAATCAAGATATGTACGGACTCGTTTGCGAACGCCTGTGAGATATTAAACTTACTAATAGGTTACTGAGGTATTGATGATGTGAATACGAGTAGTCCTTGGCTTGTTTTGTACATGGACAATATATACTACGGTCGCTGAGTCTTATATAATTGTAACGTTCCAATTTTATACGGTCGAAATAATTTTAATCTTTGTCAACTATATAGAATTCCACTCAAACTCGCTCCAATTTAATCAAATCAAAATAAATCGTTTAAGAAGAGTTCAATGACATACACACACACACACACACAAATCTATATTAATATTATAAATGTGAAAGTAGCACTGTCTGTCTGTCGCTCTATCACTGCCAAACCACTGAACCTATTTTGATGAAATTTGGTGTGAAACAAACTTCAAGGAAGGATATAGGTTACCTTTTTGCTTAACATGTGACAAACCAATCCCCATAACGCGAGCGGAGCCGCGGGCCACAACTTGTATATATAATGTATATAAACATAATAGTATAGCTCTTTCTTTGTAAAACTAAATTTACCCTACAACGCCAGAATGCCTTTAAAACCTTTCTAAATGCACATTAGAAAATCTAATTTAAACTCCTGTTTTTCATCGCGAAAGAGGTTGTTACAAAGATTACTGGCTGGAAAAATGCAAGTAGTATATTTTTCAATCAAACTAATCAGTCAGTAGAAAATATATTTTGGTATAAAATTTTATACCTTTCTTTATTTAGAAAAAAAAGGAAACAAAATATTTTCAATGATTATTTATTAATAGCATATTAAAAATACAACGCCCAGTCGAATTAAATACGCTAACAGGATGAAAGTAATCGGTAGGTAACTGTTCTTAAAGGGTTTTGAAATTCATCATCACGGAGGGTGAATTGTGAAAGGGTTACACAGATAAGGTAAAATTAGGGTATGAATACATACAATATATTTGGTAAGATGCCCGGTTATGAAATATAATACAAGTTAGCAAACATATCCAATGAGTTTGACTACTCGTAAATGACTTCTTTTTTTATGTCAGTTAAAAGGTCTAGGCAGTGTACTTAGTCACTAATAAAACAATATTGATATGATTCCCCATCGTTTCTTCGCCTCATATAGAATATTCATCAGGCGATGAAGACATTAGTTCAATTATATCACACGATTTACATATTCATATATTCAAATATCAAGCAACGATCGCGTTTAAAGAAATAAATGAATAGAAATTATGGTCTTTGAATTGAATAAAAATATGTATCGCCGCTACGGGACATTGAACATATCGAAATTGATGTTTATTGAAAGTTTATAATTAAAGCGAGCTTATAAATAAATACGGTTTGCAAATAATTTAAAATATTGTGTGTCGTTAGTAAAATAAATATTTTTATATTTCGTTGGTGACATAGACGTTGGCCCAATATGCATTTTTCCAAATCGTCAATAGGCCACCAACCCTGGAACCTAAGATATTATGTCCCTTCTGCCTTTTGAGTAGGTCTCTAGATACTTAAATTAGACCTGTGAAATGGATCTGCGATAAATATCAAAGATAAAATATATATATATATATATATATATATATATATATATATATATATATATATATATATATATATATATATATATATATATATATATTATCCATACGTTAGGATGCTGAGTATTATATCAAAATTTGTATGGTAATAGTTTGACAAAAAAAAGACCAGCTGAGTTTCTTTCGCCGGTTCTTCTCAGGTCAGGGTGTGCCTTTTTCCGAACCGGTGGTAGTGTTTAATTTGACGATCAATGAGTAAGTGTAATGCTTCCATATTGAGAAAAAGAATTTGAGTTTGAGTATACGGTTGCAGTGACCTTGGTTATGGTAGTTCTGTTTTTTCCATACATCTGTATATCTTCAAACATATATATAACGCATTATAGTTCGAACGGTGTGTCTGTATTAGAGCAATACAGACATAACTATAAGACCCTATAATTGCAAGCACATCGTCTTAATACTTCTTATAGTACCAGTATCAACAGGTAAAAGTGAGTAACTACAAAAACGCCAATTTCCTCGATTCCCAACTAAAAAACAACAACAACAACAACAACAGCCTGTAAATTTCCACTGCTGGGCTAAAGGCCTCCTCTCCCTTTAAGGAGAAGGTTTGGAACATATTCCACCACGCTGTTCCAATGCGGGTTGGTGGAATACACATGTGCCAGAATTTCTATGAAATTTGTCACATGCAGGTTTCCTCACGATGTTTTCCTTCACCGCTGAGCACGAGATGAATTATAAACATAAATTAAGCACATGAAACAGCGTTTGAACCCGCAATCATCGGTTAAGATGCATGCGTTCTAACCACTGGGCCATCTCTGCTCACTGGGCCATCTCTATAAAAAAATAACAACATATTGAATTAAACAACAGCGTTCTCCGTGTCCAATTACCCTTTCAACAGATATCTGACCGGTGCTTAATGACGAAAAAACTTCATCAGATCAGTTCGAAAGCATCGTTACGTACGAAATCGCGTGACTCGATATCCTAAAGTGGATATATCAGAAACCTTTAGGTGAAGTCACAGGGTAATGGTGTTGAGCATTTAGCGATTAATGGACGTAGGTGTGAACCTGACATTGTTGGTTAAATGTACGCATTGATTGTTAATATAAGTACGACTTTACGTATTGGAGTTTATTGAGCAATGCTGCGTCTTACTCTTTCCAATACCAAATCAATTATGACAAAAAGAGATACAATATTTTTTTAACTAACACTCGTAACATCTCTACGAATCTTACTAATCTAAGTATATATTAATAAAATTGTTGTTCAGAAAACAAATATTGTAGACAAAAAGGTGTAACTGTATTGTTGGAAAGAAACCAATCTATACATTAGTATTAATTATAAAGATATAAAAAATATTTGTTTGCATTTACGAATCCGGAATTAATGATGAAATTCGAAACATTTTTCGCTGGTAGGAAGCTACATTATTAATAAGTGCTGTAGGGTATAAATTATACTTGTTTGAAGGGGCGAATGACTAGTATGAAATAATCATCTATGTAATTATTTTATAATCATTTCATGTCCCGTTTCAGTGCGATCAACCATCTGATGGTAAGTGGTCACCATCTTAAACAATGTCCCGTAATTAATTTCGATCATTCCTTACATCCAATGAGCTACTGATCTTGGGAACTATATATTATCCTCATGCTTGCCCTGGCTCTCTCACCATTCAAACCAGAACAAAACAGTACTAAATATTGCTGTTTGAAGGTAGAATTAATGATGAGTGGGTGGTACCTTCCCAGACGGGCTTGAACTTAACTCTACCGAGGAAAAGTCAGTGACCTTGAAACCTGAGGCTGAATTATTATTGTTTACAATTTTGATGAAATGAAGTATTGTTTGCTATTGACTCCCACGGTCGATTCTAAAGTCTATGTTATTTCCGAACGATTTAATATTGAAGTTTAATAAATAAATAAGTAAGTGAATTCATATAATACTAGCTGTACCCTGAAATTATCGCCAGCGGATTTACTCGGGTGGTAGGGTTTGGTTGTTTTAGGTATAAAAAGTAACCTTTGTGCTTGGTTGTGTTTAGTTATGCTACGTTCATAATTTTATCAAAAACATTTTAACCACATAGAGCTATGTACAGTCTGAAACGTAAAATAAAAAAGAAACCTATACTTTTTTGGGAATTAGTTTTGTATATTAGTCCTTAAATATACAGTTTTTACGTACACCCCTGTACTACCCGTGCGACGGATCAGAAGTAGAGTATAATTATTAAGATGTTGACACAATAAACGCTTTTGAACGTATTTTACGCCATCCACCGAGAAACTCGTGATGGTCGCTCATTAAGTTCAAAAAGGGGCAATTCTGACATTCAAAGCGAGTAATTTGGCGATCCGAGTAATTCAAGTTCATCGATTCAATGAATACGATGAAAAATACTTCGAAATTTGAAAATATAATGAAATGGCTGTTAAAGCCGCCATTGACGCTCCAGGCGGTATGGCGATAATTCGGCATCATTATTGGCACACGATGGCTTTGCAGTTAATAATGAGCTAGATATTTTTAAATAAAACCTCTTTGTTTCTTGTGCATGTTCAGAGCTAAACTTCCAGGACATAAAATAATAATAATAATCTTTTATTTGTACATACACTGGTACCGTCAACAAAAAAAAACCGTAAAAAAATATGAATACGGCAGTTTACTACTTAAAACGTTTCTGGTGTAAAAAGGGTTTAATTTAAATTCTAATACGTGTACTGAACTGTACTGATGTTATATTTATTGCCTATCTATTCTATGGCAGTCGTAAGATCATCGAAAATAAATAAATAACCAATAAAAAATAGTATCGATAATTTCAGCAGTTTAGAAGAAATTAACTGATATTTTTTTAATAATAGGCTCATAACGATTAAACGAAATACCTTTGATACAACCGAATCACAAACACAATTAAATTTGACGAGCACTAAACGATTTATTGTATAATAAAAAAGTGAATCTAAAAAAATTACCGCTCGTTAATAAAAAATATCTATAAAAGTAAGTCAGTCGGTCCATTTTTTACGTAACATCAATGATTTAACGTTTGCATTAAAATGTCATGCGTACGGAAAGTCAATTGAACAATTAGCACTTGTGTTGAGACACGGTTGATTTCCATTCAGTCGTGTTTGAACTGTCGATGAGTGCACAAGTGCTCAAGCGGTTTCCTATTTGAAGAAATTGGATTAAGAAATCGAATATGGGTAAATCAAATTCGACTCACGTTTTTGATAAACGTATCAAACATACTCTGAATATTTTCGTATTATTTTTATTTAGAAATTATTCCTTACGTTTTGCAAATGTAAAAATGCTACAAATTTCTAGTTATTTTGTGAAGCTTAAAGTAACTTTGTAGACGGAATAAACGATGAGTACTCATCTATTGAGTAGAGATTCTCCAGGTTATTCTAGAATTTTCTCAGAATTTATAAATATTATATTATATATGGAAACTGACGTCTTAAACCTTTTACACACTACACTATTAGTAACTTTCATTAGAAATTAGTCCAAACACATGAGCACATGAAAAGTCAGTGGTAGGTATTTGTCTTGGTTTGAACTCGCAATCATCGGCTAATATGCACGCGTTGTAACCATTGGGCCATTTCGGCTCTTACACAGTCAATACTCAATTATTTTTAAAAAACTGGCAGTCTTAAAGTATTTTTTATCTTATACTGAATTACGGAGTTTTTGTTGCTGTATTATATTATTTTAGTTGTAAATAAACATAATAAATATATGATATATAAAGATTTATGTACGAATCATATATCTACAAAAGGTCCAGATCAGTTTATCTCAATACAAACAAGGACCGGTACACAAGACCGGACAGTCTCGTGACAGCCTGCGATGTGTGGGCACACTTTACGAGTGCAGATGTGCAACTGTTTGAATAACGATACATGACCATACGCTAGGATAACCATTAAGTATTAAATAACGAGACAAGGATGCGAAATATTGCGAGATCATATTATTATGATATTAGCTTCGCCGATAATTTTTTAAGTTTGTAATTTAGAATCATAAAATAAATAATTAATTTTAAAAGTCCATAGTATTTGGTATTGGTACATATTCTTATCATATGATGTTATTGTTACTTTTGCCGGTTCTTCTAAGAATCTATACTTTTAAATAAAAACCTTAATTTATCTGGAAAAACGATAATGAAATGTGCTTCTGAAAACCGACTTAAGTAACATATTTTTATATTTTAATTTTTGCTGTCAAATACTGACCAGGACCTTCAAAATAAACCCTTTTAAGGAATCAATAGAAAGACCTTAATTCAATAATTTAGATTGTGATACTACTTAATAAAAAATAACATCCTTAAAATTATAAACAATATGATATAACAACGGGACGGTCAATACGTCTGTGGAGAGATTATAATAACATAATTTCACTTAAAACACAATAAACATAACGAAATATATACTTTAGATTACAATAAAATACAATTCAGGACAAATCCTCTTATTTAATCGCAATCGCTGGCAACCCTAGCGTACGCGCTATAAGATAACGCAATGAAATAAGCCTACTTATTTTTTTATTCGTGTTACTCTAGAGTTATTTTGTCTAGCTGTAATAAAACACAATGCCATATATTAATAACAGGTAGCATCGCTCGCTTCTTGTGCGTGGACGTAAATAGAGTTTACTATTAATATTACTGTGACAAACTATTCTTCAATAACTCGGGATATATTTTGATCATGTTTAAAAAAAGGTTTTATATCCCACTGGCAGGTTTCCTTTTTTTATGGATTGTTTTCTAGCATGTGGTTCAAATTTGTTTGATATATAAGTGGTCGACGTTTCATCCGATAAAGGCAGGTTTCCTGCATGAAATAAATTATCATCCAAATTATTGAATTTTGATTAATTCGTCATTTCGGCTCGAGTATAATTATGTTCACTTCGATTCATGTTAATTACGAAATTCACACGCGCTTTTTGGCTTGATATTTATGGTCGAGAACTTACTAATAATTAATTGTTTTGAAAATTACATTTCTATATTAATATTATAAATGCGAAAGTAGCTCTGTCTGTTACTACCTAAACCACTGACGCAATTTAGATGATATTTGCCGTAGAGATTTACTTAGTAGGTACCACTCACTCATCAGATATTCTACCGCCAAATATCGGTACTTGGTATTTTTGTGTTCCAGTTTGAAGGGTGAGTGAGCCAGTGTAACTACAGGCACGAGGGACATAACATCTTAGTTCACAAGGTTGGTAGCGCATTGGCGATGTAAGGAATGGTTAATGTTTCTTACAGCGCCATTGTCTATGGGCAGTTGTGACCACTTACCATCAGGTGGCCCACATGCTCGTCCGCCAAGCAATAGCATAAAAAAGAGACAGTTTGAGTCAGAAAATGACATATAGTCATTTATTAGATCACCCTTTGAGGGGGTAAAACAGGTAATCAAAATTTGTGTTCTCTATAGAAATACCTATGTATTTTTTTTTTTAATTTCCCGCGACAATTTTAATGCAGATTCAGAGCTCATTAGATAAATCTGACAACTGAAACCGTCGTCCTAATAATTTTCCTACAGCATTTTTAAGTACGGGTAATAGTTATTATTGTTACAAAAGTCAATTTCTTACGATTTAACGACAGCGAGGGAACAAACGACGAGACAAAAAATCACGTCCCAAGAATCTGACCTATTGGCTTGGACGGGCGCCAGGCTTCGAATTAATAGCTATATGTTTTACAATACAGTCACTAATTAATGTGTTTTGAGTCCGACATTAAACGTACGCGCCGTCAGATCTTGAAACACGTTGAAACAAACGCGATTACGTCATTGCACGTTATTTTTTTTTTACTTTCAGTAATTAGTTCGAGCTGTTTGGTATAAGGTTTTGATAATACGTTCTAGTTGAATAGGTTTAATTTTATATTGATAAGAAGAGCACAAACTCGACGCTTCGCATTAATAGTTGATATTTTAAGCAACTATAACTACGAAGCACATACATATATGTTAATATTAATACTAAAACCTCAGAAAACCGCTACTGGTATACATTTCTATGATACAGGTATAGTATAGTATAAATTTCACAAATAACATACGAACAAAATATGACCAAATAAATTTCCAATGATTGTATGTTACTAATTGAAACATTACAGAATTACCATTGTAATAATCTAATCTAATGATAAGTTCAGTTAAGATCTGTTTGAGGGGACGAGGGATCGTTGTTAAAGTCAAATAAACCTCTAAATGAAATAGCTATCAAAAACAAATTAAATTAAAATAATTTCCGTTAATACACATCAAACATTTAAAAAAATAAATTACCAAAAAGCACTTGTAGATTGTTTACGCCGCAAAGGCAATGATTTTGTTTAATATCACATTGTTCCATAAAAGGCGCTTTCTCGTAACTCGTAAAATGTTTGCGGTCGACCCGCGTCACAAGACGAAAGCGATGTTAACATCCAGTTTTTGCAACCCTGATAAAATTGAATTAACATATTAATCTCGATTCTAATTGTTCGATTGCTGGTATTGATTGTATAAATAACCAATGGGCGATATCAGAATTTATTTTGATTATTAAATTGGAAATTTTGAAACAGACTTTTAGACTATGACTTTGAGTTGAATTCTTATTATTTTTTTTTCCGTTATTTTGTAGAAGTTACGTTTTGCCTTTTACATTCAAGATTTGAAAATAATTCTGTTCTTATTTTGAAATCTCTCATCTTTAATTTTCCATTAATGATATTATATACTTATTTAAATAGAAATATTTAAAGGCACCATTTTTTCTAAGAAAGACAACAATTCCGCTTGTCTTTCACGACTCACATCGTCACTTGACGCCTCAGCTGACCTTGGTTCTTAGACCTCACAACCTACTTTCCGTACGCAACATTTATGACC
Source organism: Vanessa cardui (assembly GCF_905220365.1). Taxonomy (NCBI): domain Eukaryota; kingdom Metazoa; phylum Arthropoda; class Insecta; order Lepidoptera; family Nymphalidae; genus Vanessa; species Vanessa cardui. Next base: position 2,617,032 of record NC_061129.1, read on the forward strand.
GCTGTATTATGCTATATTATGGTGCTATGTTTTTATTATTGCTTTGCTATGTACAGATATTAGAAACATTTTCATCGGTATTTTTTCTGTTTCAAATATTTTTGTCTCTTAGCTATTTATGTTTCATAGTTTTTATGCCCTGACACATGCCGGATTCTGTGCACGAGGGGGATCAAAATATCGTGAGGAAATCTCCACGTGTCGGGTGTAAATCATATTTGGAATCTGGATCCACTGGCACGCTTCAAAAAAATCGAGGTGAACTAATTCATACCATTTATCAATATGGCTTGCAACAAGTTTTGCTAAATATATATTATAAATAAATCTCAAGATAAATTTAAATTCATTTAAGAACATTTGTTAAGCACAACTTTTATTTTATAATAACCTGTTTATGATATATAAGAAACCGGTAAACAAAAGGCAATAACTTAAACTCGGGAATAATATTACAAGAGAGACTTAAAATTTTGAGAAGAATGGTACATAAAAATTAAAACGATAACTTTGGTTCACGGCGCGTTCCGTTCTTAGTCCTTGGAATCGTTTGTTTTGTTTACTGGTTTGAAATGGACAAATAAAAAATGAGTATATACATATATATGTAAAATTACAAAGCTGTTCTGTTCCACGAAAAATATTCCTGAAGGTTAGCTGCTTGGTCTTCGAAGTTCATGAGTTCTAAACCTTAAATGGGCTCAATAACAAGAATCAAAAGGAGTTTTGCAGTTGAAAACTACCATGTCTCGGATGTGATGGAAATATTATGTAGTGAAGTTGTTCGGGATAAAAATAACCTATTTGCTGCTCCAGTCTATAATCTACCTCTGTGCCAAATTTCATTCAAACTCGGTCAGCCTTTCTGGCGTGGTCGGGTAACAAGCATCCATTCATTCAAACCTGGCACTTGTAATATAAGTAAGTAGTTTAAATTTTGTTGTTGACAGAATCTAAATACTGATTATAAAATTATTATAACAATATATAAAATGTCTTATCATTAAAATTAATCTTGCAATGTATCGCGTAAGAAACACCTATTAACGTTAAACATAAACAACACAAAGCCAAGAAAACGTAAGATAACCATCTAAATTGACGACTGTGACCGAAAATTTACCTTTAACGCCGTACAAATTTAATATCGAATATCGACGGACCCTCGAGCCTTTTGAAATAAAGCCGCCAGAAAAGCGAGGGACAGACTAAAACGATGAAAGTAAAAAGAAAGATTCCCCGAAACGAACGCGACGGGAGATGCTATGGAATCGGCAAACCGTAAAAGTCGATTCCGCTAACGAAGACGACCGAAAAAAGGGCAACATTGAAACTGTGAAATTAAAATAAAGCCGCGAATACCACGCTGAAGCAGCCGGGAATATTTCTGGGAAATTAAACGTTCATGGAACACGATTTGATATTGTTTGTTGACAATAATTTAAGAGGTAGACAAAATTGTGTCCGTATTTGTCGACTCAATAATTGTACTGAAATATAAGTTAAAATTGTATTTATTGGAATTATAATTCAGTTAGCTAATATTGTTTTACGAATAAAATAACATACAAGTAATTTAAATATAGGCTTCGTTTGAATAAGTAACCATTGGAATTATAGACACAAACTACACGAATTATTACATCCATTGTTTGATGTACCATTATCGCGAAAGAATTTCTTATATTATCAACTTAGACAAATTTATCCTCGAATAATTTTCGTAGTGATTTTGAAAAAGGAATACTAGGATTAAACGAATTGGTGTTTTTCTAGCACAATACGTCATAATACTTCCTGGATTAGCAGCTGCAGCGCATTTAAAGTGTGTGTAACACGCCAACAATGTTTGTCTCTAGTACAATATAACATAACATTGTAATTATGCTTCCTGTTTCATGACCACCAACGTGCGTACAATATATTGAACTATACCAGATACGATAAGAAAAAAAGAAGCCATAAGAACATTATTTACGGCTTGAAATGTCAGCTACCTTTAGCAGTAAAAACTTGAGTCACTCGTTAAGACAATAATTCATAATTGAATGTTTTCAAGAAGCAACAAGATGTCGTAGTTCGTACTTAAAGTAGTTATGATAAAACAATATCAAAAGTAAACCCGAAGTTAATCAAGAATAATTTGTTTGAGAAGATTGAGATTAAAAATTACATTTCTAGTCATCGATAATGATAATACATTTTATTAAAATCAAATGATAGAAGTTTCGTTAAATTTAAACCAACAAAAACATTTGATGTAAGATTATAATTTAATATAAGAGTTACAGATTATAATCTAAGATATCTGTGACTTTGATGAATAGCAAAACAAGTCCAAATTCCCGCCAAAATTCTGTGGCGGCCATTTTGCGTATACGCAAAAAATATGGCAGTTGCCCGGAGAGTTAGTGAAATTTGTAGTCCCGTGTTGTTGGGCTAAAAAAGTAAAAGTTTGTGTGTTAGGCCTGACCCTTATCAAAGGAAGCCGAACAGTCGTATCGCAGGTCGACGACACCAATAAGAGCTTGATTGTCGTCGATGAATCGACACATTTAAAAAAAAAAGTCAATAACAGATTCATTCAAGATAAATAGTCGTCCATCCAAGATGTATCATAATTTACTTAATCAAATTAATGTAACTGATTGCCGAAAAGGCGTTACTACTGAGATTTTTGTTGGTTTTTCATGGTCCACCATGAAAAACCAGTTCACTTTACATTTAATTTAATCCAGCAAAATAACAACATAAGCCAAAAGATGTATTAAGACCCTACAATAACGGACATTCTTATTTTTTCTTGCGACAAAGTTACATCGACTAAATATTTTATTCTTTCTCAGATTTTGACTAATTTTTACTGAGATGACTATAAGATTAATACTAGAAGATAAGCTTCGGAGAATTCAGTAATTTCATTCAAAATTACGAAGATACATAAGACGTCAAATTTAAATGACTCAAAAATCAATGGAACTTAATTTGCGAAGAACTTACAAGTCACCGCAAAATAACGTCAATATTCAATTTCAGGGACCATTTGGTAATTAATACTCTGAATTTTCCTTTTGAATCCTCCGCTAGATTGAATGATCAAAGAAGCGAGTCGGTTGACGAGTCAAATATTGACTGTGATGAAAAACCTTTTGGAATTGTCCTTGATGGTGATATTTTTAAAAATTTTTAATAAATCGGAGTAAAATTATCATTAGATTTTTATTTAAAATTATCATTATCATAACATGGTATAAAACAAAGTCGCTTACCGCTGTCTGTTACCTATGTATGCTTAGATCTTTAAAATTACGCAACGGATTATGATGCTGTTTTTTTTTAAATAGATACAGTGATTTGAGAGGAAGATTTTTGTATTTAATACACAGCCACTATAGTAAAGAATCACTGATAATTGTAGAAGTTTTTAATGTGATGTTGTAAATAAACAAATTCTGTAGTGTATTTAGTGTCAATATTGCACCCGTGCGAAGCTGGGTCGGGTTGCTAGTAATGTAACTTATAGTATTAACTGGTATACGCACGAGTGACTTACGCGTGTGGAGTGTTTGGTGATCTTTCTGTTAGAGATAGTAAGTACTCAATAGAGTAAAACTGATTGTTTAAACAGTAAACAGACTAGTCGTTTTGTTAATTACAATTTATGTTTGATTCATAGAAACTGTGCGAACGATTCAGCGGACATAGTCTGTCTCTCTCTAGATTCTATCGTCAAATACCTGGTGTTATTTGTCGCGTCGTCGTTTACATTTCAATATGAACGGGAACCGGAAATTGGTTTCCAAGCACTGTGAACGTTCCCAATGATTTGTATCGGCTTGCGATCACTTGGGGGTCACAAAAATTCCGCAATCGATATTGAGCTTTATTTGCGTTATCATAGAGTTTAAATTATGAAGTTAGATGTTACAGAAAGGTGTGCCATGTCGCTGGTAGATTTCAATGAGAATTTGGGAGTATTATCATGTGTGTTAGTGATGCGTGAATAATGTTTAACATGATTTTGTAACAGCCATTAAATAGTTTTGTTGTTGCGTACAATAGTTACGCCCTTTCATTATTGGCATTACGTCCTATTCAATCAAAAATCAACTAAATGTAATGTCACTTTTTCTACGTATTGTCAGAAATAATGGTGTGGTTTGGTCAATGGTTCGTGTAATATGAATACAGCAGTGCAATTCTATAAGAAGTCACTTCATAACTTATTTGTAAATTGTTAACAACCGATTTTACAGTGATACGCCATTTTGATATTAGTATCCTTGTCATTATCCTGTTCTTTAAAGTCAAAGTTGCATATCACCTTCCATCGCTATCGACATTTCAAATTGCTTTTCGTCGAAGAGTTCTGGATTTCTTTATTTAAAATGAAACATTTAAAGAACACATGTTAAAAGCCTTACAATCTTAGTCAGTACTTAGCTATATATAAAAGTAGTTGGTTCGATGCCGAAATTTTGGGATTTCGATTTGGTCCCTATTAATTGCGTTTTAAAAGCTAAAGTGGAAAATGGGAATATTAATAATTCTCTACTTAAAAATAACATACAAGCATATTTTAACAATATTTGTCAAAATAAAAAAAAAATAATGATGAGTATGGCATTTTGCTCAATACAAGATTATATTGAAGATGAAAAATGATGAACGTAGTATTTGTTTATTTAGTTAGTAATTAAAATGGTAAGTATTAGGTTTAGGTGTTGAGTTGCATGCCGGTTCTTTTCGGGACTATTAGAACCGGTTGTAGCTTAACATTACGATTCAAAAGTGCTTTTATGAACCTATTTTAATAAAGAATATTTTAATTTTAATTCATTTTGATATTTTGGCTTTAGCTCTGAGTATTAAATCGGACACGGGAGGCTTTAATCGCTTCGAAAAGAACGATACAGTGCATTACGATCGATGGTAAGTCAAACGTAAATATGAGTGCAGGTTGCATTCATAGCAAACAGATTGGCACAGAGCCAGTGTGAAACCTACTTGGTTTCCAGCGCAGGTCTTTTATTGCATCAGGTGACTTCGAGTATTTGTATTGATTGACGACGAACACTTCACAGTCGAGTAAACTTGGACTCGTTACTTTTGGTGGATGATGTTGCGTTTCTAAACTTCGAATTAAATACATTGCGTAGTAGCTTAGCATTACCAATATCGTAACAAAGTGTAATGCGTGAATGTAAGCGTAATAAAAATATGTGATTGTTTTTAACACAAAATCAAATGTACAGTCAGAGTAAGAAAACCATCGTCAGTTTTAAAATTCATTCCTTTATCAAGTCTTAAGCTCTTAGTAACTTTTGAATCTAATCATCATCATCGCGACTTAATCGCTCATACTGAGTACACGAAAATAGCTCTTAAGGTGACGAACCTTTTCTTACCGTGACTGTACTGATTTAAGCGTATCGTAATTTTTCTATAAAGTTATTATTTTGTTAAATTCTATTCAATGTTTAATAGATTTTTTCTCAATTCGAATATCATAAGCTTCTTACGCAAACATTTTCATTTATAAATATTCGCAATATTCGCACTTTGGAAATACGGTCCTTGACCTAGTGATATATTTATGTATGAACAGCGATATCAAAATAAAGAAATCTTTCCCGACATTCAATCACTCACTTCCCCACAAACCTACTTGCCTTCGTTATAACTTATTTAAAATTCGACACACGTGCGTACACTGGGCCAAACAGCACGCGCAAATATAGTAACTATGCTACTATCAATAGCGACTAAAATTCTAGAAATAAATTCAAGCCTATGTTTATTACATAGCTTTTAGTTAGGCAGATTTAGGCCTTATACGTCAAGGAATAAGCATCATAAAACAATACACACATATCCGTTTGCTTCATCGTACACTTCAAATGTTTGCGTTTACCGACTCGATGCACATCACGTGACTCGAATAGCGGAACGATTTTAATTCGATAATTGTATTCGGTTTCGCGATTACTTCGATTGATGTGTAATCATTCGATTTTTAGAATTGAACCCGATGTTTAAAAAAAACACAAAGACTACACGTAAAACTTCATTTCAGACGAATAAAATAAAATTTAAAGGGAATTAAAATCCAATTTACTTGATTGGAATTGTAAGTTTAAAAAAGGTTAAGCCTTTAAGCTTTAATTCAGTTTCTGAACGGTTCATTCTGAAAATCGGAGAGAAGTCGTCTCATGAATAATATTATTTGTCACATTATATTACCACGCGTATAAATATTTATACTTCGAGCGAATGGAATAAATTTATGTAATTTTGTTGATATAATTTTGTGTTGCTGTTTCAAAGATTAAATATATCATTCTTACGATGATTAGGTTGCGTTAGGAGCGTTCTGTTATATTTGTCTATACTGTTATATGTAATTGGTAGGTTTTCGGTCAAATGAGCCGCCTGATGGTGAACAGTCAAAACCGCTCATGACACTGGCTATAAGAAATATATATCAATCCCTTACATTGTCAATATGACATTATCTGACTGACTGACGTGGGACTTAAGACTTGCGAGCTATTTGCGAACCACCTAGATGTTTGATAATCTACAACATCGCAATTTTTAAGGCATTTTTAGCGTTCGCCAGCGGTTTTTCCGATCCGATACGACTTGGGAACCTTCAAAGAAAGAGCATACACCTTTCTTAAATACCTGTTTTAGATCTCCATGGGTGGTGGCAGTCACTTTTTTATTATGTTATAGGGGGCAAACGAGCAGGAGGCTCGCCTGATGGAAAGCGATCACCACCGTCCATTGACATCTGCAACACTGGGGGACTTGCAGGTGCGTTGCCGGCAAATGATTTTAAAAATAATTTTCAATAGGTGATACTCCTGCCCGTGGTGGTGGTAACACCTAGGTGGCAACACCTATACCCATAAAAAAATCAGTAATTTTACATGAATTTCACAACGCTTCACAAACCCAATTCTCTTTGTAATATACGGCTATAACATTCAGAATCGGTATAAATTAAATAAACTGTATTCGTTAATGAATTGACGTCGTCTGTAAATAAAATGAGAATAAAAGCGACGCGGTCTCCTCAGCCCATCGACGATTCGGCTGACTTCATATGTTTGACGTTGACAGATGCCCCCACTTATTCCGCTGCCGATAAATTGGGTTTCATTCTGCCTTAATAGACTTCATATATTCCAAGTTTTATACGTTTTGTACAATTAAGATACAATGTTTTTGTCGATTTTAATGTCATTGTTGATGAGTCATATATGAGAAATCATCAACATCTGTAAGTTCTTGGTAATAAAGGCTATTATCCCTTAATTTTGACATTAGAAAACTCAGTGACGTCATAAGAAATTCAACTCAAATTATGCGTTCCATCCTTTACTATTTTGCGCTACTAACAAAAAAATTGCTTCGAACGATTTTTATCAAAGCCTTTTTACAGTTGCAACAAAGTAGATACAGTACGACACAACTTAGATGTAGCATCGGCAAATTCAATAAAACCGATTACTGCCGATTTATACAAACCAATAAAAATAGCCCCCTATCGCGCCTTTCGACGCTATTCGTCGCTATAGATTCTCGTGAAATCGACGTGTCAAATCGACGAATATATTAGGTCATATGATATTAATACCTTTGTGTAAAAATCATATTCAAATAAGAAATAAATATTGATAATTTGTGATAGCGTTCTTAATTAGGCTTTAATCGGTTTTACGAATTCTGCCGATGCTACATCTAAGTTGTGTGTACCTATACGTCGAAAGATCAGCGTTGTATGTTTCAATACTTGATGTTCTCGTTTTAAAATTGTAATAAAAAATAAAGAACTCGTAAAGTCGATGAAGCGATTAATTATCTGCCCACAGCATGTATTAAAGACTACAGCAATATTGATTAAACATTAAGTTTAGGTCACAACGAAACGCTTTATTTCTAGGAACTTCGTATGGTAACGTGCCATGTGTTGGGACAATGGACGTTTGTGGATTTATAGATGTATCTCTAACGTTAACATCATCTGCAGATGTTACTTTAATCTTAGCATTTATATTTATGTGTGTATTTGATAAATTATTACGACGAATATATTTGTTACTGCTTTTACGATTAAGAATTCTATTTTTAAAATTTCCGATTCTCATAATCGCTTTCTAGACCAAAATACATTTTATTTAATTATATAAGGACTTTTTGGATTGTTAATTTTTTTACAACTACGTCAAAGTAACGCTACCGTTGATTTAGTAAAAACTATCTACCGAAGAAACGACAAGCAACTCAGTAGTTACTTTTCAAAGTAAAAGTAAAGTAAATTTCCCACCGCTGGGATAAGGCCTTCTCTTTTTCAATTAATCAATTAATGAGAGGGTGTGGAACACATCCACCACGCTGTTCCAATGTGGGTTGGTGGAATACACATCTGACAGAATTTCAATGAAATTAGACACTCAGGTTTCCTCACGAAGTTTTCCTTCACCGCCGAGCACGAAATGAATTATAAACACTAAATAGCGCATATATATAGTGGTACTTGCCTGGGTTTTAACCGGCAATCATCGGTTAAGATGCACGCGTTCTAACCACTGGGCCATCTCGGCTCTGTTACGTTTCAAATATTTTAGAAAAAAAAAAATGAGTACAATTACATATAATATATCCTATCCAATCTTTTTACTTATATTAAAGTACTTAGACACTAAGAGCAAAAACATTCAATTATATCGTGTAAATAAAACACTGTTAATATATCTCTGATAACTACAACCGATAAGTATCGAATTACAATATAAACGAGCGTCTAGAATCTAGATATAAAAATAATATAATGAGATGCTGTGGGAACATCGTCTGGATGAGACAGATGGAAACCAGCGAATGGTAGAACATGCCCATATAGGTAGCCTTTAACGAATCATCCTCATCACTACGAATATACGAGCGTGTGACTAAAAAACCTTTTTATTGTTTTCTGGCGTGTTAGTACGTTTAATCCTTAAATCTACATCTATAGCTGCGCAAATCTATATATTATTATAACATAGTATAAAACAAAGTCGCTAACAGCTGTCTGTCGCTATGTATGCTTATATCTTTAAAATTATAAAACTGATTTTGATGCGATTTTTTAATAGATAGAGTATTTCGAGAGGAAGACTATTTTATATAATACACGGACAATATACACTGATAATTAAAAAAGTTTCTAATGTGAAGTCTTATATAAAAATCGTTTAGTATTTTTGTATCAGTATTGCATCAGTGCGAAGCCGGGGCGGATCGCTAGTCTTAAAAAAATAATCGTCACCAATCACACATGTGTTACAGTAGCTTTATGATTGTAATTCAAAAAATTACTTTAAATCGTGCTAGTGTATGCGAACCCTTATTTATTTAAAATAGATCGGTTTATCTTTTTACTTTTTACGATACGACTTTAAGTAATAGCGTCCTGTTGCTATTACTTATTTATAATATAATTACATTTAATAAATTTCATTAGAGATTGCAACGAAGGGTTGTTTCGCCGTAAGTTATTCTTAGCGCCTTATTCTATTAATAACACAGATTAAAAAAGGATATAAAAATACGCTTACATTTTTTAATTTATTAATGTTACTTTTCTATATAAAGATAGAGAGAATAAAATATATAATTAAACTAGCTGTGCCCTCGACCTTGTACGCGTTTGAATTAAACAAAAAAAAATATATTATTGTAGCCTAAGTTACTCCTTATTATATCAGTTATCTGCCAGTGAAAATCCCGTCAAAATCGGTCCAGCCGTTCCAGAGATTAGCCGGAACAAACAGATAGACAGACAAAAATTGCACCACTGTTTTTCAATGGTACCCTTTGATTGCGTTCATATTTAATATTCTTCAGCCAAGTAACAGTACTTGGTATTGTTGTGTTTAGGTTTGAAGGGTGAGTGAGTCAGTGTAACTAAAGGCACGAGGCAGATAATATATTAGTTCCCAAGGATGGTAGCGCATTGGCGATGAAAGTAATAGTTAATGTTTCTTATAGCGCCATTGTTAATGGGCGGTGGTGACCACAACCAATACAATAAAAAAATAAATATTAGTGTCTATTTTCGCGTTATCATACAGAGTGTACAATGTATTCATTATTATTATTAATATGAGATAGACAGCAGCAAAAACATAAATGCAATGGAATTTTAAGTAATTAATGAATCACGCTATCTATTTAAGATGTAATTAAAATCTCTATCATTGCTCTAAAACAACGCAATGTTAATTCATTACTTCAATTTGTAATTGTAGAGTAATTAGCAATCAATTAGCTTTAAGACCGAATGTAAGCAAATAAGTTTTTGAGTAAACACATTTACTTAATTGAAATATTATAAACTATCAATAAATTTATTAATATTATTTCATACAAGAATATAGAGACGAAAAAGGTGGTTTTCCTAAAAAAAAAAAATATCTTTTTTAAAGGTTTATTACTTTAATAACGAAAATAAAAAAAATTAAAGTAAGAGCCTGTACATTTCCCACATTACGTAGAGGGTTTGGAACATATTTCACCACGTTGTTCCAATTCCTCATGATATATTCCTTCACCACCGAGCACGAGGTGAATTATAAACACAAATTTAGCACATATTTATAGTGGTGCTTGCCTGAGTTTGAACCCGCAATCATCGGTTAAGGTGCACACGTTCTAACCACTGGGCCATCTCAGCTCAATAACCACCAAAATTGATGATATGTAATTTGCTAAAATTTATGGTAAGGGTAAGGTAGTAATTATCATTGGTCACTCCCATCATTGATTACCATCGAACGCTGATTATTTAGATTTAATTCAAGTTAGCTGTAGTCATAAATCAGCGCTTTGAAAACCTGGTAGGTATATATATTGAATCGAGTACCAAAATGACATAAGCATAAGATTTACTAAAGATTTTGGGATATCAAAATGGCTGACCACTTTATTTAAATAAAATTCTATGTTCTGATTCTAAAATAGAAGCAAACTTGATCGATTTTGATAATCCACATAACGATACGTAATGGTAAACTTAATTCATATCCCGCTAATGCTGCAGCAAAAAAAACGAGTAATCTTTCTTAAAAAAAAAAAAAACGCATCGGAACATAATGGCTTCGATTTAAACCACCGTTTAAAAAAACAAAAACGTATCCAATATATAATTTTCGTGAAAACAAACGCACGGTACAATTAAAACATGGTTAAATATTTAACGACTTCAGTGTGGCTCTTCGGCAATCGTTCACCGTAATATATACCTTATCACCAAAGCAATAAGGACTGAACAACGAAACTATCGAAACACTAATTCGCCAGCAAGTTAGCAAATGATCTTGAAGAGCAACATCGTGGCAATTACAATGTGATTTATAACTTAAATACCAGCATTAAAGCGGAGAACACAAGTGGGCTTGATCGAGAAGAATGTTAATTTTATTTTCGATGGATTAATTCCATCCCATTGGAACGGCCACCAGGGATGAACGAAAGAAATCAATTCGAATAAAAAAAAAATCACATGGGCGTTACGTGTTTTAAAATAAATGATTGAGTTATAAGTATCGAGCTGAGCGTGTCATTAAAAGATTTCGTTTATTTAAAGTTTTATAGTGAGAGCTATGTAATTATATTTTATGTTTTATTGATGGACGGGATCTGTTTTTTACGTTTACGATCATTAGCGATGCGATTACGGATAAGTAGAACAAGTATTTACGGATTTAAATATACTTACAAGATTATATATACGATATATTATAACTTTTGATTTGATAATGATTATAACCCCAGACAACTTGTAGTAACGGTGCCTATTCTCGAGAATAATTAAGAATATTTTAAATTACGCCCTCCACTTAAGGCTTGTGTTAAGAGTGGGAACTATTGTCCTATATGGGCTACTTTCTAAGGGGTCAGGATGTATCCTGAGACTTTACACAAACAAAAGTATCTTCTATCCCGTAACTTTCATAATCAGATAAAATGGATATTCCGTAAAGACCTGCCCCGTCTGTGCTCAGCTAAGATATTCTCTAGTGGCTGGTCTAATCAACGGCACTTTCGACTTATATTTGTACTAGATGTGCTCCCAACTTCAGGCGTGTTTGAATTCAAGAAAAAAAATATTTCTGTAATCTAAACTACGTCACATTACATCAGCTATCTACCAGTGAAAGTCCAATCAAAATCGGTCCAAGCGTTCCAAAGATTAAACGGACAACGGACTTGCGTACAAAGATACACTAAAATTTTATTATATATGTAGATAAACCAATTTTATTGCAACAAAAAATTAACATATAACATCCACGTGATACAGCCGTAGATCACAAAAAAAAAACGTTAAGTGTGTCTTAAACAGAGATGTCTACTGATATACATATATGTCGCTACGTAAATAATTACTCAGTAACGATGAAAGCCATAAATCATCTGCATTAACACTTTGACATAATAAAAAAGCGAATTGAGTAACTCATTTGAACATACACTTAAAAGAGTAAGAGAAACAAAAGACAACCAATACTTTTAAAAGAAGTTAAAAGTATACGTTTAACTCACTAGACGAAGCTTATAAACAAGCCAGTTACCGGCTACCGTCTAGATTAAATCCCTAACAAATTACAGGACTATTAAATTTGTCCGCCGGTTGTTATTTATGATCAAGTCTAGCGTAATATTTTCCATACGTTAAAGTTCATTCATTGAGAAGATAAAGGGATTTACGAGGCATGTAGGTACAACGTACCAATATTTAAGTGCCTTTGAAAAGTACACAACACTAGGGCAGGATCGCATATCATTAAACAATACCGCACATGTCGATGTAAATCAAAGGCAATTGGCAGATGAAACAAGTGAATGTATAGCTCGTACATTTGGCTTAATAGGTAAAGGGCCTCAAATTAGAGCTGTTTCGTCTGCATGAGCTTCACCACCACGCAATATTAAACGACAAATTTAAATTGTCGTTATTTTTTTAGTGCTGTAGTGTGTGGCAATGATGTCTTTCTTTATTCGTCTATCTTCTGCGTGCTTTTTTTTAATATTATTAGATTTCAGTTATTGCTTCTTTATTGTATATGTAACATATGATATTCAAATATCAATATGAACCTCATTCTATAAAAATAAAATTAGCTTTTTTAATTTGAATGACCTAAGATAATACATATATGTCATTTAAAAACATAAATCAATAAACCAGTAAAACATGTTCGTTAATTATTATAATATTCCTACTGGCAATAATACAAATAAATACCGTACAAAACGATTATGTTAATTTAAATTTTGACAATCGATTGTAAAATGATACAGTTATTCAAATTCATAAAAACTTGATCATTATATGATCAACATAACAATAGTTTCTTGGTAGTAGGGCTTTGTGCAAGCCCGTCTGGGTAACACCCACTCATCAGTTATTCTACCGCCAAAAAACAGTACTCATTATTGTCGTGTTCCGATTTAAAGGATGAGTGAGCCAGTGTAACTACAGGCACAAGGGACATAACATCTTAGTTCCCAAGGTTGGTGGCACATTGACGATGTAAGGAATAGTTAATATTTCTAACAGCGTCATTGTCTATGGGTGACCATTTACCATCAGGTGGCCCATATGCTCGTCCGCCAACCTATACCATAAAAATAAAAAAATAACTTTATCATCGACAAATAATTTACTCAACATCCGTTGTATTAAAAAAAAATTTAACAGATATACTAAAAAGTCATATTTATTCGAAGTAATAGACTATAAAGAAGTAAGATCTAAAATAAATATAGCGCCATTCATATCGTCTGGGAATATACGAGGATCCCACCATTTAAAGCTAGAAGTCGACAGGTGTCTGAGATCTTAGCGTTAAAAATGGAAGAACAAACATAACTTTATAAACGTGACAACCGCGTGAATGTACTTTATAAGAAAAAAACCTAGAAAGAAACGTGTGAAAATATTGAAATACAAATAAAAGTCTAAGATTATGTTTGCCGGTATACGATATTAAGAGAAATATTGAATCGCCTCATGGAATAACGAAGCGACCGAGTTTAAAAGTGAATCTTAAATGGAGATTGTTGTTTCAAATCCGGACTAACGTGAAATATGCAATAATTTATCATTTGACTCAAATGAGATGGCATTGTTTAACGAACTCTCTGAATGACAAAAAAAAGTGAACAGAAAAATGACAAAAAATGTTTAAAGAATAACATAATGAAGTTGACAAAATTTCTTTAACGTAATATATTTTGCGAGATAGAGGAAACTTTAACGAACATACACACAGGCATTCCTTCCCAAGATCATAAAAAGTAAAATCATTTGTAATTTAGACAAAACATCAAAACAATTGTCAATTAGGGGCCTATCAATTAATTTTATTACATGTAAAAAAAAGTATGAAATTTATTATATATATTTTTTTAATAATATATTTTTACTAGTAGTCGCCCGCGGCTCCGTTCGTCTTAGATTGTTGGTCCTTATGTGTCAGAAAAAAAATAGCCTAAGACATTTTTTGGAGTTCAAATTTGCTTCAGCGGTTTGGTTGTGAAAGAGTGACAGATAGACATAGTTACTTTTACATTTATGATATTATTGATTGATCATATATATATCTAATGTGTCTGATTTTTTTTCAATAATGATGTCATTGAACTTGGAACAGTCTCTTGGTGGGGAAGGCTGGTACTGGTACTCAAGCCAGAACGGAAAAATATTTAATTTTCTTATTGGTTCTTAGTTTGATTCATATTCCAAGCTGATAGTAGCATCATTATATAGAACTTGCAAAATGTCAATCCAAACTGGCTTATGAGAACCAATTTCAATAAAGTATTATATTCGACTCACAAAACAAGTTATGTTATTTTAAAATGAGCTTATTTTTGCATTCTTAATGTAGTTTACATCATAACATAAATTCGATCGATTCGATGTACTGATTGCAATCCGGTCGGTATAAAAAAGTGATTTTAATTTAAAATAAATTCGAATTTTAAATAAGTTCTTGAACGAAAATAATTAATTGTTAAGAAAACCGGTGGCGTATAATACATTTAAGCTAATGACAAATGAGGTTCGAATATTTTATCTATCTATAAATATAATAAAATTGGAGTGTCTGTTTATAATATTAACATAGCCCTTTTTTATTCAATGCATATATACAATTTTTGTCTGTCTGTCTTTTTGTTTATTCCGGCTAATCCCTGGACCAGCTGGACCGATTTTGACGGGACTTTCATTGGCAGATAACTGGTATAATAAGGAGAAACTTAGCCTATAATAATATTTTTTTTGTTATATTTAAACGCGTACATTGTCGCGGGCACAGCTAGTTAATAATAAAAACGCCTGATTCGACCATTAGGTTTATTAAAAACTAGATACATTGTCGTTCGAATGTTCGCTGGGAATACCTTGAAAATTCAGGAGATTGTACCTACTAAATGAAATACGCAAGAATTTTAGATTTTCAAACTATCTGAGATATTCAGCGTAGAAGCCTTGCGGATAAGATATTAAGCCGTCTCCTTAACAAGAACGCACCTGTGGGAAAGTATTGGTATAATTACACATGTGTTATCTATTAAAATATATATTATCTCTTAATAATTTAAATGTAACGTCCAGTATTTCTTTTATTTATTCCAATTGAATTTGAGATTTTTTTTCCAAGATAGCTCTATGTGAGATACACAACTCTATATTCTTTTGGATAAATTTGGATAATTTCCTTTGGAAAAATCTCAAAAAGCTATTTGGTTTACTTTTGCCAATGTTTGGATAATACGAAATACTAAATAGACAGTTAATTTGGAAGTTCGGCTAGAAATTAATTTTTTTATTCGTATATTTTTTAGCAATCAGCGATACATCTTCTTGATTAGTAAATGTATTTTCTAAAATATAACATTAATTAATCTATAAGAAATATCTTCAAGCAATCAACACGCCTTATACTTCATTCTTTCCTAATTTCTTATTTATGTTCTATCATTACTTATATGTGTAAAAATATGTCAATATTTTTGATACTATTTTTTGGTAACTCGTGAACATGTATATTATGTAGTTTATGGGTCAGTGCAGAGGTTTTTTCACGAACATACACTTCAACCCTTATCAGGCATCGCCCTTTTTCTATTATTTTGTTTATGCTTGACAAAATCTAAATTGTTTTCCTTTTATTTCATTAGCCCTTTAGCTTGAACCTCCAACAATAATAGAATCTTAACCCAACTCCACGTTATAGTATTATCATTGATAGGATTTGTCATATCGAAATATTTCCAAATATTTCTTCCATTATGAGTATTTTAGTTGAAATTTTGGTTATGTAGTATGTTTTTTTGAATGACTTTCGCTTAGCCTTGGAACCTTATTGCACCAGAGTACAATGGAAGCAGTTGGAATAGGTCTTTGTCAAAACACACACCGAACGGAGGGATATTTTATGATAATAACAACTATGTACACACACATAAAAAATAGCTGTAAATGTTCGCAATAACAGGCTATTATTATAGTATATTTTTCATTATATTGGCATTGGTAAGTGATCACAACCATACATAGATATTGGCGCTGTAAGAATTAAATACCATCGCTACGCCGCATAACCACCACCAAATTGGGGAATTAAGATAGTGTGTATCTAGGATAAGAATGGATTCTGCCAATCGAAATGTGTTAGTAGGTTGTTGATATCATCTTCATTTATATGCAAGTGTATTCAGCAATAAGTCTTGTCTACCCTGAAGTTTTTCTCTTAGAAATGGACTATATCCGTAAGGCGGCCTGTTTACATTTATATCATTATCTATTAAGTAACAGCTTGTATATATCCCATAACAGAGCTAAAATGTCCTCTCTCTTTGAGATAAATGCAGTTGGTGTATTCACTCATAGCAAATTGTTGCCGAAATAAGACAACTGCAGATTTCCTAGGTGTTTTCCTCCACCACCGAACTCGAGCTGATTAAACACAAATTAACCACATGACAATTCAGAGGTGCTTACCTAGGATTGAAATTGCAGTCATATGTTAAGATTCACGCATTCTAAAAACTTAAATTATATACGAGTGTGAGTATTATACAGAAAGATTAAAAGAACTCTCACTAGGTAAACAAGTACTAAACCAAGTAGCCGTTTTGAAAGTTATTTGGATAAGCATACATTTTTAAGTGTCGGACCGGTTCGACTAAGCCTTTGAGCCGCTTTATTATGTCAACCTTACCTTTCTTTGCGATTGATGTTGTAAAGGCGGAGCGATCAGTCTAAGCGGCGGCGGGGCCGGTGGCAGAGCCGCCAGCAGCGGTGGCACGAGTGGTACCACACCGCCCATCGGCAACGCCACAGCAAACTTTTGTACCCCCATTGTCCATGGTACAAACCACCCGCCACCCGCCTGCATCGCCCCCCCTCCCCCGTACCACGCCAGCTCGATCAGCTTCCGATAAGCCACATCCAAAACCACTGACACTATCGGTACCGCGCTGACATTTGACTAGTATTCACTTTCACATGTACCTGTGGACAAGGGAAATTCATAACTTTAATATTGTCTAGATATGATATTAATTGTTTCTTTATGTTTCAATTGGTTATATAACATACGAATTTATGGAAGAGTCCCTCTGCCACAAGTATGTATTATGCTTACTAGAGAAACACAAATTTAACGTACCCTGAAAATATTCATCCACTGGGTTAAGATATCTCATTATTAAATAGAAAATTTTCATGCTTTTCCACCACGCTGTTCCGATGCAGGTTGGTAAATTCACGTGACATATTTACATCCACCACATGCGGGTTTCCGTTGTTTTACTTAACCGCCGAGCACGAGATTAATTACAAACACCAATTAAGAACATGAAAATTAAACGCTGCTTGCACATCATCATTTAAGATTTACGTCTTACGAACTAGTAAATAGTAAATACTGTAGTTACATTGATTGATGAACCGAGATGGCCCAGTGGTTAGAACGCGTGCATCGTAACCCATGTGGATTCAATCTCAGGCAAACACCACTGAATATTCATTTGCTTAATTTGTGTTTATAATTAATCTCGTGCTTGGCTGTGAAGGAAAACACAGTTAGGATACCTGCATGTGTGTAATTTCATAGAAATTCTGCCACATGTGTTTTTCACCAACCCGCATTGAAACAGCTTGGTGGAATATGTTCCGAAACTTCTGCTCATATAGAGAGGAGGTCTTAGCCCAGTAGTGGGAAATTTATAGGCTGTTGTTTTGTCCTTATAACACAAAGCAAAAATTACACCAAAGAAAAATTGAAAATAGTAAATCTGACGTTTCCTACTAAAATCCTATAATCGGCTTAGCCATTTTCATTCGAAAAATCCCAACATATACATTAAAAATTTAGACATTAATTATTCCCACATTAAGACGGTCGAAAACTGGGTTAATTCCGAGAGCTTTTGCGGTTGAACGAAATCTTTCCTGAGTCCGTACTTTTTGCTCGGTTACGTAATACCCTCATTTATTTTGAAACATGTCAGCATAGTGTGACACCAAGGACGGGCCGTCTCCATTTTGTCGTCTAATATATGAGACAATTTTCAATTGACAACTAACGCGCTTCCACTGGGAAGTTAATATTACGTACGACACAATACGATTTTGTCAATGCCATTTTAAATCCTAAGAAAGAAAGAAGTTTATTAGTGTGTGCATTTAAAAATTTCCACTATTTACTAGCAGTTACACTGGTTCAATCCATCACCACAAAAGTATTGTTTGGAGATAGAATATCTGCAATACCAGCATGTACTATTCATATATCTTTTAGTTAAAATGGTATCATTTTTTAAAATAGTATAACATTAGTAATAAAATCATAGTTTATTTTATTTTATTCTAATTTAGATTTGACATCATATTTAAAAGTATATAAATGAATTCTATTTATCACAAGAATAGTTTTAAATAAAACACCAATTTATGTTCTACCATTGGTCAAAGTAAAGAATTTATTTCGAGAACCTAAAACAAACGTTGATCCACGATATTTATATAACCGTATAGAATGTTCTAGAATCTCAAGAATATAGAATTAATGTATTTGCCGAAGGATACTTCGAGATCTTAACATGTGGATCATTATCTGAGATCAAAGGAATTTCGTGTAAAATACGTATTTATTGGAGCGGAAAACCAAATGAAAATTGTCAGTAATACGCTTTCTTAGTTCGTGTTACAAATTAGGGATCGTAAAAATCTACACGAGCAAGAACTAGGTTGATTTATATAGGACTAGACTAAGATACTTGACTCAATTTGGGTCTAGAATTTGATGGTGAATATCGTTTGTTCTACCAAAAAAAATAAATGTTTCATTTTGGGAATGTCTTTCCTCATTAGTATGTAAATTTTTGGTTTTACTTTATTTAACGTGATACCAGTAGGTAACTCTTCTTGAGTCAGATATATTAATTCAAATATTACATTAAATAATGCTCTTAAATTCAGCCGTAAAATTTGCTGTCAATTTGGCGTCTAAGAATGTTTTGTATAAGATTTCAAAAAACCCATACATTAAGCATATTGTTAGATGTTAATCAAGATTTCGTTAGATAAATATTAATTTTAAGATATAAACATTTCAATAAATACAGACTCCATTTAATATTGCAAACTCTTCGAGACATTTCTTTACATACAATCTTCTCCATTTTTCCTTATCAACCATCATTTCTTTCGCAAAATACTTTATGGACAAAGATAATTATTTCGTCCGGGAATATTATTGTGACGCCGGGATTCTTATGAACACTTTTTATAAATGTAATTGCTCTCAGAAACTTTAACTATAGCTATTGTGCTGTAGAGAACGTTAATTTTTAAAAGCGGCAACGCTGAATTAAACAAAAAAAACACAATTTCCTTGATACTAATTACTGATTTATATTGGAATTGTTGTCGTTATAGCGAGAACTATTCTAGTGTTTTAATAATGTTATTTAGCGAGAATTTCTTGATTTATTTTTGGAAGATGGTCATATAATAGTATCATCTCTTCGCATAATTATTCAACTAAATGAATCCATTACAAAGATATATTTATATTTGCTTCCGATAATTCGTACTAGATGGACTATTTAGTCCCAGGCATTTGCTTGGACTAATAGTATTTATCTATTTATGATTTAACTGTATGGTATAGTTATTAGTTTATTTGGAAGGCCGTAAATCACGAAGCGTTAATTGTGAGGCTGATCAGGGCATTCTTGGAATAGCCGAAGTCGTTCGAAGTTAGGACGATGATAGTGATATTTATTTGTTTTATTTATACGACAAGTAATTAAAAGATGACATAAAATTAACGATATATTTGGCCTTCATGCTATTTCCGTTTAATTATATACTTCCATGGGGTATTCCCATATGGAGACGGAAAACAGCCGACCACGGAGTATTAAAGAAAAATTATGTTCTAGCCGGACGTTTAATTCTTTCTATGAGAAATTTTGAACAAATCGAGATAATACTGGTTATATTAACCCCCTATCAAAATAAACAGAACCAAAATATTTAATCGTAATTTAGATCCGTGCCAGATTTTGTTTGAAAATGTTAAATAAATGCGAATTTATATTATAATGTAGACCAAGAAACGATGCTCAGGGTTAAATTTAAAACGAATAATGAGAGAGATAGTTTTAAAAAAAATCTAAATCTTGATCTGTTTCCAATGTCTAACAATGAAAATAGCATTGAATGAGGAACATTCTCAGCGAATTAATCTTGTTTCATTTTGTTTAAAATTCGAACGTTTTGTTTTGGTAGCGCGTTTCAAAGGAAAATTTATGATAAAAATTATAAATTTCAAGTTTATATTTACACATCGTGAACGTAGCGTGTATGTCACTTCCAGATAAAGGAGCAGAGGTGTCAAGTCGTTTCCGTAACAGGAAAAACGCAAATCAGTAGCAATTTATTCAAATGTGCATACGATTTAACATATTCCGTGTTTCGTTCGAGTATATTTATGGGCAGATAAAAATGAGATGATGATAACAAACAAGTTATAAATCCATCGTAGTGAAAGACTGCAAATTCTCGAATAACGTGCGTTTTAATGAGCATCCAGCGTTTCGCTTCAGACTCAATGAAACGGTATAACGTATTATGTTTTAAAAACTTGTTATATAAGCAAATTGATGAGATAACCACTCAGCGGTAGTCTGTTGCCAAACAGTTGCATTTACATTTTTTTATGGTATAGATTGGCGAACGAGCTTATGGGCCACCTGATGGTAAGTGGTCACCATCACCCATAGACAATAACGCTGTAAGAAATATTAACTATACCTTACATCGTCAATGTGCCACCAACTTTGGGAACTAAGATGTTATGTCCCTTGTGCCTGTATTTACACTGGCTCACTCACCCTTCTAACCGGAACACAACAATACTGAGTACTGTTATTTGGCGGTAGAATAACTGATGAGTGGGTGGTACCTACCCAGACAGGCTTGCAAAAAGCCCTAACACCAAGTAATTACATTGCTGGTTTCTTTAATTAGATGTAATAATAATCGCGTAGGACATAATATATTAGATACCAAAGTTAGCTATAGGCGAAAAATCGCCATAAACAGTATCATCCTTTTAAAATAGTTAAATGTCTAATTCCAAACTATTTCTGTCATCTATTCTATCCGGGATGAACCAGAAACGAAACACATGTTCAACATTTGTGATTTAAAAATAAAATAACTATATATTATTTCTTTACAAATACCTCACCAGACTTTGATTGGCATATCGGATCCTCTGTTAACTTAAAATATAATGAACTAAACGGACACAATGACACGCTGACTATTTGTAATATCGAAGATAATAGAAATGACATGACGGACGTCGGGAACATGAGGAGATAGATATAAATTATATTTAAAGCAGAACAAGTCACTATGCCAAATATTTAGAGACAAGATGCACACGACATTATGTATAATAAATATTATAAATGCAGACATTTGACGCTGAGAATTGAAATTACGATTGAATGGGGGAAAGCTGTTAGCATTCCTGCCGCCATTGCTCGGACATGATTTGTAAAACAATTTTTGTTTCCGATATACTATCCCCTAATTTAATCAGACGTTTTTATAACAATGACGATTTTTTGTGATAGTGAAAAAAAATAGGAGACAAATGTTTTTGGATTTTCTTTATGCAATCACATTTGAAGCTCTATATATTAATGTTTATCATTATCATTCAATCAATCTTAGTGCACTATTGGACGAAAGCCTCTCACTCGCCTTCCACATATAGTCGGTTCTTGGATCTTTAAAATGATTAACGAAATTGAAGCAAATTAAAAAACCAAAAAATATTAAAATTTTATTCCAAAATTTCGCGCACTTTTTAAATTTTTATTTATACTAATTTTAAAGCGTTTTTATATATTTTTTTGAGAAGAACCTCAGTGGATACTCATTTATCATTAATCGTAGATATAAAATAATCATCGAAAATAAAAATGATTAGAAAGTATGTCTAAGATACTGGTTCTGAAAATATAGGGTGACGATGGTGATACCTAAAATAAAATGAAGCGTGTGTTGCAAAAATAGGGGACCCCCAAATTGATGGAAAGAAAGAATCTCTCAGAACCCTTGTAAAGACTGACGTCAGCAATGAATACAACCAACACCATGTGTGGTAACATAAAAAGGTAGTTTGTGAACAAGTGCATTACCCTCGTCGGTTGCAAGCTATTAATCGACTTTTTTATCTTGAAAGGTATTTCGGAATACTTAATTTATTAGTTTTTACGATGCTCGAGATTGCTAACCAAAATTTTATTTCCAACAATTATTGAAGAAATCCTGGCGAAGTTTGATGTTAATTTATGCGATATTTTGGAAGTCTTACACGAGTAAGGGTCAAGCGCACTTTAAAAGGGTTTAGCATAATTTAAATTCGATAAAAAGGTAAGCCTCTCTCAAGGGAATTAGGACCGCTAAAATAATATTCAAGATTCCAATTTGAAGTGAAATGTTAAGTGAATTTATAGCAAGCATACTAAAAAGTTATTTAACGTTTTATCATTTTTTTTTAATTTTAATTACTAAACTATAAATATATTAGGCCATGAGAAATAAGTTGGTCATTATCATTCATCTATTCTGAAAGAAAGTTTACTTGAATTCCTATCTATTTTGAAATCAAAATAATTTAAAATTAAAACACAATCTAGGAATTGTCACATTGAAATGATAGGATTTTGTCTTTAAATATTTTCAACATCTTTATTATATCTACGTATAATATATTTACGACAGCTAAATAACACTTAAAATAAAGTTCCATCAATAAATTTAAATATAACTTTTATATTTTCACCACGATCATATTTAGGCTTATTTTTATTTAGCCCGACGTTTGAACAGAGATGCACCTGTCGTAGTCACGGAATGACTGATGGCTTAAAGTCGATTTTAAAATGAAAATAACATAACATACATTACGAAATTTTAATCTGTTCCAACTAATCCAATACTTTGACAATACTTCAGAGTACTATACTTGAACAATTTAGATCATTCAATCCTAAGGACTTAGGTGCCACTGATAATTAGGTTTAATCTTTTTTTTTATGTATGTTGTATTTATGTTGGCCCTACTGGCCTTAACAGCGTCACCGGACTTTCGGGCGAGTACTAATGTCCTCAGCTGAGGTTGGGCGCTGAGCTCGGATTTAAAGTTCGTCCTGAGGGTGTCTACTATGAGATCGCACCTTGGCTCAGAATGAAGTCAGAACGTTTCATCATGAAAATTCATAACATTAAATACAATAGTTTACGAATCTTGCCATCGCGAAGTAGAAATTTATATAATTTGACATAACGCCATCTAGTAACTGTAAGCTACGTTAATTACCGGTACAATACTAATGTTTGTCTAAAGACTAAACGATCTAGTAAGCTCGATGTAGAAATGAATGAATGCGTCATCGAGTATAGAACGACACAACTTGGATATAGCATCGGCAAATTCAATAAAACCGATTACGATTTATACAACTAAAACAAATAGCTCCCTATCGCGCTATTCGACGCTGTTCGTCGCTATAGATTCTCGCGTCAGTTCAACTTTAGTTCAAGCAAGTGTATCATGTAAACCGAGGTCAAATTGAAGAATATATTAGGTTAGTTTTTGTAAAGATTATCTTCAATGAAGAAATAAGAATTGATAATTTAGGATAGCGTACTTAATTCGAATGTGATCGATTTTACGCATATTGCCGATGCTACATCTAAGTTGTGTCGTACTATACCTAGAATATAACACGTGTCTCAAGATCTGTTTCGATGACGTTTTTGACGAGTATATTCTATAGATACAGGATACAGTACAAGCGTCGGTAATGATACACCGATTGATAACAATAGGATTTATTCGGTCACTGGACGGCTACGTCGGACTTGATCCTTTGTGGCGGGAAAGCTGACAGAGGATCATGCTATTGTTGATTGTATTTGATATCATCCATGAAGCCGTAGAAACTCGACGGTACAGGATCGACAGGTTATTTGAAGATCGTGGCATTGCAGAATTGATTTTAATTGGTTCTAGCTACGAATATAACTGTGCAGCCTTCCACTGCTCTGATACTATATATATGTACGTCAGTGATTTTCAACTGTGATGTTTCGTTAGTCGTATTATATTGTCCAATTAAAATTTCCCAAAATTAATTGTACTTTGTCATCATCATTTCAATGAACCCTTACCATCCTTACTAATTTTAGAAAGGCGACAGTTTGTATTTATGCACATTTGTTAATTTTTATGCAAATACTACTAAATTAACTTATTGAAATTTTAAACTCATGTAACGCGTCTAAAAACCTACCTCTAAAACACGATCGAACCCGCGGGCACAAAATACTTCAAAATCAATACAAAAATGTACCTACCTTTCACAATATCTATTACATACATAAGCAATCTCCAATTAGGCACGACGCGTTCTATCTATCGAAACATCAAAGCAATAGAACAAATAGAAATAAAGAAAAATAAAAATTCCAGTTTCGTATTAACAATAACATAATCATTTGACGATAGACGATAGCGCGTTAGTTTTTAAATGGGTCTCGATATACCGGATTTCATTTGGGTCAGTATTGTTCGGACTCCTATTATTGTTTGCGGACAACGAGGACTCATTGTTCTCTCGTAATCTAAACGGTATACGTAATCGAAATGTAATAGCTTTGATACGAATATAGCCAATTCCACTGGCTTCATACCCTTGATTATATACACGATATAAGACTGCTATTAATATTAGAAATGGAAAATTTTGTAATTTTCGATAATCATGCAAAGACTGGATGGATTTGGGTGAAAATGGAAATAGAGAAAGATTTAGATAGCCCATGTAAGGTTGAATACATAGATTACCTAATGCCTTAAATAATATAAAAATAAAATAAATAAATATGAGACAACATCACATACATTACTCTGATCCCAATGTAAGTAACTTAAAAACTGTTAAGTCACGGGCTGAAGCTAGTATATCACATTTGGTGTCTCCTTTAAATCCAATGGCACTATATTTAAAGCCAATAATTTAACATTATATGCATTTTTAAGTTACTAATAGAATATGACCAATATATGAGTCGTTATAGCCTGTTAAGCCGCGGGCTGAAACTAGTATATTACATTAAGTATCTTCTTTAAATCCAATTGTACTATATTTCGTGGTCAATAATTTAACAATCCATTAATTTTCAACTTATTAATAGAATATGACCAATAGCTGTATCTCACAAATCGATCATATGACAAAATCGGAAAACAACCATTTTAATAACACAAAGATTAAAATAACAATTCTTATCATAGAAGAAATAGACGACGATAAAAAAACCGTCGAACACGAATAAATAGATACAGCTAATACCTTCAAATGTGATTGGAGGTGTATCGAAGACATCAATACTATCGTATCGAACAAAACCACATCGGATAGAGTGATTATTCCGGCGGAATTTATGGCCTCCCGACCAATCCCTACCATATTAACAATGGACGTCATTTAGTGAACGTTGGAATCGATATTAAAAGACGTGGGAATATTTATTCTCACCTCTTTTTTTAGGAACCGTGTATAATGGAAACTGACGTATTAAATGTACATAACGTTATCGATAAAGTCACTGTCATTAATTAATTAATACTGTTGCTTTAAAAGTGTGACTGTCAGTTTCTCCGTTCTCTCTTTAGTTACGGAACAAATAATTGACTTGATTGGTACTGTCTAATACTCGCCGCAACAGTCGCCCGCAGCTTTGCTTGTTAGGGTGTTGGTTGTGATGTCCCAGACAAAAAAGTAGTCCTTTATTGGAGTTCAAGTTTCCTTCATACCAAATTTCATCCAAATCGGTCTAGCGGTTTGGTCGTGAAAGAGTGAGAGACAGATAGAGTTACTTACACATTTATAATATTATAAATATAGATAATACAAAATAAATTCTTAAATTGAAAACTTGTTTTGGAATATGCATTGCATTTCGAAGCAGGTTTTAGTGTATCATAGTATTATTATATAAGCAGATAATATTACGGTATTCGCAATAGCAGTCTGTGCATAGAAAATTTCCAATATTATTAACGTGCCGCGGAAAACACGCAAAACGAATAATGGCCTGCTATATTTCGGATCGTATTTGTTGTCAGTCCATCCGTCCATCCGTCTTCCGTCTCTGAGCCGGACACTCGGATTATCATCAATATAAATCTATTATTTTTATGGTATAGTTTGGCGGACGAGCATATGGGCCACCTGATGGTAAGTAGTCACCATCAACCATAGACAATGACGCTGTAAGAAATATTAACTATTCCTTACATCGTCAATGTGCCACCAACCTTGGGAACTAAGATGTTATGCCCTTTGTGCTTGTAGTTACACTGGCTCACTCACCCTTCAAACCGGAACACAACTATACTGACTACTGTTATTTGGCGGTAGAATAGCTGGTGAGTGCGTGGTACCTACCCAGACGTGCTTTCACAAAGTCCTAAACTTAAAAGAGTAAAGCGTTTAATATTATATTTTGGTCAGTTCATGTTCTGATATCAGCAACCGTTGATCTTAGTAATCATTCTTCTTTTATTTCTTGTGCAGAACCACTCAAATCCGCCAATTTATCATCATAACCGTATCATTAAACATAACAATAAATTTGATCCAATTTAATCCACAACCTCTCTCAGACCTTATTAAGCACCTAACACAAGAAACGAAAAAGAAAACAAACGAACAAACAGAGAAAAAAAAGACTCGATCGTAAATCGATGGACGATGTGGGGCATAATATTTGCAAATTGCGACTGTGTAGTGTGTACCGGCGTCCCTTAAACTTTTTCTTCCAAACTCGTTCGTAAGAGATAAATTACAATGAGATATTTTCGACGGGAGTGAAATAAATTTTAAGGCTTGACATTTACTTTTAGGGTTAGAACGAAATACGAGTGATAAAACTCGGGTTTTGACCGTCATTGAATTCGTTTAGCCGAGATGGCCCAGTTGTTAGAATACGTGGATCTTAACCGATGATCGCGGGTTCAAACCACAGAAATCACGCGCTTAATTTGTGTTTATAATTCATCTCGTGCTCCGCGGTGAAGGAAAACATCGTGAGGTAACCTACTTGTGTCTAATTTTATCAAAATTCTGCCACATGTGTATTCCACCAACCCACATTGTAACAGCGTAGTGCAATATGTTTCGAACCTCCGGTTCAAAGGGAGAGAAGGCATTGGCCCAGCAGTGGGGAATTTACAGCTCGGCGTCCTTTTCAAAAAAATAACATATTTTCGACGTGATAAATTATCGTTTCGTCTGGTCGATCCGACTCATGTTTTATGGATTTATTATATTTATAAAACAGAGTTTTTACTGCGGACTGTGCGATTATTACATTTCACGTTTTCCTTCAGGTAATGTGGTGTTAAATTATATTTTTATACCTTGTTAAATTAATGTCAGTGATATAATTTTTATTCCGTACTAGCAACTCGACCCGGCTTCACACGGCTGCAATGCTGATATTAAATATAGTAGATAATGTTTTGATATATCATGTTCACGTATTATATACAAAAACCTTCCTCTCGAATCACTCTATCTATTAAAAAAAAACTGCATCAAAATCCCTTGAGTAATTCTAAAGTTCTAATCATACATATGGACAGACAACGGTAAGCGACTTTATTTTATAAGAGTATTATGTAATGTTGATTATCATAACTGAAAACTGCCAATATTCGTAATTTAAAAATCTTACTTATAAACGATATATGATGTAAATCTGTAATTAAAAGAGTGAAGTGAAGTGAAGTCAAGAATCTTACTGTATCAGACAACCAGCCACTGAACCTATAGTGTTAAACCAGAATATTATCAGTAATGGAACGATTATTTCGGAAACACTTGAAGGCAATTACTAACGAAATCCTACTTACTTGTTCGGCCATTAAAACACTACCGGTTAAACAACAAGTATATTCAATTAACCACAACAAGACCCCGGTAATAAGATGATCGCCACGTCAGATGACATCACTCGAATCGGGAACACACAGGTTATTAGAAATGGCATCGACCAATGACTTATAACATGTTCGAGAAATTAGCTATTTATACTTATGACTTATTAATATTGTGACAAAGTTACACAGTTATAATCAACTTTGCTGTTACTTACATCCTTGTTTCAATGCGAATTGATATGAACCAATTGAATCAGCTAGTGATAACTCTTGAAATTTTTCGTAAGTCAATATTAATAATATTGTCTAAATCAAATCAAATCAAATCAAAATAAATTTTATTAAGGTGGGCTATTACAAGCACTCTTGAATCGTCATTTAACAATTAAGTGAAGCTACCACCGGTTCTGAAAGTAGATTCTACCGAGAAGAACCAACTAGAAACTCAGTAGTTACTCTTTTTCAACATTTAAAGGAGAAAGTAGAGCTATTTATATAATACTTATTAATACTGTGACAAAGTTACATAGTTATATTCAATTTTGATGTTACTTACATCCTTGTTTTAACGCCAATTTATATGAACGTGGGGTTTGAATAAATTCATTGAATGAGATTTTCATTAGAGTTGAACATTTTCGTAAGTCAGGATTAATAATATGTTTTATAGTTCAGAATTATTAATACGATTGTATAAAATTATTCCTGATTAACATAAATTAATAAAACAAACGATGTTAGTTTAATTCAGTGTAACGTGACGATTCTAAAGTGTTCTAATAAAACTATTATTATTATTTAAAAAAGAGTTTATACATGACATTTGTTGCAATGCCGCTTTTTTATATTTTGTATGGATAATATACAATTATATTTAAAAACATATATTTCATGTTAAACATATCAATATCAAATTTACTGTTCTGAGACTAACGATAAAACAGCCGAGACCCCTTAATACACAAAAGTGTTATGTTTTCACGCGATTTTAATATTTATTACGTTCAATTAAATGTCAGTATACGCTGGCAATGTTACAGAGGTTTAACTATCGCGTGTTTTTGTAATTAGCAAGGATAACGATAACAAAATGAGTAAACGTATATTTAAAAAATATCTGTGTGTATAATTATAATTCAATTTAATGTTTTATCATCGAGTGTATTTTTAAGTCTGGCAACATATTATTATCATATATATATTTTAAAATTGGAATATTATTAAAGCATTGGCAAATAGGTATTTGCTAATGCCGTAATAATGTACCAATTTTATTCTCCAGCTTAATGGTTGGCTTGTTTTAAAAACGCAAAAAGCCTGAGAACTTCAGGCCCCCTTCTAATGGCGACAGCGCCCTAAGCAAGGCTCAGCGTTACAGGCGGCACCCTTCGGTTGCGCGTTTTCTGAGCCCTTAAGTGGCCTCCCAACACCTTACTTGATTATTTTAACTCGCCTCCCTACTCGGTATCGCTTTAGAGGCCATTCGGGCCAATATCAATATACAGTCTGGAAAAAAGGACACAGTTTGGGGAAATTAATTATTCCTTACATAAAACCAATGCACCAATAATCATGAGAGCTAACATGTAATATCCCTTATCCCTGCAATAACACTGGCTCAATCGCCCTTAAAATCGGAACACAACCATACTGATTGGCGGTAGAATATCTGATGAGTGTAGGTAGACAACTCAGACTTACCACTAAGTAGATAAATATGATATGACGACCTCCGTGATCGACTGGTGTGTACACCGGTTTTCATGAGTAAGCCACTCCGAGGTCCCGGGTTCGATTCCTGGCCAAGTCAATGTAGATTATCATTAGTTTTCTATGTTGTCTTGAGTCTGGGTGTTTGTGGTACCGTCGTTACTTCTGATTTTCCATAACACTGCTTTAGCTACTTACATAGGGATCAGAGTAATATATGTGATATATTTATTATATCTCATATTTATTTATTATTTATTTATATAGTTATATGAATCATTGATCACAATGTTGGCTCTTAACTACTCTGCCGTACAGAAATTACAATGGTTCAAAAAAATATATAGAGCTAGGTGTAGAGTAGGTAACACGCAAAACAAACTCACTCTTCAATTTTAATATGTTACTATGTTTATAAGTAATAAGGATACAAGATCAGATATTGTAATATTAAAAACAAGCTTCAAACATACAAAATGGTATATATAAATACCATGTCATTTAATGACATCGAATTATCCGGGAAGGAAACTATTGGCAGAGCGAGACAAAATATAATCGAATAACCAATGCTATTCAAGACTACTCATACAAATATAATTTGCATAAATTGCAGCATCAAATTTCATATCGAGACGTTTTAACAAAATACCAATAGAAATATTGAATTTTTTATCGCCTCAATTCCAATAACGAATTCCTAAAAGGATCTCTAAAGCCTATAAAGATTGTTGGTATCGATTTTAAGTGTCGATTCGATATCTCGATGTGAAATCAACTATCGTTGGTCCGAGTCGAGGTCCTCGCCCCGGCATTACCGAAGCTTGTATTGATTTTAAAAATAAAAACGTAATTACCTAATCACCGATTTTATCTGTACTCCGACCGAAACAAATCGAATAAATGTGTGGCTGTGTTTTGTCGATTACTCTCGCATGAAAATAATTGTGTGATTTTAGTTTTCACTTTTTTAATAACTCTATGTTCTTTAATAATTATCAAAAGTAAAAAAAACAAGTATTCCGGCGTAACGAATTGAAATTCGAAAACGAGCAACTCTCTCGAATAAGGGCAATCGATATTTCGTTCATAGTTGTGAATAGGGCTTTCTAAATTAGAGGCCTACGTAATAATTTAGTTCATATTTTTTTATATATATACATATATACTATATCTTGATTGGCGTGAGGCGTATTCTTTATTCAAATATAATTAATTCAATGTTTTAAAATTTCTTCCAAAAGTTATGATACATCTATTTCTTTGATATATGAATATAAAATGTTTTTCAAGAAATTTAATCAATTATTTTTCACTGACAACAATAACACATTTCCTTCAATTAATGTGGCGTAAATGAGTCTAGGATGAGATAGTTTATGTAAATAAAACCGGTTATATAATCGGTAAACAATTAACGCGCCTGCTCGGGAATCGATCATGAAGCTATCGACAAGTTTAACATAAATAATGACGGTATATTTACCGAGAACATGTTGAAACACGTAATCGTTACAATGGCACTGTCACGACTTCAAATTTACATGCATCACTAATTAATTAAGACGAGATAATCGAAATGCATTTAAATAATCGTTGCGAATTTGTTTTGCTTGAGTTTCATACATATCATCATCATCATCCTCCTGCCCTTTTCCCAATTTTATTTGGGGTCGGCGCAGCATGTCTTCTCCTTCCATACTTCTCAGTCAGACGTCATCTCACAAGTAACATTCTTTCTAACCATATCGTCTTTCACACAGTCCATCCATCGTTTTCTTGGTCGTCCTCTACTTCTATATCCATCCACATTCATACTCAAGGCCTTCCTTACAATATGTTGAGTTTCATACATATGTTAATAAAAGATCGATTTTCGAATTTATCGATAATGCAACCCAATTAACTTGTACCTATATATAACGTACGTATATTTGCATAGGTAATTTCAAAACATATAATAAAAAAATTTAACCCGCAGCTAATGGAAGATGTTGTTCATTGACTTGTGCAATAGTGGATATGCCTTTTGAATTCTCAAATTACAATACAAATTGTCATATACGACACAAGCTGGTGATGATGTTGGTGTCATATTACATATTCAATTTATTTGGAATTGGAATAAATATTGGAATTAAACTGAAATTTTATATTTAATTCTAGTCTAGTCCCATCAAAATCGGTTCAACTGTTCGAGAGATTAGCTGAAACAGACAACAATTGTAAAAAATATTATTATATATGCATTTAGTAAGAAACCGTAATTTCAATATGTCAAATAGACACTCCAATTTTATTATATGTATAGGATAAACGCTTAATAAAACTTTGAAATAGGCTTTCAAATAATTTAAAACGTAACACTTTATTTGAAAACAACAATTTAATGTGGTGTGAAAATGCTCGAGTGGGTAAAAAGTTCGTGCCGACACAACAACGGCCGCTAATGCGAATGGTTTGAAGACTTTTTCAACTAGTATTAGTCATTTTAAACAATAAAACGATACTTTTTTAAAAATACGGTATTTAAAATCATTTGTAAAAGATACATTTGATGTGAAAAAATCAGGAAAATATATACTTTTTCTAGTCGCAGATTTATTATTCGACTTTTACATTCAAACTTAAATCACAATTGTTATCATAGTAATATGTTTAACAAGAAGGGTAAGTCAGTACCATTTTATTATCTGTGTTCTAATTTCTCATTTATATCAAAATAATATTATATACAATTTTCAATAACAACAATATTTTCAAATAACATCACAAGAAATACAACCGTGAGACTAAAGTGACATATGAACTGATGACCACGTCTTTGCCGAGACTATTAATCTAGACAGTCTATACTTGATTAATATTTATATTGAATAAAGTTTAAAAGACAATCCGCACGGTTCAATTATATCTAGTCATTTGTTTTTTTTTTCTTATTTTCAGGAATAAATAATAGGACGCTTGCTTGTGAGATCGACATCGAATATGCTACTTTTTACATCGCTGACCGGTACGTCAACGTTTCCGCTATTGCCGTTAAATACGTTAAGTAAAGTAAAGTAACAATCTGTACATTTCCCACTGCTGAGATAAGGCCTCCACTTCCATTAAGGAGAGGGTTTGGAACATAATCCACCACGCTGTTCCAATGCGGGTTTGTGGAATGCACATGTGGCGGAATTTCGATGAAATTAGACACATATAGGTTTCCACACGATGTTTTCCTTCACCGCCGAGCACGATATGAATTATAAACACAAATTAATCATATATATATAGCGGTGCTTGCCTGGATTTTAACCCGCAATCATCGGTTAAGATGCACGCGTTCTAACCACTAGGCCATATCAGCTAAATACGTTAAATGATTCCAAATTGTCCGAAAGATTCTAAACGAATACAAATCTGTTAATAAAAAGATATGTTTTCTGTTTCATAACCCTTACATAGTATATCATTCAGCTGTATGTAATTTACTGTAATTTGTATCAACGTACAAATCAATTTTGCACTTAAATAAAAAAAAAAATATGTCTCAAATATTGAAAGCCCATCAAATGTCTTATATACGATCGTTAAGAAGCGACATGGCGGCGACAAGGTCCATAGTTGGAAAGCGCCATAACATTGTCTAGCATAATTTTTATAGACGCCGTGGGAATGGTACTCAAACATAAAATGTGATGTCATTGGGAGTACCGATAGCAATAACATGAACGATCGATTGAGGAGACGCGTTTTTATTTATCTTATCTATAATAAGCGTGACTTTATAAATTTCTTCGTATTTACTTAGCGTTATTTCTTGCAATTTTTTTAACAAATCTAATTTTCATTCTTTTGCTGACCGTTTATTTCATTCGATCATTTATATGTATGAAATTTATATATATAAAACATTACTTCATATTACATCAGCCTTCTGCCAGTGAAAGTCTCCTCAAAATCGGTCCAGCTGTTCCAAAAATTAGAAGCAACAAACAGACAGACAGACAAAAATTGGACGAAATAAAATATTTTAGTGCGTGTACCATGTATGCATATAAATATGAATAGATTATTATTGGCACTTGCGTTAATCTTTCTGTCATCGTTCTTGTCGTAGTCACCAACGTACGATAGACGAGGACGCTTAGAGGTATTGCAATGCTTATCCAGATAAAAATAAATATTAAACTTGTCATTCATCACATAATGCTAACTGTTTTCTAATCAGAGCTTGTCGCGAATATAATAAGCATTTTGGGAACATTGATATATTTCATTTATCTTTAATTAAATTTAAAGATAAAATTTGTAACCTTCTTAAATTAACTTAACTATATACTTTTAATATTGTCAAATAATTTTTTATTTTTCTTATTGTGTTAAAATATTTGAGTGCATTATATGTTTTATCAATCGGTGGAAACTTCGCTGGATAATGTGATATCTAAACTGTATTATGTAATTTGATTATATGTTATATCTGTTTGTTTCCCAAATATTAAATAAATAAATAAATAAATAAATAAATAAACAATTGAGACTTCCTCACCATATTCTAGGTTACCTAACCTAACCAATCACTCATTATTTACCACCGAGCAGCGAAACTTCGTATGTAATTGGTGATTTAAGGAATGGCTACAGTTTTGTTCAGTGGTGATCATGAAAGAATCAAACTTTACAGCCATTTTTTTGGAGTCGTGCTAAACTCGTCTCTCCAACTGTCATAGACACATAAGTTCACACTAATATATCGCAACAATTCAACAACGATTGATAAGGCTGTAAGAATATCGCATAGACTTATTTTGTCCGTCTGGGAATTTGTCGTCCAATAGCATTTCTTAGTATAGACGTACGAGTGAGCGAGCATAATTATAGGCATAGACATAACTCAGATAACATGGTAACTGCATCGCTTGGCCTATTTTTGTCTAACCAACAATAGAATCAGTAGTCATTTTATTGTGAGAAACGGCTCTCGAGAGATTTATTTATTTTATTCTGCATCTATGCAAGTAAATGTAACAGCTAGCAAATGTCACCATAGAGACTAGCAGGTTCTTATCCTGATGCGATTCTTCAACGCAGCTGATAAATTCATATATGGCAAAAAAATGACGAGCTGAGATTGTCCAGTGGTTAGAACACGTGCATCTTAACCGATGATTGCGAGTTCAAACCCAGGCAATCACCGCTATGTATATATGTGTTTATAATTCATCTCGTGCTCAGCGGTGGAGGAAAACATCGTGAGGAATCCTGCCTGTGTCTAATTTCATCGAAATTCTGCCACATGTGCATTCCATCAACCCGCATTGGAACAGCGTGGTGGAATATATCAAAACCTTCTCTTTAATGTAAGAGGAGGCCTTATCCCAGCAGGGGGAAATTTACAGGCTGTTACTTACTTACTTTACTAAAAAAATGACTCAAGATTTCCTTTACTGATGAAAGAAATCAATCTCCATTCATAAATTTATTTCTCTGTGTGTCAATTACGTCGAAGCTACTAAATGGGCAGTAAAAACTATGACCAATCAAGGCGATATCATCCGTAGACGAAAAACCAGAAAATATTGTAGGGGTTGTGTGAATATAGGACTTCCAGATTACGCCTTGTAAGTGCCCGAAATCATGTTCAAACAAAAATGCCATAACGTGATCTGTCAAACACAGTCGATTTCACGGAGACCAAAGCGTATTTCCATTCACAGTACTCTAAAAAAAAAATCTTTTATATTGTTTATTTCTTTGTGCGTCAATCGCGTTTAAGACGGTTATAGGCGATTATTTTTTTTCAATTCTATTGATCCGTATCCCTTTTTTTCGATAGTTATAAACATAAATAGAGCACGTGGAAACAAAATGCTGTTCATTCGGCCTTGAACTGGTCATCTCCGGTTAAATCCACTTCTTCGATATATCTTCTGATCATATCAAATAAATTCAAATTTATTTTATACCAGTAAACTTTACAATAAAGCATTTTTGAGTCATCATTTTTCGTTTAATTTCATCTGTATGACATTTCTACTAACAGTTTCGGAAAAGAAGTCTCTAACTAGAATAATTGGCAAGAAACTCTTATCGAATTCACAATTATTGTTCAATCAGTCCTGTGATGAAACCCGAACCTAAATTGAGCCTTTCTGGTAAGTATTAATTAATTAATAACAAAATTATTTTATCTATGTTTTGAGTGTGACCACTTTGTCAATCGTCGTGAAGTAACAAAAATCTATACATCTTAATTTTAGCATCTATTGAGCGGAGATGGCCCAGTGGTTTGAACACGTACATCTTAACCGATGATTTCGGGTTCAAACCCAGGCAAGCACCACTATATATATATGCTTAATTTGTGTTTATAATTCATCTCGTTCTCGGCGGTGAAGGAAAACGTCGTGAGGAAACCTGCTTTTGTCTAATTTCGTTGAAATTCTGCCACATGTGCATTCCACCAACGCGCATTGGAACAGCGTGGTGGAATATGTTTTGAACCTCCTATTCAAGGGGACAGGAGGCATTAGCCCAACAGTGGGAAATTTACAGGCTGTTACTTTACTCTTTACTTTAGCATATATTATATTCAGCACTACGCCAGACCATGTAAGAGCAGGGTTTAGGTGTATAGCTCAGCAATAATAAATCAGTACATCGTAAATTATTACTCAAATAGGACCAATAATTTGATTATCATAATAATACTCCTTGTTGGTTTAAATGAATCGTGATCAATGTACTGTATCCGCGGAACCATCTCGCTATTAATGGCATATGACGTCATCATAAGTAGTCAAGTGATTATAAAGTCAACATTATTTACATATTTGCAATAAAGTTTATGCATCAACTGATTTAGAGTATTTATTATAGTCATTTCCTTTGTTCATTTCAATAAGTAGTAATAATAAAATGAAACTTGTTAAGTTCATGTTTTAATGACTATTTATAGGTAATTCCAATATTTACATTTTTTATGGTATAGGTTGGCGGACGAGCATATGGGGTACCTAATGGTAAGTGGTCACCATCACCCATAGACAATGACGCTGAAAGAAATATTAACTATTCCTTACATCGTCAATATGCCACCAACCTTGGGAACTAAGATGTTATGTCCCTTGTGCCTGTAGTTACACTGGCTCACTCACACTTCAAATCGGAACACAACAATACTGAGTACTGTTATTTGGCGGTTATATTGGCGGTAGAATAACTGATGAGTGGGTGGTACCAACCCAGGTGGGCTTGCACAAAGCCCTACCACCGAATAATTCATCATTTTGTTATGTTCACTAACACAAAAAACGTCTGAAAAAAATCACTGTGACGAAATACCCTCATTATTGGGATGAAAATATTCGTGTTCGAGAGTACGAGAGTATTCATACAAATATTTCTCAATTTGAAACGTGATTGGACGGTTTTGAGTGCCCTCGTACGTTCAGACACTCGACTCTTCGACAATGTTTTATATAAGTAGAGCAATTATTATTATTTTTTCGCTCAGTATTATATTGAAAGATTACTACACAAGGGAAAAGAAAATATACTATACTAGCTATCTATATTAGATAGCTACTTAATAGCTATCTATTTTAGCTTCAAACGGTAACAATAGTTACTATATACTTTATTTATAGAAAAGACCAAACATAAAAAGAAAAAAAAAATATTTTTTTCCAGCTAGGAAGGTTGATATTTTTTATCATTCTATTTATTTATGAAATCCACATTAAAACTGATTGAATAAAAATATGTAAATATACAGCTGTAGAGACAGGACTTGCTTTTATACTATGTAAAGATAACACAAGGACGAACCAACGACTTTGTACGATCACGTCTCACATATAGAAAAGTACATAATTAACCCTTCGGGTGCCTGGTGGGCCTGACAGACCCGTCACTTCAAAAAATCAACGATAACTTTTAAATCTTTGGAGCAAACCCGCTGCACTCCTGAATAGCTTTGCAATACAAACTAACGACTATTTTGACTACTCTCCCGCTGTCCACAATGTACACCCATCCGAACAACACGCATTTTGTGTGCGCTCGGGTCTCAGGGACCCGACCAGGCACGCGGCGTAACTTTTAATCTTTAAGCTGTTATTTTTGTTTTGGCTCTTTAATTTATATTGGTTGGTAAATTATTTGTGGAAAAAATATGAATACATTTATAATGGCTGGGCGATTAACAAATGATGAAATTCGCCAAGCTTTATAGAAAAAATTTGAAGAAAATGAAGATCAGGATGTAATTTTTGATGAAAGTGAATGTGAGTCAGACACATGATTCTGATGATGACAAGGAAGAAGTTAAAGTCTATAATGAACCAAATAACAGTGATATCATATACACAACCAAATGAAAGTGATTTATATGTCCCAGCCATTAAATTTTGGTCACAGATCAATATATAAAGATCTTGATCATTATTTCTTGATTCTCAACACTACTGGCATAAACGCAAAAGTTAGTAATATGTTAAACAATTCTGATACAATTACAACTAGAAGGAACTTAATAAAAAATGGGCTTCTGACTGGGTATTGACTGCTCCACATCAGACTAAACTACGTAATAGTTGAAAGAAGCAAAATCTTACAAATACTTTACGTAAGAGAATCAGCTCTCATTTAGGGGAACCCTCAGAGCCACCACCCAAAAGACATGATGCTGGTAGAAAAGGGTGTTGTTATGTATGTCGTAGCCAAAAAGATCGCAAGTCTAAATACATCAGTGTCTCTTGCACAAGTCATATTTGCTTGGAACACGCAATTTTCGTTTGCGAAAATTGTCAAATATATACTGATTAGTTATAAGCAATACCTTTGTTACTTTTAGATCAAAATATAATAGTTTGTAAGTTGATTAATTAGTGCCTTAAATTAATGTGAAGTCTGATTGTTGATCACAATTAAAAAGTTTAATATTGTTGATTTAAACATAAGTGTTTATTTTTTACGTAAAATTAGAGTCTTTTTAATTTTTTTGATGTTTCTTTGTAGAAGAACTTTAGTTTCATTTTATTTTTAATTCATATAACTAAATAGTTCTAAAATAAATATAAACACATTATTTGGCGTTCTGACTAATGAAATAAGTAAAAAACAAGCATTTTGTAACCGGGTCCTACAGACCCACCAGGCACGCCATGTAAGTTTTACCCACCAGGCACCCGAAGGGTTAATAATCATATTCCCTTTTTTTACTAATTAAACTATTAATAATAACGTCAAAACAACGATAAACGATGAGGGACTGCATAGCAAAACGTACAAAAACTAACACATTATAAAATAGGTTTTTATTCCTGACACTTGCATACAAAAACTCACATACAAACGCGGTCGACACCGCTTGCAGGAACTAGTACTTTATACACTACATAGTATATATATATATAACAAAGTCGCTTAATAAAAGCTTGTTAATCGTAAAGAAACAATTAATACACAATATTTCTCCAATTTGCGAAATCTTCTCATAAAATGCGCATCATATTTCACTTATTAAAAAAATCGGCACCGTTCCGTTCATCGATTTTCGATTGCAGAAGTTGACGGGTGACGCTGTCGATAGGAAAACTTTTTCGCCTTATTCTCTCCAATCGACTGAGGATTCATTTAGACAAGCGCAGATCGACAATTGTTACATGCACTTTGTAGCTCTCTACGACTTTTCATCGTTAATGGTGCAAGAGTTAGCTAAAAGATCATTATCACGGAGAAAAAATAGTTTTGAATTTGGAATTATTTGAATTGGAAAAAATAAATTTGAATTTGGAATGATAAATAATAAAACAATAGATAGACAAAGAACCTACGAACGTGTTATCAGACGAGCATGACCTCAAATTATGTATTATTGCTTCTTCTTCTTTACCATCGAAAGTAATTACTCTATCATTCCTTTTTCTTCATTGGCAGTTTTGTACCTGTACAAAAGACATAATTTCAACAATAACGGGACTTAATAAAGGTAAAAACAAATGGATTAATACGTAAAAAATTAAATAACATCTCCTTGCTTGATTTTAATTTTAAAAGAACTTTCTTTAAAAGAAATTATTATTAATGAAATAAATATTGAACAACATCATATACATTACTCTGATACCAATGTAAGTAGCTAAAGCACTTGTGTTATGGAAAATCAGAAGTAACGACGGTACCATAAACACCCAGTCCCAAGACAACATAGAAAACTAATGAACAATTTCTACATCGACTCAGCCGGGAATCGAACCTCGGAGTCGCGTACCCATGACAACCGGTGAACACACTACTCGACCACGAAGGTTGTAATAATGTTTTTTTAATTTTAATTAATCTGTTAAAAGAAAACGTTATTTTAAAATATTGATATGCTGGCTTATTTATAGTCCAGCTGTTAATGACACGAACGCGTCACGCGAGGAGTTGCGATGACTTTTATGTATTTTTTTGTACACAATTATAAGCTATATAACTCGCGCGCCACGTATTAAACGATGGCGGTATTACCCTAGAAAACTTCAATGAAATGTTAACAACAACTGTGCGAAGTTTTAATTCGTTTTTAACATGACGCCAGCGTGCGGTCTGCGGTTGTCAATACAGAGACGCATAATAATGATTATACCAATTATCTAATTATTATTATATAAAAGAGGAATACCGCTCAATGAGTCGAGATGACCCAGTGGTTAGAACACGTACATCTTAAATGATGATTGCGGGTTTAAACCCAGGCAAGCACCGCTGTTTCATGTGCTTAATTTGTCTTTATAATTCATCTCGTGCTCAGCGGTGAAGGAAAACATCGTGAGTGAAACCTGCATGTGACAAATTTTATAGAAATTCTGCCACATGTGAATATGTTCCAAACCTTCTCCTTAAAGGGAGAGGAGGCCTTTAGCCCAGCAGTGGGAATTTACAGGTTGTTGTTGAACCGCTCAATGATTAATCACTAAATTTCAGAAACCGTAACACCTACCGACTAAAAATTTGGCCATTATATTCCTTATAGGTAGTATAAGTAGACATCCACGAAGAATGGATTTTATGAAACTCAACCCCTAAGGGCGTAAAAACGTGGTTGGCAGTTTGTGTTTTACAAATTTCGTGCGAGTAAAGCTGCAGGTTCTTCTTGTATATTACATAAAAAAACTAGGAATAGTATTAGATGTAAAATCTTAAAATAATTTATATATTTATTAGCAATAAACTGAAAATCGAGATTGCACAATACGTAAAACCTGTATTTCCAGATGACCATTCGTGGATTTTATAAATTTAATTGTACAGTCGGGATAAGAAAAGGTTCGTCACCTTAAGATCTATTTTCGTGTGCTCAGAATGAGCGATAATCTGCTTAACCGATTGAGAATGTTATAAAGCGTCGCAATTATTTGATGTTTAGATTCAAAATGTACTAAGAGTTTAAGACTTGATAAAGTAATGAATACGAAAACTGACGGAGGTTTTTTTAACTCTGATTGTACATACTTTGACTCTATTACATTTAAGAAAAGGCATAAGTACTTCAATCTATCTACTTGCTTTTTATAT
Organism: Vanessa cardui; assembly: GCF_905220365.1. Lineage (NCBI taxonomy): Eukaryota > Metazoa > Arthropoda > Insecta > Lepidoptera > Nymphalidae > Vanessa > Vanessa cardui. The sequence continues at coordinate 2,658,911 of NC_061129.1, forward strand.
CTTGACGATTCAGGGGCGCTTACGGCCTACTTGAATAGTACTTTCATTTTTGATCGACTTCGTTGTACTGACTTAAATTTCGTTTAAATTCGGGTAAAGGGTACAGATACGATCTTTAAAATAATAAACTCTTACATAAATTAAAATATCATAACTCGACTTTAAATTATGGTGCACAAGATTATTGTTAAAGATTTTAACTTTAAACATACGTTATGTCGAGTTGCGCAATAATATGTATTTTTAGCGTAATCACTGTTCTCTTTTTATATATATATATACTTTAATTTATGTATCATAAATGTTTCTTTTATTATGAATGTGTGTTTCGCGTGTTCGTTCATTAAGAAGTCTGAAAGTTCTGTATGAAAATTAAAAGGAAATTATGATCAAATACTTTTGTCGTTAAGCATAGTAATAAGCGATCTTATTGCACTATAAATACATACACGTTTTTATGTGAATACGTATTGTAAAATATACATATGTAAAATAGTTGCTTAACCGAACAGGCATCAAAATATTCTTGACTCAAGTAGGCTTAAAAAAGCATTTTTGATTTGGAACTTTGCAGTGTGAAACTTAAAGCCAGCACCGCTTCTCAGAATCAGGTAGATTCTGACGAGAAGCTCAAGAAGCTTAATTGTTACTCTTTTCCAAGATTTGATATACAAAGCTGTATAAGTTATGATATGGATGGAAGAGGTTAGAAATAACAACTGCTATGTATACTTTTGGAAGAAACAGCATCATTACTAAGCTACACTAAAATAAAAAGGAAAAACATTATTTTTTATATCTGGAACTTTATCGCATTAGCTTACTTTTTGTCACGTAGTAAAACCTTCAGAATGGTACCTAAAGATAGGTTATATGAGATTCAGTAAAATCAATACGATGGCCACCTTACGTACCAAGGAGGCTTTGGTATCGTGTCGAAATAACGATTCCAAGGCCCCTCCCGTACTGTGCTCCGCTCTTGGCTCAGCGGAGCACTCTTCAGGGGGCGAGCTTAACTTAACCCCCCGCACTCCTCCGCATTAGCTAGCCACCAGACCAGCGAGGCCGTATCACATCGTAAAGTAAATAATATCCAACTATGGTAAAACTATTTTTACAACCGCTAGTAAAATGCAATATATTTAATCTATAGTGGCATAAATTTATCGTTTCCTTCGCTATTGACTTTTATATTTAAAAAAAAAAACATTAAAATAACACTTACTACTTGCATCTGTCTGGAAACGCCTTATTATACTTATGCAAGATTTAGTGACGTCATTAATTCATATCCGTTGCGTGATAGTAAGTAATTTTAAAATAAATATTCAAGGATATATACGCACAAATAATATATCATTTAGAAATATATCCGATTAAGTAACTCGACTCTAAGTATAATGACCACTGTGGTTTTCACGGTTTCTTTACTAATACGCGAACTATATATACAACTATATCTACTCATGTTATAAATATAAAAGCAGCTCTATATCTATATGTTTCTCTTTCACGCTAAAACTACTGAACCAAAATTGATGGAATTTGCGAAACAATCTTGAACTGGGAAGACACAGACTATTCCTTTATGTCGAACACTTTTCAATCAATATATAAAACGCGAGCGAAACCGCGGCCGGGAACTAGTTATTTATAAAAAAATATAATGGAACTTAAATAGATCGAAACATGTATAACGAACGGACAGACAGACTACGAAAAAAATCCTTAATACTCACCCATACTAATAATACAAATGCGAATCTAACTCTATCCGGATATATATATATCCGATAAGCTTTCACGGCTAAACAACTAATCTTAAAATTTTGCTGAAATTTAGTGTAAACCCAGCTTGAACAACAATTAATAACAGATTCTACGTTTTTATACATTAAACTTACAATAGGTCACTGCCTCCCCCCCCCCTCCCCAAAACAAAAGCAAAGAATAGTTATTACATAATTATGTCACACTTTCTCGGCCCATTTTTCCCGAGTGTCATTTATTTGTCATTCATTCATATTAACATAGATAGATATTTCTCTGCCAATTGATTAAAAATTTGACGACCTCCGTGGTCGAGTGGTGTGTACACCGATTTTCATGGGTACGCCAATCCGAGGTCCCGGGTTCGATTCCCAGCCGATTCGATGTAGATTATCATTAGTTTCTATGTTGTTTTGGGTGTTTGTGGTACCGTTGTTACGTCTGATTTTCCATAACACAAGTGCTTTAGCTACTTACATTGGGATCAGAGTAATGTATATTGTCTCATATTTATATAATTAATATATGTTAGTAAAATTAAAATAAAACCTTTAATTAGAATTTGTAAACATCGTTAAAAGTTCCATCCGGATTGAAATTATAGTATTCCGGAAATATGAAGCCATTTTAATATTATAAATGGCAAAAATAATTACATTAATGATAGTCATGGTCATAGGATTTATTTCATACATTCGGTGGCGTGCATCGACTACAAGTTACTGCGCTCTAATGATAATTACACTGTAACTAATGTAACCCTACGACTTCGTCTACTTATATTTATATATTAAGACATTATTTAAAATATAAATATAATGAAAGTTAATCTGACTAGGGGGTACTTTTTTATTTAAATTTCACCCCCAATAATAAGAGTTGAATTTAGAGAGATATTATAATCATCTCTTTAACTGTTGGGATTTTTAAACTATTCTTCGAAATCTAACCCCTGTAGATGCACCCATGGATAAGCTCCCTCAGGGGTAACACTTTGATTCGAAAAACAAAAATTGTACAAACATGTACAGTAATAAATTATGAATTGTTTGTGAAGTGTACATCATTATACATTTATATGTAGATTTATAATCTACTGTTAGGCATATGACATAGACAGAAACCTTTAAAAACAATTAACCCTTCCTTCCATAGTTAACTGACCTTGGGAACAGGGATGCTATGAAGGTGCAAGTTTACTACACTGGATTGCTCAACCTTCAAACCGGAACAGGGAAATATTGATGAATCTAACACCAAGGTTAGAACATATGATATCTAGGCAGATAGGCGCGCATAAAGCTCTACCAATTGGGTAAGTAGATATATACGAATATACTATATATCATATTTATGCTATAAATCAACACAAAGTCGTGATTAAAGACATAAATAAATCCAAGATAGTTTTTACGATCTATTGTTAATCAAGATAGAATTAATAGGTCCCAAAAAAATTAGGGCTGGCAAAACTATATTTATTGTTACATAAAGAACTTTCATAATATAAGTCGTAAAATTAAAATAAGAAATTATACTTAAAATATGTGTATGGAAATGTCTTTGATATAATTCGTTGTATAAATCAATAAGAAATATTCTCAATATAATTAAGTCTATGATAATACAACATCAATCTTGCCAGCCCTGTTAGAAACGTCAGAACAAAAGAAACACAACCTTTATAAAATATCCGTACGTGTATATCGTTACGTAAGCGATGTAAGGCTGCGTTCACATTTATATTAATTAGATCTTAAAAAGGATTTAATGGCTTATAATTAGTCATATTTATAAAGCATTAAAAAAACATTTTGTCTTGTGGCCTCATTTATTTTCAATATGTATTGCATTGTGAGTCATTAATTGTTAGATATGGATTTTGAATTAGAAGCAAGATTTACGTACTGGGTGGTACAGGAATACCTGGCTCTGGTCTGGGTTGGGGTGGCTTTGTCGATTATATTTAACACAGAAAGAAAAGGTCTCCTGATTGTAAATACTCATATACATTTTCAGTGGACTGCACACTGTCAATGCCAAAAGCCTTGAGTTCCATGTAATAAGGCTGGTGTAATTACACTGGCTCACTGACATTAAATTGCTGGTGGAGAGAGTGCTCAGCCTAAACAGAATCACAACGACCGTCAGTATAATTTGTTACGTTAAGTTAAAAAGTATAGTTAGTATTGTCTTACTATTGTTTAAGGTTGTAACAACAAATCAATGTGTTCCGGTTAAAACCGGTTTCGGGAACTCCTTATTCAATGCATACGTACTTGAAATATAGTTTATATTTGCGAATGTTTATAAAAAAAAAACATCCTAAAAATTGAAAAGGGAAATGCCAGCTCAACACAATAGTTGTTTTTGGTAAATTCAATGTTTACATCACTGACATTTGGATTCCGGGTTACATATAAATTTCCCGAAACCTTTTTTTCATGTAGATGAAATCTATTCGCTTTGTAAATACATTAAATAAACACAAGTCTGTCCCGGGCTTTACAATATAATCGTCGGTTGAATTTTTTCAACGGCATTACAATATCGAAAAGTACTGGAACGAATTTTGTATGAGAACGCGATCATTAACAGCTTTATAATTGAAAATCGATTTGAATAAATATTCCTCCTAATGTGCGTTAAGTTTTACTTAGACGAAAAAAAAAATCGGGCCACGTAATGGGTTTTGTATGAAAGGGTTTTTTTGGGCGCTGTATTGTTAATAATCTTCGATATTAAAGTCTATTGAGTCGACATTATCCTGCGTTTAGAACAGGCGTATCCGAATCCAAGGTCGGCGTTTTGAATACGGGGAAATACCACGGATTATAAGATAATAAGAGTTCCTCGAATATATGTCTAAATATAGCTTTTTATAATAATATATAGGTGCGAGTTTAAATTTAATAAAAAAAAAAGATTGTAGCCTAAGTTACTCCTCATTATATCAGTTAACTGGCAGTGAAAGTTCCGTCAAAATCGTTCCAGCCAGACAAAATTTGTAAAATATGTACCGTATATACATATGTATGAGTAAAAAAGGGCAATTTTAATATTACAAACAGACACTCCAATTTTATTATATGTATAGATTACAAAAACTTAGTTTCGAAAATAATTTGAGAGATCTTTGTATATCTAAATCGCATAAGCAATGAGCTTAGAGATTTGTTTTTAATAATAATAATTTTATTTTTAAATTTGGAACTCTTTTAAAACAGTTAATGCTAATGATAATAAATCACGCAAGGATTCCAGTCAGCCTGTAAAATTTCGAATGATTGATAGCTTAAACCCTGTGAAGGAAAATATAAAGCGTTGTTTTGGGGTAAAATATAAGTATTGTGAATCATTAAGAGAAATTAATGGCTTAAGGGGTTAGTATTAAATCTATCAACGTGATTCAAAGCTATACATTGAAAACGATTAAGATTCAAAATTGATTTTATTAAAAAAGCACCGGCTACGCAGGTATCACCACCGCCCATAGACAAAAGCACTGTAAGAAGTATTAAGCATTTGTTTTTTTGGTGATAACAACCTGATGGTAAGTGGTCACCATCGCCCATAGACAATGACGCTGGAAGAAATATTAACTATTCCTTACATCGTCAATGTGCCACCAAACTTGGGAACTAAGATGTTATGTCCATTGTGCCGGTAGTTACACTGGTTCACTCACGCTTCAGACCGGAACACAACAATACCGAGTTCTACCAAATGGCAGTAGAATATCTGTCGGGTGATGCCTATCTAGACGGGCTCCTCTACTAAGACTGAGACTACTCACTTTTCAGATATTCTTTCATCACACTACAATACAATATTGCTATTTTTGATCAGGAGTACCTATAAACCACAAGCATTTCGTATATACTTTTAACAATGTTACTATTTATTATCAAATGTTCTACATTCAATTAATAAATAAATACTCGAAGCTACAAAGAAAAAACGAAAGTGCGATGTGTGAAAGTGATTACTAAACCTTTAATGATATCTCGAAACCACGGATACATTCTCTATTCCAAGAAATAAAATTAAATATCATCAGGGATTAGACAAAAATCTCAACATTCCTTTCCAAGTCTCAGACAGAAATGCCTTTAATAAATCTGAATTTTATATTCAAATCAATTTTCCAAAGCGGGGCCTGCATCAATCAATGATAATAACGCGTTCATTATTCAGATAATCAATTTCAAGCTAAGACAGGAACACAGGCGATAACTCTATGCTCGGCAATCGGTAAAGCGTATCAAAATTAGCTTGATATCAAGTAAAAGATGCATGTTTCTGTCTCCAGCTTAACGTTGACTGTCCATCTAGTATGTTCATATAACTAGCTAAGTAGCACGCTTAGACTTTGTATTATGTGTTTAGTAAGGTTTAATGATTAAATATATTTTTAATCAATTATAGATCTATTTCACGAAGACGCGTCTTTTATCGTCAAATATTACTTTAGTGTGAGTGAATAAAGCTCGTGCTTACCTTGTGTGCGATGATTAAGAGTAAGGACAGCAAAAAAAATTTTGATGAAATTATTCATTAAAAAAGACCCGCCTCTTATCGTCAATTATTACTTTAGTGTGAGTGAATAATGCTCGTGATTACCTTACCAATATGTCTTAGTATGTGTGCGATGATGAAGAGTAAGGACAGCAAAAAAATTTGATGAAATTATTTATTACGAAAATATCAATTTGATATGTAGGGTTCTTTATGGAGTGAATAGACACGTAGTACGAGATGAAATGATTCTACGAACATTCTTAACTAGGCTACCTAGTTCCAAAGCCGGCTTTACATATTGGTTGCTCGTTGAAGGCGTGTACTAAGGTATATACAGCCTCTTTTGTCTAGCCTCGCTATAGTTCGTCGCTAGTCTAGCTAGATGAGTGCAGACGAGCGTTAATGTGCACGGTTCGTTTACTGTGTCAATTCTCGTGCGATAAACTTCCATCGCAATCGCGGAAAAAACGTGCTGAGCTGTAATTTTATGTGCAAACTGTAAATTTACCTTTCGTATTATGTTACCACGAAACAACTAAAAGTATAATAGTAACAGTGTAAATGTCCCCTTTATTGGTTATAGGAGGTGAAGTTTAGGAGCTTATTTCACCACGCTGCTCCCATCTGGGTTGGCGGATTCGCATATGTCAGAATTTCGTTGAAATTAGTCACCTCACGATTTTTTCCTTCATCGCCAAGTTCGAGATGAATTATAAACACACATTAAGCATTTAAAAATTCAGTGTTACACGTCTGAGTTTGAACCCGCAATCATCGGTTAAGATCTCCACCTTAAAAACCAAATGTCTATCCAAATCTAAATTTGAAAATTACGTCAGTTGTAATTAATAACTTGCTGTGAGACTGCATTGATATTCAGTCAAAACAATCTTATCGTATATAATGATAGATCGATACTGTAACTGTACGGATAAGCCACGCAATGAAATACTTATTAAAAATGAATAAACCTTTTTTTGACAGTACTAGCTCCTCGACCATGGTCAAAAACTATGTATGAGAACGTGTACGAAAATATACCTAACAAAATTATTAGATAATTAATTACTTTTAAACAAGGAGATCTTACTATAACAAACGTCTATATAACATTGTATATTTTTAGGATATTTAAAAAAAGGTGAAAGTAACTCTGTCTATCGTTCTTTCACGACCGAACCGCTGAACGGAATTTGATGAAATTTGGTACGAAGCAAACTTGAGATCCAAGAAAGGACATAGGCTACTTTTTTGAGTGAACATGACAACTAACACCCTAAACGCGAGTGCAGCCGCGGGCGACTACTAGTATTCATTGTAATACGAGGACCAAAACTGAACAGAATAATTACGTCACAGCTAAAAACATCAACTATTATAATTATTTAATACAGTGATAAAAGCCAAAGTGATGCAGTGTGACGGATAAAACTGCAAGTTCGGATTAAAATGGGAGTAGGGGGTGTATCCGGATTAAAATAAGGGAGAAGGGATTTGACCAGCACAGGGCGAATTCCAGTCTACTGCAAATAGACAGAAAAGATTTTAATGAATGAATGTCATGTAACTATGAATAATGTATATGTCTGTATTTAAAAAAGGAATTGTAATTTATTATTTTTGGATCTCGTTTACCTAAAGAGTTGTAAATAAATAGTTGTGTTAAAAAAGGTAAAGCCATAAACTATTAAATTTTCTGGTAATAATAAATTATAGAAAATAAAAAATAGCATCAAGGCCCTGTTAATTTCCCGCTGAAGCTTCCTCTCCCTTTGAGGAGAAGGAAAGGAGCACATTACACCACGCTGTTCCAATGCGGGTTGGTGGTAAATTATGATAATTTCTCTTTTTATAATTTACATATTACATTTTTACTTTGTATCCAATCTACATTACTATTAATAATTGTCAGAAAAAAAACAAAACTTACAAAGGAGAAACAAAAATGAATGCTTATATATGAAGAAACAATTTGCCTGTCAGTTCATTCAAGTATAATACAATAATTATAACAACAATGTATCGGCAAATATTCAATACATTTACACCATAGCGTTATGGTGCATGGGGCAGGTGCGGTCGAATCAGGTTATAACCGGTCGATTATCAAATAAATATCGTTTAAGCTGTTCCCGAGCTCGTCTGGTTAGGCGTTTTTATTGACGTGATAATTATGTGGAAGCGAATCGATTCTGAATTCCATATATAAAGTAGGCGATATTGTTTTATTTGTTAATATCAAATTTATTATGACGTACGATAAATAATTATACAGGTGATAAAAAGGCGTGTCAATAAGTATTCGATGATTTTCATTTATTTAGTGTTAGGACTTTGTGCAAGTCTAGATAGGTACCACTCTTTCGTGTGGTATTCTATTACCAAACAGAAATAGAAGATGTTCGTTACGTTTCGGTTTCAATGATAAGCAGGTAAACTAGTAAATCTAATACATAATATGTTTCCAAAGTAGATGGCGCTATGACGACGTGGGAAGTGATTCATATTTCCGATAGTCTATGGAGAAATGGGGACCACATATCACCAGGTAGACTACATATTTATAAGTCACTCAAATAATACTAAATACTTATAAGTCACTCAAATGCAAATTATTAAAGCATAATCCAATATTCAATTGATAGATAGTAGATATATAGTAGATAACAAAGTGGTCTTTGTGCATACGAAATCTCATCAAATTCGGTACAGTAATTTGGATAAGAGCAACACAAAAACACAGAAAAACAGACTTTATTTCACACATAAAATATTAGTATAGATTTAATCTTATTAAACTGCGGTTCAAGTGAATAAATTTCAACAACGTTCGAAATTTATATGACCAAGGATTTAATTTCAGGGAGCTTATGCAGGTGTAAAGAATAATAATACATGTACACTAAAAAGTAATGTTGCCATCAATTTAAATTTAATCTAAGTTTAACGCCATCCTCAGAAGAATTTATACATTATTATACTCGGTGTGGGTCTATTCGTCTTAACATCTTTTACGAAATAAACAACCATAACTTTTGCAATTAATTTGGAAACTGAAAAATGTTTGTATTTGAAAAAAGTAGTATAATCGATGTATATTAAAAACTTTTATACAATATTATTAGAATTATTTAAGGAAAATTTCAGTTCATGTTAAAGTAGAAAACAAGCAAAATTTAGTAGAGATGTACGAGTTGTAACCACTAGGCTTTCTGAGCTCCCACTTAAGTTTAAGTCTTAATTTCTCCTTTTTTATGGCATCGTCAAGCCTGGGGGCAATCACTTCATTTCTGGTAATAATTAATCTGTACTTTGCTAAATTTAAATTTGTACATATTATTTATATTCAAAATAGTAATACATACTTTTTTTTATGACAGCGGTACGCTATATTAGCAATGTCTGAAGTTTTAACCATTTACAAAACCGATGCACAACCACGTTAGAAAAGATGATTTTATGTCCCTTGTTCCTGTAGTTACACTGGCTCAACCATTTCATGGTATTAACTTGCACACACCCTACAGAATAAAAAAAAATCATTGCGTTTATATTTAATTTGATAGCGTTTTCAAATAAGAACTAAGATACTCACAACTAGATAATAGTGGGCTACTAACCCCATTAATACAGCTGTTATACACAGTCGGTACAGGTAAGTAATAACAGAAATCCCAACGTCACGGAGGCGTTACACAATGATATTGCATATCGACGATACAAGTACGGCAATCGACCGAACAGGATTTACGGGTGGTAAGTTGGTAATAAATAGTTTTTTGCCGCGACAGGGACAATGAGCGTTCAATAAGTATACATACTCGTTTCGACGCATTTAAACTCCGGTTTAAGCCATACCGAGTTTGTATTGAAATCTTTTTTTCGGCAGTTTCGACATTATACTTTCGATATGGTTTTTAGTTACTGGTCGATCTTGTGTCATTCTGTCTGCGTTGATTAATTATACGTCTCTTAAAAATTCATAGCTTTTTGCATCTCCCAGTTTAAAGGCGATCTCCATGGTCGAGTGTGTACATCGGTTTTCGTGGGTACGCCATTCCGATGTTCGATTCCCGGCCGAGTCGATGCAGAAAAATTTCATTACTTTTCTATTTTGTCTTGGGTTTTTGTGTTTTGTGGTACCATCGTTAAGTTGATTTTCATAACATAGAGCCTTAGCTACTTACATTGGAATCAGTGTAATGTATGTGATGTTGTCCAATATTTATAAAAAAAGTGCAATGTTTTTAAATCGTCGAACTCACAATAATCGATTATGATTCACGAGTTTTAACAACTGAGCAATTTCGTCTCTTTAGCGTACCAGTGTAATTACGAAAACGAAAATATAGCATTTTAATACTTTGATTGGTATCTACATTGTAAAGCTTAACACGTAGATCAGTAGTGAGAACTTTTTATTAGGTCTATAATTTATCAGTGTATATTTGTAACAAAAAAATGGACACACAAAAACCAGAGATATACGAAGATACAAGATTTATTACATAATTAAGAACTATTTATACAAACGAGATTAGGATATTAATATATCAACAATCGGATTACGAAACCACAGACGCTAACTTACATAAATTGACCACATCAATAAAATAAAAGTGTAAATAATGATCATTATTGACCAAGATTCAAATATTAAGTTACAAAAACTTACAGCATTGAAACTTTGATTGCATTGAGAGTATGAGTTAAATAAGTTACAACTTACGTATAGTAAGACACAACTTAGACGTAGCATTGGCAAATTCAATAAATATTAAATTTTAACAAAAAAAAACCGACGACAAAACAGTACTTTAAAACAAATAAATAGTTACTATATAAGTAATAAAAATAATTGCGTATTCAACACATTTTTTAGAATCCTATTTATCTATATTTTTTAGAAAAATATAGGACTACTTAAAAGTCGTTTTAAAATTTTATAATGTAGTTATAATTATTGGTAAATTTGGAACCGGTTTTAAAGTCGGTTGATAACACCGAAATAGCTCCATATCGCGCCATTTGACGCTATTCGTCGCTACAGATTCTCGCGTCAGTTCAACCCGAGAAAGCAAGTGCATCGACGTGTAAAATTGACAAGTACATTAGGTTATGTGATATTACAATTATTACGTATGTGTAAAGATCATATTTAAAGATCATAATTAATTCGGATGTGATCGGTTTTACGAATTCAGCCGATGCTACATTTGAGTTGTGTCTTACTATACGTAAGTAACGATACTCATTAGACATTACAATTGATACGTATAATAGAACCGCGCCGGTTGAGCCTCCATACGATTTATCATCGTATCTTATAATGAGTTCGCGAGTTAGCAAGGCAATACTTTGTAAGTAGCAACGGATGCAATTACTGCTTGAAAATTAGTTAGAATAGCCTGGGAGCAAATTTTGTATGTACAGTCAGTTTAAAACTTTAATTGAAGTCATAAAAACTTGAGATTTATTCTTGCGGAATCATGTATAGCTTTGGGATTTGATAATTTGGCTTTGTAATCATGGACGACTGTGTTTTGTTTTAATCCTTTATGAACATAATTATTAGTCATAGGAAATATTGTATATATTGTATATATTGTTGACAGTATGTTTGTGAAGGATGATATGGCTAGAAAGAATGTTATTTGTGAGATGACGTCAGATAGGGAAGTATGGAAGAAGACATGCTGAGCCGACCACAAGTATTAAATTGGGATAAGGGTAGGAGGAATTTACACTACCACCAAACAAAAATAGAAATGCAAAAAGAAACACCCTGAACTGAGAAGACCCGCCGAAAGAAACTCAGCGGGTTTTTTTTATATAATAAGTATATATATTATATATAATAGTATATGAATAGAAACAACCAGGAGGCAGTTGTTTCATTCCCAAGCCGTTTTTATAGTGTGACGATTAAAAATGTTTACACATAAAGTTATAAAAAAATCAGACGAGGTAATTTTATATGATCGAATTAGTGATGGCAAATTATTATCATTTGTGATAAATATATTTCAAAGAACATCGAGAGATCTTGATACCAAATTAAATGTCGTAAAAAATTAACAGCACTCAGAATTTAATTACGTATCATTACGTTTACTTTTTGCTCATGCAAAATTCGCGCAAAAAGTCGAGAGCGCGAATAAGTTAAATTAGGCAGAAAGTGAAGGAAATCATCGCGAGGAAACCTGCATGAATCATAGAAATTTTGCCACATGTGTATTACACCAAACCGAATTGGAACAGCGTGATGGAATTAGTTCCGAACCTCCTCCTCAAAGGAAAGGCCTTAGCGCAGCAGTAGGAAACAGGCTGTTTTTCTTTGTTGCTTTTGTTTATAGGCAGAAATCGACTAAGGATACAACATATATCATAGACCTGCATATCGAAACGAATACAAAGAACATTAAAATTATGATGCATGCGCGTGATATGAGCAAAAACACGACCGAGATGAACATTTTCATTTCAAGGTTGAAACAAAGAAATTTAAAATTATAATTCGAACTCATAAACCGCGAACGTAAAACATTCTTATCGCTTATAGCATCGTAAATTTTTATTATTAACGAACATAATTACGAATTTAATCAAGTCTAATTGAATTATATTAAAGAAATGTGATAATAAATCCCAATTAAAATGTATTAAACCTTATTTGGATAACACGAAACAGAATTCGTTTTTATTAAAAACAATAAGACAAAACTAACAAAAGAAATACAAGGCAATAAAGAACTTCATGATAATTACAATAAATTTGACTTACCAGTTATTAGGTCAGTTAATAGTACAGAAAAATTTAATGATAATCTTATTTTCATTACAAAAAATAAAGTAATGGATGTAATAGGTTATTTAAATTAAGAAACAAATGAAAATGTAGAAACGTTTACGTTTAAAGGAACAGTAAATTGAAACAGAGCAAGAAACAAATACGTTATCGCTGCGATACGACACCGATATGGGAACGAATTTACAACGTGAAATAACCATTACAAATAGACTCCTTCCATGCGAACAAACGTAAGCAATGTTGTACATTTTATTATATAAAGCGTTACTTTAAACATTAAGTTTAATTTCAAACATTCGGTGTCATAAATATGACCTTTAATTGTCGGTTTCCTGAATAACTCATTCAAACAAATAACTCAGCTAATAAATTATTCATATCGTGCTATGAACAATGTAAAAATATTTTGATGTTCTTTTTTTAAATTGTTATTCTTTATTATTTTTGTCACAAGCTTGTGATAATTTAATGAATTTATCTCAAATTTTTGTTGGTTCTCTGTGAGTGTAGAAATTAAAAAAAGAATGCAACTAACAATGTTTCTAATCACTAGAAGCTTCTATCACATGTAAACATATACGGAGTAAAGGCGAGGCAATAAAACCTTTAGCCAGCCAAACGTAAAGATAGCGACGGGTTATCTACTTAATGTGCTGTGGGTTCTGCATCAGAGTAATTTTTTTATGCTATTTCTTAGCAAAACAATGGACATGAAAACGTAAAGGAGAACCGAATGATATCACGATACAAAGACAAAGCTATTGGTACTAACAATGCAAAATTAATCCGTCTTATCGCAGAAACAAGACAAAAAATAATATTCATTTGTATTTGAACAAAACCTGTTGCTGATATCAATATGTTAGGAGGAGCAAAAAACACATCTATGGACTTGTAATGGCCTATTAGTGCGCCATTCGAGGATAAAAGTCTTTCTCATACAGTGAGACGTTGTAATAAATTTTGATAGCCTCAAAATAATGTTCCATGAATTCAATAATATATTTATCGCATTGCTTATTTCAACCATAAACAAAATACAGATTAAAAATAACAAAGCAACATTTCAAGAACGGCTAAGAAATACATTTTAGAATTTATTTTTATTTTCTGTCTTATATTATTTTTTTACTTAGTGCTGTTTAAGTACTACCCATTCCTCTGATATTCTAACGCCAAGCGGCAATATTTAGTACTGTCCCAGTTCCCGTTTGGAGCTGAATATGTCAGCGTAACTTTTACCTGAAGTAGGTTACCTGAAGGGATGGACATAATTCTCAAGATTAGTGACGTATTGGTCATGTAAGATAGGGTTAACATTTCAAAAGGTGCTAATGTTCCCTTACCGATGTCATAAAAATATATATATTATTTTGCCGATCATTACATAAATTATTGATTGAAATTAGGTGAAAATTTAATGGAGCTTGATATGGATTTGGATGTGTAATATTCAGCTAAGGTACACATGTTCTTCCACTGGCTGATCCTTTTCTAGAATAAGTATCACTTGAAGTTATTTAAACGTTATTTTCAATTCTCAATTAAATAAATAGTAATGATGAGCTGGTTCCAATTTATGTGATGTAAATCAATTGAATATTTTATTCCAAAATGTTAAAATCAGTTTTCAATGTACGATCCTGGATGCTAATATGCGTTCTATTTTACACGGCAATTGTTCATGACCTCAATCGACCGTACATAAGACGTTTATTGTTGAAGACAAGTATACGGGCTCCAATTGTTGAATGGAGCAGATGAGACCTGGCCCCATTAAATCACCACTAGAATGACGTCAATTGCCGTCTATAAAAGACTAATCATTACTGAGTGCGTATATTTATTTAAGAAAAAATGAACTCAGGTATTACTTTAAGTGAATTAGATCAAATAATGAAATGTCATTATAGTTAACTAATTCTAATAAAAAATAGCGTATGTAAAAACATTCGATATTGATTATCAACTAGAGCCGCGATAGTAGACAAGTCATAGGTAATTATGAGAGACAAAAAACGTATAAAAAATAGTCGGTGAATTAATGACAGGCGGGTCATTGCACCTCCATCTTTTCCGAGACCGATTGAAAGTAGTTGGCTATTAAAAACTGATACGATGAGGTCGTAAGTTCGTTTATGATCACACGTTAGAACAAGTAGTAATCTATCAAACTGACAAGGAAGAAGTCGAGCTACTGGACAATCATACGATAATTGATAAAGCGTAGATTCATCTTGTGGAACAGAAATAATTTAAATTTTGATTAAAATTCGAAAATATTTTACATGAAATGAATTACGTATGTTTACGTACAAAAGTTAAAGTATGCATAAACATAATGGATACCGGATACATTACGTTCGTTATTCCTTGAGTCTTGAAGCGAATCTTTTGTTTACTTTTATCCATCACGGAAAAGTAACGATCATAATAAAGAAACAAACAACATCACCGGTAAAATTAACTCTAATGAATTATTATAACAGATTCCTAATAATTTTATTCAAACTATCAAGTTAAAAAAAAATCCAGCTTATACGTCGTATACTTGATACTAACGCATTGTTTCTAAAAGCAATATTTAATATATGCAAGAGACATTATTTCTTCATGCGTTGAGCGATTGAACCGTATGATTATGGTAATCAAGTACATCCCACTGTCATACGAAAATTTACAGCATCCTCGTATTAAAACATATCATAGTTTGCTGTTTGACAAGGTGTAAACGAAATATAGATTTTAAATTATGGCTTTAAATAATGTTAGACTATAAAACTTTAGCGTCTTTAAAGGTTCTTAATCTATCGTTAACGTTGCTTTGCAAAACGAGCAATATAAAGTTCCACGGCTGCGAGACAGCGCTGCCTTCCTTAGGTTCTACGAAACCCCTCAAGTACTATTAATTAGTAGCCTCGTGCTCAATAGCCCGCAAATACTTCAAAACAAATATTATTTCTATTTTGCGCCCATTATATTTTTGTATCTATACTTTGAATTTAACAAAACCCTTTAGCTCAAAATGATTCTCACTTTTCCTAAATAGAAATATTTGATGATGATAGATTTTCAGATTATGATGATGAAAATAAAAATCATATTAAAGAACTTCTGAACAAACAAACGTTCAAACAAATGAAGTCTAGCCTATCTGTTGGTTTATTCAAAATGCAAAACAGTATCCGCGAAACGGATGTACACGTGCAAGATACTATATTTTTAGTAAATTATACAGTCGGCGTTTTTTATTACTTCAAAATGCATTTGCATAGTGATTTACCGTTGAATTATCGCTCGTACCTCCTCGAGCCTTGCCAAAATAATTACGATGGTGCAAGAATCATGAGCCAAGATATCAGCGCTATCTGCTTTACGCCTGTGTCTCGCAATTTTTTGTCTTGGGTGTGATTAGTCAATTTTTTAAAGGAAAATAAATTACGTTCTTTATCTTCAATATTTTCCTCTTGTAGATAATAAAATCGTAGCAAAAGCATCAAACTACAAGAAAACCAAATGTGTTATCGGAAGACGAGAGTAAAAAATCTGTGTCCAAAAATAACTAACCTTTCATCTGAAATCTACTAACCTAAACTAAAAGTAAAACGAGAAAATATTCCAAGTAATACGTCACACGACAGAAATTCAAATCATTTTCCAATAACTTGTATAGTATACTAATTTTAGTGGCATATAGCAACAATGTATAATTAGAATAAAAAAGCATCATAAGATACGACCTTCTGCATTTAGTAAGCAATTTACGTCTTATACTTAATCTCGGAGTTCATTTAATTATTTGTAGCTTGTGATGAGAAAAAACGATTCCTCATGACCTTGCCAGCTAATTATCACCGTGTCAAGGATCAGCCTCATTACTTTGCTTTCAATTATCCATTAAACCGAAGACCTTGTATCGGACGCCATGGATAAATGGTGTGATTTGTAATTGATCGTTATTCATTATTACGTGTTTGCTTTACATAATGATCATTGAACTTTGTAATTTGACTTTTATTTAATTATGTGGCTTCGTATTGAATTAGTTTAATCTAGTTGGATTATCGGAATTCTACGTACATGTTTCGAAATCAATGGTACCAACATTTTTAAATTAGCTATTATTCTTGAGTTAGTTTTTTAATCAGTATTTTAATGAAAATTTACTTTTATTGAAACTAGTTGCTGCCCGCGCCTGCGCTCGCGTTTAAAGGATTGGTTGTCATGTGTTAGGCAAAAAAGTAGCCTATGTTCTTTTTCTGGAGTTCATGTTTGCTTCATACCAAATTTCATCAAATTCAGTTCAATGGCAACAGGCAGACAGAAAGACAGAGTAAATTTCACACTTATAATATTAGTATGAAAGGATATTTAGATTTATTAGTAGTAACAATCGGTACAATAATCTCAGAAGACATGTAATAAAATGAATTAATAAGTATAACAGATCAAAAATGAAGGCATTGAGTATGAATAGTTTATCCTAGAGGACTATTAGCACCTAGTAGTTATTACACGTTTAATTGTCCACACAATACCTCTTAAAACGCTGCCTTGTGAAGTTTATTATAATAGCCACGACTCATATCGTTGCTTTCTTTTTTTTAATTCGCAGTTGTTATTTTCGCAAGAGTTTATATAAAACAGCATTATTAAGTGCGCGACAGTTAATAAATACTCTTTTAACGTTGCCTATTCCAGAGAACCTTTAATTTAAATTACATTACGTCTCTTTCTTTTTTTGTGTATTTGAGTAGGATAGTAAGCGTTTTAGTATAGTTAAGATATTGTATAGGACAGAATATTCACAATTTTTTTATTCATCAAACGCTTTGGTAAAGATATTGCAATGACCTTGAAATTGGTAAATACACATCTATCTCTACGAAATCTCTTTTCAAAAACGGTGTAATAAATTTCTTATTAGCGAGACGATAGAAGCTAAGTCAATGATTACGTAATCCTTATCAGTGTAAAGCTGTATAATCAAAACGTATCTGTATGTATAGTAACACAGGCTCATTCTATATCCAACGGAACTTAATATAACTACCTATAATATCACAAATAAACATTGATTTAGAATGATTTAATTATGCAATCAATAATAAAACGCATTTCTACCGAATGTACTATTAAGATATTAGTTATTGCACTCACGTATTGGATTATTTAGCCTCAAGTGATAAACGTAATATGTTATGATGGCTATTAATAAAATATACGCTTAAAAGACTACCAAGAACATCTCTTTAGTCTTATAACTGCTTGGTAAGTGTCTGGAATACAACGTTTTTTATTTTCATTATTATTAAGTTATTCGTCGTTGCCGTGTAATCAAAAACAGGTTTTATTTTACGTTTTATTTTTCTGAACGTTTCTGTCATATCATAATTATAATAGAGAAATATTAATAATTGATTTGCAATCAAGAAAATTTGATATTAATTAATAGAATGAAAAGGAGTCTAGACAAGAATAATTTGAAGCGGGTCTAACTTTGTTTTAGTTCATTAAATTTGACGTTTCAAATTATTCCAACTAGCAATTCCAAGTAAATCATTAAAATGAATTTCGTATTCGTAAAAAAATTATAAAATTACATCCATTGTGTTTGCCTTTATAACTTTGCCGTTTTATTAATTTGAATTATTTGTAAAAAATACTTTGTTAAAGCATATTATTCAATACAAGATTATACAGACGATAAAAAAGCGTGAAGCTAATACTTGTTGACTTCCAGCCAGCACATATTACATACATATATAATTGTATATAACTAACATGACTGTATTTTTAAATGTTGAAAAATAATTAACGACTGTGTTTCTTGCCCGTTCTTTTCGGTATGTACATTCCGAACCGGTGGTAGCTTCACTTATTGTTATTAAATGATAATTCAAAAGTGCTTGTAAAAAGTCTACTTGAAAAAAGAATATTTTAATTTTGATTAACAGATTATATGTACACAACACAACAGTAAATCAACAACATATGCAATATTGTAATACGTATATATTTTATATTTTTAAGTCTCGTGTTATTAAGTCTATACTAATTATATATGTCTGTAAGCTATACTAAAATGGCTGAAACAATTTCGTTGATATTCGATATCGAGATAGTTAGAATTACGGAGAAGGACATAGGCTCCTTTTGAATTCATCCCTCGAATGGGAGGTGACAGTTTGTGTGCTATAGATAAGATTTTGTTAATTTCACGCGGGTAAAAACGCACGTTCGGTTAGTGTTTTATATAATTAATTATGAATCAACTAAGTGGCTTTTATATCGACTTACTGAGAAGTTACTTTATCACAATTTCGTCATCGGTACACCCGACGTCTAAGTGTTATTATTTTATATAAAAAATAATATATGTAATTATTTTCGAACACGAACTTTAAAGATTTAACATATCTCGGAGATCATTACCGGTAATTTTCCAGAATCTGTATGGATCATTAAGTTTCTACTCAAGGCTGCAGTCGAGTAATTGCTTATTGCTTGGAAGCTTCAAACCTTGGGCTAGTAAGGGTATGTATACATTTAGTTCAACGTATTGTTTTTTTATAGATGTCACTGGAATATCCTATTGAATTATTATTGTTGATATAGATGTAATAATGAGTGAGTATTATATAATCTCCTAATCTACCAGTAGGAAGGAAATCCGATACGACCGGAGTTATCAGGCGTATGACTAATAGCTTTGCGTGCTTTCCAAGGCACGAGATTACAACCAATTCATAGCCCCGGACTATAACTGAGAATTATTTGACAAAAACGCCAATAACTTTCGATTCAAACGTAATGATTTATGATCTGCAGCTGAAAAGGCTTAGCACTAAACCGAAGTTGCAATATCGTAGGCAAAAAGGACTAAAGTCACAAGACTATTAATTTGAAATAAGTAAGTTTGTAAGTTAATATCAAATAATATTTGCTAATGTGAAAACATCTTTACAATAAACACAGCTCCAAGTGATTTTTAATTGCTTCGAGCCAAACATAAAATAAAGTATGTGCTAATGCGACTAAAAATGATCCTTATTATAAACGATCGAAGGCATTTAATTGCTCGCTGTGAACGACCCAAAAAAACGTAGCATAAATAAACATATGATGTAAAAAATGCAATGTATTTGAGGCAACAATTCCAAACGAGTTGGGTTCAAATCCACTGGTCTACTGTGTCGAGGCCTAATTTGATTACGTTGCAAATTAACTTTCTGCTTCAGTGGCTCATAGCGACATGTGATAAGAGATATCAGTTACGAATATATGTATATCTATATTCAGATCCTATTTAGGACTTGCTCAGGATTTCAAGTTGCTTCGATAGGCACTTTGCCTTAGAAGTACTGATGCATCAATAACATGGCCATCTCTCAGTATTCGGTTTAGTCAACGAGGGTTACAGTGCTATAACATACCCAAATATTACGCAATTAAATGAGAAGTACCTGGTAGTATGGATAAGCTAGACAAGAAGGGCACATACAATTTGATTACTTAAATATTTCGCAATCAAACGATTAACCTCTACATTTACCATTAAAATAAACGTTCTACGTCTTACACACACAAGGAATACGGTAACGAGGTCACACACACGTGAAGAGTAAGGGTCATCAGATTTAGATAAAAAATAACACGCGACCTCCGATTCGAAATACTTTCAGTGTGATATATCTAGAATGACATGAATGTTTCTTTTAATTTAATTCACTTCGCTATATCATCCAAGGCACTCCAATAGATCACATACGGAAATTTTACCAAAGATTCTGCTGAACTATTCTAGCTTGCTGTACAAGAACGTGATCGATTTCGGTATCCCGGTATATAATGTGTGTGATCAAACACATATACTCTGCTCTTTATGTCAAAGCCTTCTTGTAATGTACAGACAGGCCATCTAGAACGATCGGAGACAGAACAGTAGCTAACACCTTCTCGTGATTGGTTAGAAGAGGGCCTGTTAACTCCACAAACTTCTCGATATTAGTTCAAAGCTGGATTCTTGATATTAGCAACATCACAGCTAAGCAATAAACAAAATATCGAAAATTTGCGCACATGCAAAAAAAATATGCTTCTCAAGATTGGACGAAATTTTCAATTAGATTAAATTCTTCAGGTAAAAACAAAATATGCAATTTTATGCAACAGGAATTCTATTTGTTTTTAATGTATTATATTTTTTTGTTCAAGGTTTAATTACAATTAAATTCAAGCATTATTCGTTATATCAGCAAGTTCATCTTGACTAATGGATGCGGAAGTTGAGGATATGTAAAAAATCCATAATAAATTGTACATTACCACTGCGGAGTCGAGGAATAATTACGTATTAACGTGTGTTCATTTGAAATAGCATATAAGTTCAGAAGGATTTTAATAATTATTATATTACTTGCACTACACGCCACTGATTCGACAGTAGTTAATTGAATAAATTATTGCGTATTCAGTATGAGTCGTTTGACGGATTCCAAAAATATATATGACTGAATATTATATAGTGCCATTTGTTGAACGTATTTTACATTTCAATATTATAAAAGAACTCAGTATACCTACTTTTTTAGTAATTTGCTTGTTTTGTTAAAAGTACTTTTAATTTCACACTTTTATGTACCATTAATATAAAATCAAAGGTTTAACGATTTCATTTCGTGTGTCCTTTCAATTAAGTGTTATGATTATTATAATAGTTGATGTCGCTTCCGACGTTTTACGATCGTATTCTGCGGTGACATATGAGTTTTTTGAGAAGTTATCAATGTTTACTAACCTAAGAAAAATAAGAGAACTCAATTTTAGCGTCAGCTTATTTTGTTGGTAATTCATTATGTCGATAAGACTTTTATCAAATATGAAGATACTGACGATATACTTTTGGTAAATATATGTCGCGACACTTTCTTGGGTTGCTCTTTACTTATTTGTGTCAAATATTCCACCGACACGCATTAGAACAGCGTGGTGAAATATGTTCCAAAAAACTTCTCCTCAAAAGGAGGCCTTAGCCCAGCAGTGGGAAATTTACAAGCTGTTGATGTTTACTCTTTTAGGGTGCAGTACTGTTAAAATATATTTTTATTTTATAAATTACTTCCTCTTGATATTGTCAAAAACGACTTCTTACTTACCTTTGAAATGTAAATATAAATAACACAATTTCGTTCCAATCCTTTAAAGAGCCTATATACATATATTAGGGCTAAAAAATATATTTGAATATAGTAAAATGAGCCTTATGATTATGCAAACGTTATGAAAAAATGTTAATATTTCATTACGAGTATGAAAATTTACTCAGTGTCGAGTTCATGGTATAATTCTCCCACATAGTAGCTAACGAGCGTATTAAATCAAGTAGGCAGGTGTGGAATCGCCTTAAACGGCAGACGGCAGCTGAGTGGCTGTCTGATCATCAGAACAGAGAGAAATGGAAATGACATCAATCAAATGACTAACGACTTTCCGACGATGCTGTAATCGCTTTAGCTCGACTTTCAATTACTTTTTTTTTATCGTCCGTAGTTGTGTCGCGATATTGCGGCTTCGTAGCTGTACTACTTTTATTTTTTTCAAATTTACAGACAGTATGTTTGTTAAGACTGAAAATTGTATATTATATGATTCATGTATATGATATAATATTATTTAGTAATCGATCATCTTTAATATGAAGCTGTTTAAACATTAATTTAATGTTGGACAATACATGTATCAGTAAAATATATTGACAAAAAAATACATAAATTGTTTTTTCGTATTTTTTGATTAGTTAAATTCGATATATTTATATATTTTATATATTTATATATTTTATATTTATATATATATTATAATTATATATTATAATTTATATATTTTAAAACAAAAAATTAAATATTTATTAAATGTTGACTAGCTAACTTTGCTTGATATGTGTTACAGTAAAACCTTATTAGTGGTTGGTATTGTGTACAAAAGTTTAACTTGAGCTAACAGATTTGATAAAATTTGTAAAGTTTCAAACGAAAAAATCAAAGTTATTCAATAAAAAATTGTTTTGAAATATCTTTAAAATATAAAATGGTATACGTATATAATTAAATTTTGATTCTGTGGGATGGTTTATTTCTGTCCCCGTTACCATCAATGAGTGTTAGCATTTTTGAATTACTTCCTGCTCTGAGGGAACGCACTGACCACATGATTTATTTACACAATTAACCATGAAGTCTAGGATCTTATGGGATTATTATTGGACGGTCTGTGTATGTTCTTAGTTCAACGATTTATCCTTAGGAATAATTCATTTGAAATTCTATACTTCAAACTGGTAAACATAAATAGTTTTGTGAACGGACCGGTTCATGTGAGGCGTGCTTAATGCTTAACTTATCTTAGGAAATTATTTTAGAAAAATAAGTATAATATAATATAGTTCCGAGTTTTGATCTAAAGTATATTTAAAAAACTGCCCATATTGATTGGCAAATTAAAGTTTCAATTGTTATCGACAAAAAAAAAGAATCGGTTAGACAAATAGCCTGCTATTTCAAGTTTAAATATAGCGCCACTAACGATTTAGACAGCAGATTCTAAAAAGTAGAACAGGAAAACTCAGAATTACTAATTTTGTTTAAAAACAAAATACAATTCAACAGTTACTAAATCCACTTACTTTTATCATTTATGAACTATTTAAGTAATATCATCATTACATAATAAAACAAAGTCATCGCTGTCCGGGAAGGACGCGTCACATCGGGACGGATGTTTACTTAGATGCGGTTTTTTTTTAATAGATTGTTACTAGAGTAACCTTAGCCTTCATAATGTGTTATGACATTTGGTTCAATATCATAATTTATATCACATTATTATTGCATATTATGTATATAGCAGGAGCTATTGAATTTACTTTATTTTATACAATTATTATTGTAATTAATTGATCAATAATTTGTAAAACTGTAATTAATATTATTTTATATGGCATAGCATTTAATACTGGCATGTAACACTGTTTCTTATTTTAAATATGATTGAGCTGTCAATATAAAACAATTGGACGTTAGCGTGGCATTCTAATAAAATATAGGGACATTGAAGCATCATTGTTTAATTGTTTCAGCATCATAATTTTTTTTTTTTTTTTTTTTTTTTTTTTTTTTTTTTTTTTTGTACCAAGTGTCATGTTGTCCCAAATAAAAGTGTTCTTTCTTCTTCTTTCTTTCTTTCTTTCTGTAAAACGATAATATTATTTTGGCCATCCCGAACTACTGAAATTACAAGATATAATGATTCGAGAGGAAGGTATTTGTATATAATACATGGACAATATAGTAAAGAAACAAGAAAATCTGTAGTATATTTAGTATCAGCATTGCACCCGTGCTAAGCCGAGGCGGGTCGCTAGTTAATTAATATAGGAGATAAAATATATTTATCGACGAAGTTAAAAATATTTGTAGAATTCTTTAATAGTTGGAAACGAGTAGTTCGCCCGGGAAGTATTTATTTACTTTGTGGAGTCGGAATTTTAATTATATGCTAATTAACGGATCTCAATTACTAGTGAGTAGTAATAGTCTGTTAATGTCCTGCTGGTGAGTTACAGACCCTTCCCTGAGAGGGTATCGTTGTGTAAGCTACTCAAAGACATTACATCCTCTACTCCGTGATAGATTTTCATCCGCCATATGCAGGTTTTATCACAAAGTTTTTCTTCGCAACTAAGATAAATTATAAACTCAAATTTAGCATGATAATTCAGTGGCACTTAAAACGATTCGAACTCAGTCATTTACTAAGATTCGAGTCTCCTTACCATTGGGCCATCACGGATTATTATTTAGCATAACACAATAAACATAGTATTTATTTAGATTGGTATTTCATACTTAATTTGAGTCATAATAATAATGATCAAAGGAGAGTTCTATATGAAATCATATAGGTATCATTTTCTGACATTTGAAAATCGTTTTCTTTGGTGAGTTTCGAATATATTTAATTGTTATTTTACAAATATTTGACGCAAAAGCTATTGATATATTAAAACGATACATTAGCAGGAAACATTAAGTAAATTTATTGAAAATCCTTCCATTTTAATTGCTACCGTGTAAATAAAATACTACCTAGTCAGTTTAATAGAATACTACCTAATTAAAATCTTTTAGGACTTGTAAGTTGCGGTTCTAACTTTAATAATTGCTCTTTTAATGGTTACGTACAGTTTTTATAGTCAATAGCTAGCCATCGAAATGTCCAGTTGGAGTTACGGGATACCTCACTGACTTGGCTCCTGTCTTCGTTTATTTTATAGCTATTAATAAACCTTTTCAATGGTTGTAGCTGAGTAAAATTATTTTCATGTACAATTAAATTATCCATTCACCACATAATAACACATAAACAAATTATAAACTGGTACATTAAAAAACTATTCCCTACGATAAATATGCCCATTTCACTTTAGCTTAGTTATTTTGTTCCTGTATAAAGGTAGTCGAGGTTTTCTGGCGATCTCGGTAAGAGATACTAACCATCACAACACCAATGGGCCACAGATTTTGGAAACTGAGATGGAATGTCATGTCACGCTGGTGAGAACCAGGGTGATATATACCCCACCCTTTAACTCGGAATACAGCATACATACTTAGTATTGCTATTTGGCGATAAAACATATAATGAATGGGGAAATGGGAATCATCGGTCTCATTGGTTGCTTATTACGTCATCGCTAGCTATCGATCATTCTAATTAATTTGAAATTAATTAATCTAACATTAAGCTAAATTTAAATAACTGTAATTTTCTATTTATTATATTCACACCTTAAAATTTAACATGACGTATTTTTTATCTTTGATTGTACTTACGTATCAAATACACGTTAATAATGATTATTTTTAATAGTAGAAAAAAAATTAAACAATTACTAATATGGTAAAATTTACCCGACCCACAATTGAGATTAAGGCTTATGACGTCATAACTCAAAGGATCAGAGTTTGAGTACGAGTCTTATCTCCCTACCCTTATTACACCAAGTTATTGAGGTTATAATGTATATTTTATCTGTGTATAATTTCACGTAAACAAAACAAAATTACGTAACTTCGAAAATAAATACAAAGTCATAATATTTTGTGTAACGGTCGAACGTAATTCGATAAAGCTTTTTGTTCAATTATTAAAGTCGAGCTTGAGCAATATGATATAGTAGGAAAATTAATTCGTAACAAGGGTATGTCAGCTACAGGCTCCGGTAACAGAAGTGTCCGTAAACTTGGTAGGAAGTTTTGACAGCGCACCTCTTAGCCGGTCTCTTGAAACCGTTTTCTAATTATTTAGACGTTTCAAGTTTAATCGTCCCTTTGATTTATTGATTTGAATGAATAAATTATTCGTAACAATTTTGTTAAGTGCTTAATATATTAAGGTTGGATTGTTTAGAAAACGTTCGAAGACATCATTTAATATTATTAATATTTTTTTGATAAACTCATATACTAAAGTATGTTTAGCGGGCTTGATAAAAACTAAATAAAATTATGCGTCTATAATTAATTACAGTTGAGCTAAAGCTTTTTGATTAATTAATATTCATTCAACCTTAATATTTGGTAAATCTTGCAAAGGGACTCTTAAGACAACATTGACAAAACTAGTTATACTACAGCCTCATATAATTATTGTTTAAGTAGTAATTAGTCAGTCAGTAAGAAATGCCTTACTCTGAAATTAAAATACCACGCAGTTATTCTAAAACGAAAACACAAGCAATTTCATCTGCAAATTATTCAGATAAAGATAACAATTTTAATTTAATTATTTTTCCAACTAATGAATAAAGATTAAATGCAGATAATGAACCGGTATTATTATCACATCCGATTGTAGAAGCGCATGACATCAAAGGCGAAGACGAAAAAAAAAATACTAATGATAGTACGTACGTAGGGCTTGATACAGATATGATATTAGCTGCAAATTTTTCTATTCCCAGCTGCAGTAACTCGTTTTAGACCCGACTTCTAGTCAATGAACTTACCTGTAAACATAAAAAAAGAAACATGTCAGTTTGTCCATAACATCTATGTGATAGTAATACATTGCCTCGAGCGAGATCGGGATTAAAGAAGCACGGAATGAATGGCGTATTACCGACTAACATTGTTTACAAATAATCGACACAGCTGTGGATAATTTCAGCCGTGTTAGATGATTTTACTTTGTTTTGTAATATTACGTCTTACTATGTAATATCAACTTACTATTTAATGTTTCAACGAGATATAAGTACGTGTGATTTTTGTATAACATAAACAATGTTTTAAATTTTTTTTAGGGCTAGTAAATCTTTTACATCATGTATTCGTATACGGCCAAATAGTAAAATCCCTTCTTTTTACCCATTTCATATCGAAAACAAACAGTGATGATTCTTTATGTATATATACATGTTACACATAACAAAAGAAAATCGTGGTTTTTTTTTAAATACCTTGAAACAGTATAATTTATTTATAATACTACCAATTGCGCAGGTCAAAGTATTGACAGACGTCAAATAAAGTATTTCACTCATCCTTTAAACCAAGAAGACAACATAACCTATTTTTGGTTTGGTTAGATTAATGGAAGGTACTGGCAAAAGGGTCAACTGATGATCACTAGTGACCATAATTACAGCGTTGGCAGAAATATTATTATTCCTTAAATTGCCAATACGCTACCAACCTTGGGAACTAAGATGTTATGTCCCCTGTTTCCTTCAAACCGGAACACAACAATAGCTACTCAGACGGGCTTGCTCCCTACCACCAAATAAAGACCTCTAAGTCAGTTTAAAAAGTACTACTGACAATGACAATAATTAATATTGTTATTTAATGTAACGCGAAATAAAACACGTCAAATCATTATTGCTGGTAAGATTTTCATTGAAAGGCGAAATTGATCACCAAAAGAATAATTGAAAGAAAATCTTTTAATCGTCTCTATATCTAACTGTGAGTTTATCATCACCAAAGACAATAGTGTCAAGGTAGACCCAACTAGCTCTCGAGACTAACTCGTTGTGAGCTTAACTCGTAGTAAAAGTTAGTAACCCGAGCTTTAGGTATTTTAGGAAACGGTTTTCTGTTTCCAGACGTACTTTAGAACACCATCTATTGTTACACGTACTACAAGTTCTGAAGAATTATCTCTACATGTTATTTTGTATTTTATTTACGACAGAGCGTTCGAAACAAAGAATAATTTAAAGCAGAGAATTCGAAAATCGTATGAAATGTAAATAAAATTTAATATTGAATTTTAAACGAAAAAGTGTCTTATATCAGGCAGTAGCTACGATAAAATGCCACATTTTATTCCGAGATGGATGAAATTCCTCGTAACGACGGTAGCGGCAAATTGGTAAAAAAAATCCCATAGACGTTCACACGCTCCCAAGTTAATATAAAGATGCCAAAGAATTCGCTATTGACAGACCATTTAAATTGGCCAACCAATGTAAAGGAATGAAATGAGTGAAGGCTGTGGATACGTAAGTACTTAGGTGAATAGAGCCGAGATGGCCCAATGGTGAGAACGCGTGTGTCTTAACTGATGATTGCAGGTTCAAACACAGGCAAGCACCAATGAATATTCATATGCTTAATTTATGTTTATTATTCATCTCGCGCTAGGCAGCAAGAAAAACATCGTGAAGAAACCTGTATGTGTCTAATTTCATAGAAATTCTGCCACATGTTAATTCCATCAAACCGCATTGGAACAGCAGATTATGTTCGGAAAACCTCTTCAAACGGAGAGGTAGCTTTAGCTCAGCAGTGGGAAATTTACAGGCTATCGCTGTAGGTGAATACGCGTGTAAAATTATTCCCACAAGAAGTCGATATGGAGAAAATGATATACGACTCTTACGAAATGAGAAGAGGTAATAAAGTTTCACATCAAACCGGTTAATGTGTCGATTTAATACATTCTTAAAGTCGTGCGATTTGTTTATTGATCGTCAACTTGATTATTCCGCTAACATATAAATATAAACAATAAATCAGTTTATAAGATACGAGTAAAACTCCATACAATACTTTAATAACCATTCGACAACACCATCTAAACATTTCATATTTGTGTGTCCATAAATATTTTATGAGAATATTGACGCGACTTTCGTTCAAACACTTTGATTCTTGAACACTAACTGGTTTTGCAGGGTTAATAATAAGCGTTAGTAAGCGACATTCGTTGCTACTCTTCATTATAATTAATGAGAATGTTCAGCTGAGAATGAACTTAGGTCCATTATTTACTATTAATAATTCACCGTTATTAAAAACATCATTTACAACAGTTACAATTGACACAAAAGTCATAACAGCTGTTATTCAGACATAAAGTAATTGTCAGTTTTCGTGACAATTATTTTTTAAGAAACAGACATTTTTTAACAAACTTTTTAATTTTTCGAATAAATTTAAACGGTAAAGATTCATAACTGTCTTCATTTCGTAGAAATAATATGACGTGAAGTAGTAAACTAAGAACAAATACAAAGTTAGCTGTGACACTAATTTGTAAGCCAAAATGTAATCAACAATAAGATATTCCGACAAAGACAGATGAATTTGAACAAATACTCGAACTGTCGGGGAAAATCAAATCCTTCACTTGGCAGACAGACTCGTCGTTGCTGAGCCAAATGGGTCATATTATTATACAAGAAATTGTTACAAGACGAAACACGCTACCGCGGCATGAAAACTAAAAACACTAAAACTAAACTGAACTTATTTAATCACCTTCCGAATCAATACATTATATAAAAAAAAACTAGCACTCCGCCCCGGCGTCGCATGGTAGATGATATGACATCACAGTGGAAACTTCTACAATTATCAGTGTTACTTTACTACATTGTCCATGTATCATATACAAAAACCTTCCTCTCGAATCACTCTATCCATATAAAAAACCGGCTCAAAATCCATTGCGTAGTCTTAAAGATCTAAACATACATAGGGATATAAGAACAGAGAAAGCGACATTGTTTTATACTGTGTAGTGAAGATAGATAAATAAGCTGACAAAGACGAGAATTGACTATTAAATTATTCGTACGTTACAAAAAACAAAAGCGTTAAATTCATTTCGACCTCTAATTTTTAATAAATTGCTCGAGAAAATCTTATCGTAATATATGTCGCTGCTGTATTTTTGTTTGTCCTCAGCTATAAACTTTTCTTTTACAACTACTATCTCTCACGTCAAATGTGCAAAAATATATAACAATAAGATGCATGAGACGAGGCAGCGAGCCAACTGCACGAAAGATATTACATGGGCTTACACGTGTTGGTAAAATATTTATGCAGATCTGCACGGCAGACAATTATATTATGCAAAATGCTGGTTCGTCTTTATAAATTCTTTACGATTTGTTATCATTAAAATCTCACAATGTTGATTCATTAAAGATTAAAATCAACACACTACCAATGATTCATTTCCAAGCATACGAAATAACTAAATAAATCTCACTATTGAAACTCACGAATTCCTTCTTCGAGATTGGATTTAATGTAAAAAAATGGTCTTTAATGAAAGTAGCTACGAAACTAATCATGAAAGATAAATGTAGTCACTAGAAATAATTTCAATTTATTAATATTTATGTATAACGAGACATTGTTATGCAGCCAAAAACATAATACACCGGGTGTTCTGTACAATCTTGGATACAGGCTGTATTACAATCGGGCGGCTTATAACCGATGGAATGGTGTATTTGCATGGAGGGTTTTCATTTAGGTCTTTTACGAGGGTCAAAGACTTATGACGAAAATAAAACTGAAACGCTATAGTCTTTGACATGCAATAGTAACAATGACTTTATTCGATGAGAGAATACCAATTCTGTTGATTCTCTGATGATCGACTTTCCCAGACATCAATTTATTTAAAAGATTGTAGTAAGTACATCTAAATAAAAACAATTGCATAAACCTGTTTGGTAACTTACAGAGTTTTTCGGCATAATTTGAAATGCGATAATTTTAAATAGACGAAGCAAAAAGAAAGCAAATGCCACGATGATAAACATATCAATTGTTCAGTGATAAATGTTCAAGTCGAATTGGAGAAGCAGTATGAATGGAATGAAGATAATGATGGCATACAAAATTACTGAGCGACATTAATTTTAAAAACAATGCGGAAAAGAACCGTATCGGTTGGTTCTAAAATTTGTCAATACCTTTTTGACCTGTTTAATGTCAGGCAATTTATAGAGTACTTAATTTATTACGTCATTAAATGATTGGATTCCAATTTCAAATATCTCAGTACACAGAACAACTCTTGCAGAATGAAATAATAGTATTATATTATTAAATCTGATTCACTATATTGGAGATTTGTAGTCGCGTAGAGTATTAAAAAAATAGAGCTACAATTTATTAAGCAATAGAATTTAAAATATTAGAAAGCACAATGATTTAGATAATGGAATGTAAGATAATTTTAATATTGAATCAAATGCACTACATTGGCGATTCCGAGGATTGAATATCTACAGCTGCCATTTTAGTCTTATTGTACTGCACTAGTTAACCAAGCCAATGTAAACAGAATATTCACTGACGCAAAGCAAATCATGATCGGATATAAGTGTTCTAATTCTGCATAGCGATGCAAAGATGGATGATTATGAACGAACCCGATGGGATTACTTGGCTAAATGCCTATCATTGATATTTGAATACTGGTCTCAGTTAAATAAGAAACTTCATATAATATATTTACAATATTATAGAATAAAGAATGACTGGGAGAAGACAATAAAGTAAAAGAATCGTTTAAAATTTCACGTACGCAATGTGATTTAGACATAAAATATTCAAAAGAAAACTTTATAGAAAAAATAGCCGACGATGTCAACTGTTATAAAGAACAGGATAATAATATGATTTATTTTTCCGGTAAACAACGCAAATAGAGAATTGCAAAGTGGCTATTATAATAAATCGTGCCGACGTTTTGCAGATGTACCTACTCGTATAATGAATATGATAATTCATGAATTATGATAATATTTAATAGAAGACAATTATGTTGGATCACGAACGAGGTTAAGAGGTGAGATGCAAATATTAATGATAAGTTAAGAAATCATTATAATTTGACGTAATATTTATTGATAATTACGAAAGGCACGTGATTTGAATGAGTTTAAATCACCCAAAGCGGTGATAAAATCATTAGCAGTTTTTAACAAAATTTTAATGAAATTGTTTGAATATCGATTCACTAATTTGTTATTAGTAAAGTTGATTTTTCTGAGTAATGGTCACTAACTCACCTTCACCTATTCAGTTACCAAATTGTAATGCTCCTAATTGCTGTTTTTCCGTATACGGGATAAGTAAGCTTGTGCGTGTAATTATAGCGTTAATTACACTTACAAAGAAATAAAATGATATCTGTGACAGCATACACAGTTGACGAAGTATATTGACGAATATGAGGTCTTTATGATTTAATTCGGTTACGGCAACAATTTTTAAGAAATAATAAATATCTATCTGGTGTAAGTATATATTTCCACCAACCCGCATTGGAACAGCGTGGTGGAATATGTTCCAAGACCTCTCCTTAATGGGAGGGGAGGCCTTAGCTCAGCAGTGGGAAATTTACAGGCTGTTACTTTGTAAGTATATATGCGCAAAGTCTTACACTATACATTTAGTTTTATAATCCTCTGGACTGATAACTCAGAAGAAAACTCAAACCGAAGAAAGTTCTAGACCCAAACCTTTGCGTGATGTCCAAGGCATGATAAAATGTCAGAGTCAACAACTCTGACATTTTATCGACGGAAAACCCTGATTACTATATAACCAACCCAGGACTCCCAACTACTGAACATTTACTGTTTTTTCTAGAACTATTGGTAGCTTTATATTTCATTGAACAAATTTTGTCATAGAGGATTGCCCCCAAGTGACCTGTCTCAGCTCAACGGGATCCTTTCTAATTAAAATTAACAAGTTTCCATAGCTAATTAATGAAAAGTCCCTAAAAAGGGTCATTTACGTAAAAAAAAAATCAACTGTCAACAAATTAGCAAATCATTTATTCCCATTAAAGAGAGAGAAATAAAGAAAGATTCTTTGCACGAGAAAAAGACGTTCAATACAAATAAAGTTAGTCGAGTTAGAGTGTACAAAGGCGACCTTATTGCTTTAAACAATCTTTAACTGACAACCTGATAAAGATGTAAATAAGGAATCGTGTGCAAAATATATGTGCAGTAGCTATAATTAAATCTGTAAAACGATACTATAATACTGTGACAATTACATGACGTAATTTAATGAAAATATATATCAGACTTTCTTTTTCACCCACTGGCTGACCCTGGTTTTAAGGGGTTATTGTAAATTTTTGGGATAAGGAGAAACGACATAGAGTATATCTAAAACCTACTATGAGCCCTTAACGCCAGCGCAAACCTGTGGGAGAAAACTAACCTCAAAATATTGAAGCTATTATTTTAACAATAACCCAGACACATTTTAATACTGTAGCGAAAAATATTTTTATTGTTTTTAATATTTTCGACGTTTCAATATTTATACGCGTGCATTTCAATTTGATTTTACATTTCATCCTATAAAATAAACAGCGAAACGAAATATTTTCGATACAAAGTTATTATATTAAATGACCCAATAAATATAAAAGATAAATACAATATGATAAATAGATCTATGACAATATTTTTTGGACATAATCTGATTTTTCAAGTTAAAAGTGACACTGACTCGAAAGCCTCCAATTATTAATATAATGCTGATCGCCCAGTGGTTAAAACGCATGCATCTTAACTGATGATTGCAGGTTCAAATCCAGGCCAGCACAACTATGTGGTAGTGCATTCATGTGCTTAATCTGTGTCTATAATTCATTTCGTGCTCGGTGGTGAAAGGAAATATCGTGAGGAAACTTGCATATATCTAATTTAATAGAAATTCTACCTCTTGTGTGTTCCACCAACACGCATTGAAACAGCATGGTCGAATATGTTCCAAACCTTCTCCTCAAAAGGAAGAGGAGGTCTTAGCCCCGTAATGGGAAATTTAGAGGCTGTTGTTGTATTTGGCATTTAAGTTCGGAATATTCACATTGATATTCTTAGTATGTGATATTATGTCAAGAGGTTAAACACAAAGTAAACAAGCAGTTAAACTGTAAATCGGACAAGAGTTAGCACACATCGAACCGAATGTTTATATCCATGCAATGTGTACGGACGATGTGACGATATTGATTCACGTCGAATTACACGTAGCTCATTACTCATTCCGTTAACGCAGGACCGTTCGACCAACACAATCAGACCAAATAAACTCGTCGAGGTGAAGCTCCATTCGTCTGTATATGATCGTATTTTGCGACCAACGGTAGCAGCGATAAGCCGTAAACTTTCGACAGACGATCGAAGTGATCAGATTAAAGATGCACACACGACCGATTCGACAATTCGCTCGAACAGGCCACGATTTACGATACCGGTATCAATACCACCTACGAAAACCGTTTAAATCTGTCACAGAATTTCATAAAATTATTATAAATGACGACCTCCGTGGTCGAGTGGTGTGTACACGGTTTTCATGGATACGCCACTCTAAGGTCCTGGGTTCGATTCCCAGCCGAGTCGATGAAGAAGATTTATTAGTTTTCTATTTCGTCTTGGGTCTGGGTGTATGTGGTATCTTTGTTACTTCTGATTTTCCGCAACACAAGTGCTTTATCTACTTACATTGGGATCAGAGTAATGTATGTGATGTTGTCCAATATTTATTCATTTATAAAACAAGAATTCGTTCAGTAATACGACAAAAGATCAGATTTAATCAAATTGTTTTCATATTCATCGACTATATAAAGCATTGTCAAAATCATATATGTGAATCCAAATCGAATCAATTTTTATATTGTACAACTATTGCTTCATAGCATGCAGAATATAAAGTGTTATTTTCGCAATAAAGTCGGTGTAAAAATTTAACTCATACAAATTCTGCTACTTTTACTGCTGCCGTTACAAAATATTATGGCCTTGAAACTTTCAATGTTGTATGTTTGTTCGGATCGAATAAATTACTCAATATTGTGTATCTTTAGTAAATTAATGTGTCTGATATATCATCTATAAATAGATACCGGAATATTCAGTGAAATTGCTGGAGTATAAATGCATATATCCAAAGTCAAATTTACTTATCTGACTAAATGCATAGCGCTCATTTATCCTACAATTTCATTTCTTATTAATAGAATATTATGTAATATCTTGATTGTTTATTTGCAAGTAAATTTATAATGTCATTAATATTAAATTAAAAAAAAAGGGCAAATATTATTCTTTTTAAATTGAAATTAGAACGTAATATTTCATAATATCTTTTAAACCATAAGTCACAGAAAACATATGAATAATTAAAATTAGTTATCATTTGAGTAAAACACATGAAATTATTTAATCAACAGAAACTAATAAAAATAAAAACAAAAATTGAGAAAATAAAGAAAGGCATTAAGAAACACAAACGTACTATATTAAGATGTTCACATGTTAATTGAAATCAGAGCCCGCACACATCCACTCGGCTTATTATTTAATGTATGCCATTAAATAATAAGCCGAGTGGATGTGACGTCATTCAAGGTCGCACATAGCGTAAAGAAAGCGACGAAGTGGGGTCGTATGCGTACGCGCAGACGCTTACGTAACATCGCGTAATAACTGACGTTGACATTGATTATGAATGTAGTAAAATTATGATGTTCATATTTTAACTTTAGAACGAGATTAAAACTACAAACGGTTTTATTACTATTTCTTGGATCAATGGAGGGATGACCTTTTTATTCTGGCGTATATAACACATAAAACATTTTGTTTATGATGATGGCCTTTATATACGTATTTAACTGTTGGACGATGTGGAAATATTTTACAAGATCAATTAAGTTTCAATTTAAATATTAAATTGATATGTTTCATCAAAGTGTCCTTGTATCTCCTGTGATATTCTTTAGATTTAATATATAATTAAAATCACTTTGGCGCCAATTTCATCTATTGTTCCTCTTACGATATCGTCTGGCCATCGAGCTGGTCATCTGCCAAATGTCCGTTGTTCTATTCTTGGCTAAAGTGTTACTATCGTCGCACAGTTTGGCTAACTATCTAAGAACCTTCAGTAAGACATATATTATCATTTATACGATCGATTTTCGAGAACCAATGTCGATCTATATCGACCCATAGTGATGTAAAAATAACGAAATATTCAAACAACTAAAACTGCAAAACTTGGTATATACTTTTAAAGATACGCAAAAGTCTTCAATCTATATTATTTTAATATTATAAATGTGAAAGTAGCTCTGTCTGGGTGCCGCTCTTTCACGACCAAACCGCTGAAACGAATTTGATGAAATTTGGTATGAAGCCAACTTCATCTCCAAGAAAGGACATAGGCTACTTTTTTGTCTCACACATGACAACCAACACTCTAAAAAGCGAACAAAGCTGCGGGCAACAACAAGCATTATATTATAAAACTTTAAAACATTTAGCAAATGAAATCACATGATTTAATTTGCCGATATCTCGAATAACAATTCAAGAAATTATTCAAATATCAAATAAATCAAATCTTGATGACGATAGCGGCGATTTGAATCCTAAATAACATTCCGACATGTAAAAACACATCAATCGGCATCCGTAAAAGCGTGAGGCTGCTCGACAAAGCGCACGCGCATCTATTTGTGTTCGTCGTAAAACGTCGGCTTGATTTGATCAGACACTTGTACTTCAAAAAGCGGTATCGAGGTCGAACTAGTGGCATTCAATAAATATTGTTATTACATTCACAGAGCGTTGCATGTTGTTTGTGAATATATAAATTAATATTGGACCATCACATATATTACTATGATCCCAATGTAAGTAGCTAAAGCACTTGTGTTATGGAAAATCAGAAGTAACAACGCACCACCACACCACAAGCACCCAGACCCAAGATAACATAAGAAACTAATGAATTTTCTACATCGACTCGAAACCCGGGAATCAAACCCGGTACCTCGTAGTGGCGTACCCATGAAAACCGATATACACACTACTCGACTACGGAGGTCGTCATATGATTCGTACGTCAATAACAAAAGGAATAAAAGATTCATCGGACTCTTAATGCAAGTAGCTGAACAACCATCGTTGAATTCCACCAAGTAAGAACGTTTTGTTTTGTTCCGGAGCTAAGGGTGAGTGAATCGGTATAATTATAGCCACAAGGGATACAACAACTTAGGTTTCACGGTTCACGGCGCATTAACACTGTACTGCATGCTTAATAACCCTGACATTGCTTACTTAGCAACAGATGGTTCGTTTGTATCTAACTAATTAGGAGAATACTTCAAAACAGTAAAATACCTATTCGAGATCCATTCGAAATTTTTAAAGTTATGAATATTCAGAATTATTGATAAAAAATTTGCAATTCCGAAATCATATTTGCATTATCGGAATCAAAGAAAAAACAGTCGCCGACGACCGATATCTTATTAATAAACCAGCTGTGCCTGCGACCTTATACGCGTTTGAATTTAACGAAAAGAAAAATATTATTGTACCCTAAGTTACTCCCTATTATATCTGCTAGTGAAAGTCCCGTCAAAATCGGTCCACCCGTTCCAGAGATTAGCCGGAAAAAACATTGTAAAAAATGTTATTTAGTTATGTGTACCGTGTATGATACATACATAAGCAGTGCGTATAAAAGGACTATTTTAATATTACAAACAGACATTTCAATTTAATTATATGTATGTATAGAAATTATAGATTATTCAATGTACAGATAAGAAAGATTAAATCGTTACTTCCAGAATGCTTAATTGAAAGAGTATTTTAAAAAAATCTAAAACTATAGTTCATCCAAAGACTTAAGACATTTTTTGCTCGAAGTTGGGCAATAAATTCTGATCAAGAACGGCTATAACTTTTTTGTTCTGATTCAATTAAATCATAGTATATCGATCGTGAAACGCTCGAAGGCATTTAAAGCTCGAGGTTTGAATTAATTCTATAAGATAAAAAATATGAAAAATTTAATTACCTTACTTCTAAAATTACAAATATTGCCAAAAATTTCTTTCTCGGCATAAATTGCTTTTCTGGAATCACAATTTCCGGGATAAAATATTTCATCATCGTCATGTGTAAGTCGTACAAATTTTAAAATTGAAATTATAAATAATATTATAAAAATAAGTATGGCTATCCGTCGCTCTTTCACGACCAAACCTATGTGTCGAATTTTGATGAAACTCCAACGAAGGACATAGGTTACATTTTTGATCACTCATGACAGCCAACCCTCTAAAACATGAGCGAAGCCACGGGCGACAACTATTATAATAAAAATGATACGTAATTATAATAATAACATAAGACGTGATATATATTAAAAATATAACGAAGGTTACTCAACATATAAAAAAAAGTTTCAACAACCTTTTAAAAAAATTATATAATTCAAATACATAGACGAATTATAAATAACAATAGTTTATATTGACACGTCAGCTAATGGTCGTTTTGCGTGTTACGAATACGGAGCGAATTATTTTTTGTAGTGCGGTCGTATCAAGGGAACTAAGTGGGGGTTTAAGCAGATAATGTTATTCTTAAGTTATGTTATGTACTTTTTGTTTATTTTCAACCAACTTCTAAAAAAGTTCTATTTTCCCCTTTTTCAAATATTTTACGTGTCGATTTTTCAGGAAAACCCAACCATATTTTATAGTGTTCCATTTAGCATATGATATTAGGATAAAATATGTATAATATTCTCCCTTTAAAGTTGAAATTTTCTAAATTTATTTCGCGAAAAAGTTGCAAAATCAAGATTTCTCTATTTGGTACGTTTATCTATGCATTGATAGTCATACATATATAATATATATTACGGATGTAATAACTGTGATTGATCAATCGCTGGATGACGCCGAATTAAATTCCAAAGTCGAAGAGTAACGTGTTTACAATGCTAATAAATATAATAATTTAATAGCTTATACTTAGCTATCGGTCTCATAATTCAAATGTAATAGTTGTCATATCTATTTCATTCGAGGTTATATATGTATATGATTAAAAAATTATATAAAAAATAAACAAAGATTCATTATGTAAAATGCGAAGTGAACAATAAAACAGACCCTGTGTCATCAACGGCGTCACTGCGCCACTGACCTGAATAGAACGTGGAACAATGTCACAAAATGGCCATATTGTAGATCAAGTTTACCTGGAAACGTCTGTAAAAAATTAACAATTCTAATTTATATCTAACCTGACTCTTAATAAGACTGTAAAATATCTCTACATATTACAAAACAAAGTTTCCCACCCGCGTCTGTCTGTATGATCGCCATAATCTCCAAAACTATTGAACGGATTTTTATGCAAATTTCACTAATAGACAGCGACATTCATGAGGAAGGTTTAGGTATATAATTTAATAAAGTTTTTGTGTAGATAAGTTGAAATAAAACGACAATTGGTAAACATATCGGAAAAAGCAACTAAAAACATAAAGAAAAATATTAAAAAAAAACGGCGTAGGTACGTCCACCGACGTAGCCGGGACGACCCGCTAGTTTTTTATATATTTTCTGCATAGATACCAAAACACGAATATAGATTTTGAAGTATCGCGTAAAAATTAATGGGTTTTAAAATTAATTAAACTTCTATTCATAGTAATGGTCACGGACAAATGCCTTAAAATAGCACCGTGTTTTCCTTATTATCTTGAGAAGTCTGAAGATTAAAGTTTCTTCGGTGATTAACTATGTTAACCTGACAGTATTTACACATTGAGGTAGATAATATATTATGATTCGGATTATGAGTTATGGTAACAATATAATCAAACAAGCAACTTGAATTGATACAACCAGATACTAACAAAAGGAGTTTCATTAATCTGCTTACGTCTACTTTATCGGTAGATATTTTTATCTATAATCATATTTGTTTCAGTAAAGACTACTTACTTATCCTTATTAGTAAATCTGAAAAATTAAGTACTCCCATTTATACTGGTTTATACCCGTTATCACTAGTTTTAGAACTCGTGATTTGAACATAAAAATCATCAACAAATACAAACAATGATAGACCAAAGAGACACCAAAAATAGACCTATAAAAAGTTACTTATACAGAAAAAAGTATAATCCATGTTAACGATCGCTTGTAACAGATTTCTCATGAATGAACCTAATTTAGAGATATAAAATTAACAGCATAAGATAAACAAACATATCATGCAACATGTACATAATTAATGCCAAAGCTGAAAATTTGACGTAAAGATCTATTTTCAATTAACGATACACGTGTAAAACATACGAATCTAATAAAGCTGTCATGATTCGCTGTGAGCAAAAGTGTAATCGACGAATTCTTGTAATAATTACTGAGAACATATGTCATTTGGCAATTGGAGATAACGGGCATAATTGGTGATTATTTACTGAAACTCGAGAGTTTTAAGGACGATGATGATTTTAAATGCAAAGTTCGTAATGTGCTACGTGTGTTTACAATGCATCTCGGTCTAAGGAAAACGCCAAGAAACTGTGTGAGAACTGTGTTCTGCATTTTTTTTAATATACAATAAAAGCCAATTACAATGTAAAACTTTCATTACATTTATTGGGAAAGTAAGAAAGGCTTCTTAAGAAAAACAAATTAAATAGTTACTTTTATATACAATACCTAAAAAACTCTTGATTGTACATCAATGTGGTCATGTATTTTTTTACTACTTGTCTAGTAATTTCAATACACATAGTTTTATTACTAAAAGTTAAATTCTAAAAGCATCTCTAGTTGACATGTTGAACATCAGTGTTTTTTACTGACCTCATTTCCAAACGACAGAAATATCACAGAGAACAACGGAGAATCCTCAAAAATCGTCACTTTTCGGGCCGAATTTTATTATGGGACATTTAAAAATAAATCATATCACGCCTACGTCTTCACGCCTTACCGGTTACGAGTCGCTCAGCCCTTCCAGTTGAACTTTAGCTACTGTTTCTTTCAACGGTGGCGCTACATGGAAAAAAATACGTACATCACGCAAGGAACTATGCGGTAGTGGGCCGGAACTTTTAAGTGAAGCGAAAAATATGATGAATCATCCGAAGCATTTTGAAGGCACTCGAGCGTAATTACATTTTCCATTAAATTACCGCATTGACGATAAGGTCTTTACAAAGCTATTCTTTCAGTTTCCACCATTACATGCATATTTCATTCGATGTTAGTAAATCAACAGAACTAACGTGTCACTGTTCATACTATTAATGTCAATTAAGAATATTTTATTTACATTTCAATTATTATGTACGTTTGAAACTAATTGATCACTCGTTATGGATTATACTATTATATTATAATACATGTATATAACGCCACTCCGGGTTCGATTCTCGGCCGAGTCGATGTAAAAAGTTCATTAGTTTTCTACGTTTGTGATATCTCCGTTACTTCTGAATTTCAATAACGCAAGTGCTTTAGCTACTTACATTGTGATCAAAGTAATTTATGCAATTATGTCTTGTATTTATATATCATACAATTCACCTATTCATTAGTCTTTACGCTAGCACAGCATAGGCTTAAAGAACTACAAGCGAAACGGCTAGTACATCTATAATTAGACCCTCAATAATGCAATTTGGTATTAAAATATTCATCGGCGTGTATTCGCGTGCCCGACGATCTGGGGCGACGTACATCACTGTCCGCGTGTCGGTGCCGACTCGATCGTAAAGCAGATTGTTGAAACGCTAAGACAAAGTTTAAAATGGCTTCTCGACTTTCTGTTTCCGGATCAACGACGGC
This sequence comes from Vanessa cardui, assembly GCF_905220365.1. Taxonomy (NCBI): domain Eukaryota; kingdom Metazoa; phylum Arthropoda; class Insecta; order Lepidoptera; family Nymphalidae; genus Vanessa; species Vanessa cardui. The sequence continues at coordinate 2,701,047 of NC_061129.1, forward strand.
ACATTTGTGTCTACGGAATCGTCTTGCAGTTCCCGATTCTCGTATTCTCTGACCAGATGTTGCTGTTTCAGTTTTAATCGTAAATATTTCTTTTATTTCTCAAGTATAATTATCAACTTTCAGACGAATTTAAAACGATTTTATTGTTTTCGTTTATGTTATATTTTGAAAGTAGTAGTTAAACGCGGCTACGCTATTAGGCAAAAAAAGTAAGCTGTGTCCTTTCTTCTTCTTTCTTGTTTGCTTCATGTCCTATTTGATTCAGTGGCTTGGTCGTGAAAGAACGAGAGACAGACAGAGTTACATTCAAATTTATAATATTAATTTAAATTGCAGAATATAAAGTTTTGCAGGTTTGTAAATTGTCTGTAGCCTAGACAACGTTCGTGCGTACATATTTGCATTTAGCGTAAAATTAGGCCGAAGCAAATACACGAACGCAGTAGTAAATTATCATCGTATGTGGTACGTTATTGTAAATTATAATCCCATGTGTAGTCTGTGAAGTAACAAATCTTGCCAATAGTTCATCCAACTTCTAATTAATCCACAAATGTGTACGTACAGACGTCGCTAAAATTAAAAGAAAAATTTTAGAACATCGGCGATAGTTTTCAAGGCTACGGAAAGTTTTGGTTTTTAGTATGTTTTACAACATATTATATTTAACATAAATTAGATGTTTGTGTCTCTCGTTTGTAGGACAAGGTTTTCTCATCACGAGGTATGCGTTCGTGGATGTGATAGCCTTTAGATATATTCGCTTTTATTATATATGTATATGATATACATTATGGACATGGAAAAACTTCCGCGGCATTTTTTTGTACTATTTGTTTTTTTATGGTATAACTAAGTTGTTAAGTCCCTTGTACCTGTAGTTACACGGGCTCACTCACCTTTCAGACCGGAACACAACAATATTGAGTACTGTTGTTTGGCGGTAAAATAACTGATCAGTGGGTGGTACCCACCCAGACGGGCTTGCACAAAGTCCCACTTCCAAGTAAAATTTACATCATAATTCAATGTATCTTTATAAAAATCGTTATTGTCTCTATTTGTAAGTACATTTCATTTCATTGAAGTATTTTATTAACTTTAAAAATCATAAATCCAACATAGTGCGTCATGTATATATCACATATGTAATATTTACTGAATTATGTGGTGTTTAAGGAACTCCCCAAGGAAATACTCTGTATCCTACGTCAAATAAAAGTGACATCTCTAATAAAAGTATCGCTGGGTTCGTATCATACATACAAATGCCAAAAAATGCCTTAGTTTGTACAACCGAAGCTATATCGGGATAACATATAGCTCAGTAGTTGTAGCTCGCGGCTTAGCTCGCGTTGTTGTGGGTTGTTTGTCATGTGTTCGGCAAAAAACGTGCCCTATGTCCTTCCATGGAGATCAAATTATCTTCATACCAAATTTTACCATATTCGATTCATTGGTTTGGTTTTGATAAAGCGACAGACAGACAGACAGCGTTACTTTCACATTTATAATATTAGTATAGCCAATAAGCGTAAATGTATTTAATAAAGAGTGAATGATATGTAGGGTGATGATATTTTAAATGCTATTGTAAATGAATACAGAGAGACGTTTAAATTTAAATACGACGTTATTAATGAGACACCTGAGAATTCAATCCGTCTTTATATTAATTGCTTTCTTGAAATACTAATAACTGTTGCGCTTCTGAACATAAACTCGATGGACTTTGGAGAAAAAGTTGTAAGACTCGAAGCCCGGTGGATTGTTGTTAAAATAAGTCATTATTGTTTTATTTATCTATGCATAAAACGTGGTTTCAATTTTTTATATTAAAGGCTTAAATTTGTTTTGCATGTAACAAATTTTAAGTAACTACAGGTCCAAATCTAAAAATGTTTTCTTTGGAAAAAATCTATCTTATTTTAATGCCCTATAACTATATGAGAGGCCTATGTCCAGCAGTGGACAAAAACGGGCTGATGATGTGATGTTATGTGATGTGGTACCTATATACATAAATACATTGATAGAAAAAATCATATTATTCGATACAAGATTTTATAGATGGTAAAAAAGCGTGGAGTTAATACCTGTTGACTTCCAAGCAGGATACATTATTTTAAATAATTGTATTTAATTAACATGACGTTGTATTTTTTAAATGTTAAAAAAGAGTAACTACTGAGTTTCTTGCCGGTTCCTCTCGGTAGAATCTACTTTCCGAACCGGTGGTAGCTTCACTTAATTGTAAAATGACGATTCAAAAGTGCTTATAAAAGCCTACTTGTATAAAGTTTATTTTGATTTTGATTTGATTTGATATAAGTGTGGTATAAACTATTTTTTTTTTTGAAAATAATATTATTTTTCATTTATTTACCAAGTTAAAATATATCTCGTATAAAAGTAATATTTTTAGGTTACTCTTAAATTGAACAACAGATACCATTACAAAGAAACTTGAAATATAATTTACACAATTTACAGTTTGTACATTTTCAGAAGCTATTTCGAATATATGTATATCAAAACGTGATATGATGTTCGGTAAACCAGTTATATGTGAAACATCGTTATACGAAATTTGGTGTCCGGTAACCTACACAGTACGAAATATCAGGTAGTGAGATCGACAAACGCTAAATAGTGATATTTGATTTGTCCTTCAAATCATGTACTTACATACCTTGGTAATATATGTTTGGTATGCTGGCTTGGTAATATATGTATGCTGTTATATTAATTTCAGTTACTGTATATAATTCGGACGTTAGAGAAATATTCTTAGTAAAATCATTACCCACAATTTTTAAATTATTCGCAATATAGATTGCCATTGAGCATTCGACTGTCAAAAACCTTACATGCATTTAAAAACTCTGTTAAGAACTTCTATCTCTCAACACAGTAATTATGACGACATGATTATGACAAACATTTAACAACTTCATATATATATGAAGATGAATACATACATACATACATTCATATAGTATGTATGTATGTATGTATTATAAATATATGTATGTATGCATATTATTAAATATTTATTACTGTTATTTATTTTTGTATGTGTTTAGGTTGTATTTATTTTAAGAGTATTTAAAATTGCACCAACCTATAATGTCTTCCAAACACAATCCTCTTATCCAAGGTAGTCTGGAAGAAATAGCTAATAAGCCATAAGGCCGCCTTTTGTTTCACCATTCGCTTATTAGTTTGTATATTTTGTAATCGTTTGTGATTGTAAATGTGGTGTACAAAAACGTGTTAAATAAATAGATGGTAAGAAATTATCTGAACTAATGTGTTGTCTTTTTTCAAGGGCTCCTATTTCTTCTTCTCCATATTTTTGTATACCGGCGTTTTATATGTCTTATGGCGACAACAACCATAGAAATGTTGTAATTATTTACTATCAGGTGATAATTTATATGTCTATCTATTGTATATAAAAATACTGTTTGCTAATTGTATCAATTGATCAAACTTTTAGTCGAGATGGCCCAGTGGTTAGAACGCGTGCATCTTAACCGATGATTGCGGGTTCAAACCCAGGCAAGCACCGCTGATTCAAGTGCTTAATTTGACTTTATAATTCATCTCGTGCTCAGCGGTGAAGGAAAACATCTTGAGGAAAGATGCATGTGACAAATTTCATAGAAATTCTGCCACATGTGTATTCCACCAACCCGCATTGGAACAGCGTGGTGGAATATGTTCCAAACCTTCTCCTCAAAGGGAGAGGAGGCCTTTAGCCCAGCAGTGGGAATTTACAGTCTGTTGTTAATGTTACTACTCCACTTTTAAAGATCAATTCAGTACCCCAAATATATATACTCTTACCCAAAAATATTTTGTCGAATCAAAATCTGAGATTACCGCGTTCAATCATACGAATCCTCCATCTTTGTTGTATAAACACAGATAATACCTGAAATTAAACCGCACAGTACAACGAATGCTTAAATTGCTTGAAGAAACAGAGGCACGTATCAAAGGAGCGGGGGGGGGGGGTTCTGATGCGAGACGGCATTGTATATATGTTAAATATTTATGTACTTATATATGTATATGTTTGTGCATATTTATGTATATTATGTATATGTATATTTATGTATTTTATATTATATTATGTATAACATTAATTTAATTAATTTACTGTATTTATTATTATATATATTTATAGGTGTCTATCGCTATGTATATATTTTTTAATTTTTCTTTAACTTCTGTGCACACCCTACTGACTTCTCTCCTGCACTATTCTGGGTTGGCTGGCAGAAAATGCTGTAATAGCGTTAAGTCCGCCCTTTGTACATGATTGATCTGTGCAATAAAGAATAATAAAAAAAAAAAAAAAAAAACAGTATGAAGATTTTAATTTAGCTGAGTGTCGCAGATAACATTTCCATTGTATTATTTCTATTGTGTATAATAAACACGTAATACTAGAGCGTTATCGCGATTTACCAACGCTGCGTCGTTTTACAAGTAATTACCATTATATGGGTTCAGATTTTAGGTAAGTCGTCGGAATGAAAGGACCGATATAAATCTCCCTAATAAACAATACACAAGAGTTCAGTCGTCAACGTTTAAGATTATCGTGTTATTAAAATTCTTCGTCTTTTGAATAACGAAGTTTTGTAAATAAATCCAAATAACGGTATATCCCTAAAGTCGACTCTAAGTAGAATTGTTCAAGTAAATTTTGTTTCGATTCGTTAATGTAAATAAAATATGTTTTATTTTAATGTACGTTCCGTTATTAAAAACGAAATTGAAATTTGCCTTTTAATATTTATTTGTATAATTATTTTCTTGTAAAGTAAGAAAATGTTGCTTGTAATTTCTTGGAGGTTCTTGGTTTTGACATTTATATTTAATTTGTAATAAATCTCTATACAGGTATTTGAGACACGCCATTTTTCTTCTATATGACAATAATGTGAGATTTTAAATTAAACAAAAAATATATACAATATTATTTGCAAATATTAAAATTAGTTATTGAAGCTAAATTAAATGATATCGAAAATAATATCTTATAAATTTTAAAATCAACCAAATGAAGGATTTGTTGACGTTATTTTACTATCTGGTACCACATATTTGTCCTCTTTTGGTCCTTATTCATGAAACTGGTGAGGGTATTATGCCCTTTCGTTGATTTTACGATACGTCCATACTTCCTTTAGACGCTGTATCCATTTTAGTCTTTGGGCTTCTCAAAGAAATCTAACACTCCATATGAAATCTCAAACTACGCTATACGTATATCTTTCAAGCATTAAATTTATCAAAACAAGTCAATAATATAATGTGTAAATAAAACAATTATGCTTATTAATATTTTCTTGGTGATAGGGCTTAGTGCAAGCCCATCTGGGTAGGTACTACCCACTCATCAGTTATGTCACCGCCAAACAACAGTGCTCAGCTATTATTGTGTTCCGGTTTGAAGGGTGAGTAAGCCAGTGTAACTACAGGCACAAGGGACATAACATCTGAGTTCCCAAGGTTGGTGGCACAATGACGATGTAAAGATTAGTTAATATATCCATCCTCACCCATATACTCGTCCACCAACCTATACCATAAAAAAATACTCAAACAAACTCACGATAAAATCGAAAAGATCTATTTGTAAATTCTCAAATTGATTCATTAGAAACCGATAGTGAAAATGCATTAACATATACAAGGAACTCGTTGTAAATACTAGTACGTTATTATGTACTAAGCGATCTGTGTTTGGTAAATGATAGCAAACGTAATAACACTATTTATAGTAATAGCATCGGAAGCTCGTTCATCATAAATTTACTGGTCAAGCACTACTTGGAAGTGCACCAACTATTTCAGAAGCGCTTACGTTGAAGTTATAATTTAGAACGTGGTTTGCTATTGGAAGGAAATTAATACCAATAATAGTATAGTACGACAAAACTTAGATGTATCATCGGCATATTTCGTAAAACCGATCACACCCGAATTTACTTAATTCGCCATCCCAAATTATCAATATTTATTTCTCATGTGGATATGATCGTTACACAAACGTAATAACTTGTAATATCATATGATTTAATATATTCGTCAATTTGACACGTCGATTTACATGCACTTGCTTTCTCGGTTTGAATTGACGCGAGAATCTATAGCGACGAATAGCGTCGAATGGCGCGATAGGGAGCTGTTTCTATTGGTTGTGTAAATCGGCAGTAACCGGTTTTATTGAATTTGCCGATGCTACATCTAAGTTGTGTCGTGCTGTGCTTCTGTATTATACTTATATGTTAAACATAATAAAAAACATACTGTTTAAAAGTTACAAAAGATTCTGATTCTGTTCTAATTAGAATTCAAATTTGGAACACGTTTAGTAATAGTATCGACTAATCACTTTCATTAAAAATAACACAAGTTCTAAAGCGATGATTCCAAATTTAAATATAATACGTTAAAATATAAGTAAATTTCAATTAAGACATAACTGTCATAAATGTCAAACAGAAACATTTCTTCATATAACCCTTTCTGTAAATACAAATATATGATCGTCTGGCGTGGCGCCGTTACTAAGCGAGACTAGTCAGTTACGTAGGAAATATTTCAGATATTGAAATCTTTTGTAATAGCAACGTGTTTAGATAAGACCAAAGTTTTGAGCTGTAATTATAATAACTGTAGATTATATATTTCCTTAACAATAATAATAACAGTGCCTTAAAGAAAAACTAAAAATATGTACAAGTGAAGACATAACTTTTGAGGTCAAAATACAAACTACGACTTCGCATCGTTAGGTACAAATCTATATTAATATTATAAATCTGAAAGTAACTCTTGTCTGTCTGTCGCTTTTTCACGACCAAACCGCTGAACCGAATTTGATGAAATTTGTAATGAAGCACTCTCGAACTCCAATAAAGGACATACGCTATCTACTTTTCCTAACATGACAACTAACACGTCGCCGCAGAAGACTAGTATTCCAATATAAAAATATGCAAGAGAAGCAATGGAGAATCAAAACGCAAAGTTCGGTTGAGTTAAAGTTGATTAAGAAACGAAAAACAGCTCCATCGGACAAGCAGCTTAGATAAACACCCACATGCAATGTAAAATAATAGAAGCGGAAACAGGGGCGCTTATCGCAACCTTGCTTTAGAAAAATGTGTGGCAGAAATCCCGTAAACAAAATAAAGGCAAGCACGAGAGGCATTTCAGATGCAAAGGTATTTTCTTTAAAGAATCCAATAAGGTTTACGGTTCTTAGTATCGGCCGCAAGAACCTTCGGTATGTATGAAAAAAACCACCGCTTACTTATCGAGCGGTTGCGTTTAATTAGTGTGTATTATTACTTCGAGACGACCAACAATTCCGTGCACTTTCAGTGGAATTTTTATTTTGAAAATTTACTTTACGATTACAACGATTTTATTATTAAAAAATTATCTCGATGAGCGTACTAGCATTACGCAAAACTCGTTTGATTTTTTTTTCGTCTACATTTATAACATTAAAACAATACGATGGACAAACAAATACCTATCTTTTATTCCAGCAGCAATAAAGCGCTTATGAACAAGATTTACGCTTTAAATTGCCACAATCATTGTCAATTATTGTACAGTCAAATAGAAAAACAGAAACGATACATAGATATATTTATGAATATTCATTTATATTACTTTAAACTATGTATAGCTTCATAATTGAATAGTACGATTTCGTAAATTATTTAAAAGTAAAAATATTAAAAGGCTAATAGCCTGCGGTTTCGCTTACGTTTCAGAAGTTATTATATGTTAGGCAAAAAAGTAGCCTATATCTGATCTTGGGAGTTCAAGTTTGCTTCACAACAAATTGCATCAAACTCGATTCATTGTTTTGATCATGAAAAAGGGACAGACAGACACACAAGGGTTACTTTCACATTTATAATATTAATAAGAGATGATATATAAATGGATGGAAGAATTTTAACGGCAGCCACATTCACACCGCAAGGAATATAAATAAGAAATAATTCCTACACGTTATAAGACACATACCTAAGTACACCGGGTATCTAAGATGTTCATGTACAATTACACTGACTTACCTTTCAAACGATCAAACAATAGCGTCTCATTCAAAGTCAATGAAATTTACGACACAGGACACGCTCGACGTGAAATCCGTCATTTGACTTTATTCGCAATAGTTTTAATGGCACATTTACGTCAATTTACCCTGTATTACATTCATTTATAGTAGATATAACAATACCTTATGTAATTACATTGGGACTCGCGACTATAGAATTATGAAGCTTTTCTTGTTCTATTTAAAATACTGTTCGAGAAATGGGAAGTGTCACCCATAGGAATTGTATAAGAAACATCATGGCATTTATCGCCAATGAGCTTGAGTACTAATGTAGTATGTTTGTTTGAGTCGAGATGGCCCAGTGGTTAGAAGGCGTGCATCTTAACCGACGATTGCGGGTTCAAACCCAGGTAAGCACCGCTGATTCGTGTGCTTAATTAGTCTTTATAATTAATCTCGTGCTCAGCGGTGAAGGAAAACATCGTGAGGAAACCTGCACGTGACAAATTTCTTAGAAATTCTGCCACATGTGTATTCCATCAACCCGCATTGGAACAGCGTGGTGGAATATGTTCCAAACCTTCTCCTCAAAGGGAGAGGAGGTCTTTAGCCCAGCTGTGGGAATTTGCAGGCTGTTGTTGTTGTTGTATGTTTGTTGATCTGTATTAATATTATAAATGTGAAAGTCCCTCTGTCTGTCTGTCTCTAGTTCATGACCGAACCGCTGAACCGAATTTGTTGAAATATGGTATGAAGCAAACTTGAACTCCAGTAAAGGACATAGGCTACTATTTTTGTGTGACACATGACAACCCAAAACACACAAGCGAAATAACGGACGACTACTAAGTACTAAATATTTGATTATTTTGTTTGAATGCCTTTTATCTTGGAGTGTACAAGAACATATATACCACACTTCCTGTACCCAAGTTCGAAGCAAGGACGTGCCTATTTTTACGATGTCATACGTATCTTCTCATTACGTTTATTATTTTATTATTCCCATTGGTCGAGCTGTATTGGTTTATTTTGCTTGCAGTCTTTTAATGTCAGGACTTATTTAAATATTTTAGCGTTCATTACAAAAAATCAGGTACAAAATTAACATATACCAATACGGACAACGATTTGAGATCTTTGTCGTTTGTAAATACATTATGTTATAGTACGACACAACTTAGCACAGCATCGGCAAAATTCGTAAAACCGATGACATCCGAATTAAGTACGCTATCCCAATTTATCAATATTTATTTATCATGTGAATATGATCTTTATACAAACGTTTACTTGTGATATCATATGAGCTAATATATTCGTCAATTTTACACGTCGATTTACATGCACTTACTTTTTCGGTTTGAACTGACGCGAGAATCTATAGCCACGAATAGCGTCGAATGGCGCGATAGTGAGCTGTTTTTATTGGATCGGCCTTCGGTTTTATTAAATTTGCCTATGCTACATCTAAGTTGTATCGTCAATTTCGTCACGTCAATTTAAATGACACTCTCGATTTAAAATAATCAAACACTTGAAGAACTATATTCTTTTTTTAAAAATAGTTTCTAAAAACATCATAAATTTAAAATCGTGAGGCGAAGAAAACAGTTAATCATGACGACAAAAAATAAATTATAAACAATGTTTCAAGATATTTATGAAGAGGAAACAGTCTGTAGTCAAAATATCGGAGCAATGGCTGAGATTTATGATTGCATAATATTCAATGTAAGTTCAGGCGGGACCTTCGTAAACATCTCTGATGTTAAAAACCGATATACACACCGCTGTATTTAAACAAACGTTTTTGAGGAATCTTGAAAACTATCTGCTATATTGAGATAAACTTCTCAATTCTGTGCCATCCCGTGTGGGTACCGGTACTCATCACATAGTATACAAGCGAACCTTCCCAGCTTCGCACCTCCGTGGTCGAGTTGTGATATACCCTAGGAGGCATGCACATACTATGATGGAGTTTTGTATAGGCCATTTTAAGAACTACCATTTTCTATTACATTGTTTTGATGGATACATACATACATACATACCCTATAAAACCTATCATACCCTATAAGCTTTGATCATTTGATGACATCGACCACATTGGTCGAGTGGTGTGTACACCGGTTTTCATGGGTACTCCGAGGTCCCGGGTTAGATCCCTGACCGAGTCGATGTAGATTATCATAGTTTTCTACGTTGTCTTGGGTCTGGGTGTTTGTGGTACCAGTCTTTACTTCTGATTTTCCATAGCACAAGTTACTTACATTGTGATCAGAGTAATGTATGTGATGTTGTCTCATATTCATTCGCACGGGTGGACATGAGTGTAAAGTGGCACTCTATAACTAAGACTTCGCTGTCTCTACGTCTGTCACCAAGGTGTATCTCATGAACCGTAATAGGCAGTTTAAATTTACAAAGATGATGTATTTCTATTGCCGCTGTGATAACAAATACTAAAATCAATAAAATAAATAGTCCCAAAAAACTAAGGTTATTTTTTGTCCCTTTAAGAGATAATTATACGGAACCCTTCGTGAATGAGTCCGACTCGCACTTAGGTTTTTTTTTCTTGTTCACTTATATTTTTTGCGATCTATTTAAAATTCTCATTAATTATGATTCGATCTTCGTTATTACATAACCGTCTGTAATTGAGTATTTTTTAAGTTAATTATTAAATATACAAAGGTCAAATGTTTTTGTATATGTTATAATATTATATAAAACTAAATCCGCGTAGTCTCTAACACGCAATTATGTAAATAATCGTTAGTGTACAAGATTAAATTATATGAAAACCATCAGATCGGAACGCATATTCTGGCTAAATTTGATTAGAACTGACAAAGGAGTTAGCTTCTTTGATAAATCCAATTACATGTAATATCTATATATAATAATGTAAAATAATTATATATACATATAATAAAATTTGAGCGTCTGTTTGGAATATTATTATCATTTTTAGTCAATGCATATGTATACGCGGTTTATATACTGAAATAACATGTTTTACGATTTTTGTCGGTCTATCTGTTCGTCCGTTTGTTCCGGCTAATCTCTGTGAAAGTCCCGTCGAAATCGGTCCAGCTGGGACCGATTTCGACGGGACTTTCACTGGCAGATAACTGATATAAAAATTAGTAACTTAAGCTACAAAAATATTTTCCAAGTTCACATAAAAAATGCTTCATCTATCAAAATATTTCTTAATATTGTTAAGAAAATGGTAAGTATCCAATTAATAATATTAGAAAAGCCTTACCCTAGAAGGGAGATTAGTGTTATACTTTTATAATAATAAGCAGATCAGATAAAATAATTAAAACATTTAATTAATTTTATACCCATATAATGTTTCATGAAAATATTGAAACAACTTTAAGTATTCCTACTTTGCTAATAAATAAACCGAAGCGAGTCTTAAAGATATAAAATAACTGGAAAAGTTATATTACAATATTATAACAATAATATAACAATATTATAAATAATTAAAAGAGTCGAGATGGCCCAGTGGTTAGAACGCGCGCATCTTAACCGATGATTGCGGGTTCAAACCCAGGTAAGCACCGCTGTTTCATGGGCTTAATTTGTCTTTATAATTCATCTCGTGCTCAGCGGTGAAGGAAAACATCGTGAGGAAACCTGCATGTGACAAATTTCATAGAAATTCTGCCACATGTGCATTCCACCATTCGCATTGGAACAGCGTGGTGGAATATGTTCCAAAACCTTCTCCTCAAAGGGAGAGGAGGCCTTTAGCCTTTAGGTATTTACTAGCCTTTAGGTATTTACAGGCTGTTGTTGTTGTTCTGTTGTATTGTAAATAATCTACTTCCGTCTGAGTGTAAACAGGTTACAAAAAATATGATACCTACTCTGCATATGTAATAAATTGGCATAATTAAATTAAAAAAGAAAAGAAAACATGTCAGTCGTTTCGGTTACAGGGCTTTGTGGAAGACCGTCCGGGCAAGAACCATCAACTCATCAGATATTCCAGCGCCAAACAGTTTGAATGGTGAGTGGGTCTGTATAACTTCTGGCAAATCTTATTTCCAAAGGTTGGTGGCACATTGGCGATGCAAGAAATGACTTATATTTTTCAAAGCGCCATACACATAAAATGTGGCCCAACGTCATAGACATAATATACATACAATAAAAACAAAACAAATATTTTATTTTGGTACATAGTTGACTGTATATGCTTGATTACGATAATTGTTTAACACAACTATGTTATTTATCTATATTTTAACTATGTTATTTATGATAAATGTTATTTCCTGAACTTCCTATAGTTAGCGGGTAAGGTATGATTTCAATATTAAGTACTGTTTATACATATTGGAAATTATACTAAATATATGATAATCTACTTATCAGATTCGTTAAAATGACACGACAATAAACGGATGCACATAACATTGAGGAGAATACTTGAAAAACGAGTTTGAAGAAATCTCGTATTAATTGCGACGACTTAGCGTTAGGAACTGTATACCTAAATATATAAATAAAATACATTTATATTAGCAGATATAATTAGATTAAGAGTTTAGTTAATGTATCATTGTGACGTCATCGCTTTATCAATGTGTGTGTGAGTATAAAAAGCAATCGATTCGTTGTGCGCGTTGGCAAGCTAACGAAAATACTTTGGTCCATCAGACATTTTAATTACTTCAAATTTTCTTTAAGAACATTTCGAAAGAATATTTCGGTCGGCTTAATTATTTTCTAAACGTATTTTCGTTCCCTGGGAACCAATTAAACATTTTTAAATCCTCTCAATTTCTCGGCAAACTCTGGCTGCTTAATGGAAACATTAATGGGAGAATTGTCCCAAAATATATACTAATTTGGAGGAATTTTAAGTTGGATTAAATGAGGATTTTTTTTTTTTCAAATATTAAAATTTAAAAAATGCAATATGTTACATAAATGAAAGTATATGATAATTAGTTTGAAAGTAAATAAGATTTCAATAAGAAGATTCTATTTGGGATTCAAGAATATAAAATCACATCGAACACTTATATTATTCGTTTTAAAGAAAGCTTTGTATTTTACCTAACTCGTCATTTAAATCGTCACATGGAACATTCTTTCACAATTTGTATTGAGTTGTACACTAACATTTTAATATATTACATTTAAAATGAAACACACAGAAAAAAAATTGCTGTAAAAACTACGTCAGACACTCGTCACTCGTGTATATTTTTTGTTTTTGACTGATCGCTAGAATTAAAAAAAAAAGTCTTGATGGATCAATTAATTATTAGGTTCCTATATCAGTCATTAATAATGCTCAATATAATAAAATAAATAACTCCAAAAACGCAACTAAATTGAAAGATCAATCAAAGAATTCATTAATAACAACTAAAGTAAAAAAAATTATCGAAGCAAACAAGAAATGTATGAATTTATTGAATATGACGTCAAATAACACTAGAAAATAAGTCTGGTGAATATCATACAGCTTATCGATAGTGCGATTGCGACATAACCAATTTACGTAGAGTGAGGTGATAATGAGATGTCTCGAATGAAGCAGAAGTCCAGCTGCGTCGACGTGACGCCCTGTCCACGAAACTATTCACTTGGCAATACGAGAGGTCTTTTTAAAAACGTCAGTCATCATACGAAACAAAGGGTGCTAGTGGAAAGAATGTCTTTTTAAAAATAAAATGCGGAAAGTTTGATGTTCGCCAACAATCCGTCGGCTACGGTGCGGACGTGTATGAAAATAGCCGTCGTTGCTGCGCCGTTCGTATGGTAGTGACAATATCGTTCGGTTAGAATCATCAATTGTCTCGATTTATTAGACGAGCCGAGAGCTAAGGGAAGAGTAATGCGTTCGCATTGTTTGCATGTATGCACGTTACGGCATAGATGCTAAACGCATGAATTGATTTCGACAAATAAGGTTTAGTCTCGTTATTGTTTTGCTTATACGATTTATGACGTCCGTGATTAATGTTATTGAATATATTGGGATGATATTCAGCGAATATATCGGTAGAATTATCATTTTATTATTTTTAATTTCATAAAACTATAATTAAATAAACAAATACAAAATTAATTTAAATAGTGTTTCGGAAAAATCTTTATTAATACCTATTTTTTTTCAACGTTGACATAACCTGTCATTCTCACTATAAAACATAAATCATATCACACATTACTAACGCGGAAGACCTGAAATGTTCCTAGTGCTTGTTACACTGGCTCACTCATAGGTCAATGACAATATTAAGTATTACTAATTCACAAAATAAAGTACATGATGATTATAGCATAGCAGCATAAATGTACAATAAAGTTGCTAATATAAATAAAATTAAAAATGTTGAATACCTGTGCATAAAGCACAACTATTAATTATATTACAATTATTTATTTTATACGTAAAAAATAATGAAAATGGAATAAAAAAATATTTCATTTTCATTAATCGGTGTACACACAACTCGATCATGGAGGTCGTCAAAAATAACTGTTGATCTTCTTACTGGTAGGGCTTTAAAACATTTAAATATTATACATAATTCAATTCTTTAATTTGTAAATAAATAATAATTCAATTGTTAGGGCTATTAAGTGCCTTTTGAAATAAGTTAATGTCGGTATTACTTTAAAGTACACACATTAAGTTGGACAATTGAGATTTGATTAGATTTGTGATTTTCATATAATTTTCTTAATTTAGGTCTTGTTTTTATTGTATAGGTAGGCTGACGGCCAAATAGACTAACTGAAGGTAAGTGACCAGCATCCGTGGAATTTGGCGTTGTAAGAAATATTAACCAGTCCTGACATCGCTTATGTACCACAAAACTTGGTTAGTAATACTTTACGTTCCTTTGTGCTTGTAGCACCACTTGACAGACAGGCTGCACAAAGTACTACCACCAAATAAAAACTATCGGATGATATGGATCATCCGACAGTCAGGTGATCATAAGACAGGGTCAATGACTTTACGTTATTCCGAAACTGCCAACTTTTATACTTCGGGATGCTACTGCGATTTTTTTGACAGAAGAACGTAATAAACCTATCATCGCGTCGCCGGTGTTTACAAGACCTCTTTATACTACTACTAGCGACCCGCCTTTAAACAAAATATACTACAAAATATGTTTAAATAAAACTAATTATAACGGATGAATCGCGTATAGACACCAGACAGGTCTACCCGTGACCACGAACACTGCAAAGTGCTCGAAACGTCGGGATGTTTAAAAATAATCAATATACGCGATTCATCCGTTATAATTAGTTTTATTTAAATGTGTAATAATCGCGAAAATTTAAGACAACATTATACAAAATATGTGTTTATTTACGACATCACATTAGAAACCTCTAAAATTATCAGTGTTACTTAACTATATTGTCTATGAATTATACACAAAAACCTTCCTCTCGTATCACTCTATCTATAAAAAAACGGGCATCAAAATTCGTTGCGTAGTTTTAAAGATTTAATCATACATATTTATAGGGACAGTCTTTATTTTATACAATGTAGTGATATAAACCTATTCTTTAAGAATACGATACCGCTTATGAACGGTAAAAAACCCGGTATATTTGGTTAAGATTCACTCGTTGAGACTGGAATATCGTCTCGTAAAATGATTATTTATTTTAATTCCCAGACAGCACGCTATAAGGTGCATGTCGCATGTAAAAACTGGACCCGTTGTGGTAGCTTCGATCTCCTCTGGATCAACCGCTCCATATAAAAACTCTCGCCCTAACAAGTTACAACTAACCTTATATCGCTTTAACTAGTTCACAGATCAAGTTTGTTTCGATATTTGACGAGCTGCTCTGTGCTGACTTAGTTATGGAAATTGGATATTTTTTTTTCATTCGTCTTTGATGCTTTATTTTTTTTTTTAATTTTATTTCTTTATTTGGTCTACCGGTTTATAAGGCTGCGAATATCGATGTTCGATTTTCAAATCGTGGCTTAAGACAATAAAAAAGGATAGAGATATTCCATCAAAAAACAAAGTTAGTGTAAAGACTTAGGAAGGATTAGAGGGGTAATTAATTATTTACATAATTTCAAATATATATTATAATTATTTGTTTCCTTAATAAACAAAAAGAGGTTTTAACAGAATATCGGTAAGGAGGACTTTGTAAACATTTTAATTAACCAAATTAGTACGAAAAATGACTACACTAAGTATCAAAAATTATCATATTTATTAAATATGGACATTTTAATTCTGAACACGCTGCCATTACAGTTTTATTACATGTAACTTAATATGGAAATATGCATAAAAACTTCGAACAAAACACGATTATACAGAACTGTCCAGCTTTTTACTATCGAAAGTAATTACTTTGTCATACTTTTTGCTTTATCGGCAAGTCATACTTGTACGGAACACAGTATAGTTACAGTGAAAACTCTTTACTGGGCAAAACTAGTTTGAACCGGTTTTAATTATTTAATCTACCTTTTCATATAGAGTATTCCAATCTAAGAATGAATGAAGATAAACAAAGCTTAGATATTCCTATGATTAAACAGTAAAAGTAAAAAAAGAAGTAACAGCCTGTTAATTTCCCACTGTTGGGCTAATGGCCTCCTCTCTCATTAAGAAGAGGGCTTGGAACATATTCCACCACGCTGTTCCAATGCGGGTTGGTGGAATGCACATGTGGCAGAATTTCAGTGAAATTAGACACATGCAGGTTTCCTGACGATGTTTTCCTTCACCGCCGAGCACGAGATGAATTATAAAGACAAATTAAGCACATATATATATAGTGGTGCTTGCCTGGGTTTGAACCCGAAATCATCGGTTAAGATGTACGCGTTCTAACCACTGGGCCATCTCGGGATTAAACAGTATTGCACATTAATTTTTTGCTAATCCATAATTAATACAATGGATTAATCAACCTTTCCGCCATTAATATCACGCCAATTTGATGTCAAATGATGTTTATTTGGCTTTTGTTCCCTTGTGGTCGGAATAGACAATGGGTTAGGTTAGTTTTGTCACCGTAATTTTGCCATTTGCGACAGATGCGAGCCTTATTACCCTCCTACGTATATACTACAAACATCTAAAGGGGTATGCTTATTAAAGTGTTTTTCTTTTGTTTTTTTTGGAAAGACTTTTACGCGCTCCCAGAGAAATCATCACTTGAGGAAAAAGCGTTACTTTACACGGGCGACCTTTCTCTCTTTCTCACACACTCTATCTCTTTCTATTGTATACGGTTTTATTAAATATTATTTAAAGGTATTTTTGGTTATTGTTTTAATTCAGACAGGACTTTAATAAAAGCCTTATCAAATGGCAATGTCTTTGTCTTTTATTTAATACATAATGTATATCGAAAGCAACTTACGACGAGGTGACCCTAACATCTCTTGTTTACATCAACATGGTAGTCATATTAAAAATGTGCCACTTAAGATCGTAAGTCACCACGGCCTATAGACACTAGCTCTGTAAAAAAGAAACTTAACCAAAACCAACCACTACATCGTCCATAGGTCTTATTTGTTACACAACGATATTAAGAAAAGCTGTTTAACAGTAGAATAAATGATATACCTACACGTATACATTGTCTTACGAAGCCCAGTTAATATTAATTTTAACATAAAAGATTCTTGACTATAACATATATATATATTATGTATACATATATCCTCAACAATTATGAATCTTCATAAATAAAACAGGAAAAACGAAGTGCGGATTGCGAACGTGTGAAAAAGTAACGTCAGTTTCTTGCTCAATTATGAATGTAAATATTTATGAATTATAATGTTATAAATACTTGAATAATCTGAGTGACTGTCTTTCTGTCGGTCTTTAACGACGAAACCGATTAAACAAATTTGATGAAAAGGACACACGGTACTTATATTGCCTTACACATGACAACCAACTTCCTAAAAACGAAAAATCCGCAGGCGACTACTAGTATTTTATATTATTCGTTAAAATGGATATATGTGACGGAATATTTATTGTATTTTAATTTAAGTACAAAACGTAACATTGTATTTAACTTAAACTTGCTTATTAGGTTTCTACTTAGATTAGTAACATTATAACAATGATACTTTATTTTAAGTTTTACTTAACGTTTTGGTTTATAACAAATAACACAAGAGCTATTTAAAGATTGCATATCTTATAATTCCATCCACAATAAAGTTACATTACAATTAAATTATTATTAAAATCATGCCTTTATATTAACTCGACATGAATTATCAATGATATATCGAATACAGATTAAATATAATTCGAATTGTTAAAATTTAATTCGACTACTTAGTCGACCATTAAAATCAGCTGATATAAAAAAAATGGGTTACGAAAATATTGCATAAATGGAAACTATCGACGCACTAGTGAATAAATCACCTTCCAAATTTTTCAAATAAAACTGAATAACATTATTTCGTTAAACATTGTTGTTAAAAAGCAATTACGTTTTATGCGTATTATTTTGTTGTTTGTTGATAAATTGCGCATGACTACGACATCACAATATCACATGTGCCAAACGACTAGAGTTATTACGTCGAAGGAAATAGTGATGGGCAATAAGTCAAAAACATCAATTTTTTTTAATACTCGCAAAATTTAAATGATGGAACATTTTTTTAACTAATTAATTGTATTGTCGGCATAAACGACGACAGATTGGCGAAACTGATTTAAAAAGCTCCAAGCTTTGCTATATACACATAATATACATATTATTGTAATTAACTAATATGACTGTATTTTTAAATATCGAAAAAGAGTAACCACTGATTTTTTGCGGGTTCTTCTCGATAGAATCTAATTTCCAAACCGTGGTGCTGGTAGCTTCACTTAGTGTATTTGTTAAATAACGATCCAAAAGTGCTTGTAAAAGCGTACTTGAATGAAGTATTTTGATTCTTTTTCGTACTAATAGATATCATAAATTCGTAAGTAGTATCTGTTACCTCTTGACGCTGATATCTTTAAACCGATTTAGATGAAATTGGGTATGGGAATAGGTTGAGTTCCTGAGAAGAACATAATCTGCTTTTTTAATGGAGAGGTTAAAATAGACGTCGCCGGCTTATGCTTTATAGGTAGAGGTTATAATTATGATTCAGACGACGTCATCTGGCGTAATGCTGCATACAAATTATGAGTATCTTTGGAACAGATGCGAACTATGAACCCGCTAAAGTTGAGGTCGTCTAGGACTTGGATGAAGAATACAGGATGTAAGGGAGAAAATAACAACACAATAAGAATTACAAGGGACAATTATATCAATCGACTACCACGGTTAAAATGCTGACACTAAATGTACTACAGAATGTCTTACAATGTTCAAAGTTTTTCAGTCATTATCTTCTATGTGCATGTATTATACATATATATATAAATCTTACTCTCGAAACAATCTATTTAAAAAAAACCGCTTCAAAATCCCTTGTAAAATTTTAAAGATCTAAGTATACATAGGGACAGACAGCGGTGCCTCTGTTTGTAGTATGTAACGATAATCCTTTAATTTTAAAGATCTGATCTAAGATTCAGGGACAGACAGCGGTAAGTGACTTCGTTTTTTACTATGTAAAGATAGTGATATCTTAATACTTCTAATAAATAAATCATCCTATAACTATTAAGCGATTAAAATTACACTATTGAATAATACTGACAGACGGATTGATAGGGCTTGCAGAAACCCGCCATAACATATATTTTTTGTTGTTAATTTGTTAAATACTTCGAGAAATGTTTGTGAAATTAAAATAATTCGAAGATAATCAGCTGGAGTAGTTTAACTGGTTTCAATTAATTGCTTGTTCTTTTTTTAAAATAAATTATCGTATCACCTGAATTTGTTGATAAACGCGCTGAAGAAAACATTGAATTTTTAATTCGCCTAAATAATTACACAAAAATTCCTTTATTTGATAAAATTTTATTGGTGTCATTTTATCAATTATTTTTAATCCCTTAAACGATAAATTTAATTCAGAACGAATATAAAAAATAACAAAGGAGTTCTTATATAGAAAAATTATATTTACAGTAATAATCGAAAAAAAATATTTATATAAATATTTATTATTATTGTTATCAAAAATATAGCGTTAGAATAGCGAGTAAAATTTTAATTAAGACGAACTTCATAAATGAAAAACTGAGTAGGTATAAAAAACTTGTGTTGCATTTATGTCCTTTTCAGAAAAATACTATAAAATAAACAAAATACTCACGTTGATACGATAAGTCCTCGGAAAATCCGTGAGCCACTGAGCCCTATCGATTCTATAGGAATAAAATCACTCAAGTTTTTAGCATACACGATCAAAAATACACATAGACGAATTGTCACACATTAACATAATTTACTATGACAAGGAAAACGTTTTTCTAAGTCAGAATGTAATAAGAATGTACGTAGCAGCGATAGAACGCGTAATTTTTCGCGGGAAATGTGGCAACAGTCGACGCGTCCCGCCCACGACACAGCCAGAGAGCAACTAAAGACTAAAAAGCGAATTCACCTGCAATGCGTGCGCTGATCGGTTCGAGTTAGAAAGGGACAGCGATACGTATTAAGTTTAGAGCGCGAAAGAGAGGGGCGTATACACACGTGCTCGGCCCCCCCTAGAGGGTAAAGCCGGTTTCAGGAAGGGGGCGCGTTATTGTAAAGCTGCGAATAAAAGGTGCGTAGAAAATATTGCAATGTATGCGAACGATTTTAATGAACCCATTCGATCAATATTGACGATATAACCAAATCGCAGTCTAAATTATTAGTAAAATTCATAATTACATTTCGATATTGATTTTTATTGAAAATACGTAAACATTTTCTTTTTTAATGCATTAAGTTTCCTGAGCAATATTTATGGTTTCCCACTCAGCGTTGAAAATTCAATTAGTAATTAATGACGTCATATTTTATCGTAAAATAATGGCTTTGGATGACTTTAAATAACTTTTTTTTCATCACAATGTCGAAAATATCGTATGCTGTATCTCATTTAATATTATTGTATGTATGAGGTTTTATATATATTGTAAATAATTTAGTATAACTTAAAAAGTAACGAATAGATTAGATAAGCAGTGCGATTCTATGAGAATTTATTTAGTTTCACATAGTTTGCACAAAAGCCCTACCACCAAAAAATCAAAATCAAAATAAACCTAATTCAAGTAGGCTTTTACAAGCACTTTTGAATCGTCATTTTACAATTAAGTGAAGTTACCACCGGTTCGGAAAGTAGATGCTACCGAGAAGAACCGGCAAGAAACTTAGTAGTTACTCTTTTTCAACATTTAAAAAATACAAAGTCATGTTAGTTAATACAATTTTTTAAATTAATATATCCTGCTTGGAAGTCAACAGGTATTAACTCCACGTTTTTTTATCATCTATAAAATCTTGTATCGAATAATATGCTTTTTTTCACCAAGTAAAATATGGGGTATGTTTAAATATAAACTTAAATTCTCCATCACAATATTAGTTTACTTGGTGGTAGGGCTTTGTGCAAGCCCGTCTGTGTAGGTACCACCCACTCATCAGTTATTCTACCTCCAAATAACAGTACTCAGTATTGTTGTGTTCCGGTCTGAAGGGTGAGTGAGCCAGTGTAACTACAGGCACAAGGGACATAACATTTTAGTTACCAAGATTGGTGGCACATTGACGATGTAAGGAATAGTTAATATTTCTTACAGCGTCTTTGTCTACGGGCGATGGTGACCACTTACCATCAGGTGGCCCATATGCTCGTCCACCAACCTATACCATAAAAAAAATAGTTTTTTTTTTATCCGCTTTTGTTAACATCGGCATTATCTAGTTACCACGAGTATCAATTATTAAATAGCTTATTTATAGCAGACATCATTATGTATTATTCCATAGTTGATGTCATCCATTACTGGTATTGAAATTAAACAGAAATAAAATATTGTAAATAATATATTATTGATCGTTACTTGAGCTGGAATAATGCTGAATGCATCTCGTACCGTCTGTTCGTTCGGAATTTCATCATAACATGACTTACATGATACTAGTAGTCACTCGCTGCTTTGCTCGCGTTTTAGGATGTTGGTTGTCATGTGTCAGACGAAAAATGTAGCCTATGTCTTTTCTTCGAGTTCATGTTTGCTTCATAGCAAAATTTCATCAAAATCGATTCAGCGCTTTGGTCGTTAAAGAGCGACAGACCGACAGACAGACAGACAAACTCCCACATTTATAATATTAATATAGATAATATTTTTTATGACATAGGTGGGCTGATGGGTATACGAACTACAAAGTGGTAAGAACCAGCAACCACCACAAACATTGACGCTGTGAAATTATTAAAAAACCGTACCCAGTAACTGAGAAACCAGACTAGACCGTACGTTCATTTCGACCCCTTTTTAAATCCATGATATTAAATAATAAATCTGATCACAGCAACTAATTGACGTTGATTGAGTATTCTCAATATCGAGCTTTTAATTGATTGTGCAAATCTCTTTCTTATACTCTTTCTTATTCTCTTATATACTTGTTTACCAATGAACTATCAAGCATAATACTTCTCGAGTGAGCTCCAAGGGAGAAAGAAACAGAAAACATTGGCTACTCTTGAAATCGACAATGATCTACGGAACTACGATGTGATATCCCTTAGTACCTGCTCTCTCACCCTTCAAACGCAAAACTGAACGCAAAAACAAGTACTACATCTTGGCGATAGAATAAATGATGAATGGGTGGTAAATAGCTAAGATTTGCAAAAACTCTACCATCAGAAGTTAAAAAAGATATCTATAATATACTTGGTGGTAGGGCTTTGTACAGGCCCGCCTAGGTAGGTACCACCCACTCATCAGATATTCTACCGCTAAACAATAGTACCCAATATTGTTGTGTTCCGGTTTGAAGTGTGAGTGAACCAGTGAAACCAGAGGCACAAGGGACATAGCATCTTAGTTTCCAAGGTTGGTGGGGCATTGACGATGTAAGGAATAGTTAATATTTCTTACAGCGTCATTGTCTATGGGTGATAGTGACCACTTACCATCAGGTGGCCTATATGCTCGTCCGCCATTACATAAAAAAAAATCTTTAAAAATTATGAATTTGCAGATTTACAATTATTGTACTCTCAAGAACAAACAGCCCCATTTATCAAAGGGAAATATGTTCTATACGTCAATCATATTACGTGGAATAAGGATTATTTTTTAAATATACAGGTATTGGAAAAATATTTAAATACAATTTACAGCCAGGAAAGCGCTTTACGACTAGTCATTTCACAAAACCATATCGTGACCAGCATGGCCACTTATGTGAACGCTGACGTCATATCTTGTAAATAGACGCTAATATAAATATACTTATGCATAATACACGACCATTAAAAACTTCATGTTGAAGTATATATATAAATTAATTAATTAACAAGTAATACGCGTACTTTTTATCGTTAAATTAATAATATGTAAATATAACCAGCGTAGTTAATGAAGTGGAACTTTTAAGTGTATTTTTGTTATCGCGTTACGGGTAAAGTCGTACTGATAGCAACATATCATTCGTTAAATAATAACTACGAATTATACTAACGAGGTCGGTTATATAACAACAAGAGCCTGTAAATTTCCCACTGCTGGACTAAGGCCTCTTCTCCCTTTGAGGAGAAGGTTTACAACATGTTCTACCACGCTGTTCCAATGCGGGTCGGTGGAAAACACATGTGGCAGAATTTCTATGAAATTAGACACATGCGGTTTCCTCACGATGTTTTCTTTCACCGCCGAGCACGAGATGAATTATAAAAACACATTAATATTCATGTGATATTCAATGGTGCTTGCCTGGGTTTGAACCCGCAATCATCGGTTATGATGCATGCGTCCTAACCACTGGGCCAACTCGGCTCCGGTTATATAACATTTTCTTTAAAAAGAAACTATTACTATTATGACGAGAAATATCAATGTCATGTGACGCGCTATAGTTGTAGTTTGACATACATATAGTCATATCTAATGCAAGGAACTTTACTTATACTCTATTCCGACCTTATGGAGGATCTTAAAAGGAAAAAAGTAAAATAAACAAATTTCGATAGCAAATTGACGCAATATCATTGGTCGAAATCTTTATTAATCTACGATATTTCACTATGGATTTGCGACAATATGACATTTTGAACGTCGACGAAACTGTCATCGGAATTTTGAAAGTAAAAGTGTAAATAAGCAGTTAAGTGTAATAGTGTTGTATTATTAGTAAAGATACAATGATCATAATCTCTTAGTGTACAATATAGCTGAGTTATTAGCAAGACGCATGAAATACGTAAATCTAAGGTAAGTTTATCTTTCTTCCTACTTCCATTTGAATAACCTAATAATTTATCCGAAATATAGGTATTTTGAATCGGGTGACAAGCATTATTTCTTAGGAAATTTATATAAATTTGTTACTGTTCTTTGCCATGCCATTATATGCCATGGCTTATTTATGCAATAAATAATTATTAAAAATTAAACCGACTACAAAACTAGAAACAGCTAGTGAACTAAAAATACAAAATAAATATATCTATGAACCTAAATTGAAGTGTTTGGTACACTTAGATTTAAAATTTCCATCTCAATACGACTTTTAGTTTTCGAGAAATTCGTGGACATACATACAAACATACACTTATGACATTAAGCACACGAGCTTGGAGGCCTAAATCTATCGTCATACTCTAACATAATTAAGAACTAACAATGTTACATACATACATGTCAAACTGACAACCTCTTTTTTTAAAAGTCGGTTAATAACAAAGCTTCTAAAAGTTGACAAGTTTGAAGTGTTCCACGAACAACTACCTGTGTTTATAACGATAATCTTTCCTGAAAATTCTACCGAACGTCCTTGATAATTACTGTGATGTATTCCGAATATCGGAATTGCATACGGCGAATGGTATTTCGTAGAATTTACACACAGACGTAGATTGATGTAGAATTACGGATACATATAAAAAACCCAGTGTAGTGAGTGTGTAATGTATTATTAGTATAGATGGCCTTTCTTCAGTATCACCAGTATACTCCTGCACTCATTTTTTTTTTGATAGAAATTTGTCTTCGGTTTTGAAAGGCGCTAAACCAACCACTGAGAGCTGGTCTGTGGGTATACATGTAAGAGTGTCTTTTTGGAATTTCTCATTAACTTAAGGGTTCGTCGTACCATTCGTCTGCCCACATACTTAATCTATCTTGTTCGGATTATTACGTCGAATATGTTTCTTCTAGATTTACGTACACACTTTCCAGTTTCATAAAACTATTTTCATAAATTTGCTCTCTGTGTAAATAACGACGCCCGCCAAAATTAATTATTTAATAAGTGATTTATATTCACACGCCTGTTACAAATATATTCAGATTTAAATTATATGCAAAATCTAGAAATCTTATGGTACCTCTAACGCCAAGCAAGCATTAAATTCGAAGTATATTAAATACATATATATATATTCGAAGTATATTATCGCACATAGTACAAAACAAAGTCGTTTACCGCTGTCTGAGCTTTTGTGTGCTCAGACAAGACAGATCAAAATAATTTACTACAGTACTTTACACCTTAGAAATGTCTTCAAAATATAGCAATACAGCAAAAATTCTTATGAAATTATGTACCCTAAATATTGGGCATTTAACATAGATCAATATGGCCTATTACTATTACTTGTAATTTTAATGAATATTTTTGAAGATATTACAGATTTAAAACGGAGGGACATATCCGTTTGTATTGTCTTATGACTGAAAAACTCCGAACGTTGTAAGACATTCTGTAATAGTATATTTAGCACACATTTAGTACATTATAGACCATTCGGTTTCAGGATGCATGAAATAATGTAATCGTTCATAGCATATCTTAATTAATATTAGTATAGTACAACCATTTTATTTCCATACATTTGTTCCCTACAACATATTGTAAGTTTACACTGTGAATAAATAAATTCACGTCTACAATAATATATGTATATTGGGTGAATGATTACACGAAGCAATTAATCCAATCAGAACAATTATCGTTTATTGAGAAAGATTATTTAACAAGCACACTAACACTAATTAAATAAATAGTTGACTTATAATTGGGATACCTGATGGTAAGTGATCACTGTCAGTATAAAGGTGTAAGCATCCCTTACGTCACCAATACTCCAACAAAAGTGGGAACTATGACGAACCACGTAGCAACACTGCCTCGCTTACTCATCAAACTAAAACACAACAATGCTATGTTTTGTTGTTGGTAGAACATATTTTTAATCAAAATATAAAGTCAAAGTAAAAGTAAAGTAACAGCCTGTAAATTTCCCACTGCTGAGATAAGGCCTCCTCTTCCATTAAGGAGAGAGATTGGAACATATTCCACCACGCTGTTCCAATGCGGGTTGGTGGAATGCACATGTGACAGAATTTCGATGAAATTAGACACATGCAGGTTTCCTCACGATGTTTTCCTTCACCGCCGAGCACGAGATGAATTATAAACACAATTAAGCACATATATATAGTGGTGCTTGCCTGGGTTTGAACCCGCAATCATCGGTTAAGATGCACGCGTTCTAACCACTGGGCCATCTCAGCTCATCAATCAAAATATACCGCGGGTAAAACCACGGAACCCGTCTAGTGAAGCGTGAAATTGCATACCGTTATCGATATTTGCGCCAATGTTTAGCTTATTATGTTACCATAATTTAAATTCAACAATGTAAATAACACTAATTAACAATAAATATAAAAAGTAGTACCGGCTGAGAAGAACCGACGAAAGAAACTCAGCAGTTTTTCATCAATTTACGTAATTGTTTACAATCTTTATTAATATTATAAATGTAAAAGTAACTCTGTCTGTCTGTCGCTCTTTCACGACCAAATGCTGAGCCGAATATAATGAAATTTAGTATGAAGCTAACTTAAACTCCAAAAAAAGACATAGGCTACTTTTTAGCCTAACACGTGACAACCAACAATTTCCACCAGCGTCCTTTCTAGTCATTTTATTTCAATTGATTTTAAATAATTTCCTCCTTTTTATACATTTTTGGAAAGCTAAAAAAACGGTTATGTTTTTAAAATAAACTGCAGGCCAAGTTTTATAATGATTTTTTTAGTTTTTAAGGCATTTTTGAGGAAATGAAAATCTAAAAAAATATTGAAATAATTTTGTTTTTTTTATAAATATGAGACAACATCACATACATTACTCTGATCCCAATGTAAGTAGCTAAAGCACTTGTGTTATGGAAAATCAGAAGTAACGACGGTACCACAAACACCCAGACCCGTAGAAAACTAATAATCTACATCGACTCGGCCGGGAATCGAATCCGGGACCTCGGAGTGGCGTACCCATGAAAACTGGTGTACACACCACTCGTCCACGGAGGCCGTCGAATATCCAGTGTTTAATCATTTTTGAAAAACAAAAGAAAAAAGAAGATTTTGTTTGATACTTTTTTTAAATTAATTTTTGAAGTTGCATTTCGTCGTTCGTCGTCGATCGTTGCTAAAAAACGTAATAATTCAAAAATGGTTCACTTTTGGATCATGCATATGGGGTTTAAAATTATTGCAAATAGCCACCCCTATCAACTCCTAATGGATATACGTCGAGTTACCAATAACCCTGTATATACATATATATTACCTTTTTTAGTCTGACACATAACAAAAAACTAAAATGCGAGCGAAACCGACGGCGACTCCTAGTGTTCAATATGATAAAGAAACAGAGGAAGCGTTCGTTTCATTACCACATTGTATTATTATGCGTGAACATATTAATAAGGGGTAATAGATTAATCCGATAATATTATGATACTTTGTTATTTCAGGAGATTCGATGCGTATCTTAACTCGAGATTAATCTTCGAATAGATGTATTGATGTTTAATACACTTATAACCATCTCATAATAACAGGCAATTAGTAATTGAAATATATTTCATTTTATAAGCGAAATGGTAGTTTGTGATTTGATGGTAGATGGTGTGTGGTACCTTGAGTAGTACTCGCTCTTCAAACCCTAACACAACAATAGTCTTTTGAGGGTTGAATATTTGATGAGTAGGTTATACCTAGCTAGGTTGACTTATACAAAACCCCATTAAATGTATATCTGTAAATTAGCATTCGTAATTCAAATATAGCCGAGATGGCACAGTGGTTAGAACGCATTTTAACCGATGATTGCGGGCTTTAACAGGCAAGCACCAATGAAGTTTCATGCACTAAATTTGTGTTTATAATTCATCTCGAGCTGGTCGAAAACATCTTAAGGAAACCTTCGTGTGTCTAATTTAATAGAAATTCTCACCTCACGATTGGGTCTTAGCAAATCGTGAATAATTTACAGACTGTTGTTGTTGTTGTTTTTGTTGTAATGCAAATTTAACGCTGGTGACAATACTGGATTAGTTAAGGGACATTGCTCCTATTGGCCTCACGTGTATATGATACTTAGTTAATAATTCTTTTTATCATTTAATTTGCCTTTGAATAAATTCTCGATAGTACGTATTTAATAAACACTTTCTTATAAGTACTGAAGACAAAACAGTTACAAAAAAAGTTAAAAGCGGTTAAGTGTAAAAGGCATGGAGCTGATTTTGCTTCGTACCTGTATAATTAACGTACGCGTATTTCATAAAAAAGCAAGTGCTTTAATTGCATTTTTCTTCCAATCAATTCCTTATCACAATTATTTTTTTATAAAAAATAATAAATACCGACTTGTTTAACGCCTTCGTTCTGAATGAAGCTAATAATGATAGTGAGAGATGTAATTATCAAGAAATGTTATTGGAAGTCTATACGCACCGGAGATAAGTGGACTGTTTTAAGATTAATAGAAAACAGAGTTGTTCCTTCCACGCTGTGCTCTCGAAGAAACTTTATTTTTGATTTCCCTTGGTCTTCAAATACTTTAAGAACACGAGCCAACAAATGGTTGATATTATTGTTAGGAGAAGGATAATCATTTGTTACACTAGCTAACTTTATAGCACGACGCACTAAAGATACACCATTTACGATTAGATTAGGATTTTGCTGTAAAATAATAGGATATAATTCTGTTATAAAAATGACTATTAAATGTATAGGATATTTATGTATCTGCTGTTTTCATTGTTCTTAATAAGTAGGACACAGCAATACCATTTAATAACACATTAAAATTAATTATTTTAGCGAATCAGTGAAGAATATACGACCTCCGTGGTCGAGTGGTGTGTACACCGGTCTTCATGGGTACGCCACGTTCCGGGTTCGATTCCCGCCGAGTTGATGGAGATTATAATTAGTTTTCTATGTTGTCTCGGGTCTGGGTGTTTGTGGTCTCTTCGTTACTTCTGATTTTCCATAACACAAGTGCTTTAGCTACTTACATTGGGATCAGAGTAATGTATGTGATGTTGTCTCATATTTTAATATCATATATTATTCAAGCTCTCTCTTAGATATGATGTGTTGTGATTCGAATGACGGATTCCATATTGATGACGTCATTGTTATGGGACAATAATAATGATGATGATTGGCCTGTTTAGAAACGTATAACATAACAACCTTAGCCATTCGTAGCCCTAATGATGCGTTTTCAATGAACTATTGTTTTCGATGACCTAATAATATCTATTAACGCTGAGTTGTGTTTATAAACAATGGTTCCGTATAATTAATATGAGTATATAATATGGTTTGTTGATATAGAGGTTACTTGTAACAGGTTCTCGGTCAAGGTTAAGGAAAAGAAAATTATTATTAGATTTGAAAATAAATTCGTTGCATGGTTATCGATTTTTTTTTTTGATGTAATGAACTATAATATATATGTATGTGTATATCATGCATAGATGTCTAGTTTGCGAGAATTACTAAATGTCGAGATTCGGTCGGAAGTAATAATATTCGATTTGGTATTAAGTAAAATATACACTTCATTTATCTTAAGCAGAGCTCGTATGAATGCTTTATTGAGTTTCTTATGTGCTATATTTAATTGTAAGTGGTCACCACAGTCCATATAAATTGGTATTATAACAAATATAAAGTATCTCAGATATCATGAATTCGATGAGAAGACAAATCCTAGATTCATTATTTTTTTTTAGTTACAAAATTTTTTCGGATAAGTCGGTTTTTTTTTATATTTTTATATTCTAATATAGACAATGTTACATAAAACTTTCTGACATTAGACGATTGTGTTCTGCGGTCACATCGAATTTATTCTCTTAATTGACTGTTTAGTTAAGCCATATTTTTTTAAATAGACAAAATAAATCCCTAAGTGTTTATCGTTTACTAAAACGACATATAATTGTAAACACTCATACTAACTAAGAGTACCTTTGTAACAAGTTATCATTAAAATCGGGTCACTGTGGTTTTCCGAAGGGCAATTTTGCGGTTTATTTGATTATACAACGTCAATTATTCTTAACCATTATTTTAATTAATAGAAACGTTTGTAGCAAATATAATGACAGCGACAGCTGCAATTATATTTTTTGTTATTCTCAAGGAACGCTATCCTTATTTGTATATTTTTTGACACAATCTATCCTAACACAGCTTTGCAGGCGTACAATAAGGATCTGTTTGAAAACTTGATACCATAATACAGATCTCCATCGATCGGAACACTTATCAGTCATTTTACATAAAACCTTTAATGAATTACACACCTAAACCTCCCATATACATCACATATAATTCCTACTGAGGATCATTCCGAGGAAACATGAACATCTGATTGGTAGTTTTGAGTTTATCGCGAACAGAGGCAGCGGGATGACTTTATTTTTTAACATATGTAGTGTATTTTATTTCCTAATAAAAATATATACTAAGTTAGTGGTAGTGCTTTGTGAAAATCGTCTGGTTAGGTACTACAAAGCTCATATACTTCACCATTTTGTATTGCTAAATGACGGTTTGGAGAATTAGTGAGCCAGTGTAACGACATAGTTGTAGAAAAATATTAAATTTTCTTATGTTATCAGTGTCAATAGCCAGTGGTGATCATCTACCACCGCAAAGGAGTTTTATTAAATAAAATAAATACAAGTTTAATGTTCTAAGTAATCCTTCTCATTACACGAACCATATTAATGCCGTAGTGTTATATTAATCTGGTAGTATCAAGTTACGATGTTGGTTCAGTACATACAATGCTTATCTTAACTCGTGATTAATCTTCAAATGTGGATAGTACATCTATCTAAGTATTGATAGCATTTAATATACATTTATAATTCATCTAATGATGGCGTGTAAGTGGATATTGAGATGTACCTATTTATCCTCATTGGATTAAACTATTGAACGTTATTGGAAGACGACGGTAAAGAATTATGCTACAGCTTAACAATTCATTTTTCCTTTGAATTTTGGAACTATTTCAACACATCTAGATATGTAGACGACTTCCGGAGTAGTGTGTACATCGGTTTTCATATGTATGCCAATCCAAGATCCCGTTTTCACTAGTTTTCTATGTTGTCTTGAGTCTGAATGTTTGTCCTACCTTCGCTACTTCTGATTTTCCGTAACACAGGTTCTTTAGCTACTATCATTGGGATCAGAGTAATTAATGTGTTATTGTCCAGTATTTATTATAATATGTGTGTTCACGAATGGCATTATTTAATTTATAATCAGCTTTTGTCAATATTTGTCCTTCAGCACCGAAAGTGAGATTGATTACTTCACACAAATTTAATAGGCGAAAAGAATTGGTCCTCGCACTATTACTAATCGCACTATCGCCAATATTCGGTTAAGATTTATCACTCCTCATAAATGATCCATCGCTAGCCAAAGCATAGTGACATTCTCTAACATTTTCTTCCTTTTTAAAATAAGACTCTAGCTAATGAAAAATTTCTGTCTTTCTTTTATAACTATATTTACTTGGTGGTAGTGCTTTGTGTAAGCCCGTCTGAGTAGGTACATCAGTTATTCTATCATCAGTTATTCTACTGCCAAACAACAGTATCCAGTATTGTTGTGTTCCGTTTTGAAGGGTGAGTGAGCCAGTGTAACTACAGGCACAAAAGACATAACATCTTAGTACCCAAGGTTGGTGGTAAATTGACGATGTAGGAATAGTTAATATTTCTTACACCATCATTGTCGATGGCTGACTTATCCTCAGGTCGCCCATATGCTCATCCATATACCATATACCAAGCTATACCATAAAAAATATAGTAGCCATTAAATATGCAATTGTGGAGCGAATACCAACACTCTTTTTTCTAAGAGCTTATTCCATACTTGTCCAATACAAGTCAAAGAATTAATATACGACAACATATGTATGCAATCACATCATCATTCCTGATTACCCACTTCTTGTGGTTAAATGTCGTAAATAATGATCATACTCGTATAAACATTTAACATTATTTATTAATCGTTATAAAAATGCTAATGTAAGACGTTTTAATGCGTAATATTATATTTATAATAAGGCAAGACTAATCGTAGAATTAATATTTCCTGTTTGCGTAAATTTATATGGACACTTAACGATGCTTGCATCGGGAGCATCGCTAAGAGAAGGAACACGTCATAGGTATATAAATTTTTACTCTACTATAAACACATCATTTTTCAATATATAAGACATGTGTGTTATAGTTATGTTACATATGGAGAAACGCATTTTTTGTTACTGTTTACATTTTATACTTGTATTTAGTTGTTTTTGTTTTGTTTTTTTAATATGTTCGTTTTAATATTGATTGTTATAAGAGACATTTTTTGTGAATATTTTTATGCTTACTATGATGTTTACATATCAAATCAAATTCCTCTATTTAATATATAAGCGTTACACTTAATTACTTACTTTTTGGTTAGCCTTTGTGTAGCAATTTCGGTAGGTAGTAACTACTTATGAAAAAACTTAAAACTAGCCCTGCAGTTATAAGGTTGCTTGGGTACAAATTCTGACAAAAACCAGGAATCGCGTAATTTCAAAAAAATACATCAATATGTATATGTATTAATAATATATTTCAACAGAATATGTATGTGTAACGCGTATCGGAGCAGCGAGGTGAAATACGCTTAAAATATCAAAGGAAGAGTAATCCTTAGCCCAGCAGTTACAGACCGGTCAGTGCTTACTTCACAGTATCGTTAAATTACTTTCTTCTATTTTATACCTTTAATTTGCCTGAAAGTGAACGCTGTTTTAACGATAATGCCGCCCTTGTCTTTTGTTCTGTTCTTGAATGTGACTTATGTATTTGTTTATAGGTACTGTAAGGAGTGTCATTCCTGCCACACCAGCCTACCTGCTACAGGCTATGTAACGTGTGCGATTCCAAGACTAGGGTCCACTTATCATATCGCGCTAGACAGTCGTCATGCTGTCGGCAAGTTAGATAATTAGTGTTTCGCTAATTGTTATTAGTGTCAGCTATTTAGTGTAATAAAAGTTGTTGTTAAACTCTTTATTTCGATAAAACGTAAAATACTTGGTGGTAGGGCTTTGTGCAAGCCCGCCTGGGTAGGTACCACCCACTCATCAGATATTCTACCGCTAAACAACAATGGGCAGTACTGTTGTGTTCCCGTTTGAAGGGTGAGTGAGCCACTGTAACTACAAGCACAAGGGACACAGCATCGTAGTTCCCAAGGTTGGTGGCGCATTGATGATGTAAGGAATAGTTAATATTTCTTACAGCGTCATTGACTATGGGTGATGATGACCACTTACCATTAGGTGGTTCATATGCTCGTCCGCCAACCTATTTCATAAAATAAAAAATTAGAGTGTTTTTTTGAATAAATTACCACTTCTGATTCTTATAGATTTGATTTGACGCTTATACATTTATTTATTGGAGAGATGACAAACGACTTTACACGATGTGTTTGTGTCGTAACTTTTGACTAACCGGTTTTTAATAATTTTCTAGGTCAGGATTATTATCACATCACTGTTATATAATATGTGACTTATTGTAATCATCGTCACTATAATATATTGACGATAAAAAATATGTTTAACTAGACACATTTTTATTATTTACTTTACAACTAGCTGGCGCCCGTGACTTTTGCTCGCGTTTTAGGATTTGATCGTCAAATGTTATGCGTAAAAAATATCCACATCCTTTCTCAGGGTTCAATCTGAGTTCAAACTAAGTTTAATCAAATTCGGTCCAGAGATTTGAAGGCATTAGTAACAGACAGGCAAGTTACTTTCGCATTTATAACATTAGTAGGTATATAACTCATATATTTAGTAGTATATCTGTGTGCAGAAATAGCCATGGCTGAGAATAGACAAGCTCTTAAAGAACATCACGATACTTCCTATAAATAAAACTATAAGAATGAAATGGGGCTGGCGAGCCGTATTAGCATAATGGCCACCCAATTTGTGACGACGGCTTGTGGTGACGAGAGATGAACTGTCGTCCTAGTAAATTGGGCTTCGAGCGATAGACGAAGACTTCAAGGTCGTTCTAGCTACCTTGACGATGTTAGCGGAGATTTGTATCCAGCTTTGGGACATCACATACAATAGACAGAGACGAGATTGCCCTGTGGTTAGAAAGCGTGAATCTTAACCGATGATTGCGGGTTCAAGAAAAGGCAAGAACCGCTAAATATTCATGAGCTTAATTTGAGTTTATAATCCATTTCCTGTTCCTCGATGAAGGAAAAATCCCGAGAAAACCTGCATGTGTCAAAATCCATAAAAAAATCTTCTATGATATCGATAAATATGTTCCAAACCTTCTCTCAAATGAAGAGGAGGCCTTAAGCCAGTAGTGGGAAATTTACAGGCTGTTGTTGTTGTTATTGTTCTATACATATAAAAAGCCTAGAATACTACGCTAATTTAATTATAATCCCATCCAGTTTACACATAGAATAATTATTATGCATAAGCACTATAATTATATGTTATGTCACCTCATAAAAACTACATCGACTAGCATAATCTATTGGTTTTTCACGGCGTATAATATCATGCGGGTGATTGAATTCTTTCAGTTATAATTGAAGGTACAAGGGTCAAGGAGAACACAGCAATTGTTTGCAAACCGCATGACATGCCTTAACCATTAACTTTAACGAGTCAAGGCTTACTAATGAATATTTAACAAAAAATTTACCTCATTATATATATTTAAGAGAATATTATTTGTTGAACAATTTTAATTCATTGTCACTTAAGACCTTTTCATTTTGTAACAATAAGCAATGTTCGATTACAAATACAAACAAAATAACTAGTGAATAATGATGACCGATTTTGGTCCCGTGTTCCAACCTCAAGGGAATCCCTACAAAAAGGGCATATCTACAATGCAAACACTCTTACAAACCCGACATTCTTAAAATTCAAAAGTTTAGGAAAGAAGTTAAGGCGCCAAATGAAGACCTATATCTACATGTTTTACCAAGTACGAGAGACTATAAATATTGCCGACTTCTAGATTATGGATTGCAACTGAGATATCGTTGACAAAAATAACTTTTTTGAACAAACTCTGCGCTTGTCCTTAGTACTTGTCATGAGTCAAGTATGGAGGCAGTCTAACAGACCACTATCTAACATACATAGATACATACCTGTGTCAATATCTAGATATCTATCCTATCTAAATACACGCTACGAATAGGAAAGAAGCAATGGGACTCAACATCAACAGACCAAGCGAATTATATGTCACAAGCATATACATATACCTATACTAATACGTAAAATTAAGGTCGAAAACAATATTGATCCTATATAAAAAAAATAAAAAGCGTAGATTTACTATGTATTGATCTGAGCAGGGTTCACAAAAATTTAATTGTCGTTTATTGACACTGTAACACCAGCTTCTTGTCGGCTATTCGCGACAGAATCTGCTT
The DNA here is from genome assembly GCF_905220365.1 of Vanessa cardui. Lineage (NCBI taxonomy): Eukaryota > Metazoa > Arthropoda > Insecta > Lepidoptera > Nymphalidae > Vanessa > Vanessa cardui. The sequence continues at coordinate 2,737,203 of NC_061129.1, forward strand.
TCGGAACACAGGAAGATTCGAAAGTGCTTTAACAGCCCATATTTTGAATTTGATTATAAATAAAAATACGAGACAAAAAATATTTAAAAAGGATTTAATAGAAACAGAATAAATCGTAAATAGCCGCAAAATAAACATAATATCAAAACGAAATTCAGTCGGTGACTGGGACACAATAACTTTCTTTCGTGTTTTACTTAATAACACCATTTTTCATGCTATTTAAATGATAACATAAATAAAAATCGTATAAATATACCGTTGCCTTTTCCGTACTGGCTTAATCAACGTACACAACATATTGTAAATCTTCAAAAATAAATCCTGAATATTCAAGTGTTCTGATAATACAATAAAGCCGACGGTGGCTTAATATTCAATTTATTTTGTGAAATGTTAATTCGAATGTGCTTAAGAGTGTACTTAAATAAAATATTTGAATGTTAATAAAAAAAATGTACGACTTTTAATGGTGTACAAAATGCTATATAAAAATAAGAGAAAGGAATGCATGTAATCCCCCTCTGCCTCCTTCAAAACGGAGCCTCAATATAGCTACGTCCTATTTTTTAATATTTAGGTAACTAATTTAATTTTGTAATCTTCACTTGAAACATTTTACCCGGAAATTCTTTCGAAATTTCCAAAATGTCGTAAATTCATACAGCATTAACAGATTTGCGTCACAGTCGCAGAAAATCCAAAAATAACTATTGTTATTTTTTTATTCATTAATACCGACACGTCTAGACATAATATTCAAATTAATTTAGTGATTTACGCGAGTTTTATATCTCAAAATGACAGCTATAAGGATGTTTTAGACGAGCAAATAGTTGCGTGAGTGTACGGGCTCTCTCGAGTGTGTGCAAACGTAAACGCGAGCAAACTTATGCGCGTAAACGTTTCACCGTGTCAACTATTAATGTAATATAACAAGTCACATATTAAATTCCAATTCGTATCATGTCAAATTAATTTTCGCTCAGCCCCGTTTCCTTTTATTGATAAAAAATCGACATTCTTATCATTTTAATCATAAAGTATATTACATGTTTATTGTTGTCGATGAAATTTCGATAATATGCGACATGTTTATTGGCGTAATTTATTGTTTAATTTAATCAGATAAAGTTATAAGTTATCGCGTCACTAATTTTGTTTTACATTCGATTTATAGTTATTATCATTGACGAAGGTTGGGACATATTTTTACGACATGCAAAGTCATAGAACTGTCTCAAGATATATGAATGGATAATTACTTTATTGTTGTCAATGACAAAAACATAAGATAATTTTAATGATATGTATGTAATTAATCAATGTCATACATTTATCGGAAGTATTAATACTAATTAACGATATCATATAGACATATTTGAAGATAATCCATCTAATATGCAGTACGATTATTTTTCTGGCAAAGAATGGGTACTTTGAATCAGCTGCGTACACAATCAAAGATGATAGGGCTTTGCACAAGACTGCATACATATACAAATCAATTCAAACAAAAGATTATATAGCTGAGTTTAAATTCAAGGAGTAAGTAAAATAATACCATATGATAAGCAGTGCATTGGCCGTCATTTGATTGATTAATATTTTTAAAACTACAAATGTATATATGTGTATAGGTATTCGATACTGTGATGTTTATACTCGTCTGCCTTTGTTGATTTAAAAAATAAAAATAAATTGGTTCCCAGAATGTCCGTTCACCGAAAACACGAAATGAAAACAGACAAAAGTAACAAAAATTCATAAACACCGCGACGCCTGATCGGACAATTTCGGACCAAGGAAGTTTTAGACAATATACACACAACGTTCAATTTAAACTTTTAATATTATTTCATAAAAAAGGAACAACGGAAGATATGACAATAAACAAACGTGACAATTATATCTATACTAGTCGCCCGCAGCTTCGCTCGCGTTTTAGTTTTGGTAGTTATGAGTTAGGTTAGGTTAGGTTAGGTCCTTCTTTGGAGGTCGAGCTTGCTTCATAACAAATTTCATCAAATTCGGGTCATTGTTTAAGTCTTGAAAGAACGACAGACAGACAGACAGAGAGAGTTACTTTCATCATTTATAACATTAGTATAGGAGTATACATTTTACATTACTATAGAAGTATATATTTTTACCGCCTTTCAACGTCAATTGATCTGATATACGAAAAAAAAGTAGCGCTGTCTATTACCGTGTTTGTTGAACTTTAGAAAGACAACCTGCCTTTTCGTATTTGAATAATGCCGGCATTAATTCAAAGTCAGGGCACCGGGGAAGGTGAGCGTGGAATTTTTTACTAAGGACGGACGGACAGCGTACCCTCAATGACACTCTCTATTCACGCGGGATTTGTAAGTTAGTATGGGCAAGACAGGATCCAGCACTACTATATATGGGCAATACTGACCACATTCCTTAGAGAGACAGGATTATTGACGGCAAAAATAATTCCACATATAAAATTTACTGGTTACCTTGCTTGTTTGAGTTATTTGTTTATGTATGACTAACTAACACGTCCCTACTTCGCACGTGTGGAATAACGGTGTACATGGCACTTTTTTTTATTATATTCTTATTTATCAACAGACTATAGATTGTTTCAGAGAAGGTTCAGTGCAGAAGTAGCGCATCTTAACCTATGATTGCGGGTTCATCCAGGCAAGCACCACTAATTTTATATGTGCTTAATTTGTGTTTATAATTCATCTCGTGCTCGACGGTGAAGGAAATCGCCGTGAGCAAACCTGCAGGTATGTATTATTAATTAAATTCTGCCACATGGGTATCTACTGTGCTTCCAACCTTCTCAAAAGAGAGAGAAGTCCTCAGCCCAGCAGTGGGATATATTTACAGACTGTTTACTTACTTATCAACATTACGACATCGTAGATATATAAAGTAGTAGTTTTTAATCCTTATCATAAATGTCAAATACAAGAAATTTTATCCAAATGAGTATGGCTATCTTATCGTTTGTGCTTTTCAGGAATAAAACATTTACAAACGTTTATAATCTCTTGTAAGTAAATACTAAATCTGTAGCAATTATTATATACACCAAAATATTCATCAAAATTGATCCGTTAGTACAGTTAATTACAGATTTTTAATAGTTCACCTATCAGATATAATTAATTACATAACGCATAGTGTATTATACAATTACAAATCTGTGTTATATGTAATTCAATTAGGCGCTAATTTAACTACACGCTGAGTGGGTTAAGCTTATTTGGGTCATGACTTATACACTACGTATAGTAATTGTTAATTAATATATTTAATCATTTTCTGTTCCTAGATGAAAACGAAATATTGAATTCAAATAACATTACTTTTAAATATATTTTTTTAAATGGGCGTTTTCGTTTTTCGAACGTCCATTATACCGAGAAATACGTGGCGGTCGGTACTAATAAATGATTCCTTTTTTATATCAATATTTACATAGAAATGAAATTCGTTATTTAAAATATTAATCATTTCTAAACGAGATCATATTAAAATTCCTTTTATTATTTTAATAAACAATTTGGAATATAAAATAACCGCAATCACGTTCGACGTTCAAAAACTCTACAAAATACATATAGTTGATTTATAACAATGTATTTGGAACATTGCTTAATTTCAAATTATATAGGTACTCATAGGTACTCAAAAAGATAGATAGATATATATATATATATATATATATATGAAATACCTATGTACTTTTTTGTGGAATAGGTTGGCGGACGTGTATATGGGCCACCTGATGGTAAGTGGTCACCATCACCCATAGACAATGACGCTGTAAGAAATATTAACTAATCCTTACATCGTCAATGCGCAACCAACCTTGAGAACTAAGATGCTATGTCCCTTGTGCCTGTAGTCACACTGGCTCACTCACCTTTCAAACCAGAACACAACAATACTGCGTACTGTTGTTTAGCGGTAGAATATCTGATGAGTGGGTGGTACCTACCCAGGTGGGCTTGCACAAAGCCCTACCACCAAGTATTACTACGCAGACTGCGATCAAATCCACATACCGATTTGATTGTTTCGAAAAAATTAGACATAAGATCAAAACAACACAATAGTAAGTTGCATATAAAGACGTTTCTGAATTATTTTTATCAGTGATACAGTGAAGTAAAAAGTCAATTATTTTTATATATTTGAAATAATATAACTTTTCTGAGATATGTTTTTGTTGCTGCAAGTCCGGTTTTGCTCGGCTGGAGTTTGCTATAAATAAAGAATTGTTGAGACTTGTTAATTGTTTACCAACAGGTTATGTCACGAGACATTTGACATTTCGATATTTTGTTTGTATGTTGTAAACACATGTTCAAAATTTAAAATTTGGAACAAGATTTGTATATCAAGGACGACGAAGACGCTTTGAGTAAAATTATAAGTTGCACCAACTTGCACCTACAAGACATAATTACTAATAGTCACTTTTACTTGGGGATTGCCGAGTTTACTAATCCATACTTCCAAAATGTAATACGTAAACTAGTTGACTATTGTTTACCCGGGTGCACAGTATTTATTCCCTTTTAACACATCTCCGTTTGGTCAAAAATATACATAAATAAGATTATAGGACCTTGCTAAGGTACTGATACTTTACAATCAATAGATCGATCTTTTATCCGCAGCCTAATAAGGAAAATATACATTAACGAAACGAAACTACTAAAAAATAAAAATCAATTTTCAATCAAACTTCTCATGATGGCATTGTTTTATTTTTAAATTAATATAAATATAATTAATTTTTATAAAACAAAATTTAAAATTAATTTAAAATTCAAGAAATAATCTTCGAAATCTCAAATTCAAAATTTGAATTCATAATCGATCCCAATATTGCTCTGCCAATTTAAAAAAAGAACATATCACATCACTTAACTATCATACATTAAATAAACGTAAGTAAATTAAAAAAAAAAAACAAAGCAATACAAGTATACACAAAAATGTCTGTATATAATACATAAATCATAAACAACACCTCCACGTATTCGTTTTTATCTCAATCACTTTAGTTAATTTTCGCATGAAGGTCCGTACATCTTGTATCAGAAGGTTAACACAATTGTATTTTATCATTAATTAGATCTATTTTTCTGTTCATCAATTGTAATATTTTCTCATCCATCAAATCGTATCGCCATTGTTGCAACAATTATACGACCTTGCTTTGTTAATCAAAGAATCTTCAAATGAGGGCAAGATGTACTTTTAGCTTCTCATTTGTATGTCATTAATTCACCTTGGATTTTAGGGTACCGTATATCAAATTAGAACTGAGATGGCCCAGTGATTAGAACGCGTGCATTTTAACCGATAATTCTGGATTCAAACTCAGGCAAGCTCCGCTGTATATTCATGTGCTTAATTTGTGCTTATAATTAATTCATCTCGAGCTCGGCGGTGAAGAAAAACATCGTGAACAAACCTACATGTGTCTAATTTCATGTTCCAAAACTTCTACTGAAGGACAGAGGAGGCCTTAGCCCAGCGGTGGGAAATTTACAGGTTGTTGTTGTTGTTATATATTAAAATAGATTACTTCGTAGGACTTGCAAGTCTGTCTTGGGTAGTTAATGTGTGGTATACTAATCACGTCATATTATATACACAGCAATACTTAGTATTTTTGTGTTTTGGTTCGAAGGGTGAGTGAGCCAGTGTAACTAGAGATCTAAAGGACATAACATCTTAATTCCGGTATTTAGTCATATTACGCTTGAAACACCAGGAGTATATGCTAATATTATAAATGTGAAAGTAACTCTGTCTGTCTATCTTTCGCTCTTTCACTGGCAAATCAATGAACCGAATTTGACGAAATTTGGTATGAAGCAAACATAAGCTCCAAGGAAGGACATAGGCTACTTTTCAACCGACTTCCAAAAGGAGGAGGTTATCAATTCGTCTGTATTTTTTTTTTTTTTTTTTTTTTTTTTTTTTTATGTTTGTTACCTCATAACTTTGCACTGGGTGGACCGATTTTGATAATTTTTTTTTGTTTGAAAGGTAGTGCCTCCCGTGGGGTCCCATTTTTTTTAAATTTTTTTCCGATGATGGTATCTATGTGAAAACGACATAAGTCTTAAATTTGCATTATGTATATGCGCGACAAATAGGTGAATAACTGAAAATCACGTTAACCAATTTTGATAATTCTTCTTTTATTATAAAATATATACTTAAAGGGTAATTTGGTGAAAGTTTGGTAAGGTTCTGAGCACAGGATCCATGACAAAGTAACGGAACAGAAGGGAACGGAACAATTCTGAGGAGCACGTTAGCGATACTCGGTCGAATCTTTTATTTATAGGTTATTTGGATATTTGAGTCACCTTCCGTAATGTCGTTATGTTTATGTAATTATCATAGTCGAATATTATAATCAACTAGCTACCCACCCCGGCTGCGCACGGGTGCAATACTGATACTAAATATACTACAGAATTTGTTTATTTACGACATCACATCGCAAACTTCTAAAATTATCAGTGTTTATTTACTATATTGTTCATGTATTATATACACAAACCTTTCCCTTGAATCACACTATCTTTTAAAAAAAACCGCATCAAAGTCCGTTGCGTATATTTAAAGATATAGGGACAGAGAAAGCGACTTTGTTTTATACTATGTAGTGATGGAACTCCTATACGGCTCGCAGTAGGGTGCGATATGGGGCAGAATTTCTTACTATCTTTAATCAAATTTTGTGTATGTGATGTGATGTCATATGATGTACGAAATATAGTTGGTCTTTTTCAAAGTTTTTTTGCTGAGTTCGATTACAGCTCTTTCGAGGAATCCTTGTCGTTTACGCCGCCTGACGTATTAAATCCGCATTTTCGAAAGTCTATTTTTGCTTTATTCGCAAGTTTCCTTTGAAATTGTCCTCGAAGTAGTTTCGGACTCATATAAAAGGAACGCTTAATCTATCCATATTAAAAAAAAATTAGTTAATCATCATCAGCTTCACTTAAAATCAGAAAATAAATAAAAATTTTAACAAAAAGAAAAACCGACTTCAAACAAAACACTATTTTAAAACAAATGAATATGCACGAAAAAGTAATAAAAATAATTGCGTATTCAACATATTTTTTAGAGTCTTCCTAAGTTAAATTAAATGAAAAATATTAGACTACTTAAAAGTCGATTAACGATTATATCATGTAGTTATAATTATTGTTATATTTGGAGTCGGTGTCAGCCAATAAAACCCTACAGTATATCTATCAAAAAACAATACGAGAATACTTTAACAAATATGTTTTTTAACAAATTACCTTTTACACAATAATATACTGGATCAATCAAGGGGCTCGTATCGCTTCTTTCTTTTGATTGTTGGGGCAAGGGCACCATGGCTGACACCGGCTCCAAATATACCAATAACTATAACTACATGATATAATCGTTAATCGACTTTTAAGTAGTCTAATATTTTTCATTTCATTTAACTTAGGAAGACTCTAAAAAATATGTTGAATACGCAATTATTTTTATTACTTTTTCGTGCATATTCATTTGTTTTATAAATAAAAATTTTAACAAAAAGAAAAACCGACTTCAAACAAAACACTATTTTAAAACAAATGAAGATGCACGAAAAAGTAATAAAAATAATTGCGTATTCAACATATTTTTTAGAGTTTTCCTAAGTTAAATGAAATGAAAAATATTAGACTACTTAAAAGTCGATTAACGATTATATCATGTAGTTATAGTTATTGGTATATTTGGAGCCGGTGTCAGCCACGGTGCCCTTGCCCCAACAATCAAAAGAAAGAAGCGATACGAGCCCCTTGATTGATCCAGTATATTATTGTGTAAAAGGTAATTTGTAAAAAACATATTTGTCAAAGTATTCTCGTATTGTTTTTTGATAGATATACTGTAGGGTTTTATTGGCTGACACCGACTCCAAATATAACAATAATTATAACTACATGATATAATCGTTAATCGACTTTTAAGTAGTCTAATATTTTTCATTTCATTTAACTTAGGAAAACTCTAAAAAATATGTTGAATACGCAATTATTTTTATTACTTTTTCGTGCATCTTCATTTGTTTTAAAATAGTGTTTTGTTTGAAGTCGGTTTTTCTTTTTGTTAAAATTTTTATTTATTTTTTTATTTTAAGTGAAGCTGATGTTGACTAACAATTTTTTCTTTAATATGGATAGATTAAGCGTTCCGTTTATATGAGTCAGAAACTACTTCGAGGACAATTTCAAAGGAAACTTGCGAATAAAGCAAAAATAGACTTTCGAAAATGCGGATTTAATACGTCACGCGGCGTAAACTACAAGGATCCCTCGAAAGAGCTGTAATCGAACTCAGCAAAAAAACTTTGAAAAAGACCAACTATATTTCGTACATCATATGACATCACATCACATACACAAAATTTGATTAAAAGTAAAGTAAGAAATTCTGCCCCATATCGCACCCTAACTGCGAGCCGTATAGGAGTTCCATCACTACATAGTGTAAAACAAAGTCGCTTTCTCTGTCCCTATATCTTTATATCTACGCAACGGATTTTGATGCGGTTTTTTTAAAAGATAGTGTGATTCAAGGGGAAGGTTTGTGTATATAACACATGAACAATATAGTAAAGAAACACTGATAATTTTAGAAGTTTGCGATGTGATGTAAATAAACAAATTCTGTAGTATATTTAGTATCAGTATTGCACCCGTGCGAAGCCGGGGTGGGTAGCTAGTTGATTATAATATTCGACTATGATAATTACATAAACATAACCACATTACGGAAGGTGACTCAAATATCCAAATAACCTATAAATAAAAGATTCGACTGAGTATCACTAACGTGCTCCTCAGAATTGTTCCGTTCCCTTCCGTTCCGTCACTTTGTCATGGATCCTGTGCTCAGAACCTTACTAAATTTTCACCAAATTACCCTTGAAGTATATATTTTATAATAAAAAAAGAATTATCAAAATTGGTTAACGTGATTTTCAGTTATTCACCTATTTGTCGCGCATATACATGATGCAAATTTAAGACTTATGTCGTTTTCACATGGATACCATCATCGGAAAAAAAAATAAAAAAAATGGGACCCCACGGGAAGCACTACCTTTCAAACAAAAAAAAAATTATCAAAATCGGTCCACCCAGTGAAAAGTTATGAGGTAACAAACATAAAAAAAAAAAAAAAAAAAAAAAAAAAAAAAAAAAAAAAAAAAAAAAAAATACAGACGAATTGATAACCTCCTCCTTTTGGAAGTCGGTTGAAAATAGTGTTTTGTTTGAAGTCGGTTTTTCTTTTTGTTAAAATTTTTATTTTTTGTATAACAGGTGATAACCAACACCCCAAAACACGAACGAAGCCGCGGGCAACTACTAGCAGTTCATATATCTTACAGCCCTAATATATGGTCAGTTGTAACTTATCATCACATGTCCCATTTACCCGCCTGTTTATTTATTATAAATATAAAAAAAAAAACCTTCATCATCGTCCGTCAAAGAACGTCTTTGAAGCGACTTCAGCTGTCAAATGTAAAATTTATATCGTATTCTGAAGCGGCAGTATGGTGCAAAAAATTAAGCTACAAAGTGCAAGCAACAAAAAACAGTACGTCTTTGAAAGCGTCATTCCACCTCACGCAACGTCCATCAGAATGCAGCAGATATAGATTCCGATTCGACGAGTAGCTTGAAATTTAACATAAAGGGTTGACGCACGTGTCAATAATGTGAGCACTATTGCTCACGAATACGAATAAATGTTTCTTTTTTTTAAACTAAACCAATATATAGTACACAAATTAGATGTAGCATCGGAAAATGCAATGGAATGAAATTAAAAGCGATTACTGCCGATTTATACAACCAATAGAAATAGCTCCCTAACGCGCCATTCGACGCTATTCGTCGCTATAAATTCTCGCGTCAGAAAAAGCAAGTGCATGTAAATCCACGAGTCAAATTGACGAATATATATGAATATATATAATGGTCATATGATATTACAAGGTATTACGTTTGTGCAAAGATCATATTCGCATGAGAAATAAATATTGATAATTTTGTATAGCGTACTCAATTCGGATGTGATCGGTTTAACGAATTTTGCCGATGCGACATCTAAGTTGTGTCGTACTATACATAAAACTAAATCAGAAGATGCAACACGTTTTCAAGAATTTGGGTATAACTAGTATAAAACAAAATCGCTCACCGCCGTCAGTCCCTATGTATGCTTATATCTTTAAAATTACGCAACTGATTTTAATGCGATTTTTTTTAATAGATAGAGTGATTCGAGAGGAAGGTATTTATTTATAATTCATCAACAAAATCGTAAAGAAAAAAGAAAAATTCTGTAGTATGTTTAGTAACAGCATTACACACGTGCGAAGCCGGGGTGGGTCGCTAGTATTATATTATTATAACACAATTAGATGGGTATGACAGTTTATTTTGCTTAAAATTTCAAATATAGACGTTATACAAATTAATTTTATATATGAAAATAATTATACGGAACCTAATGTCTGTGAGAAGTACAATTATATTTTTTAAACGCATGAAGGGATATGATCAATTTAGTGGATGGAAGATAAGTAGTCACGTCATCTAATATAAAATATATTGTGACAGTTATTAGCTATTGTTTGCAGTGTTAAGATTTCATGTTTTTTTTTCTCTTAAATACACAAATAACCAAATGCGCGTTATTCGTGATTTTGGTGCACCTATCAGTTGTATTTATTGTTACTTTTTTTATTTATCAGTTGCAAATATATATATAATATACCTACACGTTTTTATTTTCAGACAGCATCAGACTTGAAGTTTTAGGATTTTAATTCATTCATTAGCCTACTTTTTGAAAACAAAATAGCTCTAAAAGTTCAGCTAAATGCATGTATCGCTATCGGATAATTGAAATTAAGATTATTATACTGAGGAAACCGGTATAATTCTGTATGATAATAATTTAGCAGGACACAAAAACAAACATCGTATTGGTATAACCTCGGAAGTCTTGCATCTGATGGACAAAAACTGAGAAGCTGTGGGATATTTAAGTCACTTCACTGTTTCCACAACATATATTTTCCTGAAAAACCGTAAATAATTGAACCTGACCACAAGTAAAGTTAATGGATAGGAACTAAAGTACTACATGGTCCTTCTGGACAAAAAGACAGACGATATATAACGCGAAAAGACATGCACGTAGCATTACAAGAAATAGATAAACGACAAAATAATCGCAAAATTTAAGAAAGTTTCTTAAAGAGAAAAATTCTCAGGAATCGCGCCCTCCGCGTTAAATAAGATGATAGAATAAATTTAGCAAATATAAGGAGCAAATACAATCTAATTTTGTATTTTTATTCTATCCCTACTCTTGGACATCTCACACACACTAACACATACTGTAAGGACGAGCTACGTTAACTCATACAAGTGTTACCTTAAAAACTTGGTACAGGGAAGAATTTATTTATTCATAAACCTAACTAGTTACAATTATTAAATTTACTTACAATTGCTCGAATTAGTCTATTACTATATATTGATGGGTCAGTTCCTATAAAACTACGATTTAATTCAGAGGAGCGACTTCTTATGTGAATATATCTAAAAGATATTATGATATGACTTATTAGTTACTATACCTCGAAGATAAAGGTCGAACTGAGGATACGAACCTGAAACAAACAAACAATTATAGTTAAATACACTGACGTAAGTGGCATCACTGGTAACTCACTATAAAAAATGTACTCAGATAAATTTGAGTCTGTGTGAAATGATGACCATCATAATATGACCTATTTAAAAATGTAAAAACACCCTAAAAAAGAGGTCCAAATAAATGGTTACGTTCTATGTACGAAAACCTCTTTTTTCTTCAACCTCTTTTTTTACGTCGTTTTTCTTCAAATTCATCAGTACTGATGAGCAGAAAATATGAATATTTTAAATTGACTTTGTTTAAATTCGACATTAAATCCGAAGTCACACCTCTCCTCAATATAAAAGTAAAAATTAGGTATATTTTCTGGCAGAAGTAATGAATTAATTCTTTGTCTCCTGACTTGTAGTTTTTCCAACAGGACAAATACTAGAAAAGTACCATTGTCATTGTGAGGAAATTTATCTCTGGTACTTTTTGGAATCGAAGTAAATTTAAATTAAGTAGAAACAAAGCTATGGCAACTATTACTTTCTTTGTGACAGAGAAAGATATTATATATAATCGATGTCACCTTGATAACAAAACTTATTAAACTAATGGTCAATCAATCGTCTGAACGAAAATAATGTTGGAATAAAATTGTACAATAAAATAAAATTTATTTCGTGATAGATTAATATTTTATATATATATTTACAGCTGATTCTAAAGCGATCGCTGTAGTAATCTTTATTGTTGTTCTGATAGAATTAACCTATTTTAATGTAATCTTTAGGTACCTTCAATAAAAGTAGATAAGTTATTTTTATTATCTGTGCGTAATGTTCGATTTTCAAAATACTTAAAAACTTTTATATCTGTCTTAATTTTTTATATTCTCCTAATATTCTGTCAGTTCATACTTTTATATCTGTCAGTCAAAACTTTTATACGAAATTCGTTAAGAAACATTTATTTTAAGATATTTGAGGAATATTTTATAATATATGTAGGCTCCCAAAAGGCATTTGAAAGGCAATTTTGTATAATGTCTAATTCCTGGTGGTAAGGCTTGGTTCACGTATCAGATATTCTCTCACCAAATAGCAATACTTAATATTTTGTGGTCTATTTTAAAGGGTGAGTGAGCCAGTGTAATTACAGCCAAAGCCATCTTTGGCTTTGAGACCACAATATCTTAGTTTCCAAAGATGATGGCACATTGGCGATGTGAGAAATGCTTAATATTTCAAAAAGCGCCCGTATCTATGGCGACTTAACATCAGATGGCCCATTTTCCATATTCCATATATATGGCAAAATACCTTAAAACCCGTAATAGTATCATGAAAGGCTGGTGAAAGCAATTGTAATAATTTAACCCTTAAGCATTAAATATTTAAATTACATAATTATTCTAGTATTGTGACGTCATTACAACATCGCGACACATTTTTTGAAGCGCAACCAATGATTCTATTCCGTCGTAACAAGGTCTATATCTGCTTGACACGTATCAATAGTATAATCATTCGTTGAAAAGACTTCATTATCATAAATAAGGCCAATAACGAACACTTTGAAATGGATGGCGTGTCATTAGGGCTGCTTATTGCGTGCGCTGATAATGTCTCCGTGATGAAAAATAGCTAAAGCCTGATGATAATGACATGGCAAAATAAGTCTAACCCAATTATGAATTAGATACTGACAAAGGAGGTAACAAAAAAAGTCTGTGTTATTGTTTGATTTATATTTATACTTGGCTTCGTGGTCGATAAGAGCCGAGATAGTCCAGTGATTAGAACGCGTGTATCTTGACCGATGATCGCGGGTTCAAATCCAAACACTAAACATTCATGTGCTTAATTTGTGTTTATAATTCATATAATGCTCGGCGGTGAAGGTAAACATTGTGAGGAGACCTGCATGTGTCTTATTTCTTCGAAATTCTGCCACATGTGTATTCCACCAACCCACATTGGAACAGCGTGGTGGAATATGTTCCAAACCATCTCCTCGACGGGAGAGGAGACCTTAGCCCAGCAGTGGGAAATTAATAGGCTATTGTTGTAGTGGCCAATCGCAACGTCGATTCCGCTCATGATAAGGTTTCGAGTTTATATTCGCATTTTCTTCAACACAATGATTATTAACTGGTATATAATTTTGACGTCACAAGTATATACACTAATATTCTAATTTTAAATCAGAAAATAACTCTGTCTATTTGTGACTCTTTTGCGAAAAAATCGCTGAACCGATTTGAATGAAATTTGTAGTAAAGTAAGCTTCGCGCTTCGCTCGAAAGCGAAGCGAAGCGAAGTCACCGACGTAATATTTATCGTATTTTATCATCTAAGTATTAGTTGATAAACGTACAATTAATAATAATAAAACAAGGGACACGAGCCATCCTATTGCGTTAGCATTAACTTTTCTATATAACTGGTAAGTATCAAAAAATAATAATATTAAAACCTTATATTTGAAAACCTTCTTTAATTAAATACACTTTGTTGTTGATTGTAACGGTAAATCATTTATATCTACCATTGCAGTTAAATGAATAAAACTGAAAATTCAAATATATAATAATTTCAAAACGTAATTACTCTGACAGTTTGCTTTAATTGCAGTACCGGTAGCGATATCACCTTACTCACGCCAATCACTGGCTGGCGTAATTCATAAGCGGTAGCGGAAATAATCTAACTCAAAATATTTTTGAAATCTATACAAATATTTTAAATGTGCAATTAACCCTATCTATCTGTCTGTTCGTCGGCCTTATACTACCAAACTACTGAACCGAATTTTATGATATTGAGTATGAAGCTAACTTGAACTACAAGAAAGGTGACAGGAGACAACCAAACCCCCAAAACGCGAGAGAAGCGGCTGGCGTCAACTAGTTACAAAATATGACGTTATTCTATTATAAATTCAAATAATATTTAAATTTAATTGGGCATTAAAAATTCAATACTAAAATGGTTGTTAATTTTGGCAAGCACACGTTTAAAAATATAAAGACCTTCGCATCATCAAAGAGCATACACGCGCAAACAATATAAATGTTAATATTGATGACAGAGATACTTTTACTTGAAAATTCCTTATGATGTAATCTACTTGTCTTAATGGAAAATACATAACAAACAAAATAAAATACATACGAAGAAAATTTCGGAGCGGTAACTGACTATAATTGCTTGGATTCAATGCTTAAGCTGCTCGGATCTTACCTTTTTGGAGTTGAAATATTGGAGCATTTCTAACGTTAAGCATCCACAAAAAAAAACAATTATTTTAACACAACTTAGATGTCATCGGCATCAACATCGGCAAATTCAATAAAGCTGATTACTGCCGATTTATACAATCATTCGACGCTTTTCGACGCTATAGATTCTCGCGTCAGTGACGTGTCAAATTGACGAATATATTAGGTCATATGATATAACAAGTTATTACCTTTGTGTAAAGATCATATTTACATATGAAATAAATATTGATGATAATTTGGGATAGCGTACTTAATTCGGATGCGATCGGTTTTACCGATGCAATTTTGCTGATGCTACATCTAAGTTGTGTCGTACTATACTAATAAATTGAAACAGATCCGCTGTAATCCTGATCTTGCTCCACACCTGATCCGGTGTAATTATTAAAGAAGTTTCGCCTATCGGCGTAGAAGGTAACTGGATTCAATTAAAAGTTGAACACGGCGTCCGTCCTGTACCTTTGTTTGATTTGGAATCTCAATGATAAACTTCGATAATCGACCGAGGCTGTATAAAACTGTTTTCTGTTATGAAATCGTTACTATTACCAAAAGTTTAATGCTTGGACAACGATTACGGGAAATTTGAAAATTTTAATCCGTTTTTCAATCAGATTAGTTATCTATATATAAGTTTACGGTATGAAGTGGATGGAAGTATAAATTGCTCAATGGATAGAATAGATCTCTCGGTTTCACTTTACCTTAGAAATTTATAGGTTTTTTTTTATGTATAGGTTAGGAGTCTTATCTGATGAAAAGTGATTACCAACGAATGAAATTAAACAAATCAAATAAATCAAAATAATCTTTATTCAAGTAGGCCTTTACAAGCACTTTTGAATCGTCATTTTACAATTAAGTGAAGCTACCACCGGTTCGGTAAGTAGATTCTACCGAGAAGAACCGGCAAGAAACTCAGTAGTTACTCTTTTGTTCAGTAGTAGTTCTTCTTTAATTTGGAAGAATTCGATTAATTAACGTAAAACGACAATTCAAAGCTTGTAAGAGGCTTCTGGAACTACCGTCAAATATCAGTCGGCAATAATTTGGCATTTTTTCCCCTTACGAGCGATTTAATGAGTGCGAGAATGGAAGTGTGAGATCAAACAGATTTATGTGAAAGCCGTGGATTTATTGTGTAAACTCTGCCGGTTATGGAAATAAACTTTGTTGTTCGAGACCTTCTCATTGCAAATGTAAATTTCAATGTTGATTTATCGTAACGAAATACTGATTTTTAAGCAAAACATTTATAAGCGATGTTTTATCATCTAAATCCTTTTAATCTCGAAATGTGTACATTCGGAGATAACTTTAAGTTGAACAAGAACTTTTATTTATTATTTAAAACATTTAACAGAAATTTGTTATTTTGTTCCCACATATTTTTAATATTACAATGTAACCTAATCAAAATATACTTTATTCAAGTAGGCTTTTACAAACACTTTTGAATCGTCATTTGACAACTATAGCAGTTATTTCTTTTGTTCAACACTCAAAAATACAGTCATGTTAGTTAATTACAATTATATATGTATGTAATTTATCCTGCCCGAAAGTCAACAAGTATTATTTTCACGCTTTTCTATCGTCTGCTACTATTAATTAAGCTACTTGATAATAGCTAGTCACATAAGCTTATGGTATAGTCAGATACGTGAAACTTTTATGTAATTGGTAGGCGGAGAAATAGGTCACGTAATAGCAACTTGTCATGGCGTATATCCATGGATACTGAAAGAAATGTTAACCATTCCTTACACACCATTAGCACAGCAGCTGGGAAAACTAAGATGTTATATTCATACATATTTTCTCAGTCCCTTCAAAATGGAACACTCCAATTCTAAGTATTGTTTTTAGGGAGATAAAAATCTAACCACCTAATAACGTTTTAGTATTTCGGAAAGTCGATGATTATTTATTTTATGAGGTGAGATTAATTGCTTTTTACAATTTTGCAAATATGACATACAAAAACAGTAACAGTTACTAAAGTACCGCGATTATGCCACTTTTTTCCCAATTTTTTTGCCCATTATTTTGGGGTCAGAACAGTTAAGGATACAAGGCTTTCCTTGTAAATACTTTTGTATTTGTTAGGCTTTCAATACTAGTAACCTAAATATGAAGTAAAAAAGTAGTCATACATAATCAATAACTTCAAACAATCTAAAATGCTGCATCCCTTGTAAACTGGCTCCAATTTCAACTGCGGGATAGCAATACAAATTATTACCAATATTACTGAGCTAGTTAACTAAGATGGGCTTGTAACACGCCCTCCCACTTATGAACATACATAAATAAACGTTTTGATGTCTATATATCATATTGGAAATTACAATTACGATAAATTACAATTAGATACGAGTCTATGTTATTAATAATTATTGGATCGAATACTGTATACGAATACTATAAATTTCTAGATGGTAATAATATATTTATACAATTAATTGTATTTGATTGGTATAAGTGTAGATTTGAATTGGCGGAAAAGCGTAACGACTGAATTACAGTTTCTTCTTCGTTAAATTAAAGTGTTAGCTGACATGATTCGATAGCTTTAAATTTAATATAACATTGAAAAAATATATTAAGGAATAAGAAAAGGTGAAATTGTGAAATTAAAAAAAATATGAATATTTGATGTTACAATGTATTTTTTTATTCGTTTTTTCTCTTAGAAAAAAGAGTCGTCCAAGTCAAGAGTGTGAAACAATTTTTTTTGGTTCTTTTCAACTTTTCGAAATTATTTATTGGCTTCGCTATGAAATCGAATTTGTATTGAGCTCCGAATTGTGTATGGACGCAAGAGGAGGACGGCCTAAGGGTGTTCTTCCAATGAAATTACACCTCTCATCAACCGTACGATGAATGATATTCTGAGACACTAAAACCCCCTAACTTAGATGTTCCTCACTTGAGGATATCAGTTTTCACAGAAACATAATAACAAATTTGATCGTTAAAAAATTCAAACACATATTGAGATAATGAAAAAATCTGAAATAGTATAAAAGTTTAATTTGCATTTATTCATAGATAAATTATAAAATGCTGTATCGTATGAAATGATGGCGCCGATTAAGATCACATGATGTGTAGTGACGTCAACAACTACATCTGGCATAGAGTACGTCAGGTCGCCGAGTAACCACGAAAAGTATCTATAAAACTGTATTTAATAATAAACCGTTTTGGCGCGTCTTGTCCAAGCCAATAAATATGTTGCTTTTTTATAAGGGCAAGCTTTAGAACCGCCATAGCCCATTAAAAGGAACGCGTGCCATTAACGGAAAATTTCATATATTTGGCGCCAATACCACTGAATTTTCATATACATTTGAAGATTGAAGAAAAAATTGGATGAAAATGAGTTTTTTCCTTATGAGCAATGTCCAAACCGAATGATCACGATATGGTGTAGTAAGCTCCAACCCTTTGAATGTAGGTAGGTACGTATAGTACGGCACAACTGTCTACTGGCACTTTTTTCTTTAAGATTAGGCCCAAAATTTCTATACCTGATTACCAAAATTATAAAGTTTAAAGTTGGATGGATGGCTGATTGTTATTCAATTACCGTCAGAATGTCTGAACGGATCATAATTAAATTTGTCACAGAGATAGACTGTAGTCTGGAGTACATAAGTAATTCGGAGTCCAAGTCCCGGTTGGAAGCTAGTGGGTTGTAATATCAAAGCTACGAAGACAACTTTTTTTTTATGGTATAGGTTGTTGGACGAGCAGATGGGCCACCTGATGGTAAGTGGTCACCATCACCCATAGACAATGACGCTGTAAGAAATATTAACTATTCCTTACATCGTCAATGTGCCATCAACCTTGGGAACTAAGTTGTTATGTCCCTTGTGCCTGCAGTAACACTGACTCACTCACCCTTCAAACCGGAACACAACAATACTGAGTACTGTTATTTGGCGGTAGAATAACTGATGAGTGGGTGGGACCTACCCAGACGTGCTTGCACAAAGCCCTACCTCCAAGTAAATCTTAACTTATCGATTATTCAACAAAGGGAAACAAAAGCCTTGCCTTTTTTTGGATAACGAGGAGGAAATGCGTTTACGCATGCCACCCGGCCGGGGGCCCGCGCCTAAAGTCCTGTCCCACCCAATAA
This sequence comes from Vanessa cardui, assembly GCF_905220365.1. NCBI lineage: Eukaryota > Metazoa > Arthropoda > Insecta > Lepidoptera > Nymphalidae > Vanessa > Vanessa cardui. Next base: position 2,756,366 of record NC_061129.1, read on the forward strand.
AACCATCCTCGGTTTCCACCACACCACCGATTGTTAAGGCAACGGGATCGACGAACATATTGACCTAGACAAGTTAAATAGCTATTTATATGATGCTATCTTATGTAGATATTACATAACTATTCATACGTGATCAAAAATCACGAGTAAGAGTCGTGAAATAGAGATGATAGAAATAGCTTCATGTCGAATCGAAAGCATTTGTCGAAGCCTGCCAATGAAACACAAGCGTATAGTTGTCAATTGACATCCCGTATTGATGACCTTTTTGACGACATATTTATACGACTAGGGGTGCTGGGAAGACCCGGGCACGATAATTAATCAAAATATCTGGGTAGGTTACCCACAAACTGAGCTGAGATGGCCCAGTGGTTAGAACGCGTGCATCTTAACCGATGATTGCGGGTTCAAACCCAGGCAAGCACCGCTGATTCATGTGCTTAATTTGTCTTGATAATTCATCTCGTGCTCAGCGGTGAAGGAAAACATCGTGAGGAAACCTGCATGTGACAAATTTCATAGAAATTCTGCCACATGTGCATTCTACCAACCCGCATTGGAACAGCGTGGTGGAATATGTTCCAAACCCTATCCTTAATGGGAGAGGAGGCCTTATCTCAGCAGTGGGAAATTTACAGGCTGTTACTTTTACCCACAAACGCAACATAGTTAATCTATGGTCATTTTTATAAATGCGAGAGTAATTCTCTGTATATTGCTCTTATACGGTTAAATCACTGACCCAGATTTGATGAAATTTAGTCATCCTCCTGATCTTAACCAAATTTCACTTATGGAAGCAGCGTAATTCTTTCATACTCATCTGTCTGACGATATCTCACAACTAACATTCCTTCCAGCCACATCGTCGTTCCAAGACCTTCCTCATAAGATGGTCTTCAATTAATCGCATACAAATACCATGAAATGATTTGTATGAAACAAGCTCCAAGGAAGGACAAAGGCTACTTTTTATTCCGAATACTTGATAGCTAATTTCATTTTAATATTGAAAAATAAATCGAATGAAATTAAAAATCTTCGTCCAGTCATGTGTTGTAATATTACGCATACAAATCTTGAGCATACGAAACTATTTTAAAATTGCAAATATACTCGTATAGTTTTTATATTTCAGTCATGCCTGCTTGGCGTGATTTTTTCATGACGTTCGTACGAGAAAAACTACCGGTTGATGTCACAAAGTTTAGGGCGGTCTAAACGGTGCGACAATTTTTGTGCATTTTTTTTCTATAGAAAATGTTAAAATTGCCTTTGTCCGAATCCGAATAATCCGAATACTGTAAAATATTTATATCTATGATGTGACACCTAGAATAGGATTTCCACAAAACAAATTAACAGCATAATCGTGATGAATGAAAAACAATAGATCTATTTTCGGACATATTATCTTCAATTTTAAATTTAATTTTTAGTCATATTAATTATATAATATAGATATAAGTTAAGCCATATACAAATTACAAATTACAGTAAAATAGTCAAACCATTGGTTAAATAAAGAGCCATACAAAAAATTTCGAAATAATAAATATTTTAATTTTTTCTTTTAAACAAATTAATTCGATTTACTCTCATAACGTCCAAAAAGATTCATTATTACACTTAATTCATTATACTGTCAGTTCTTGATCAGTGTATATACTCTAAAACTTATTAAACGTTAGTTTGTAAGTGCCCTTAAGTTTTTTTAAATGCCATAAATCATGAGACGTGACGTCACCGTTCCATTCAGCCGCTTTTAACAATACTACATGCTGGCGGATATTTGAGAAAAAAAGCAAAACGAATTTCTGTTTGTTTCCAGTGTTATTAGATGTTTTGTCAATAATAATAGTATTTAATATTCGTTAAATAATAAATCTTATGTAATATATGTGCACAATACTTTGCGGATGAGATTTTTTTTATATTATTGCCTAATTTATTTATAAATTTTATGGAATTTGGTTGTAACGTCAACGCGTTAAATACTTCTTAAAAATGGCGTTTTAAGAGCAAAAACAACAAAAAAATCATTCAAATACATTCATTAATTTAGCCAAAGGACAACAATGTTAAAGGATGTTTCCTATAAAATTATCGGAGATATTGATAATATATGTAATGGCGGGTTAATAGCTTACGGCTAAAATAGGTCAAACGTTGCCGCTCCGAACTATTCATTAATAAAAAGTATTAACCTAAGAAATGCCACCTGAAGTCAAAGGGGACTGAGCGGAGAGCGGGTGAGCTAGTATGTCCAGCGCATACCGCGCGGCGTTGCCAACTAATCCATTTTTGCCAAATGTTGTATACTTTTTTATAATTTTGCGAATTAATTATTTTGTCCGAAAATTTCATTTATTTATTATTCATCTATTCGTTTTTTCGATGAATTTATCGATCTTATAAACGAGTATCAATCGTTGATTTATTAAATGCTATAATATCGGCGCCACTATACATACATATATACTACTACCTACCCGTACATTCGCACGGATAGAAAAAGGCTTATCTACAAAAAAGCATATTTACATCTTACTATGTATTATCCCATTGGATTATACAGTACGTTCCAGTAAATTTCTCAGTGATTATTTTCAACATCTTTAAAATCATCGACAATTTTTAGACCACTTACAGAATATGCAGCTAAACTTTTCTTACGAATGTTTCACTTCGTCTATTGCTAAAATCCTTACGAAATATTCTATACGTTAGTTCGAATTTAACACGTTCCTATAGACAGTCAAATAGACAGACGATACTGGAGTTTTTTCAGATATTTTTTATAATATGTAGTGTTAATCTCGCTAAAGCCATATCCATACAATAAAATATTTGGTCACGAAAGCTGTTTATTACAAATAAAAATAAAATATGCCATTTTAAAAACTTTACATTTTGGAAATATTTACGATTAGTCATATCCGAAGTCAATAAATTATTCTCCTAATGACTCCTAATACTTGATAGAGAAATACGAGACTATATAAATAATGTTAGACGTCAGTTTGATGAGGTGCGAGGAAATATATGTGAAGAGAGTCCTAAAAAATGTAAAATATATCTCATGAGAGAATAACGAAATTACTCACAAATTCTGATTTCTGAACAATTTTATAATCAGCCAAAATATATCAAAATGTGTTAAAAATATTTACTTCGCTTGACGACATGTATTGGAATTTTAGTATTTTGATATAATAGTGGATAACAATTCGAGATTCTTATAAAAAAAAACGTTAAAATTATTTAATGAATCTTTCACACTAGACACAATATTTTTAAACATCATCATAATTAAATAGTAAAAAACAAAATCCCTTACCGTTGTTTATCCCCATGTATGCTTAAATCTTTAAAACTACACAACAGATTTTGATGCTATTTTTTCAATAGATTGAGTGATTCAAGAAAGAGTTTTGTATGTGTAATAAAAGCACAGAAAAATAGATAATTTTATAGGTTTTAAAGTGATGTCGTAAATAACACACTTTTTCCGTTTAAATTGCATACGCTGGCTGAATCCTACGAGATAGAACAAAATATTGTACTACAGTGTACTTACACCTTAAAACTTACGACTTCAAAACTATGAACGTTGTAAGAAAACCTTTAGGACACGGTAACTATCATCGTTTTATTTTGTTGTTGTTTTTTTTTTTGTAGAATAAGTTATAATTAGTTAATATTTTTTTACGTTTGTTCTTTTTCCTCTTGTCTTTTTTTAATTTTTTATATTATACATTTTATATTTGTGTCGTATAAACATCTATTTCTTTCTTTCTTTATATTTAGTATTACACTACTATACATTATACTAGCTACCCTCCCGGCTTCGCTCCGGTGAAAAGCTGATGGTAAATACAATACTGAATTTATTAATTTATGACACCACATTAGAAACTTCTTAAATTATCACTGTTGCTTTACTATATTGTCCATGTTTTATATACAATAACCTTCTCCTTGAATCACTCTATCTATTAAAACACCTCATCAAAATCAGTTGCGTAGTTTGAAAGATTTAAGCATACATAGGGTTATAGGGACAGAGAAAGCGTTAGACTGTAGACTTTGTTTTATACTATAAATAAATTAATAAATATGGGACAACATCACATACATTACTCTGATCCCAATGTAAGTAGCTAAAGCACTTGTTTTGTGGAAAATCAGAAGAAACGACGGTACCACAAACACCCAGACCCAAGACAAAATAGAAAACTAATGATAATCTACATCGACTCGGCCGGGAATCGAACCCGGGACCTCGGAGTGCGTACCCATGAAAACCTGTGTACACACTTCTCAACCACGGAGGTCGTCACCATGTAGTTATATATATGATAAAAATAAGTCAACAACAATTAATTACACAATCAACAAACAATAGAGTCAACGAAAACATTAGTATAAATAAAGTATTCTCTACGAAATATTTCGGAATGATTCCGGCATTCTGGCGTCTTTCGGATTTGCATAAATTATACGAGCGAGTTGAGAATGAAAATAGCTTTCATTCATTCAAAAATTCGAGGCAATGTCACCGGTCTTTTCAATATGAATGGAACTGGGTTCCACTCGAATTCAATGGTTGCGAATTCACCATACACGTGTTTTTGGTCAAACATGACGTTTTGGTTACATTTATTACTAGATTAGTACCTAACTCTAATTAATTTTATTAAATTGACATACATGAGAAATACAATGATGGCAATGATTTGAATTGAATTCCCTTTTCTGTTAATCTTTGCATTTTTTCTTGGTTACCAAAAGCTACATAAGTATGTCTCTTTTGCTACATATCCAAAAGCTACATAAATATGTATGTCGCTTTTTATTGCTAATAGATAAAAAAAACAATAAAAAACGAAATTAAGAACCATAAAGGTAACCATAGACTATTTAGAAAACAACGTGGTCAGTTAATTGTACAGTCGAAATCTGTTACCACGTGATAAAACTACGAAGTATTAAAAGCAATCCTTAAACACTGACACGTGACCTGATTAATTGACCAATCACAGCATGACACGTGTCACTAAATCTGACTGGAAAGCTGAATCACCAAACGAAACGTGCTATTCAGGTCAGTTCGAAGATCCTCTTAAAAACGTGTTAATTATTCGCCTTTCAATGAGAAATCTTTTGGATTTTCCTCCAAATAAGATTAAATAAGGCTAGATGGCCCAGTGGTCATAACGCATGCATTTTAGCGGATGATCGCGGGTTCAAACGAAAGTGAGGGAAGACATCGCGAGGAAACCTGCATATGTCTAATTTCATAGAAATTCTGCCACATATGTATACCATCAACCCGCATTGGAACAGCATGGTGGAATATGTTCCAAAACCTTTTCCTCAAAAGGGAAATTATCGGCTATTGTTGTTAAAGATTAAATGGAAATATTAGATATGGATAAGACAGAAATAACCACTTTTGCTTATTAAATTAAATATTTTGGATCTTTACTTGAATTCACTGACTTAAAAGCGGCTTATGGTAATAAAAAAATGGAATTACACTCAAACGATTTTTTAATTCCACTGTGGTAATTTTCATTATGCATTTTAAGTAGCGCATTCAATTTCGCTGGCAGAGATTTTACAGCTATTAAATTTACCAAGATATTCTTTCCAACCTATCTATCAGGATTTGGTAACGAGAATATTTATTCAGCAATTTTAATGGTTTGGTGAATTTATACAAAATCATTTATTGATGCTACGCTTTTCCTTTGAAGATTTTTTTCCAGTATGACCGACAGAAAAACAATGTACCAAAAAAATCGAAGTGGAGATATAAATCCATGAACATAATCAATCACGATTTAAATCAAATTTGATGAAAACCACGATTATAATTCTGATGATGGAACAATGTTGAAGCAACCTACAGATAATTTCAGAATATTACTGAAATTATTTGTGTAGACGTCCAATTTTTTTAATAATATATAAATTCAATTGAACATAATTATCTTGGTCCATTTGAGCTGTATTATGGATAATGGAAAATATTGACAGGTATTCCCGGGACGTATTGGATACACCGAGTTACGTTGATCTTGTCAAACAAATTACTCGCGTGATGGCGTCCAAAAGAAATCGGCAATTTTCAATTTTATCCTTCTTTCGTAGAGACGACGACTTATCAAAGGCGTAGAAATAGTGAAAGACACGTCTCATAAAGGCTGTTTATTTGAAAAGGGTCCTGAGACCTTTTCGAAGGAATCCGGATTTAATATATTTTAAGGGACCGAGCGAAATTAACGGCCTTGTTTGTTCCAAAGTTTAGTGAGTCAAGCAATTTTGACCCTAATGACGAGATGATAACGAATGTACCGGTAGTGATTACCCCGAGCGATGTTTACGTGCTCGAAGTTTAAGTTCGAATACATTTTGTACCTTATTTGATGTAACCTCAAAATTAAAAGTCCATTAACATAAACCAAATTACAACCGATATATTTGTGTACGGTTTAAATGCGTTCAATTATTTACAAAAACAAAACTCTCAGCAAAAAGCGTAGATACTTAAATATTAAAGCAGTTAATAACTAATTGATATTTGATAAGGTCATATAGATAGGTATTTAATTTTAAACAAGATGAGGAAAAACATCAATAGAAATGAAATCGAATCTATAGACCAAGATTATAAAACCATGTAAGAAATATTGATACGAATTAATACTTATGCAAACTCACGTGCATTTTCTATCTCTCTTTTCAACCGACTTCCAAAAGGAGGAGGTTATCAATTCGTCTGTATTTTTTTTTTTTTTTTTTTTTTTTTTTTTTTTTTTTTTTTTTTTTTATGTTTGTTACCTCATAACTTTTCACTGGGTGGACCGATTTTGATAATTTTTTTTTTGTTTGAAAGGTAGTGCTTCCCGTGGGGTCCCATTTTTTTAATTTTTTTTTCCGATGATGGTATCCATGTGAAAACGACATAAGTCTTAAATTTGCATTATGTATATGCGCGACAAATAGGTGAATAACTGAAAATCACGTTAACCAATTTTGATAATTCTTTTTTTATTATAAAATATATACTTCAAGGGTAATTTGGTGAAAGTTTGGTAAGGTTCTGAGCACAGGATCCATGACAAAGTAACGGAACGGAAGGGAATGGAACAATTCTGAGGAGCACGTTAGCGATACTCGGTCGAATCTTTTATTTATAGGTTATTTGGATATTTGAGTCACCTTCCGTAATGTGGTTATGTTTATGTAATTATCATAGTCGAATATAATAATCAACTAGCTACCCACCCCGGCTTCACACGGGTGCAATACTGATACTAAATATACTACAGAATTTGTTTATATACGACATCACATCGCAAACTTCTAAAATTATCAGTGTTTCTTTACTATATTGTTCATGTTTTATATACACAAACCTTCCCCTTGAATCACACTATCTTTTAAAAAAAACCGCATCAAAATCCGTTGCGTAGATTTAAAGATATAGGGACAGAGAAAGCGACTTTGTTTTATACTATGTAGTGATGGAACTCCTATACGGCTCGCAGTTAGGGTGCGCTATGGGGCAGAATTTCTTACTATCTTTAATGAAATTTTGTGTATGTGACGTGATGTCATATGATGTACGAAATATAGTTGGTCTTTTTCAAAGTTTTTTTGCTGAGTTCGATTACAGCTCTTTCGAGGGATCCTTGTAGTTTACGCCGCGTGACGTATTAAATCCGCATTTTCGAAAGTCTATTTTTGCTGTATGCGCAAGTTTCCTTTGAAATTGTCCTCGAAGTAGTTTCTGACTCATATAAACGGAACGTTTAATCTATCCATATTAAAAAAAATTAGTTAGTCAACATCAGCTTCACTTAAAATCAAAAAATAAATAAAATTTTAACAAAAAGAAAAACCGACTTCAAACAAAACACTATTTTAAAACAAATGAATATGCACGAAAAAGTAATAAAAATAATTGCGTATTCAACATATTTTTTAGAGTCTTCCTAAGTTAAATGAAATGAAAAATATTAGACTACTTAAAAGTCGATTAACGATTATATCATGTAGTTATAATTATTGTTATATTTGGAGTCGGTGTCAGCCAATAAAACCCTACAGTATATCTATCAGAAAACAATACGAGAATACTTTGATAAATATGTTTTTTAGAAATTACCTTTTACACAATAATATACTGGATCAATCAAGGGGCTCGTATCGCTTCTTTCTTTTGATTGTTGGGGCAAGGGCACCGTGGCTGACACCGGCTCCAAATATACCAATAACTATAACTACATGATATAATCGTTAATCGACTTTTAAGTAGTCTAATATTTTTCATTTCATTTAACTTAGGAAGACTCTAAAAAATATGTTGAATACGCAATTATTTTTATTACTTTTTCGTGCATATTCATTTGTTTTAAAATAGTGTTTTGTTTGAAGTCGGTTTTTCTTTTTGTTAAAATTTTATGTTGCTTATTCGTTATTCATTCGTCACTTTCATCATCCAATACGACGGTAATTTAATAAAACCAACGATAAATTGGGAGCAGCAGAAACGACTTTATGGACTGTAAGGTTTGGGACTTTTAACAATACTAACTTCTTAATTCCGTAAAAAGATCAAGGAGGCTTAACCGAAGTTACAGAAAGACATCCTGTTACAGTCGTGTATAGTGTGGAATGTAGATTCTAACGAGAAACATACTAGTTACAGTTTTCCTACATTTGAGATACAAAGTTATGACAGAGGAATACAATTAAATTTTAAAAGGCAACAAATATTAGCTCATATTTTTATCATCAATCTGATCAATCAACAAGTCACCCAGTAATAAACGTAAACAATAAAAACTAAATATTCTAAAAAGAGGTTAACCCTATAAATACAATACAAGCCACACATATGATTTATTTTTCTGAGTTAAAAGTACATTAAATCCGCGTTCGAATTTCAAAAGGTCGCAGGCATTTTCATGCACAATTTCGATCGCACAATGGCGAACGCATCAGTTTGCATCGAGGTGTATTCAGGAGCGGTCGTGCGATAGCTAGATATATTTTACCTGTTGCTCTACACATTATTTGTACTTTAAATTTAAAAGTCACTCAATCGTTTAGTTTAACTTTCAACATAAATAGATTAATATGCAAAAAAAATATCGAGTATTCGGTTAGAAATATAGACATTTTTTCATATTTACGATATACTTTTTAGATCTCCAGAGAGCGTGGTTCCATTTCTATATGTAACTAAACTCAAACTCAAATTTCTTTATTCAGTATAGAAGCATTACACTTACTTATTGTTGGTCAAATTAAACACGGTTCGGAAAAGAAACAACTTGACCTGAGAAGAACCGGCGAAAGAAACTCAGCTGGTCTTTTTTTGTCAAATTAATAAGATACATAATTGTATATGAATCGAAATAGCCACTAGCGACCCGCCTCGGTTTCGCACGGATGTAATACTGATACTTAAATAATATTTTACAGAATTTGTGTATGTATGACATCACATTAGGATCATCTAAAATTGTCAGTGTTTCTTTACTATATTGTTCATGTATTATATACAAAATCTTCCTCTAGAATCATTCTATCTATTAAAAAAACCACATCAAAATCCACGTAATTTTAAACATAGCGACAGACAACGGCAAGCGTCTTTGTTTTATATTATTTAATGATATGACGATCATACGTTTTATATTTACACATGTTTTAAAACTAGACGACTCCATTTGATTTTATATTTATATTTTTGACAATATCAACTCCAAGCTAATTTACATAACGTCAATTACATAATAAATACTTTTTGAATTTCCTCTAAAGATAAAACATGCTGTTTATAGCAACACCGAGGCAAGTTCGATTTTTAAAAATTCCTAGAAGAAACCGAACAATCACATTAATTCGATAGTAAAAAGTTGAGTTATTTCCAGCCACTACAATCATTAAGACGCCTGCCGGCCTCAAAGAGATTTTATGGATCGTTTAGCGGTGGTCCGTCGCTGTAAATTAATTATTTTCAGGCGAGGTAGCCGTTTGAAGTATCCATAGTTACTAAAATTATTACGCATTATTATATATTATTAACGACAATCGCTTAATAATTGAACGCGTATTATATTATGTAGATAAATAATAATGTATAGGATACGTAATTAAATTTGTATGTAACTAACTCAATTTGGAATATTTAATAGCTTAGAAATCCTTACTTATATTATTATTATGAAGTTGAGATCGTTTGTAACTGTTTAAATATTTAAATACTTAACGGATATTAGTGAAACTTCATTTTTGTGCGCACTTATCAGAAGTACAATAAATTAACTCTCTTTCTGGACTATGAATCAAATTTTTATGTATGGACTATGAATGGTTTTTCTTACAATACAAAACATCTTTTTATCTGATAGGTGGCAAACGGGTAGGAGGCTCACCTGATGGAAAGTGACTACCACCGCCCATGGACATCTGCAGCACCAGGGGGCTAGCAGGTGCGTTGCCAGCCTTTGAGGGAGGAATGATCGTGCGAAATTCTGACCCACGTTTGTCTAACAATGTGCATTGAACAGGTGTAATGTTGTCAACTTCAATTTTTAAGAGCCTTCAGAACGTTCAGGAACAGTTATTTTACTTAAATTCTAAAGTGTATACCATGCCTTATCTTGTTCAACGATTAAAATGTGCCCAATTTATAAAACAACAAAGATAAATAAATAAAATGACGTACAAAATTATACTCTGTACATTTACTCCGACTGCCCTACCACTTCTGAACCGAGTAAATTAACATTTTTAATCCAACACAAAAAACGCTAGCTGAATTTAAATTAATTCGTTCTTAAAATGCAGTCGAAAAAGTCTAAAACGTAGTTTACACAATTACGCGGCTAGAATCATCTGCAGCCCACAAGTAACGAATTCGGTTAAATGATACGGATCTTAATTTCAGGTGACCTCTGAATTTTAATTAAACTGTACAAAGGTATAACTGTTTACAACCTGCGTGCAAAAACTAATATTCCGTATATTGCTGAAGCTAAAATATAAATAGGTATTGAAACATTTTAGTACTAAAAAATTGTATATCGTAGTAGTACTGGTATGTAATAAATAAGACCAATTTTATCAGACTACTTCTGTTGCCTATTTAAAGATATATATATATATTATGTTATAGGTTGCCCACCCATAGACAATGACGTTGTAAGAAATATTAACTATTCCTTACATCGTCAATGTGCCACCAACCTTGGAAACTAAGATATTATGTCCCTTGTGCCTGTAGTTACACTGGCTCACTCAAACCGGAACACAACATTACTGAGTACTGTTATTTGGCGGTAGAATAACTGATGAGTAACCTACCCAGACAGGCTTACACAAAGTCCTACCACCAAGTATTTTTTAAACTAGCGGCCCATCTCGGCTTCGCTCGTGTGGAGATAATTTAAACTATATACCTAAACCTTCCTTATGACTACCTCTGTCTGTAAGAGAAAACCGCATGAAAATCTGTTTCGTAGTTTTGGAGTCTATCGCGAACACACAGACAGACATTCAGACGCGGCCAGTAAACTTTGTTTTATAATACGTAGTGATGATAAGATATAATTTCGTACTGTATGTTCTTCTATATTCAGGAAATAATACTCGTAGTAATGCATAAACCCTTACAATACATGAAATTATTTCGAATTACTGTAACATCTCTATAATTAATATAATTAACTGAAATAACTGTTAAGTTCGTTATACCCTTTTATAATAATTGTTTCGTTGTATTTAAAGTTATTCATTTTAAACAATAATATAAAAATAATTTATACAAATAGTTTCTGACAAGTGTTTTGTACCTTCATTTTATGTAGCCTGCATAAAAATCAATATTAAGTCAACTTTTTTTATCATATATGTTTAATGATGTAATATTGCGAAGTAATAATTTTAAAGAAATCCTCCAAGGTCACTTAGTATACTAAAAAGAATGATACTTAGATGGTTTTAGATGAAATAGAATTTTAACCCTTTATAAATAATTGAAAAAGACCTGCCTGTGTGTGCTACACTAAAAACAATTGTAGGTATACATATATTATTACTACTACTGCTGGGCTAAGACCTCTTCTCCTTTTGAAGTTTGGAACATATTTCACCATGCTGTTCCAATTCGGATGGTGGCAGTGGAATGCACATGTGGCAGAACTTATATGAAATCATACACATGCATGAGATGAATCATAAACAAAAATTAAGCACATGAATATTCAGTAATGCTTGCCTGGGTTTAAACCCGCAATCATCGGTTGAGATGCACGCGTTCTATCCATCTCGAAAAACACTGAAGTAGAAATGAAACAAAAACAAATTTTTAAAAGTTATTTACAATCGAAAACGTATGTTTATTGATGTCATACATGAAAAATATAAATTGGAATGCAGGTATATTTTATTTTACTGTCAAAGTTAAAAAGTTTTTGTATCAAAGAGTCCGAACATTGGTCAGTAAAAAAACAAAGGTGTCGTAGTCGAAAAGTCTGACTCCCAAATGTTAAAAGCTGGTTTTGCTCCGGATCATCGGCACAATAGTTCCATTTCGAACCACATTCGATATATTTTTTTCTTTATGGCTGTTCAGTAACTGTACTTGTTAGTTCATTTTTGTGTTCGACGTTTATTCATTTCGTCGCAGCATTCAAAGGAAGCAGCTCTGTCTAATTTTTGGGATGTATTTTGGTGTATGTCCAATGTTTCTCATGGAAAAGTTGCTTGAATTTTAGATGTTTGAATAATGCTGGCCCAGAAGATGGAACACGTAAATTTAGTTTGATTTTTTTGGACGCGGTAGAGTCCCTTTGTGTTTTTAAGCGATGTCAAAGAGTGACAATTTAATTTAATGAAATATAATGATATTCATAAAAGGATAAATAACGTTTGAAGTCTTATCCTTTTCGCCTTGCTCTTGGACATTTAATATTTACATGTCAAATATAATACAGCAATGTTTTTATGAACATATGGGCCACCACCACCCATAGACAACGGTGCTGTATAAACTATCAACCTTTCCTTAATCTTCGGAACTGAGATGTTATGTCCCTTGTACCTGTTGTTACACTGGCTCACTCACTCACTGTTTTCATTTCATCGTACCAGCTTTCGCTGGTGGTTTTTCGAATCGATACGACTTGGGAACCTTCAACAAGAGCGTTCTCCTTCCTTTCTATCATCTCTTAAAGTTTATAATATAATCATTATATACTTTAAGACATCGGATAAGAGCATTACTTTCTCTGAAATTAATTTCATATAAAAACTTTTTTATTGATTTGAATTTATTTCATTGTAAGACAAGAACAAAATAAATATAGCTTCGCCAGTCGGACAGTATTTAACGTGATTGATGGTAATCAAAAGTGATTACTCTTCGTTATGAACAAAATTATTCGGTATGTTACCCGATATATGACTTGCCGTTCCGATGTAAGATGGATGCAGTACATGGTGCGAATATGGGGAAAATTGTACTTTTGGACGCTATCCAAACTTTGCTTAACAAATTAATAAATTGAATGGAAGTTAAGTAAACAAAATAATTAATAAATTTAATGTCAAATAAATAAAACAGAATTTTTATTAATTAAAATTTTTGGTCTGCATGAATGAGGAAAGTATTCGACGTATCCGAATTATTATCTCATTAGTTGAAATATCTTGAAATTATATAATCGAGGAGGGATCGATGGCTCTCAAAAGATTGATTGCAAAGCTACTAAATTATTATGAAGATTTAAAGATTGAAGAGATCAAAAGGAAGGAAATATTCAATCAGATAGTACTAATGATTATTAAAATTTATGTCATTCAGGAACAATTACAAGGTTCTTTTTCGGCATAATTTAACATTCTCAATTAAACCACTCAATTCCACAGCAAATACGACATGACCAACGAGAGATCAGATGCAGCACTACGTGCTGTCTGATGCAATATGAATGACATAAATTATGACACAAACTTTCTATCTTCAGACAAATTTGAGAATATTTGAAAAAAAAAAAACATAATAATTTACGATTTGGAACAAAAACTTCTGTAATCGTTCAAGCTAGCTTCAAGCTAGCTAGACTAGAAAAATAGTCGAGAGACATTGTAGTATACTATGTTGACTGAAGCAGCACAGTTAATAGAAAACGTACAACTTGAGGTCGCCGGTTAATCCGGGAAAGAAGCACTGACTTTTTAAGCGCTTTTGTGTTTACGGTTCTTCTCGTCCACGATAAAAGAAAACATTCAAAAGGAAAAGGTGTGTTCGAGAAACTAATACAGATACGAGAATATTTGCTTTGCTATTTCGCAACATGGGGTGAAATCAACTTTGTATCTCTCGATTCTTAACAAGTGAAGATTAGTTCTCTGAACAGAAACGGTGAAGCGATGAAAATTTCTTTTTACCAATTATTTTTGGTGGATACATTTTTGGGTAAATATCTAAAACTATAAATGTTTGGGTTGGTAACAAAATGAACATTAATAGACAGCAAATTTTGTTATGTGGCATAAAGTTTATTCTTTTGAAGTTTTTATTTTTTATAAAAATGTATAGATTCGTATGATTGGCAGTCGTTTGTTCGTGCAGGAAAACATGTTCACTTTCAATATCCTGCCGCTCTCCGGTAAACAAGTTTGACATCCAACAAAAAAGTCTGGTTCGTTCGTCATTATTGTCTTTAATAAAATTCATATTGTCTTCACTGAGACATTTTGATGTTTCATTTTCGTTTAATGAACTTCAACTTTACGGAAATATTCATTATAATTATTAGACATAAATCTTCGGATTAACCAAGACAGTCTGTTGGATTTGGGATTTTAAATTTTTAATATGTGGATCCCAGGTGTTAGCAAGCCTCCAACCATCTTCTCTATTGAAGTTCGGATGTTTTTGAATTTCAATAGCCTCGCGTATCATTCTAGGAATGAATCTGTGTTCTTTAGCGAGAATCTGTGGTTTATCAAATCGAATTTGATAAACCACAGATCCAACAGACTGCAAAACCTAAAGATACAGTCAGTGCCTTCTGCGTGCAACCGGAACGTTACTCAAGATACCAATTGAGAAATCGTTGGCGGTAGTTGTAAATAATATTTTCTTTGTTCCTCAAATAGACAAATGTCACCTTAGTCTACCCGTGACCACGAACGCTGTAAAGTGCTCGAAACGTCGGGATGTTAAAAATAATTAATATACGCGATTCAAATCCGTTATAGCTAGTTTTATTTCAAGACTATATATTTTTCCAGAATGTGAAGTTTTTGTTAATTTTTTTTTTTGTATTTCAATATTTAATCCAAATTAATAGTGATCAACTTTTTTCTTGACTGTCTCAATACCACGATAATCTAAGACTTCAGACCGATGGTAGAATAAAGCATTCAACCTAAAATGGTCACAAATAATTGAATTACAAAACTATTCCCATAAATTTTCATCTATACAGCTTTGTATATTGCTCTAACGAATTCATGCCTACCTAATGAATGCCGATCAAATATCGAAGCGACTATTATTTGCTCAACGTACACATAAAGCCGTTCAATATCATGTCTTGAAGTATGAACATATGTAAATCCGTAATGTGCATATATTCATGATATTGAATTAAATAGAGAGTACAGTTCTGCTTTCTGGTCGGAATTTGCTTCAATTTTAATATCTGATCTGATATACATTTAGGAGAATTTCCAGTCTTCTGATCTAGTAGGCGAATGGTCGGTTTGAAAAAGAATTATTATTTTCTGAAGCAGTAATGGATTAGAATTATTATTATAAATGAGCCGAGTGGCAAAAACGTAAATCTTAACCAATGATTGCGGGTTCAAGCCCAGTGCTTAATTTGTGTTTATAATTCATCTCATGCTCGCCGGGATGGAAAACGTCGTGGGGAAACCTACATGTGTCTAATTTCATAAAAAATCTGCATCATAAGTATTTCATCAAAGAGCATTGGAACAGAGTAGAGGAATATGTTCCAAAAATTCTCCTCAAAGGCAGAGGAGGCCTTAGCCCAGCAGTGGGAAATTTACAGGCTGTTGTTGTTATTGTTGCTAAATAATGATTGTTACTGGACGTATACTAGGGTTATGCTTATCTTTAAGCAAATCATCCAAGACAATCTTTGGCTGGTTAATACGATAAAAATTAAACTTGCAACGCCCGGACTCAAGCACAGGTCTCAGCCACTACTTTAGTCGGTCGTTATTTTAATGTTATATATATTCGAAGAAAATTCTTCAAAGAGCTTCAAGTATGAACAGTTTTGCTAAGTTTCTACCTAAGATTTTAATGTCCGTGAGAATTTTTCCTACGACTTTTACTTTGCGTGTGAATTTCCAAAGGAACTTAAATACACACATAAAAGGAATCCTTTGGCTTCGTAAAAGAACACGTCAACAGTAAAATTTTCTCGAGAGAAGTATACGTCGAAACTTTCTTATTTAAACGGATTTAGTGCACATACAAAATGATTTCTCACAGGAATTGAAACTTGATAGCTGGAACTTTTTTAAACTGATCTTTAAATAAATCAATAGATTCATATATGTTTAAATATGACAAGTATTTAAGCCATTATTTATTACAAAGGCTCTCAGATTGATCGTTTTCTTGTCTTTAATAATTTAGCCTCTTATAAACACTCGAATGGTTTAATAGCACTCAATTACTGAAGGTTATTTCCGCGAGAAATCAGAAAGTAACTTTCTTTTCCTTTTCTCAAATGTAACAAGAGCTGAGATGACCCAAGGGTTAGAACGTGTGCATCTTAACCGATGATTGCGGGTTCAAGCCCAGGCAAGCACCACTAACATATATGTGCTTAATTTGTCTTTATAATTCAACTCGTGCTCGCCGGTGAAGGAAAACATCGTGAGGAAACCTGCATGTGCCTAATTTCATCGAAATTCTGCCACATGTGCATTGCGCCAACCCGCATTGGAACAGCGTGGTGGAATATGTATGTTCCAAACCCTCTCCTTAATGGAAGAGGAGGCCTTATCTCAGCAGTGGGAAATGTAAAGGCTGTTACTTCACTTTACTAAATATTATGGAATATCTCCCATATTCCATATATAAACAGAAAATTTGAAGCGAATCCTTCATATGAATCTGCGAATACTAGTAACGCTCTCTTAAAAGTTTAATGCTGTAGATTAAACGTCTGAATTATATAAAATGATTTATAATTTAAGTTACCTAAATTAAGTTCCTAACAAATAAACGACGTTAATAACGTTAAGAGTTCGACACGTCAGTATTAACTTTCAGTGTTCCATCGTTTCCAATCGGAAAGCGTCGATCGACAAATATCCGATCGACTCCAATAAACTATTTCAATTAAATTGCACGAATTTCTCAAGCCGTCCTCTTTTACAAGTGTCACAAGTTTCAGAATACTTACTCCCTTTTGTTTTTGAGATAAAATCCTCGAGAGTCTGAGTCTGACGTACAAAACTATTGACGAGAATTGGAAGACAGTTCAAGAGGGTCATAAATATATTTTTTTCTTTATTTATAATATACTAGCAATTACCCGCGACTTTGTTGGATGGCTTTTTAAAATATTACATTTATGTAAGATTTATTTGTGTACAACACTTTTTTCCAATTAAAAAGTAGCCTTTGTCCTTTCT
The DNA here is from genome assembly GCF_905220365.1 of Vanessa cardui. Taxonomy (NCBI): domain Eukaryota; kingdom Metazoa; phylum Arthropoda; class Insecta; order Lepidoptera; family Nymphalidae; genus Vanessa; species Vanessa cardui. The sequence goes on from NC_061129.1 coordinate 2,774,081, forward strand.
CAGTAATATAGACTATTTGTGTGTCAAATTTCGTTCAAATCGGTCCAGGAGTTTTGGCGTCAAATCAAGACAAACAGACAAAGTTACTTTCGTATTTATAATATTAATATGGATTATCTGTTTCACCTTTTAGAGTATCAAAACTTTTTGCTAAACCTTCATAGTTGGTAGCTTGGTATTATGTACTCGTACAAGTATAGAGGTGGCAGCTCTCTGAATAACGTAGACAACGTAGCTTTAAAATATATTTTCAAATCAGACTGCTTCGGACTTTGTCTGAACTGATTCAGATACCGAGATAAACGCGTTCAAACCAACAGATTCTACAGCTACCTAATATTATAAATGTACACTGTAAACGTTTTGGTCACATGAAATCGACTGTAACTATTCCGATAAGACTTAAATAGGTCTCTTTTTTAGTATACAGGCAGAAGACGGCTGAATCATTAGACGGTAAATGGTGACCACCGTCGATATACATTGACACCGTAGAAAATGTTCACCATTAATGAATTCGCCAATGCGTGGTGCATTGGAACGCTAAGATGTCAGTCTCCTGTGTTTGTAGTTCCACTAGCTCACTTTCTTCAAACTGAAACACAACAAGGAGTATCGGAAGAATATCTGATGTTGTTCCTACCCAGACAAGCTTTCCCTAAGCCCTATTACCAAGCAAAGTAGTGGTATATATAGGAAATTCAATATTTACGTACTTTATGAAGTGAGTTTAATCATTACATAGTATAAAGCAAAGCCGCTTTATACCGCTCTCTGTCGCTGTGTATGCTTAGATCTTAAAAATTACCCTACGGATTTTGATGCGGTTTCAGTAATATACATTAATCCTTATCCAATTATGAATTTAACATTTTTTTTTATTTTTTTTTATTTTATGTTCATAGGTCTACAAAACAAAATGACAATCAAAAAATTTAATTGATTATATTTCTCTTGATGTAGACACGACATGCGTTTTTGATTAAGTGCAAACAAAAAAGTCTAGTCTGTCATAGACTAGCAACAAATATCTAAACTTATAATGAGGCTATAGAACTATCGGTAAAAATATCATAATTAAAACGAATACTATTATAAGAGGAACATGCGGTATAAAGGAAAGTGGCTAAGTACATTTGTTCTAGAAGTAGGAAGACAAAAGGTCGTACAATATCGCATGCGACAATTTGGACGAGGAATGGAAAACTGTATGCAATGCAGGACATCGGACGAGTCAATAAGCCCATGAATTATCTTGTATAGAAATATGATATCATTTATTTTTATTTATTTTTATTATTTTTTTTAACATTGATCAATATGGTCCTTTAAACGTGTGATTTAAGAATATTTTAGAAGATATCATGGATTTAACGACTGAGAAAACCGTAAGTGTTGTAAGACATTCTATATTCTATTTAGTATCAGCTTTGCAGCCGTGCGAATCGGGAGCAGTCGTTAGTTTCATACAAATCAGACGTTCAGAAATAACAAATATAAAAAGTGAAGCAGTTTCTAAAGCAGAGCGATAACTTTGATGGCACTACATCATCACAATTTGCCTGACTGCCTGCCCATTATTTTGGGGTCGGAACCGAGTTAACGATACATGAAAAAGGATTTGACAGGCTTTTAATACAGACAGCCTACGTGACATAAATACTCCTTGGGAATTATTACGGCGGTGGTTTGATTTCCCGTCACCATATGGAAAGACTTTTGATTTGTCTTTTGGTAGGTGGATATGATAGATTTCTTCAAGAAATCCTGTGTTTTGTCTAAGTTCTTGTTTATATAAATTTTAGGAGCAATTTTGTTTGGTTCTCAGTCGACTTTTGCTTTTTTATTTCTTCATAAATGTTTTAATTGGTCCAAAGTATTTATGTAAATATTCAATACTAGTAGTTGTCCTCTGTTTCGCTCGCGACTTAGGCTGTCGTTTGTTAGACAACAAAAGTAACCTATGTCTATTCTTGGAGTTCGTGTTTTATTTATAGCAAATTTAATGAAATTCGGTTCAGCGGTTTGGTCGTGCAAGAGCGACAGACAGACAGGCAGAGGTACTTTCACATTTATAATATTAGTATAGTAAATGAAGTTTATAACTAATTGAAATTTTACGAACATACTCTATGACGACTTTCCTGTTTTTTTATAACAAAATTATTAGGTTTTGAATGTTACCCTTCTTTAGGTGCTTTATGATAAATTGGTAAAAGCATTTTTATGACAGTACAGGGTGACATGTAAACTTCACGATGAACTTGCTCGCTAAACACCAATTTAGTATCAAGTAACTTGGAATAGACCACTTCAAACCATATCTTATTTTATATCACAAGTTGTGATAAATTTAAATTTCTATTTTTAAATATAGAACAGACTTTCTGAGTTGTTTTTAAAGGAATAAAAAATATACCTATATTTAATAATAAGTAGATTATTATTTAATTTCAGAGTTGAACTATCAACTATCACACATAAATAGCCCACGCACCTTTTTCAAGAACAATTTAACTTATTAAAATCTTTTAAACATAAACGTATCTCAAATTTCTATAAACATTGACATGCAAAGCACATCATCTTATACAGCGTTGCTTCTCAGATGAAAACTCATTCGTATTCGACGTCGGTAAGCCTTATTTATCCGATACCTGTGCATCTGAGTGTGGAATTTCGTAACTTTAAAAATTTACCATAAAATATAACTTATGAAAATATATAAGGTTACGAATATATTTATACACAATCTTATAATGAAATAGCATAATTTAATGCGTTGTTTAAATTTGATTTTTTTATAGAAAAGTTACAAAAAACGAGCAAATGCATATAAGGTCATTGACACTTGTTTTTATATATTTGTTATTAATAATTATGAATTACCTGGCCTACGCTTTCTTCGTAGTACCTTGTAACTTTAGATACACTGGCTCACTCACCCTCCAAATTGCAAAATAAAATAATACTAAATAAGCAAATATATGATGAATAAGAAGTACCGGGACTGGCTTGCACAGAGCCCTACCACAAAGTTAAACTATAGTGAACATAAAATAACTACAGGATTTTCATATGAAAACTCAATTACTTCCGGATTTACCAAATAAGTGGGTGGATTATCCCAAACAAACCAGTTTTCCTATAAATAAATACAAATTGGTTGTGCTTTTTTCGTTTAAATTATAAAATAAATATAAAAACTACAGCTAATTATATATCAAGTATTTTATCGTATTATGACTTGATGTTAATACTGCCAATAAAAACTTTTTTTTCAAACACCACCGTTCCATGCGTGAGTGTGCGAATTATTGTGAGATTATAGAATTAAACTATATAGGGCAAGGTACCTAATTATTGGCACTTTAAGCATCACTTTCCACTTAAATCGTGAAAACTATCTTTATGGATGGTCATCAATAACATAAATAGATCAAAATTCAGATAAAGAGTTATTTTTCGTTTTAAATAAATAAGACGTCACCTATTTCACCTCCTTTTTTCAATTTTTGAATCTATTTTACATATTTATATTTATAGCAGAGATAAAGTAATTGTGTCTCGTAAACTGTCCCTGAAAGATTTAACTTGACATATAATACCATAAAATATGGTAGTTACTCAGCTAGTCGTGGTTACTAAGCCGAGTAGACCCAGTGGTTAGAACATGTGAAACCATATATTGGGGGAAAGGGGCGTTAGGGAGTAAATTTGGATGATGAACAAATCCACAACACATGTATACAACATACATATATAACTATTTATAGCAAAACAAATCAAAATATACCTACTTAATTAACGTACGCTCTTACAAAGGCTTTTGAATCACCATTATATGAAACGAAGCTACCACCGATTCGGAGTACAGACTCAACCAACAAATACTGTCCAGAAACTCAGTAATGTAATACCCGATACCAGAATCTCTCATTCATAATCCCATTCAACAACAGGGTACACCTATGGCAAATTCTATTACAACATCATTGAACCATAATTATGATTTATTATGGTAATAAACAAACAACACAAAACCCTAAACATTTATAACAATTAATGAGATCACAAAAACACACACACAATTAACTTTTAAACAAGACAACAAACAGCTAAACAGTTAAGGTTTTAACAAATTGCTTCAAATTAAACTTAGTAACGTTTTCAAGTGCAGTATGTGTGTGTGTGCCACATCCCGCTCGGTCAGTCGGTCATGGTTTAACCGACACATATGCAAGTGTGCTTTGCGCAGCTTGATTTCATTTACCGGCCACGAAGACACTTGCGAGTTAGTATGTAGTTTGCAAACCACGCAACTGGGTTATACGAGTCGAGCTCGTTATATTGTTCAAGCGATTCTAGTTCTTATTTCTATAATATAAAGATCATTGTTACAGTTTTGTTGTTATCGTTAAAAAAGGTTTTAAGTGCCATCTACCAGATTAGTCTTTTTTCTGTAGTTTCTGTTCTGATATAAGCTATGTAGTTAGTGTTTGAAGTACTTCATTCGTCTCCTTGTTACTTCAACAAAAAAGCTTTTGTTGAAATGAATTTGAGAGAACGTTACATACGTTTGAAAATGAAACTCTTCTTTAGAAATGTTTTACATCGTTTTCTAACCACAGACTATCAAACATATACATACACTAGAGTGCATTGACCTTAGCTAAACAGATACTTATTTGTTTCTCTTACAAAAGCTAATATGCGTTTTTCAATGGTAGTTGTGATAGAATCATGTTCCAGATGGTTCAGTGATTAGATCTTGAACGAAAGATCGCGGGCAGGAATCTTTAAATGGCTTGTGTTTATTGTGTGATAAGAATCATACTCGGGAATGTGAATGAAGCAAACTTGAACTCCAAGATACGTTTTTTGATACTTTTTTTTACCTAACTTATGACAACCAACAACCGAGGAATTGTTCGGATTAATCCCGGCTGCTGAATTTCACCTTCGGACATCTCGCCAAAATTGTAAGTTTCACCCGCACCACCTTGATGTCCGAAAATCCACAACCGCGCGATTTCTCAGACATTTTCTGCGTCGCACAACCACTTTGTGGAACTAGCTTTCGCCGGCGGTTTTTCCGAACCGATACGACATGGGAACCTTTAAGAAAAGAGCCTACTCCTTTTTGAAAGGCCGGCAACGCACCTGCAAGTCCCCTGGTGTTGCAGGTGTCCATGGGCGGTGGTAGTCACTTTCCATCAGGTGAGCCTCCTGCTCGTTTGCCTCCTATGCCATAAAAAAAAAAAAAAAAAAAAAAAAAAAAAAAAAAAAAAAAAAAAAACCAACACACTAAAACTGGAGCGAAGCCCCGGGCGGCTAGTAGTGTATTAAAAGTCATTAAACAACCTACTAGTTTTATACAACTCAGGTAAAATTCGTATAATTATTAATTTCTTCTTTAACTTCTTTTTATATAAAACCGCAAAAAAAAAAACAATTATAGTTCATGTCACCTCAATAGGTGTACCATTGAGCTTCCAAATCATTGTAGTTGGCGATGAGAGAGAGCAGTAGTTAGAACGCGTGCATCTTAACCGTTGATTTCGGGTTCAAATCCAGGGAAGCACCAATATATGTATATAATTATACAGTATATGTGCTTCATTTGTGTTTATAATTCATCACGTGCTTGGCGGTGAAGGTAAACAGCGTGAGGAATCCTGCATGTGTCTAATTTCTTCAAAACTCTGCCACATGTGCATTCAACCAACCAGCATTGGAACAGCGTGGTGATTAATATTCAAAAATCCAAACCCTCATCTTAATGTGAGAGGAGGCCTTAGCCCAGCAGTGAGAAATTTACAGGCTGTTACTTTACTTTTTTTTAATGTATTTTATCAAAATGTTAATATTACTTGACCATTCCTATAAAAAAAATCATCGTAGCGTTGAATATATACACAAATATTAAAACACTAAAAATATTACATCGAACAGTATTTTTTAGTACATACGAGTAAAAATATCGAATGGTCAAATGAATAAATTTCATTTGAACGCTGGAACGTGAAAGTCATACATTGGAATACTGAAAAGTTTTTTTTTGTTGCCAGCGTGAAAATTAATTGCATACGGAAAAAAATACTGTCATACGATTTGACCTACATAATATGGTCGATCCTTTGAATGTATGATGAATAAGAAACTTTTAATACACGTCTACATTGAATACGATACAAAAAAAGTTAAAAAAAGAATATGAACGATGTATTTAAAACTAGTTGTTGCCTGCGGTTTCGTTCGTTAGATATTAAAAATGCTACATATCTGCATATCTTTATTGTGGTTCAAGGGTGCTCCATTATAAAATTTCATCAAGATCAAGAACTGACAAACAGATTTCTTTTTCATATTATAAGTGTAATTTAAAAATAAATCGTAATTGTTGAAAGAAAACCCTTTCGAATTTTGAAATAATTAAATTTTAATTTTTAGTTTAACTCCTAATTTTAGACAAAAATTATGTAATTCAACATAACTTACAATCATATCAGTATAGACGAAATTTTATTTACCTAAATAAATATTAGATTTACATAATAAAAACTATTTAAAAGAACTACATAAACTTATCGTAATCATTAGACGATTTTCGCAGTTTGAAATCAAATATTTGTATTACACAAATACCGAATCATTGTGAGGCAAGATGATGGAGCACCGCCAAAATTCAACACGAAAAAAAAATATGGCGCCGCAGCGGACTAATGGAATATTCCGCTAAATGGATTCTCGATTGGAATACGAGTCACTAAAAGTATTTCAAAAGAAGGATTAGCTGCAGAGCATTGTATTTAAAAATTCTGACATTGGAAAAAGTATATTGTAACATGATGTAGAACCGTAAAAAAAAATTTACACCAAAGCTATATGAAGGTTATATCAATACATTCAGCGCTTAATTAATAGGCACACGGGCAAATGATGGTCAATAGTCACCAGGGCTCATAGAAGTTGTCGCTACTGAACAACACTACCAAGATTGTTTTTAGCGATAAAATTTCTGATTAGTGGGTGGTACCAGGTAACGGGCGTCACAGTTTCACTACCTTTAAATTTAGACTATTAGCCTTATCATCATTCATCTTCATTTTCTAATTATACAGCTAGATAGGCCAGCGACTTCGTGTGCTTTTAAATTTAACACTAATTCTAAGATAACAGTAGCTTTATTTACATAAGCTATCTGTCAGTGAAAGTCCCGTCCAAATCGGTCCAGCTATTCCAAAGAATATAAGGAATAAACAGACAGACAAAATTGTAAAAAAATATATTTTGATATATACATATGTATAGATATAGATTATACATATATAGGTGTATTTATTATACAATTATGCTATCGAGTATAATACATATAATGACTAACATAATTATACAACAATTAATCCTATGAACTAAATCTTAGAGTATCAGGATCTCATCGTTTGTGATAGTGGAGATAAATCATATTTTACTATGTTCCAAATTAACTGAAAGCTATGTCGGATGGAATGAAAAAAAAAGCACTTAACAGGCTTTCACCGCCAGCATCTGTGGACATTGCTGACTACTTACCATCAGGTAGTCTATTTTCCCCGCCTAGCTATGCTATAAACAATTATAATATATTTTGAATGTTATATGTTATCAAATTAATTAAATTATTTAAAACTATACTCAATGTATATAATAATAAGATTTCATTTAAAACATTTCAGTGTTTTAAGAGCAGTAAAATGTGCGCTAAGCAAAGGTTTGTATTAACTCTAAAAGGTTACGAACTCTGGGACAGCAGTCATAAAAGTCACCCCACACATAGGGTTACCATTTCTTACCAATAATTTGACAAAGTTTTAACTTTTTTAATGCTTGTAAATTATAGGTGAGTAAATTTATATTGAAAATTCTTTATTATAGCGAGAAGGGATACCTCAAACAATCGTTGACTACTCCATAGAATGGAGGCATTCTGCATTTCTGCCAACCATCGATACTACCTTTTACCATACCAAACAACTGTCAAATTTAAAAGATGTTGTTTCTTCTTAATTTAAGAGATGACGCTAGCGATGCGCCATCATATATTTGACTATAGTTTAAGTGAGATTTACCTGATTAAATTAATATCCAGAAATAGTAAAATATTTAACAGGAACGGATGTCAACCCTGTATTTAACCTCCGTTTAGTTCAGCCGTAAAGCAGTTACGAGCGTTTTAAGTGGATGTGGACCAAGATGCAGTAACACGTAGATTGGTCAATGTAAAATTTGTATCCGTATAATAGTCATTCTGATTTTTGTCCTTGTTATATTACTAATATTTATAGTCAAATGATATGAATAAAAATTCGAATAATAATACCTATGATTGATAAGTTTAAAAATTGGATTCCAAAGCTGAGTGACCCAATGAAATTAGCGACGATATTGGTTAATCAGTACATGACATTTTAATATTTAAAGATTGGTAGCGTTTCAATGATGTAGAAGTGATAATAATTATTACAGTACCAGTGTGACCGACCAGAGAAATTCACTTACCATTGAGTAATCCATTTGACAGTCTACCTACCCATTTCGAAAAAAAATTTGTACAAAATAATGTAAAAATAAACAACATTGCCATAAATCAGAGACTTACTCCAAAAAGTATATTTACCTGGAGGAGAAATATGTCCTCTCAACTTCTATATTTCAAATTATTCAATGTAGTAGAAAATACGGGCGCTACCTACACAAACGACCTAAACCTAAAGCCTATCTACTAAGAATTTTCATCATTTCTATTTCAAGATTATTTTTTCTAGTAAGAGATCGTATATCAACTCATCGTCATAAAAATGTTTCTTAATAAATATAACTGCTAGATATAACTATTCTTCCGTTAAGATCTATGTTTAGATACATAAAATTTAATGCAGTAATAGATAGGCCAACGTATTTTAGAAGGTTATAGATAAATTTTACTGGAACACTTTTCCCTTTAACTGGACCGCGTGTATTTCAGTACAGATATTATTGGTTATCTAATAATCTAAAATACATTATAATAAAACAAAATTTAAAACCAACTAACACATCCATACATTTAATAAAATTGGAATGTCTGTTTGTAATATTAAAATTGCCTTTTTTTTACTCAATGCATATTTATGTAAACACGGTACATATACCAAAATAATATTTTTTACAATTTTTGTCAGTCTGTCTGTTTGTTCCGCTTAATCTCTGGAACGGCAGGACCGATTTCGACAGGACTTCCACTGGCAGATAACTGATATAATAGGGAGTAACGTAGGCTACAGTAATATATATATTTTTAATTTAAACGAGTACGAAGTCGCGGGCACTGCTAGTAAAGTAAAAGTAAAGTAACAGCCTATAAATTACCCACTGCTGGGCTTAGGCCTCCTCTTCCATTAAGGAGAGGGATTGGAACATATTCCACCACGCTGTTCCAATGCGTGTTGGTAGAATACACATGTGGCAGGATTTCTATGAAATTTGTCACATGCAGGTCACCTCACGATGTTTTCCTTCACCGCCGAGCACGAGATGAATTATAATAAAGACAAATTAAGCACATGAAACAGCGGTGCTTGCCTGGATTTGAACCCGCAATCATCGGTTAAGATGCACGCGTTCTAACCACTGGGCCATCTCTGCTAGTATATCTATATAATATAGTAGTTATATTTATTACTAAGATTAATTCTTCAGTAATCTTTGAACAACTGCATTTTATTCCTTCTACTAGTATTCTGTTCATTGTTATAAGTTCAACTGTAGCTTACGACGGAATTGCAAGCATGCAGACTATATCCCAGTTAGTTTATTTTTATATGAGGTTGAATATGTGTGGGCAAAATAATAATAATAATTTTATTGTTTTGTATTACAAAGCACGAAGAGAAGTCATAAAATTCAGATCAAAACGAGCAATATCAACATTTCAACTGTTAAAATTTTGTATAATAATTTATTTTTAATATGGACCGTATATCAACGTGTTAGAGTCGAGAATTAATTATGTTATCAACAGCCCGTGAACGATATGCAATGGGGCACGAATAACAGAACAAGCTGCAACGTAAGCTGTAACGTCTACGGCGACAAATTCTTGTAGAGATTTTGGGTCACAAATTGTTTGCATTATTTAATACTGGGTTAGCCACAAAACTCTTATTTCTCGTTTAACTATGGTTATATTGAAACAAATATATGTTACCTTGTAAAATTGGAATGTACCGTATAATCATATTTGACATATTTATGATTTTGGAATAAGCTCCAAACCTTGTTCAATAGGAAAGGCCTTAGGCAATTACATTATTTGGAATTTTATAACATTTAATAAAATAACACCATGTACCATGTTCTTATCTTAATGATATTCTAACGCCAATCAGCAGTACTTATTGTGGTGTTCCGGTTTGATGGGTGAGTAAGCTAGCGTAACCACAGGCACGAGAGATATAACATCTTAGTTCCTAAGGTAGGTGGCGCATTGGATTTGTGATGCGGTAGTGACCACTACTATAAAAAATACTCACGCTATAACGGCTGAACAGTTCTGGATTAAATTAGGTACAAATATAGATTATTGCTTTTAATATCAGAATTTTTTTTATCCCGGATAAATGAACGAGAAATGGAGACACCCTCTTTCACAGTCATATCTGCAGGTGGAAACTAGTATAACATTTTCGACACCACATTAATTTTGGGACTCTCGAGTCTTCGTAACCTAAAAACCATGGTCACAATTCAATAGCGCAGGACGTCAATGACGAATGCATCTCAGGAATCTATTGCGCCGAAGATACCCATTCGAACGGCTCCCGCTATTTATATGATCGACAAATGGAGCTCAGCTCGGAGACTGAGTCGCAATGGGAGGAGGAAGAAAATGTACCCAATGCAAAACGAAAGGTCATTGATTGATTGGATGCCTTTTATGTCTTATCGGAGAAACCAAGGGAGATAAATTGATTATGCTTCTCTGTCTGAGACAATTTAATCTATTTATTTTAGATTTAATGTTATATCCACAAATGCTGTGGAATTTAAGCATGTCCTGACCACTGTGATGCTACGAGTTATGTTAAAATATTCTTAAATAATACATTAGTAAATTTGGATTAAAGAGACAAAATTATTCAATACTGATCATTGATACACCAATAACTTAAAAACGTGTATTATAAGCACATCACATCATCACATCACACATGTGCACAACACCTAAATCGTTGATTCAAGTTACGTTTCGTAATATTTCTTTGTGATATTTTGTCAATGGAATTTCTAAGTAGGGGTTTATGTCTTACCTCTTTGCAGGTAACCTTGCCATTGTTAATTTGAACACTCATAAAATTTCATCTTTCAAATTTCCATTTTCACACAATCATCATTAAACCGTTAGACATTTGTTACTGGTACATATATACTTGAAATTTATTTGAATTTGCTTAAAAACTGCTTGAGAATGTATGATTTTAATATAATGTTATCGATTCACGCAGCGCACGCCCTAGAAGCTCTCGGGAGGCGCGATTTTTCTTAATTAACTAAACTAATATCATTAAAACCTTAGGTAATTTGCATAAAATATTTGATACTTTGAAATAATTCCTATCTCGGTGAAAATAGAGTGAAATAACCAAAGTTGTTTCTAAGATTAGTGTTAAGAAATAAGGTAATGATTTTATATAATCGTAACACACCTACCTTTGTGGTCAAAATAATACAAACTTATATAATATGTTATGTTTCAAGCCTAAGGCAAGCACCACTATATATATATATGTGCTTAATTTGTGTTTATAATTCATCTCGTGCTCGGCGGTGAAGAAAACCTGCATGTGACTAATTTCATCGAATTTCTGCCACATGTGCATTCCACCAACCCGCATTGGAACAGCGAGGTGGAATATGTTCCAAACCCTATCCTTAATGGGAGAGGAGGCCTTATGCAGTGGGAAATTTACAGGCTGTTACTTTTTACTTTTAATATAAAATTAAATTTCCTTCTCCGAAATTTCTTGGTTACCCGCCATTCAAATAGCGATAGACTTCAATGACTGGCGCATCCCTGGAATCTATTGTGGTGTAGATACTCACTCGAGTGGTACCGCTTATTTATATAACCGATAAAAGACGATTTAGCTTGAAGTCCATTTGTTCGTGGTTTCGAAAGCTGCTAGTCCCAAATACAAGTTGCAGAGATTTTGATTGAGGATTTCAATGTTAGACAAACGAATATTTTTAACTAAGTTCGATGAGACCAGTGAACATTTGAAATAGATATTTGAATTTAATATGAATAAATGTATATTAAATTAATTGGGTTCTATGTATATTTATGAATGTATATAATAATCGTTGATAGTGCCATTCTCTTACATCGTTCGCGATATTATTTATGATAATGTCTTTGAATTAAATAAATAAATAAGATGAACTTTATACATATATTAATATTCTTTAAGAGGTCAAGGTAATTTTCAGCTCGAAATAATTTTAAATAATTTAAATTCATAATATATTTTTAGTATAAAAATATACATTATGAGATAATAATTACAGTTATTATAATTATTAATATGACAATTAACTTAATAATTTGTTTTACTTAGATACCTTCTGCAATATAGTATTTATTTAAAGAAAGCTACGATGGATCGATCGATCGAGCGTAAATAATTGTAAAATATATTTTTTTCACATTTAAATTGTGTTTCGTTTTATCGTAATTTTCTTTACGATTATAAGGAATCGCAACGAAGTTATCTAACAAATTCATATCAATACCCCACTTGGTGAGCGTGAAAATGTTTACTGAATAGAAAAATGATAAACTCGGTTTGGGAGTGGCGGGACGAGGAAAGCTTTGCTCGGCGGAGTTTTACGTGCCGAATGAAATACAATGATGCAATATTAATGCTATGTACTTTTCTACCAACTGTTTGATAGGAACTAAAATGTATATTTTGTTTTTAACAGCTTATATATTTTGTACATAACCAGTTCGTACTGTGGAAAACATTACAGCGATTGGCCGGAATCGTGTAATTTGGTTTCATAATTTATCTCGTCTTCGATGCTGAAGGAAATCATCGTGAGGAAACATCCATGTGTCATACGAACTTCAGGTGCATGTTTTACAAAATCGCACTGGAACTGCGTGGTGAAACGAGCTCCAATCCAGAATGTTTTCATAATTTACATTGTCTTCGGCGCTAATGGAAATCATCGTGTGGAAACCTGCATGTGCCATACGAACTTCAGGTGCATGTTTAACAAAATCACTTTGGAATTGCGTGGTGAAACGAGCTCCAATCCAGGAAGGACGTATTATGAAATACTTACAAATACCTAAAATGTTACTTATTCTGAATCAAATAATGCGTCTCTCGGTGTTTTAATAACAATAGAAGAAATCGATTTAAATTAGGCAATTCATGTCATATGAGTGTTAACATCCAAGGTTGGAACCTTCGGCACGACATATTGGCTATTATAACTAAGGAATCACTAATATTTCCTATAATACCAATATCTATGGGCAGTGATGACTACTTATTTAGGTGGCCATTTTCACGTCCGTATAAAAAAACAATTCGAGTTTCTTGGAAAATCCGATTGGAACAAAGTTGCTTTCGGTATTTATTATGTGTTAAAGCAGCAGACACAAGGAAATAAATTAAGTTTGCTTGAGGATGATTAAATGACAAGAAGTAAAATTCGTATCGAAAATTCTTTGTGAACGATAACATACAATAATTACATACAAATGTAAATAAGATAGAATGAGACAGAGATAAATAGAAAGAGAGGGATGTCGTCTGAAGAGGGGATGACGCTTTGTTCTAGGTTTTAGGCCGCATAGAAGAACTACGTCCCTTATCGAATTCGCGTTATTTCGGTGGAAATTCAAATTATCGCTATAGGTAAATTTATCGCTGTCTTCTATTTCCGAAACAAAAAAAAATACTATTTTGCGATTCTTCAAACACCATTGCAGTTGCTGACATAGCCGTTTTGTTTAGATTGGCATACGGTCAATATTTATTTTTCTACGATCGCCATCGCTATTAAACGTCCCGTATGATAACGGCCAGTTGTGTTTAACATTTCAATTTAATACTATTTATAAACAAAATCAGACACCTTCTTAGAAGAATACTTTACCAATTATTAAAAATCCTTTTATATTTCTAGTCATGTAAATAATCAACATTTTGGTGGTATCACTTGGTGGTAGGTCTTTGTGCAAGCCCGTCTGGGTAGGTACCACACACTCATCAGTTATTCTACCGCCAAATAACAGTACTCAGTATTGTGTTATTCTGGTTTGAAGCGTGAGTGAGTCAGTGTAACTACATTCACAAGGGACATAACATCTTAGTTCCTAAGATTGGTGGCGCATTGACGATGTAAGGAATACTTAATATTTCTTACAGCCTCATAGTCTATGGGTGATGGTGACCACATATCATCAGGTGGCCCATATGCTCGTCCAACAAACTACACCAAAAAAAAAATTATATGTTCTTTATACGGATCTCATTATATTTAGTTAGTTATCAAATAAATATAATAAATTAAATAGATTAGTTTAACACAATATCAACTATAAATAAATGTTTTCTTATTATTTATTAATGTTGATATTAAACATTGAACACACTTGCGTGACCAAGCAACATTTTGGAAACATGTCGGAAACATTTTGAACATCGATTCATCTACAGCTCCAGTTGTGCGATTAAGCGACTCCGATAACAATGTCGTAATTATTTGAACTTTTTTTGTGCTATAGATGGCAAACGAGCAGGAGGTTTACCTCATAGAAAGCGACTACCGCCCATAGATATGTGCAACCTCCCTAAGCTTGCAGGTAGTTGCTGGCCTGTAGGAAATGAGTACACTCTTTTCTTGAAGGTCATCAATATAATGAGAAGAAACTCACTTACTACGAAACCGTTGTATGTTGCAACCATTCGATTTGACGGTGATCCTTACCTGAAGCAAAAAAATAATTCATTATTATTTGAAGAAAGAAAGAAAGAAAGAAAAGCATTTATTGACATACACATAAAGAAAAAATAATATACAAAAATGGATATAAATATTTATAACGTTATTCTGATTTTCGATAAAAGATTGAGTAACTTATACCTTAACTTTGAGCCCATAATATATGTGTAACAATATTTTGTATGTAAACATTGATATTTATTTATTTTGATAGAAGATAATTAAGACTGACACAAAGATCTTATAAAATGTACAAAGAGGATTACTCTAAATAATTTATACTTAAAATAAAAAGTAAAAGGCTTTGTTATGTTCATGATTAGACGATTGTTACATTGCGAAAAAAAGAGAAGTTCTAGAAATTTCTGGGATAAATGATAGCCCAGTTTATCCAGTCGTAGAATCGGTAATGAAACATCGTGTAGCGATCTCCGGAGTTGAGATCGTTGCAATTGACGTATTAGAGACGATTCATTTAGATACACCAATTTTACGGTTCGTAAAGAGAACAAGAGCAAATTGTATTATGATCCAATGGTTATTAACAACAGGTTAACATATTTGATATGTACAACATAATTTTACAGTCCTTTTTGTTTGTTGACGCAGGGTAAATCTTCATAGATACCCGACTCCTGGGGGAGGGGACGGGATTTGTGACCTGCGATGGCCGCTAACAACACGGAAAATGGAGAGGATATGGGATCGCTTTCACAACACGTCCGCTGCTCGTCCGCTCGTGGCTGGTGGAGCATGACTCACAAGGGCATGGTCTCGCCCTCCCCGCACCCCTCGCTGGTTTGTACACCGGCAGTCCGGGGCTATAACCAGACTGTACTCCTCTCGGATGTATGAAACGAGACACCTCCATCTCAGTGGTATGTGATCACCACTACTTATAGACATACGTATCATAGGAGATTTTATCTTCCATAGCCAATGTGGGGGGCACATCCACATCCTGGCAACTGAGAAGTTCACCATTCAAACCAGAACACAAGAGTAATAAGTATTGCTGTTTAGAATTAAATCGTTGTCAGACGATACCTAGCACAAAGTCCTACAACAAATTTAAACTATTTAAAATCATTAATGGCTCATAAAACTTAACATATTCAAACTGGTTGGCTCATGTACAAAACCGACTAAAACGTGCCTCTCTGTTGTCCTAGTAATGATTTATTTTAATATCCCATTTAATTTTGACGACCGACTTGAACTCTTAACGCTAACCTACATTATTCCATATATTAGAATATGTCAATACTGAATCGTAAATCAAAATGACCATGGTCCTGTTTGCATATGCCAAGTATCCCTCACATAATACACAAGCGCTTGTGGATGGGATTTGATTAATAGCTGATAGCACAGACACACTGTCAAACGTGCTTCAGAATATGACGTTAAATGATTATTTGGTTTGCTAATAAAGCGGTTCAAACCATTAGAATTTCAGTCGAGTGTTGTAGTCTGATTGGGTACAAACGATTTCATCTATTCCGAACAATTTCATAATATTTTTGTCTCAAGATCTTCATCTAAATGAAAAATTCCAAAAATATATTTTCTATATTTATATTATTAGTAAGTAAATGTAGACAATTTGTTACAAAAACTCCTCTCTTTTTGTGAAAGATTCATTCATGATATGCACAAAAAAAGATTGAATTTCATCCAAAATAGAATTCGAACGAAACGCGAATACTGTTTTAGATACTCAAACATCCATTTTGATTCTTAATAGTCTAGCAATAAGTGTTATATCTGTATACATTTATTCTATACTTAGTCTTTAATACGTCCCAATCAATCTCTTTCGATAAGATTTCGGTCGGTAAGAACAGTAATAAATAAGACCGTAATTATTATTGAATCGCATCTGGTTATGAGTAATTTCCGATCCGTTTTTAGCAGTACATATTAAAGTGGCAAATGGCATGATGTTTCCTTACAAATTATACGTAATGGAAATGCTATAATTCGTTGCTGATTCTGATAAAGCTTTAGAAATGGTATTATGGATTGATAAATAAAAATAGATCATAGGACCTGAGAGAATAATTTGGAACTATATCCGTAAGGTACCATCCATTAAGAAAAACCTACCGTCAAACTCAGTATTGTTGTTTTCTGGTTGAGGGTGAGAGATCTAGTAACTGCAGGCACAAGTGATGTAACAAGATGGTCTGTTGTAGGGAATATGCAATGGTGTTCAATTATAGTTCATTTGCTTATCCGCCGAGATATTACATTAAAAAACATGAGGATAGATAGTTTACTAATTAATCCAATTCGAGTAATTCAAACATTACAAATATGTAAACACTAATAAAATATTTCATCGTTATTATTTCAGTAGAATATTTGACCTATTTTTTTCAACTGACATGAATAAAACTCGATAAGCTACTTTAAAAATCAATAAGGTACTTTAAATGCGAGTTACAAGCAATAATTTAATTCTAGAATAGACTTAGAAAGAAGAAACTCATCATTCAAGACTGATGAACAGCAGTGCGATTCTGTAAGATTTCATTTCGTATCTCACTCGTGGAACATTGGAAATTATCGTGCAAAATTAGACTAAACGATAAAACTAAGATTCGAGATACAGAATAGGCCAGCATAACTCTTCCAACTTTGTCATTGCATGGATACAATATCGAGATGGCATAAATACAAATCCTTAACTCAAAATCAAAAACATATCCTTAACTGTTGATTCAAGTAACAAATGTCCAATCACCTAAATATGTACGCAGGCTTCCATGCCAAATAAGAAATAACTTCGGAACCTACTCCACTATACTGCTCCAATACTACTTGGTGGATACACATATGGTAGAAACTTATTAATATACATGTTATTTCCATCATAAATCACGAGATGAATCATGAGCAAAATTCAGAAATCTCTGTCAGATTTTTCCGGATTTTAACCTCAGTTATATAACATCATAAGTTACATTTTCATTTTGTTTTTCAAGTTTGTTTCCTTGTTAAGAGTAAGGATTCGAAGTTGAACTCTTCAAACTGAAACTGAAAACTACAATTGGACACATGTTGTTTCTAGAATTTATATGCAAGTTTGCTTCCAATCCACAAAGAGATAGGACAAAAATTTCAATTTTGGTCGGTAGCATTTGTATATATGAATATATTCAAGGATAATAAGCGTCATCAACAACAACAAACAACAACAACAGCCTGTAAATTCCCACTGCTGGGCTAAAGGCCTCCTCTCCATTTGAGGGGAAGGTTTGGAACATATTCCACCACGCTGTTCCAATGCGGGTTGGTGGAATACACATGTGGCAGAATTTCTATGAAATTTGTCACATGCAGGTTTCCTCACGATGTTTTCCTTCACCGCTGAGCACGAGATGAATTATAAAGACAAATTAAGCACATGAAACAGCGGTTCTTGCCTGGGTTTGAACCCGCAATCATCGGTTAAGAGGCACGCGTTCTAACCACTGGGCCATCTCGACTCAAGCGTCATCACTTATTGCTAATAACGTAAGGTCAGTAACGTTAACTAGTAATAAATAATTTCGATCTCAACCGTGATACGAGTAGTTAACTACGTCAGTTATATGCTGTATATGAACAGATGTTAGGCGCTTGTGTATTTAGGCGCTTTATGGGATGTAATTTTCCACGAAGAATATGATACCGTGAATATGCCTTTGTCTTGATTGTATTTTATATCATAAATGAGTTTGTCTCAAAGATGCTGCATAATAAAGATAACAAAGGAGCTATTAAAATTAAAACTTGAAACAGAATATATTGTAGATGCTTTTAAGGATTTACTGTAGAAGACTTTTAAATTGTGAGACATTTTTATCTAACTTCATTTTCTGTATTCGAAAAGTGCTCAAAATCTTCAAAAATTATTAAAAAGATAGTCTACAAACGACGAAACAAAAGCAACAAAACAAAAACAACAGCCTATAAATTTCCCACTGCTGGGCTAAGGCCTCCTCTTCCTTTGAGGAGAAGGTTCGGAACATATTCCACCACGCTGTTCCAATGCGGGTTGGTTGAATACACATGTGTCAGACACATGCAGGTTTCATCACAATGTTTTCCTTCACCGCCGAGCACGAGATGAATTATAAACACAAATTAAGCACATGAATATTCAGTGGTGCTTGCCTGGGTTTGAACCCGAAATCATCGGTTAAATGCACGCGTTCTAACCACTGGGCCATCTCGGCTACTGTTAAACACAAGCAAAAATTAAGGATGTTTTTTCCACATCCTGTGAGACCTCTATAAAATGTGGTCCTAAGATGTTACTTTAGGATTATACGCCCTCAACTGGAGCGGGTCTAAGGCGGCGATAAAAAGTAAAATTACAAATCGCTCGGGACGATCCTATGCAAACAGGATGAGTACGATCCATCTTCATTTGAGCGGTGCTTGCGAGCGTATTGAATTCATAAAGAGGAAATTCTGATGCTATATCAATTTACTACTTAATATCAACATATAATATATACTACCATTATGTACCCATATTTTCCGTCTAGAAATTCTAAAAGAAATTTGTTTATATTTAGTATTTGCTGTTTACAAATCTACCGTAAATAAAATACAAGCGTATTCTCCAATGATTTTTATCTGAACATATATAAACTTTTTCGAATTTAAAAAGATGAAAAAGTAAAACCGTTAATTAAAATCATAAAAACATAATTTGACACTTGAACTATTTGCTATAAACGAATAACTTCTATATATATAATAAAATTGGAGTGTCTGTTTGTTATATTAAAATAGCCCTTTTTTACTCAATGCATATGTACATATACCAAAATAACATTTTTTACAATTTTTGTCTGTCTGTTTGTTCCGGCTATTCTCTGGAGCGACTGATTTTGACGGGACTTTAGATACATATAAAAGAAAGTAACTTAAGTTACATTTTTTTTCGTTAAATTAAAACGCATACAAGGTCGCGGGCACAGCTGGTTTACTATAAACGAATAACTACGATCTATTTATAGTGGAGATACTTACGGTTTTATTTAACGTAAACGAAATTTTGACGTTCAAGAGCGAACATTTTAACTAGCTGTACATTTCCTTGGAAACAATTTGCAGAAATAATCAAAGTAACTGCAGGTTGAGGTGTCATCGGCGTGCCAGGACCAGATTTACGATGACACGCCCATCTGTTACGGCTTACACGAAACGGTTTACGATTACGAGGCGGTTAAAAACAACCATTACTGAAAATGTACGACACTATTCGCGTAGGGAAAATTCCTCAGTCCGGAACAACGTCGTATGTTAAATGAACAAAACAAGTTTGTGACGATTATTTTGCACCTAGGAATAGGTATAATTTCAGTATCATTCTTTTACTTTTAAGACAATATTCGTAAGTGTGCGTTTTCCACTGTCGTTTTTACAATATAACAATATAATAATACAATACAATATAATAACTTTTTTTTTTTTCACAACCAGTTACGAATAGTCTATTATCTTGAGTACGTATAAAATCCCAGTCTTAAAGATACTTTTATAATTTACTAGCGACGTACTCTGGCTTCGCACGGGTGTAATACAGATACTAAATATACTACAGAATTTGTTTATTCACGACATCACATTAAAAACTTCTATAATTATCAGTGTTTCTTTACTATATTGTCTATCTATTATATACAAAAACCTTCCTCTTGAAACACTCTATCTATTAAAAAAAACCTTATGAAAATCTTTTGCGTAATTTTAAAGATCTAAGTATATATATGAACATACAGCGGTAAGCAACTTTGTTTTATACTATGTAATGATTATAGTATAGCACAATGACATATTAATGTATAAATGTGGTCCAAAGAGCGTTCCCTCAATAGTACCCATAGTTTGGATACTAGTAAATTGTTCTGTGCTTTAAACAAAATTCTGCCCTTAAGGCAATACGAAGGCTCCTTTTTTCACCCTAATAATATCAAAATAAATTAAAAACAAACAAACCCAGAGATTGCATAGCAAGAACAATGCGAGAGAGCAATAATAAAAACTTGATAACAATACAACCAATTCCAAGCTCACTGCAAGGCGAGACTCGGGCACAAATCACCGTGCCTTATATTCTTGGTACTGGTTATATTTTCCAAAGGATTTCAAGAAGATGCTATGATTTTTAATTTATAAAAGAATATAAATGAAAAATTGTTAGTAAGCTCGGTTAAAATATTCAAACATTATTTTTTACTAGCTGCGCCAGCAAATTCGTGCGCATTTGAATTTAACAAAAAAGGTTTTATTGTAGCCTTATTTACTCCTTTTTATATCAACTATCTGCCAGTGAAAGTCAAGTCAAGATCGGTCTCGCCGTTCCAGAGATTAGCCGTAATAAACAGACACAGTCATACAGACGAAAGATAGCCAAAATTGGTACATACACACGTACATACGTAAACATGCATATGCATTTTATAAAAAGTGGCTATTTTAAGATTACATACACTTTAATTTCATAATATATATAGATATCCAGTCTACCTAAAGTTCTATCATATTTTATACATTCTCGTTATTGCGAAAACATTATGACGCAAGCGAAATTTATTGACTAGATCTAATAGTACCGAATATTTTAGCAATAGTGTAAACCATGCACGGATAGAATATAAGCCTAACGTCAAGTTACATAGTGCCAAACACTGCCAAAATCGACCTGTAAATTGATCAATTATATAACAACGAACCGAGAGCATGCATCTTTAGCGATGGTTACGAGTTCAAACCCAAGCAAGCACCAGTGAATTTTCATGTACTTAATTAGTGTTTATAATTCATCTCGTGCTAGGCGGTGAAGGAAAACATGTGGAAATGTGGAAACAAGTGGATATCTGCGTGTGTATAATTTCAACGAAATTTTCTCACATGTGTATCCAACCCGCATTAGAGCAGCGTGGTGGAGCTCCAAACCTTCTCTTCGACGGGAGAGGAGGCCTTAGTCCAGCAGTGGGAAAATTAACAAGCTGTTACTATTAAGTTATTGGTATAAATTATGCAACAGCAAATACAGGTAGTATATTAATGCTTATTTATTGCTCTTCTTTTAAAAATACATACTTGAAGCTGAGTTAAAAATAAATTTCAATATTACCAAGTTAAAAAATCACATTGAAAAGCTAAAGAGTGTATAAAAAATATGGAAAAGGCGGACTTACTACTAAGTAGTGGTCTCTTTGAAGCAATCAACTCTACTTAAAGGTGCTTGCAAACATTGCGGGCTGGAGCACATTTCATATTTATAAATTTAAATGTCTATATAACAGATCATCATCATAGTCCGTGTTCCCAAATACAAATTAGTATCAAATCTCAAAGGATTTATGGCCTTTATCAAAACTATTTCATATTGACAAAATTGTCAGTACCGTTGACTAAGTTAGTCTTATCATTAAAATAAAGTTAACAGCTCGAAAATTTCCCACTGTTGGGCTAAGGCCTCCTCTCCCATCGAGGTGCGGGTTTGGAACATATTCCACCAAGCTGTTCCAATGCGGTTTGGTGGAATGCACATGTGGCAGAATTTCGATAAAATTAGTCACATGCAGGTGGAATATGTTCCAAGCCCTCTTCTATTAAGGAGGCCTTAGGCAGTGGGAAATTTACAGGCTGTTACGTGATAATAACACGAAATAGACATAATGTAATGACATTGACGAAAGTCACGATCAAAGCTAGATCATAAATTTATTCAGGAATCCGAGTATACATGCGTCTCAGTGTAAATATTTACTCGTCGCACGAATCTTGGGTCGCATATAATACAAATATACGAGCGTATGGGGTATGACAATAATTTATTACATTTACTATGGAATATATCTGATATATTTATCTAATATGAATATCTTATTTGATCTTTAGAAATTACAAATAACGTGGAACATGTTCCAATATGATTCGTATTTCTTCAGAACTTGAGTTCTCTGTGTCATATATATTAATATTGTTTGTTTTTATATGTAATAGATGGCAAACGAGGAGGCATCTTCCATCACCTGATGGAAAGTGACTACCATCGCTATGGACATCTGCAACACCAGGTTTGTTATTGTTAGGCGGGAGATGCATTGCCGGCCATCATGAAATGAGCACGCTCTTTTCTTAAAGGTACCCAAATCGTATAGGTCAACCAGCGAAAGTTAGTTCCGCAGAGTAGTTATGCGAATCAACAAATGCCTTAAATATAACGCTGTTGTGGATTTGTATCTGAATCATGTCATTTTTACATTTTAACTTAGTATTAGTTCCACACTATTTTATTATCTAAATAATCAAATACAGAAAGAATATAACTTATCTTGCATTTCCACAGACAGCTAACAATGCAATCGATCGATATTGATACTTTTAAAAAAAGTTACGAATGTTGCAAAACTTAGGGAAGACAAAAATGAATAGAGACAAGCAAGACACATAGAAAGAAATATAGAAAAAAGCAAAAATGAAATTTCAGCATAAAGCGCTTCCATAAGACGACCGAAATCGCTGCGATAAAAAAATCGCAACAGATGCAATTAGGCTAAATGCAGACGTAAACGCGTTACGACACGCCCGCACAATGGATCCTTTTTACGTTCCACGCTTTGATGTTTGATGTACATTAAGATTTTAAACCGACGGCTTTATTATGACGATTTCGTCATGGCTTTGTGTGTCTGGGAGTAAATTATTAAATTCGGAGGCTTTTCAATTAATTACACATTAAATTTAAAACCGAGATGGCCCAGTGGTTAGTACGCGTTCAACTCAACCGATGATTGCGGGTTCAAATCCAGGCAAGTACCACTATATATAAATATGTGCTTAATTTGTGTTTAAGATTCATCTCGTGCTCGGCGCTGAAGGAAATAATCTTGAGGAATCCTGCATGTGTCTCATAGAAATTCTACCACATGTGAATTCCATCAACCCGCATTGTAAAAGAGTGGTTGGAATATGTTCCAATCCTTCACCTCGAAAGGGAGTGGAGGCCAGCAGTGGGAAATTTACAGGTCATTGTTGTTGTAAATTGAAACAGATAAATCAAGTAATACATTTACTATTTTATGCGTTACAAGATTGTCTATCTTGTCTGATGAGCGGAAGCTTCGAGAGACTAATCAGGAGTATCTGATAGCCAATATAATTTTAATATCGAAGGCTGTTGTTGATTTTTTATTTACAAAATTTGCTGCACTCGTTATGCTTAAAAAAAAATTAATATGAACTTAGCTCTGCCCATTATTAGTCTTAACTCATATGTAAAGGAAAAGTTAGAATTACAAGAAATTAATTTTAGAAATAAATCACTCAATGTTGAGGCGAATATTGTTCCTTGATGTCCTTATATTATAGTTTGTGTAAAAAAGCAACATACTTGGTAAACGAATTTATAACAGCCTATAAAGACACTTCTTTTTTTTAAGAGACAAGGCATAACCTTAAAAACTGCTGATGATTAGTAGAAGTAAATCTACTTAGTATATTTAAACCTTCTTTTTAGGCTATGATACACGTGTCATTGGACCACCTTGGAACCTTTAATAAAGCGAAACTATTTATACAGATAATATTAAAATAATTAAAATCAAATAAAGTAAAACAAAACGAGCATCTGAGAAAACTCGAGTATGATTTAAACGTCGAGTGTCCAACGACGGTTTCCTTCAAAGGAATATATCGCCTTACAATAAAACGCGCATGAGAAATATCGTATTATTGTGACGTTATTTATATCTCAATTTCGCTTTACGTTCACGAGCAAATGGAAACGTAAAAACTTTAATCGATTTTTTACATCGACGTATGTAAGATAATAAATATAGTAATCTCTGATTCATTGAAATTACTAATGAAAAGATTACGATATTACGATTCGTATATATTATTTATTTTTATTCTTTGGATTTATTATAAAAAAATGCAACATATGTTTCAATGCGTACTTCACTTTGTTCTTTATCGTATACCACATAGATAAAATAAACAAATAAATACTACATAGATCCAGCTTCAATAAAAGAGGCATACAATTTTGGCGACCTTATCGCTACATGATCCAGGCAATCTTTTCGTATTAAGAAAGGCTCATGATAAATCTGATTTAGCCAGAAATTATAATGGCTCACTACCCATTACCATATAATACTAGTAATCATACCACAGCATGAGAAAAACACATACTAAATGACAGGAAAACAATGAAACCGCATAAAAGCCATGTTTTCTTTCTAACGACGCAATAGAACGACAATAAAATGACATTCTACCCTCACAACGTCGAGTTTGAATTTCGAAATGAAAAATCGATTATGGCTTAGTAACATCCGAGATGTCTCTCCTATATCAATTGTATAATGATATAAATGGTCGAGTTATCAATGAAATAATGATTGATATTCAATGATAATTAATATTATTATTATTATTTACTGTTGAGGTTTTGATTTATGTTATTAATCGAGAAATGATTATTAACGTAATTAGGAAACGTTACTAAATCTTAGTACATGTCAAGCTGTCTTCGATAAATGCATCGGGAACCGTCAATAATAAGTATATGTAATAAAATATATATATTAATAATAAATACGTACTTTCAAGTATTACTACTGAATGCCTTGCTGTAAACTTAGTAGTAACAGCCTGTAAATTTCCCGCTGCTGGGATAAGGCCTCCTCTTCCATTAAGGAGAGAGTTTGATACATATTCCCCCACGCTGTTCCAATGCGGGTTGGTGGAATGCACATGTGACAGAATTTCGATGAAATTTGTCACATGCAGATTTCTTCACGACGATTTCCTTCACCGCTGAGCACGAGATGAATTATAAAGACAAATTAAGCACATGAATCAGCGGTGCTTGCCTGGGTTTTAACCCGCAATCATCGGTTAAGATGCACGCGTTCCAACCACTGGGCCATCTCGACACTCTACGTCCATATTTTAATGGAATCTTCAACAAATCATATGAAATATTCCCTATACCTCCTACTACATATCATATAGAACATCCCATAAAGTATCAAATACTTTTCCGTTAAGGAGCTTATTTCACCCAGTACTTCCCCAACGCTTTTCGCCGGTAAATGTTTTGACACTTCCTTCTTGTCAACCATACCAATGTTGTCAAAGGTTTTAATTCTCTCAAACATAAATCATTTACTAAATAAATCATATAAATAATATTTAATGCCACAACAACAAGTTATGTAATTAGTGAGAAACTATTAATGCCGAGATATTCGTAATAACTCCTGGGAATATCTTCCATCCCGTTGATTAAAACAACCTTCAATACGTAATTAATAGTGGTGTCTTATTACCTAATAGGTACGAGCCAAGTAAATACGCAAACGATTCACATTGCCATAGATCTTAGCACAAATAATAAAAATAATAATTTGTCCATTCACTTCTTCGTTTCTTTCTTTTGTTCAAGGTTAAAAAATAAAAAATCCTTGTTAGTTATAAAAAAACCTTTAGTAGAGGTAGGCGTAGTTATCTTTTTGATAACACAACATCAGTTCTATAAGCGGGACATTAATACAAACATAAGATTAAACAAATAAAGTTAAACATCATTGAAATTATAAATATAATAAAAGAGAAAAGACATGGACGACCTCCGTGGTCGTATAGTGCTTACACTGGTTTTCATAGGCACGCCAATCCGAGGTCCAGGGTTCAATTCCCAAGTTCATAAGTTTTCTAAGTCTTGGGTTTGGGTGTCTGTGGTGCTGTCGTTACTTCTGATATTCCATAACACAAGTGCTTAAGGTGCTTACATTCGGATCAGAATAATGTATGTGATGTGGTCCAAAATTAATTTATTATTTATTTATATACAAGAAATAACCGATGATTTCGTGTTCAAATCTTGGGCAAGTACTGAATTATACTTAGTTTGTATTTAAAATTCACCACGTGCTCCAAAGGATTGTGAGGAGTGTTGCGCATTGTGGAAGATAATCTGGCATGTTTATCTTACAATCCGTATTAAACCGTGTTAGAGTAAGCTTGAAACATTTTCCTAAAACAGAAGAGAATGCTTTTACGAGCGGACATTCATAGGCTGCAAATTTTTTCTTAATACATTCATACATGATTAATTAGAAGGATTTGCTAATATCGAAGGACACATTCAATAATTTTAGAGATGATCAAACAGCAAAAATATTGGACAAGAGGAAGGTAAGGCTATCATAAGTTCACTCATCCCTTTTCATTAGTGTAGTATCCAAATAAATTATTTTCAAAAATGCTTTTGACAAAGTTTTTGTCAATAAGTTGGTTTATTGCCTGTAAATATAACGGTGTATGAAACGTTAGTACTGATGATACTTATAGAAGCACTGGACACAATAAAAAATCTTTATTGGCTATCATGGGATTTAAATGGAGAAGTTCTATTTTACTATCGGAAAGAACTCGTCGTCATGCGATAACAGGAGATTTGATGGATACGATATGTCTACGGCCAAATTATATCATATATTTTGAGCTACTTAAAGTGCAAGGAGTTATGATTGTTTTAAATTTATTGTTTTAGGTAGTAAACGAGACAAATCCACTTGATATTAAGTGGTCACTGTCGCCAATGAGATCTGCAACATATGAAGAGTTAGTGATGGCTTTACAAAGTAACAACACAAAGATTATACGTATTAAAATCTTTTTATGCTTTGGCTTGTGAACTATTTCGGTTCCCTTGAAGCAGTCGTAAATATCATGTACAAAGGCCTTTAGACTTAACGGATATTTCCACAGACCACGTTTGCGCTAAGTGTGATTTATTACGAGCAACTATTTCAATATATTCCCAATAATCTTGTTCGAGTACTGTATGTAGTACGAGCTCCCATTGTTTGAAACTTGGTCTTATCAGTTGTACACTATGCTGTACCTATCTTAGTACCATTTAATAGATTTTCAATAAATTTCAGATTAACATAAAAAGAGGTGAATATATTTACGTTGTGCTACTAATATATCAAATGTTAAAGTATATTTGAAATAAATGAAATTTAATTTATCAAGCTGTCCTAATTAAACGCGAAGATATACAAGATCAAACGTTTACAAAAAGACACGACGTTTTGGGTAATATTTTAATAAATTTGAATAACAGATGAGGTTACGTTAAATGCAACGGTATCTCAGACTACATCAGCCGGAAGTTTGGCAAGCGTCGCACTCGAACAGAACAATATTGTTTAGTTAACATTCTATGAAACTGTTAAGCAACATTGTATCAAATGAACCACAATAGAGATTTATATGCATTCAAAATTTAAGTACTCCTTTTACTAAACGCAAATTCTGCAGGTCCCCATTTGACATCTTCAATGACAAACTTTAAACCCGAATATATAGCACTGACTTTTCAATAGTGTCTTAAACCCATTACTTATCAAAGAATTTTTTTGAATTATATTTGACCGTTCTATCCAATAAAGTTCAAAATGTATCTCTAATAATATTACGACCGAATTTCTCGGACAAATTAAGACCAGACAATGAGATTCATGATTTAAAAAAATAGATTGAATTTGTTCCATTTGTGGCTTTCATCTGTCATTAACAAGATAAGTCAACAAAGGCAGACAGTATCACTCAGATAGGTCGAAACGAATTATGACTAAATCTCATAAATCAACGTCAATAAATTAATCTATTATTTGTATTGACTTGGTCAAGGGAAAAGAAAATAAGAGACGATACTAAAATATTTATTAATAATCGATCAAATATAATTAAACTAAAACTAGTTGGGTAGCACGCGAAATTTCCCCGTTTATTAAACAGATTTTTGCAAGTTTCATAATCTATGACAGGTTTTAATTTAATGGCATTGTAAACTGACAACCTCTGATCGCAGGATTTTCATTTGTTCTTTTTTTATTCACGGCCACAGGGTACCTCTCTACCTGGTAACTTTTAGCTACCGAGTCATTTAATTTTGACCCAGATCAAGGTGAAATTGAACTGTGTGTTTCTTATTTCCTTGTGGTTGTCATGTCCGGTGGTGTTCTCGTTCTATCGTTGCTCTCAAGTGTCGTCGTCAATGCCTTCTTCGGGCTTCGAGCTTACGAGGTTGAGGACGCTCTTCAGATGGTCATACATGCTAATACGTTACTTTAACCCTTATCCCTGAAACCCTGGCTCAATCACTCTTTGAACCAGAACATAACAATTCTACCGAGAAGTATATCTGTCCAGTGAATTTAAAAAGATTTCCATCAGACGTTACTCCAAAAAGTTTAACATGTTCACAGTCAAAATTTCACCTCACTCGATCGAAAAAATATCCATTAGAGAAATCTCCTTTTTTCCTCAGATCATACAACATGTACGAACTTCGCCTGCGATTTATGAAATCCGTTCGCAAATATAATCGGAGTAGTCACAGCTAAGTGACTACGAATAAAATATTCACATTTCCCTCTAGATAAAAAAAAATAAGTTTCCATTTCTCTTCAAGGCGATACGTGCTTCGTTTTCAATGGAAACAATTTATCTAAAGTTCAATACTTAATATCTATCGCCACGTGTAGTTTTAAATTGATAGTGCAGTTCGTATTATCCAGTCACGTATCAACGTGTACTTTTGTAATTTACATCAACGAAGTGTTCATCGATATTACGAAGGAATCCTTAAACCTTCATTTTTATTATATTAACAGCCTGTAAATTTCCCACTGCTGGGTTAAGGCCCACCCTTTGATAAGAAGATTTGGAACATATTCAAACACGCTGCTCCGACGCGGATTGGAGGATACACATGTGGCCGTATTTTGTTGAAATTAGTCGCATGTAGGATTTTTACGATATTTTCCTTCACCGTCGAGCACGAGATGAATTATAAACACACATTAACTGGTGCTATGTTTGAAAACGCAATCAACGGTTAAGATGCTCGCGTTCTAAATACTGGCCCATCTCGGCTCCAATCTTCATAGTAAACAACAATCGTGTTAGCCATTACATTATCTAAACGTCCCTTATTTCCCAAGGTACAATCCAACTCGAAGTTGCAATCAAGGATACGCTCCTGTATCATCCATGAAACATTAACCGCTGTTACCGACGTAACAAACTTCGAATAGGCCTCATAATAGTTTTGTGTCGAACCAAATATTTCCACCTAATGCGACGTAAGAAAACCTAAACCGTCCAATTTATTTTGACCTCCTTCGATAACTCAATAACACGAACTTATAATACCTACCCTTTGTAACAAATGATGCTCAGGGCCACGTTATAATGGCTGTGCAACATTTTGTTGAATGAGGTAATGAACTAATTTTTCGTTGCCGTAATGGTCCCCTCAAATCTGGCCTCCGAGCTAAATGACCCCAACGTAAACATAGGGGACATGGTCGTAATGAGCTCGATGTTTTCGACTCGTTTTGTATATATTTTTGGAATGATTTTTAAATGTTAATATCCAATGTAATGGACCTAGCCACATTATAG
This sequence comes from Vanessa cardui, assembly GCF_905220365.1. Taxonomy (NCBI): domain Eukaryota; kingdom Metazoa; phylum Arthropoda; class Insecta; order Lepidoptera; family Nymphalidae; genus Vanessa; species Vanessa cardui. Next base: position 2,804,630 of record NC_061129.1, read on the forward strand.
GTCTATTATACCAAAATTATACTTCGCATTAAGGCTAAACAAAGACATAATACCTCCGTGGTCGAGCAGTCTGTACACCGGTTGTCATGGGTACTCCGAGGTCCCGGGTTAGATTCTAGGCTTAGTCGATGTAGAAAAGTTCAAGTTCATTGTCTTGGGTCTGGCTGGATCGTTACATCTGATTTTCCATAACAAAAGTTTTAGCTACTTAAATTGGGATTTAATGTTCAAAATTAATTATATGCGTAAATCTTTGCAAAATTTAAATGAAATAATGTTTTGCTGAAACAGATCTACGGTACGTAGAATGCTTGAATGAAAAGCGAAACAATGTGTATTTAATAAGAGCATCGAGTCTTGAGTCCCAAGGTACATCGGGATGCTATACACAGATGTAAATGTTTCGTTTGGAAGGGAAAAAAGCAACTGCAATGGCGCACCGCTCATTAACCCGCCGCACGAGGGCAAGCAGTCTAGAACCCCTTGAATGGCGCACCGCGAAAATATTACCCCAACCTATGCAAGTATTGTTGGTCCATATAACGTCGTTTCACTTTGTAGTACTGAATAAGATAATTAATTGGCGCTTACCACCTTTTACCTTATTTCGTTTTGTTTTATATTTCAAACTAGTTATTGCCCTCGGGTTCGCTCGCGTTTTAGGGGTTTGGTTGTCATGTGTAAGGCAAGAAAGTAGCTGATGTCCTTCCATGGACGTTAAGTTCACTTCATACCAAATTACATCAAATTCGCTTCATTGGTTTGGTCATGAAAGGACGACAGACAGACAGAGTTGCTTTCACGTTTATTATATTAATATAAATAATAATTTGAGTAAATAATATTTCCATATTTATCACGTAATTTATCGAAAGTCACAAGATAGTATTATTGACTTTTTTACGCAAATTGAAAACCTTTTGAACGTGAATATTTTTAATCTTTTTATGGAAATTACTCGTAGAGAAAAAAGCTATATTGGAACTTATAATAACTTGCGTAAGAGCGCAATATATTATTGATTTATTATTAAATGAATTAATACGATTACGTGCCGACGTACTCTAATTTAGTTACTTTACGAAGCATACCACATTGGCTTAAAATAACTTACAGATTTGTTTCAAATTTTGCTTTAAAAATAAACCATTACACAGATGAACTTATATATAAATAACAATGAGTTACTTTCACATTTATAATATTAAAATAAATTCATGCAGAATAGTGTCCTCCTGTAATTGAAAATTGTATGCATGGAATCGATTAACGACAAAAATGTTTTAATGTGTATCTTTGGTGGAGACTCATGAATTAAATACAAAGAGGCAATATACATATAATATACTTACATACGTAAAATTTAAGATATTGTTGGACACGTATGTAAACAAAGGGAAAATTTTAGATCCAGTCATACAATTCTAACGGTCCCTTGCGCTACGGAACCTATAACCATCATTATATGAAACATAGAAAAGAAAATGAAGCTTGTTAACTATAGGCGCTGGAGCGTATCTAACGGCTGTTGAAATGGTTTTAAAGTCATGTCACACGCCATAGGAGATTCAGATCTTGATCTGATTGAGTTGAGACTATAAGTCAAAAAATAAAGTTTTCAGAGCTTGCCTAGGTTTACTATATAAACAAGTATTTGAAATAATTTTACGTCAATACGAGTACGTATTGAGTATTAAAAAAGTTTTGCTTTAAAAAGTTTTTACTTTTAATTTATAATTAAAACTAGATATTTAGTGATCTTTGATTAACATGATTAATGTAAGTTAATCACAAAACCAGTTGTTTAAAAGTGCACAAGATATAAACTAATTAATGAAAAGGGCTTTTCTTGTATATTTTTGTCGACTATCTAAATTTAATGAATCTATATATTCAGATTGAAATTTCGAAAAAGTATAATCTATATTATATAACTACGATTTTAATTATATATACGAAACATACCTGAACAAGGTCATTCAAGGTCAACAGCTCTGAAGAATATAAACAGTAAATACTTATTGTTCTACATTTTGGACGGCATTGTATTTTAAAGGAATAAGTACACATTGTTGTTTCGCTTAATCCCATAACTTGCACCATAGTAAAAGATCCTTAGAGAAAGCCTCTTCGCTTGAGAGCAAGTGTTTTAATGAAGCAAAGTTGGTGAATTTGCCTTTGATACAATTAGGGGCGAATTTTAAACAAAAACTTGGCACTTTTGTACGTCAACAGTTATTAAAGATGTTAGTTATGTTTCATTCGAGCGGAAAAATTCAAAAATTACGTTAAAACGGCACGTCTATTGTTTATCTGAGTACTTTACGAGTGTTCGCCTTTTACCTGAAGTGCGATTAAGTTTAATAAAACGACGGTGTGAAGTGAAACATGCACTAATTCGGGGAACAAGTTCGTTAAACAAATACACGCTTATACCAGCGATTTTAATTAAAGCATGATAGCTAAATTGCCTTACGATGCTGTTAACAACAACAACAACAACAACGGCCTGTAAATTCCCACTGCTGGGCTAAAGGCCTCCTCTCCCTCAGAGGAGGAGTTCCAATGCGGGTCGGTGGAATACACATGTGGCAGAATTTCTATGAAATTTGTCACATGCAGATTTCAGAATTATAAAGACAAATTAAGCACATGATTCAGCAATGCTTGCCTGGGTTTGAACCCGCAATCATCCGCTAAGATGCGCGCGTTCTAACCACTGGGCCATCTGCTGTTAAAACACTACGTATAATTAAAATTGAAAAAAACACGAATTTTTTTATAAGCATCTCTTTATCAGAATACCTATAATTCGTAATATTTGAAAAAATAACTAGAATTACTTTCTCTTTAAAAATACTTGTTGTAAGTATGTTAAGGCCCCAATATTGAGATAAGACTTCATCTTCTATTAAGACTATGGTTTTGAGTTTTTACTATAACGCTTCTTTAATTCGAGTCGGTGGACACTTACAAAATTTCCTAACGATCTTTTTGCTATACGCCAGGCTCGTGCAAATTATAAACACAAATTAAATTTTTGAAGCCGCAGCCTATGTTTATATTTACATAGTAGTAGTACATGGCTATCCCGACTTATACATATATATCTATATAAAAATAAAAACATATTCGACTACATTATTGCCTGGTTCATAAAAGTATTCACAAGAGGATAGTTAAAGAACATTTCGAAGTGTCTTCATTAAAACCTTCACAAGTGTTACTCGTTATTGCTGAGAACTAGTGTATACCGCGGCGTCCACTGAATGAATTAACGATTATTTTACAACCCAACACAACGAGTACAGTCTACAGGAGAGCCTCCTCTCCCTTTTTGAGAAGAAAGAAGCATATTCGAACACGCTGCTCCAGGGCGGGTTGGCGAATTCACATGTGGCAGAATGTCATTGAAATAAGACACATTCCGGTTTCCTCACGATGTTTTCCTTCACAAAAGGAATTATTAACCAAATTAAGGACATGAAAATTCAATGGTGCTTGCCTGGGTTTGAACCCGCGATCAACGGTAAAAATCCCGTTCTGACCACTGGGCCATCTTGGCTCTCCAACCCAATACACTTTTAGGTTTATATTTACAGTATTATTGCTCACTTTGACAAAGTCAGTGATAAGCATTAAACGCGAGACGTAAGGATCAGCTTATTCTTATAACCCCAAGTGACTACGCAAAGTCAATAAATTCCTGGGATCCTTTGTATAATAAAATTCCGGAGTTATTTTTAACTTTGGCGATTCATAAAAACAAAAGTTTTATTAATAAACATGATTACAGAAGGCACATAAGTGAATGGAGCTAGTACATGGAGCTAGTACTTGTTAACTTTAAATTTAAGTTTGTGTTATATACGCTGTATTTGAGTTTTGATTTTTTTTAAAGATGTAATATTGAAAAGGCGTAACTAGTGAGTATCTAGGCGATTCTTCATGGCAGAATCTACATAGAAGCGATAGGTTTACGTTCAATACATTTACGTAGAAATACGATTTATAATTTATTGTGAAAAAGGATAATTAGTTATTTTATAATATTGTAAGGCAGACGAACTAATAAGCTACCTCATGGTAAGTGTGGTGTCCACTCACAGATAATGTAATAAATATCAACCATTCTGTACATCGTGAATGTGTCGCCTTGGGAACGAAGATGTTATGTCCTTTGGGCCTGTAGTTACACTGGCTCACTCACCCTTCAAACCGAAATACAACAATACTGAGTACTGCTTGGCGGTCCATACCTGACGAGTGAGTGGTGGACCTACCTAGACGGGCTTGGACTTAGTGCTACCACAGTTATCTGATAACATTATAGTAGGAAACAGAATAAACAAATAAAAAATCAAAAAATCAAAATCAAAATAAACTTTATTCAAGTAGGCTTTTATAAGCACTTTTGAATCGTCATTTTACAATTAAGTGAAGCTACCACCGGTTCGGAAAGTAGATTCTACCGAGAAGAACCGGCAAGAAACTCAGTAGTTACTCTTTTTTAACATTTAAAAAATACAACGTCATGTTAATTAAATACAATTATTTCAATTAATAATAATAAAATCAAATAATCAAACAATACGTTGCATTTGAACCGAAAACTAAGTTAATATCACTATATTTATATATATTTATACTGTGTGTAAAAAGCTTTTAGTAAAATTGCTTTTATTTGATAAAAATATTACTCCACTATTTTGAATTTATTAATACGATTTCGCCTTATGGGTAAGTTTATTGATCACGAGTCCTTTGCTCTTGGATAACCCAAAAGATTTGTAGCGTGTTTAGGATAATGTACGTATTAAGATGAGATGACTCTGTAGTTAGAATACATGCATCTTATCAAGTGATTGCGGGTTCAAACCCAGGCAAGCACCATTGAAGTTTCATGAGCTTGATTAATGTTTTGTTTAAGGAAAACATCGTGAAGAAATCTGCATGTGTCTAATTTCAATGAAATTCTACTCAAAAAATCAAAATCAAAATAAACTTTATACAATACTTTTGAATCGTCATTTGACAATTAAGTGAAGCTACCACCGGTTCGGAATGTAGATTCTACCGAGAAGAACCGGTAAAAAAAATCAGTAGTTACTCTTTTTCAACATTTAAAAAATAAAAAGTCAAATTAGTTAAATACATTTATAGGCTACTAGTAGTTGCCTGCGTCTTCGTTCGCGTTTTAGGATGTTGGATGTTATGTGTCAGGCAAAAAAGTACCCTATGTCTTTTCTCTTCATATCAAATTTCATTAAATTCGGTTCAGCGGTTTGGTCGTGAAAGAGCAACAGATAGATACAGTTACTTTCACATTTATAATATTAATAAAGATATAGATCGTAAAAATTTTACATTTTATCCGTAAAATGATGTCAAACAAACATTACTAACACAATACATTACATTTTTCAATAGTGCACTGAGAGATAGAGCTTTGCAAACATTTTTATTACGATATAAAGACGAATACGACCGTAAAATCTATTTTATTTATATCCGAATGTTATTTCATGTGTAAAGGCTTTAGGCATTTAAGTCGTATTTCTGTGAAGACAAACTAATTTTAAAGCTATTTTTAACGAAATGATATAAATAATTTTACTTAGTATTTTAGTTTTTTTCCCGCTCTATAAAATTAATCATTTGTTAAACCTTAACACTTTTCTAAACTGCAATGAAGAATCATTTTTATTCTTCTGCACATCTATGGCTAGAGCTCTTCAAAATGAGACCATAAACAATTTTCTAAGTGCGTCTATCGCCCCATAACAACTAGGACAAAATCGGCCTACGACCTGCTAATTTTAATATACAAGATAAAGTAAGTTAATTATTTATGCGTCTGAAACTTTATACAAGCTACAGAATTAATAATCCAAACATAAATATATGCTGTCATACAAATATTATTGAAAATTTAATATTTAAGCTTCAATTAACAAATTAGTTTCATTTACCTGTCTTACACACACAAATTATTGTATTAATTTAACAGATCATTAAACATATGCAGTTCACGGGTTTTGATTTAATACGTTACGATAGCTTGGGAGGTCATTGAACTCGCATTGCAATTATGTGAACTGTGAATGATTCGATACACAGTCTACGAATACAGCTCCTCTATTCTGCCTGAACAAATGAATTCTCCATACAGACAGTTTGTATATGAAATGTATATCCTGTAGCGTCATCTAGTGAAAAATGAAAATAAAGGGGCTGAATATTCTTTGAACGAAAAAATATATTAATGCCAAATTTCCTTGGAATGAAACTTTGTTGTAATCCATTAATTTCAAACATGTAATAACATCAAATGTTATATTGTAAAATCTCACCGAGCGATCCAGCAAACTGGGTTCATTTACCGCGACCTACGCTTGTCTACAAAAACGTTCTTTCAAAAGACCTTCATACCTCAGAAAGTTTTAACTAACCAAATTACTAAATTTAATTACGAAAAACTTGGCTACGACTATTGTAACTATGAGCTGAGATGGCCTAGTGGTTAGAACGCGAGCATCTTAACCGATGATTGCGGGTTTAAATATGTGCTTAATTTGTGTTTATAATTCATCTCGTGCTCGGCGGTCAAGGAAAACATCGTGAGGAAACCTGCCACATTTAATTTTAAATTCTGCCACATGTGCATTCCACCAACCTGCATTGGAACAGCGTGGTGGAATATGTTCCAAACCTTCTCCTTAATGGAAGAGGAGGCCTTAACCCAGCATTGGGAAATTTACAGGCTGTTACTTTACTTTACTTTTTGATAACTATGTGGTAGATTTAAACATGATTTCTTTGCAATGTTGTGCTTTAAAATCACTACACGAATTAACTAAGGTCATGAAAATTCAGTGGTATGGTATGGTATAGTTTGAACCTGCAATCCTAGGTTAAGATATACGTTTTCAGGACTACGGATAACCATATTGAATAATAATACGTGCTGGTAGGGCTTTGTGCAAGCCCGTCTGGGTAGGTACCACCCACTCATCAGATATTCTACCCCAAAACAACAGTACTTAGTACTGTTGTGTTCCGATTTGAAGGGTGAGTGAGCGAGTGTAACTACAGGCACAAAGGACATAACATCTTAGTTCCCAAGATTGGTTGCGCATTGGCGATGTAAGGAATGGTTAATATTTCTTACAGCGCCTTTGTCTATGGGCAGTGGTGATCACTTACCATCAAGTGGTCCACTCGTCTGCAAACCTCTAGGATTAAAAAAAATTAGCCATTGATTGCCTGATTAGGTAATCGAAGTATACGATATAATATCTCATCTTAAAGTATATAATGAATCATAATTACATAGCAAAGTTTTATTTACTTTGAAAATAGATTATTTCGTTTCGTCAGCCAGTATTGAAATGCCGTACACCGTCATTGTATTATGTTTTGAGAATGCATCAAAAAGCGCTGTACAGCAAGTCGAGCTGAATACGAAAATCTTTCCAACAGCGTCGTATATAACCTCACAGCGTGACTTTAACATTACCTACAGCGCACCGCGGAGTAAAATCTAGCGTTGACTCTCGTAAAAGTTTGTTTTTGAACGGATTTTATTTCAGTTTGACATATCAATGGCCAACGTCAGTTCGAGCCAAGATTTTTTGGTATTCATTGATTTTATTTTATGTATTTCGTGTGTATTTTTACTGGTATATCTTTTTCAGAAGTTCGTTTAAAATTGCATTCAATGCATTAACACATTGATATCATCGCTAATAGCAAACATTCTGATTTACAAAAACAGCATTAACATTATCAAAAAGTAAATATCCTAGATAAAATTGAAAAATGAAAATCAAACTGAAAGTTGCGAATCAAAATTTGAACGAGTGTCACTGATTTTTTTTACAATTTACGATTTATTGTAAAGTACGAACCGTCAGTGTGAGTATTTATTGTCATTAGTCGCACCCCTAAAACAAGTGACAAGCTTAGGAGTAGTAGCCATTTCTTAAGTCATTTAAGGAATTATTAGTATCGCTTAAAAAAAGAGGCATGCCCCTGATTTTTCAGCCTTCGAAATTTAAGGCGGCTCTTTTCAAAAGTCGATTCAACTGATTGGTTATGGGAGGTAAAAATGCCTTCCAAACTGAGCTGGGTAATATCGTGTCCATCGAATCACAATCTATAGCATATGGAAATACATCGGAATTGTATTACGCATACACTTATGCATTATACCGCGCAATTGGGTAGCCTCCCTTGAGGATGGCTATCGTGTACGGAATCAGCCAACAGACCATCAGAACACGACTATACACATGTAAGTCAAACTCAATGAATATAAAATATTCCTACCTATAGTACTAGCGACTCGCCCCGACTTCGCACGGGCACTTGATATGTATCGTCATAGTAAGACCAAATTACATAAATCATTATCATTGTAGCGTATGTGTTATTTTGATGTAAAACCTATACTAGCGGCCCGTCCTAATTTCGCACGGATGTATATAACTATTTTTATTTTATTTACCTTTTATTTATATTTTTTTTCGACTTGTTTAATGTCGTTTTATTTCAACTTATTTACACTAGATAATAATTCACCCATCAGTCTATTAGAGAAAACCTCACGGAAATACGTTCAGTAGTTTTAGAGTTTATAGCTAATAATATGTATAGTATATTGTTTTATAATACGTAGTGATTACTGTAAAATTTCATCCAAATCCGTTCAGTACTATTTTCATAAAAGAGCAACAAAAATACATAAATCCATCCTCACAAACTTTCGCTTTTACAATATTATTAGGATCATAGAACTCTATTGATAAGCTCTCATGTTTTGATTATGAGGTCTTAACTTTAATTTTCAAGTGAGGCTATGTTAGGAAACTTGATGTTAACTTATAATTGAATATAAAGTCTATACGACAACGTCATAAGTTGTATCTGGTAACTTTAGCCGTGTCGCACCGCTTTGTGAGAGCAAGCACAGATTGTTGTAAAACTTTTCAATGTTTGAAGTCTCGGTATGTGATATGTATGTGTTTACAAATGCATTGTTCATATGCACATTACTGTAGCTATGTTTATACTATGCCGTGCTTTGAACTAAAGATCTTATGAATAACTAGCCGTTTATTTCTGCTACTGAACCTCTGGTATCTTCTCAACTAATATGATTAATCAACTAGTTAAATATGAAGAAATAAGTCAAAAATGCAAATCGACAAAAAAAACAGCCTGTATAAATGTATCATCTACATAAAAATGATTTTTCTCTGAATTGATTACTGTTGGTATTGTTATTTAAGTGTTCCATGTTACTTATAATATAATTTTCCCAAGGTTAGTGGGACATTCACGATATGAGGCATGAAGACCTGTAACCATCAAGAGGCCTTTTCCAGTACTAATTGCAATTACAAATACTAAATATTTCATATACTCAAAAAACAGGACGTAGTACTTGTAATCATTCCGTAAAGAAAATTCATTGAATGCGGTCACCCGCTTTCTCGGAAGGTTTGCTTCTTTCATATGATAAATACGCTCATAATATACTTTTTAATTGAATTAAAAAATACCCGATTCATATCAAAACCTTAAATAACGCAAGCAACTCAATACTTACACGTGAGAAGTGAAACGTCATAAACGTTACTTATAGAACGTTGCACTCGAATTTAACACGTGGAATTTTATTTAAATCGCACCCAAAGAAGTTTCACTTCGGTAAAATGCTCTGCAGTAATCGGCTTAAAATAAAGTCTTAATAAAAATATAAATTTCAAAATACTTGCATATATATCATAACTAGTTGACGCCCGTGGCTTCGCTAGCCTTTTAGGGATTGGTTGTCATATGTTAGTCAAAAAAAGACGCCTATGTCTTTTCTTGGAGCTCAAGTTTGCTTTATACCAAATTTCATCAAATTCAGTTCAGTGATTTGCTACTGAAAAAGCAACCGACAAACAGACACAGTTACTTTCACATTTACAATATTAGTATAAATAGCATATAAGTATTGATTACACTGAACATAAATAAAACAATTCGTGCTTGAACAAGATTAATAATATAACAAACAATGACAAAAGTGATATATCAAAAGCGTTACATCTAGAAACGTTTCAATTGTAAAAGAAGCCTCACTGCAATATGGACGCGAGTTAATTAATGCAAAACTCAGCCAATTGCAAATTAAGACCAATTAAGGCTCAAATAACTACATAAAAGTGTTTTTATTTAACTTTCAGATAGACTGCGCACAAAGTTCAACTGTTTTGGCTTACTTTGAACTGAACCTGTCCTGTCTTCAACCTCATTGGTATGTATGTATGACCGCAGTGACCCAGGATAAACCATTTCCATTAAGTAAATGTAACGCTCAAATTAAAAAAAAAAAAATCTATCTTAAAACTACTAAAAAAATATATAATCTTTTACAGCTTTTATTGATAAACCTGCATATTTATTAAGGTGCAAACCTTTGAGGAATTTCGAAAGTGGGTCTCTGAACAAAGTATTATGAATGTTACATAAGGGAATTAAACTATATTTAATTTTTCAGTTTGGGATTCGTAAAGAGTAATAATAAAATGTTATCCTACATGGTGGGCGTAAAAATGGCGGGTTAAATAATTCTTCAGTACACTATTATTCAAACTTCCCAGTACAAGTACGCAAAATATAATACGGTTAGGTTGGATTAACTTAGATTGAGAGCCAATAGGTTACAAGTTGAATGAATGAATCAGCTGTCTACTCGTTTTATGACAAATACCCTATTCAGGACTACCCGCTCTTAACATAAATTGTTGATAACAAATAAACAATTTGTTATCACAAAAAAACATTGATCGGAAACAAAATAAAGGTCATAAAGAATAGGCAAACTATACAAACAACACCAATAAATTTCCAACTGCTGGGCTAAGGCCTTCTCTGCCTTCGAGGAGAAGGTTTGGAACATATACCCCCAAACTGTTCCAATGCTGGTTGGTGGATTACACATGTGGCAGTATTTCTATAAAACCAGACACATGCAGGTTTTCTTACGATGTTTTCCTTCACCGCCGAGCACGAGATGGATTATAAACACAAATTAAGCACATGAATATTCAGTGGTGCTTGCCTACGTTTGGACCAGCAAACTATGATTAACACTAAATCCGAATAAAATTCACTAACTCTACTATCTACTACTACATACTATCAAGGCGCCGTCATACATAATTTTCTATCTCTGTATCATACATACACTTATACCGACGAGACGGCTACGACACGATATTACAAGTAAATATCAATTGCTATGGCAAAAGTTTCAATACCAAAAGTCCTCGAGAAGCTAATACAACGCTTGTGTACAAAACTTGTTGCGGAGATTGCAGAGAAAGTTTATTTACATTTACGAGAAACACGCGTCTTGTCTCCTAACAATGTTAATGGCATCAAATACAAGTTTTCGACTTGATATTTCGTGTTTTCTTGTTGATTAGATTTATACTGGTTCAAAATTTTATAAAGTTCAAATTTGTATTGAATAAAGTCATAATAAATATAAATAAATAAATAAATAGTGGACAGACCGGCTGGGTGGACAGCTAAAGCACTTATGTTATAGAAAATCATAAGTAAAGAGGGAACCACTATCACCCAGGCCCAAGACGACGCTCATGGATGCCAGCGTCACTGAGGGTTTATAGGGCTTATCGGAATTTAACGAATGAGTAGGCTTCTCTTACATATTTAATAAATAAATATTGGACAACATCACATGCATTACTCTGACCCATGTAGTAGCTAAAGCACTTGTGTTATGGAAATTAAAAGTGACGACGGTACCACAAACACCCAGACTCAAGACAACATAGAAAAGTAATGAACTTTTTCTACATCGACTTGGAATCGAACCCGGGATGGGTGGCGTGCCCAAGAAAACCAGTGTACCTCGACCATGGAGGTCGTACAATATGAGAAAAGATTTAACGTTCTTAAAATGTCTATGAGTACATATGACCACTTAAGTTAAAGTAATTTGCACGTCCGAGCTCTTTCTAGAAATAGAAAAGCAGAATATAAATGACCCTTTACCGGACAGGGGCGACCGATCCTATTGTAGATAAAAAATCGCCACTTAAGCTGCGACGTGTTTCAGGCAAATATCTTGTTGGGGTGTGAAGTACCGTCTCACACTGTTTACCACTTCGAACTTTTTGAAAGCCAATTCCGCTTTGTTCGACAGCTCACCGTCGGAATGGACTTTGTTTTATGTACCAAATCCGCGGGTTCCAATACTTTTGCTGATTATTTTTGTTTATTTATCATGACCATCCCTAAAATTAATAACGTAATTATTAATTCGTAACTTTGTCTTTATTAGGGACATCGGATTTAGATTATAATAGAAAAAAAACCGGACTGGTGTGAGTCGCCTAGGATCCCGTAGAAATTTCCGTAAAAGTATCAAAAATAGTTTTGGTACCTAATTTATAACGGAAAAAACGGTTTTTGCGGCGTATGCGAAATCAATTTTTTATACATTAACTTCGAAGTTTGAGCTTTCCACGGCTTCTAAAGACGCGTTCCAAAGAATCTGATGATGCCTTGACAGACGAACCGACGGGCAACAAAGTCATCCTATAGGGATTCCGTTTTTCTCTTTTTGAGATAAGGACCCCTTTAAAAATACTAAATATAATTCATATTCATACATTTTAGAGATGAATAATTTTAAGATTCGCTTTTTTGACGCCGACACTGTTCGAAGCTGAGAAGGAATTACTTCAACCGAAGAACGAAGAAATTTCAAGAAAAGAATCACTGAGTGTTCATTTGTTTGATTTATTTCTATACTTATGTCGTACTTAGCTGTGATGAAAAAAAAATGCAAAGAAACCTGCATATATCCAACACTTTCTTACCCAATTTTTCCCAAGATCTGACAAAACTATGTACAACCGCATTGGCCAATTAAGTTGGAATAAATGTACTCCAAAAGGAGAGAAAAACTTTGCCCAGTTGTGGGCATGACGAAAACTACCTGCGCAAAGTTTGCAAAAGTAAAAATTGGTGATGAAATACTTGTTCATTACATGTGTTGAAATGACGGCACAAATACAGCAATAATTGTATGTCATACACAACAAAGTCACTTACAAACAATTCACAAGCGCTGCATAACAGTAAAAGCGCTGTAATATGAAGTTAAATCAAGAGATAACTGAGTGTTTACTGCCTGATATTAACGAATAGGATGGGCTGATTGCGGATTCAAACACATGCAAGCATCACTTATTTTCATGTGCTTAATTTGTGTTTATAATTCATCTCGTGCTCGGCGGTGAAGGAAAACATTGTGAAGAAACCTGCATGTGTCTAATTTTATTAAAATTTTGCCACATGTGTGTTTAACGCGTTTAATGCTTATCACTGACTCTATCAAAGTGAGCAATGTTACTGTAAATATAAACCTAAAAGTATGTTAGGTTACAGGCCGAGATGGCCCAGTGGTTAGAACGCGTACATCTTTAACGATGATCGCGGGTTTGAGCAGGCAAGCACCACTGAATTGTCCTGTGCTTGATTTGTGTTAACAATTCCTCTCGTGAACAAAAATATCGTGAGGAAACCGGCATGTATCTAATTTCAACGAAATTCTGCCAAATGTGTGACATCAACCTGCAATGGAACAGCGTGGTGGAATATGTTCCAAACGTTCTCCTCAAAGGAGGCCTTAGCCCAGAAGTGGAAAATGTATCGGTTGTTTAATTGTATTCCATATATTCTCTAATTATTTCTTCAAGTCATCGTTTATCTATATTTTAACTTGACACGTTATTATAAACAGATTAATCATTGTATAGGTTATATTTGTACGTGTCTATACAAATGCAACGTGAAACAATAGTTTAGGAGGTTTGTTCATTAAAGTCTGAGTCGGTCCCGAGCGACGGTTACATGGCAATTTAACTTGTAACTCCCAGCGGTTCATTATTAACCGACGCTGTAATATTTTACAGCGCTTTTGAACGGTTTTCATGTGATTCCCATCTCCGTAGCGATTTGGTTGAGTTGATAGTTGATTATATATCATGCGATGGTACTTAAAAGTAAAGAAAAGTAAAAGTAAAGTAACAGCCCGTAAATTTCCCACTGCTAGGATTAGACCTCCTCTTCCATTAAGGAAAGGGTTTGGAACATATTTTATATTTATTAACAATATACATTATTCGAGTAGCCTTTTAAAAGCACTTTTGAATCGTCATTTAACAAACGATATTAAGTGAAGCTACCACCGGTTCGGAATGTAGGTTATATTCAAGAAAAACCGGCATGAAACCCGGTACTTAGACTTTTTAAGCATTTAAAATACAAAGTTATGTGGTGTGCTATTCAACCGACTTCAAAAAGAAAGTTATCAATTCTTCTGTTTTTATTTTTTTCCAATAATTAGTGTTACCTCATAAAATTAATTTGTAAAAAACATATTTCTTAAAGTATTCTCGTTTTTTGATAGATATACTATAGGGTTTTCTTGGCTCACACCGGCTCCAAATATAACAATAACTATAACTAACGTAGTAAGTTACATAACATAATCGTAAATCGACTTTTAGGTAGTATAATATTTTTTTATTTCATTTTACTTAGGAGGACTCTAAAAAATATGTTGAATACGCAATTATTTCTATTACTTTTTAGTGCATATTTATTTGCTTTAAATTAGTGCTTGGTTTGAAGTTGTTTTTCCTTTTTTCTTGCTATTGCGTTTCGATACTTTCGATCTGCGTCGCAGAATGTATTTCTCGTAAGTATAACATTACGAAGCGAAATAATGTTCCAAAGCTCAACAAGTGAGACTCGAGTAACATCGAGTGAGACTGATCTGCGACGCATTTTATCGAACGCCGTGAAAACACAACAATCGAAGTTTAGCAAATACATATACGAGTATAAGGTCATGGGATTTCCAAAGCAAGCAATTTGATTCATCTAAAATAACGTTTAATTTTGTTAGTAATAAATATTTTACAATTGAAAAAATTACAATAAAAGCTGATTTATACCAATCTCAAATAGAGAATCGATAATTGCAATGTTCATGCTTTATTTTTAATGTTTAAAACGGAGACTAAATGAACACTGATTAATTAAAAGAAATACATTCATAATATAACGTCTTAAATAAATATTTTAAATTAACTGACACTTCTTACATCATTTAATAAAAAATATGATACGTTTTTTACTGAGACGACCTCCTTCAACTCAACTGTTAATACAAAGCTTACATATATAACGGTTATATGTTCAGAATGAGGTACTTTTATATATTTGGTGGTAAATAAACCTTTCAGGAAAAAGGATTTATATAATTTTGATTATCTTTGTTTTATCCGATATTCATACTAGAGCTACTCAAAAAAGGTTGCATGTGAAAATAAGTTCGAATAGAGAATGTTTTTTTTTTTTTAAATTATTAATACATTATTACGGTCACTTTCGAACGAGAACAGCTGTCTAGAAGATGTAATGACAACTAAAAAACATTGATCTGCTACTGAGGGTCGTTAGGTTAAGTTATCACGCGCACTTAAAATTCGGTATTATTGAAGTTTCATATATTTAATTAGAATTTTTAGTTATATCAATGGTGAAAGAGTGCATGCGTTTTGAATGAATTTATAATGCGCTATGATTTTCTCTTATATATTTAACTAGCTGTGCCCACGACCTTTACGCGTTTGAATTTAACATAAAAGAAAAAATATTGTAGTCATCAAGTTACTCCTTATTATATAAGTTATCTGCCAGTGAAAGTCCCTTCAAAATTGGCCCAGCCGTTCCAGAGATTAACTGGAATAAACAGACAGACAGACAGACAGACAAAAATTGTAAAAAATGTTATTTTGTTATATGTGCCGTGTATACATACTTGAGTAAAAAAGGGCAATTTTAATATTACAAACAGACACACCAATTTTATTATGTGTATAGACTAAAAAATATATATTTCAACAATTTCATACATAAATTTGCTTTGTAATCGTCGCCAAAAAGAAAAACGTAGTATATTCCAAACCATTAATAAGACTTTCTAGCATTATGGAACTAGTAGTAGCATGTAGTTAGGGAACTAAATACACATGTGTGTCGGCTTAGACCTGTTACATAAGCACGAGACTAACGACTTAGGAACACGGAAACTTGGACCGGTCAAATTATTAATTAACTCTTTGCTAAGTCAAAATCCAGACGTACAGTAACAGCATTATCTATTTATGTAATTAAGGATTATTTATACAAAATACGATCTATTATTATTCCAGTATATAGAACGCGTACATCTTAAGCGATGAATGCGGGTTCAAAACCAGGCAAGCACCACTTATTCATGTTCGTAACTTGTGTTTATAATTCAACTCGAGCTCGACGGCGAAAGAAAACATCGTGAGGAAACCTGCATGTGTCTAATTTCAGCAAAATTCTGTCACATGTGTCATGTGCCATGAATCTTCTACTCGAGAAAGAGTAGTGGGAAATTTACAAGCTGTTATTATTATTTATTTATACGTTTTATTTTTGAATGTCTCCTTTTCGTAATTGTATCCTGTATCAGTATTAAGTATTATTTATGACAATATAAATAAAGTACAAGATAGGAAGGTTACATACTTTACCATACATAAACACGGCCCGCACACACACGCAATATACCGTAACACACATATACCGTTCAGATATCCTTTGATACTTGCATTGCTAAAAGTGAATAACGCGCCCAATATAGGCTAGACTTTCGGACGCATTCGACTATGCCTATATCTGTACACATGACAAAATTGGAGCGTCTGTTTGTAATATAAAAATAACCGCGTTTTTCTAAACGCATATGTACATATACCAAAATAACATTTATTCAATTGTTATGTGTCTTTTTATTCCGCCTAATCTCTGAAACGGCTGGACCGATTTTGACGCGACTTTTATTGGCAGACAGATGATATTTGGGCGCATTAAGTGGCGGGCACAGACATAACAATATTCAAATGGTAAAATCAAAATATTGTTTATGCAAAGTTCGCTTTTAAAAGTACTTTTGTATCTTTCTGTTACAGTGTAAACTTAAACTAACACTGTCGGCAAGTTTAATTACAGAGTATGTCAATAAAGTTCGTATATTTATTATATATACAGAGTTATTGGTAACTCGATGTTTATCCGTTAAGAGGTTATAGGGGTGACTATGTGCAATAATTTTAACCACCATATGCATGATCCAAAAGTGAAACATTTTTGAGTTATCAAGTTTATTAGCCTTTTTCAAGATGGCGCACCATGCGCCGTCATATAATTTTTTTTATAAATTTTGGAACTTACATTTTTGACAAATTTTATCTATATATTTATTTATAATATATCTATTCATTATTAATGTAAATTTTTAATATTCAAAGTTAATAAATATTATTATTATAGAAACAAATACATCGCCACGTATTGACTAAGTTAAAACGTAAACAGTGCATTATTAGTTTGCCTAATACATACAATAGTAAACAATTTTCATCGCTTACAGAGCAAATATACCAACCACAACCATAATATGCTTCATGGAGGTTTTATATGCGAAATATTTGTAACGTACTGGCTGTTCGGTCTAGCGTACAAAGAGTAAAAAAAAATATTTAGACGACAATATACACAACAAGGCGGAGGGAATGATTCCAGCTTCCTAGGATTCAGGACAGTCCACCATGGAATCCATTGTCCATTTTTAGTTTTTACAAAAATGACAAAACCTTCCCCTTTCATCCTATTCATATTTATACATTTGTTTGCTTTTAACAAATAAAGAACAATAGTTTACACAAGTCGGTAAGCGTATTATGTAGTTCGTTGTTTATTGAGGGTAAAATTATTTGTTTAAATAATTCTGACATAACAACAACATTGCAATGCGATAGATGATTTAATAACTAACACATACTTCACGAACTAAACATCCACGCCGTTATGAAATTTAAATCATTAACACTAAGGTATAAAATTGCATGTAAATACTTACAAAATGCAATAAAACTTGCCTTTGTAAATAAAATGTATTGATGAAACGCTGGTAGCTCTAATAAACGAATATTAATGACGTTTGCGAGTCACTACGATATTACAACCGGCGTGGCAGAACGCCAATTGGGTGATCTGCTTTTTTTTTTTCTACCGCCGAAATTCGATCTGAAATCGATTTATATTTAGGTCAAGGCGAAGATTCTTAATTATTATGCTATAAAGTTTAAAAATCGAATAATATTTTCCTATTTCAAAAAAAAAAGAGGATGACAAACAATAAAACATTTGAAAAAAGAACACATAATTAAATCACCTCAGAGATCGAAATTTAAAAACACAAAACAAAATCGCGACTTGATCGTTTTAACGTGAAAACCCAAAAAATTCAACGGAGTTACGATCTCATAGAGCAAAACGAAAATCATGTCAGATTCACAAGAGTTATTACCTGAATATACTGTTGATACGATAAATTAAAAATATCAAACGAAAATAGCTAGTGACAGATAATGCGGACTAAATAATATTCTATATGCGACTGGAGCCGTAGCGGAAGAGGAGTGATGTATACCAAACGTTTCTAAATTTACTGACCGACCTCCATAGCGCTTGTATCATTGTCATCTGTAGTTAGAGCGACCGTTACGTGTTCAGTTCAAATAGACGCACGACTTCTTTGAAGATTTGAAAACAATTCATGACGATAATATTTAACATGATCAAGAAATCGTTTAATTCCTTTGATCAAAATGCTGTTATTATAATTTAGATAATCTCTTGCGCCATTTTATGATATATGTATTGCGAATTCTAAATTATGACGGATTTTAGTAGCTGTTTGAAAATGTAAATCAACTCTTAGGAAAGCAAATAGAGTGTATTGATTGCTATTATCTAAACAATTTAATCCTCGCCTCTAAGACTAGATATTCAATAAATTATAGATTTGCGCTTTAATATACTTCTATAATAATATGTATTATAAATGTAGAAGTAACTCTGTCTCTCTTTCTGTCGCTCTTTAAGAACTAAATAACTGATAACTAATCAGCAAAGCCTCGTTAATTATCTAAAAATACGTAACGTTTTCAGTTTAACACTGTTTTTACAGGACCATTAATTTCAAGTCGTCAAATGCTAAACAATACACGAACTGTTCGTTCGGAAAATACTCTAGTAAATGTTAGTATAGTTTGTTAAGGATATTTCACCACGGCTGTGAGTAATGTTAACGATTCCGTAATGGTTTTATGTTACGCACAATAATTGTCTGAAAGCTTATTCGTGTATCACAGTTAAGACGTTCACGTTAAAATGTGATCTGAATAGTTTCTTATTCCTATAAATTATATGGTGGTATTAAAAATAGTTTGAAAACTATTTCACAAACAGTCTTAGTCTTATATTAGGGTAATATTAAATGCCAATGTACTAAGTCTACTTGGTACTTTATTAAGTTAAATTAATTCATATAACTATAACTGTAAAATTGACATAGGACGTTTGCGTACTAGCTCAGAATATTTGGCATAATTTGTTTATTACATTCAACATTTTATTTTTCAATCAAAAATATACTTTACTCAAACAGTTGACCTTATTCATCTTTTAAAATGACTCCTGAGATTTAAGAGAATGTACTACAAATTAAGTTTTTAGCTACTCACTCAACAAGAAATGACAAAAAGCTCAGTTTTTAGTATACACATAAGATAGCAAGATATATCCTGCTCCTAATTCCAATCTCTTTTATCATCCGTATAATGTCCCACATAACACGTCTAATTTATTAATATTTTTAACATGCCTTCAAAATAATTTACTGATAAATATATCGAGACTAAACCAGACAATGTAATATATTGTAAAGGAAAAGTCAGGTAAATTATGGACCAGTTCAATTCCATTAGTTCTTACAACTAATATTCAAGCAGAATAGAATAACATTTTGTTTTTATTTCACGTCTTTTGAAAATGGCACTGTGCCAAATAATCGATGCGTTTTGGCTTTTTGCCAAGCCATCTGTCGACTGAACAAAAAATAATAATAAAAAAAAAAAAACTTTCATTTCACCTAATAAGTGTGAAGTGTAGGGAGATTAAGTTCAATTGCATAATAGAGATGAAATTTATGAACTTTAGGATAATTTAGAAATTCCAGTCCTCTGTTCTTTTCAACTGGGGCATTTCAGTTGGGGCACAATTTTAAGTACTATGACGATTTAAAATCAATCATAAACTTCAAATGATTATTCCTACTTATTAGGCAATATAATCGATGAACATGAGGGAATCTACGAAGACATGGATAAAGTGTGTGAGGAGGGATGTAATAGAAATGGATGTGAATGATCAGATGAGGAATCAAAGAGGAGAATGCAAGGAAAGGTACGTCGACCCCAAATAGACTGGGACACGGGCAGGGGAACGAAAGATAATCAAAAAAGTACCAGAGACACAGATGACGAGAGATTATTGGTAAGGTCTAGACCATATATATTTATATGGTCATATCATAGGTCTCGAATGACAAGAGTTCATTTTATATACAATATAAAACAAATAAACATGAAAAATACTAATCGTACCAATCATGACCGCGTAAAATGCTGGCAAGAATGTTTTAGCAGCACAATCCTTCTGAGCAAAAAATAAACCAGCCTTCCTGTCACCAGTGGAGGCAGAGTATACAATTTTTAATAAATATTATTGAATTTACTAAGTTGAAAAAAATAACGAACGAATAAAAAGTCATACAGATATGAATATGAATGAACTGTTAAATGTTAATCTTTCAGGCGTTAGTAATTAGTACGTTTTAGCGCAGTTTCTTGAAAGCTTATCATATTAGCAAAATTATGCAACATTGTTGTTTTTCAGTTAAGGACGTGTAGAGCAATTCATTTAATCGTTTCTTAGCAATTAGACTGGTGACCATTTACACAATTTATTGCCTAGTTATTGGCAGTCCTCCAACGCGAAATAGCTACAAACAAAAAGTAAGGAATGCACAATTTATGATACCTACTTGGTAAGTATTTCTATTATCATTTCTAAGGTATTATTTTAATTGCATTATTGTTTATAAATTTGTCTGCCAAATTGTTTCTGACAAATTTAAATGGATCAGGCAAAGGTTTATGGATAACAATGGCTATTATTTAATCTATTCTTTGTAGTAGTTTAAAGATCAAATACATTCAATTAATTATACTAACATTTGTTTTTAAAAACTACTCAGAGATTTCTTTCTCTTTCTCTGATACTTCATCCTGCTCTTAACTTACGAATATATCACTAAGTACATATTATAAAACAAATTCCCCCGGTCGCGTCCGTCCGTCTGTAAGTTCGCGATGAACTCCAAAACTAATAAACGGATGCGTTTTTCAGTAATAGATAGAGTAGAGTAATAGATAGAGACTCATTAGGAAGGTTTAGGTATAAAATTGATTAAAGATTTTGTGTAAATACGACAATTATTAAACATGTCGGAAAAAAGCAACAAAAAATATACAAATAAAATTTAAAAATATAAAATATCCGCGCGAAGCCGGGACTGACCGCTAGTAATTTACTAAATCAAAATATTACAGAGATTGCAAACAGTTCCACTCATTATTTAGAGGCACTAATTTGAGGGTAAAGTGTTTAACGAGCCACATCTTTGTTACGGCGCCTCTTTACCAACAGATAAAATGAACTCTAGCAGATACATTAAATTGTAATTGGAGAAACGTGTTTGGGTAATGTTTCTACCAAATCTTATTTCTTTGCAATGTAAATTTAATTGTTTATAGGTAACGCTAACTATCTGATAGTACGAATCTTTATTTGTCTTTGTCATTTCATCTTAACTTTGTAATTATTTCATAACAATATTTTGTAACGCCACGTTACATGCTAAGCCGCGTCAGCTCAGCCAAGCCAATGCTACGATAGTGCTGGAAGTATCCACCAAGCGCAACTATAAACATTAGTGACGACATATCCAAATATCAAGTTACAGGAATCGAATACCCGAACCATTATTTTCAGAATTTCGTTAGTTTCTGTAGGAGAAACCGGTGCCCATGGCAACCGAAATAGCGGAAAAACGAGGTTTGTTACGATAGCAACTGGGTGGGAAAAGTCGAGTATGTAAAAATATAATAAGTAGAACGTACTATGTACTTGCCTTTCGTCCAATTAAATGTTATTAAATCTGCTTTTTTCCAATCAGAAAAAAACAGAGAAGAATTTGTAAGCTAATACCATGTCCTTTAAACATCTACAAGCGGACACGCAAAAACCTTTAAATATCTCGACAAGAGATTCATAGCATTATATTCAGTATGTTTTAGAAAAGGTTTTTGTCTAAACATTATCATACAATATAACTCAACGTGTATCCTCAGCAACGCGACCGGGCCTGCTAGTTTATTATAATAACATTTTGCTTGTGTAAAATAAACATACAATGTGATATGTATATACACACATATGATATAGCTATATTTGTATTGTAATTCGAGATGAATAATATAATAAATACAGATATCATATTAGCTGCTTCGAGCTGTTACACTATCATGAATCGTGTGACCATTTCGAATTCTTGAAACGAAAAAACCTGTACTTATTATCCCTGTAATACTACCCTACAAACAAACAAACAAAACCTCCTCTGCTTTATACATTAATATAGATTGGTGTTATAGTTCGTAATTTATTCTACGGCAACAATTAACGCTATATTGGTTGTTGGTTTGAATTATAACTCAAGCAATTTCAGACAACAACATACAACAACAGTCTGTAAATTTCCCACTGCTGGGCTAAGGCCTCATCTCCCTTTCGAGGAGAAAGTTTGGAAAATATTCCGCTACGCTGTCCCAATGCGGGTTGGTGGAATACACATGTAGCAGAATTTCTATGAATTTCATGAATATTCAGTGGTGCTTGCCTGGGTATGAACCCTGGGCCATCTCGGCTCAATTTCAGACAAGAAACATTAAAGAACTGCTCATATTTCTGACAGTGCTAATAGTTTTAGTCAGATACTCAGGTGGCCTTATCTTCTTATTAGAATTAAATAAGAAAATATAAATCTAAACGTATAAATTTAGCGATACATAAAAGAACGAAATAAAACGCAATAAAACTCAGTACTTATTGTAACACATGCCGTGCCATCCTTGTGAACGTGCCAAATACCAAAAGGACCACAAAAGGAACGAGAATTTTGCGGAGCTTCGGACGTCTTCACGTAGTTTAAGTATCAATTTGGCAATATGTTAAAGTAATGCGGTTCGAATACGGAGTTTTTCGTTTGTTTTAATAGATCTAAAAACATTTAGAATTACCACGAACAAAACTACATATATTTTAGATAACAATTCTATTTATAAAGTTTATATTTAACAATTTAAGTTCTGTAATGATGCATCACTCTTTAATATTGTAATTAATATTTTTAATACTAGCGACCCGCCCCGGATTCGTTCAAAGCTAATACTAAATGTACAACAGAATTTGTTTATTTACGACATCACATTAGAAACTTCTAAAATTATCATTGTTTCTTTACTATATTGTCCATGATACAAAAACCTTCCTCTCGAATCATTCGATATATTTAAAAAAAACCGCATCAAAATCCGTTACATAGTTTTAAAAATTTAAGCCTACATAGGGATGTATGGACAGAGAAAGCGACTTTGTTTTATACTATGTAGAGATAACAATTATATTTATAAAGTTAATATTTAACTATCTCAATGCCTGTAATAATGCATCACTCCTAAATTTACCAACTTTATTATTTTGTAAAAAAATATATTAATTCTTACATCACTAAAAATAATCAAATACACAAATGAAACATACGAGAGTTAAACGCTGTCAAATATCGAAGTCAAAGCGATATTGGTTAGATCTACACGAACCCGGAACTTTTGGCACAGTTGCCCAAATCCACAGACGACGAGTTCAGTCGCTTCTTTACTGTCATTACTCTTGACACGAGAGGCGCACGTGCTACTATCGGCAAGACTCCGGCTATTTCGATATGGAGCGCTAATCTATTGGTATCCTATGTTATCTGTTGCCTGACATGACATGACAGTTTTTAGTATTACAGTTCAGACGTTTCAAACAATCGACCTATTTTGATGGATTATGTTAGATGTGTAGAAGATTCGTCTGTCCTGACATCATTAAGCTGAGACGACAGACATTAGCAACCATATGCTAAAACTGTTCGGCGCTACTCATTTGTTTTTCTTTAGTTGTTCCTTAGATAAATACTTGGTTAAGATAATATTGCGTTGACGTATTTTGTTACATTTTAGCTAAATGAAATACTTCTTTAAGAAGAGCGACGTCGACTACAGAATAACAATATATGTTTTTAAAATTAAACTTAAACTCATCAGAGAAGAAATTTTACGCTTCGAATAATTTTATACGGCGCGTGAGATTACTCGCCCCGAATTAACATATATTGAAATAGTCAATCACGAACATTTTATGTCACAATATTTTTGAGAACTTCGAATCAGCTGTGAAGTGATGTTAATTAGTATAAGCGTTTATTCTTCTTTGATCATTCATCAGTTTGAACGATAATATTTAGTCTGTGCAAAAAAAGAATTTACAGATTAGTTCATAATTCTCAAATAAAGATTTTAAAACTTAGGTCGATTTACCTTAAATAAATAAAGTGCAATGTACTATACAATCTTTCGCAGTATGTCATCATAAACTTAAGATTGTTATGTATCTCGCGAGATTATAAGCTGTCTAAAGATTATGAACGGTTACGTACTTAGATTTTAATGCATTGCTTTTCGGTAGATAATAATATCAAAATGAATATTAGTTAAATTATAAGATATAACCTTACATAATCGTAAGATAAAAGTTAAAATATACAAACATAATTTTGTGTTTTATTGTATGCTGAATCATCGTAAAATTTTATACTTTACAATCGCGCAAGATAGATTATCATCTAACGTTATTTTACGGCGATATACCTGTACAATTCTCGAGAACCCAAGACCCCGACCCAGCCTAGTCGATTCAGCCTCAAGCAAGGTATTCGTTTCAATAATAAAATATTTCAAAAACGCTTTGTTCATCCATTATCTATACTGATATTATAAATGTGTAAGTAACTTTGTCTGCCTGTCTGTTTGTCGCTCTTTAACGACCAAACCAATCATACCAAACCTCATCGAATTCGGTGCAACGGCTTGGTAGTGAAAGAGCATCAGACAGACAGAGTTACTTTCACATTTATAATATTAATTATAGATTGAATTCGAAGTTTTCCTTACAAATTACGTAGAGGGTAAAATAATAAAGTTAACAACCTGCAAATGTCTAGACTAGTAGTTTATAAACTATTCATTGATTTTCGTGAAGGTTGTAAATATAATCTATAAATAATATAATAAATATATTTGTGTATTTTTGTTTTCAAGGCAAGAATCTTAAGAATGTGTCTTATTGTTATAAAAATAGAAATTACTTTTCCATGACATAATCGCTATACGACGACGTCCGTGGTCGAGTAGTGTGTACACCGGTTTTCATGGGTATACTACGAGGTCCCGGGTTCGATTCCCGGCCCACTTAATGTAGAAAAAGTTCATTACTTTTCTATGTTGTGTTGGGCCCGAGTGCTGGTGGTACCGTCGTTACTTCTGATTTTCCAAAACACAAGTGGTTTTTCTACTGACATTGGGATCAGAGTAATGTAAGTGATGTTGTCCAATATTTGTAATATTTATAATGAAATAAGAAATAATAGAAATGCTATTTTTGTAATGCATTTAGCACGTGCTGTGCTTTAATGGAATGGAAATCTTCTTTTCTGTTATCAATATTGTATCGAATGCGAGATTCGAAGTAACGGACGACATGAAACGAGAAAACTTTACCCAAAGGGAATAAATTTACTTTTTTCATACTAAATATTATGTAAACTAGGTGAGATGAATATTAAAAAAAAACTATATATAGATCTTCTATAAATAGAACATTACATAGAGAGCGAATCATTATTTTTTTTATATTTATGTTCTGAAATTAATAAGAGCTACATTTTTTAAAATACTATTAATAATCTATTTAAACGAATAAATTGGAACTTAGTTGTAATATTTCATCCATATATTATTTTCAGGTCAGGTCGATTTTGAAAGCCAAAGCCTGCAAAAATGACACTAGAGCTAAAGCCTCTACATTTGAGGAAAAGGTAAGCACACTGCTCCAATCCGGATTAGTGGATACTCAAGTGACACACTGTAATCCAACACATGCACATGACAATATATACACATGAAAATTCATTGATACATTTCACGAATTGTATTGAATTCATTTCTAGAATTTCGAGTTTTTGAATAATTCAAATCAAATAATACTTTATTTAAGTCTTTTACAAGCACTTTTGAATAGTTATTTAACATTTTTTTTATATTAAATGAATCTACCACCCTTTCGGAAAGTAGGGTCTATCGAGAAGAAACTCTACAGAGTTTCTTGCCGGTTCTTCTCGATTACTCTTTACTTACTACTTCACTCTTTTTCTTCACCATTTAAAAAAAACACTCATGTTAGTTAATTACAATTATAAATGCATATATTTTTGTTCTTTACCAATGTATTTTTTGCAAATGATTTAAGTTTATCAAACGGCAAAGTTAAAAATGTCTGTGGATCTGACCATTGCACTCCAATTTAAAATCGTTTAATACGCTCTTACGAGTTGCGTATTGTTAGTCAACGGTTGACAAGTAATAAATTATAACGTCTCGGCTTATCTTTCGAATGATCAACGATACGTGTCCCCTTGTATTTAATATATTTCTTTCAATCAGACAATGTATTGAAATAGGTCGCAGCTGACCACAATCACTTACTGTCGCCACTATCATCGGTATATTAGTCAACGATCTATTTAATTGTGATATGTGTCAAGCGACCTTGACTCCCACTGTCAATTAATCCCACGCGAGTGCGGTGTTTTGACATTATTATATTGAGTGAGACAAAATTAAAAAAAATCAAAAGAACACAATGATTTGGGCTATAAAAGCTCTACTGAGCCATGAGCGAACCAAGTACGGGGTACTGATGTGTTATATGCACACAATCCTCTCCGATTCGAACTAAAGACGGTATTGAAGGCGATTTTAGAGAATAAAAATCCACATAACCCGAATTTTGCCTCAGAGGCTAGGGTACATTTCTGAAAATTTCTCTTTTAATGCATGTAAAATACCTGAATTAATTTCACTCGATTAAAACGCTACTACTTCAATTAAAATTGTTTTTTTGTACACCACAGAAAATTGTCCAAGTATTACGTTTATATTCTACATATATTTTTATATTATACATTCTTTGCAGGTATAAAACAGACACTGATGTAATAACAAATTCACTTGTGCTACAAATATGAGTAATAGAGTTGACATAGGTTTGATTTTTATCACAGCTAAACGTCAGTATTTAGCATTAATTTCAATTTTATACCTCTACACATTCCTTTGAAAAATAAAGAGTCAAAGAAATAGACAGAGAGTCGGACGGCAACAAGTGATATCTATAAAATGAGATTATCTTTATTGGATATTAAAGTATTTATATATATTTTACGTGTTATTCAAATAGTTGTGTCTAAAATCAAAACTATTGTTTGTCGTATAACCTTTTTATTGAAATATAAGAACAGCTGCGAATTAAAAAAAAAAACCCATTCTCTCGTAGCCTCGTAGCTAATGACCGAGCTAATCTGTGTCACTGGCATCTTATTGGCGTTTTAGTGATAAGATGAAGCTCAATAAATATACATTGTAAGAATCATCGAAATTCTTTGTCCGTCGTCTAAGGAATGGCTGCCAGCGGGTTGAAAACCGACTCTTCCTGCCTTGAAACTGCTTCATATTTAGTTACTTATGAAACTACAATGTTTTTTGTCAAAACGTTAGCTGAGTCTTTGTCATCTGAAGACGTAAACTTTAATACATTTCTGATCTATAATTCCAGTCATAAAACATTTCAATTATAATTAAATTTATCAACATAATATTCTCGGTAAGAATAACATGATTAGACCGGCAAATCTAGATTAATTTCGTAATCACTTAATCACATTTGATTGCTTGTAATTGCAAGTTTTTTCTTATTTAAAAATAAAAAGTTTATTTTCTTATGATAAGTACATAATTCAAAACCGTTTTAAATAACGCAATAAGGTTCTCCAGGTGTAATAAACATCATTCGTTGTAATTAAAACGAATAAAAATTACAATTAATTCATTTTTGCCTTCGTCACGCTGCTGCTTATGATTTAGACTTTGAAATTAAAAACGTGCACGTTAAAACATCAGAAAGTTTAAGATTACTCAAGCGGCCGCAAATAGAACGCTTTGTGGAGACGTGTTTTAATTATAAAGTGACTCGCTGCTTTGTTTGAGACTTGAGAGATTTTTAATTAGAGGATTCTGTTGCGTAAAAATCATACCGAGATGACGGCTTGCGTGACAAGTCTCGTTGGGAACACCATGAAAATTAATTTATATACTTTGATAAGAACCATTTTAGTTAAAATTACAATAGAGGGACGGGTTGTTTGCCTTTTAAGGTTTCTCTTCCGTTACGAACCTCATTATAAATGTGGTGACATTATTTTCGCGAGGGTTTGGTTTTGTTAATCATATTTTAGTAAATTATTCTATTAAATTTTTATAATACTAATAGTTGCCCGCTTCAGTCGTTTTATAAGATGTTTTATTGTCATGTGTCAGGCAAAAAAGTAGCTTATTCGTAGTAATGCATACAAATGCAGTAATGTATATGCGTAGTAATTTCTTGTTGTTCAAGTTTGCTTCATACCAAATTACATCAAATTCGTTTTAGTGGTTTGGTTGTGAAAGAGCGACGACACAGACAGATGGAGTTGCTTTCACATTTATAATATTATTACAGATAGTAAGTTCATATAAAAAAATCTTACCGTATATAAATATATCCGTACTGTGTAGAAGAAAGTAATAATGTCCAATTATCCGAAAGTACCTGAAAAAAAAAACAAAAGAAAATAAATATAAGATGATATCTTTAATTGTACAACATGTGGAATAGAAATGAAGTTAACGAGTGTACCGTAGCTGGGGCTACGACGTCCCCTACGGTGTAGTCTAAGAAGTTTTTATATGCGTATATATGAAACCTACCTGTCTCTGTTCTAAGCGACATTTTATTAGTCGTAAATGCATTTTAACAAACTCATTTCCCCGCCATGATTTGAGTTTGAATACATTTGTCGTTTTGCTACAAAGTTTGAACACTTAAATTAGTGTATATATCATATCAACCTTTATATCTAATATACAAGCAATTTTATTATTAACTAGCGACCCATCATCTCGCACGGCTGGACATATGTTTTTCTTTTTAATATATTTTGTCATTTTTACTTTCTCCGACATGTTTAACAATTTTCTTTCTATTTCAACTTATCTGCACAAAAACATAATATTTTTTATAACTAAACCTTCCTTATGAATCCCTCTTCTATTAGTGAAAACCTGTTCCGTGGTTTTGGAGTTTATCGCGAACATATAGTCAGACGCGGTCAGAGGACTTTGTTTTATTATATGTAGTGATGCGTTTATTGTGTGTTTGTAGTACAGCTGTAGTAACAGCGCCAATGAATTTCACGCGGGGTAAGATTATATAATACAGCAGCCCTAAATTTTAGCGAGCTACTTACTACATACATTACTCTGATTCCAATGTTAGTAGCTAGTGGCACTTGAGTTATGGAAAATCAGAAGTAACGCCCAGACGCAAGATAATCTAGAAAACTAATGAACTTTTTCTTGTGGAGTGGAAACCATGAAAACCGGTGTACACAGTGTGGATTAAACAGACAATTATTTTATTTTTCTGCAAACAACTGAGGTCCTAATCGCATAAAATTTGAATTGATTATTGCATTGATACAGACCTGAAATTTCAACTGTCTTTTTTTCAATTTATTGAATTTCAATATTTCAATATATTTCTTCATTAAGTAAAAGATCAAGTTTTACAAAAACTCTTTATAAAAACAGACGAACCCGTCATTTCAGATGTAAAGTAACCCTATACGTGAAATTGTTTTTTGTCGATTCGTTATCGAATGGATTTCGTTAAAAAGGTTTTAAAACAAAGCGTTACACGTTTTTATTTTTTATTTTTAGGCTTTCATTGTAGGCCTACAGGCCTGAGTGGCATACAATAAAAAAATAGGCGAATGTTAGCGATAAAATCACTTTACCCGAGTTATATTACAGATATATTTTTAAGATAAAAAATGTATTTTGATCTATTAGGATAATCTGGTGAAATAAGCTCCGAACCTTGTCCTCGAGAAGAGTGGATGAATGGAGCCCATTGAATAGAAGCTGGATATTAACATGACACAACATGATGATGGTAAGTGGTCACTTTCACTGTAAGTATTCGGAAAACATATCTGTGAAGATATGTGTCCGAGAAAGAAAACCAGCTCAAAAAATACTAAAATTCTTTCCACGATAATATATAAAAGCAAATAGCCAAAAACAACAATTACTAGCAATTTGACATGTAAAGAACTATAAAAAACGTTAAATTAAATCGATAAAAATAAT
This sequence comes from Vanessa cardui, assembly GCF_905220365.1. Classification (NCBI taxonomy): domain Eukaryota; kingdom Metazoa; phylum Arthropoda; class Insecta; order Lepidoptera; family Nymphalidae; genus Vanessa; species Vanessa cardui. Next base: position 2,835,361 of record NC_061129.1, read on the forward strand.
CTCATCGCTTCAAAATATCTCGACCCCGAAAAAAAAAAACACTAATAACGTTATCTAATTACACACGCCTCTAGAACAATAGACATTGATTGGCTGACAGAGGAACGTGACGCCCATTACTGAAGCGTCAACCCACCCACCAACCTTTGCCAGATTGGTGATGGCAAACGTCCAACCATTTGGGACCAAGATTGAGTTATTGTAAACGAAATCAGAAACATGTGTAAATGGGACAATGGGATGTCTGCGTGCAAAACAATAGTGGCACGTGACAATTGGATATGTTGGGCTATTGGCTTATAAAGTGCTGCCATTAATCGTCTTGAGTTAATTTGATTTTAATTTATTGAATCTATTTTTGTTTAGTGAATATCCGTGGTCGTTGAAATTGGAAGACTCAATTCGAAACAAAAATAGATTACAATTTTCGTCATTATTACCAAATATATCAACTTGCCGTAAATGTCCTACTTCGTGAAAAATGCCTCTTGATAGATATTTGAATAAGGAACCGTTGCTTTTTCGAGAAAAGAATGCTTTTTCACAATCTTTACATTTCTGAGATACAGATTTTTATTTATCTAGCTGAAGTATGATGTATTGTTTACTAAAAGACTAGGCTTATTCATGAAATGTAAAACTTTTAAAATGCAAAGGAAATATAATAAAAAAAAAAACAAAAAGCCTTGAAAGTATGGAATAATACTCACAAAAAATCCGATAATTCTTGTTCAAATTAATTCCGCAAAACTTAATCAAAATCTATGCATTATATTTAGCAGGTTTTCAGCTGATGATTTTTTAATAAAAAGTATCTGATATCAATAAAAAAAGATCACTAATATAATAAATAACTAAAACAGAATCACTCGTTATTTCAATATTTTCAGTTATTCCAACACATAACGATACAATGATACTATTCTAGAGAATAGCTGAGATACAACAAATATTCCGACATGAAAATTCAAAGCACATTCTTATACAGAAAACAAGCACCCGGGCACATTCCATTCAAAACCATTTATCGTGTATTATTTTATCATTCAAAACCTAAATGAAATATCTTGTACATATGTTTTAGAGAAGGTTCTTAAAAGGGTCGATTTTTAATTACGAGTATGTAACATTTATGTTGTGTATATCACTGATTCGATATCAATAAATATTTCTAAAGCTTTGTAACATTATTCCTATAAAATTGATTTTTGATTTATTTTATTTTCTAGCAATAATATTACGCAGTCCTTCCAAAATATTAAATTAAATGTATATCAAGATTCAGCTGATTTTCTCTGAGAAATTTCACGTCTTTCGATTTATAAAAAAAAATGTTCCATAAAAGATCATCAATAAATATTATAAATATAAATCCCCCGGCCGCGTCTGTCTGTCGGTGTGTTCGCGAACTCCAAAACTACTGGACTGATATTCATACGGCTTTCACAAATAGAGTCATAAGGAGTGTTTAAGTATATAATTTATTATGGTTTTTGCGTGAATAAGTTGAAATAGAACGACATTTATCAAACATATCGGAAAACAGCAACAAATAATTTGTAAATAAAAAGTAAATCTATTAAAAAAAAAAACTAAGATCCGTGTAAAGCCGGGACGGGTCGCTAGTTCAGCTATAAAATTAATACATCGAAATGCAACTGATTCATATTCAAACATAACATTCCTTAATACCTGTTAACATTATATAGAATTGAATGAACACGTTTAAGAACTACAGCATCTGTCATCGCTTCCCCATCGGATACATTCCGTGTTCAACATCTTAGACATTTATTCAGGTAAGATTCCCTCGACGTACTAAGTATTTCGGAGACGCCGCTGGCTTTAGTCCAGCTGTTCACCTGTTGCGGAGACATTATCACTCCTTAACTGATGACAGAGACATGCTATGTATTAGGAAATACTCGTATCGAAACGCGCAATTTTTATTGATTAACCTATAATAATTAGAAATTTCAAATTGAACTATTTCCATAATATGTTATCTTTTTATTAACATGTATATTATTTTTAATAATATAATTATAAAAAACATATATAATTATGAATTGAAATATTGAACAACATCACATACATTAACCTGATCCCAATGTAAGTATAGCTATAGCACTTGCGTTATGGAAAATCAGAAGTAACGACGGTACTACAAACACCCAAACCCATAAAAACATAGAAAACTAATGAACTTTTTCTATATCGACCCGCCCGGGAATCGAACGAGGGACCTCGGAGTAGTTTACCCATGAGAACCTGTGTATACAGTACTCGACCACGGAGGTCGTCATATATATTTGAAGGCTATACTTTAATATCACCTTCGTATAGCTAGTAATTCGCACGATAGTAATCCAAGTAAATATAAATATCACGTCGATGACATTACAATCCGTTAACGGGATGTACATTCTTGGGCTATTGAGGTTTAACGGCTATAACTACCAGGAATGAAGCTTAATAGTTTCACATAAGTGAATACCACGAGGCTTGCAATATTATTTACCTTGTGACCTATTGTTACTGACCTACATAACGAAGTAAATGGTTCAAAACGCAAAGTAGCGCAAAACTCTAAAATCGATCTAGAAGTGTGGCGAGTAAAAGTGGTTTCGTAATATTTGCTGTCAACGTTTAAAACGTTGATTGACTTACTCATTTAACGGCATTACGCGAACTAACTGTGACCTATTACTGGTCGTACTCTCGGTAAAATGGATGTAGACTATCCTATACGTGGTAAGAAAATGCATGTCATTAACGTGATTTAATGTCACTTATAGTGTAGTATATTGCTGATGAATAGTAAATTTTTTATCTGATTGTTTTTTGAGATTATTGTGTTCAAATATAATTTTTTTAAATCTATAGAATACTTTTTTTACAAGCAAATGGGTAGTATTCAACACTCGGTAGACAATGGCATTGTAATTAATAACTTAACTGAAAATCTTAACAACGCTTGAGAGCAATTAATGTTATATTCATATTAGAGATAGAGATAGAGATAAAGAGAAGAAAGATCGCCCGGCGGAGTCATAACGTTTTTATTTACTTGACTATATCAGCCAGTTCACTACAATGAGGCGCGTAAAAGAACTTCCTTCTAAAAACAGATATGTGACCACATAAATCCTTTCTAGCTATGTACGAAGTTGACATGAAAACACTTTATTCCATTATGTTGTTACTTCTGACAGAGATATGAGTCCGGCGATATTGTCTGACTGTTTCCAAAATTCGTACACGTATCACATACATCTAGGAAAGCCGAAACATTTCGGGACATGATAACTTAGGATACAGAGATTTCTCTGTAAAGAATTTTGATGAATGTTAGAGGTCTGCTAAATATGACGAAGACCAATGGGTTCGAACATGTATAGTTCAGGCAAACACAATTGTGATAAATGTTCATGTGTCGGATCTAATTCTGACACATGTGTGTAGACACATAATGGTACAGCGTCTTGGAGAATACTTTGAAACCATGTCCTAAAAATATCATTTCATCATCATCATCATCATATCAGCCAAAGGACGTCGACTGCTGGAAATAGGTCTCCCCCTAAAGATTGCTACAACGCCCGGAAAATTCTCCGCGTGGTGCCGACTACCAATAGCACCATCCCGAGGGTGTCGTAAAAGGCAACTAAGGGAATTTATACCAGAGGATGGGCAGCAGCATCCATCTGAGTACTGCAACATCTTACAGCGATCACCAACCCGAAAGCCAAGAGTGATGATTATGGCAAAACCCCCCCAATGGTTGTTGCACCAAAATATCAGTTAGCAGTCGGAAATTCATATTATTCTAATACTTTTTGGATTCATATTTGAAGGCGAATAACCTGAAGTTTAGCATGACTAAGTGTTAGCGTTAATTGACTTCCGTCACCTTCTTTATGAACTAATTTAGCTCAACTACCGGTCATTAATAATAGCAATGATTATAAAGGCTTTAATCAAGTTACGAGTAAATCCCAATCATGCGAAAATATATACCAATCAAATATATCTTAGGGGCAATAAATGCAAGATTTCAAAACGACACTCTTGTACTCTACAGTTTAATTAATATTTTTTCCATTTAAAGAACATTTCTCAGCGCTTTCAATAATTAAATGTCAAGATTTATTGAATTTGTAAATTAAATAACATTACAAATGAATTATTATGTTCAAAGAGAGCGTGCACTTAAATTCATAAAGTCGAAAGGCGAATAGAAACATTTTAACTTCAGTACATAACGTAATCCCGTGCTGAGCGAGAATATAAAAACAACAATAACAGTCAATCTGATTCAGTTCAGGAATAGTAAAGAAAGTTTGAAACATTTTTTGAAAACAACAATGTTTTGGTCAGTTCGACAACTCTGTATTCTGTATCCGATGGTTTGTATTTATTAAATAAAAATAGTTATAAACCCGAAATGGCCCAGTGGCTACAACAGTTGCATATTAAACTATGATTACGGGTTCAAAACCACTGAATTTTTATGTACTTAATTTAAAAGAAAACATCGTGAGAAAACCTGAATATGTTTAATTTCAATGAAATTCGGCCACATGTGAATTCCATCAACCCGCATTGGAGCAGCTTGGTGGAATATGCTCCATATCTTCTCCTCAAATGGAGAAGAAACCTTAGCCCAGCAATGGGAAATTTACAGCTGTTAATGTTAGGTATACAGACTGGCAAAGAGGTCTTATTATTGTTAGTGGTCAACACTGTTTATTGGTAGTGTAATAAATATGCACCATCAGGTGATCCAATTAGGCGTCCACCTATTTCACAAAAAATAAAGTAAAAACAGTAAAACCTTATGATCGTATCGATCTGAACTTTGGTCTATCGACTCGAAACATGAGCAAATCATATAACGAAGTGCTCGCCAGCTTCCTGGCCAATACGGGTAAAAAAAAACCTAATGTTCGGTTAGATTACACGGGCTGGCCGTCCGGTCGAGCCATAACGTGAAATAGCTGTATCGGTTAGTTAAAAGCGCACCTCCCATACATATTCCATGTAGCAGCGCTCATATTAAACAACCGTACGATTTTTACTCCAACCTCAAGCCAGACTCATCCAGTTATTGAATATTATTCGTAATATTTGTAATTATTCGCAATCCTTTTGCTGATAAGAGTTTAGGTTTGAGGTAAATTAGTGGATAAAAAAAAGTAAAGTTACAGCTAGTAAATTAAGGCCTTCTCTCCCATTAAGGAGAGGTAGGAACATATTCCGCCACGCTGTTCCAATGCGGGTCGCTGGAATGTACGTGTGGCAGAATTTCGATGAAATTAGACACATGCAGGTTTCCTCACGATGTTTTCCTTGACCGCCGAGCACGAGATGAATACAAACACAAATTCAGCACACATATGTATATAGTGGTGCTTGCCTGAATTTGAACCCGAAATCATCGATTAAGATGCACGCGTTCTAACCACTGGTTCATCTCGGCTCTCATTATCTATATCACCATTCAGTGGATAGGCAATGTGATTCTTATGAAAAAGTGGCGAGTTTAATTTATACTAATATTATAAATGTGAAAGTAACTCTGTCGTTCTTTCACGATCAAACCAATGAACTGAATTTGATGAAATTTGGTGTGAAGCAAACTGAATTGCAAGGAAGGACATAGGTACTTTTTTGCCATACCTGACACATAATCACCCACCCCACCAAAACGCGAATGAAGCGCTATAAGAAGAAGTCAGTTGACGTTTCTAATTTGCAATTATTTTATTTAAGGGCTCGGTGAAAATTATCCGAAGTGTAATAAGAATTTACAGTAACCCTTTGAAATTACCTTCGCAGAGGAAGAACGCAGAGGAATTTGCCCTTTAACAAAGGAATATACCTGTATTGGGAAAGTTATGGGTTCTTAAAGCATACTGATTAATATTTATATTCAAATTAAGACATAATTATTTGAATTTATTTTATTATTTATAATATCTAAGAAATTTAATTCAACGATCAAGTTTTACATAGGACTGTTTATTGACGGTTCAAACTTCCGCCATTACAATTTTAATAGCTACACTATATTTTGCTTTAAAAACAATTAACGCGCTTCGACTACACTCTCGCTGTGTAAAGTTAAGTTTATACATGATTGAAGATTATTTTTAGCAGGTGTTAAACACATTTTTTATCATTACTATTTTGCCGACATGTTTAACACACAATTTCAACTTGTTAACACAAAATCTTTAATAAATTATATAACTAAACCTTTCTTATGAATTCTTCTGACTATTAATGAAAACCAAATGAAAATCCAAGTTCTATAGTTTAAGACTTTATGGTGAACATACAGACAGACTCAGGCCTGGGGGACTGTGTTTTACAATATGTAGTGATTAAAAGAACATAAGGGAACGGACGGCTTCAGCAGTTCTCCAATAAAATTTATCGGTAGAACTGATACACATGTATATAATTCTTCAAATATTTGTATGAATTTAGATAACTAAAGAAATATGAAAAAAGTTTTATAGACACAAGAGTTTGCGTCATTATGCGTAATTTGTGTATTCAATCTCAAAGAGTCAATATTTGGGGCTCGGAAGATCGCGTCGGCGTGACGTCACATCTTGAACGGTTAACATTGTTTATTTTAATAAAAAAATATATAATTTAAGTTGTTTTTTCGGTTAATTATTTAAATCAAATAATTTAGAGTACCTAATATATAAAATGTATTAAACGACATTTCGTGATTTTATCACATGTCAGTATAGACCTAACTGTTGAATTGTTTTATTAAATTCATAATTCATAATTCATAATAATTCATAATTCATTTATTTATTTGCAAGAATATGGTACACAATACAGGTGTTCATTAATATAAATTCTCATATTCTACCGATTTATCGGTGTGCAAAATATTAAACATGCAATAAATAATAATTTATATAACATTAACAAAAGCAAGACTACCATAAATTCAATCACATTAAAATAAAATAATAAAATAAAATTAAGGAATAAATAATTTAGATTACAAAAAATAAGGATTACATAATAATACAATTAGTTTCAATATTTTCATCAATTTTTGTCACATAAATATTCATTAACGTTATAGTACAATTTATTTAAAAGCAAATCAAATACCTTTTTTTTAAACATAGTAAATGGTAAATCCTTTAAGTGGTCGGAAATATTGTTATATATGCGTATCGCCATACAGTATACATTTTTTTTATATAAAACTAACTTTTGTACAGGAGCATAGAGCTTATGTTTATGTCTAGAATTTGTACCCAATACATCACCATTTGTCTTAAATAAATGTCGATGTTTTTGGACAAACACACTTACTTCGTATATATACAGACAAGGAAAAGGAAGAATTCTTAATGATTTATAGAGCGGTTTGCAACTGTCTAAACATCCTACACCACATAGCGATCTTAAACATTTTTTTTTAACTTTAAAAACTCTATCTGAATCTACGGAATTTCCCCATATTATAACTCCATATCGAAGATTGGAAGATACATATCCGTGATATGCTAACATTGCGGCTTCTTTAGTGGCTACTTTTTTGAGACGTTTTAAAACGTATACAAATTTCTCAATTTTATCACATGTTGCATTCACATGTTCTTTCCAATTACAGTATTTGTCTACATGGACCCCTAAAAATAATGTTGACACATATTTGCCTAAGCGGTCGTTACCACCCTAAAATAAATCAAATCAAATCAAAACAAAAAACATACTTTTTTCAAGTAGGCTTTTAAAAGAACTTTTGAATCATTACTTAGTTACAACTATATGAAGTGAAACTATTACCGATTCGGAAGTAGTAGTCGTAAAAACCGAGAGAAACCAGCAAGAAACTCAGTAGTTACTATTTATCAACATTTAAAAATACAGTCATGATCGTTAAATATTTTTGTGACATATCCTGCCTGGAAGTCAGCAAGTACTAATTCCATACATATCTCGTATTAAATATGCCACGTATGCCATCTTTACCAAAGTATTTTTTTACAAACGATTTGAATTTATAATACGGCTAAATTAAAAAGGTATTAAAACTACAGAATATTATAACATAAATTAAGCATCTTTAAAGAGCAACATTGTATGTGAAAATTATTAAAACTGCAGCCAACAAATATTCTTACTCTGTACGGACTGTTAATATGTAAACTATTTTGTTTTCATTATTCTGAGCTTCAGAAAAAACGACCACCGCGAGCTGCGTGAAATTGGTGACGGCTGACGTTCATTCCAATTAGCAACATACTCATATAACAACAACAACAACAGCCTGTAAATTCCCACTGCTGGGCTAAAGGCCTCCTCTCCCTTTGAGGAGAAGGTTTTGGAACATATTCCACCACGCTGTTCCAATGCGGGTTGGTGGAATACACATGTGGCAGAATTTCTATGAAATTTGTCACATGCAGGTTTCCTCACGATGTTTTCCTTCACCGGTGAGTACGAGATGAATTATAAAGACAAATTAAGCACATGAATCAGCGGTGCTTGCCTGGGTTTGAACCCGCAATCATCGGTTAAGATGCACGCGTTCTAACCACTGGGCCATCTCGGCTCTTACATACTCATATATGTAACTTTTTATCAATATTACTATAATTGTTTCATATATATTTTTGATGTAATTTTAAACCTTTAGATATTTCTAAAAGTATAAATGTTTCTTCACTATATTGTCAATGTAATTTATACAAAAACTTTTTAGTCGAATCACTCTATTAAAATAAAAAAATCCGTAATTTTAAAGATCTAAACATACATTTTGAGAGACAGCAGTAAGCTACTTGCTTAAACTATGTAATGATTATTTTCTTAATGGTTGGTACACTAATAATATATTCTATCGCTGAGAAGTAATACTAACGTTTCACAATTAAGTTTGAGTGAGCCAGTATAACAGGCACGTATAACATGGGCTTAATAAAAAAAAACACTGCGTTTTGAAATCAATTGCGTTTGAAAATAGAATAAAATAGAGTGAATAAAGTAACCTTCTGTCGATAACCCACAACAAACTTTGGCCCTTTTCGCCCTTTGAGATCTGGATCTTTATATGTTCGTTAGAATTCAATGGGCTAACATTTACCTAAACCGTTGAAATGACTAATAAAGACAAAATATATGAATAAAAAAGAGTAAAAACTAAGTTTCTTGCAGGTTCTTCTCGGTATAATATACATTCCGAACAAAAGTGTTAACCTACTTGGTTAAAGATATTTTGATTTAAGTTAAATATGGCCTGAAATCACTTTTATGTCTACGAAACAATTAACATGATTTTTTTCACATTAGGTTCAGTACATCTCGACGGTTGAACCATTTCAATTTCATTGATATTCGACATTATTAAAGTTTCATTGAAAGAAGTTTCAGATTTTGCAGTCAATTTTAATTTTAATGTTTTTTTATTTTTTATTTTGATATAATGACCATAAGGCATTTAATGCTTCAGCGATATAATTATGGATACTGTACTTAATGTTATTTTATTTCTTTAACGCGTGTTTTGTCAAAGCTTAGAATTTCATCGTTGTTTAAAATAGATGATTCCGCTCGCTGAATTGTATCGAATGAAATGAGTTTCCATTCACTCTATATTGCATCGTTACAGCGCCATCTGTTGTTGGTATCAGTCTGATTTAATGCTTCAGTTTTATATGCATAAGGTCGTATATGTTTGATAGGATATTACTGTCTGGTAGGTTCAGTGGCTGTTTTGAACGTATGACGTTTAGAGCTAATTGTGTCACACCCAAAATCTAACTAAATAAATAAATATTGGACCACATCACATACATTACTCTAATCCCAGTATAGGTAGCTAAAGCACTTATGTTATGAAAAACCAGAAGTAACGACGATACCACAAACACCCAGACCCACGACAACATAGAAAACTAATAAACCTTCTACATCGACTCGGCCGGGAATCAAACCCGGGACCTCAGAGTGGCGTAAGCATGAAACTTGGTGTACACACCACTCGACCGCAGAGGTCGTCAAAACTAGTAGGTAACATTGAATATCTATTTATGTTAAGAAATGCTTCGTAAGTCTTGTACAGTTTTGTAGAGACAGTAGAGTCGTTGTAGCTAAACACAACTGCAAGCACAAGAGAAATAGCCTCTTAGATCCCAAGGTGGTCCATTGGTGATATAAAGAATGGTTAATGTGTCTGACAGTCCATTTAAAACTACATTAATTAAAAAAAAAACAGATTACACTGAGATATCAATGATTTATATAAAGCCATATAGTGTCGAATATAATCAAATTAATTTCAAAATTAACTTGCCGTGACACAGATATTAAAACCTTTACATTGTACGTGCTAGGTCATCTTGTATTTATATTCCCAAACAAATCGTAAATCTAGGTTTTACGCCATGGTCTCGGTATGCAAATTCAGAGCGCGCAGGTAAATTGTGTGCTTTTGGAGAGCTTAGACGAAGCCCCCGAGACTCGTGTAATGAAGTAATATGGTACTGCTATGCAATTCATGCGGCCCTGGTACCTACACCGCATGTTGACATTTGTTTGTTGGACCAATTAAGAGAACCTGTTATCTGATCTAATAAATTTTAATAGATTAAAAAGATGAAGCAATTAAAATTTATGTATTTCAATATCGGAATGCTAACACAAATTACACTTTTAACTTAAAAGCGTTCGAAAAAATTCATATCCATTTTCAAATTCTATCAGAAATATTAAAACCTACGTAGTATTTATTAATTGCTTGAAAATATATTTAGGGCGGATTTTTTTTAGAAAGATATTTAATAAGTTCAATCGCGAAGCCGAAAGCCAATTACAAACGAGATACCGTTTCAGAAAACATCAAAATATTCGACGATAGCATTTTAAATGAGTCTCAATCGATGGAGTTTACAATTTTTTATTCAAGCGAACATACTTCAAAAGCTTTCAAGCGAATGACGTTTCTAATCCTTTCGTCTTAAGACAAAACATCCCTTTGACGGTGAAATTTTGATATAAATGTATATTGCCGGAGCAAACTTCAAGGTGGAGCATAATCAACTTAATGAGATGGCTTGGGTTGAGGATACTTTCACAATATTACGTCTGTTTTGTCAATAGTCTTGGATTCACAAGAAATGCTTTTAAATTTCGACCATCTCTTTGCGTAATTACAAGACGCTATTTTCTTATGACTCTGTAATTGTTATTTTTGTCTACTTCTAGGTAGGTACCACCCATTCCACAGATTTTCTTCCGCCAAACAGCAGTACTCAGTATTGTTGTGTTTCGTTTAAAAAGTGAGTGGCTCACTCACTCACTCTTACTCACTGTAATGCAAGAATAAGGACATAGCGTCTTAGTTCCCAAAGTTGGTGACGAATTGAATGTAAGGAATGGTTAATATTTCTAACAGCGCCAATATCTGTGGGGGATGTTGACTTACCATCAGGTGACCCATTATATTGCCTATTAAAAAATGATATTTACTTACGTTTTCGTATATTTTGATATGAGGATAACCCTCTTTTTTCACTGCTTATGAAGTCTCTGGTTTATTGTTGTATTTACAATTTTCAATATAAAAATGTAAGCGCTCATCATTTAATTCCTGTGAAAGATCAAGGTAGAACAATAATATTTAATTATCGTTTTAAAATTACAGAGCGATATTCCGATTTTTTTTATCAATACCCTGCATGTGATTTTCAGAACAATAACGTCAAATATCAGTCAACAATGAATTGAATTTCACGGAGTTACGCCTTTATTAAATTCAAAGAACCGTCCTTAAACGCAAATATACTACGAATTAATGATTGATCCGTTCTCGTTGAAGCATTCGTTTCGTAGAATCTGTTTTTATTGTATGTTCGGATTTAAGTACACCAGTGTTATTGCTTACTGTATCTTTTCAATAAGAATGAAAAGACTCGCTGAGATTGTGTCTGTACATAGAAATTTTAATATTCAGGAATTATGTTCAAGTATTATTTGTAACAACAACGTATAAATAATATGTTTTATTTTACTGTGTTAGCCAAACAAAATATATAAAGTATAACTCTTGTTATGCTTGTTGAATTGTTAAAATATGTATTACCTTATTTTACGTAGGTACGTAAAAGAGCTAAAAAGAGCCGAGATGGCCCAGTGGTTAGAACGCGTAGATCTTAACCGATAACGGCGGGTTCAGACTCAGGTAAGCACCACTGAATTTTCATGTACTCTCGAGGTTGGCGAGACGGTGAAGGAAAACATCGTGAGGAAACATAAATGATTCTAATTTCATAGAAATTCTGCCACTTCCACTAACCTGCGTTGTAATAGCGTGCTGGAATATAGAACAAACCTTCTCCTCAAAGGGATAGGAGGCCTTAGTCCAGCAGTGAGAAATTGATAGGCTATTGTTAAGGTAAGTACTTTGAAAGACGAGATGGCCATTATGATGATTGCGGATTCGAGGCCATGCAAGCACCGTTGAATTTTGATGTGCTTAATTTATGTTTTGTCAATGAAATTCTAGCATATATGTATCCATCAAATCCGAATTAGAGCAGATTGTCGGAATAAATTTTAAGCTGGCGTTTTGTGACTGTTACTTATCCATTTCGATGAGAAGTTCCAGAGCATATCCTACTACACTGCTTCAATGCAGGTTTCACGACGATCAGGTTTTCTAACGACTATTTCCGTTGTCACCAAGCACGAGATGTATTATAAACACAAATTAAGCACATGACAACTCATTAGTGCCCCGCGGTTTGAATTCAGACTCATTGATTACATTGTTATTATTAATGAACCTGGAATAATAACAATATAAAAAAATTAAAAAGTCGCTAATTATAATGATAGCGTTATGGATAATAATAAAATAGTACTTCAAACGTAACACTTTTAGAACTGGCCTGTAAAAAAATATATTTTGGATATTTAAAAAAACCACCGCTTCTAGACCGGAAGCAGTTGAAACGGACTCGACGACAGATACTTTCCGGTTCTCACTCATAGTTTAAAATACATCGATGACATCAAATGATCTATTTTAATTATGATTAATGATACAATAACGTATATTATTTTTTAACAAACTTCGTTCTGTATTTTTTTTGTTAAATTATTTATTCAGCATATGAACAAGATATTGCTGTTTGTCATGTGTATATATGTATGGTTTATATATTAGAGACTTGTCCGAAAAGCGTTACATATTCTATAATATTAAATAAATAATAAATATAAGACAACAGCACATACATTACTCTGATCTCAATATAAGTAGCTAAAGCACTTGTGTTATGGAAATCAGAAGTAACACCCGTACCACAAACACCCAGACCCAAGACAACATAGAAAACTAATGATAATCTACATCGACTCAGCCGGGAATCGAACAAAGGACCTCGGAGTGGCGTACCCATGAAAACCGGTGTAAGCACCACTCGACCAGAGGTCGTTTTATGTAAATTAGTTTAGTTTTGGTCCCTCTTTTATTAAAACAGATGCAGTTTGGTATTCTCTCCCTTAAAAAATATGTAAGCTCATCATTATGTTACAATATGCAAATATATTATAATATCTAGATGGTCCTAAACATTCCGGTACTTTTAAAAGTTATAATTTAAATGCTTAATTTTGAGGTTGAATTTATTTACATTAATTTGACACTGATAATTACGTCATTCTGGCTGACACTGGGCACGGCGTTCTAAGAGGAATCAAGTCTGTGCAAGAGATGTGACAACACAACCACAGTCTACATTGTCTAGCTCATGTCAATCAAAGTAAAGACATCATTTCAGCCTGAAGACGTCCACTGCTGAACATAAGCCTCTCCCAATGATTTCCACCTTGACCGGTGAGTAGCGGCCTGCATCCGGCTATACCCCGCGGACTTGACCATTTATTTCTTCAGATATTCATTATCATAATTTTACTTAACACAAAAGTAGGTCATTATATAAATTAATAGCTGTTACCCGTGGCTTTGCTCTCGTATAATATATGAATATATTTGTAAATGAATTTAACATATTACATTGATGTAAGTCTTCTTAATAATTTTTTGCATTTAATAAGTAGCCTATGTCCTTTCTCATCAAATTTCATTTAAATCGGTCCAATAGTTTGGGTGTGAAAGCGAGACAAACAGTTACTTTGATATTTATAATATTATCTTAACTAATGATTGCGGGTTCAAACCCAGGCAAGCACCACTATATATATGAGCTTAATTTGTGTTTATAAATAATCTCGTGCTTCGAGGAAACCTGCATGTGTCTAATCTCATCGAAATTCTGCCATATGTGCATTCCACCAAATCGCATTGGAACAGCGTGGTGTAATATATTCCATATCCTCTTCTTAATGGAAGAGGAGGTTTTAGCCCAGCAGTGGGAAATTTACAGGCTGTTACTTTTATGGTTATTTTAATGTAATAAGTGAGATTATTTAGCAAACTGCACAGACGCGAAATACCTTTAATCAAATTATAAAGTGGAACGTTTCAGACGCTTATTTGTTCTCGAGTTAGCGGAGAATAATATCTGGAAAACGTTGAATCGTAAATATCAATTTAAACAGCGATGGAAAGTATAAAAGGTAATATTTGTCAGCAGTTAAGTTGTTACTGATGAGGAAACGTACAGATAGATATATCTATCTCTTTCATAATGAGTTTACTCTGAATCCGTGTAACTGGCTTTTAATTTGATCTTATGATCAATGAATCGTTATTTTATGTTCTAGCAATTTGATAATTGTGTTAAAAAATAGATAGGTTAGGTTAGCTTTGTGCCAACATTATAAGTTACACTTAAAACAGAAGTTAGAGTTTTGGAATCAAGATCTTAAGCGTTACGTAATATGTTTACTTATTTTACAGTTATTGAATTATTATCATTGTTACTTTTTTGTGTCTGTGCAATACAAAATTTATTACAAAAGAAACTTCTTTCTAAATCTCATATAAATAATAAAACTTTTATATCATTTTGTTTAATTTACTATTTTCTTAAAATAATAAATTAAATTCAAATAAAATAATCATAAATACCTCTTAACATTTAAGCGTTTATTCAGGGAAAATTGAACAAATTCATCAGTTTTCCAGTCTTAATGATCGAACAGTACTAGCAAATGGGCTTCAAATATGTAATAAATATAAAATTCCGCAGACATTTTTAACTTTTCCTTTCGTAAATCATTTGTAAAAAATGCATATTATTCGATACAAAATTTTATAGATGATAAAAAAGCATGGGGTTTATACCTGTTGACTTCCAGGCAGGTTATACTACATACATATACATATAATTGTATTTAACCAACATGACTGTATTTTTTAAATGTTGAAAAAGAGTAACTACTGAGTTTCTTGCCGGTTCTTCTCGGTAGAATCTACTTTCCGAACCGGTGGTAGCTTATTTAATTGTTAAATCTTACTTGAATTAAGTTTATTTTGATTTGATTTGAAATAAAATATTCCAACAAACCTAAAACCGATATATAACTGGCACTAATGCCAATCAGACTGATAGATAAACTCAGACTTTGTTCATGGAACAAACAGCGGAATTTTCTGATTTGGATATGGAAAAATCCTTTTAGTTGCATCGGAGTGTTTGTTGACGGACGCTGTACTAACGTGTACTCTCATATTTCCATATACTCTTTGGTAGTCTGCCTGCCTTTTTAAATCGAGTAAATGCGAAGTACGATACGTATTGGATAACCTTTTATTTAGTTGAAATGAAACTGATTAAATTATCTTAAAAACTACATAGATAGATAACGCCTAAATTCAGATGAAAATAATTTTATATAACAACCAGAAATCCTGACTTCGCGTGGTAATATTAATTAATAAAGAAAATTAGATGATACAAATATAATTAATAGTTTGTAGTACTCAAAAATAAAGTAGTTTATTACTACTGAACAAATATACAAATTTGCTTCATTAGTTTCTGATGTAGCCCACTACATATCAATTTTAGGAGCCGAGGTAACCAATTAGTTGGAACGCGTGCATCTTATCCAACGATTGCGGGTTCTAACTAAGGCAAGAGCACTGAATTTTCATGTGCTTAACTTGTGTTTATAATTCATCTCGTGCTCAATGGCGACGGAAAACTTTGTGAATATGTGAACTTTAGAAACCAGCATGCGTCTTATTTCAACGAAATCCTGTCACGTGTGTAATATGATCAAACCTTCTCAGACGATGGGATGACGTAGCCCAGCAGTGGGAAATTTACATGCTGTAGATAAAATTGCCTTCTTTCTAATATTAATAAAGATACATTTTAATAAGCTCTCGAGTATTAAACGCATCAGTATATCTATTATACTATTTGTAGAATGAATAAATTGTTGATAAGTAATTAAAATTTACCTCTCTATAGAGAATATCAAACAGTTGAAAAGAGAAAGAAGATATCTTGCAAGAGAGGTCATTGAACCAGAATTCGCCCCGTAATTTTTTCAATTCATTAAAATAAATCAATAATTACGTAAATTGTATATACATATAAAACTTTTAACTAGTCTTGAAGATGGTTATTTGTTGTGTGGCGACGAGTTAACTAACACGAATGCGAGAACCATAAAATATTAGATAGAAGCGACGTCCGTCTCTCTGACAAGATAGGAAGTTACTTCCTAGCACTCAGATATTAAGAGCCCGTTGACATTCCACTTTATTACAACACCAGACGACAAGTAAAATCTTTATATACGATTATTATAAGAGACTTATAGAAAATGTTCTTAATTATTTAATTACTCGGACACAATAAACTTAAAAATTATTAAACGATGAAAAATTATTAAAGTATTTATATAGTTTTCACTACACTTATAAATGTATAAATATTTAGGTAATTAAGGTTTTAGCATATGACAATGACTGACAATGAACGATGACAATACTCTTGGTGGTAGGGTGATGTACAAGCTTGTCTGGGTAGGCACTAATCAGTGTAAGCCAGTGTAACTAAAGACATACTGGATATAACTTCTAAGGCCCCATAGTTTTTTTTTATTTTTTTTTTATTTATTTATTTGGGAAACAAACAATTATAATTACACTTAATAGTAAAACAAATATAAGAAAAACGTAAATCAATCAAGTTTCCACTTAAAATTAAAACAAAGAAATGACATATTATATTAAAAATAAAAACAAAAACAGAAAGCACAGAATGCAAGTGAAACTGTTATAATTTAACTATATGACGTAAACTAAATTTAAATTCGCTAATTTTTGAGTTAAATATATCTAATTCGAGCCTTGGCGATGCAAGGAATGATTAACATTTCTTACAGAATTAATATCTAAGAGCGGATGAATATGTCGGAAAAAATTCATACCACCTGGAAGCTTTGGCATAAAGTAAAAAAAATCTTATGCCCCATAGTTGGTGGCGCATTGGCACCAAACTTGGAGCATTGGCGTTGTAAATAATGACAAATATTTCTTACAGTATTATCTTACAGCCTAAGAGCGGTAGAACAAGTCGGAAAAATCCATGCCGACTAGAAGCTTTACAACCGAGTACCGTGTAAAGCAATAGATTTCTATAATAACGATGTAAATGTTTGATGGAGTTCCTTATTATATTCGTGTGAAATCGGCATAACCATACCATTACTAACTATAACTTAACAGGCACTAGATACGATTTTAATAATGAATGATATAATATTCTTATAGTAAATTGTGTGGATATTAAAAAAAAAACATTTTGACTAAATTCGATCACAGCGTTCATTGTCAGAAAATATCCAAAGGTACTGGAGGAAATATAAGACATTATAATGCTGTTTAAGTGCATTGGGCATTTTCAGAACTAGATGAGGAGGCAAAACAACCACGCATCTGTCAGGGTATATAAGATAAATAAGCCAAAATAATTACAGGCATAAGGACTATAACATCTAAGTTCCCAAGGTTGCCGGTGTATGGGCATAATGTATGGAATCTTTAATATTTCTTACAGCGCCAATGTCTATAAGCGTTGGTGACCACTTTATCCATCAGGTGCTTTTGTTCATCCTACCTAGAAAGTCTTGCACAAACGCAATACTTAGAATAAGTTACGTAAATGTTTGAAAACTAAAATATTTCCATACGAAAAGTATTTGAAAAATTGTAAAAAACATAGATGCTCGAAAAGGAATGATGCGATGCTCTTCACAGTCGGATACCATTTTCGTCGAAAGGTAAAAACATTTTTATTGAATCTTCTATTATTGGAAAAACTTCAATCAGAGGTTACGCACACGAATGGCGACGTTTACAAATTCAAAAATACACAGAATTATACTATACCACATACAAAAGTAGTAAAAAAGTATAGTATCAGTCTGTAAATTTACCACTGCTGGGCTAAGGTCACCTCTCCCACTAAAGAGAGGTTTTAAGGGGACAGTCTAGTCTATAATTTATAATATAATATAGAAATAAATAATAAGGTCTGACTTGGCTAGTTCTCATATACGACTTACATTATAGCCTTCGCAAGTTCTAAACCTTTAACTTGATGGTTCTCATTTCATTATTTTTAAATAATAATTTGTATATGAGGACTAGCCAAGCCGGACCTTCGGCTACAATATACTGTACTCAGTTATGGAAATTAATTACGTTTTACGTAGTTATAAATACATTCAAGACTGGCCTTAGAACTTGGCGCCCAATTGGGTCTTACTTATTTTGTCGTTGAAGTCCAAGGCTTATATGTTTGTGATGGGATATAGATTACTCAACCCTTGAACTTAAAATGAAATCTTCAAATATCAACTTCATTAGTTTCTATAGACCGTAGTTAGTCTCAGTTATATTTCATCTATATATATAGTTTTATCAATTGGGGGCAAACATAAACCGGGCACAATAGAGATTATTCTAGAGGCCGTTAAAATCATGCAATGGGTACTATCAGTTCTATCGCTTGGTCCATTTATAACCGATGATCCATAACCCAATTAATGTGCGTTTGGCATTGCTTTAATACGTAGCCTTAATATGATTTAATTCACCATCACAGTGATATGAATATCAAAACTTAAACTAAACAAACCATTCAAACCGAGGCCTCTGTATAGCAGTTAAATAAAATTGGCTAAATGGTAACGATAACAGTCTTTGATAGAACATTAGACAAAACAAACAGGAGACATTACATTAACAGCCTGTAAGTTTCCTGTAGGGCTGAGGCTTCTTCACCTTTTGAGGAGAAGGTTTACAGCATATTCCATCTCGTTGCTCCAATGCAGGTTGGCAAATACACATGTAGCTGCATTTCATTGAAATTAAATACATGCAGGTTTTTCACGATGTTTTCCTTTACTGCCGAGCTCAAGGTAAGTTATAAAAACAAATTAAGTATATATAAATTCAGTGATGCTTGCCTGGGTTTGAACCCTTAATCACCACTGGGCCATCTCCACTCACTAAACAGGACACGGGAAACGATATCCGAAAGATATTCGAAAATCTAAAATTATATCTTGGTTTAAAGAAATAGTTTGTAGCTTTGATTCATCGAAGCCAGATTGACAACACCATCTATAAACATACATTTATATACGTATCTCAGCAAATGGAATGTACATATTAAATTATCTCGAAATAATCATGGAAATAACCACATCCCAAACAGACGTGTGATCAACCAAATGATTATGATATTGCTCGGGGCATTAATTCTAACCGTATGGCAAGTACCTTCAATAGGATTAATAATCGGTCTAATTTATAAGCGATTAGAGATATTGTGTTTGGAAAACGTTTTGGGTACCTTTTGTTAAGAATGCCTCGTTATGGAAATATATTGACCATTATTTTCTTAATTTATAGATAGATCTTTACGGAATGGGTGTAGATACTAATGCATAAGAGAATAATCAAGTGGTTTATTTGCGTTGATGATTAATCGTATTGGAAGAGGGACTTACACGTTTGAAGGCTCAAATGTTTAAAATAAAATTACATCTATCCCAGAAATTCTGTCACATGTGTGTTCCACCAAACCGCATTGGAACAGCGAGGTAGAATATATTTCAAAGCTTCTCCTCAAAGGATGAGGGCTTGGTTGTTATTCGTTGTTGTTGTATACCTACGTATATTGAGTGCAACACGGTGAAGCAGTGTGGTGGCGTAATCACCAAAAAGCACTTACCGACCACGAAATGAATTATAAAGATAAAATAAGTTTCTTAATATCCTCAACTCACGATCTCGTCACATTTACAAAGCATAAACATTTAGTTCATAAATTTTAATAAGAACTTGCAACTCGGACACCCGAAAGTAAATGCTACAAAATGCCTTATCAAATCATCTTCATCAATCATCATTTGTTTCATGATAATCCCATATTTATTTAAAAAAAGAAAGTTTTGATAGCATGTTATTGGAATTAAGCAGCGCTTGAGGGCAATTCGAGGGGAAATTATTAATAAAATTTCATCTTACACAACAGGAGCGCGAAATTACACCGCAGAGAAACGTTCTTAAGCGTTACCGTACTTGTACCAAACTGCAAAGGAGTTGTCTAAGTCCACCCTCAGGGCTAGGATTTGTGAGAAAAACTTTGTCCATTAAGAGTGGGCCAGTCCATTAATTTATCTGTTCTATTTACTTATTTCGTACTGAGCACGTGTCCTTTGTTTTACAAGGGAAACGTTGTTCTTTGTAAGTTTTAAGAGGTCTACTTAATCTCACTCGATCATTTGCTATCACAACACGATATTGAAATGGTCACGGATAATAACTGCGTTCATAGACACCGATTACGCGTTTAATTTTCACTACGATAAATATTTAAATTAGATTTTAATCGAAATTAAAATTGACTTTATTCAAGAAGACTTTTACGAGCACTCTTGAATAGTCATTTAGCAACTGTATTAAGTGAAGCTACCACCGATTCGGAAAGCAGATTCTGCCGAAAACAGGTAGAAGCTTCAGTAGTTACTCTTTTCCAACATTTAAAAATACAGTCATGTTAGTACCATACAATTACATATATATACGAGTATCACACATGGAAGTCAAAAAGTATTAATTCCACGCTTTTTTATCATCTGACGATGTTGACGATTCGAAATTGGAATACGATTCGTGACGTCATTTAAAATGAAATATTACAATTTGTATAATGAAGTAACGAGACAAGTATAACACAATCCACGTATAGATACATAAAAAGGAATATTCAGAACAGTTCACTGAACAGGAAGATGGGAGATGTTTTAAAATGGAAATACACTCGTAGAATTCAAGTACATTATAGACTGGATGGAGCTCAACATTGAAATGGATTAATTCTTTGCCTATTGCAAATACTGCTTCAAAATCAGATTTTAAATATATTATAATCTGCGTTTTGCTTATTAACTAATCGAAATATGAGTACAGTATGTTACTATATTGTTATAAGATTAGTATTGAGATTTTATTATGAACACTATTTTGGACAACCTCTGACCAAAACTTTAATAGTAATACTCTAACGAAGTCACATACACGCAATATATCTTAGGTTCTACGATTTTCGATGGTACCTTAATGTCGTAAGAAATGGTTTATTTAAGTTTCTACTTAACTGACATCTTTATTGAAATGGATTATATAAGTATGACATATGAGAGCCGAGATAGCCCAGTGGTTGAAACACGTGCATATTAACTGATGCATCACTAACTTTTCAAGTGCATAATTTGTGTTTATAATTTAACTCGAGTTCGGCGATGAAGGAAAACAACGTACGGAAACCTGTATGTGACTAATATCAACGAGTTTCTGCCACGTGTGTATTCACCAACCCGCATTGGAGCAGCATGGTGGAAGATGCTTCAAAGCTTCTCCTCAAAGGGAGAGGAGGCCTTTGCTCAACAGCGGCAATACGGGCTGTTGATGATGAAGTATGTAACACAAATTTATGTTACAGGATTAATGTATTTAAAGATACCGGTTCTATTATAGCGGATATTGGTGTTTTCCAATTTTAAAAACTGCCAGTGTAATTTTGAGAAAAAGAGCCAAACAATTTGAAATAGTCATGTAACTGCCAACGGTTAATTACGATACGGTAAGGGCCCAAGTAAAAATAGAAAAGAATGATATTCTTGTATTTATGGACAAAAAATGATTACTGTGATCTATATGTGTAGCAGTGTTTTTATAATGGTTACAGCATAAATAAAGCCGTGTAAAATATTTGCGTTTCGTTTCTTTCTACGAAATTACTAGCTCAATATTTCATAAGACATCTGCTGTCCATTAAGGGCATATCCGTAATGTTAGCTGAAGGAAATTGAATTTATGGACTTCCCGAATGGGGACCATTCTGATGACATTTGAAAAAATCCTGTTGTATTTTTTTGGAATAGTTATTGTAATATATTTAAAATTAAGGAATTAGTTGAGTGATTTTCTATTATTTGACTATATGAATATAAATAAAAAGATCTGTTAGATTATATTGACACTACAATTAAGTACACAATCTGGTCAATATTTTGAGTGAATCTGATTATAAATCTGATTAAAAATTTAATTTTAAATCAAAAACAGAGAGCTGAGATCACCCAGTGGTTAGAACATATTCATCTTAACCGATGATTGAGGATTCAAACCCAGGCAAGCACCACCGAATATTCGTGTTTAGTGCTCGGCGGTGAAATACATCGTTAGGAAACCTGTAATGTACCTGCAAGATTGGAGGATATGAACCCACAAAGTCTGACATGAGATGGAGTTTAATAGATTACATTTTAAATAAAATACACAATTGATTTACATAGGACCGTAAATATTATATATCTAAGCATATATGTATTTAGTTTTATTTATATCAGGAAATAAAGGAATATAATTTGCGTAAAACTAAACGTTTTACCCATGTATGTATCCCTTGATATTTTTTCCGTGTTAAGTTATTCTAACCTAGATTTGCAAGTCGCTGTTTCAGCGCGGTTTGCGGGTAAACGTGTCTGAGAATTTCTTTTAAACGTGTGAACTTTCACATGCTTATTTACTTCAAATATACAGAAGATAGGGCCTGTTGTGAATCTTCGAAAAGCGTTATTCGAATTGCGAAGTGAAATATACACTAACTATTGACACATCAAAACTATCGATGCATAATATGTACCTAGCGTTAAATGGCTTCTTTACCAGGCAACCTCAAGATGTACAGGAAATGTTATTAATTAATTTATTTAAATATGAGACAACATCACAAACATTAATCTGATCCCAATGTAAGTAGCTAACGCACTTATGTTATCGAAAATCAAAAGTAACGGTACCACCAACACTCAGACCTTAGAAAACGAAGAAAACTAATTGATAATCTACACCGACTCGGCCGGTAATCGAACCCAATCACACCACTCGACCACGGAGGTCGTCGAATTTAAGGTTCTATAGTACCTAAATGAACAGATTTTCAACTTTATATTAATATATATTCTGTTTGTAGTGTATAATATTGTAGGAATGTATGATGCTGGACAATACACCCGCATGAGCCTTTGTCATCTACCACAGTTAAACACTTATTTATTTATCTCTGTACAACTTACCTCGGCTTCGGATTGCGATATAACAACTTTTCCGCAACTCAAACGACTCGTTCAATATGCTTCAGTAAAGCTTCATGGCTCACGGGTATTTTACTCATTTTAAAATCAATCTACACTCGATACAAGTGTAGATACAAAGATACAAAGTAGCTAGTGTGTAGGTACTAATACCCCCTACCAACTTCCTCGGTATAAAATAAAGATTTATTATTTACTAGCGAATTGATATGTCAGTTATATTATGACCAAATTACATAAAATCATTACAAATTGTAGCCTATCTGTTATTCTGATGTATAACCTATATTACTGTAAAATCTCTTCAAAATCGGTAAAGTATTAATACGTAAACCTGAGGTTTCTTTGTTTTTCCTACATCCATTTTAATAGGCGATATATACCGTAATTTATACGCCTTCATGTTATCGAATTAAGTATCTCCATGTATAATTTCATTACGATCAGTTCAGTGGCTCAGTAATGAAGATCTGATTACTGAATCAAAGTACATTAAATTATCAAGATAAAGCAATCAACATGTGTTATTGAGTTTAAATAATATTAATTCAGACGAGAGAGCACACATGCAAACGTGAAACGCACACATATTTAAAATATGTCAATACTATTACAGCTATATAATTGTTCTATTTTCCATTTTTTTATTTTGTAAAATAGCTATTATTTAATTGTATGAGATGGCCCAGCGGTTATAAGGCGTGCATCTAAACCGATGATTGCGGGTTCAAACCCAGGCAACCATCACTGAATTTTCATGTGCTTAATTAATGTTTATAATTCATCTCGAGCTCGGCAGTGAAGGAAAACATCGTGAGGAAACCTGTATGTGTTTAATTTCAACGAAATTCGGCCATATGTGAATTCACCAACCCGCATTGGAGCAGCGTGTTGGAATATGTTTCTAACCTTCTTCTCTAAGAGAGGGGA
Source organism: Vanessa cardui (assembly GCF_905220365.1). Lineage (NCBI taxonomy): Eukaryota > Metazoa > Arthropoda > Insecta > Lepidoptera > Nymphalidae > Vanessa > Vanessa cardui. The sequence continues at coordinate 2,859,937 of NC_061129.1, forward strand.
GGCCTTTGCCTTTAAGTGGGAAATTTACAGCCTGTTATTATTATAATAATACTGTAGTGTATGTATGTGTGTGTGCAGTGGCGACACAAGATCGAATCTTAAAGATACAGTTTGCGAGGCCCGAGGTGTTTTTTTACAGTACTCTCAGGGCGGTTGGAGGGCGTATGGTTGCCCACACCACCCACGCCTAACGCCGCCACTGTGTGCGTGTGTGTGTGTGTGTGTGCGTGTGCGTGTGCGTGTGCGTGTGTGTGTGTGTGTGTGAGTGTGTGTGTGTGTGTATAATAACAGTATACAAATAAATAAAAACCTTATAGAACAACTCTGTGTGAGTGTCAGTCGCACACAACGTAAGCGTACATAATTACCCGTATACCACAAAAACACGGATGTTTGTTTGTTACCCCACTTTCAGTGAGCATTGTACCAATCACCTTCAGTATTTTTTTTATAAATAAATATTGGACAACATCTCATATATTACTCTGATCCCACTGTAAGTAGCTAAAATAATTGTGTTATGGTAGATCAGAAGTAACGACGGCACCACCACGCATCAAAACAGAATAGAAACAGACAGAGGTAAGCGACTTTGGTTTATACTTTGTTACGATAAAAGGGTTTTGAACTGTTGAAAAAAAGATTTTTTTTTTAATTATTTAATGAAAAATAACCAAATAGTTTAAGAACTAATTAATGGAACGCATTCCATAGGCGTTTTAAATTTATCAACACATATACTAAGTTATCTCTTCGGCTAAGTTAGACAAACGGATCGTTCTGAGTCACACCCACGCCTCTCTATCACTACCCGCCTATCGCGTGCCCTTGACCTCGCATTTAGGTTGAAAATAAAATAAACAGATTAATCAAGTGCGTATTACGAGCTCTCTCGCCATGCTTCTACATTAAGAAAATCGCTTCGTTTTATTATTATTACGTATAACATATTCGACTAAGTTCGTTTCAATAAAGACTAAACATTGATAGGCTGGCATAATAGACTAAAAATATATTTGTAATACTAAATAAAAAAATTACACGGATTCATCATTGTCTGAACCTTTACGTCAAGCCGGGTATGGACCTCGAGGTTTCGTACCTTGTTACGATAGTCAACGATAGTCTACAGCTACTGTGTCAGCAATTTCACCCCTATTGGTAAGGGTCTTATTGGCCCAGTGTACACGGGTAAGTGACGTATTATTTTACAACATTATATGTAACATAAATAATGAAAGAGCTAAGATGGCCCAGTGGTAAGAACGCGTGCATCTTAACCGATGACTTCGGGTTCAAAACCAGGCAAGCGCCACTGTATATATGTGCTTAATTGTGTTTATAATTCATCTCGTGCTCGGCGAAATTGAAATTCTGCCACATGTGCATTCCACCAACAATTGGAACAGCGTGGTGTAACATAGCCCAGCGGTGGGAAATTTACAGGCTGTTCCTTTACTTTTTTACTTTAAGTAATGAAATATACCGATTAATTGTAAATGATCATCACTGCCTATAGATATTTGCTCCGTAAGAATATGAGCGATTCCTTCCATCACCAATGCATCACCAACCTTGGGAACTGAGATGATGTCCCCTGCGTCAGATACGTAACGACTAACCTTTATTAAATAATACTCGGGAATAAGTTCCAGACCTTCCTTTTAGTGGAAAGACTTAAAGCAATAGGATTGCTTTAGTACTCGAACTGTGGAATTTCTATACCATAAGGTTATTTAACCGAGGACAGAATTAAAAGTAACTACTTATAGGATTCCATACAGGTAAAAACGGGATACTATTTATAAGACTTCGCTTTCTGTCCGTCCGTCTGTCACCAAGCTGTATCTCAAAAACCGCGAAATCTAAACAATTGACAAAAACGACATTTTTTGCCATGTTTTCTGGATATCAATAATTGTGTACTTACCGTACTTAATTAATGGACACTGCTTTCGAGAGTCCAACTCGCACTTAGCCGGTTTTTTATTATGCTAATTTACTTGCGAATTGTATTCTTGTCCTGTCCTGTCCACAACTTTTAATTGTTACCCAGAATATATTAAGTTGGGAACTCCATCATTTCGGTTCGTGTATTGCCCAAGTTTTAACAAAAGTAATTCCTTTTGAGTGTTACTTTCCTGCGTTGTTTAAGTAACACTTATAATCTTCATTGTAATCCTTTTTTGCTATTCAATGTGATTTTTGAATTAAACTTTTTTATTTACGCTACTAATTTTATTCGTTTCTATTCAAGCTTTTTCAGTTTTTGGTAATGCTGTAAATATATTATTTTCTTCTTTTTGGCATGACATAATGTGATACATCTAAAACAGCTTTTAATTTATTCAAAACAAATGACTTTTACATTATTAATAACAACGGATGACTAATACTGACCTAAAACAGAGAATTGACAAGTAAATATTCATGCTTTACTATTTTTATTTAAAAGAGAACTGAAATTGTCTTTAACACTTTTAACTTAAGCAAAATAATTAAAAAAAATACGTTTATAACTGAATTTGAACGAAAATATTTTCATTTATCTTTTGTATTTTTACTATGATTCTGAAGTTATTAAACATATAGCAAGGGTTCATCTCATAGTTATTCAAACTCAAATTTGAATTAAATATTCACATACATACCACGAATTGTTATATAAAAAAGATTAAGCAAAACTTACCTTTCGTCAAAGTTATCAACAAAACCATGTAACTTTATATATAATTATATACAACGAAATATAACTCAGCAAAAGTCAACTTTTCACTCAGAAGATTTTCTCTGTCGTAAGTTAAGTGAGAAGTAAATGGAAACAAAGTTACCGAAACTTCAAAAAATTATTTCGTTGGAATGATAACAACATATATTATTCATTGGAATCATAAAAGCTTCGCCAGAACAATAATCCCCCTTTGGACGTCAGGCGTACATACATATATAATACACTTTAACTTATAAATGAAGATAATTTTTTTTTGCCAGTTTTCGCTCGTGTGAATATATTAATTTACACAAATATATTTATTATATCAATTGTATAATTTTAACCCGGTAGCATTCAGGAGTATTTTTTAAAGTTGGATCAAACAATTTTTTAATCTTTAAAATATAAGTAGGTAAAAATAATTATTTACAAAAGTTTAAAACGGTTTAATAAGTGGAAAACAATATTAATTATTGGAAAAAGTCTATTGTGCAGGTACCACCCGATCATCAATTATTCTACCGCCAAACAACAGTACTCGGTAGTTTTGTGTTCCGGTTTGAAGGGTGAGTGAGCCAGTGTAACTACAGGCACAAGGGACATAAAATCTTAGTTCCCAGGGTTGGCGGCTCATTGGTAGTGAAAAAAATGTTTCTTACAGTGTCACTGTCTGAACTACTACTACTACTTACTATCAAGAAGCCCATATGCTCGTACGCCAACCAATAGCATAAAAAAATAACTTTTTTCGTCAGTGTTCTGAACACTTAAAAGTTACACCAAGTTTTATTCTATTCACTTTCCCTGTGAATAAATTCAATATAAACTTGTGATATGAATAATCAAATAAAGTACTCTTTTGAATTAAGAATACATGTCACAAATTCACGTAGACACTAACCAAATCTACTAGGCAAAACACCTTAGGAGCAGTTCCCAAAGGAAGTGGTCTCATTTCCTGACATGCTTTTGATGTGAATGACAGATTTGGATGGGCGTAATCAGTAAATTGTTTCCCACATATTTGGATGGGCCCTATAGTTTTGGTTGAATTAATAATTGTATAAAAAAAGGCTACTTTCAAAACATTAATAAATAAAAGGACTTAGGAAGTGTTTATTTCTAGACTGGATGTAAAAAAAGGGCTTCACTGAAAAGTGGTGAAAAAGAGTAACTATTTAGATTCTTGCTGGTTTTACAATCTACACCAGAACAGGTGGTAAGCTTTACATTAATTTCAACACTGTATCATGATGTTTCAAAAATGCGATTATGAGCCTACTTATATAAAGACTATTTTGATTTTAATTAAAATAATGTCATTGATTACAAACTATTTTTTGTATATGTAATAGATGACAGCTGTCTGGTCCTTAACTTTTCAGGATCAATGGTCATGACCATTGAGCGATTTTAATGAAATGTGAGACAACATCACATACATTACTCTGATCCCAATGTAAAGTAGCTGAAGCACTTGTGTTATGGAAATCAGAAGTAACGACGGTACCACAAACACCCAGACCCAAGCCAACATAGAAAACTAATGGTAATCTACATCGACTCGGCCGGGAATCGAACCCTGGACCTCAGAGTGGCGTACCGTGAAAAACAAGATAGACTAAAATACAGACAACAGTTAAACACTTATAATTGAAACGAGACTTATTATGTTATAGGAGGCAAAGGAGCAGGACGCTCACCTGATGGAAAGTCATTATCACCGCCCATGGACATCTGTATCACCAGGGGACATGTAGGTGCGTTGCCGGCCTTTAAGGGAAGAGTACTAGTACTCTTTTCTTGAAGGTCCCAAATTGTTTCGAGTGGGAAACCAGAATTTCTTCATTTTTTGAAAAAAAAAAGATACTTGACGAGGACCAGCTAATGTCAATAGCTATTAAGGTCAAATTAGCTTGCGTTTGAAATTATGTGATGAAAACAAACAGTTCGAAAATGAAGAGACAAAAGAATCTTAGCATCAAAGGACTTCCACCCTAATATCGGCGTTTTGCTCGAGTTCCGCTGACACAATTTTTGTTTCCTGTTCGTCGGAATGATGAATAACATTCGAAAGTTACGTATTTATCAAACTGTCTCTTGAATATGTTCAGATCAATTTGGCCAACTTTTCATTCGCTTCGTGTGTAAAAGAAACAGACTGTGCTATATTGTTTTTGTAAAATGAAAGTAAGATAAATATTCTATGTTCTTGATATATTAATAACAAGGTTTGATAAACATGACAGCTATATCCTCCCTTATCAATCAATACCGTTTACTTGTAATAAATGCGAGAGATAAGAGTGAAAATAAAAAGTTTGGTAACAGTTTAGGTCCTACTACTGGCCAAAGCCCACCTATTTTTGAGGAGAAGATTAATCAACCACGCTACTCATTTTTGCTCTTGTATCCACTAACTCGCATTCATAAGGCAGATTCTCGTCCATTTCAGGTAAATTTCCTCTCAATATATACAAAAATATGTATATACAATATATACAAAAATTCAGGGTCGTGTCCACGGATTTGATATCTAAATCGTCAGTTAGCATTCCCATTTTGTAATTACAGGGCCATCAATGAACATTTACTTTGTCAAAAGATCCCATAATCAATACCAGAAACACAGAACTCATAAGAAAATATCTATCATGTAATATTTTAGGTTTTTAATAAAGCAATTTTAAAATCGCTTTTCATTTTAATCTGACGTTTTTCGAAGCGCTCTCACGAGAGGCGGTATTTCGAGTGTTGAATAGTTGTTGTAACTATTTAAAATGTTGTTTTAATAATAAGCTTTGACATTCAAGTCTTTTTGAAATTAAAGTGGTCGTTTGTGAATTTTTCGGATTATTGTAAAAATGTCATGTTTCTGAATATTTGATAAGGTGGCTTGCGGCTTCGTTTCTATAATGGACATCTTATTTTGCCGATAAATGTATCAACTACGTTTGGTTGGAATAATTTCGAATCACAGAATTTACTTTACTAATTAATTTCGAAATTACTATGCTCCGTCTTCTTTTTTAAGTGTCAAATCTCTAATGACAAAAAGAGACAAACATGTTTATAGTAATACCAAAAACTCAATTGGATTTTATCGTGAAAAATAAATGATCTCTAGTGAGAAGACATAAAATTTCCTACCCGAATAGACCAATATCTTGTGTCTAGTATAAAATTATTAAGGTCTGGACGTGAATTACTATGAATACTATTAAAATGGCCACCAGCCGCAAAGGTCACTTACCTAAATTTCACTCGTGGGACGCGTGGCTTGTAAATATACAATAAAAACACACACATACATATGTTTATATGTCCGTGTGAAACATCATAAGTATTTTAACCTTGGCTGTATTCGTTTGGGAATTCGATGTTTGTATGACAGGTGAAATTCGCTTCTCTTTCGAAAACTCATCCATTTACGAGAATAAATAATTTAATAACGATAGGAGCCCGTCAGATACGAGGGAGCAACAGCACACATCTTGACCTGCCGATCGTATTTTATTATTTAGGAAGGAAGAAGACAAACTAGTATTGTTATTGAATAAGATTTTGTAATACAGTTATATTATCTCTACGGATTGTCCAATATCCAGAACAAATAAGAGATCCAATCAAATCAATAGTATTTTTTTTTAAAAAAGCTGTAGCGAGCACTTTTATTTATATATAGAAAATATGTAATTAATACATGTTATCATTTATTTTTGTAGTGACACGACCTATTAAAAGGGTATATCATGTGATAGTTAGAGGTAGCCACTGTAAATAAACGTTAGTACCGTGAAAAAAAACCTCTTCTTTTCACACTAATGCGACACCAACCAAAGAAATTAAAAAATAGCCTCATATCTATTACACTAACTCACTCTACCTTCGATTTGGAACCCGGTAATTTAATGATTTTAATCTGTTTGATTATTAAAATAATAATATTTAGTTAATTCTTCGATGTTAAATTAGTCTGAAATATTTAAGCGTCCATAAATAGGTGTTAAATTGAATTAAAAGTGCTTGCTACCCACCCATTTTTGTTATGAAAGGCCGAGCGCCCGCCGGTACATCGGATAGCCCAATAGACTTGTTCGAACCGTCGAAGCGACTGGACCTCCTCAGCTTGGAATAAATTGGAGAATAATATTTCCTGAGGTTAATATCATACCTCCGAGGATGGCAATGCTGACGTCATGTTTTTTTTAAAAAGTAAACTGGGACAATCTTCTCCATCATATTTAATGTTAACATATTGTATCAGAAATGAATTAACTGATTTAGCATGATATGCTCGGAAATTTCATTAAGTTTTAATTTAAGTAAGTTTAAATTTACTATCGCGTTTCCGTATATTTATCTAGATATAATACCATACAATTATGTAGGTACGTAACTATTATGAGTCTAAGATTGGACTTAGGTACTAGTTTACTTTGGGCGAGGTCCATGTCCAAGAGTGTAACAATTAGGGATGATGAGTGTTTAATCGTTGTATTCTTTTACAACTCATTTTGACTTCAAACGTCAATTTAAAGTTAATGAGTCAGCGTGAACATCAATTTTCAAACTTGGAACAAAATTATAACCAACAAATAATAAATTTAATAATCAAAAAAGTTTATATGTAATTCTATTATGTATATTTGTTCGAAGCGAAAGTTTTAAAATAAAAGCACCCTCAAATAAAGTACCCTTCGCGTTTCAACTTTGATAAAATAAATATGTACGGAACGTCGGACCGATACATTTTCCGATGGCGATTTAAAAAAAGAAGAGAAAGGCGGTATAAATTGAAGCAATATTTTGAATTCATTATAATGTAATAAATACTTTTTTATGAAAACTTTTTAGACTTCGATATCAGTGGCGTAAGCTATGCCTAATCCAGTAAAGATATACTCGCATATAATAGTCAGCGCAGTCTTTTAATGAACATATTACGTACAGTATAAATATTTGGAATTAATAGACTTTAATTTTGTTGCGTTGCTCACTTTCCTACCGTCGAAGAGTAATAGCCAGTGTAATTATAAGTACGGTTTATGATTAGAATTTCTACCAATCAGTTAAACTATTATATATACGAGTATACTAGTTTTTCTAAATGTGAATATATGTTTGACTTACTATCTAAGAGCTGAGATGGCCTAGTGGTTAGAACGCGTGCATTTTAATCGATGATTTCGGGTTCAAACCCAGCCAAGTACCAATATACATATATATATGTTTATAATTCATCTCGTGCTCGGCGGTGGAGAAAAATATCGTGAGGAAACCTGCATGAGTCGAATTTATATGAAATTCTGAGACATGTGTATTCCACAAACCCGCATAGGATCACCGTGGTAGAATATGTTCAGAACTTTCTCCTCAAAGGGAGAGGAGAGGTCTTAGGCCAGCAGTGGGAAATTTATAGGCTGCTGTTGTTGTTGTTAAGATTACTATTACTAAATATATAAAATGTTAATATATGTTTGACTCACTATCGTTTATATAGTCGTTCAGGCTTTATGAGTCGACAGTCGACGGTAAATTATAAAGCTGGTACAGTTGAAACAACTATTTCACGCCACAATCCTCGCTATTTAGTCGTTGACAAGTTTCGCATTCATTTCGATATATGTGTTCGCTTGCTGGGCTTTAATGCGACCGAGAGTCGAGTCTGCTTCAAATACTTTAATCAACACATTATATTATATTATGCGCTTGGTGGTAGGGCTTTGTACAAGCCCGCCTGAGTAGGTACCACCCACTCATCAGATATTCTACCGTTAAACAATAGTATACAGTATTGTTGTGTTCCGGTTAGAAGGGTGAGTGAGCCAGTGTAACAACAGGCACAAGGGACATAGCATCTTAGTTCTCAAGGTTGGTTGCGCATTGGTAATGTAAGGAATGGTTAATATTTCTTACAGCGTCCCTTGGACAACAAGGGTGATGGTGACCACTTACCATCAGGTGGCCCATATGCTCGTCCGCCGACCTATTTCATAAAAAAAAAAATGAAAATTCAACTTAGTTTTATCACTATAATAACAACACAATATATAATTTATTAATCATACTGATTAATACATAGTATTAAAAGTCGATTACTACTGTCTGTCATTATGTATGCTTAGATCTTTAAAGTTACGCAACGGATTTTGATGCGGTTTTTTAATAGATAGATTGATTTAAGGGAAAGGTTTATATGAATACATGTACAATATAATAGAGAAACACTGATAATTTTAGAGGTTTCTGAAGTGATGTAGGAATCTAATTAAAAAAAAATGTTTTTGATGTGACAACTTGTTATTGAACCGCTTCGTTACGTAACGCGTTACGCCAGTCTGCCTGTCTTCCTTTTCTCTTATAACTACGGCTGCGAGTGCCACCAACCAACTTCTGTTGGGACGCACTCGTGTTGTATAATTCTTTACATTTAAGATGTTAAAATGATGTATAATAACGATTCAAAAATGTTTGTAATCACGTATTAAATAATGTTTATTTTCATTGTTTTTTTTTTTTTAACATAGGTAAGTAGACAAAACAATAGCTCCTTAAGAAATATTAACTTCCCTTACATTGCCAATACGCCGATCTTGGAAGCCAAGGTATTATATCTAAGACTGTACTTAAATTTTATATCTAATAACAGTTTGTAATAACATTCTCTTGATCCACATGTGTGGAGTAGTTCTTTACAAAGGTAATGGAATACTGAGCCTAGCTGAGAGAGGTACCTAAGCAGTGTTCAGGGCTCAATACAATAGAACAATATTGTATACAATCGATTCTTCTATGTATTTAAAAAACAGAGTAGGTTATATTTTTTATTTACATCTGTTTTATTTCTAAGAGCTGAGATGGCACAGTGGTTAGAACGCTTTCTTAACCGATGATTGCGGGTTCAAACCCAGGCAAGCACCATTTAAATCATCTCATGCTTGGCGGTGAAGGAAAACATCGTGAGGAAACCTAAACGTGTCTAACCCGCATTGGAACAGTGTGGTAGAATATGTTGCAAACTTTTTTCTAAAGGGGAGAAGAGGCCTCAGGCCAGCAGTGGGAAATTAACTGGCTGTTGTTATTTTATTTCTTAGATTTAGCGAATAGTTTACCAAATTAAAATAACCTTCCACAATCCTTATTAAGCACTAAATAAACTCTTTTTGTAATACAATAAGCTTATAAGAGTTTTGTTAAAAGCCACTCGTAAGAAACAATATTGCCGTTTAATTTATCTTTATTTAATAAATATCCGATCGAGCCGTAACTTGTTTACGATAAGTCTGGATAACTTCGGAGCCGATAGGTTTATTACATAATTATAACATGTAATTTTACATCATTTGTTTATTAAATAGTAAAATTAAATCATGGATAATTTCATAGTTTCAATTACTTGTAATTGTTTAGTTAATAGTTAGTTTAGTAATAATTAGTTTAATTCATCTCGTGCTCGGCGGTGAAGAGAAATATCGTGAGGAAACCGGCATGTGTCTAATTTCATAGAAATTCTGGCACATGTGTATTCCACCAACCACCACCAACGCATTGGAACAGCGTGGTGAATACAGTTTCAGGCTGTTGTTGTTTAGTTAAGAAAAAATAAGAGGAAATTTTAATTGTAATACAATTAAATAAAACTAGTTATTACGGATTTGAACCGCGTATATTAATTATTTTTGACATCCCGACGTTTCGAGCACTTTACAGCGTTTGTGGTCACGGGTAGACTGTCTATCCGATTCAAATCCGTTATAACTAGTTTTATTTAAATGTGTAATAATCGCGAAAATTTAAGTCAACATTATATTACAATTAAATTTTAATATTGATGACATCATAGGTCTAGAGGTCATTTAATAAGGCTGGCCCCAAAGTATTGGGTGCAAGCCTAGATTCCATCAGAAAATATATGTATATGTTTCTGTGGATCAATTAGGGCAGATCAAAGTTTATAAGTGTTTACAATCACGTGCCAAAAATCACGGGAAACTGTCGATGCTGCGTCTGAACCCTCCTCGATCGTGTCCTTGCTTTCTATCGTGTTAAATAAAGAGAACGCTTGTGTTTACGTACACGCTTGTGAGGTTACTGTATCTCCTTGTGTAGTTGACTGGTGTCTGGTATAGCAACCGATAGCATACTGGGAGGAAAATGTCACTGTTCGTCTTATTACTCCTATTGTGTATTCTGCACCTAATAGGCATGAGTTAGTGTGTTATATCGTAAATTTACTGTCTGTTCTCTATAAAAACATAATTAATGTCTTTGCTAATACTTCTAACCACACACAAAGTACTTTCAATGTGTTGCTTCGTAAAAACAAAGTTAATATATTCCATTATAAAGTATAAAACATTATTTATATTCTACTCGAGGTCATTGAACCCAATGTTTGTGTTTTGCTTGTAAATCTGCTTCATTATACATTAAAATTACATAACAATTAACGTATATACATTTTATCAATGTATATTATAAAACAACAACATATATAAATAAACAAAACAGTTCTAGTTAGTTTTCGAGAACTAAAGAGCTTTAAATTTCTATTAAGAGTATACGGTATATCAACGTGTTGATCCTTTCTTATCTGTCAATAAACACGCTGTCTTGTACTATCACGCTCTTAATCTAAATACATAAATCAACAAAGCCTCACAATTAAAAACAAATATTAGAATATCCTCTGTTATTTATGATGCGTAACATTAAAACCTAAAATTAAATTAAATTATAGCGATGTTAGTACCTTCTCGATTAAAGTTAGATGAGCAGCGTGCCGCTTAACTCACCTTATCACGTCAAAGAACTAACGAACACGCTACACGTCACACGCGGTCGATACGCCGGCAGTCGGCGTGCGTCGGTACCGGCGTCGAGACAGAAACTGCTAGGGCGGGCGGGGACGAAGTGTTTACAGGACAACGAATTTGACGTGACAAAGACTATGGTTTGATTACCTATTAATGTATCTGTCGTGTCCTTTAATATAGTCATGACGTGACAGTGTTTTATTACGTTTCTCTCGTTCAGTTCACGAGCATGATGATTGTATCTGAACGCGTGTGTTCTCATTTGCAATTCAATACGCTGAAGATTACTTCAATTCGAGCACTGGTAATTTTCATGTGCTTGTTAACTATGAGATTCATCAGTTTGTATACATATATTGAAGATAATTGCATGTTTTTGTGTATCCAAAATAATGTGTTTCTTGGTGGTAGGGCTTTGTGCAAGCCCGCCTGGGTAGGTACCACCCACTCATCAGATATTCTACCGCTAAACAACATTACGCAGTATTGTTGTTCCAGTTTGAAGGATGAGTGAGCTAGTGTAACTACAGGCACCAGGGACATAGCATCTTAATTCCCAAGGTTGGTGGCGCATTGACGATGTAAGGAATAGTTAATATTTCTTACAGCGTCATTGTCTATGAGTGACGGTGACCACTTACCATCATGTTGCCCATATGCTCGTCCGCCAATCTAATCCATAAAAAAAAAATCATCGCTACGACCAACCCGCATTTAATTTAGTATTTATATTATTACAATTAGAATTTACATTTTTTGGTTTATATTATTTAGAACCTTGTCTTATTTAGGTTAAGCTTATTATAAATATTGTTTCAATATTATTTAAGTTCTCAATATATTTTTTCACATCTACCGTCTATCAACATAAAATACTAAGTATTTGAATTTTGTATACATAGCCATGTATTTACAATGAACTATCATAACTATTATTGCACTTGAGCAGGGGAATTGCTCTGCCTTTATAATAAATACTGTTGTAACAATACAAATACTTCTTTTCTTATCCTGGCCCACCTTTTATTTTTTATGACATAGGTGGCAAACGAGCAGGAGGCTTGATGGAAAGTGACTACCACCGCCCATGGACATCTGCAACACCGGGGGGCTTGCAAGTGCGTAGCTGGCCTTTAAGAAAGGAGAACGCTCTTTTCTTGAAGGTTCCCATGTCGTAGCGGTTCGGAAAAACCGCCGGCGAAGGCTGGTTCCACAAAGTTCAACTTTTATTATTATTATTTTATTTTTTAAGGGTTTCATATATAACTTACGGATATCTTGACTCATTTTAGCTAAAACTGTTGACAGTAAACTTAGCATTTATGAAGATTAAAATTTCCTCTGTAAAATATTTTTAACCGACTTCAAAAAAAAGGAGGAGGTTCTCAATTCGTCGGGGCCTTTTTTTTTTTTTTTTTTTTATTTTTTATGTATGTTACCGAATTACTCGAAGATGGCTGGGCCGATTTTGACAATTCTTTTTTTGTTTGAAAGGGCATGTTTTACAGGTGGTCCCATTGTCAGGAGATCAGGATCTGATGACGGGATCCTGGAGAAATCGACGGAACTCCTTAAATTTTATAGGCACACCTATAGTGATTTCGGTTTTATTCAAAGTGCCTTGGTCATATGCTCACGAAAAGTGACATTTGATGAAGTGGAACTGATGATGAAGACCACAACTAGTAATCAGAACCTATTAGTAAGTAACTATTTTACGGGCTTAGTTCTATTTCTTTGAGATAGTCGTCAAGCAATTGATGTTAGTAAACATGCCTATGATGAAGTCTAGCTGATGGTGGACTACCAGGAGAACTCCTCAATGATTAACGGCATTAAAGTGAATGACAAACACTACCAATTGTAATTATAAATAACAAAACAACACTGAAAAGCAGTAAATAAATTTTTATAAATTAAAAAAAAACGCCTTCAAAAATGAACTAAAAAGAAAAAAATAATCAGTTACATCCATATCCAATTTACGATTTTTTAATCACCTTTTGAAGGCGGTGCCAACAAAGTAAATAAATTCCTATATTGAAATCATTTAATTTGTATCGATAGTAAGGTTTGTCTAATGGTGTCATCTATACAATAAATAGATTTAGTTTTTGTATGTATGTATTATGTACCTATATGCATATATAGCAATGTTGGCACCGACTTTGAGAGGTGATTAAAAAATCGTAAATTGGATATGGATGTAACTGATTATTTTTTTCTTTTTAGTTCATTTTTGAAGGCGGTTTTTTTTAATTTATAAAAATTTATTGAGGTTGAAATCAATATATGTACAACACGGAAGTTCGTGTATTAATTTTCAAGTATCTTGTTAATCGAAATATCTAGAAGCACCGAATTAAATTTTACATTCGGGTCTGCGAAACTTCGGCAGCTCTTACCGAAATTTCGTTGCATTGGAGTTTGATACTTTCAATGAGTAGTACAGTATTAGTTCTACTGAACACTCCTCTCTACAAACTCCCCACATATATGCACATATGTGTGTGTATGTATATGTTTGACAATAAGAACTTTATTTTTATTATTTGCATAATGTAATATGAGTTTCATATCAAATGCAAGTAGTAAGTTTATTTAAATATTTAGTAACAATTTTTTATTTAAAATATGGCTTTCAAATATAGATAACGTCAGGTGATAGGATGAATAATTGGTTTGAATCCTTGAATCTTAATTTATTACGATTCCTGTCATATCACATCACACATCATACGCCCGTTTTTGTCCACAGCTGGACATAGGCCTCTCCAAGTGCACGCCACTGTGGTCTTTCTCCGGTATACGATTCCTGTACTGGACAGACTAATGGTCTGTGTATTCGTTAAGTGATAAATTAGTGATGATGATCTCAATCTTACATGAGAGTGTAGGCTGATATATATGCGTTTCTATATTGGTTTTGTTTGTGCCAAAGAGAAAGAAAACAATTAAAATGAGATAGAGAGATTGAGGAGGGAGCACTCGTTGGTAAGGCAAGCCCGTCAGAGTAGGTACCATCTAATCATCAGATATCCAACACAACATACTATTACTCAATGTACTCAGGTTTGTTGTATTCCGATTTGAAGGGTGAGCCAGTGTAACCTAAAATCTTATTTCTCAAGATTGGTTAATATTTCTTGCAACGCCATTGTTTATGGGCGGTGACGACTTACTATCAGGTGACTGATTGCTTGTCCAGTACCAATATCATTAAAAAAACTATAATAGACGTATACCTGAAGAAGGAACTGCCTCGTAACGATTATGTAATTTCCACCAACAGTGTTACAAGTGCTAAGAGGTGAAGCTGAAACAAATTATTTTAAAATAAAAGTACTCACGTGAAAATAACTTGTATTTTAATTGGACTTTAGATGAACGCAATATTTGTCCAATGACAAAAGTGTATTGTTTTTAACATGTTCACGTTTGTTGACTATGTGTTCAAAAACTACTCTCGTTAGTCCGCTTTAGATATTTGTTTAAAATGGCCCTAGTCGTGACCCCAATGTGGAGCATAAAGGTGTTATACATATTGGGGACACTCGGCGTTTTGACTTGTCTATAGAAGAATAGTGAATTCAAATTTGGAAAACTAGATACATTTTTCATGCAATGTTTTCAATGCTAAATATATAATTAAATTTTGATATGTTCATATATACATTAAGGAAAATAATATGTAATACTCTGGTGGTACACCATCACATTCTCATTGCCATCCACTAACCAAATATGATCCAAACATTACTCTCAAAGGGAGAGGACGCCTTAGTCTAATTGTGGGATATTTACAGAATGTTAAAGTTATCGTATGTTATTCCTATTTTACTTGGTAGGGCATCGTGCAAGCTTGCCTGGTTACTGCAACACTTAGTATCGTTGAGTGTTTTATATGAGGTTTAAAGTTCGAGTGAACCAGTGTAACTACAGGCACAAGGGACATAACTTCTTAGTTTTCAAGATTTGTGGTACATTTGTGATTTAAGATAGAATGATTAATATCGCTTACAGCGCCAATGTCTATAGATGGTGGTGAATATTTTGCCTCAGGTGGAACAATTGTCCGTGTAGGAATAAATAAAAAAAATACACTGTCATCTTCTCAATGCGAGCAGCTTTCTGCATCTACGTGTAACCTTTAAATATTCTCTATAAAGGCTCTCGCTCTCATTTCAACAACATATATCCCAAATTATGGAAATATATTTTAAAACAAATATAAAACCTCATAAGTAAACTGCTCCGGAGGTCACGCCTCATTAAGAGTGTAATTTAAAACTATGTATATACTTTTATTATTCATTAGTTGGTAACCGAGAGTTAGGTACGAAAAATGTCATCTAATTTGGTTAAGTCGAACACACAGATAATTTATATTATTATGGATTGATAGCAAAAACAAGTTGGTTTAACTCGATCAGCTCCGATCGTGGTGAACAATGAATTATTAATATAAAATCATTTGTAGAAACGAATGATTCAATTTCGGTTAGTTTAATAATTTTATATAACTACGAGTATCATTGATTGTTGGATAATTCGAGTGCCCGATCACTAATGAATCATTATCGTAATTGTTCATTCCTCATTTGTCCGTTAAATTCGATAGCTATGTTATTACATTAAACGTCACTTTTAATATATTTACCTGATACCTATCAAACGATACATAATTTATGCTAGATTATGTATCATATATTATTAAAATAGTAAAATGTATCATCAAATATTAAATTGTTAAATTATTCATCAAAATTATTGTTGATATATTTTGGAAGTACTGATCAAATTGATGATTCTTCTCGGTAGAATCTACATTCAGAACTGGTGGTAGTTTTAATTTCACTTAAACCACATAAAATGATTTTCATAAGTGGTCACAAAATCTTTCTTAAATGAAGTATGTTTTGATGTGATACATAGATTTATTTCATTTTCGTACAAGATATTGTTACTGTATGAATGAATGTGCTCTTGAAATTCCATACCAAATTACAAGGAAATTTGTTAAGAAATATATCTGTGACGTCATGATAAGAAAAAGGTTACTTTTAAATTCATAAAATGTAGATCTAGAATCTGAGAGCAGAGATGGCCGAGGGGTGAGAAATCACAAAAACTTAGCTGAAGATTATTATTGGTTCAAAATCAGGTAACAAGATAGAGTTTCCATAGATTTCATTTGGCATCCAAGAAAAACATCGTTTTTTAACGGCATGTATCAATTTCAATAAAAATCTTTTACGTTTAATATTGTATCGCCTAACCCGCATTGGATCAGCGTGATGGAATTAGCTCCAAACCTAATCGTCAGAGTCTGAATAAGCCTTATTCCAGTGGAGGAACATCAACAGGATGTTACTTTACTGGAATTTTAATGTATGAAATTTTATCCTTTGTACTACGTAACGTACAGTCTTGTTTGATCTCGGAAAATTAAGTGTCACTTGCAAGTATTGTACGTTGAAACTCGCTATTCTGGGCCTCTAAGTCGATACTGAACAGTACACCTCTCACTCACAGCGTAACACTATTATTACAGAACAGTAGTCGCCCACGGGTTCGCTCGCATTTTGGGGTGTTGATTGTCATGTTTTGACGACCTCCGTGGTCGAGTGTTGTGTACACCGGTTTTCATGGGTACGCCACTCCGAGGTCCCGGGTTCGATTCCCGGCCAAGTCGATGTAGAAAAATCATTAGTTTTCTATGTTGTCTTGGGTCTGGCTGTTTGTGGTACCGGCGCTACTTCTGATTTTCCATAACACAAGTGCTTCAGCTACTTACATTGGGATCAGAGTAATGTGTGTCATGTCATGTGTGGGATGTTGTCCCATGTGTCAGGCCGCTTATATCCTTTCATCGAGTTCAACTCTGTTTCATATCAAATTTCATCAAATTCGGTTCAGCGGTTTAGTCGTGAAAGGGCGACAGACAGACAGAATTACTTAGACATTCATAATATTAATATAGATAATTGACGAGTACAAAACGAGTCGCAAGAAATTCTAAACAAAAATACCTACTAAAAATTTTCCGAATTAAATTAAAAACGGTTCCGTATCAAATAACACGGGCCGATCCAATTCGAAGTTAAACTTCAGTTATAACGCAATTCAATACGTTTCTTTCTAGAAACGTTAACCATTCCTGCCTTGATAACGCCGTGACACGCGAAGCGACGATGAAATTAACGTATAACTACAATTACCCGCCCGTCGATCGTTCATTGTTTCGAATGTAAATTGAAAAGTCAAATATTAGAACCGAAGATCTGCCTTCGGAATTATTGAATTAGTGTAAATTGATTCAGAAAGTGGTTGTAGGTAAACGGGAGTTTTATTGTCACCTATCTTTATAGTTTTCTTACAGATTGAGATGATTGTATTTTTAAACTACACGACCCAGAAGATTGGGTACCCATAATCGGGTTAGACCATAATCTAGTCTTTAAAGAACAAGATATTCAAGATAAGAGGTTAATCTACTTTTTTGGAAACGCTGATCAAAGTCAGATTAATTTGTATCTTATGACATCGACCGAGGACTAAATAAAATTAAAATTAAACCCAAGTTAGACAATTTCAACGTTTCAGAAAATTTTAATCAATGGCGGCTATAATTATAACTCAGTCATTTTCTTAATTAATATCTATTTACTTACTATTATTTATCTTTATATCTTGAGTTAAAATATCTTGAACATTATAAATAATATGATATATGCATGCTTAAATTATAGGCATGCTAGTTTAAAACTACCAAACAATTCATATAATTGTTAGCAGAAAATTACAAAAAAAAAATAACTTCAAAGTTTCAATGGCATATCGAATCAAGATTTTATCAGTAACATCGTGAGTGGGAATAGTCGAATCGAAAGCCCATTGCTTCGAGTATCAAAGACGATAAGCTTTGATATAATTTGCTTAGTTCAGATAGGGCACGATGGCGACTTTGATTATTATTTTTTGCTTTCCGATGATATTTTCCACAGTGCATTGAATATTGAGGTGATAAACGTAACATATAGCTATTTATGTGTAAATATTTGATTTTTAACTTTGCCGTTTCATAAATATAAATCATTTGTAAAAAAATCATTGGTAGAGCAAGCATATTGATCAATACAAGATTGTGCAAACGATAATAAAGCATGTAATTTATACTTGTTTCTTTCCAGTCAGGATATATTACATGCATATGTAATTGTATAGTAACTAACATGACTGTATTTTTAAATGTTAAAAAAGAGTAACTATTGAGTTTGTTGCCGGTTCTTCTCGGTAGAATCTACTTTTCGAACTTTGGTAGCTACACTTTAAATAGTTTTTAAATAAGGATTCAAAAGCCTACTTGAATAACAAAAACACGGTAGTACCTTAAATAAATTTCTTCGTTACTTAAAAATCTAATACAAGATTAATTATAACATCAACAACAAAATCAGACGATGCTTATTAAAATCTTAATTAAATTTTCATTAAGGGTTTCATTAGGTTGTTTAGGTCCAAAATATTATTTATTTAGAAGTATAATCATTATTTTCTTTTACCTTTGCAAAGGTACTTTCTATACTATCAGAAAATTCAATTTTCCTTACAATCGAGATAAAGCTGTAAATTCACTATTTTATTATTGCTGCGTAATCGAAGGCCTCTCTGTTCCAATATTAGGGCAAAGTCAATTGCCTTCATATTTGTCTGGTATCACGTCTATATCACATACATGTGCTTGCGTTACGTTGTTCAATGACGCACACAAAGAAATATTTTCATTTGTGTTAGTTAATTCGGCTCTATAAAACACAATATGATTATCTAAGAACCAAAATAACCCGCCCGGACCATATTACATAATAATTAAAAGTTATAGCCTATGTGTAATTCTGATGAATAACCTATATTACTGTAAAATTTCGTCCAAATCAGTCCAGTAGTTTTTTTGTGAAAGAGTACTAAAAAACACACATGCTCTATCCTCTTAGAGTTTCGCGTTTATATTAGTAGGATAATCAATACATACAATAAAATTGTAAGAGGTTGGTGTCTGTACATGGAAGATAAATAAGGAAAAACTTTATAAGGGGAATTTTATATATACAATAGAACCCAAAATAATGACTTTTAGAATTTTTGTCTGTGTGTCTGTACGTTTGTTCGCGCTAATCTCAAAAACGGCTTAACCTAGTTGAATGCGGTTTTCACTATTGCCTTGCGGTTTGCTGGAGTTAATATTTAGTCTTTGTTTTGTTTCAATCGGTTCATAAATAAAAAAGTTATGTCAATCTAAAGAATCATATGTTTGTTTTTTCAACCGACTTCCAAAAGGAGGAGGTTATCAATTCGTCTGTATTTTTTTTTTATGTTTGTTACCTCATAACTTTTCACTGGGTGGACCGATTTTGATAATTTTTTTTTTGTTTGAAAGGTAGTGCTTCCCGTGGGGTCCCATTTTTTTTAATTTTTTTTTCCGATGATGGAATCCATATGAAAACGACATAAGTCTTAAATTTGCATAATGTATATGCGCGACAAATCGGTGAATACCTGAAAATCACGTTAACCAATTTTGATACTTCTTTTTTTATTATAAAATATATACTTCAAGGGTAATTTGGTGAAAGTTTGGTAAGGTTCTGAGCACAGGATCCATGACAAAGTAACGGAACGGAAGGGAACGGAACAATTCTGAGGAGCACGTTAGCGATACTCAGTCGAATCTTTTATTTATAGGTTATTTGGATATTTGAGTCACCGTCCGTAATGTGGTTATGTTTACGTAATTATCATAGTTGAATATTATAATCAACTAGCTACCCACCCCGGCTTTGCACGGGTGCAATACTGATACTAAATATACTGCAGAATTTGTGTATTTACGACATCACATAGCAAACTTCTAAAATTATCAGTGTTTCTTTACTATATTGTTCATGTATTATATACACAAACCTTCCCCTTGAATCACACTATCTTTTGAAAAAAACCGCATCAAAATCCGTTACGTAGATTTAAAGATATAGGGACAGATAAAGCGACTTTGTTTTATACTATGTAGTGATGGAACTCCTATACGGCTCGCAGTTAGGGTGCGATATGGGGCAGAATTTCTTACTATCTTTAATCAAATTTTGTATATGTGATGTGATGTCATATGATGTACGAAATATAGTTGGTCTTTTTCAAAGTTTTTTTGCTGAGTTCGATTGCAGCTCTTTCGAGGGATCCTTGTAGTTTACGCCGCGTGACGTATTAAATCCGCATTTTCGAAAGTCTATTTTTGCTTTATTCGCAAGTTTCCTTTGAAATTGTCCTCGAAGTAGTTTCTGACTCATATAAACGAAACGCTTAATCTATCCATATTAAAAAAAATTACTTAGTCCACATCAGCTTCACTTAAAATCAAAAAATAAATAAAAAATTTAACAAAAAGAAAAACCGACTTCAAACAAAACACTATTTTAAAACAAATGAATATGCACGAAAAATTAATAAAAATAATTGCGTATTCAACATATTTTTTAGAGTCTTCCTAAGTTAAATGAAATGAAAAATATTAGACTACTTAAAAGTCGATTAACGATTATATCATGTAGTTATAGTTATTGTTATATTTGGAGTCGGTGTCAGCCAATAAAACCCTACAGTATATCTATCAAAAAACAATACGAAAATACTTTAACAAATATGTTTTTTACAAATTACCTTTTACACAATAATATATTGGATTAATCAAGGGGCTCGTATCGCTTCTTTCTTTTGATTGTTGGGGCAAGGGCACCGTGGCTGACACCGGCTCCAAATATACCAATAATTATAACTACATGATATAATCGTTAATCGACTTTTAAGTAGTCTAATATTTTTCATTTCATTTAACTTAGGAAGACTCTAAAAAATATGTTGAATACGCAATTATTTCTATTAATTTTTCGTGCATATTCATTTGTTTTAAAATAGTGTTTTGTTTGAAGTCGGTTTTTCTTTTTGTTAAAATTTTTATTTATCTAATAGATAGAGTGATTCGAGAGGTTTTTTTTTGTATATATTGTAATACATAGACCCTGATAATTTTCGAAGTTTAAGTTAGAATTCTATGGTATATTTAGAGTCGGTATTGCACCCATGCGAAGCCGGGGCGGATCTCTAATAATGAATATGTACTGCGAGCCTAGATAATGTTTTGCAAACTCATTTAATCTGTCACTTAATTAACGATTCGTGAATAGAAAATTAGCAAGTGAATTGTTTATTATCGGGTCGCATATCGAACAAAATGGAGTCAAGAGTGCAAAAACGTGTGATTTAATGTTGGTAGTATGTATGTATTTTTTTTTTATTTTATTGAATAGGTTGGCGGACGAGCATATGAGCCACCTGATTGTAAGTGGTCATCATCATCCATAGACAATGACGCTGTAAGAATTATTAACTATTCCTTACATAGTCAATGCGCCACTGACCTTGGGAACTAAGATGTTATGTCCCTTGTGCTTGTAGTTACACTGGCTCACTCACCCTTCAAACCGGAACACAAAAATACTGCGTACTGTTGTTTAGCGTTAGAATATCTGATGAGTGTGTGATACCTACCCTGGCGGGCTTGCACAAAGCCCTATCACCAAGAAAAAAAGTTTAAAAAATGGTAGTATGTATGTACGTATAGAAAGTGAACAATTGATGAGTATTAAATATCGAGAGGATATTTCCTTTGATAAGTTACGAGATTATATTTAACATAGATTTTTGAAGAGGAATGCCGTTTTTCGATGAAAAGGCGGATCATGAAAGGATTTTAAGGAATTATGAATTCAAGGGGAGGGCCTGATCTGACTCTTCAACTTCAGTGTCATCAAAATGCCTTTCTTTTTTAATATAATTACAATTGGCAAGTCCTTATTACTTTATACCATCACTAGCTGTGCCCGAGACCTTGTACGCGTGTGAATTTAACAAATAAAAATATTATTGTAGCCTACGTTACTGCTAAATTGGAGTGTCTGTTTGTAATATTAAAATAACCCTTTTTTAATCAATTCATATGTATCTAAATAAGGCATATAGGTATATCGAAATGTTTTTTTTTTACAATTTTTGTCTGTGTCTGTTTGTTTCGGCTAATCTCTGAAACGGCTGGACCGATTTTGACGGGACTATCACTGGCGAATAACTGATATAGTAAAGAGGCAACTTAGGCTACAATGTTTTTTTTTTGTTTTCAAACGCCTACAAGGTCGCGGACGCAGCTAGTATTTAGTAAGTATTGCATCCGTGACAAGTTGAATCGCTAGTAAAACTATAAAACGAACTCAACAAATTTGTAAATAGATGAACGACAAATCATAAATAGTGAAATATATTTTATTTCGTTAGGTCAACTAGTAGCGCTTAAATAACTTTTTTTCACTTTCAACGGACAACGCCGTGTGACGATGGTCTCATAACGTAATATAAGTTCACATATTGCTTATACCTGCGTTAGATTAAAGGTTAGTCTGTATGTCTCGGCTATTCCCTGTGACGTCGTCGGCGGAATCGAAATTAGTTTTCTATCTACGTATGAAACTTTACTAGATGTACTAGCATCGTGAAATATGTTTTATAATCTTATATTAACTGGTAGTCGCCCGCGGCTTCGCCTTGTTTTAGAGCAGTAGTTCCCAAACTTAGTTTTCTCGTGGACCACTTTCAAAATTTTATTGGTTTCGGTGGACCCCCGTTGCTACATTTCTACCACATTCTTAAAGTAGCCAAAAAATAAAAATTGTATCGCTTCTGTCCCTATATTCCGATAGGTAAATTAAAAACGAAAAATAGTACAATTACTAACAGTTTAATTATTAAAAGAATAGAATTACGAGAAAAAATTAATAAGGTAATATAACTATGCTTACACTTTTTCTCTTTACTATCAAAAGCAGATAAATATTAGTGGACCCCCGTTAACGTCTTATGGACCCCCATTTTTTATTCACGCCTACGTAGACCCCGTCATGTCTCCCATGGACCTCTGGGGGTCCACCTGGACCACTTTGGGAATCACTGTCAGAGTGTCGGTTGTCTTGTGACAGGAAATAGTAAACTATGTCCTTACTTAGAGTTCAAGTTTGTTTCAATTTCATTAAATTCTGTTCAGCGGTTTGACGGACAGACAGAAAGAGCTACTTTCATATTTATAATATTGATATAGATTGTGTAAGCCGATTTTTGTCCCAATGATTATAGGATGATAACTTCACATAAAAAAATTGCTATAGTCGCATTTTGAAGAGTTTCGTAGATGTGCGATAGATGTGAGGATATATTGGATGATTTTTGACTGCAATTAACAAAATTGTTTTTTTTTTTTTTTTAACAAAGAATTAATTTTAGAGAGTAGACAAAAGTCATATATACAGTCTACTCGTATTTAACCTTTTGCACAGCGAAAAAATCTAAATCGAAAGCGTATTCACATTATAACAGATTTAATGTACTATATTTGATATAACAAAAAATATTCAAAAGAGGTTTCATCCTTTCGAAGTCAAATGTAGATAGTAGAAGTACCTTGGACTTTACAATGA
The DNA here is from genome assembly GCF_905220365.1 of Vanessa cardui. NCBI lineage: Eukaryota > Metazoa > Arthropoda > Insecta > Lepidoptera > Nymphalidae > Vanessa > Vanessa cardui. The sequence continues at coordinate 2,884,047 of NC_061129.1, forward strand.
AATTAAAATAAAACCATAGTGTCAAAGTCAAATTTCGAACTTCCTAAAAAATATTTTGAATAAATGAAGTTTCCACCCACTAGTTTTGTTTTATATCTACAATTTATTATATAAATTAATTTGAATTTATTCGTAATAACAATTTTAAATGTAGTCTGTCTGTGTACACAAGTTGAAAATCAGTGGACAGATTTTAATGAAACTCGGCCTGGTAAAAGCTCGCGGCATTAAGCATGCTCTTTATTCGAGGAAATAAAAAGGAATGAAATGACGCAGGCTGTTCATGGCATATAATGCAAGTGCCTAATTAGTTTCACGTACGTGCCATCTATGTATTATGTATTTTCTTACTTTCACGAACTAGAAAAAAATGACTCAACAACAACAACAACCTCTAATCATCCCACTGCTGGGCTAAGACCTCTCCCTTTGAGGAGAAGGTTCAGGACATATAGTTAAGTTAGTTAGTTAGGTAGTTAGTTAACATATAGTGGAATACAAATGTGGCAGAATTTCTCTGAAATTAGCAGTTTCCTCACGATGTTTTCCTTCACCGCCGAGCACGAGATGAACTATAAACACAATGACGACGAATGAATGACGTATGAACAATCAGCGGTGCTTGTCTTTGAACCCGTAATCGTCGGTTAACATGCACGCGTTCCAACCACTGGACCATCTCGACTCAATATAGTGTATGTAGAGTGTAGTGTGTGAGTCAATGTAGTAATATATACATAATATTTTACTTGTGTTTTTATAATTTTTCTTTTTCTTACTTGAGATATCTACCTATACAATAGATTATAGTTATTGGTGCTATGTGCTTGCAATTTATGTTTTAGATTCCTTATTTTGTTTAGTACATTTAGGACATTTTTTATGTTTCATCACATCTAGAGAATCACTATGTGACATCTAGAGAAAACCAATTTAGTAGTTTGAGATTAGATTGAATACAGGCTACTGTTATGAAAAATTGTAATTTCTTATTTTATATTGAGTTTTGTACCGTATTGTACATTTTTTTATCTATACAAATAAAGATATTATAATATGGAGAATATATACAATTGACTAAAATTATAAAATAAATATATGATAACTTTACCACTATTAATATTACTCACAAATTGTCGCCCCGGCTTCGCTCCTATTTTAGTGATTTGGTTGTCACGTGTTAAGCAAAAAATCCTCCTCCTTCCTTGGAGTTCGAGTTTGCTTCATACCAAATTTCATCAAATTCGGTTCAGCGGTTTGCTAGTGAAAGAGCGACGGACAGACAGACAGAGTTACTTTCACATTTATAATATTACTATAGCTTTATACAGATATGCTACGTATAGTTAGTGATAAGTTAGTATTAAGTGTGTGTTTAGTGTAATGTAAAATAATGTTGAGAAGTTTCGTGCAATCATGTCGATATAACTTTGGAACGTAAAAATAATAAAGGCATTATAGTTAAAATAATATGTACAAATTATGCAAAGGAAGGCATTAGACCAAAAGGCGAGAGAATGCCTTTTAAACCCTATCTCTACCCTCTACCCTAAGTTAATTAGAGGAAACATATGAAAATATCATAAAGGATTTTCTCAATTACATAGAGCTATATATTAAATTAAGTAATATTTTAAACTAGAAATGTAATATTTCGGAAAAAAGCAACAAAATAAAAAAAATGGAAATAAAAGGAAAATATATAAAAAATATAGTAGTATTAACTATATGCTAAAGAACTTTATTTCATCCATAAACTAGCGACCAGGCCCGGCTTCGCACGGGTATGCATATTTTTATACCTTTTATTTATATATATATATATATATATATATATATATATATATATATATATATATATATATATATTTGTAGCTATTTCCCGCTTGATGATATAACGTCTCTTTGTAACTGTACATTGATTATTCATCGATTTAATTTGAATCAATTAAAAAAAACATAAGGTATTACATATTCTATAATAATACATGACGAATTGATATTATCTAAACTATCAGGCTTGTACAAAGACCTAACTACTTAAAAACTTGTTTATATATCCTTTATATTATTTCCTGTCCTTAACTAAAGGTTTTGTGGAGGTATTTTCCTCTTAAAGGTGCATGGAATGGACGAGTATAAGCAACTTGTCTAATGCAGGCAGACATTACACACAAACAAACTGGACTCCATTTTTATTTACGCAAAGCCTTTTGGAACAGAATCATGAAGGAACTTATATTGAAACATATTAGTACCATATCCATAGTAAGTTACAAATAAATAATAAAATATTGAACAACACACCACTCTGATCCCAATGTAAGCAGCTAAAGCACTTGTGTTATGAAAAATCAGAAGTAGCGACGGTACCACAAACACCCAGACCCAAGACAACGAATGTGCCCGAATCCGGAACGGAGTGGCGTAGCCATGAAAACCGGCGTACACAAGACACGATCATAGAGGTCATCAATGTAATCCATCCATAGTACATTTTTTCAGCACATATTACTATATAAATAGTAAGATTTAAATAATAATACATTACAAACAATTTAACTAGAGCCTTCGTTTCGAATTTGTAATAGTTCAAAGCTATTTTAAATGTCACCTTGTTTCTTTACCCTTGCCAAGAAACAGATTTAAACTAATAAGAGATGTAGACGATCCTTCGAGAGATTCTTTTCGATCCGTGCATTCGTAACGAGAAAAAAATGTTCTGTAAAGTTGTTTGCAAAGTTCAAGACTGGAGTTTGTATCGAATCCGATTTCATTTCGAGTTTTATAAATTTTTAAAATATTGATAAAACATCTTAACCGATGATTGCGGGTTCAAACCCAGGCAAGCACCGCTGTTTCATGTGCTTAATTTGTCTTTATAATTCATCTCGTGCTCTGCGGTGAAGGAAAACATCGTGAGAAAACCTGCATGTGACAAATTTCATAGAAATTCTGCCACATGTGTATTCCATCAACCCGCATTGGAACAGCGTGGTGGAATATGTTCCAAACCTTCTCCTCAAAGGGAGAGGAGGCCTTTAGCCCAGAAGTGGGAATTTACAGGCTGTTGTTGTTGATTGTTTATGATACACGAATTGTTTCTTTATTAGTCTTTATTAGTAGGTATCGTCAAAACAAATCAAAACCCTTGCTGACGGGTTTAGAGGATTAGAAGCCATTGAAGTTTTCCACTATCTGTCTTTTGAATCATTCCGATTGCAATTTCGTTACGTACGTTCAACTATCTAGATTTGTGTGTGTGCATGGTAAAATGTATAATGATGAATTAATCGGACCAACCCTTATATAAGTTAGATACTATTCACATTTAGAACCTTATATTTTTTAAGGTAAGTTGATTATAAATTATGTTTCAATGCTTTTTAATTTCGTTATATCATTTTTACATAGGTATACCGTTTACCAACATAAAATACTATTTGAATTTTACATAAATAGCAATGAACTATTATAATTATTGTTGAACTTGCACGAGTAACTACACTCGTATACCTGCTTGATTAACATTGTTTGTAACAAAAGAAGTATTGTTTTTCTATCTTGGCCCACCTTATGTTACAATAAATTAATTACAAATCTAAATATATCACTATAGACTATCTAATATCTAGAAAACATTATTCTTAAATTGATATAACAAAAACAGAAAAATAAACGTAAATTAGAAAGAGAAAATTGACGGACCAGTCTATTACGTAATATGTCTAATGAAATTTTCTTTACTTACTTAATAATGTAACTATCATCCGCCATATTAAATTTGCCGAGCCTCCTCCCTATATAATGGTAATTCAATTGTCAAAATCGATTGATGCGTAGACCAGGTGGTTTATATAAAAATGGAAATTACTCAACCCGGCTCAGACGCCTTTGAATACGTTAAAATAATGACGTAAAAATTCACTCATGTAAAATATTGGATGAAATTTATTACATATATAATATATGGGACAACTGCAATAGTCTGTTACTCTTGTTAGTTTAGAAAATAATTAATATAGTCGTTAATACCTAGGTTTTTTTTTATGTTATTTAGGTTGACGGACGAGCATATGGGCCACCTGATGGTAAGTGGTCACCATTACCCATAGACAATGACGCCGTAAGAAATATTAAGTATTCCTTAAATCGTCAATGCGCCACCAACCTTGGGAAGCAGCCCTACCACTTACAACTTTTTTTTTTCGAAAAATAGTAGCCCAGTCTGTTGGGAAGTATTTACACTTCGTGCCTCGAAAAGTACATAAGTCATTGGTTCTAAATCTGAACTAATTTTGGTCATGTTAGATATATTATATATATATATATACATATAATATATATATATATATATATATATATATATATATATATATATATATATATATATATATATATATATAGCTGAGATGGCCCAGTGGTTATAACGTGCATCTTAACAGATGATTTCAGGTTCGAGCTCAGGCAAGCACCACTATATATATGTGCTTAATTTGTGTTTATAATTCATCTCGTGCTCGGCGGTGAAGAAAAACATCGTGAGGAAAACTGCGTGTGTCTAATTTCATAAAAAAATATGCCACATGTGCATTCCACCAACCCGCATTGGAACAGCGAGGTGAAATATGTTGCAAACCCTTTCCTTAACGAAAGAGGAAGCCTTAGCCCAGCAGTGGGAAGTTTACAGGCTGTTACTTTACTATTTTTTTCTTTACAGATTATATGAGAGCACTTTTATTCGCACACGCACTTATGCACAAATATATCGTGCGTATTTAGCTATTCTTCCTTCAAAATAGATTTCATACAATGTGAAAACAATAAAGTAATTAAAAATTATAAATGTATCAAAGATGTAAGAGGCGACCGGAATTAAAATAACAATATAAACAACCATCAAAACTTGCCCCGACAGCACTAAATCACTTAAAACTCAATTCAGCTTAAATTGTCTATAAAAAATAAACAAAGAACAATTTAATTTAACGGCGATCCATTCCAACGGTAGGTTTTTGTTTGATAATCCCAATTAGGGAGTTTGCTGATCTTTGATCTTGAGCCACCTAATTTGACGTGCTACTTTCAACTTTGTGCGGGTGCAATAATTTAATTCTATACTTACTTTCTTAAGTTACTTGGCAAATCTTCGTAATGAAGATTGTTTATCTTGTATAATATTCTAGAGAGATTTTTCAATAAAATAAATGAACTCCTAACATTCGCCCTTTAGAGGTCACTAAAATCTGGCATAAGATTCTCTTTTGTCGAGCTTATCTGTGAGTAGGTGGTATTATTTTTAGTATACATGACAGTTATTGCGCATATTTTATTATTATAATTATTCATGATAAGATAGACCGAAAAGTGATGTACATTGTAAAATTTTTGGAGAAATAAATAAATAATTTTAGCAGTTAATTTTTCTTGTCATATTTAGTTGATACTGATTTCGGATAGCATCTAAGTTCCTCGTATGTTCAAAAATGTTGTGTTATCTGCAAAGAAAAATCTGCAGGTGCAAGTCTCCTCCAAAGAAATCCAGTCCTTTCCATTTAAGGCTACTTAAAGCGAGGGCCTGCCGTTTTTTTGAAGATACAGGTCTTCCTGCTTGCATCAAATTGATGCAACAAACAATCTTGTCTATTAAATCAACAACCGTATTCATAAAAAAAATATACGATTAATTGGTCTGGGTGTATGTAGTTGCGTCGTTACTTCTGATTTTCCATAACACAAGTGCTTTAGCTACTTACATTGGTATCAGAGTAATGTATGTAATGATGTCCAGTATTTATTTTAATTTACAAGTTCGTTAGTCTTAGTTATAACTAGCTGTGCCCGCATATAAACAGACAGACCGACAAAAAATATTTTGGTATATGTACCTTCTCATATGTACCTTATCTTTATATATATATAAAGATATGTCATTAACTCATTCAAGCGATCATTTTGCTCGACCGCATTCTTAAAAGTAATAATGAAATGTGTAAATCCAATCAAACATCGGTATCCGAGATTAGCTGTGACACACAAACAAACACAGAGAGTGTTATCGAGGTGAAACATTTGCTTTTAAAATATTGCAACATTAAAAGATAAAAGCGAAAAAACATGAAATTCCATTAACCATTACTTTTTGAGATTAGAGAACACAAACAAACACTCAATGCTTTATGCGATATATATAGGTAACACTTTATAAAAGTTAAAGCTTCAGCGGAGCAAGGACTTACTGTGCAGTTCATAATGGAATGCCTCCCGGATTGCAACTTTCCCTATGAAATATTAATTTATAGAGAGCCTCTCTCGCTTGTACTTTTATTTCTTAGTCTCTAGACATATACATATATGTTTCGTTCTGTTTTGTTATTGCATATTCTAGGGAATAAGTATTAATTACCATTTAAGTATAGCTTGAACTACGAACAGTATATTCGTTATGAGAATATTATTCATTAAATGAATTATCAAGTTTGGTACTTAATTATAAATTTACTTTCACATACTTTTTACTTCTCTAACTAAAGTTGTAAAATAATTTATTATAAGATGCTAGTTGTTGACCTCGGCTTTGCTCCTTTTGTCTTTGGGGTTGATCCTGACGATCAGTCAGTTACATATGTTGTCCTTGGAGGCCAAACATGAAGTTTGTTCAACAAAACCAAACTTCATCAAAATCGGTTCAGTTGTTTAGTCGTGAATTTGTAACAGACAGATCGAGTTACATTCACATTTATAATATTAGTAATAACGACAATGTTACAAATAGAGATAAAAACGCATTTTTTTATAAAACCATTGGTTATAAAAAAAAAAACATATATAAGATCTTCACGGTCGTTGCGCATCAACTTCCCGAGATAATACTGTACGCATCTTTGGTCCCGAACGATCTCATCCGAAGTTATAGCGGAGTGGAACGATCGGGGCAAGTGCAATAGACGTTTATTGAAATTATGGCGTCGTATCTACGAATGTATCAAGTGGACCCTTTCGTGAACTTAATGACGAGATAAAAAGTATTTCATATCCCTATTTAGGTAATTAAATATAGATTACATATAAAATAACATTTGACAACCTATACATATATAACATCGTCATATTAAAAAAAATTGTATTTGTTTATTACTTAATAATATCTGGACAGACTTTGAAACTCACGAACAGCTTGAATTAGATGCAATTAAAAGGAAAGCATGTTAGTAATGAAAAATGGCTTGTAACGCAATACGTTAAACTAAGATATAAAGACAGACACATGATTTAATTTATATTTTTTTGTTATGTTTACTCCAATGTTATTCATCTCACGCCTACTATCTTGTAAGCTCGAGCGTCACACGAAACTAATGAATACAAATAACTTAACGTGGAGATGAGCATCTGCGAAAGGCATATACATAAATAATATTTAATTGTATTTGATTGATATAATTCTGTAATTGAAATAGTGAAAAAAAGTTGTATGATATACGAAACTACCGAATTTCTTGGCGGTTCTTCTTTGTGGAATCTACATACGAAAACTAGTAGTTTAATCTTTATCATTACATAGTATAATACAAAGTCGCTTACCGCTGTCTGTCCCTATGTATTCTCATATCTTTAAACTTATACAAGATATTTTGATACGGTTTTCTTTAATAGATAGGTGATTCGAAATAGATATAGTGTTTCAAGAGGATGATTTTGGTATATTTTGCATGGACAATACAGTAAAGAAACACTGATACTTTTAGAAGTTTCTAATGTGATGTCGTAAATGAACAAATTCTGTAGTAAATTTAGTATCACCTTTGCACTTGAGACAATCTACAGAGCTTGAAAGATCTTCCTTGATATCAAGTATGTTTTCATACTAATTTTGTGGTTACTGACATAACCAGGGCCAAATAACATTCTCATTAGTGTAATCAAATACTTGTATGGTCAGATAGCAGCTAATTACCCGCATTGAACTCACAGTACAAGAACACGTCACATACGTCAATTACTCTGCCGTGCGGTTGTAGATTAATTAAATGATTGGAATTACCTATTGATTGATTGTATATATACAATGACATGTCTATGCAAGTGGATCATCAGCGTAGCGGAAATAATAGTCAAACCTCTTTGAAGTGAAAATACGTCTGGCCAGCAAAATATAAATTTTAAATATGGAACATCCGAATAAACGATCATTAATTAGGTATAAGACTAGCTGTCCTGTCCTGTTTTTTTAGGTGCGAGTAAAGTTACTCCCTGCTTTTTCTCCCCTTGAACTTGTTATTCCCAAAAAATATTTTGGTGTGAATGTATACGTCACTTCAATGAACCGTTAAGTTTCAATGATCTCGTATAAAGAACTATTTCGTTTATATAGATTAATCAATCGTAGAGCTACCCACCAGTCTCGAAATGCAGATTTCATTGAGAATACCAGAAACTTTATTTTTACATTAGTTTTCATACAGATTATAAAAGTCCCAGATTAAATTAAGAGTCAAATGCCATATAGTTCACTACAATAGCGACGAGGGAGCAAACATACCTTCGCGTTACAATATTTGTATAAAAATAGTGCAAAAGCTTGTATACAAAAAGGGCTGGTTCATTCGTCGTATGAATTGAAATTCTGAGTTATTGGAAGCATGGGTAATGGATGGCAGCATTTCAAGATATTATGAGTCTTATGATTAAATTTGCTTCACTATCACAACATAGTATAAAACAAGTTGCTTTTGCTGTCCCTATATTCCTGTGAATACTTAAATCTTTAAAACTACGCAACGGATTTTGATGCGGTTTTTTTAATAGATAGAGCGATTCGAAAGGAAGGTTTTTGCATATAATACATGGACAATATAGTAAAGAAACACTGATACTTTTAGAAATTTGTAATGTGATGTAGTAAATAAATAGTACATATATTTTATTTAAGTCCGCAACGTAAATCAGTCTGATGTAAATAATTCTTACGTTCACATGTCTCATAATATATTAAAGAATTTTCCTTATCATGTATTCCAAACGTATTCACTGAAGATATTGTGATGACATTTATTTGTATACCCAAATCACGTACCCTAATTGAAATTATGAGTTAAATTCGCTCCTTTTCACTCGGCTACCTCCCAGATCCTTTAAAGATTTGCGACCTTTACGAAAGGACCAGATGGGTTTGTATGATAAGAGCGTGATTCAGATGAATGAATTATATGTATTAAGGGACGAAGCAAATGTCTATGACGTGTCCACGTCATCGTGGTATAAAAGAAGGGATTAGGGAATAAGTAACAAATATTATAAGCCCAGATATTCCACTAACGATTCATTGCACACCGCAATGTCGAGCAATCTTTTTCCGTTTACTTTTGTACTGGTATTTGAAATCATTTGTTATGCCTGACTTTCAATTGACATTCGATATCACTGAGGAAATATTATATTTGGAACACAGTTCAATACTATAACGTAACTACCAGTTAATAAAGCATAATTAAACAATAAGTGTGAAGGTTTGTTTAATGAGGCTTGTATTTGTAAGTCCGTCGTATATTTTAGACACTTTCATATTTTTTTTATTGAGTTGTTAATTTAAGCTCAGTTTCCATTTGTCGTAACTACCTTACTATATTTGAGTCTGTATGTGGGTAAGTTTATACACACATATTTATTTTATTTCATTTTCATGTTACTTACACGAACATCTATACAAGAAGATCATTAATAGCGTAGCGAAAATAAACATCAATCCTCTTTGAGTCTAAAATATGTCTGGCAAACAAAGGGCATTTGAGAATCGATATTTTTTTTAAATATGGAACATCTGATCACATATGTTTGTTTTATACCAGTTTAATGATACTTATAAAAATAAATCAGTTATTACTATGAGTTTTAGTTGTATTAATGCGTTCTGTTATTCAGTACGCGTTCTTCTATATTTATACTTACAAAAGTCTTGTCTATAACAACTTCGCTAAGCATCACACTGCACACCGACGTATACTGTGCCGGTCGGCAAGGAATTTAAAGAGATTAATTAGTCGGCAAACAAATCGTCGTCTATCAAGCCAGACACTTCAAAATGATCGCAGTCTAAATGTAGTCTACTAGTAGTGTACTACAAGCCGCTTCCTAGTTCTATTATAGGAGATACGACTGTCTGTAAATAGTCGCTAGCGCCGTAAGGGATTAATGCTTAGATAGCGTCTGAGACAATGTGGGAAACTAATTGGTTCATTTATTACTTCTGATAATATTCTTTTGCGAATATTTAAGTTTAACATATAATAAAATTCGAGAAAAAAAGTGTTTGATTGTAATATTAAAATAACAGCTTTTAACTAAATTATATATACCAATATTAGTTGTTTTTACAATTTTTGTTTGTCTATCTGTTTGTTCACTGGCAGATAGATAGCTGATGTATTAACGAGTATCATAGGCAATTTATATAATCAAGTATATTATCAAGTAATGATGAAAATTATAATGAGGAACGTTTTACTAAAACGCAATGTCTTGTTATACTACAATTTAATAGCTAATAATACTCCTATTCTTCTCATTGATTGATCCCAAAGTCGTCTCCAACCACAAATGTTGGGGACGACCACAGCTCAAACAGTATTAATCGAACCTACAACATTCACTTCGTAAAGCTACTTAAGTGTTGTGCTATTAATGGTTATTATATTTATATTATAATTTATATGTATCAATGATGATGGAGCTGGCAAATAGGCTATGTTATTATTGATATACGATATCACTTTAGAAACACCTAAATATATCAGTGTTTCACTACTGTATTGTGAATGTAATATACATATAAACCTTCCTCTTGAATCAGTCTATCTATTAAAAAAACCGCATCAAAATCCGTTGCGCAATCTTAAAGAACTAAGCATACATTGGAAAAGACAGTCGTAACCGACTTTGATTTATACTATGTAATAAATAATGATGATGAAGCTGAGATTGGACAAAGGCTATGTTTCATTTACGGCATTTATCTCCAGTACGTTTCTATATGCTTAATTTATTTCCAATTAATTAGGGCTCGACGGTAAAGGAAACAACACGAATAAATCGTATTGGATAAAATTCAAGCGTCCTCTATCCCACAATGTACTAACATAGTGGAATAAGCTACGATATTTCTTCTCGGGGAGAAAAGAGGACACGACCTATAACAGGCTTACTTTCTACTTATTCTTAGTATTGGTAATCTTTTTTCTCTTTCTTACATACATCGTCAACAGTCAATTGTCAAAAATCATCTGAATATATACCAAAATATGAAATTGATTTATATTCTCTCTACTTTAACGTTTCACTTGGTCATAATCTATAAAAGTAATAAAAAGTAACAGCCTGTAAATTTCCCACTGCTGGGATAAGGCCTCCTCTTCCATTAAGGAGGGGGTTTGGAACATATTCCAGCACCCTGTTCCAATGCGGGTTTGTGGAAAGCACATGTGGCAGAATTTCGATGAAATTAGCACATGCAGGTTTCCTCACGATGTTTTCCTTCACCGCCGAGCACGAGGTGAATTATAAACATAAATTAAGCACATACATATATACAGTGGTGCTTGCCTGGGTTTGAACCCGTAATCATCAGTTAGGATGCACGCGTTCTAACCACTGGCCCATCTCAGCTCTGTCATAACTATTGCACTTTTATGTACGGACTTTACTGTAAAGTTTAACATTTCAGAATTGAATGGTCCTTATCAACATACAAACAAATTCAGTTGACGAACCAAACTATGAGTTTAAATTTAAATTTGTACAAAAAGTTTGTATACTTAGTTAAAATCGTTTCAAAAGCGTCTTGAACATTGATGCGGTTTTGAAGTCCGTCAGTGTATACAAATACCTAGACCTCACAAACCTATTACAAACTTTCATAATAAGTCTTGATCATTGTAAATTTCGTAGCAATGCTAAATTTAATAAAGATAGTACAAATTCTTCGCAATAAAAAGCCGCAACGGTATCACACATAATGACACAAAACTGTACCGTGTAAACTAACGTAGGTATCTAGATTAAAACAACTATGAAGTTCGTATTTATAAAACGAAGGCCCACCGTGACACAATACGAGACTCTCGTTACGGTCGACGTATTCGACCGACTTGAACGCACAAGTCACTCCACACGACAAAGGGTAATATTATTAGATCTTGGCAAGCCACTGACTGGTAGTCGATTTATTATCGAAATGGTAGCGAACGACGCGTGTGTACTGCATTTATGTTAATGCAATCACACCATTTAATTTGACCGCAATTAGTATATCGGTGTTGAGAGACTATTTGTCTGTGTCTACAGCGAGCTGATTGCGGCTTGTAGTCTAAAAGCGTTTTCGATTATTCCGAGGAGAATGTTATGTGTGTATGATGATTAATTAGGACAAGCTTGTTCTGGGTTTTATTTATTAATAAGATGTTTAATTTATTATTACTGTGTGCCTGGGTATGTACCATCTACTCTTCACATACCCTTTTAGACAAGAACATTTATTATTGTATTATTGTTGTATCCTTTTTAGATTGGGAAAGTAATAGGGACAAGGGAGATAACATCTTAGTTTCCAAAGTAAATGAATACGATGATGTAAGAGATGGTTGTTTCCTAAACTACCAATGTCAAATGTAGACAGTGAACACCGCCGCCAATCACCATCAGATTAAACATTTGCAAAAGACCCAGTCTAATTTAAATGAAAAAGAAACCTCTAAAAATGAAATAAGATGAAAGTATTTTTTAGCATAAATAGAAATGATTAATAAATGAAATAGAATATTGAGTTTATTAACTAAATTAAATGCAATCCGGAATCGTCAGATTTTTTAATGATACGTTATTAATTTATTATCAAAATAAGACCTAAACAAATGTATATTTTGATAGGGTTCAATGACATGACAGTACACCGAATGCCAACTTTAAAATGTCATATTTAGAGTTCATGTAAACAAAAGCATACTTGTCCATTTTTTCACTGTAAAAGCTTCGGTATTTTTTTTTAATAAAAACGTAAACCCAGTATCACATGTACCAGTTATGTGTAAGTTAATCTGCAAACAACGAGATAAACATGTGAAGACAAACAGTGACTGCAAATAGAGCCTTTTAGAAAAAAAAAAACGTAAACTGTCCGCTTGCTTTTAAACTTGGTCCCTGTTTGATCATAACAGGAAAAAAACACTGTTTGCATTCTCTGTACAGATTGTTATAATTGTATAAGCACGCTTTGATATTTACGTTTCGACTGTACTTTAGCTCGTTCTATATTTAAAAAGGTAAAACTAATACGTTGAGGCAGATTATAAAAGTTATTGTATTTTTTTATAACGATGTACATTTCAGAACTTGTACTACTAATTTTATTGATCTAATGTGTATTGATAGATCCGAGATGGTCCAGTGGTTAGAACGCGTGCATCTTAGGCGATGATGGCGCGTTTAAACCCGCTGTTTAAGCACCGCTGAATATTCATGTGTTTAATTTGTGTTTATAATGCATCTCGTGCTCGGCGATGAAGGAAAACATCGTGAATCAAATCAAATCAAAATAAACTATATTCAAGTGGGCTTTTACAAGCACTTGAGGAAACCTGCAGGTGTCTAATTTCATAGTAATTTTGTCACATGTGTATTCCACCAACCCACGTTGGAACAGCGTGTTCCTAACCTTCTCCACAAGGGAGAAAAGGCCTTAGCCCACCAGTGGGAAATTTACAGGCTGTTGTTGATGTTGGATTGATTGATCAAGACTGCGACAAATTTCATCTACAAATTTTAACGATGAACGAAAATTTAATTTAATTCATTTCTATATTTAATAGTGTCAATTTCAAATTAAAAAAAGTCGTATGTAACCTACCTTTATATAAACCAATGCAAGGCCAGATAATGTGCTTCGAAGTTGGTATTACTAGTCATCATTATTTCTTCCATCCTATTGAAATAAGCATCTGCATCAAACCCTTGGCTATTAAAATACCATATAAAACCAAAATTACGGTTACCAACATTTACACAATCTCATTAACAACGTCTGAACTGAACGTCGATACCACAAGTCAATCTGCGGTATAAATTTGACATCAACTATCTTCCCGGGCCTGGGTAAATTAACGAGGTATTTATCACCAGACTATCGACCTTGATCCCTTGTAATAAGGCTCCCAATATACCTCCAATGATTGCATTCCTCACGTCTTGCTACAAATTAATTGCGTCTAATGAGACACATGAAGCTCTCAACGCGAGAGCTAACACAAATTGGTTTCAATGTAAATTGAACCTTAAACCATATAACTTATGGTTCAATTTCGTTTTTGGAAAAAAAATGAAACAAAAATTTTGTAAAAATCATTAAAAAATTAATAAGTTTTTAAATGGGTGTTGGTAGTAATTACTGCTATGGAGCAATTATATTCAGCCAAGATAAAATATACATATCGTTTAAATTTATCATTCAAAGTAACAATGTCGATAAAATAATCACATGTTAAAATGTATGTATTATTTATTTATTTATTTATTTAATGCCACACTGTATATATATCATTACAGGATTGTGCCCCAATTCGATATTACAGCACTTTAATAAAACAAATTTAATACATCTATCCATGTTATAATAATATATATAATACTAAATTGTATATGATATATTCCAAGCAGCAACTATTGTGAGTTCACTCATACTGCAACAAAACAAATCAACTCTGTCTGCTATCGCATTGAGAGTACGTAACGTGCGCGTCAGTGGTGCTTCCTTGAGCAACTTATGTTTTGAGGGGGTTTACATCATCACGTGGATTTGGATAGCAACGGTCTTCTAGTCTATTACGGATCTTAATCAAATCAAATCAAATGAAAATAATTCAAATAGGCTTTTACAAGCACTTTTGAATCGTCATTTTACAATTACGTGAAGCTACCACCGGTTCGGAAAGTAGATCTACCTAGATGTAGTTCTACCGAGAAGAAGCGGCAAGAAACTCATTAGTTACTCTTTTTTAACATTAAAAAAATACAAAGTCATGTTAGTTAAATACAATTATTCAAATTAATATATCCTGCTTGGAAGTCAACAGGTATTAACTCCACGCTTTTTTATCATCTATAAAATCTTGTATCGAATAATATGCTTTTTCCACCAATGTATTTTTTACAAACGATTTGAATTTACTAAACGGCAAAGTTAAAAATGTCTGCGGAATGTATGTCATGATACACCTCATTGTACAGGAAACATGATAACGCACAAGTATGACACCCAGTTTCTCCGCTTTTGGTTGTATGTTTCAGAAAAACTGACACAACCAGAGGGAATGCCTCAGAAAAGGCAGAAAAGACGGCACTTTTTATGTGCTTTCCGAGTATATCGGAAAAACAGGGAAGTAACATGGAATTTATTAGTGGAAAAACCGAGGAAAGTCGGTGAAAGTAGAACTTATGGCTTAAACTAACAACCTGCCCTGGCTTCGCACGTGTGCAATACTGACATTAAATATACTCCAGATTTTTTCTAGTTTCTTTACTATATTGTACACGCATTATAACAATCTTCCTCTAGAGTCACCCTATCGATTAAAAAAACTGCTTCAAAATCCATTGCGTAGTTTTAAAGATTTTAGCATACTTACATAGGGACAGCGGTAAGCGACTTCGTTTTATACTATGTAATGATAATGATGATAATATTCTCCTAACTCAACTTCGACCACGACACCCAATCTGGGAAATCTGTCTGTGTGTGTTTACAAACACAGACACTCATACTATCACTCATATAGTTCAATAGGTTGGAAATCTGACAGGAGCTTAGATATCATCATTAATATACAACCCATACTATATTATTTATAAAAGTAGGCTCTAAGTAAGAGGCAACTTCATTCACAACTTGCGGCTTAAATAAGAAATTGTAAGACCCGTTCACAACTAGGTAAAGTAGGGCAGAGTGATGGATTGAGTCATGTAGGCTACCTGTCCATACGAATATAGCTACGACGCACACCCGTGCAGTATTACATATGAAAATGTATTTGTGTGTTATTATTTTGTATATGTGTGTGTTCGCTTCATTTTTTAATTTAAACTTAAACTTACCCAGCTATTTGTATGAAGATATTTTGTTTTATATATTTCATACCTTGTTGAATTTTTTTTCATACCTGTAACAAAGAAACCGAATTAGAGATTGTTTAAAATTTATTATATTATTAGTATACAGATGTACTATACTAATATTATAAATATGAAAGTATTCATGTTTGTCTATTTGTTACGCCTTACGGCCAAACCAGAGATCGAATATGATAAAAACATGTTATAAAGCAATATATATTATATACATATTTATTGATATATAGATAGAGATACTTTAATGATATTTTCAAAATCTTTACAAAACAAACAGTTCGAAGTATTGTTCTGTTCATTTTTATGCGTGAGTGAGCCAGTGTTACAGTGGCATAGGGGACACAAAATCTTAGATCCTAAGATTAGTGGCGCATTGACCATATAAGGAATAGTTGGAAGGTTAATATTTCTTACAACGTCAATGTCTATGGGTGACGGTGACCACTTACCATCAAAAGATATTCACCGGTAACCCATCCGCCAACCTATAACATAAGAAAAACATGAAAGTGATTAGAAAAACAGTATACGACTGCTATACAATTTTATCAACATAAATGTTTCATCTTGTACACACTGTAATCGCCGAGAGAAATCTGTTTAGGTAACACTGCGGTTGAAAGCTACTCCCATACAATTGTCACCATAAACCATCGCGTTGACTGACAGACTAATGAGACACCATCTGCGGACAGTAATTGAGTATTCAGGGGACTCTGATATTGCCGCTTTGAATATTGTCTGTGGCGCAGGAAATTATTTATTCATTTTGGTATGTCTGGATTACTTAGCAAAACCAATTATTGGTGTCGCTTATTATTCCTGCTTTAAATATAATATCGATATTATCTAATTTACTATTTGTAGTAGATAATGAAAAATATATTTATTGATAAATTTATTTAGGGTGGAGAAATTAGTCAGCTGATTGTAAGTGGCTCTGTTAATAGATATTTATGCTATAAATTTTATTAACCAATCATTGTGTTGCTGTACCACAACTAAACTTAGGTAATAAGTAACGTCACTTGATGGTAGAATATCATGAGAGAGAGTGGTACGTACCATACAGGCTTACCAATCGCAGGTACCACCCACTCATCAGATATCCTACAACTAAACAACAGTACTTTTTATTATTGTGTTCCGGTTTGAAAGGTGAGAGAGCCAGTGTAACTACAGGTACAAGGGACATAACATCTTAATTCCCAAGGTTGGTAGCGCATTGGCTCTGTAAGGAATGGTGAAGGTACTCACAGCGCCATTGTCTATCGGAGGTGGTGACCACTTACCGTCAACCTATAGAATAAAAAAGGCACATATCTTTATTTTTAAACTGCAATATATCGTAGAGTAATAACAGATTAACGCACGATTACCTTCTTTATACAAAGTATGAAATTTATAACTTGAGAACAGCGGGATTTTAATTAAATCCCTTGGAGAGCCCTTCGCTTGAGTGTGAGAGTGCTTTGCCAACTTACGTTGTGTTAGGACGGTTAGATCATTCGAACTTACTTTTATTTTAAAACTGTGGATGCTAAATTTTATCTTAAGTAAAACAAAATAAGGCGCTTTATTGCGTAAATTATTAAATAACAAAACAAAAAGACTGAAGTTGATATATGCAAAATTTTCAACAGGTTTCAATCTACTATTATTATAAATGTGAAAGTAACTCTATCTGTCAGTCTGTCGGTCTTTCACGACCAAACCAATGAACCGAATTTGATGAAATTTCTTGAGTTGGATATACAGTAGAGTTTTCTCGGCTAAAACCAACTCCAAATATAGCAAAATCCAAAAAAATCAAAATCAAAGTATACTTTATTCAAGTGGGCTTTTACAAGCCCTTTTGAATCGTCATTTAACAATTAAGTGAAGCTACCATCGGTTCGGAAAGTAGATTCTACCGAGAAGAACCGGCAAGAAACTCTTTTTCAACATTTAAAAAAAGCTATCGTTATAACTATGTACATTATATAATCGTAAATCGACTTTAAAGTAGGCTAATATTTATCATTTCTTTTTATTTAGGAGGATTCCAAAAAATATGTTGAATACGCAATTATCTTTATTACCTTTTAGTGCATATTTATTTGTTTTAAAATAGTGTTTCGTTTGAAGTTGGTTTTGTGTTTTTGTTGAAATTTTAATTTATTTACGTAACTCATGACACCCGACACCCTAAAACGCAAACGAGTTTTTATAATTAAATTATCTTTATATAGTAGTTGAAAATAAGTATAACAGTCCCTTGTTCGGTATACATACGATCCGGTAGTAAGTTAATTCCGCAGAATGACCATTCAAACGAGCCTACTCGAGTAAAGTATGTTTTCATTCGATGGGGCTCTTATTGTTTCCACTTTTAGCACAAGTTTAAGACTCAGTTAGGGGAGAATCGGATTTTCGGTTATGCCTTAAAAGTTGCATAATATTTAATACTATCGACACGCTTCGGCTTCGCACGGGTTCAATACTAATATTAAATACTACATAATTTGTTTATTTACAACATTGCATTAGATTTTTTTAAAAGTGTCCTTTCACTATAAGCTATATTATCCATGTATTATATATTAGGTTGGGAAAAAAGTATTTTCGCATATAGTATGTATGAACTTGTAATAAAATCTCTTTGGCTATACCATTTGTATCTGGCTGGTTTTGGTATCATTAAAAAGTTTTAATTTTAAAGAAGGCACTTCCAAATTCAAATTAGGAATTTGTGTGATTTTCATTTGTTTTTGTTGTTGTTAAAATGAGTGAATCTAAAGAAGAAATTCGATACATTTTAAAATTTTACTATAAAAAAGGTAAAAATGCAACTCAAGCCGCGAAAAAAATTTGTGATGTTTATGGACCTAATGCAGTATCTGTGAGAATAGCGCAAGTTTGGTTTAAGCGTTTTCAAGCCGGAAATTTTGATATCAAAGATGCATCTCGCTCTGGTCGCCCTGTTACGGACAAAATTCATGCCATTTTTGAAAAAGTGGAGCAAGATCGGCATATTAGTAGTTACGATGTAGCTGAAGAACTGGCAATTGACCACAAAACGGTTTTGACTCATTTGAATAAAGCTGGGTACACAAAAAAGCTCGATATATGGGTGCCTCATGAAAGAAACCTAATGAACCGTGTACTCATTCGTGATTCTTTATTACGACGTAATGAAACCGAACCATTTTTGAAGAAGCTGATAACTGGTGATGAAAAGTGGATCACATACGACAAGAACGTGCGAAAAAGATCGTGGTCAAAGGCCGGTCAAGCTTCACAGACTGTGGCAAAACCCGGATTAACTCGCAACAAGGTAATGCTGTGTGTATGGTGGGATTGGAAGGGCATCATTCATTATGACCTGTTATCGCCCGGCAGGACCATCGATTCAGAACTGTATTGCGAACAATTGATGAGATTGAAGCAAGAAATTGAGAGAAAGCGGCCAGAATTGATCAACAGAAGGGGTGTGGTTTTTCACCATGACAACGCTAGACCTCACACATCTTTAGCCACTCAACAAAAATTACGAGAGTTTGGCTGGGAGGTATTAATGCATCCGCCGTATAGTCCTGACCTTGCACCTTCAGATTTTCATCTGTTTCGGTCTCTGCAGAATTCCTTAGGCAGTGTCAGGTTAACATCACGAGAGGACTGCCAAAACCACTTGTCGCAGTTTTTCGATCAGAAGCCCCAAAATTTTTAAAGCAATGGGGTCATGTCACTACCAACAAGATGGCAAAAAGTTATGGAACAAGATGGTACCTACATACTTTAGTCAAATGTTAATAAACTAAAAAAAAAACTTTTTGAATTTTCATATAAAATACGAATAAACTTTTTCCCCAACCTATTATATACAAAAACCTTCGTCTGGAATCAATCTATCTATTAAAAAAATCCCCATCAAAATCTGTTGAGTAATTTTTCAGATCGAAGCATACATACATAGGGACAGACAGTGGTAAGCGACTTTGTTTTATACTATGCAACATATTAATTAAAAAAAAAACCCAGATTCAAGTTAGAATAATATGGCTTTCATTATTACGTCTTAGTAATTGTACCAAATCTAACGCAGTGTATGAATCAAAAATAATATTATCTATATAATCTTCCCTTATGTAAAATTACTTATAGTGCTATCAGAGTTTCAATTCTCATATAATACATAATACGTATTTACACAATATAAAGAGAGCATACAGAGAGAGAGAGATATACCTACATGAGATGAGAGGGCTCAGTGGTTAGAACGCGTGTATTTTAACCGATAATTGCGGGTTCGAACCCAATTTCATCGAAATTCTGCCACATGTGCATTCCAACATCCCGCATTGGAACAACGCGGCGGAATATGTTCCAAATCTTCTCCTTAATGGAAGAGGAGGCCTAATCCCAGCACTGGGTAATTTACAGGCTGTTACTTTACACAATACAAATATATATCAAGACATAAGCAACATTTCAGAGCAGATTATTCTGGTATTACTTAATTAATCATCATTAGGAGGTCACAATCCTGAATGGGACGGCCATTATCGGCATTGCGTTTGTCTCGTCGCTCATCTTATATCAACAGAAACAATGGGAGTTTTGAAGCGGATCAATTTGTTAAGTTAATGAGCTCTGCCTGAATTGTTGTGAACTCTGAGAATTACATCTTGACTTATAAATAATTGTATTTAACTATCATTACTTTGTATTTTTTAAATGATAAAAAAGAGTAACTACTGGGTTTCTTGCCGGTTCTTCTCGGCAGAATCTTCTTTCCGAACCGGTGGTAGCTTCACTTAATTGTAAAATGACGATTCAAAAGTGCTTGTAAAAGCCTACTGGAATAAAGTTTATTTTGATTTGATTTGATATACTGGTTGGGTACACAAAGATCACATGATCAAATCGAATCAGACTATTCTTTATTTAATTACGCTTTAAGAAATCCGAGATGAGCCAGTGGTTAGAGCCGGCACATCTTAACCGATTATTGCGGGTTCAAATTCATACAAGCCCCTGAATTTTCATGTGCTTAATTTGTGTTTATAATTAAATAACCTACATGTATCTAATTTCAACTATATTCTGAAACACGTGAATCCACCAACCAGCATTACAGCAGGGTGGTGGAACATGCTTTTTAGCTTATTTTCAAAGGGAGAGGAGGCCTTAGCCGATCTGTGAGAAATTTACAGGCTCTTATTATTATTGATTTATTAAGTAAGTAGGCTTTTGTTAAATCGTTCTTTTACAGATTGTGTTAATTGTAAAGCTACCTCTGGTTCAGAATGTAGGTTATACAAAGAAGACTTCATTACTTTCGTCCGTCAGTCATCAAAAGATTCACATAATTACATATACATAACAAGATTATCGTTTGAAATTATCATACCTTATTAAACAAAATATTTTGATAATTTTGCAAATTTTGAAAGCATTTTTGAAGCCTCGTATTGTAAACCTACCATCGGCTCCAAAAGTATATTTTACACTACATTTCCACCATTTTATTTACAGAGTATGTCAATAAAATGTTTGTTTTAACATGTTTTTGAACGGGTCGGATAGCTTCTGATAAAATTTTACATAGAAGTCGATTACGCCTTTGAATATCACATTGAGGAAATATTTGATATTAAAATTCAATTTACGTCGAGCGAAGCGGGCGTCATCTAGTTTAAAATACAATTAACATTAAAAGCAATTACAGGGATTGCTATCGTTTTAATATGATTTTTGTTTTCATTACATTCTAGTCGGTACTACGAAAAACCTATTGTTTATTTAGATCTAGTGTCTAATTTTTAATGAAGTAAGAGATCCTAGGTTCAAGTGCAAATCAGGTAAATAATTTCATTAGTTAGAAATTTATCAAATGTGTTGTATTCATATGCACGTATATCAGTATTTTCTGCTTGTGTTTGCGCACTCACTTTTGCACAATCTGATGACGATGACTACTAGGTATATCAGAATATCCCCCACTAGCTTCTGCCCGCGATTTCGTCCGCGTAGAAATCGAATTAGTGACAATTACGTATCTCAAAAGCTTTTTTACACCTTGTGTCCGAAAATCCCAAATAACCTACGGAACCCTATTTTTCCAAAATAAAATTTAGCCTACGTTACTCGTGAATAACATAGCTTTCAAATAGTGAAAGATTTTTTTAAATCTATTTATTACAAACAAACAAAGCTGCTTCTTTATAATATTAGTATAGATAACGCAAATCAGCCCTTTAAACAACACTATGCGATATTAGAAAATATATTTTTCCGAATTTCATGTTTTTCTAGTAAACGTCATCGAGTGAACACATAACTCACATAAATAATTAAACAAATTTACATCGAACCGATGCGTTGTAGAGAATAATTAAAACACCGGAACTGCAATAATTATTGTATATAAACACAAACAAAAACATTTTAACGCTTTTAATCAGGGGTTGTAATCAACGGACGGGGTTGAATTAATCACTATAGACATTGACGGACAACATTCAATTTATGAAATGCCCTGCTTGAAATTAATAATTCGACCGACGTGTAAACGGAACGATTTTAATTTAAATTTATTAATCTTTACACTGTAATAAAATTTTAATTAATATGTACGATATATTCTTTTAAACATTATATCTGGGATATTATATTATCATCATTATTATATTATAAATATGTAACACTAGCAAACCGTCCCGGCTTCAAGCCGCAGCAATTTATATGGTATAAAAGTATAGGACTCAAGAATAGTGTAACCCTTTTCCGGTGAAAAAAGACTAGCATTAATTAGTTCCGAAGTTGAACAATCTGAGATACATTAACTATTTGAATTATAAAATACTTCATATTATTTAAATAATATTTTACCTTACCCTAAGTATGTTACAGGATATAACATTGCGTAGCACTAGAAGCTATCATGGACTATTGGAGTGTAAAGGTGAAATAAGTTGCAAAGAGTAAAACTTATTGGAGAAGGATTAAAGCTGATTCTGTAAATAATGCTAAACTGAAATTATTTCAGTTGTTTAAAAATACTTAAGATAATAAGCGTATTGTTTAAAGTTTCACTTTTTTACATCTTAGATTGACTACAGGTGAAAGGGACTTGAAATCTTAGGTAGTAAAGGAATTGGTAATATTAACAGTGCCCATGTCTTATGAATTTGGTAACCACTTACAAAAAGACGGTATATTCGACTGAGTTACAAATACATACAAGATACGTTAAAAAACTAATTAATTATCATCGTTTAAGAACAGAATTTTCAGCTTATGGTGTCAGTAGTATAGTTCTGTCTGATTATTATTTTCACTGAGACTTCATAGAATGTGTTTAAGCTTTATTATTATAAAATAAAATACGCTCACAAATAATGTATGTATTGAAACAGTTTTACCAGAGAAATTTCACAGTTAAAATTTTAATTAATGTACTTATAACTGTTACAAATCTGATAATGCTCATTCGCCGCGTACATATTTGAGCACTGGTTTCTCGACTTTTCAAACTTTAACGAACCAAAAACTATTATAACATTTTTGCATACTATTTCAAATAAACTTAATGTTTCTATATGCAAATACTTTTAAACGTCGATTACAAAGTTAGTTTAACTTGATTTCCTGAAACTAACTTTAATGAGAAGACTTATTAATGAAATAAACTTAATGAGAAAACTTTTCATTTCGAAACTTATAACTTTTGGATTCGTTGATTTTAAAGCTCGCTGAATAAATATGACGGTACGAGGAAAAATATTTTAATCGTGTAAAAGCTTAGACCGGAATTAGCTTGGAGAAGTGACAAATCTCAATGTCAACGATCTATTATTAAATAAATTGTGTAGCTTAGATTTATTAATATATTTAGAAGGAGTTGTCGCACTACAAAGTACGGCCTCCGTGGTCAAGTAATTTGTACACCAGTTTTCATGGGTATGTTCATATTTCACTTCGAGGTTTTGATTCCCGGTCGAGTCGATGTAAAAAAAAATTCTTTATTTTGTCTAGGGACAGGGTGCTTGTGGTACCTTCGTTACTTACGATTTTCCATAACACAAGTGCTTTAACATTGGGATCAGAGTAATGTATGTGATGTTGTCCAATATATGTATATATATTTATAAAAAAAAAAAAACAAACTAGGCGACTTTACTATCTTTATGTGCGTGATTGCTATGCTTGAAACTCGTCATACGAATTACTAGTGTAGCGCGTACTTAGTAGCCAATTTTATTTTCTGGTCGTTGCTTCATCTTTGACACTCTTATGTAAATATATAAACAATCAAAATTGGAAGTACCTAAGGATAAACATCGACGTGAAATATTTTTTGTTTCCTTAACAGAAAAATGAATCAAATTTGGCTCGGCGGTGTAGCCGTGAATTGACATACAGAGATAATATACAAATATAAAGCTTAGATAAATAGGCGTAGAGTTAATATTCATTAGATAGCATGCTTTATATCAAATCCATGGATCAACGTTGTTTTCAGTTACCCTATCCTTTTCTATCTTTGATATCTTATATATCAAAAGCTAAAGCTGTTTTTTTTTCCATTGGATCTTATGAGACGATAGCTGCACATAGAATCGGCCGTGGTCTCAGTTTGTAGACCTCTAACCATATATATGAAAAAAATAAAAATAAAGAGCATTCTTGATTGAAATTTACTAAATAGTTGCGTATTTAAAAAGATTTAATATTAGAGAACAAAGTAAAGTTACTCGTCGGTTAAAAAGCTGTATTACGGCGGTACAAGAAAATATATATGAAAAACGTACACAAAATAAAATTGATATTGTCAAATTATAATTCTGAAGTATACATATTTATGATCGTTATATCAATGTTTGTATCATTACCTTGTAAATATTAATTGATCTAGACGCACAATTGTTGATAATTAATTAAATAATTGTATTTAATAAAAAATTGTTATCGATCTTCGTAAAAGAGTAACTGAGACTCGGTACAATCTAAATTGCGTACCAGTAGCGGAACACTTAACTTTTAACTAAATTATACCATTTATAATGACGATTCAAAAGTGCTAGCAAGAGCCTACTCGTATAAAGTACATTACTGACTTAAAATAGCAATACTACTAATATTATGAATGCGAATATTTGTGAGGATGGATGTGTAAATATATTTGTTGCTCTTTCACGAAAAAACTATTGATCGGATTGATATGAAATAGTAATGTAGGTTATTCATCAGAATAATACATAGGCTACAATTTATAATGATTTTTACATGATATAGGTTAGCGACATATCAAATGGGTCACCTGATGGTAAGTGGTCACCACCGCGAATAGACAATGACGCTGTCAGAAATATTGACCATACCTTACATCACCACCAACTTTGGGAACTAAGATTTTATGTCCCTTGTGCCTGTAGTTACACTGGCTCACTCACCCTTCAAACCGGAACACAACAATACTGAGTACTGCTGTTTGACGGTAGAATATCTGATGAGTGGTCGTTAACCATCCAAGCGGCATTGCAAAAATCTCTACCACCAAGTATATATGTAATTTGGTCATAATATATACAAATCAAGTACCCTTGCGAAGCGTGGGCGGATCGATTGTGTATTATAAAGTTGTTAAGAATCACGAAACAAAATCACATTTAAAACAACGTATAAAATGTAAATAGCAGACCATTGCGTTTCGCGCTGGAATCCGCACGGCGATCTGACGTCACGTATCCAGTCCACAAGTACATTTGCTTAATTGACATATTGTTATCGCGGAGCGTAGCCTTCACAAATAGTAAAGAATTGTTTCTGTTGAATAAAAATTCTTTATTCGCTGTTATTGCTGTAGTTGGGGTCATGTGAAGTTTTATTAACATGCTTACTGTTCTGCGGTTTAATATCTCGTCGGTCTACTGGCTTGTATATAAAGAGGTCATTGGTTCTAATTCCGTATTATATATGTTATATGAAATACTAATTGTCCGTTCTGGCTTCGCACGGGTGGACATTTTTTTTTTGTTGCTTTTTCCGACACGTTTAACAATTGTTATTTACATAAAAATCTTAATAAATTATGTACCTTAACTTACCTTAAGAATCCCTTTGTGTATTAGTGAAAACCGCATGAAAATCCGTTTATTAGTTTTATAGTTTATAGCGAACATACAGACAAACAGACGGGGAGGGGGACTTTGATTTAAAATATGTAGTTATAAGGTTAATAATATTTTAAGCTCAATATCAATAATCAAAATAATGCTATCTATGTGTATCTTCTAGACATAAAAAAAAACGAAAATCCCACGTGAAGCAAAATTACATATTTTATGTAAAACGGCTATCGTATATCAACAAAGGGTGTTGTTATGACATCAACATGGTATAGCACTTAATTAACATAATTACATTGTTTAATTATTAATAATAATTATTCACTGCCGGGTACATGGACACTCGACTCCGACATGTTCCCGGATTTTAATCCACTAGGGACGCATATGATACTCATGTTTTGAGTATCCCCATACTTCGAACGACAAGTATGCGCGTTGTGACTTCGCTTTTGTGCAGTATTATAATTGTTTAATCCGATGACATTGTATCTTACCATAGTACTGATAATTACGCCTTAAAAATAAAATAATACAATAAGAAGATATTCTCTTTTCAAAAATTGTCTAAACTTCATGTACTCACTTACTATTTATAGTATATTTATATAGATATGTACATTTACATTTATTTATTTATTGATAAATATTTTGTAAGATTTATGGCTCAGTTAAAATTAAATAAAAAACGGACTAAGGACAACTACAATGAAAAAAATATAAATTCTAATAATTTCATTCAAATTAAAATATTCTATATTTAAATTAGTAGTCATTTTTTTATATAATCTTATCAT
Source organism: Vanessa cardui (assembly GCF_905220365.1). Classification (NCBI taxonomy): domain Eukaryota; kingdom Metazoa; phylum Arthropoda; class Insecta; order Lepidoptera; family Nymphalidae; genus Vanessa; species Vanessa cardui. Next base: position 2,911,126 of record NC_061129.1, read on the forward strand.
ATTGAAAGCAATACTCGAAGAACAAAACTGTATATTAGTCATTAAATAAAAAAAAATAAAGAAATACATATAACTAATTTTAACTTATAAAAAAAGTTAAAAATAGAACAAATGAGTACGATGAAATTCAGGTCAAAATAATAATCTCAATTATTATCAAATAATAAAAAACATATAGTTCATACAATCAAATCAAAAATACAGCATTATTCCTTAATTAACCTCTTTAATTCTTTCGCCGTATATTTTCAAAAAGAAAAAAAAACTTACGACGATTCGAAATTCGAAATTTCATCGCAAGATTACATTTCTGTCAAGAGTCTAGAAACGTCTCGAATGAAATTAAATCTAAACGTCACATGCAGATACGAGACGCATCCGCTTAATTAAGGTAACATAGTCACATAATACAATATTGTAAATGCCGCGCGACACATGGTGCACAGCCGTCCTCGAAGTACGCTATACATAATTTAATTAAAATTTTATAACCATTAATCAAGGATTTTCGAGATCGAAGGGAATGGAAAATATTAAAATAAATTTTAAAGGCATTAAACCGAAAATATATCCTGAACAAAAAAAGTGACAGAATATTAAGGCGAATCTATTTTTAGCGAATTAATAAACATCTTTTTTTTAAATCGGTTATTTTTTTGTAATAAACAGTCATCTCTCTAATTACTGGCTCTGTGTACTAACTCTAAATTAATATATTTAACGAACAATTATTCTACATAGATATGTGGTAGATAGAATAGAGTCGAGATGGCCCAGTGGTAAGAACGCGCGCATCATCATCTGATTCATGTGCTTAATTTGTCTTTATAATTCATCTCGTGCTCAGCGGTGAAGGAAAACATCGTGAGGAAACCTGCATGTGACAAATTTCATAGAAATTCTTCCACATGTGTATTCCACCAACCCGCATTCGAACAGCGTGGTGGAATATGTTCCAAACCTTCTCCTCAAAGGGAGAGGAGGCCTTTAGCCCAGCAGTGGGAATTTACAGGCTGTTGTTTTTTCATTTCAACGCCATACGATTTCGAAATTTTGTTTACCACTTATAGACACTATTCCTAACAATACCAAGTCTTGCTGAAGCTAAAGAATATCATTATGATTAGAGGGTTGTACGTACCCATGGGATTGCACAAAAGCTTACCACCAAGTACTTTTTACACATAAATTGAAAAAAAAATGTACATATAAATTTAATGTATATTATTTTACTCATAGCTATAAATCATATCTATATGAGGCTTTAATTTAGGTTTCCTCTGATCTGTCACCTTCTTAAAAACCACGTAGTCACCTTTGAAAGGGACGAGAAAGTTTCATCGCTAGAATCGCAATTGATTACTTGGGTGTTCTTTGGTGGTTATATAAATAATCCACTCCGAATACTATCTAATGTAACTATATATCCTTTATCTTACTCCTCAAAACATAACCCTTTATGTAACTCTGATAACGGTAAGGAAAAAATTGTGAAATTGTAACAAACAGACAAATATTCCCATTGAAAGTATTATTACTCAAGTTACTAATGGAATTAAAAAAAATACAGTAATTAATTTATTTCTCGTATATATTATCTCTTCTTAATAGAAAATTTAAACTTAGTAAAAATTAAAAAAAAAAGATTTTCTTAAAAATAGTATTAATATCTGCACAGATGCTATAATTTATAATATCTTAATAATTTAAATTTTCCTTTGAATAAATCGAAAGGGCGCTTAACATCAATGTAGACTTCTTTTTTATATAAAAAAGAAACTAGCTTTAATGCACTAGTAAGTTTCTCGATGAAATGTTACTATTCAATTACATTTATCATGCTACAGCTAAAACCTTTTGATAAACAACTAATTCAAAAATGTTTGATTTTTTTTTTATTTGTTCGTCGGATACATTGCATTACATCACATGTCAAATCATAATTATTATGTAAACAAAATAAAAAAATATAAAATGAAAATTATAATATCAAATGGTGGAAAATACTCTCTCAGGCTATCAGATAAACAGATGATCTACAACAGCGCGATTTTTAAGACATTTTCTGCCTCGCACAACTACTCTGTGGAATCAGCTTTCGGCAGCGGTTTTTCCAAGCCGATACGACATGGGAACCTTCGAGAAAAGAGCGTACTGCTTCCTTAAAGGCTGACAACACACCTGAAAGCTCTAGTGTTGCAGATATCCATGTGCCATAGTAGTCACTTTCCATCAGGAGAGCCTTCTGCTCGTTTACCACCTCTCACATAAAAAAAGATGCGACAGAAATCATTTGGAAACTAAAGTACTTCTGCACTTTTTTTTTTCAAGTTTGGGTATAACACTCCAGAAAATAAATGGGTCTGAGTCTCTCGATATATTAGGAGATCTAAGGTATCTCTCGACTTCTTCTTTGTGAGAGATTGAGAGATGACAGTATCGTTGCATCGGCCAGAAAAATGTCGCCGATACTGATATTTCGGAAAACATCCCTATTACAAATACGAATACAGTGATCTTAAAACTATTTATACTCAAAATCAAAAGGCCATACAGCGATATCAAATAATATTTCACAAATTTCCAGTCGAACTCGTAACACACATCACATAATCGCTAACCAGAAATAGATCAACAACAACAGCGGATATACAAAGGTATGCTATCAAAGACGAGTTGAATCGACTCGGAGACGTAACGTATCGTACGACACAACTTAGATGTAGCATCGGCAAACATCGTAAAACCGATCACATCCGAATTAAGTACGCTATCGCAAATTATCAACATGTATTTCTTATGTGAATATGATATTTACACAAACGTAATAACTTGTAATATCATAGGACCTAATATATTCGTGAATTTGACACGTCGATTTACATGCACTTGCTTTCTCGGGCCAAACTGACGCGGGAATCTATAGCGCCGAATATCGTCGAATGGTGCGATAGGATAATCGGTGATTGAATTTGCTGATGCTACATCTAAGTTGTGTCGTACTATACGCTGGAATCTCGCGTTCAAATGCCGCCGTCAGTTGAACGGACATTAATTAATCAAACGCTGCAACGTCAAACTCTGGGCTTTGATGTGCATCTGTGCTTATTCGAGTGATTCTATGATTGGTGCTACGCGACTTAACGATTCAACCAATTTGCTACTGCAATAACCGAGCCACGAGTTCGGACTAACAAGTGGAGGCCTTCAATCTATGATGCTTAATTAACAAAAAAATCCGTATTTCCCTCCATTCGTTTCAATAACAAGAACTACAGCAAAGGTTAAAAAATTCTATTTTTAGATAAGCATACAGCACTCTATAAGAGCTGAGATGGCTCAGTGGTTAGAACGCTTGCATCTTAACCGATGATTTCGGGTTCAAACCCACGCAAGCACCACTATATATATATGTGTTTAATTTGTTATAAGTAATTCATTCGTGCTCGGCGGCGAAGAAAAACCTGCATGTGTCTAATTTCATTGAAATTCTGGCACATGTGCATTCCACCAACCCGCATTATAGCCCAGAAGTGGGAAATTTACAGACTGTCGTTGTTGTAGATAAAAAATAATACCGAATCACATAGGCGAGTATATACAATTTTCACTTGAAAAATAAATATAGTTGCCAGTAAAGCGACGAAATTAAATTTATGTCCAGATAAACCTAGATGTTCACTGGACGTTAGGAAAAGCTTTAAATAAGTGCGAAAAAAACACAATTGCGTCTATAAATCTTGTTTAGGATAGTTCTTTCGTAGATTTAAATATATGGTCCGCTGAACTGAAAAGTTGGCGTTGGAGAAAAAATTATGTTAAATTTAGGGTAACCATTTTTTCATGTACGTATAATATTTTTTTTAATTCTCTAAGTCAAGTCATTTTTCGAAAATGGCGATTCTAATACGTCTAATGCGCCACAAAACTATTTAAATAACGAGTATTTTAATTACACATGAGTAGTGTGTTTTCTATGTCGTCTTCGGTCTGGGTGTTCGTGGTACCGCCGTTACTTCTGATTTTCCATAACACAAGTGTTTTAGCTACTTACATTGGGATCAGAATAAGGTATGTGATGATGTCCAATACTTATATTTATTTATTAATTAATTTATTTATTTAATCATTTTTCTGTTATTCAATTTCCTAAACAATCGTACCCACAAACATGTCACTAATGTTTAACGTGCGCCATAGTTGTTAACGTCAAATTAGACATTGTAATTGTGACTACATTGACGGTGTGATTTCATCCTTGCACCGTTAATGAGTCGCCAAACGGGATCTAAACTAAATTGCTAGCGTTCATTTAGAAACATCAGATGGATGACAGAGCATGTAGCGAACTAAAAATGACAAACTACGCCAAAATTAACGTGAATGTAAACATTTTACGCGTAACGATAATTTTAGAAGTATGATTATGGTAGGGGTATTCCTCAAGAAAATACTCCAAACTCCCCGCTGAACACGTGCGTGTAATGTCAGAAATTTGATATGAGACCTAGACTGTAATCATTATCATCACAATTACATAGTATAAAACAAAGTCGCTTACCGCTGTCTGTCCCCATATATGCTTAGAACTCTAAAATTACACAACAGATTTTGATGCGGATTTTTTTAATAGATAGAGTGATTCGAGAGGAAGGTTTTTGTATATAATACATAAACAATACAGTAAAGAAACACTGATAATTTTAGAAGCTTCTAATGTGATGTCATAAATAAACGAATTCTGTAGTATATTTAGTATCAGCATCGCACATGTGTAAAACCGGGGGCGGGTCGCTAGTAACATAATGGAATATACTTATCAAAATGGCGTATCACATAAGTTAATATTTCACGAGTGATAAATGAAGTGAATTCTCACAGAATTTTTGACAATTTTTTCACTTTTCGAGAATGTCCTTAATTTAGCTAAATCGTTGTTACGAACACAAGTTTAGACACCTGTTCTATTGTCATTTGTGAAGTTTTTGATTTATGCGCGCTCCCTGTACACAAAGCGTTAGTTGGTTGACATTCTCCTTTGAAATAATGGAAGTTACGTAATTTCTTTTATATTTTATAGTCACGAAAAGAATGGGTATATTTTATTCTTTTTAATATGACGGAAATGTCATTAAAATATATGCTGTGACAAGATGCAGTTAAAATTATAAACATGGTATTTTCTGGTGGGTGTTTGATTTTTAGTAGAGGTTTCTTTATCGCTTATTTGATTTAAAGACTAATATTTGAACACGTCATTAGTGTGTAGAACTGCGTTTTAAGGTTGTATTTGAATCTGGATACAGGCTATTTGTAATTAATGCTAAATATTTTATAATTGTCCTATGTATATTGTTTCTGAAATTTTTTATTTTAGCCACTGAAAATCAAAAGTAATAGAAAATAGAAGTAAAGACATATAGATTACCAGAAATATTAACTAAAGATTTATAGTTGTAATGTAATGATAACAAAAAACGCAATAGAAACGAAAACTGAATAAATCACATTACAACGCGTTAATCTGAATAACGTGTAACGTTACTCGAACGTTACACGTTATTTATATTAACGTAACCATTGAAACTTATAAAGTATTTACTTTTATATAATAACTTTATCCAACACGATTACATCGGGAAAACAATATTTCCCACTTTCCCACGATCCGGATGGTCCATTACAGGCTCCACGGGGGAGCGACCCAAAACCACGCTGTAAATATTCTGTAACGTAATAAGAATATCTTATTCGAAGCCTCGTACTTAGATTTACAAATATTATTGAGAGAAAATTTGATCAAAAAATCGATTAAAGTACATATATATAAAACTAGGTATGTATATACTACGAGAGGCGATAGGTCAGTGGTTAGAACGCGTGCATCTTAATGGTGATGATTGCGGGTTCAAACTATCGTGAGGAAACCTGCATGTGTAATTTCATCGAAATTGTGAAAAACTGTCACATGGGCAATCACAACCCGCATTTGGAACAGCATGGTGTAATATTTTCCAAATCTTCTCCTCAATGGCAGTTAAGGTCTGAGCCCAGAAGTGGGAAATTTACAGGCTGTTACTGTACTGTATAGTACATATAAATATATCATAACGACTAGTCGCCTGTGGTTTCGCTTGTATTTTTGGGATTGGTTATAAGAGTTAAGTCTAAAAAAGTAGAAACTAGGTTACTGCTAAATTTGATTAAATTCGGCTTAGCAGTATTGCCGTGAAAAAACAACAGACATGCGCAGAATTTTTCGGAATTTATAATATTAGTATTAGTACAATTAAGTAAAGTTTATTCAATAAAGCGTAAGAATTACATTAAATGCTTAAATATATAGAAATATGAACTAAAAGTAGTTACTGTACAAATCTTGACCGCCTGGAATTGTGGCAAGAATGCTAGCAAAAATATAATAAAATGATTTGATACAAGCGTCGTCCATAGCTGTCATATGTAACAAATTTGCATACCTTCCCGATCATTACCTTCACCTCTTAACACTTTATGAATTATAAAAACCACTCAAGCCTGTAATAATCGGTTGAGCTTAACATGTTCACACCACTGGGATATCTCGGGCCGATTTAATGCATAATAGACCCTTACGTCTTACTAGCCGACCGTCCCGACTCCGCGCGGAGAAAATTAGGGTTTAACCCTATTAAATAAATATTATAATACAATCACCACTGACCCAAGCAATCTATCCTTAACGACTGTAATACATCTTACGGTACGTCGCGGCAATTTCGTACGTTTATTTAAATATCTTCAAATATATCAAAACTATTTGGTTAAAATCACAATTTTTATATGGGCCAACGTTAATCCGTTACTTTATTGTAACGTTACAATTAAATACAAATAATACATGAATATTCATTTTGTATCAGTTACGCTTTTAATATCTTGAAACATAACGTTATGTACTTATAAGTCATGTATTTTTAACTTGGAGAACATTCAATTATGATATGATGGTAGATCTCTGTGCTTGTCGGCCAGGTCAGGTAGCTCATTATATAGTCAACTGCTAACCAGCAATATTTATAGTTGTGTTCAGGTTAGGGACAAGACTTTTTTTTTTTTACTTTTTTTTATGGTATAGGTTGGCGGACGAGCATATGGGCCACCTGATGGTAAGTGGTCACCATCGCCCATAGACAATGACGCTGGAAGAAATATTAACTATTCCTTACACCGTCAATGTGCCACCAACCTTGGGAACTAAGATGTTTTGTCCCTTGTGCCTGTAGTTACACTGGCTCACTCACCCTTCAGACCGGAACACAACAATACTGAGTACTGTTATTTGGCGGTAGAATAACTGATGAGTGGGTGGTACCTACCCAGACGGGCTTGCACAAAGCCCTACCACCAAGTAAAAGAAACATAGCATTTTCGTTCCTATACTTGTTAATTTAAGAAATACTAATATATCTTACGGCACCAATATTTATAGACATAATGAACATTCGCATTTCAGCAAAACTAAAGAAGAGTCAATAAAATAAGACATTCACCAATGTTTTCCCAAATCAAAGCCAATTATTATCAATCTGACAACCTGCCTAGGCCACACATTACGTTTCATTTCGAAATACATCTGTTCGTAAAGTGTTTGACGAAGCAGGAAATAGATGTATGGGATGAAACAAATTACACCCACCAGGTCCCAGAGCCGTCGATCCCTTACGAATAGGTATTTGATACTCCACGGACGCACCGGTCTATTACGTTGAATTATAAATGATGAAGGTATTGGCAATTTATTTTAATTTTTGTCCCTGAGCATTGGCGGGGAAAGGTTATTTAAGCCCTCTGGTATACGTTAGATACCCGTACTATAACGTCGTATGTACATCTTGTGATATACTGTTTTGTGATGTAAAGCTATGAGGGTTATGTCGATAAAGAGTTATTGTTTTACACGTCGTATATGAAATAAGATTATATCAATGCAATATTTTAAATATCGTTAGATTATAACTTAACTCGCGAGATTATCAGCTGTCTAACGATTGTAAACAGTGATTTAATCTATATCTATACATATAATAAAATTGGAGTGTCTGTTTGTTATATTGAAAATAACCGCTTGTTACTAAATGCCTTTACAATTTTTGACTGTATGTCCGTTGTTCTGGCTAATTTCTAGAACTGCTAGACCGATTTGGACAAAACTTCCACTGGCACAAATCGGATGTAATAAGGAGTAGCATTCAGACGCACAGATGTATGCAATTTTTATTTTTATTTCACTTATGCTTCAAACTGAAACACCATAGTATTAGCAGTGATGAGAGACCTTTACCTACCCAGCTGGGCTTTCAAAAAGCCCTCACAAATAGTAACACACCTAGATTATTTTCTTCTGTAATACTAATATGAAATATTTTTTTTAAAACGATGATCTATACATAGTTTTTGAAAAAAAAAAGCGTCGTTCCCTGTATGATGCTTGTTTAATTCACCAATAAATTACTACGAAAATGCTATCTGAAAATGTAAATCAAATAAAGATAATTTATTACAGCGGCGCAAACTTAACGTTTATTCGTCGAAAATAAAATTTTCTTTGTTCTTTTGAAAGTAAACACAATAAAACGACAATCCCAAACGTTTTGATTTCATCGAGAAGTCTTTATTCATATTTTAAAGAGACTTCGTTGACTTTTATTTGAGATTTTTTATCCTCTTTATTAAAAGCGTCTAGTTTTCGCCCGTGGATTTGTGTGTGGGAGTGTAAGTAAGAAAGAAACAAATGTTTATTAGGACACGAAACAATTATAAAAAATTATAAAAAATTAAAAAAAAGAAAAGAGACAAACAACAAGAATAAAAGTATATCAACTACTATATTAACTTATAACTACTAACTAACAAAATCTACAAAAAAAAACTAAACAAAATGATAGTTAACGTGCCCTAAATGTAACATTCAGCTTCCAAGTTGGTTTCCAAGAACCCAACGCTGATTTTCTGTGTGGTTGTGACGGGCTTTGAAATTACTATTTAAATGCTCAATTTCACATAAATAAATATTTATATGTATAAGTAACAAACAAATAAATAAATTAACTTCCAAATTTAAAATTTTAAGAATAAAAAATGTGATTAATATTTCTAAGCAAACTAATCCATACTAATATTGTAAATGAGAACGTAACTCTGTATGTCTGTCTGTCTCGCTTTCACGCCCAAACTACTGGACCGATTAAAATGAAATTTGGTACACAAATAATTCATGAGAAAAGACATAGGCTACGCGAGTAAAGCAGCGGGTAACAGCTAGTAAGATACAAATAAACTGTAAACCAATTAATCATCTAATAGAGTTTTATAAAGAGCGGTTTAGTATGTATAGTTATGTTAAGTTGTTAAGTTATGTTTACCCAATAGTCAGGGGCTATCTAAAAATCAGTGCCGTGCTTTAGCACAGCTTATACTGAGATGAACCCCTTGCTACGAACCCTGTGTTCTTTAAATTAAATTTTTTTTCTGTATAATCTATGTAATGTATGTGTGTAGCAAAACAAATGGATTAAATAGTATTGTCCATTTCGATGATGTACAGACATATTAGAAGAAAATAGTCATATGTATGGATCAGTTCCAGCAGTAGATTAAGTTTGGATACAACAACAACAGCCTGTTTATTTCCCACTGCTAGGCTAAGGCCTCCCCTCACTTTGAAGCGAGGGTTCGAAATATATTCCACCAAGCTGTTCCAATGCGGGTTGGTGGTATACACATGTGGCAGAATTTCTATGAAATTAGACACATGCAGGTTACCGCCGAGCACGAGATGAATTATAAACACAAATTAAGCACATAAATATTCAGTGGCGCTTTCCTGGGTTTGAACCCGTAATCATCGGTTCAGATGCACGCGTTCTAACCAATGGGCCATCTCGGCTCGTTTGGATAATGATGAGTATAATAATAACGGTTGTAGACTAAAGCTGTAATCTTAATTCAATATTTAAATTACTACACCGAAGTTTTAATTAATTTCAAATCAAAAACAAATCCTAATCTAATTCTTGTTTTATGAAATAATAACATTGTTCGTAATATTTAATTCGGGAATTCATTACGGTTACCAGGAATTTACATCGAGGTGAAATTTTAATTTCCAATGCCTTTAAAATTATTAATTTAAGATGCTTCAGGGCTGGCCTTTGTCAAGTTTATGGGTTAATATCCACCATCTGTGATCGACTTCAAAGGGACAGTTAGGGTTGTTAAATTACTGGATTTAGTGGACAAATCGCCCTAATATATTAATTCGTGGAACTAGCTAAAGATACGTGAAGCGTTATGGAGTATACTTGGAGTTGAAACGTAACAAATACTTATAGACTATCTTGGATATTATGACGTTTCGATTTTTTTTTATTTGAGTATGGAATTAAAATTTATTATTATTTATTTATTTTATTTTGGACAATATCACATACATTAGCTAAAGCACTTGCGTTATGGAAAATCAGAAGTAACGAAGGTACCACCAACACCCAGACTCAAGGTGACATAGAAAACCTTCTACATCGACTCGGCCGGGAATCGAACCCGGGATCTCAGAGTGAAGTACGCATGAAAACCGGTATACACACCACTCGACCACGGAGGTCGTAAAAAATATCTAATTAATAATAAATAAATGAGTAAGTGAGTTAGTTTGTTCGTTCTAGCACTGTCATTCGTCCGCATTTAAGGGAGAGGCTTTTTTATGCTATAGGTTAGTGGACGAGTATATGCGCTTCTTATGGTAAGTGGTCACCACCCTGTTTAATATTTCTTATAGCCAATGGCGCTATAAGAAATATTAAACATTCCTTACATCACCAACCTTGGAAACTAAGATTTTATGTCTCATGCTCTAACAGTTACACTGGCTCACTCACCCTTCTAACCGGAACACAACAATAATAAGTACTGTTGTTTGCCAGTATTATTTCTGTTCAAGGACTTTGTGCTTAATGCGGACGAAACTTAGTTATATATATGTATTTAGCTATGACACTCTAGCTTGTAACAAAAAAACCCAACCAAGTATTCATTACAAGTACGCCATTAAATCAAACGACATCACTAATATAACTCTTAAAGATCCTCGAATATTCGATGTTGAACTCTACAAAAATAGTCAGTAAACACTCGCTAAGCTGTGATGCGAGATATTAGCATAAGTTTGCATTTTAAACTGTCTAGCAAACGTTGAGAAAGTTTCGCTCAATTTGGTTCCGAGTTGGTACGTTGCGGGGTTTGTCTTATTTATTCAATAGTCGGAAGTGCGACTGTGGAATCTTTCCGTTGTCGAATACATCGCTGGAAAAGTCTAACGTATTAATCCCCTTTACATACATACAAAGTATATAACTATACGTCTACATTGTTACTGGTTTTTTTTTTCTGTACTTTCTTTATTCTAGTAAGTTGAATTTCATGAATTACTTTGTTAATATGAAATTTCATCTAAATTGATTCAGTGTTTATAATAAGTAAACTAAAGAACTAATTTAAAACGAAACCTTAGTTTATAGTCTAACAAATTAGGGGTCTAGAAAATGATAAATCGACAGCAATCAGCAATAAGGTATAATCTCTCAATAAAATCCAATTAAATTAAATGTATTTTATTCAAGTAAGATTAAAAACAAAGCATATTTTATTTCATCAATATTTTAATTCCCCCACCAATAATCAGCATCAAGCTACAGAAAACTTTGATAAAATAACAATACAGGTAAATATTTTCTTTCATTGGTCATACAATAACCATGACCAGCTTAGATCCCGAGGCCATGGGATCGAACATCCAGTCGGGCTCTAAAAAATATTAAATATTTCCTCGCAAAAATTCTCAGAAAACACGCAGAGTGATTGTGTTTACCTACATATGTGCACTATATTTTATTTTTTTTTTAAATACAAAAGTAAGAACAGCGTTCCGTGCTTTCCTAGGTACGAGAGTGGACAGTCTGCCAACGTTTAGTCTTCTACAATTGCAATACAATTTAAGTGTGATAGGATTCAGAAGGCGGTTAGATTCTGTCTTCTAGTAATAGTATCCAAGGCATATGGAACTCTATTCAAATGTGCTCTAAAAAACTATGACCGCGTTTTAAGCTCACGAAAACAAAAATAATAAAAAAGTTAGTAACACAAAAGTAGACTTAAATAGCAGCAATATTAAAAAAATATATAGTGTTGGAATAATCAAGCAACATCTGCGTCAAGTCTCACAACTTCCCTTAAAAAAAGGGCAGGAGTTTTGCGGCTGACACATTAAATCGCGATTATGATTATTACTGTGTAATGTGATTATTGACTGTTATTTGTGTTGTAGACTAAATATTTTTCTTTTATGGTAGATTGATGGTTATTTTAAATTAAAGATAATTGTTTTAGAGGTTAACCTACTTCTTACTTCTAGTTCTAAAAATAGATACACTAAGCAAAATCATAAGCACTCACACAAAAAGCGATTCTGGTTTCAACGAAGGAACAACGCTAGAAAACACAAGAGTTTTCTTAAGAATAAATAAGGTTTAATTTGGACAAGACGGGAACATTTTCAGTGTAATCAACCGTTTACTCCGATCTCATTCGAGGGTCTATCCGCTGAACTTTATTACGTACTCAATAGAACTTTTAGTATCGTAAGGGACACACTGTACGCTGACGATATAGGTACTGTCCAATATGTTAAAAGGATTCCAAGAGTACCTACAGCAATACCTACTAAAACTTATTAATGATAAATGAAACTAATAAAAATATTGTATTACAGTCTAAAATGTGGATCTTGAAATAAGTTCGCAAATTTGGACAAACATTATCAAGTTAATTTGTGGTTAAAACGCGTTTTTGAAAGAAACTATTCAAGCCAATCTCTAATGATGGTAAGCCCCCATTTGGTCACAAAAACCAGTTGGGAAATATTTAAAAATGATTTCAAAGTAAAATATTAAAAGAACCCAACATCTTCTATAACCTTAAAGTTTATTTCTGCATCGAGGCAAATAATGCCAAATCCATACATTAATTTGCAGACTTTTATCTTGGGTAGGAGCATGTGCTGTATATTTATCTCGTTTTAAACGCAAACCACGTCCCGCATAAAGTGGATGATCGAGTGTAAGTATGCGCTATAGTGGATCAAAGTTTTATTTCCGACAAAAACAATATCGGAGGAATTGTGCCAACTGCCGGAATCCCAATGCAAAAGAATCGTTCGATCACGTCTAGATTGAAAACATCGAAGAGCAAGTTTTGCTTGTACGTTGCTTTAAGTTTTATCATAAAAATAATATGGCCGTTCAAATTTTTAGTCGCTTCTTGGACGAGTTTTTATATTTTATCAAGATTATGATTTATTTTTTTAATTATTTTTGTAACGTTTATCTGTGTAAAAAGATATTAAGCGAATTTGTTTCAACATTTAATCATACTTTTATTAATTTCAAGAATTTAGTGAAATTTAATAAATGTGTTAAACACATCTTTAATAAATGCGATGGTAACTCTGCCTTGTCTGTATAATAATCTTTCATGGCCAAACCAAATTCAATGAAATTTAGGTAGGAGCAAGCTTGAACCACTAGACTCTCATAAACAAACCTACAACACAACCGAAGCTACCGGTCAGCTCGAACACAAAAAAAATTAATTTTATCTTCATTCAATTCACGTGTTCAGTGATAAGTTAAAATTAAAATAAATCTATATCTTGAGTAATGTATCTAGGTTACGTACTAACGTTTCTTGGTGGTAGGGCTTTGTGCAAGCCCGTCTTGGTAGGTACCACCCACTCATCAGTTTTTCTACCGCCAAATATCAGTACTCAGTATTGTTGTGTTCCGGTTTGAAGGGTGAGTGAGCCAGTGTAACTACAGGCACAAGGGACGTAACATCTTAGTTCCCCAGGTTGGTGGCACCTTGACGATGTAAGGAATAGTTAATATTTCTTATAGCGTCATTGTCCATGGGTGATGGTGACCACTTACCATCAGGTGGTGCTCGTCCGCCAACCTATACCACAAAAAATCTACATTTAATTTTGAGGGTACTTCAAAACACAATCAACGTTCAATATACAGATAAATTATTGATAAAGAATTCACGCTTCACGTATTCTTTGTACATCCTTTGTTCCGAGAAAGAGACGCAAGTGAAACGAAAAGAATTCCTCTTTCAATTGTAAACAAGACACTTGAAATACAAACGGAGGGACCGACTTCGCGTGATCCGACGTCGTCCGTCACGATATTTCCTTGTTTAAATTATTCATGTGCCCGTACACCTGGTGACGTATTGGGGTACACCTTCGGATGTGGTGTGGAATACATTGAGTTTGATAAATATTGGAAAATTTTATATTATTTAATAGAACGAATAGACTATGAAGATCACACTTGTTGCGTTCAATTTCTAAATTAAAAAGTGGTCGATACTGCGAATCACAGCTTATTAAAATACACATTAAAATCTTCACCGAAACATCCTCCATCTTCTGGATAAACCTAATGTAAAATGGTTAGTGTTTCTTGTAGGTATTATAAGAACTGATTCCAATTGATTCTTAGGTATATATAGATGTTTAGAGTCACTTCGAATATCGTGAAGATTTTGAGTCAAAAGGGTTAATTTAATTATTTGAATTGTTGACAATCAGTATTTCGGTCTCATTGGCGGATTTATCACTTTTAGTTTGCTTGGGATTAAGACATCGTTTTTGTTTATTAAATCAATTGATACTCAAGTAGGTTATTTATGTTAAGTAAAACTTGTTTTATCAAAAAAAAAACTACTCTACTTTAACGCATATTGTGTTCACTAGTAGGTTTTCTGAAACTGTTTTCACTGTATATTTTCTGAACTTTTTAAATCAAGGAATTAGATTCTAACAATTTTGAAGTTTGATTTGATCGTTCATCGTATTAATAATCATCAATATATTAATATGATATTAGCCAAATTGTTAAACGCCTGGTTGAAGTAGATTGCGTTACATAATCTAACACATGAGCGTTTTAATTATACAGGGTGCTTCGCAGCAGGACTGTGTAAACGAGATGTAACAATGGCCATGCCGATATATGAAAACTAGATCGGACAATTACGTCACTTGTTTTTAAACGTACTGTATATGAGAATTTCGAGAGACATGAAAAAGTGGAATGTAACGAAAGAAAATGTTAAATATGAATATTCAGTTATATATTTTTATCAAGGCAGTATCGAAAGGTCGTAAGACACTATTGTGAGACATGAAAAAAACAAAAGAACAAATATTAGTACAATGCGTCTTTAACTTTTCATAAAAAAATACTGCTAATATTATGTACTAAATAACAGATATAATTATATAAATGAATAACGATTGAGAATGTTTAAATGACAAGAAATAATATTGCTATGAATTCATATCAAATGAATATCAATTGTCTCGTGTGAATGAAATCAATAACAAACAATAACTTTATATATTAAACCATATATATCATAGATAGAGATACCGCGAAAGTGAAAAAGAGGAAAAAACACCTCACCTCACCTCATAACGCTTTTCCTTGCGTGATTTCTGTCAGTTAATTCTACTGTAACACATTGAAAGAAATTTGTTCTAAAAAAAACTTTGTTATTTAAATTATTTTTTTAATATGATAATACGATTTAAATCAAATCAACTGAAAGTAAACTTTATTCAAGTAGGCTTTTACGAGCACTTTTGAATCGTCATTTTACAATTAAGTGAAGCTACCACCGGTTCGGAAAGTAGATTCTACCGAGAATAACCGGCAAGAAACTCGGTAGTTACTCTTTTTTAACATTTAAAAAATACAAAGTCATGTTAGTTAAATACAATTATTTAAATTAATAAATCCTGCTTGGAAGTCAACAGGTATTAACTCCACGATTTTTTATCATCTATAAAATCTTGTATTGAATAAAATGCAGTTACATAGGGGTTTGTATTGTATAATGACAGGAAGCTGTGGACGTTGTGTATTAAGATATTCTGTAGCATTCTGTGCGAAGCCGGGGCGGATCGCTGTATTCTTTATAACGGTTTTAATTTCCATTGGATGTGATCACTATTAACATTTTTTAGAGTACAATATATTACTTTGAATACTTCGTTGTCTTTTTCTTCTCTTATTTTTTATTTACAACATTAAAACCCTTCAATATCATAAAAAGTTTTATCGATTAATAAAAAGAAGAGAATCAGATATTCAACTATTTAACCTTACGCATTGTATATTTATTATATATTTAATTCTGAAAATAATGCATCACAAACACTTATTATTTTTCATATTATTACATTTTTCTTAAATGAAACTTGTATCGGCTTCGAACGGGTACAATAAAGATATATACACAACTCTTAATTTGAAGAACATAGATAAAAGAAAATTTGTAATTATTGGCTTTTCTCTTCCATAATACATACAACATAACAACGCTTGGCCCTTGGAGTAGTGATGCAAAAAGCTTCATCAAAAGTATAACACCTCGCCTCATTGCCTCCACTGGTGAGAGGAGGGCTGGTTCATTTTTGCCCAGAGGATCGGAATTGCGATTCAACGGGGAAATGCTGCTAGCATTCTTGCCACCATTCCACGAGGTCAAGACTTATACAGTAACTAGTTTTAGTTCATATTTGTATATATTTAAGCATTTAATGTTGTTAATTCTTATGTTAATATAAGAGTGATTATACATATGAACCTTTCTGCTGATTACTTTATATGAATCAAAAGCGCACAGTCGAGAATCGGCTTTGTTTAAAATATGTTCCAAACATTCATATGTGTACATTGGGATTTTATATTTATTTAAAAAGATTTAAGTCATATCTAGTCGGTTTACCGTCTGGCAGGCCAGGCTCAGTTCAGCGATGCGTGTCCGCTATCAGCGTCGTGCACGCTGACTCCGTATGAGGACACACTGAAAACGCCTAGAGGCGCCTATTATTACAAGGTGTATTTTTGTTGAACACGCCGTTTTAAGCTTTTGACCCAACTGGACGGCTTTGATAATACCTTAAGCTAGAATACGTTTTTAAATTTTTTTCGTTGTTAATTCACTAAAATTGTTGTACTTAACTGTTAATGCATACCAACGCTAATTTTGAAATTGTTGTTGTTTAAGTTATATAAACATAATCGTCTTTCAATGTGCTGTTTATGTACGAAGTTCGTAATTTTTCAAATTAATCAAATAAGTAAGGCTACATCTTATGGGTAAATGACAGTTGTTACATCGGTTTTCAAAATTCACTCCATTCAATAGGAGACCAACGTTTGTATAGAAGGTAGTAGGTAGTAGGCAACGTAAGTTACTATGTGTTGTTTAGTATAAGTGTAAACTTATACTATATGCTGTTTTCGATGGATGATTGGGTTTACGTTTAATCCTATCCTAAACTACTAATCCAATTAATATCCTATTAATATTATAAACGGGAAAGTTGGTGAGGATGGATGTATGAATGTTTGTTACTGTTTCACGAAAAAACTAGAGAACAAATTTGGATAAAATTTTACAGTATATTTTATTTGGTTTGAAAGATACCATCTACATTCTAATTGACATAGTCTTAAGTATAACCAATATCTAAAGGAAGCTTGGTATGTATGGTAAGCGTCAATAGCGCAAAGGCTAAATGACTGCCTACTGATGTAAACAAGCAGGATCAATCCTGACCCCGGGCTATTGACGTCCACGCGTCTAACACAAGCTTTAAGCTCAAATTGAGCTTAAATATATTAATCATTCCCTATAATGGGACATTGCTGTTATAGCATTCAAGATAGATGTCCAGCATTACAATAAAATTATATATACGTTTACTCTTGTGATAAATTACTATACCTTGGCTAAGACGTGAAGCAATCGCCCAATGAACCATATAAAACGTAATCCGTAATCAACCATCTGTAGCATGATGTATTTCATTAAAAATGGTCGTCTAAGAAAAGATTCTTAACAATATAAAAGCCGACAAAACCTAGCGTCTATACTTATTATATAATATCTGAGGTTATGTATTATTTTAATCATTATAATTTTTTTATTTTTTCGTGTATTAATTAAAGAAAGCTCAAAGACAAATAGTGTCATACTCATTAAAATATATTTACTAATAACAAACATATAGGATAGAGGTAATATTAAATATTAATAATGTAGGTACTACATTTTGTAACTTAAGCCTTTTATCTCAAACATATTATCTGCATATCTCCCAGAAAATACGATGTTGTTATTATATAGTATAATACAAAACATATTAAGTGTAAAGTACTGACATGATGTTTTATACAACATACTGTATCACAACCAACTTAAAAAATCTGACGCTACCTAAACGTCACAGATGTCGTGTCCTTAGTTTAATTTCAATTGACAGGCAAGCCATTATTTTCAAGGTAATTTAAAAGAAAATACGCCACGAACGTAAGATGAATTGCTTGAATGTCATTGATTTAGTTTATTGAACTGTGCCGCTTAGTGAAAAGTCTAGGCTATTAATCGAATGGGCCTGCAACGATTTCATCTTGAGCGATTTTGGACACAGCATCAAATCCCAAGGGCTACGAACTCTCTAGGCAGGACATATTCTACTACATAAGATTGTGTGACAGCCATTACCTTATTATCTGACTGGGGTTCGAACTCAGGGCCTCGGGATCTGTGACTTTTTGACTACACCAAAAGAACAATAATGATATATATATTTGTTAAAGCAGAACTGTATAGAAATAAAATATTATAGCACGACATGTTTGTAACGTATATGGTTTATCTATTTATTACACAGAGTCGGCAATATAAATTTATAGCATCGTAACTGTTAGTTGATATATAATACCCCCTTCATTCAATCATAAATATGGAACCGAATTACTTTATCGTAACGGACATAAATAATTGTTCGAATATATATTGTTATTGCAACCATATATAATATTGCCCCATATGAATAATATACTTATTTTTTGTATAATAGGACAAGTAAATTCGTATATATTTTTATTATTTTTGTAAAACAATATAGTCGAAATAATTATTTCAATAAAGTAGTTCTTTTTTTAAAAGTTTTTTTCTGATACTCCTGTAATTGAAGTCTTCGTCTGTAATTTTAAATTCCTAACTAGTATTAAAGTTATTAATTTCGGGATATTTACCTAGACTAGACTAGTTCAGTCTCGTGAACAAGACATTCGTATACAATGTCGAAATATCAAGCTCCATCGAACAAAAATAAAAAAAACATGGGAAATATCCCGAAATTAATAACTTTAATAATAAAAATAACCATGTTAATTTAAAATCTTATATAGAATACCGGTACGGGTCGGAATAGGTAAAATTAGCCTAACTAGTATCTCATACCATGTGCCCCTATAGACTCCCCTATAGAATTTATATACAGTTATATATATATATGTATATACTCCTCCTATTTCACCCCTTTGAAGTTGATATTTCCAAAAATCTTTTCTCAATTAAAGGAGTAAGTAGTTTTCAAATACCTACGCATTTCTTAAAAACCGGATCGGCAAGGTTGTTTTGTATTTATATAAATACATAGGTAGATAATATATCACATAAAACATGATAAATTACATACAATATATACATTTTTTAAATAGTAATACCGCACGAGACGCATTACATTCAGATATTACATGAAATTTATTTTTGTGTATCATGTACTTGATTGTACAAATACAGAAATAACACTATCATAACACGACCATGATTATGTCTTCGTCGGCCAACAATAGTTTTGACAAGACAAGAGGTTCTGAATATTACGTGTACATACATACTGCGGTTTCTCAAACAATAATTTCTGCTAAGAAAATGCAGCAGCATTGAGAAATACTGTGCGAAAATCTGTGAAAAGAGACTAACCAATCAACATTTATGTTATTGGGGATGTTAATTATTAAATACTTCCAATATCAGGAAAATCGGCACTGGCTAGTTCGATTAAAATACAAAACAAACAAAACGGTATTACCTGCAAATAAGAGAACATTCCGGTATAATATTCGGTTTTGGTCACGTTCCGTTGATTCAAGCGCAAGTATTGACACGGCGGAAATCTTTCCTTGTATGGATTATATTAAATCGTTCTGATAAAAGAATTAATGGGAAGTAATATTTATATGTGATCTAGTAAAATTGTCAATAGATGTATGGGAGTATACACTTGATATTATTGATGAATAAATTATTTATTTATTTATTTATAGTTTTCGAAACACCATCGGCATATTCACAAAACATTAAGAAAAAGCAAGAATAAATTCATGTACGGTGTGATACACCACTACAGGCGTTTACATTTTACATTTCAAATTACAAAACATTACACTCCTACATTAATAAATCTTTAAAATATAAACAAAAATATGCAAGAATTATAAAGGAATAAAAAAAAAAAACAATTAATAAATCACTCAAAATTAAAAACAAATAAAAGTAAAAAATAAAAAATCTTAATACTAATTGAGCAAAAAGTCTAATTTTTTCTTAAAACTATTGCTGTTATGGCTAAATATATCAATCTCATGAGAAGTGATATTATTGTAGCGGCTCATATAACGGATCATAGGCGAAAACTTTCCAACATTTGTACGGAATCTGGGAATAGCGAAGGTGTTTTGTATTGGATGACGCGGAATCGTTCTAGGGACATTTATGTAGATTTGAGAAAGTAACTTTTGCGAGTCTATTGAACCATGGATTAATTTATGTAGAAACATTAAGTCGTGATTGCACCTACGTTTCTCCAAAGTAGCAAGTTTAAAGTGTTTCAGTCGTGTATTATAGTCTGCGCGATATGGACAACCTCTATCTTTATATGCCAAAAACTTTGTAAATCTTTTTTGAATATTTTCTAAATTTCTTATATCTTTTATAAATAGTTTAGTTACTCCCAATAATGGATATAATCAAAACGACAATTACCGAAATTGTGCTTCAATGAAATGAGTTTCAAAATAAGAACAAACATATGTCATTGTTAAGTAAAGGTTTAAATCTGACTTTAATTTTAATTTTAATTTATCTCATGGTCTTCGTAAAAAGACATTGTTTGGAAACTTGTATAGTTCAAATGAAGTTTTCCAGAATATGTAAGTAGCTGGTAAAGTAAGACATAAATCTTTTCTTCAAATGGAAATTCCAAAAATAGAACAAAACAGGCTATTATTATTAGCTCAAATTAAACATTCAATATAGAAGAATAAAAATATTCGATATTATGAATTCTTTTAAAACAATACCGGTCTAAGACAACTAAGTCGCTAATTGTTTTAGGGGGAACTCAAGATCGGATACTCTGAGGGATCCAAGGGTCATTGTCTTAGTAATTAATAGGAATTGAACCTCGTCCTCTCCATTATGTACAGGGAATTCTTAATGATCCTGAAGCGCTCGGAATACTAACTTTTAACAAGGGAAAGATGTTATAGGCCATGTTTAATTCCTAGTTGACATTTTAGTCCATTTGATAAAGTGAAGACAAAATTATAATGTTTGCATGAAGAAGCATAATTCCTTAATTAGCTACATATGTCAAGTCAAAAGTTATCAATTTTATTTTCTGACTACTCATTCGGTTTCGCACGGATCTATATTAACGTTTATTTTGTGAGACATACATATTACAATTGGTTAAAATTATACCGGATGATTTTTTCCGACATCTTCAACGATCTTCGTTATTTTTCAGCCAATTTACTCAAAACCTTAATAAATTATACACGTCATAAATCACTCCGACCGTTGGGGAAAATCGTATGAAAATCCGTTGGGTAATTTTTGAATTTATCGAGTTCAGTCAGACGGATAGACGCGGCTGGGAGACTATAATCGTTATTATAAAATACATAAATCTCATATATCAAATGAAATTTACGATTCATTTTATGATACCGCAAACCCACAGGAGGCTTACATGGTGACCACAACTCATGGACATCTACTGTTCGTTGCCGCTCTGTACTGTCTTTCTTTGAAGATACCCAAGTCGTATTGGGGGAAAAACAGCCGGCGAAAGCTGGTTCCACAGAGTAAAAATACTATATCAGAAATGAAAATATATGTTGCATTACGAAAACAAGTTAATACAAATCTACCAAAAATTATATAAGTATCTACTGTACGTTTCAATTTAAAATTCTTAACAAACACATCCAACGAAAGAAAACCTGAGCGTTCAGATAGAAACAGTATCCACCGAAGCGGTTGATCGGAAGCTTTCCAATCTGTATGCTAATTCGTTTTAAAACCGTAGAACGGACTGAGACTATCGGAACTAATTAATTTGACGATATCTAGTGCGAATGCTTCAAGAAGGATTTACGTTGCAACAGTGCGCATGGACGATAGCAGACTGCTTACTGTTAGCACCATAATGAAATTAAGCTAGGAAATTAGTAGCAACAGCTGTGGGAATGCCATTTGGAACTGTTCAAGCGCCAGGATTTGCTTGCATGTATTTAATAAATGACTTCTTTAACTTCAACGTATACAGTTACGTAAAGTAATAAGTTACAGCTTGTAAATATCCAACTGCTGAACTAAGTTTTTGTATCCATTTGATGAGACGGTCGTACATATTGAAATTTTATATGAAAACTCATCGGTGCCTGCCCATGTTTGACCATAAAACCTCTGATTAAGATTTACTTGTTCTAGCCAATGGTCATTAAGAATTACTATTTAAAAAGTTTAATGTTTGTACAAATAATATTTTATCAATGAGGGTTGATGGCCTGATGACTTGACGTGTACGATATCTTGTCTATCAGGATAATCAGTCATCTGTATGTTTTTCAAATATATGGTAAGGTTAGGTAACACTCAGCAATAGACGTTTCAGGTAATAATTAGTCTTGATATAGTTGCATTCGATATAGTTACAAAGATCTGATTTAGACCATAGGTTTTTCAAAATATTATTAATATCCTCAAATGGATCTTTTTTTAGAATACTTGAATAAAGATCCATTTTGATCTCATTTACTACCTTTAAGTGTATGAAATACAGTTACTTGAAAATAAATCAATCTATTTTTTATCAGAATTAAAAAAGTGGAATGTTTATTTGCGTACCTATAACTTTATTGTTTATAAACGGATTTTGATGAATTTTACGATGGGTTCAGTTGGCTTTACGGCGATTTAAAGTAAATTGTTATTGTTAATTTATTATTGGAAGCATATGTATATTTCAAAAAATTCTACAATTACTTTTATCAAAAAAATATGCTAATATGCTGCCTAAGACTAGCTCTTTGTTTGTTAATTTTACATGTACTTTTATTCTATTTAATTGGCGACCAAATAGGTCATCTGATAATAAGTGACCACGGCAGCCACACACATTGGCGCTGTCAGAAATATTAAACATTCTTTACATAGCCAATGTACCACCAACCTTGGGAGCCAAGATATTATGTCCCTCAAGCCTATAGCACTGGCTTATTTGATCTTCAAACCGGAACACAACAATACCAAATATTGCTGTTTGACGGTACAATATCTAATGAGTAAGTGGTGTCTAGACGGGCCTGTGAAAATTCCTACCAAGTGAAACTAATGTAAACCACTTTATTTTGACAAGAAAAACAAAGGAATACGTTCTGAAACGAAACAGTTTTCGTACTTACGTTAATTAGTTAATTAAAAAGCCACAAAAGTTATTTTTAAATGACAAACGAAACGTCTTAATACAGGATAGCTGTTTAATTTTAACGTTTAAAATAACTGTCTTTAATTAAAGTTCAGCAAAGAATTTTATTTATTTTACTAGCCTTACCGCGACTTTATGTGCGAACAAATAGGTTATTTTTCAGTTCGCTGATTTTACTATAATTTATTAATTAGTATTAAGCTGCTTTCGTGATATTATGTCGTTGGTAGGAGGTATCCGACGTGACTTATTTTATTTGTCATTATAATTGGAACTATGAAGGAAAACTGCATTAGGAAACGTGTATGTAGCGAGCGAAAATCTGCAACTTGTATCCAACCCGCATTGGAGCAGCTGTCTCCTAAAAAGGACAAAAAGCCCAGCGGTGACACATTTAAAGGGTCCCTCTGTTTATTCGATCGACAAAGCAATTGCGTCTTTTCTATGATCCATATAATAATCATCAGCAGACCATGTTTGTTCACAGCTGGACGTAGGCCTCTCCAAATGCACGGCACTATGGTCTACGGCTACTCGCATCCAGCTCCTGACTGCTGTCTGCGTAAATCGTCACATCCATATAATAACCCGTAAATATACGTTCGTTTCCAGGTAAGTATGCAATCAAGCCTAATGCATAATTAGTTTTATATCAGAATCAAATCGATTTCCACCAACATCCTCGGCGATGCAGACATTCGTCTATGCACCTCGCTTTGCGTGACACACGCTATTCTCAAGCAATAGTTTTAATAACGTCTCTAACGCTATCGTTACTCATGTAAATTTAAACCTTATTGCTGTGTATTAAAGTGTAATTTAGCTAAAACGTTAAATTTTGAAACGATTCAGGATAGGGTTGTAAGAAAGGCTTATCAAGTTACTAGCACAATTCACTATTTGCGAAGGCGAACTAACCTCATACGTGGAACGCTAGATTGAAAACTATTTTGAACTGCTTTGTGTGAATTCATTATATCAACGTACTAATGTGATATGTTGTTTGACAAGATTAAGTTTTAGATAGAACCAAAATACTTTGATATAATGAATTCTTGAAATAAATACAAACCAATATTTTCTCATTGCATTTTTTATAACACGCAGTAACGACTTTTATATAATAATGAGTGCAAATATATAATATAGTATAATATATACAGTACTGAAAGAGTTTAAAGAGACTATGAATCCATTCTTAGATATTTGTTCTTAGATTAAAATTTATAAAGTTGGGTATGGGTGACTATAATATTTGGATGATGCTCTTATGAGCTGAATCGGATACTGCTTTAAATAATTTATTTAACGTTTAAAGATGTGCAAAAATTACAAAATCATACATACAAAAAGAAAAGTTATTCTGCAAGAAGAAATTACCATCACGGTCACACCACCGTTAAATGTTAAAAGTCAAAGTTAAAAATCATTTTTCAATATAGAAGTATCACAGCTACTTATTGATATTCAAAAATCTACCACCGGTTCGGAAA
This sequence comes from Vanessa cardui, assembly GCF_905220365.1. Classification (NCBI taxonomy): domain Eukaryota; kingdom Metazoa; phylum Arthropoda; class Insecta; order Lepidoptera; family Nymphalidae; genus Vanessa; species Vanessa cardui. The sequence continues at coordinate 2,936,362 of NC_061129.1, forward strand.
TTAAGTTGCGAAAAATCGGCGAAAGAAACTCAGCGGGAATATTTTTCTTAATGTATTTTTTTAGAATTATTGTTTTCATATGATAACAGTAAATATATTTTCGTTATATAAAACAGCTTGGAGGCGATCATATCATTTCCAAGGAGTGGAATCAACTGAGAAATCATCAGTGATGTACTTAATACCTTTTAGCATACAAAAAATCGAACGAATCATTTAAATTTCAAATTTGGATATATATATATATATATATATATATATATATATATTTATTTATATTTGGGAAACATACAGTGTGTTATTACATAGAATTAAGGAATTATTAAAGAAATCATAAACCAATAAAGTTTCCACTTAAAAATAGTACAAATGTAGAGACAAAAATACAATCTACATTTTTGTACATTTTGTACACTTTCACGTAAAAACATAAACATTGCCCTACAAAGGAGTTACTAACCCTGTTTAATCGTATACTTGGTTAAAAAAGTTTATGCTTGTTATATACATATACAATAACATAACAGTATTGATATAGTATATAGTATTAGTAGTATATAACAACAGTACTTCACAATTTCTGGTAAAATCATTAATGTTTTTGCGTACCTACACAAAATCACCAAAAACAAATTGAGAAGCGACAGTCATAAAATATTAGAGAAGTTATAGAAATTAATATATAATTAATTTATATAATTATAATTAATTTATATAATTATAACATAAAGGATATAAGTATTAGAATAAAGTATCACCATAAGTCGGTTGCAGCATTCAACAGTAAGGTACGAAGCGTGTTCTTACTCTTAAATGCATCTCTTGGGTTTCACGTCCACTTTAAGCAGGTCTCCGCGATGATAAAGTTGTGACAAATCGCCAGAACAGACGGAAAATTTACACAAATATCTGCTTTTATAAACTTAAAATAAAATCAAATGGTTGGAAATTAGTGGAGATGGCTCAGTGGTTAGACGCGTGTATCCTAACCTATGATTGCGGGTTGAAACCTAGGCAAGCACCACTGAATTTATGTGCTTAATTTGTGTTTAGAATTCATCTCGTGCTCGATGGTGAAGGAAAACATCGTGAGGAAACCGGCATGTGTTTAATTTCATAGAAATTCTGCTACATGTGTATTCCATCAACTCGCATTGGAACAGCGTGACGGAATATATTCCGAACCTTCTCCTCAAAAGGAGAGGAGGTCTTAGCCCAGCAGTGGAAAATTTACAGACTGCTGTTGTTGTTGTTTTGTTGTTGTTAGTTGAAAATTATCATGCCCATCATACACGCAACAATAGTCAAAACTCCAAAGCATCGACACGAATAAAGTAAATTCATTCTATTCTCGTCTGATGGGCGGACAATTCGAACAAATTGGATTTACCTAATGGAAGCCTTAGCTCCCTTTCCAATTTGTATGAAGTGTTGCTTGATAAAAGTTTACGTCTTAAATGTGAGGGATAAACTTTTCACAGCACTCCAAGATTAATCAATGAGAATCAATAGGAAATTGTGAGATACATTTTGAAAGACCGTCATTATTTATTATCTTTATTATCATTACATAGTATAAAACAAAGTCGCTTACCGCTCTGTCTCTAAACATACATCGATCTTTCAAATTACGCAACGGATTTTGATGCGGTTTTTTTTAAATAGATAGATTCATTCAAGAGGAAGGTGTATATGTATAATACATGCACAATATAGAAGAGAAAAACTGATAATTTTAGAGGTTTTAAAGTTGCAAATAAACGCATTATTTTAGTATTTTTAGCATCAGTATTGCACCCATGTATAGCCCAGTTGGGTAACTTGTTATTGATTAAGTAATATGGAAACAGATTGAGAATTATTCCAGAATATATCGCTATCTAAAATTATTAACATATAATGTATTAAAGTACGACGAATAGAAGATGTCCTTCAAAAACAGTTAAGGCATATGATACATTATTCAAATTTTGGGTAACAAATCCTGAGAAACTTCGACAAATTCAACGGGACGGTCCGCCCAAAGTATTTTATTCATTTAAGTCAATGAAGGCAAAGTTAGGGAAGTTGTGACATAGATTAATTCATCAAAACTGGTTTAACTCATCTTCGAATTACGTTTTGTTGAAATATATATCGGAATACGTATTTCGTTTTAGAATCTGAATACAACTGTTGAACATTTAAAACAGTGAATCATTCCAAACTTGCAAATGAATATTTAGATAAAATAAATCGTGGCAGTATTGAATAAACCACCAATAGGACCTGAATGATCAACGATGGCAATAACCACTAATCATCATATGGGTAAGCCAGCCTTCATATATGCAATAAGGGAAAACATCCAATCTATTCGTACAACAAAATTGTAACAAAGCAGTTTACGGACGATATTTCCTTTTCATGGTATGTCTCTCGCGTCGTGTCTTTCTCACGTATCTATATTGAATGAAACAAAAAACAAAACAAAGAATCAAGAGTCAATATTTGAAAAAAGTTCGTAGAATCGATTTGAACTCGTAACGCGTCGAGTTGATTGCTACGATTTAACAGTTGGTCTACCTATCTTTACTACATCATTACTACGTTCAACATCTGTTTAGATCTGTGTATTTTAAATTTTACACCGGTAATCTTTTCCTGCAAAACTTTTCTTTCTGGGCAAGAGAGGTTATCAACCCCTAGGTCGCAACTTGGCGTGCATAGAATTCTTAACATAGCATGAATTTCCTAGGATGCACTGCAACGGTATCATATGTCATGATTTATTTTCAACGGCGCGATGTATTTTTGCAGCGAACTGTTTACGTTTTATTCCTTAGGCAATTTAAAATTTTGATAAAAATAAAAATGTATAATAAATATTATTCCTGGCTCTTAAATTTCATACGATATAATGGGATGTCTTATTTATATTTAATACAAGCTATGCCCGCAACTCTGTGCGCGTTTGAATTTAACAAAAACATTATTATTGTAGCCTAAGTAGCTCCTTATTACATCAGCTATCTGCCAGGGAAAGTCCCGTCAAAATCGGTCCACAAATTAGCCGGAACAAACAGACAGATAGACAGAATATATATACCGTGAAAATGTGCATTTAGTAAAAATCAGTTATTTTTCTTTTACAAAAAGACACTCCAATTTTATTATAAGAATAGATTTCTTTATTTAAATTAATAGTGGAAAAGGATTAACACTTTCTGGGACAATAGACGCCTATAATCGTCATAACAATTACGTAGCTATTGTGTCCAGTGTATTGACCCTAAAAATGTTAATGGTCTGTTACGTCTTAGTCCCTAGATTGGGGGGGCATTAGCGATGTAAGGAACGGTTTATATATCTTACCCCTGTCTGTAGTTAGTGGTAGTTAGACGACCTCCGTAATCGATTAGTGTGTACACCGGGTTCGATTACCGGTTGAGTCGATGTAGAAAAAGTTCATTATTTTTCTTTGCCGTCTTGGGTCTGGGTGTTGTTCCGTCGTTACTTCTGATTTTCCATAACAAATTCTTTAGCGAATCGCATTGGGATCAGAGTAGATCAGAATGTATGTGATGTTGTCCAATATTTATTTAATATATTAATGGTGAACACTAACACATGATGGTACCATGTGTTAGGATGATGGTCTCATGTGGCTGTTATAGAATTACTAAAATAATACGTAACATATGAATAAAACATACATATAAACATTCAAGTTCAAGGCAGTATGTTACAAAAAGGCATTCTCGCTAATTTAAAGGTAAATTTGCAGATTGACAATTTAATTCGTATTCAAATATAATAATACCTACTAGTACTCGCGGCTGTGTTGTTTGTCATGTGTCAGGCAAAAACGTAGTCTATTTCCTTTTTTGGAGTTGAAGTTTGCTTCATACCTAATTTCATCAAATTTGTTTCAGCGGTCGTGACCGACAGACTGTCTGTCCGGAGTTACTTTGACATTTATAATAAGGTAATTCTTAACAAAGAATGTTTCAAAGAAACAGACTAACGTTTCCTTTCAGAGATAAAAGGCACGAGCGAAATAAGCAAATTCGATTTCCAAAGCCCACCACTGGAATGAGATCCGGTTTGACACTCTATTTGGGTATTTTATCGGAGCCGGAAGAGTATTAAAGGCTGAGACGGTGCCAGCGTCACATCCACGTTTTTATGGCGTTTTTACTGCTAACTGAAAGTCGGCCTCCTTGTCGCAACGAACAAATATACATACATTTCGTAGCGATTTTAAATTTGGAACTATTTCGAAAGATAAATTATTTTTTAATGAAAACACTGCTGTAAGTAAATGATCACAGTTCTGAACTAAGAAGTCGCTTGGAATATCACGTGATAATTATAAAATATGATTTGTTTTAAAGTAAACAAAAGCCTAAACATTTAGAATTAAAATTCAATTTTAATTCTAAATGTTTAGGCTTTTGTTAAATTTTATTGGTGGTAGGGCTCTGTGCAAGCCCGTCTGAGTAGGTACCATCCACTCACCAGTTATTCTACCGCCAAATAACAGTACTTAGTATTGTTGTATTCCGGTTTGAAGGGTGAGTGAGCCAGTGTAACTACAGGCACAAGGGACATAACATCTTAGTTCCCAAGGTTGGTGGCACATTGACGATGTAAGGAACAGTTAATATTTCTTACAGCGTCATTGTCTATGGGTGATGGTGACCACTTGACATCAGGTAGCCCATATGCTCGTCCGCCAACCTATTCCATAAAAAAAAAAAAAATTATCAGTATTTCTGGAAATTTTTCGAAGAGGTTAGATTAAGGATGAAAAGTCGAATGACAGTACAGCTCTGGATATCTCCCCTATTTAATTCTTGTTATGAAGACATTCGAGAAGTTACAAGAAGTTTATACATTTTCAACAATGAAACAAAAACCCATGATTTTAATTATAACATGAATGGAAGTAAGTCTTTTAGAAATTTGTCACTCGATGCTCGACCCAATCCCTCAACGTTATTTATACTTTGATTCGTACCTACGTAAATCATAATTTGTCCATTTCCGATTTTTCTAAATCTCGATTCGAGTTCATTCATAATACCTACACTAATTAGACAAAGTTTGACAATTGATCGTATGAACATAGACTTAAAATTCTGTGACATTTAGACGATCACTACGTACATAAATATAACAAACGATGCGTATAATATTTCAAACATGCTAAGCTGTGCGATAACTAGTTTTATAAACGCTCACTTTGAAACTATGAAAATTCTGATGTATTTTGTATTGTTTCAATTGAACGAGAACTTTATATTACTGAATGGAAATCAAACTTAAAGTATTTCAGTGTTATCGAAGCCTCTACTATAACTGACGTTGTTGAGACGTATTATAATATAAATAGTTTTTATTATGATTCAAGAGTCGAAATGGCCCAGTGGTTAGAACGCGTGCATCTTAACCGATGACTGCGGGTTCAAACCCAGGCAAGCACTGCTGATTCATGTGCTTAATTTGTCTTTATAATTCATCTCGTGCTCAACGGTGAAGGAAAACATCGTGAGGAAACCTGCATGTGACATATTTCATAGAAATTCTGCCACATGTGCATTTCCTCAACCCGCATTGGAACAGCGTGGTGGAATATATTCCAAACCTTCTCCTCAAAGGGAGAAGAGGCTTTTGGCCCAGCAGTGGGAATTTACAGGCTATTGTTTTTGTTGTTATGATACAATTAGTAATTTTGTTATTTAGTTCTCATAAATTAGTAGCGTAAACAAAGTAGTTTTTAGTATTGACATGTCACATGTAATGTATTGGTCAGTGAGCCAGTGTATAGGCAAACGCCACATTACATCTTAGTTCCCTAGATCAGTGTCGCACTTACAATGTGACAAATGATTAATATTTCTCACAGTATTCATATATTTAGCGAGAGGTTTCGCCTGCGGTTTTTCCGAACCGATACGACATGGGAACCTTCAAGAAAAGAGCGTACACCTTTCTTAAAGGCCGGCAACGCACCTGCAATCCCCCTGGTATTGCAGATGTCCATGGGCGGTGGAACTCACTTTCCATCAGGTGAGTCTCCTGCTCGTTTGCCACCTATGTCATAAAAAAGGTGACCCTTTCTAAGTCCTCCTACCTATATGACATATAATATCATATGCTTGAGGGCAATTATTAAAGATTTTCAACAATGACTTTTGTCTTATAAATGAGACATCATTTATAAGACAAAAGTTTATCTTAAGATAAAGCTGAACTAAAGTCGATCATAGCTCAGCAACAAGATTTATAAACTTAATACAGCTTGATCTATAAATTATGAATAAGCCTTTAAACCTTACGCTATTTTTATCTTATAACTATTCTGTCCTCGTGAATTTGCAAAAAGGTCAATCATTATTAAAAGTATAAATCTAGAAAACACAGAATGCTTTGGAGATGAAATATCTCACTAATGATAGTTAGATGGTTTATTTAGGCTGGTTAATTATAAGAATACCTAGGAGTAGTAATTGTATTCTTCAAAAACAAATTTACGGCTTCACTACTTAGTGTAAAACAAAGACGCTTTCTTGGTCCCTATATCCAAATGTATACTTAATTTTTCTAAACTCCGTTACGTGGATTTTGATGCGGTTTTTTTTAATAGATAGAGTGATTTGAGAAGAAGCTTTTTTTATATAAAACATGGACAATTTAATAAAGAAACACTATGATGTCATATCATTACACCTGTGTGAAGCCGGGGCGGGTCGCTAGTTTTCTTAGTTTTCTTAGTAAAGAGGATGTATCCCTAATAAATATTTTTTGTGTTTTAAAAATTCGATTTATTCGTATTAATATATTGGAATCTTAATGAAAAACCACAAAGAAATAACATAAAACATATTCTTTGTATAAGTCGGCGCTTCCTCCCATTTAAAAGAAATGATAATAAGCAATTAGATTTGCATCATTTCGCTGAGCCATTGTATTCCTTATCACCTTGACTTAAAGTTAAGTATAGTCAAACGGATTTATTTAATTCTTAGTCGACCAGCGGTCCTTCGATGGTTAGGTATCCAAAGAATTCCATAATAACCTTCAGAATTCTTTCGCAGAGAATAAATTGAAAATTTTTCTGCTTTGGGGTTTGGTATGCTTTACGTTACCTGTTCATGTTTTATTAAAACATACCAATTTATGCATTGAGGAATAAATAATACAGATCTTTGTTACTTTAAAATCGAATCGGTATAAAAATGCATAATATTTTTTTACGATTCTCAGTGTACAGTCGGGGTAAGAGAAGGTTCGTCACCGATCTATTTTCGTGTGATCAGTATGAGTTACAATTTGCTTTACCGATTGAGAATGACATATTGCGTCGCAATGATTTGATGTTCAGATTCAAAAGGTACTAAGAGTTTAAGCCTTGATAAAGAAATGAATTTGAAAACTGACGAAGGTTTTCTTTCTCTGACTGTACACGATTCACGAATCCTGTCTTGGATTAAGACGGTGTTCGAAATACAAAATTTATTATTTCGTTTACGTTGAAAATGATTTCAACCGAATCGTATAAACCGAGTAATTGATATTAAAGACAGCTTTGGCCATAATTATTAGGCACTCCAGAACAATGCACAATTTATGTATACCAAGTGAACAATTACTAAATGCTTATTTTAGATGGCATGCCGGGGTCACATCACTTCCTAGAAAAGCAAGTATCTATTTCATAAGGTCATAAAACACCTGGTGACTGACAACAAAGGATCAAAGGATTTGATTCTTTGCGTTATTATCAGTAAATTTTTGGTCACTTGTTTTCAGAGCTGTAACGAGTAAACAAGGTTTTATTTCTAAAATAGTGATTAAATTGAAATAAATGTACGGTAGTCCATATATATGTCACCGTAAGATTACAAAATTCGCTATAATCTGACGAGACAGATTGTAAACTGTCGAAATATTGTGAACTGTTTAATATGATTGCAATTTAACGTACTATTTTTTATATTATAATCTGACGAGACATATCGTAATGTAACGAATTTTGTAATCTTACGGTGACATATATATCAAATTTGACTTCTGACAAACATTTAACAATATTCTATTAATGCCTTTTGAGAATTCAAAGTATCAGCTATCAAATCTACCAAGTATTACAATCTTCAAGACTTTGAAATGAGTACTTAAATTGATTGTTGAGCAGTTGGGCTAATTGTTTGACAATCTAATTTTACTTCTCGTTATGGTGTGAGCTATCATTAATTCAAATATTTTATTAATCCGAATCCTTATCGAAGAATTTGATTACACGCGTCGTAACTGTTATTATTCTTAACGCCTACATCGGCAATTCCGCCTAATTGAACAGCATTCTATTATTTTTATCGCACGTAATACAAAGGGACCATAGACTGGAAACGAAGTAGAAGTGCCACTTAATATCAATGTATACGTTACTACTGGTCCAAAACCTGGGTCATGCCTATAAATATTGTTAAATTATTTCGTTGAGATTTGTTTTTTCAAATTATACAAGTATGGTCTTAGCAATTGACAAGTGACGAAAGCTGTTGTGACCATAAGTAGATAATTTAGCAAGATATAAATAGAACAAATTGTATAGCAACAAATGGAGAAAATAAAAACTTAATCCTTATAGGATTCATTTGCTCATATAGACCTGATTTTGAACACCTCGAAGATCATAAAATAAACATCAAAATTTATTTATTTTATAGAAATGAGTTGGACAATTAACTACGATCGTTGTTTTATGCGAATATATATGCAATATTGTAAGCAATTAGCTATTATTTTACTCATTGGCATAACCTGCTATAATTGCAGACTAGGGAACGTAGCTACTTAGTTACCGAGTTCGATACGCTGGGTAAAAACACGTGTTACAATGTGGAACAACTTAATTAAAGTAAAAAAAAGCATTGTCGTTGTACGCCCTGTTGGAACAGACTCCCTTTTGCTACATATGTATCTTCAAAATAACAGACACAATGTAATAAATGAATAACAATAAATAATAATTAGTTGACATGTAATTATTTCTGTTATTAAAAATACGCGAGTTTAGAGATAGATTATATTCTAACGGTATTTGAAATGAGGCGGGATGGCCACTTCATATTAATGTTAATTTATGTTTATAATTCATCTCGTTCTCGGCGGTGATATTCCTATACATCGTGATTCGTGAGGAAACCTGCATATGTCAAATTTCATAGAAATTCTGCCACATGTATATTCCACGATCCCACATTGGAACAGTGGTGGTGTAATATGTTCCAAACCTTATCCACAAAGAGAGAGGAGGCCTTAGCCCAGCAGTGAGAAATTTAGCTGCGGTTAAGTTGTTGAGGTACTTATAATTTAACGATGATATAAATCACTCCATATTATGATTATAGTTTTTGAAAGACCCCACAGAATAAGATCCCTTTGAATTTAATCTCAAAACAAGCATAGTGATTCCATACACAGACTAAGGGTCAACACAAAAGCTACGTAAGACAATAACGGCTTAAAAGTGGCTTAAATAGACCCACGTGGTTAATGCACACTCCCTTTTCGTTCCAAGAGTACTTTAGTCCACGTGAATGGTCAAGAGTCCTTTTCACTTCAAGTTCATAATACGTTACCAGAAACTTGGTGTTCTAGGAAAAAACAGATTGATCACCAATAATATAACCAAAGGTCATTAATATCTATAATAGTGTATTGTAATACGATAAGGTGTATTTTTATGGTGAGTTCCAAATTTTTTGGATAATTAGTTGCTCAGAAAATACTCTTTATATTATTGGCGATTTGAATAAACACACATATATATTTAGCGATATTTGTGCTGTTGATGTTTTTGGTAATTTATTTACTTTAATTTATATATACATAATTGGAAAATTTGGATCTATTTACCACAGCTACGAAATTTAGTTTGAAAATATTTTTGCCAATATCTGTCCAAAACCGACAGTAACCAGTTTTTTTTAACATTAAGAATCACAAGTGAGTTAGAATTGTCTTTATATGATTTTAATATCCAGATTGACTTGGAAAACCAATTGACTAGTTTGGTAGTAGTAAAACTGAAAAAACTCATCTCTCCCATCACTTCTGGCGTAGTTTCTAATCTATGGAGCGAAAGCAAATTCGTGACTAATCCGATATTTGACTCAAACAATTTTAGTTTCGTTTTGTAGGTTATAACTTTTTGCTTTAGTAATTTACAAGGATATTATACTACACAAGTGGTTTCATTTCATTTATTAACGTTGTTGTCTTGAGAGGGCCGAAATAGAATTCAAAAATATAACCCAATCATGTGAAGAAGGCAACCATTTGAGGAGAGTGTTATGATTATTCTATCAGACTGTTTACATGTAGAAGATGCTGCTCCAATAGTAAGTGAGTCAATACTTAAGACCTAGTCACGATGCTTACAAAATGCTTGGAACATATATTTCGGTTATTATGCAGCGTCATATCTATCAACACATATATCTCTCAAATTCCGCTGATATGAATAAAATTGAAAAAGGCTTACTTCAATTTCAATGAAGGGTATTTATTCTTTTGATATATAAACTGAAAAAATAACTTATACAATATTAAACGCTGCGATTTTCCGCATGATATATGCACGTGTGTTTTTATTCGTAATGTAATTTGTAACGACATAATATCGTGGCCATTGTGCACTAAAATTAATGTATCGAAATATTAATACAAACATGTTTTCCGCTATTTTATGTAAGAAATATTTTACCATTAATTAAAATACTGCCAGGGGATTTATGGTAACTACTGATGCTAGGGAACTTATTATTAAACTTTATGGCGCGACCGTGACTTCATTAATTATTTCTTTCCCTGATTATAGAAAGAGCTATTGAATATTGAAGACTCAGCTTGAAGTAAAAGTATTTTAAGTCTTTTATTTTCCATTACCTTTCGTTTTTCAAACTAGATTTTCAATTCACATTTCAAATTCAAAATTATTATTTTTGTTTTAAAATTTCAAAACAACAGTATAGATTACATTTGTATATTTTTATAAAATAATAATGGAAGCTATATATGAAAAAAAAAAGAGTAAAAAGAGGGCGATTATGAATCGATTCTCTAAACGTGCGGACAATGCCTGTAAGTTAAAAGGGCTACTTAGTTAATTGTATCTTCGAATGAAGCGACAAATATATAATTCCATATATAAGCTACACAATCTTAAACAAGAATATATGAGTATTTTATTCAAAATAATTTATAGGGTCCATACGACAGATTCTTGATACTTTCATTAATATAATAAACATTATGTTGTTTTTACATATTTTAGGAAATTTTGAGTCTTACATTGTATATACTTCATAAGTAAATTGTATTTAATCAAAAATCATGATTAAAATGTATTTTAGACTCATACTAAAGTCCTCTAGGAATATAGCTTACAATACTATAATTCAAAATGTATCTTAAATATTTAAGGAAATTATTTCAAGAAAAATATTTATTAAAATTAAAATTTAAGGGAGTGTATCTTTTTTTTTATACATCTCACACCTTTTGTAAGTTTGATCCAATCATTGGGTCAAATCATCATAATCTAATCTTCTTAATAAAAGACCAAAATTATAATATTTACAAATACATGAAACCAGTAAAAATAAAAAAACTTAATAAAAGTACTTTCGAACGTTTCAAAAATGGATATAAAACAATTGATGAATTGTAAATACCTATAAACAATAAGGAGACAATAAAGTTATAGCAACCGTACAAAAATCTCTGAAACCTAACAAATAATAAAGATATCACTCCACTTAAGAACGCAAGCGGTATCGACGTCGCGAACATTATCGCAAATGTTCACTTTCCATTAAAGCCAGAGAGGCTGTTTAAAAAACAAAGAGTAGAATACGTAATGTTGATTCTTATGTATAATGTACACGAGTACAGTCGGAAACAAAAGCCCTTCTGGTTTTTTCCATAACGAACGGGTAAATGAGCCACCTGATGCAAAGCAGTCATCACTAATATAGGCATTGGCTGTAAGAAATATTAACCATTCTTCACCAAAACAATGGTACACCAACTTTAAAAAATAAGATGTCCAGTCTCTTGTGTGTGTAATTTTAATGGCTCACTGGATTTTTAATGTCGGAATGCAACAATACTAAGTATTGCTGTTTTGCGGTAGAATATCTGGTGAGTGGCTCGTACCTACCCCTATATGGACTTGCACGAAGCCAAGCCCCAAGTATTATCTTAAGAGAAGGAGTTGAACAACAATCCACTAACTAGCACAACACAGCAATAGCAAATTACTGAATACACATATAGCAGGCTTTCTCTTAATGTTTTCCTTAAACGAGACAGTGTATGGACACAAATTAAGTACGTGAAAAATCAGAAAAGCTTACCCGGATCTTCATCTCGGCGTCGAGACCCAAATTGACATGTACTAAGCCCTAGCATCAATATATATTTACAAAGAAATTATGTCCAGTGTGAATGGAATGAAAATTTATAACATTACAAGATTTTTGACGTTGTGGCTTGATAGAAAATGTAGAAATGTAGACAATTTATTTAACTAAATCATTTAGTGTATGTAGGCTTTGATATACTTAAATTCAAACAAGTTGCACGGTTGTCAAATGTTTTGATAACCTAAATATCAAAACCTCGTTTCAAGTATAGCTTTTTTTTATGGAATAGGTGGCAAACGAGTAGGAGGCTCACCTGATTGAAAGTGACTACCACCGCCCATGGACATCTGCAACACCAGGGGGCTTGCAGGTGCGTTGCCGGCCTTTGAGAAAGGAGTAGGCTCTTTTCTTGAAGGTTCCCATGTCGTATCGGTTCGGAAAAACCGCCGGAGAAAGCTGGTTCCACAAAGTGGTTGTGCTTGGCAGAAAATGTCTAAGAAATCGCGCTGTTGTGGATTTTCGGACATCAAGATGGTGCGGGTGAAACTTAGAATTTTGACGAGATGTCCGAAGGTGAAATTCAGCAGCCGGGATTAATCCGAACAATTCCTCGGAACATTCCCCGTGAAAAATTCGGTAGAAGATGCAGAGTGATCCAACATCTCTACGCAAAGCCAAGCCAAGGAGATCGGAAAGGGCTTAATCGTCGATAACTCGAGCCGCTCTACGTTAGATGCGGTCAAATGGAAGGAGCTGGTACTGGGGAGCACCCGCCCAGAGGTGAGAGCAGTACTCCATGTGAGGCCGAATTTGCGCCTTGTAAAGTTTTAGGCGATGATTATTTTTAGATGTGACGTTTTTGGAAAAATGTCGCGAAATCTTTTAGATAAAATATTTAGCTTTATTCCTGTAACTTCCGAACTATTCTAGGATGAATTGTTAACGTTGGCGTCGTTATCATAATAGATTCAAGAGACCAACGGACCATTAAGCGAAGTTTTGAAATTATTTAAATACACAAGATACTTTGACATTTCTGCTAGATTAAAGGTACAGCAAGGAATGTTTCGTCCTCTGAAAGGACATTCTTTTAATTATACTCCACAGCTGCAGCTTTTCAGATTTCTTCATTTTTCACTCATACTTACCTTTAATAATATATAAGCAGCGTTTAATATTATATAAGCATTACCCCAGGGCTATGATGATCTAAAAATCCGTGTATAGACATTACATATATACAAGATTACGAATATACGATTTTAAATAGATAAATATTTTGTTTCATCAGTGTCTGCCTGAAAATTGGTATATAATAACAAAAGAAAGTGAAAAGTATTCTGTAACCGACAGTACATACCTGCAGCTGTAATTGTAAGTACCGCGATAGCTTGCCGCGGAATCGTTTATTACCAATTCGGCACTAAGTGTTTTTATTTAATGTCACAGTTCACTGTCAGGTATTGTTCTGTTTCTGATATAGGTCACTGGTTTATATGCACGTGAAAAGCTTATACAGGTAGTTAATGAAAGAAATAGTAAATTGATGCAGATATTAATTACTTACAATAGTTGATATACGAGTACCTACTTCTATTCCAAGATTGGAGTCCTTCAAGGGACAATTCTAGTCACTGTGTTATTGATTCGTTTACAAAAAGGTCTTCAAAGACGGGTAAATCTTCACGATAAGTACTGGTCATGTCTATCAATAAACCATCTCAAAACCATTACTTAAATCATTTACGTTCCAAACTAACCCTAACCATAAAATAGTGTATAATGTATTGACATCGCGAGATAGATGTATGAAAATAACTTATTGATACCAAAAATTTTGAGTTGTGTTTAAAAATTATTACCAATAGTAATCAGGGTTTGGTTGTTGGATATATTGAACTCTGTATTCGTCCATAAAGCTCGTGGAAGCATTCCAAAAATGCAACAATAAAATCAATATGTGCTTAATTTAAAATAAGATCTCCTGACTTTGTTTGACTACTAATTACAATATTCTTCTATAAGAGTCGTAAAAAATAGGCTGAAATAAAGATAGAATAGAGTCATCTCATTAGGCTTCTATAGTTTAATCGGATAGACGGAACACTAAAAATTTGGTTTTAAATTAAATACAAGAAGCAGTCATAATGAACAATTGTAAACGATTCAAGAACTAAAAACAACTTGAAATTATTTCAAGTTTTAAGCATAATGTGTTTTAAACTCGTTAAACTTTCAGTACAAAATTTAGTAGTCTGTTCACTCAAGTTATGTATTTCATTATTTTTCTTAAGTTATGTTTAAGTTGGATTATCATATTTTACAAGTTTTGAATATTATAGAAAACGAATTATCAGCTTCATTTTCGCTCCTTTGTGTTGTTCCGGAGAATAAGTAAAACTAAGTAAATTTATTACTGTGAGAAGCGCTTTTGAAATGTCATGTTGTTTTAGTAAATTAAATTTAAAGGTATCATCAGTTTCATACCTAGATTATACCTCTAGGAACTGACTAGAAACTTTGGTAAAAGGGAAATAACATTGAAACACTATTCCACCTCGCGGTTCCAATGCGGGTTGGAGGAATACACATGTGGCAGAATTTCTATTAAATCAGACACTTGCAGTTCAAACAGTTTCCAAACGGTATTTTCACAAATTAAGCACATGAATATTCAGTGGTGCTTGCCTGGGTTTGAAACTGCGATCATCGGTTAAGATACACGAGTGCTAACCACTGGGCCATCTCGTCGCTAATCCTTAATAATCCCTATTTATTTCACTTTCAGGTGGGTGGATGTGTAGATGTGAAATCAAAGGTTTGGAGAATCAAAAACCAATTCCATTCGATTAAGCTAAAATTTACATAAACGACGCATACTTATGCTTCGAGTTACCTTATCTTGTATTAAAACACGTTTTTTAAAATTAGAAATGTTACAGAATATATAATATATAATAATCCTCTTGTATTGCTTTTTAATTTAGTTATCAAGCAAATTACGCCATAACGTTCATTAAAATACGTACACATTTTGCAGATTGCCATTCTGAAGTCATACAACGCTTAGACACGCCTACTTTACCATATCGCTTAAGTGACCACTTAGGAAAATGACTTCATTCGGTTGTCGATTAACGTTTGATATCACTTTTTTTATTTAATTGGATTATTGTATAGTGATCACAAATTAAAAAGCACCATATATAACATAGAACATCAAGATATCGATGGATATTTAACTGGTCTGGGTATCCACTATTAAAACTGTTCATTAATTTAAAATATAGGACTTATCTCGATATTAAAAAGAAAACGGGAAATGCTAGTGCATTGTAAGTCACAATGTAGACGTTAACTACTCAAGTTTAGACGGTGTTTGTAAGGTATGTTCATATAAATGAAATAAGCAAAGATATGTGTGCGTTATGTCATTGACCTGTACCTACTCAGACGATGTATCCAGCGTAAATACGCCCCACATCTTTTCTTATACGTACAAGTCACAAAGTTCAAAGGGATTTTACGGGAAGTATTTCAAACTCTTACAAGTCCTTTATTTAATTCGATGGAATAATGAGAAAAATGTGAAAAAACCTAATTATGCAAATTCATACACACATGTATACTAACCTAATTATGCAAATTCATACACACATGTATAGATGTTGGATTTATTATGTTACTTATTATTTACTATTCATCCGGACTTCATCAGGTTAAATAAGTTTTTTTCAATCGCAGTTACCAGGTCCAATCAAAACCATCCAGCACTGTGCTGTAATATACAAAAATCATGCATAGAAATGCGTCCAATAGTTTAGGAGGATTACATTCAAACAACAACTACAGCCTTTAAATTTCCCACTCAGGCCCGCCGCTAGCTGTTTTGTCGCCCGCGTGCAATACCTATGATGCCGCCCTTTTTTTCGCTGCAAAAACGCATGTCACTTTTCCTCCACATGAGGTGGGGGGTGGGGTGTATACCTGCTAAAAAAGCCACTTCGTTTTTTTGGAGGATCTCACAACATCGTTTGTGCATACTACCGTGTCGTCCTGACGGTCGGCTCACCTCTGCGGGGTTCCACTTTCTTGGTGGCAGGGCTTTGTGCAAGCCCGTCTGGGTAGGTACCACCCACTCACCAGTTATTCTACCGCCAAATAACACTACTCAGTATTGTTGTGTTCCGGTTTGAAGGGTGAGTGATCCAGTGTAAGTACAGGCACAAGGGACATAACATCTTAGTTCCCAAGGCTGGTGGCACATTGACAATGTAAGGAATAGTTAATATTTCTTACAGCGTCATTGTCTATGGGTGATGGTGACCACTTACCATCAGGTGGCTCATGTGCTTGTACGCCAACCTATACCATAAAAAAGGGAGTTCTGAGGGAACAGAAACCCTTAATCCCGGGATGGCGGGAGGAGAAGACATCCATTGCGAAGACCCCTTCTTCTGGTCTTCTTCGGCGAAGCGGGTCAGCAGCACTGTTCCCACGGTCCCGTAAGATGAGAGCCTTGTTACGAGCATTAAGGGAGTCCAACCAAATAGGTGTATTTTCCGTCCAAGTACAGAATCAGCAAACAAGTCCCATACCATTGCATCGAGGAGTGAGACAGGGGGACGTTATTTCCCCCAAATTGTTCACTAATGCAATGGAGGATATGTTCTAGACGCTGAACTGGAAAGGACGTGGCATCAACATCAATGGCGAATACATCTCTCACTTGAGATTTGCAGACGACATCTTCATTATGGCAGAAACGCTGACCTACAACAGATGCTGAACGATCTGGCTAATTCTTCTGTGCGCATCGGCCTACGAATGAACTTGGATAAATAAAAACCAAGTCATGTTCAATGAACATGTTCTACCGGAACCGATTGCGATACACCGTACCGTCCTCGAAGTTGTTCAAAAATATGTCTACCTTGGGCAGACTTTGCGATTAGGTAGAAACAACCTTGAGGACGAGGTGAATAGAAAAATTCAGCTAGGTTGGGTAGCGTTTGGAAAATTACGTCGAATCTTTACATCGTCGATCTCACAGTGCCTTAAGACGAAAGTCTTCAACCAGTGCGTCCTACCCGTCATGACATACGGAGCCGAAACGTGGACACTCACGGCAAGGCTGGTCCACCAGCTTAAAGTCGCTCAGCGTGCTATGGAAAGGGCTTTGCTCGGCGTTTCTGTGTGGGATCGCATCAGAAATGAGGCGATCCGCCAGAGAACCAAAGTCATCGACATAGCCTACCGGATTAGTAAGCTGAAGTGGCAGTGGGCTGGCCATGTTTGTCGCAGAACCGACGACCGTTGGGGAAAACGTGTTCTAGAGTGGAGACCGCGTCTCGGCAAACTTAGTGTAGGACGTCCTCGGGCACGGTGAAGTGACGACTTACGTAAGACGGCTGGCAGGAGCTGAATGCGAGTAGCCCAAGAACGATCTCAGTGGCGTGCAATTGGAGAGGCCTATGTCCAGCAGTGGACGGAAATGGGCTAATGGATTCGATTCGATTTATTGATTTACAACAAATAAAAAATACCAAATACCAATAACAATAAGGTGTTTAAGGTCCTCCTACGTTGGCATTAATGAGCTTCAAGCTGAGTTGGACAAAATGTTGCCCGAAGCTCCATCTACCATCCAGGGTGAGGTCCTGATCCCTCATATGTGTCTGCGCCTTAACTACCGCCCCTTGGAGGGCGGTAGACGCTACTAGAGGAGACCTCAGCGAAGACCGTGGATTAGGAGGGCCTCCGTTTTAGTTAGAGAAACCTTCAAGACCAGCATCTCGATTCGATCCACCGTAAGCGACACTCCGACCTTAGGGCCGCCATCTGAAAGGTTCGCCCCGTCACCGTGATGAGGGCGTCGGCTGCATAGGACAATACACCCACCCCGGACAAGGTCGGTGCCCGCAGGAGCTAGTCAAAACCAACTTCAGACGCCGGACAAGTCGTCCATCACCCCCTCCCAAAGGATCACCTGATCCTGGAGGTATGCTCCAACGGCCTTCTGAGATTGGAAGGCAACTCGTGATATCGAAGTGCATCCCCTCAGCGAATATCTTCTGATGTTAAGTAAAAGTATAAAATAAAAAGCGCCAAAGTGTATAAATGCAAAATATAAAAAAGGCATGGGCAGCTATGAGCCCGAGGATGTCGTATTAAATTAAAAAAAAAAGAAAGGAAGACTACTAAAGTCGTTCGCCACGTCCGGTGATACCGTTAGGACTACGTTCCCTTGGACTACTGCCTCCAATGTCCGGGTCTTCAGGGTGTTTTAGGGCATCGATGGTTGAGTGTCCCGTCCTGTTTCCTGGAAATACCTCCCCGACCAGTCGCAGGAGATCTGGCGGTAGTTATTCCGTATCAGGAGCGCCGTGTGTCCGGAGCTTCCCTCGCAAACCACGGTAGGAGTTTGCTCTTTGTTTACTTAACGCCTTTTCTAACTCCTTTTTCAACTGGCGATGTGCGGCCCACAGCTGTACCTCTAAGTTGGCGTTGAGCACGTTGCGACTACAACAGCGAACCCGTCAAACCGGGCGCGGAGGGCATAGCTCTGCTATTTCGAGCGGCCACCAATATACCTTACGGCGCGATACCCTTCAAGCCGCCCTACGACAACGCCCTACTACAAGTAACGGATACCTAATCTAACAAATGATAAGGAAGCTTAAAGGGGATTCTCCTAACTTCGACAGTACTGTTATTCATAGGACAACAGACGACGGACTTTTAACTTTATTCAGTGCGATATTTTTCGATGCTTTGAATAATTTATTCTACTTAAGGATTTGTGGGAATTATAATAATGACTTGAATTAGGTACGTGATGTATTGCTCAATTTGCCGCCCGCGTGCAGTGCACGCTCTGCACACCCGCTTACGGCGGCCCTGTTCCCACTCATTGACTAAGGCCTCCTCTCTCTTTGAGGAGAAGGTTTGTAACATATTCCACCACACAATTCCAATTCGGGTTGGTGGAATACACATGTGGCAGAATTTCTATGAAATTAGACACATGCAGGTGTCCTTCACCGCCGAGCACGAGATGTATTATAAACACAAATTAGCACATGAACAATCAGTGGTGCTTGCCTGGGTTACCGCAATCATGGGTTAAGATGCACGCGTTCTAACCACTGGGCCACCTCAGCTCAGATAAAATACAAACATACAGAAGGTTTAGGTTTTACCGATTATATTAGTATCGGATTCAGTACAGTTATAATTGCGAAAATCCACTGCTAGTTGATCAGAACAAATTACATAGCACAACCATATTTTCGTATATATCTGAAGCATATTTCATCTCCTTCCAACGGCTTTTGAAGGCGTAGTTTAATTAACTCATTTCATACTGTAATGTTATTAATTCTTCCCCTAACATCTTGGAAGGAACGCGTGGGCCTCTTGCAGGGAAAACTTTATTATATTACAGAAATTAAGCCCGTATTTTATAATATGCAGTATCGAATATCGTAGCAAAGGTGGCCTGGAATAACGTAGGATATTTTTTTCATAAATATAACTTGAAGTCATGTAGGATCGTATTTAAAATTAGAATCAGTCTTACTCCAATATGCTTCATTATTTTAAATTTTAAAATAGTATATAACAACAACAACAGCCTGTTAATATCCCACTGATGAGCTAAGGCCTCCTCTCCCTTTGAGAAGTTTCGGAACATATTCCACCACGCTGTTCCAATGCGGTTTGGTGGAATACACATGTGGCATGGCGTGGCAGAAATTCGATGAAATTAGACACATGCAGGTCATGGTGTTTTCCTTCACCGCCGAGCACGAGATGAATTATAAATACAAATTAAGCACATGAATAATCAGTAGTGCTTGCCTGGGTTTGAACCCGAAATTATCGGTTCAGATGCACGCGTTCTAACCACTGGGCCATCTCCTATTTAAAAACTGCCAAATAAAAAATTGAGTGTTAAATCTGTACTTCTCGGATTGCGCACCAAATTTATTAAGCCCGCGGAACTTCACGTTGAACTGTTACAAAATTATTGATGCAACTATTCAAAAAGCAGGGATCTAGGAATCATCATGTGCGCACTAGAACGGTTGAATATTTTTCCTTATTTTTTCTAACAGAATGAGCACATTGGTTAGATTAGGATTTTGAGGTTACAGAGCGTATTATTAGTAAAAGTATTCACGCCGGTGCAAGACAACATCGAGATGAAATTCTGCCACATCTGTAATCCCTGAATTAATAGAGCAGCCTCATGGATGCAGCTCCAAACTACACTCAAGATTTAAAGATTACTTTAATTATTATTACTCTGAAAGAAATATGTAAGACTCAAGCTGATTTTTATCGTCTACTAGCGACCAGCCGCGGCTTCGCTTGCAATGCTGATATTATATATACTACAGAATGTCTTAAAATGTTCACAGTTGTTCTGTCGTTCTCTTCCATGTGCATGTATTATACAACTTTTCTCTTGAATCAATCTTTCTATAAAAAACCGCTTCAAAATCCGTGTGCAATTTCAAGTATCTAAGCATACATAGGGACAGACAGCGGTAAGCGACATTGTTTTATACAATACTGATTTGCTGTAATATATGTATGTATTTGCTGCTATAATATCATGTTAATTCTCACTATAGTTTTGTTACCTGATATTTACTGGTATTATTAATTTCAGCTCCATATTTGAGTTTTTGAAGCAATACTCATATCTTGGCGTATTTTCTCAATAGATTATATTTTCCAAAATATAGATTTTACTTACAATTTAACGCGGTAACTTCTCAGTTTCCAATAGAATATTTGAATAAAGAATATTCTACATATTTTTTATTTTATCATTAAGTTTAACTCCATTCATTTTACTTCCATGGCGTTTTCGAAATTGTCACTCCATATTGTGTTTTGAATAATCAAATAAATTACAGAATATCACCTTAAGAATATTGGATTTTAATTGAGGGTTTAATTAAAGGGGGAATTTCGTCACGTATTCCAGTCACGCTACACTGAATGTAAATGCCTCGTTAAATACATATAGGGGGGGTCTTGACAACACTCGGTTCAATTTAGCATAACTTATGTTCATTTAAATTGACTTATATTAACAACGCTCTATTGCTTATTATTTATTGTTATTCACGCATAAAATTTGACTTAAATCTCCATTTTTCTTTGTTTCTTTTTGAACTGTTGCGGTTTTTTTTTTTTGTATTTTTCGTTCAGTTTATGGCAAATTTAATATTTCATTCATTACGCCTGCACAAAAATATATGTATTTAAATACTGTTATTTGGCGTAACATCAAACTAACAAAATCCTATTACTCGTAAAGGACCATTTTTCCGTTATAATACGTTGTCATGTTACGTAGACCAGGGTCGGAATGAAATCAAGTAACTACATTTGTTTTCTATCGCTTTCTATATACAGTGAGCCGATGTGCAGTATGGTAAATTCTATACAATACCCTTAACTCATAAACCTCTCTCACTACACAGAGGTGGTAAGTAACCACGACATTAAATACATTACTTGTATAACCCATTAGCCAGCTCCATTCACGTCCTCTATGGTCGAGTGGTGTATAGCGGTTTTCATGGGGACGCCACTCCGAGGTCCTGTGTTCCACCCGGCAGAGTCTTCTGATTTTTTTATAACACAAGTGCATTAGCTACTTACATTGGGATCAGAGTAACGTATGTGATGTTGTCTCATATTTATTTATTTATTTACATTAGAGTATTGTCATGTTATATCTCTTGTGTATCCAAGTCCACAATAAGAAGTATTCCTTCGAGACTCTAATTCTTCTGTACAAAAAAATCAATTCCTTGTCATTTGTCTCCACTAGTATTATAAATGCGAAAGTGTATTTATTGGTTTGCCAATTCGGGCATCGACAGCGTAATGGATCGACGTGGTTGTAGCACTTTGACAGGTAAAAACTAGTCGAATATAAATTGTTAGGGTTTAATGTTTCCACTGTTCCATTTACCATCATTTCAGACACAATTGTTTTTTAAAAATAAAAAGATTTATCATTCGAATCATGTTTGAATTTCGAATAGTGCATTTTAAAACAAAGTATTTTCTTAAAAAACAATCTAAAACCAAAAAGACGTAACTTGTAAAGAATGGGTGATTAATTTGAGTTACACATTCATTATTCTGTCCTGACACGAGAGTACACAAAAGCAATTAGTGTTTTACACTGTTCATTTAGGAAGTCTAGTCATCGTCTAACTTTAAAGACAAAAAGCTGCGTCAGGACAGATACACGTCGTATATACAGCTTATAACCATCAAAACGCGGACTTAGTCGTTAATGGTGCCTAACTTTGGCAATGAGGCTTAGGTTATGACCTAAATTGCCCTGTTGTATCTGAAAATTAACCGCTCATAGCGGAACTTTGTTTCCTCTGGACTTTAAGAGGGTACAAGATTTGAAATTGTTGTGAGTTTTCGAGGAGCTGAATCGGGTCAAATTAAACTTGTTTAAAATTTTGTTAATAACAATATCAACTTGAATAGTTTAAAATGAAATCAGCTTAAAGGATAACGGGGTTTAAATATAACAACGTAAAATTTAAATTCAAGCATCAAATACATTTCAGTACATTGTCTTGTTCTAAGTGTGACATATTAAAATATATATACTGATATTGCAAAGTGGGAGCAGAGTATGTCGGAGAAGATTTGATCTCGAATGATTGATGATTTCACAATCGAACACGAAATTAATTAAAAACACTGATTGAGTACGTGAAAATTTGGTTGCCCGGGATATTTTGCCTTCTAGAATATAATTCGATATATCAGACTATAAAGTTGACATTTCTTAAATTAGTTATTCTTATTTAAACTATTTAGATTACCGACGATATCGAGTCGAACATATCTCAGTAAAGAAACAATAGGTTAATTTATAGATATATCTATCAATTAGAACAAAATGACAGTTATTTTTTTTCGGACATCTCGTCAAAATTCCAAGTTTCACACGCACCACCTTGATGTCCGAAAATCCACAACAGCGCGATTTCTTAGCCATTTTCTGCCTCACACAACCACTGGAACCAGCTTTCGCCGGCGGTTTTTCCGAGCCGATACGACATGGGAGCCTTCAAGAAAAAAGCGTACTCCTTTCTTAAAGGCCGGCAACGCATCTGTAAGCCCCCTGGGGTTGCAGATGTCCGTGAGCCTCCTGTTCGTTTGCCACCTATGCCATAAAAAAATAAATATATAAAATCATATCAAAGAAGTATGTACAAGAGGCAAGTTTATCGCTTAAATAGCGATCTTTCAAGCAATTTTAAGGTAGAGGAAAGAAAAAGATGCAAAAAATTTAATAACATCAAAAAACTTGATAAATAATTTTAAGACTTGTGCCGATCGCACAAAATTGGCATACGTTTTTTTCCCTTCTTTGTAAAATTGTAAAAGTTAAACGAACTTCAATTTTTTAAAATCGTTTGAGTAATTTGTTTAAAGTTACTTTTGCTATTGATAGTAGGAAAACATGCTAGCGAATGGCAGACTGATAACGTTAACTATTAGATAGATACGGTATTACAATATTAGTATGAAATTATATAGGATCGATTGGTTCACAATTTATTTAATATAATTTAAACGTCTTTTTAATTCAAACAAAGATAGCCTTTACTTGATTTCCTTTATGAGGTTTTATGCCTATTCTATCAGATATTCATCATTTGTGAACCGATTCAGAAAATTACTCTTTTGTTACTTTTTGTTTGATCTAACTTTAAAGAACATATTTTTTTATTATTAATCAAATTAGATAACGTAAAACAAACAAACATAACTAAACGATCAAATTATCAAAATATTTCTCTTTAACTTAGAAAAGATAGAGTAGTTGGAAAATATTGTTTACGCGTAAAAAATATATTAAGGAGCGTTTCGATGTAGCTATTTCATATTTTACATACGCGATATAATTGCATTAATGTAATTTTCAAACTTGCCCAGTCGTCCGTGGACTTCATCGATGTTTGAGCTAGGGATTGGCGGATGTAATCACGTTATCAATTGCATGCGTCAAAAAATACTACAGAAGCCTTAATAAATATTAATATATTGGAGCAAAATATGGACAACATTTAGATTTGTTGACAGATGTGATCAGATAATCACTTGCAGTCACAAATCTCATGATCAAGTCAAATAGCCTTAGCCTAAAGGCTAAGTCAAATAGCCTTAGGATAAATCCTAAGGCTATTTGACTGTTTGCAATTGCATACGTAATAGAAGTAACGCCAAAAATACATTATCATTTGATGTTAAATATACAAAGATGCTGTAACTCTGTTTGTGAAGAATTTCTTTAACGAGGCTTACAGTGACTTAGCAGAAATCGTCACCTAAGCAAAACTACCTATTCCTCTCTTTCTTTTGTATACAGTTTCATCAAATATAATTAAAGTTGACTTTCTGTTAGTGTTTTAATTAACTCTATATTTTAATAACAATTTTCTTTCTTGTCATTGAATTACTCTGAAGCTTTGTTTAGCTATTTTATTGTGTCTGTTATTTGACGCGAAAAACAGCGACGACAATTCTCTTTTTTTAATATGTAATCGTAATAACTATCTTAATAATTATAAAATTGGTGCATCATCACCAATAAAAGTAACATCTGTAACTGTATCTGCTAACTTTCATAAGTATACAACCAATGCAGCTGTATTCAACAATAAAGTTACAAAGCTAATGGCTTAGGCAACACGAGTTCGGTATCTTCCGTGACTAAAACCTATCAGGGAAATGCTATTGCTTGCGTAACGAACATTAGACGCGTCATCAATAATAATACACATTTACGTCTATAAAACGTAAAATATACTTTTACAGGAATGCAAGTCAACATTTTGTATTACATTCTAGTTTTTCCATAATGACTGGCATTCTTAAAAAAAGAATAGCACCAGCTAGGTGCAGCATAATGTACCAAAGATATTACTTGGTAAAAAGTGTTACAAAATATTGCAAGTAACATTTTTGGTGCATCGAAAAAGTAAACAATATTTTACTATTGCTGACCAAATTTTATTTTTATTTTTTCGATTGAATTATTTACATGGGTTTAATATAAGAAATAAAAAAAAACATTAAGTGACTTATTTTGGGAAAATTATTGTGCCATTTGGTATTTCCGCTAGACTACAGAATTAGTTGGCTCCATAGCCTATAGCTAAAAATATTTGGTTACAAAAAATAGAATAGCATGAGATTTAACAAAAAAAAAAAAACTACCGCCCATCTAAAAAACAGGCATCCTAGTTAGAAATACAAATGTGACGCACGTGTCCCAGTCATCGTCATCGTAATTTAACACTAGACTGCTAAAAGCTAATTGAAATATCTAATAATACACCACGTTCGGATTCAGATTGACGGGTTTCTTTGTAAGCGATACCATTTTAACGCTACAGCGTTATAGTTCATAGGATTTCTTAGGGAACTGTGATGGACGTATAAAAATAAAATTATACAGACATTTCACATTTATGACGGCAGGGCGGAAATTCGAATTTGTTATAAAAGGATATTTGCAAATTGAGTAGAAGCTACGTTGATCCAAATCTACCTGGTGACACAAAAACAGCAAAACAGATACTACGTACTTTATTTGTAACTGTAAAACTTCTCTAGTATGTGGTTCGAAATTTACATATTTATATTACTTGAATTGATATTTGAAAGATTTTAACAAAAATAATCGTTCAATTATTTTCCTAGTGGCATTTAAATAAATCAAATACTACAACCAATCGAGGCTTCAACGTTTTAAGGCTTATAATGTCAGTTTGGACAGGTTTATTTATATAAACCGTAATCCTAAGACCTGTCAAGAATTAGTAGGCTTCTCAAATAGTATCGGGATAGGTGATTTATTTCGCTTCCATTGCTTGAGAAATGCTCGTATTTGCTAAAGGAATATCTTAACCTTAATTTATAAGAACAGGCCTTTAAAAATTGTATCCAAAACCAAACCAAGTGTTCTCTTCTATCAAGAAGAATTTGTGGGTAATTTTAAAAGAAACTATTATATCTTATTTTGATTAGTACATATACACAGTCGATAAATAAATTAAAAAAAAATTCTATCGCAGTGATTGGATACCAAAATTCCAATATTATTTTTCCAGAATTGGCATTAACGTTTTGCTTCCATAAAGTATAAAAATATCACTCATGGTAACCGCAAATTGAAACTAAGATAAAAAAGTTCTAGGTGGAATACTTGAAAAATATGACCCGGCAATAAAATGTCCGTATCTTAATCTAACCCTTTCTTTGAGACTAACGAAAAACATGTCATAAAATACACTATATATCGCGTGACAAACGTACGTAAGGCGCTTTGAAAGCGATAAACTATTTGATATTCAAGAAATATTAAATATTTTATTGTGCCTTCATAGGTAAGAATTTAAGGAGACAGATGTTATATTACATCAGTTCTATTTTTAAAATGTTCAGTTATATTTTACGTGGCTTTCAGTGAATTAGCCTTGACAAATTCTTTAATACTTTGAGAATTATCATTTCACATATTACCACCACCAACAACAACGTCCTGTAAATTTCCCACTGCTAAGCTAAAGTCTCCTCTCCCTTTGAGGAGAAGGTTTGGAACATATTCCACCACGTTGATCCAATGCGGGTTGGTGGAATACACATGTGGCAGAATTTCTATGAAATTTGACAATGCAGTTTTCCTCACGATGTTTTCCTTCACCGCCGAGTACGATATGAATTATAAACACAAATTAATCAAATGAACAATCAGTGGTTCTTGCCTGGGTTTGAACACGTAGTCATCGGTTAAGATGAACGCGTTCTAACCATTGGGCCATCTTGGCTCATCGACATTTTAACTAAACTTACTTAAGTGAGTGAAATTTTTAGCACGTATCATATCATTTGTTAGAAATTTTCCTTTAGTTGTAGACGATATTAGCCAAAAAGTTGCCATAAGTAAGGGCATCAAGGTGTTCTGAAACCGTGTCACTATACTGCCTAACTTCAGGTATAAGTCTATCTATCAAACAGTTATATCGTTATCGCTGTACTTCGTTCAATTTTGAGCGACTGTATGTTTGAGGGACAGCATACAAGATGCATAAACCCAGAAGTAGTTAATATTTTCGATTTAATTTTTGTTCGAAATCGAATTTCATCAGCAAATGCTTTTCATGATTACTACTACTCCATGCAGACATAATTGGTATGTAATTACTTTTCGATTTAACCCATAATATTATAATTAATTACTTTTTATAATGTGGGTATTTATTATAAATATTTAAGCTCTAGTAACTTTCATAATTATTCATTTGTCATATTCCTGATTAACTAAAATTTGGGTGGAGCACTAGAGCTATTTCGAGTTGTTATAAACTCGATAAAAAATTCGTCACAAAAAAACTGACTTGAAATGTCCAAAAGGATACGATCAAGATTGCGCCTTACGTACAGTAAGTCGGTCTAAACATGACAGAAATAAAATTCGAAGTGGTATTCTCTTGATTATTACAACTCTATGAACGAAAAATGTAGAGCAAGACGGCAACATGAGAAAAGATACTACAATTGAAACCAGTTGCATTATTGTAAAAATCTTTATGATGATTTTTCTATTATATTAAATTTCAGCTTATTATGTAGGTTTAGAATTTGTACCATAATCAAATTGATGTCACATTATTTTTTATATAAATAATTTATTTTATTGATTTAATTTATCAAGATTAACAACAGTAAGAGAAGAGTATTGTTTTTTCTGATACTCTACGTCACAAGTTCAATAGGAAAACAAAATTGTCTAATAATGTTCTACACATAATATTACAGTTCTTATCTTAAATGAATACGAACAAAAGGGACTTAAGCGACATATCACGTGTTCCTTTCAACATATTTTTGTCCAAAAATTTAATTCAACTCTTAATTTGAATTTGTAATTTTGTTTAACCGACTTCAATTTATTTCTGCTTTGCATAAAAGCAACGGCTGCTACAAAGGACTAACAAAATGAAATCATTACGTTTTAATATCGTTGATCACAGTAACTTTAGCGCTTTAAGGCTTAATCCTGAATGTTAATCCCGCATTGACCTAAAAATTACTCTATTTGTAGTAAAAATTTTAAACTACGCCGCTGGCAATCGATAATGGCTGAAAATATGATTGGATTCCTCTCATTTTATGTAGTTAACTAAAATATTTGATTACATTTTTAAACGTATAACCATCTTATTGGCTCCACTGTTGACAGGAGAGCTGGTTTAATATTTCACCCAGGGAATTAGAATCGCGTTACAACGTGGAAATGCTACTGGATTTTTTGCTACCATTCCACGCAGTCATAATTTATATAAAACTGTTAGCAATTTCCTTTTACTTAAGTACTTTTATAATAAAATGGTATCATGATTTCTGTACAATAGTATGACCTGAAGAAGGCGGTAGAACCAGAATGGATGTGGTAAGAAAAGACTGAAAGCTTTAGCTGACCTCAAGAGGCCAGCGCACAAGACTGCATTGGGGGTAAGCATTCACACATTACACATGAGGCATTATTGGCACTTAATAAAATACTATATACACTAATACTGAATGAAATTATATTAATTTTGTATATATTAATAATGATCCCGATATAAAATACATTAAGCAAAACGTTATTCAAACGGCTTTTATTTCTGATAATGTACATACATTGCTATGCAATTAATTTTCCTAGTTATACTAACATTTATTTATACAATATAAATTATGCCTTTCGAAATGTATCAAATTGATTACTCTTGTTTACAATATATTTGTAAACAAATTTATTAATAAACAAAAACCGTTTTTAAAATTGTATCCTTTGTTCCGGACATTGCCCCCTAAATACAAACAAAAGTTACCTCTTCATAATATTAGTATATATTAAATTAAACCCTAATTGTTAATATACATACGAAAATGAGATTGTTTGTTTGTTTATTACCTATCCAGGGTTTCATAAGAAGTTATAGGTCATCCGCTCCATATCACAAGCTAAGCCTTAAAATAATGTCGGAGGTTTTCAACGTGTTTTGATAATGGGTTCCTATTTCAAGCTAATAGTAATTTAAATTCACAAAAATAAATGAACCATTTTAATAGACATTAGATTTATGTTATCTATGTTATTGTTTTTTAAAATTAATAATAATAAATAACAATCTCTTTTTAAAACCGAACAAAAGCATCTTTAAAAAGCATTTTCATACTTAATCGGGGTACTCCACTGCGCTTTGGCGATGTTAAATTTTGTCCATACTAGAATAATGTGTTACACTAATTAGTAAGTATTTGGTAACCTGTTATGGGGTAACAATAAATTACCTTGAAATCCTTAAGATATTCGTCTTTCGGATACAAAACACAAAAGGTTGTAATTTCTTTACTGCTACACCGTACTATTCCTTTTTAAATTTTATAAAAGTTTAGCAAAAATTTGTTTTTAAACAAACAATGACTAGTACTGAGCGTCTGATTGAATAATAAAAGAGGTTCACTTCAGCAGTGGTATTAGGTAAGTTTATTTCATACGTAAAACCCAAAACAGCAATACTGAACCATTGCACGGATTACTTACTGGTCGGCTAGCAATTGATCAAGCTGGCGTACAATAAGCACTAGTTTAAACTTCACGTTGCAAACAGCCGTAAAAGATTTTTAAAATGAAACAACTGCACTTGAAAAATGAAACTCCATTAAATAGCGAGTAAGCGGTCTGAAAAATTGCGAAATAGGATGCTCAGGAATAAAAGTAAACATAATTAAAATTCTTGAGCATATTCTCTTTAACGTTGTTGAGCGTTGTTCCATGGCAAATGAACGACGAGTGAGGCTCGTTCGCATTTCATATATTTAATTATGATGTGCATTCGGTGAATTTATGTACGTAACTATTGAATACGGCACAGGCCTGTGAGATGAGGAAATTCGAATTTGGAACACTTGATTTGAGGAGAATTTCTCTTGTTCATCGTGAGAGTATCTCATTATCATGATAAGTTTTATTGTTATCCAAACACAGGTTATGCTTGATTATTGTTCGAATATTAAAACAATTATTGACAGTTTTGGTGAGTTTTGATATTTGAAAGTCAAATATTCTTATGTTCTAGGTTAAGGATTAACAAGGAAATTAATACTACTATTCTTGACTTTAAAATTCAATGGAGTTTAGTGTCTCAACCGTACCGATCAATCTCATTCGTTTCTTCTCCATCCTACGTGACATTGGCGAAATAATCTGTGCCCTGCCGGCACAACTAAAAGCCATTAAACTAAGAATTGAATTGAATCAAATATTCTTATCTTCTAAATAATTACAAGACTATTTATAGAAAAGTGATTATTGATTTATTATGAAATAAATATATCAATCTGTAATAGAACTGGTACTAAAAGTTCAAGCGAACTAAGGCTTCAAGAAACCTTAGAAATAAAATACTATCATAATGGATGCTTTTTAACAATTATTGAAATAAAATACGTCACCATTTATTCATCCGTGTTTTAAGAATGTATCATTTGTTACGTAAAACCATAATAGTTTAGTGAATATTATTAAGTTTACCAAAGATACAACAAGGATAATGATATCCCATGTGAGATGGTCCAATGCTTGGAACACATGACACTATGACCTGACCTGTAGGTGAAGATTACGGGTTCGAATCTAAACAAGCTCTTCTGATTTAAAAATATACTCCGTGCTCCAAGAACAACAACAACAATAACAGCCTTTCATTTTCCCACTGCTAGGCTAAGGCCTTCCCCCCCCTTTGAGGAGAAGGTTTGGAACAAATTCCACCATGCTATTCGAATGCGGGTTGGTGGAATACAAATGTGGCAGAATTTCTATGAAATTAGACACATGCAGGTTTCCTCACGCTGTTTTCTTTACCGCCGAGCACGAGATGAATTATAAACACAAATTAAACCCATGAATATTCAGTGGAGCTTGTCTGGGTTTAAACCCGCAATCACCGGTTAAGATGCACGCATCCACTGGACCATCTAACCACTGGACCATCTCGACTGTACTCTAACATTTGGATGAAATCTGCAAATGTAAATCGTACCATATGTGTATTCACCAATCTACGTTAGAGCGGCGTGGTGGAATAAGTGTACAACTTTTGTGTCGTACCTCATCGGCATATTCATGAAACAGAATCTAATAAATTTGAAATAACTGCAATATCCGAACCTTAAAGATCATCGCGTGGAAAGCCAAGCGAGTTTGTATAATTAGTTTTCAAAGGCGCTCAGCATATTCATACAAGCTGAATGAGTTCGTGCGAACGCATTGTCTGGCTAAAAGTTACTTGATGTATATTTACATACTTTATAACTTGTACAAAACTTTGCATAGATAAAATCTTTGGGCGAATAAAATGAAAACATCGCGTAAAATAAAGGGAACATAGCTCGTTCGTCTGTTGTTTTTCGTTTATCTTGATAAGCAGTATTAGGTTAAGTTTATTTTTCACAGAACACTGACAGTGCTAAGTCTTGTTTTTCACAATGGAAAATTGACAATATCGCGAAATATGAGAATACAAGGGACTTAGTTACGCTATTTTTCTTGTCTTTTATTGAAATATATTCACTTATTTCCCACTAGCGTGACATTAGAGGCAACATTTGTGTGGTAAAATCTAACAAAATATTGAATACGTATCCATAATATTCTTTATTCACCAGCTTGTCGTTGTCAAACAACAACAACAGCCTGTAAATTCCCACTGCTGAGCTAAAGGCCTCCTCTCCCTTTTGAGGAGAAGGTTTGGAACATTCCACCACGCTGAAGTCACGCTGTTGTCAAACATGGAGTGGAAAAGCCGGATCAGCAAACACAGCGCAAGGCGAATCTTCTAGGAGACTCTATTCAACTGAATCGATGACCTGAAGGTGACCGTTTCGGACTGGATGATTTAGTCAGGGAACTAGAAGCTATCGCACAACTCATGAAGTCCATACATCATGGATAGCCGATGAAATTTTTTCGTTTCCAAAAATGAATTATTAATTTGAAAAATCGTGTTTTCAGTTTATTGCACTACATACTAAAATAAATTCAGTAACTCTTGTTCAGTAAACACGCATGTGTATAAAGTCATAAATTTGATTACATTTAATCATATACGAACGTAAATTATGTATAGCCGTCGTTTCGTTCGCAATATCACACCCGGTAATTATTTCATACAACTTACAAGCGACAAGCGATTTGAAGAAAATTATATTATGTAGTTGTGATTAAAATTCCTTCGATCTGATGGCATTTAAGGATTTTGTGATAGAGCAATAACTGCAATGGCTTGTTGCCAGAATAGAAAATTCTATTACATCAGTGTTTTGTCTTTCATCTCGTTGGGTATAGTACGACATAACTTAGTACTTCTCATTTTACAACCAATAAAAATTGCGCAATATCGCGCTATTCGACGTTATTCGTCACTATAGATTCTCGCGTCAGTTTAAGCCGATATAATAAGTGCATGTAAATCGACGAGTCAAATTGACGAATATATTAGGTCTTATCTTATAATCTTCTAATCTTATTGATAATTTGGGAGAGCGTACTTAATTCGGATGTGATCGGTTTTACGAATTGTGCTGATGATTAAAGGCCGGCAATGCACCTGCAAGCCCTCTGGTATTGCAGATGTCCATGGGCGGTGGTAGTCACTTTCCATCAGGTGAGCCTCCTGCTCGTTTGCCACCTAGGCCATAAAAAAATGCTCCATCTTGGTTGTGTCTTACTATACATCTGTTAAGTGCTCTTGTTTACAATCTAAATTATTGAACAATTTTGTATATCAAACAGCACGTTTTCACCAAAGAACAATCTGCGTTTGTTATATTTTATTATATATAGTTTAGAGTACTAGGAATTATTTTAATTTACCCTTTTACTTATTTATTATTAATCCTGTATGTTTGTCTTGTTCTAGGTTAAGAATTACCAAGAACTATGCTAGTCTTCAAAATTTAATTGAGTTTGTTACCTCAACCGTACTTATGAATTTGAACAATCGGCGGTAACAGTTATTTTTTTTTCACGTGTTTGTTCTACCGTCAAACGTTAACGATCCTAGGACACTACTGATAGTGATGTTAGTCAGATCCAAAATCCACTAAGAAGTTTCATCTTCGATTTCAATATTGGAACCTAAAAGAAAGACTTTCACTCGGAGACTGATGTCTTCATCATTCACCATTAGGTGGCTCATTTGCCAGTTTCTTTTATTGATATTGCTTCCCGACTTATTTTTATTCACAGAAGGGCTATATTTCCGCCCGGTGGATTCGAATTGAGGTGTAACGGTAAAACGCTTACATTATTGGCAATATAAAGTCGTTGATTTTTTTATACATATTTATGATTTTTTTATATTTTATTGTCAAGATAAACCTATTTTTCATTTTTCAGAATACGAGGTCAACATTGATTTTTAAAATGAACCTTTATGTCTTAGTTACAAAATATCTTGTCGTATTATTAATTTAGTTTGAATATTCCTGATACAAACAAAATTTACAAGAGTATAAATTTTGAATGTAGAGCAACCCTATAATTTTGAGCCTATCTCTTATTGATAGTAATAAAAAATGGCAGGAACATGAGAACCATGCACTTTTTAATAATTATTACTTTGTTATATTTTCTTTATTTTATTTAAAATTTCTATGTTCTTTTTCAATCTATATAGCAAACGTTGATGAACACATTATGTTGGAGGAGTGGGTTCCCTTTGACACGACTATGTATCATGCGCAATAGAGAGGCTCAACCTTAAATAGTCTGTGTATACCGCGGTAAAGTAGGAACAATTATTTTATTTTTTGATTGGCAACATTACAATATTTTTACCGCATCTATATGTTCGGATCCCACGGACATAATTTTCGAGTCATAGGAAATAAACCGTTTTAATTGGTTTTCATTATTAATTATTATTCAGTTCAAGTTATTAATGTCTTTTTATTGTTTACTTGTTATTATAAAGTAAGATAAGCCGATTCTTGTTATTTGTCATTTTCACTTCTGGTGAAACAAGATGCAGAAGCTGGGTGCGAGTAGCTGGAGAAAGACAACAGTGGCGTGCACTTGGAGAGGCCTATGTCCAGCAGTGGACAAAAACGGGCTGATGATGATGATGAAACAATATACCTACCTATTTATCCGTTTTCCTCTCTCCGCTTTATATTTGGAATGGACGACGAAATAAGCTGCACTAAAACGCAGACTTGCGGTAAAAGCCGCGTTTACAGACTGAAATGAAATATCCATTTCTAATTCTAACGAAACGTATCCAAACTCGGAACTTACGAGTTGATTACCACGGTTCATGTATTAGTCTTAGATATATATTAAAAATACAAATATAAAAAATTGTACTTTCATATATTGCCACTACATATAACGAATTATTTTTAGTTATTTAGACAAGGTCGTATTATCACCACGGTCCAAGTAGTAGTTATAGATGTGCCTATATCAAAAATATAAATAAATTACTTTCATTTATTTATATTACAAGTAGGACATCGAGTTATTTTTAGTTATTTAGACAAGGTCGTATAATCCCCAAGACTAAATACGTGTAAAACGTTTCAGCTCAATAGGGTAAAGGGTAGGAGATTTAATATAGTTTCAAGATTTTCACACATACTAATAGGTGAATTTAAATGGAAGCTTTTCCAAATTGCATTTTCCTTTACATGACATTGATGTCACTAAAATTTTACTAAATACGATTTGCAGAATTTACTACTACCTACTTCACTTCACTACAACAGGTACACTACAGATACAATCCCTGGATTTTTATATTAGTATATAGGTATATCACGTGTTATCGCCCTTTATATGTAAGCCCAAAATTTGAATTCTTAACTTAAAACGTAAATGCTAATAAAAGAGTAAGTATTCAATATCATTGTCTAAAATATAATTTCTTAAACGTCTTATCAACCAAACTAGATAAGTAGGACTAAACTACATGCATCCACACTGTTAAAAACACTGATCAATTACAGCAAGCAATACGAGTATACCTTTTATCATATCAGATTTCCAATACTGTAAGCGGTTGTTAAAACATTGACATTATAACTGTTACATAAAACTCATTTTAACAAAATGAGAAAATATACAAAAAAAAATGTTCGCCTTTACTTTTTTCGGCAGCAAAATCGTACCTGAAACAAAAAATACAAGTTTGGTTAAAAAAAATAACAAGGTTGCTTTTACATATTAGTATTTCACATATTGCTTTTCTTATTTTAAAATAATAATACATGCGTGTATATGTTTATTTTTAATAAAAGAAACATAAATAGTCATTCGCTTGTCATTTAATTAAAGTGCACGCAGTAATCGATGCCATAAAATCGAGTTGAGTTAAAACAATATAAATGTTGCCATACCATATAAACATTTAAAAATTGCTTGATCGAACTTAAGGCTACTGCCATCCCATCTTCTATTACAAGTTTAACGCGTTATGATTAAGCTAAATCACTACATAGTATAAAACAAAGTCGCTTTTTCAGTCCCTATATCACTATGTATGCTTAAATCTTTATAACTACGCAACGGATTTGGATGCGTTTTTTTTTTACAAATAAATTTATCGAAGATTAACATTATCGAGAGGAAGGTTTTCATATACTACATGGACAATATAGTAATGAAACACTGATTGTTTTAGAAGTTTCTAATATGATGTCGTAAATAAACAAATTCTTTAGTAGGTACATTTAGTATCAATTTTGCACCAGAGCGAAGCCGGGGCGGGTCGCTAGTATTAATACAACTAATTGCAAAACCAAATATTGTATTGACAGTCCAAAAATTTCAATATCATGTCATACGTAAATTCCTTGATATTACAACAATAATAAAATATGAGGCGAAAAGAAAATCGAAATGTACATCCCAGTACAATAAAATACCATCGTATCAGCTTTGTTCGGATATATTGGATGACAGATAACGCTATATCAGCTATTTCACAACTTAGCTTTCCAGTTCAAGCTGCAATTATTAGATACGTAACACTAGAAGCCTGACGCCATGCTCGAAAATATATTATTCTTACGAAAATACATACATAGAATTCTGTAACAACAGTGGTTAGCAGTTGGTTTCGTTACTGTAAAGGAAGGCCAGATTAGAAAAATAATATTTCTATTATTGTAACCAAAATTTATTGAGCAGGCAGGGTAACCACCCTGCTGGAGATCAATAATAAATATTATGGTTCATTGTAAATATATCATTGTAATTAACAAACATGACTGTATTTTTAAATGTTGAAAAAGAGTGACTGAATTTCTTGCCGGCTGGTGGTAGCTTCACTTGGTAGTAAATTCTTAAATTTGTAAACTAAATGGTTCAAAAACATTTTACTAATCCAAGCTGGAGATTGGAATCAAAAACTGATACCTGTAGCGTTATCAGTTATGGACAAAGACCAAGATCCCATAAATTTTGCAACCATTAATACTAGGAAAAAATTTATTATTTTCTAGAAAAAAATTTGGATTAAATTTATTAAAACATCGTCTAAAATATTCAATATTTAGTTCAAGATTCACAATGGCTTAATGGTTACAATAGAGTATTCAGTGTTTGTGTGATTTGTTAGAAAAAATATTGAAGTAGATTTCTGCATCTTCAGTTAAATTTAGTATAGAATGGCAGTCTAGATAAAGATAAAGCCATTTCAACCAGTAACCACTAGAGCTGCGAGAAACGATCAAAAACTACTTGAGACAAATGAAGGCTCAGACGGACCGGCTTGATATAAAACGATAAAATATCACAAAAGACTAAATGAAAACATTTCTTGCTACAAAATATATAAAAATGAGCATATGAGAGCCTAAATGGCCCAGTGATTAGAACGCGTCCATCTTAACCGATGATTGTGGGTTAAAACCCATGCTTTTGCATATTAATGGGCTTGTTTTGTGTTTAAAATTCATCTAGTGCTCGGCGGTGAAGGAAAACACCGTGAGGAAACTTGCATGTGTCTAATTTAATATAAATTAGACACGTGCAGGAACAGGGTAGTAGAATATGTTCCGAAGCTTCTCCTCAGAGGGAAAGGAGAGGAGGCCTTAGCCCAGCAGTGGGAATTTTACAGGCTGTTGTTGTCGAGCATTCAAATTTGTGCTAAAAATTGCCTTATTGAAAGAATCGATTCAAACTCAGTGCGACAAATTTCAAGTCTATGTATATAAGATTAGGCTGTGGATTTATATAAGCAGCGTTAACAGGCTCAATACATAATCCTAAAGCATTATACAATTTATTCGTCTTAAGTATTATATTCGTATTACGTTCATAATTTATTCGAGTATTATATTAATAACAAAATTTCGGATTAGCCTAAAGGTTGACTGGTAAAGAACGTCTTTAGGGATAAAGTCGCGTTAGGCACCAATTACAGCACCAATTATATTTTTAGGTCTAAATAAATGAT
The DNA here is from genome assembly GCF_905220365.1 of Vanessa cardui. Taxonomy (NCBI): domain Eukaryota; kingdom Metazoa; phylum Arthropoda; class Insecta; order Lepidoptera; family Nymphalidae; genus Vanessa; species Vanessa cardui. The sequence goes on from NC_061129.1 coordinate 2,974,367, forward strand.
AACATTATTTTCTTAATAGCGTGAAAAATACATACAAGAAACAAACTGGAAAAACGTGATCATAAAGTTAAAATTCATTCACTCTTTCACGATGTCTTGATAATATACATTATTTTTGACGTAATAAAGATTCAGATACGCTGACTAGATCAAACTTTTCAACGATTAAAGAATATTCTTTCCGAGTCCGATGTTACACAAACTTCGCGATAGAGGTGGCAACTTTGAGTAATGTCTTGATTTTCTTTGTTTATTGACATAAAATATTGGAAAACTTTATAAATTTCAAACAACTACAAATAGAGGCACAAAAATTGAATGTAAATTCTGAATCTAAGTAATATTTAAGCAGTAAACCTGTTTATAGCTGCGAATCATCCTAAAATTAACGGTGAAAATTTAATTTATGATTTAATTCTGTATTGTATTTTCTTTGAACAACTTTCAATATTATTAAATATTAATCTAAATAGTTAGTATAATAAATAAATAATCTATACTAACACAAAAAATACGAAAGTAAATCTTTCTCTTTTCTCTCCCTTAAACCGCTGAACCTATTTAGATGAAATTTGGTATGGAGATTGGTTAAGTTCCGGGAAGGACATAGACTTTCTACACTTCTAGAAATTTCATCCAATTTTCGCGCAGGTAAAGCCTCAGATTCAACTAGTATGTGAATAATTAATCACTTTACACCAGCAAACTTAAGTACTTGATGACTACCTGCTAAAGTCGAAAATGTATACACGGAAAGCAAAACAGAAAATACAATTTTTCACTCATTTACTGAAAGACAAGTAGAAAACGGAGTGCGAAAAGTATATTTAAGTACAGTAAAGTTGGTCGATACGTTTGGTTTGGGAATATTAAGCATATGTCCTAAGCAGGAAGGATCAAAATGTTATGTTCCCTTTAGTCGCGTACACAAAACATATTTTTACCATTATTTAGCGCATTCGTGTCGGTGGGTAGTTGAAATTCGTATTTTTACGAGCAAGGCGGCTCGACGCCTCTGAATTTTATGCCTTAAATGTTAACGAATGTTGATGCTATGAATTTCCAAGAAATTATTTGGTTTCGAGTTTTGTTATAATGAATTTATTCAACATCATTCACACAATCATTTCTCTTTATGTTTTTATCACTCCATATTTATTTGAAGCAAAAATACTTGGAGGACTTTTAGAATATTTTTGGAATTAATTCTTCCTTTTCTTATGGTACACTTAATTCGAAATAAGACTTCGACTTTGCACACCATCATTATTTGGATTCAGTATATCCTGTATAAATGTAACTCATCTATGTGAGTTACATTTACATGATATAAGAAAATAAAGTGATTATTTTATTTAAATATCAATTTGATTTAAATACTTTCAAACGTTTCTAATTTTACGGTTACGTGTGAACACCTCTCGGTACCATTATTTCAACAAATTAGTAAATTCTTGTTACGAATATTCAATAACAGTTTAAATACGTTACAGCTTTTAAATTTTCTAAATAAGGTTCAATGATATACATGCGTTCCATTGTTTAGAACTTCAACGAACAGCGTAGGCGAAGTAACTCTGAAACATAAAAGCTTTTTGTCTGCAAGATTTCTTGATAACAATGGCTTCTTACAGGGAATTAAATGAAGCTATCAACTTATTTCAAGAACTACTACAAACAATACTTTACAAGCATCGCGTCTTTGTAGTCGTATCTTGTAAAGTATAAAAATTAAATATTGCATTACTTTCAAATTATATTGGTAAAGTATAAAGTTGTGAATTTCCCACTTTTGGGATACGTCATCCTCTACTTTTGAAGAGTAGAATTGAGGCTTATTCCACAAAGGTGTTCTAACTCGGCTTTGTGGATTCTACGCGTCCAAATATTTTTGGTATGTTTATTTACTATTCCTAATAATTAATCTTTATTCTGATACGATAAATAAGATTTTTAATCTACAGTTATTTAAATATTCACAAAAACATAAACACTGTTGCAACATAACATAAACACAAGCTGAAATAAATACAAATACTTTTTTCTTTCACAAAAATAATTCGATTTTGTTTCAGGCGAGTCTTAAGCAATTTACCTCAAACAGAAAAGAAGTTTAGAACACAAATTTTATTATACCCATTAATATCAATCGCCTGACTTCTAATACAAAGTTGTTTACGGTAATGGCGTGAATAAATTAGAAATGTATAATCTGCGGAATTCTTATACAATGTGCTTTAAAAAGTCCTTTTAAAAATTGCTACTTAGATATTTATTCACCTGATTAATACAAATCTTAAACGAACGCTCGTTCAACTATCTGAAGGGTAACATTCTGAATTTAAAACCTGATATGAAACCTATATGGTGAACTTTGCAAACACAAATTAGACCCTCAAAGAAGAAGAATTTGATGCAATTTGGACGCTGAAAGTGGGAGAACTTTAATGTTCATCAAATAATTATCCATTTTTTTTGTACGTGAACTAATCCAAAAAAGCGACATATTCAGGATTAGACGTCGAGACTTATTCAGTTGTAATAGTTTCAAAAGATTAGACATTGTTATGCAAATTTCACACGGTCTGGTTTCAAGACATGAATGGTATTAGTCAACCAAAATGAGTTTCAGAACTATGATTTGCCTTGAATGAGTTGCCTTTCTTGGATTTTGGATGTAAATTTACAAGATCTCCAGTGATATTGTATATCTCACTTTGTATCTCACGCTTTTAACGTTTAAAATCGTCTTACGAAGATATGATCTCTTAATCGGTATGGCCTTGAAATATTTCAATATTTATTGTATACAATTTCAATGCTGTAAATAATTTGACATTTCCTATTGGTAAGTTCGATTGAATCTCGAATTTCGATAATAACTAGAATTCTACTAAAAGCTAAATCAGAACAGTTATATTGTACAAATAAAATAAATATATTTTACATGAAATAGGATCAAAACAATTCAGTTTTGGTGTTTGCACACGGATGGAAATTAAATAATCGGCACAACGCTCGAATTGAATTCGGTGACATTTATTTCACAACTGAGTTGATAAAATTTTACGTTTCGTTTATTCTCTTATTATTATTTGTGACTAAAATAATAAGTGTAAACAATTTTACAATTGGTTAGAATCTGGCTTTATTTGAACAAGGTTAACGACCTTTGTGATATGTTATACTGTTGTTATTGTAAATTAATATTTTAGAACGGGCCAATATTTTATTAGTTTCCATGATAAATTATATTTATATTGTATATATTAACACTGTTTTAACATAATGTATTGATTTCGTTGTATAATATAGTATAATATTATTATACTTTTTACTTTGCAGTAAAAATTATAATTAATTATTAAATAATAATAAATAAATATTGGACAACATCACATACATTACTCTGATCCCAATGTAAGTAAGTAAAGCACTTGTGTTATGGAAAATCAGAAGTAACGAAGGTACCACCCAGACCCGAGACAACATAGAAAATTCATGAATTTTCTACATCGACTCGACCGGGAATCGAACCCGGGACCACGGATTGGCGTAACCATGAAAACTGGTATACACACTACTCGGCCACGGAGGTCGTTATACTATTATATATTATTGGATAGGCTTAGTGAAAAGTCTTGAATATTTTTTAAAGCATTGGTTGTTGATGTTTTTAGTACGTTTCTTATTATTAAAGAGAAGAAGTAAAGATATTGTCATGTTACGTTTAATTTGGAATTGAGGACATTACTTTCTTAACGGTAATCTATTCAGTGTCGAATTTACAAATCTGCCGCTAGTAGGCTATGCAATTTTTGCCGCCCCTACTGTTTTTTCAACATTTATGATTTGTGTTCTATCGTCCTCATTACATCGGCTTTTTCCCGTTATTAGTATGATTATAAACTAGGTGACATTTCTGACAGTTACTAGGTTATTTTTCCAACCCGCTATGTAGTGGACTGTATAAGGATTATGGACATTATGTGTATACATATAATTATAAGTTTTTTTTATTACTATAAGACAAATCTGGGCTAAATTTGCCGCCCCTCTAAATCTGCGGTCCTAGGCTCCAGCCTACTTAGCCTATTGGTAAATCCGCCACTGAGTCTATTTATCTGTAAAATCGACGATTGACGATTAAAGTCTTGATAAGACCAAATTAACTACTAATAATACTGTATGCCTACATTAAACACAGGTAGGTATAACAAAACAAACGTAACAATTTAAACCAGAATAGGCAATAAAGCACCGAAACGGATATTACTGTCCCTTCCGGAATTCAATTTGTTGCATTTAGGCGGCGTATTACATTGACATATGTACGACACGTGCACGAAATTTTGACCCTTAACATTTGGTAATAAAAGATATATTTGCATGAATACATTTGTCCGGCTATGGAGCCATAATCAAATTAGAGTGCATGGCATCATATTCCTGACGAAAATAATATTGCACGGGCGAATGGTAGTGGATCTAGTTTATTTGAAAAAAATATATTAGATGATTGAATATTTATATTTAGAATTGTTATTGTATTCTTAGCTTATATGTTAGTCCAACATAACAATGTTGGACTAACATATAAGCTAAGAAGTAATTTGACGGTCGTTTATGGCCAGTGGTGATCATTTATCAACTCACGGCCCATTTTCTCATACAGTTTTTTTTCCATTTTTGAAAGGAAATTCTTTTACGTGACTGCAGAGCGAACTGACAGAAATACAGGCAATATTTACCTCTCTTTCCATTATTTCTATTATATACAGTTTAATATACTATTTAATCTCTTCTTTGATGTTGTACGAAATTTTTAATTTAAAAAAACATTGTTACTTAGTTATTATCAAACATTGTTACTTAATTGCGTCTATTAGCAAAACGTTGATTAACGCTTCCATATAAATTGAAGAATAAAAGGAAATTGGGATACGTTTACTTAAGTATCTGTAAAGTCAACTCTTGAGTTTCATATTCTGTTTTCCAAATTGACATAATTTAATTTTGGGGAACACTGTAGGTGGATGTTAGTTTCAGATATTTGGCTTCCATTGATACTTCATAATAAAATCAATGTTACAAAAAGAGTAACGTCCTATCAAAGATAAAAATATCATCGAACTCAAACTATAGAGAAACTTTCAAATTACAACTATCTATTTAAACGTTTTCATTCGTCCAAACTTTTCTATTAAACTCGGTAAATTTCTTTAAAATTGTCAGTTTAAATTTCGCCAGAAGTTATGAACAGATTTTATGATAGTATTAAATGTCGGTTCGTTTATCACACACGTGTTAAAGTTTGGACTTTATCCAAGGCACAGAGATGAAAGTTTACTAGACGTGATGTCAAACAAATTACGTCGGAATTACGGTACAAAATAACTCAACTATTTCAAAATTGAGTTTATTACATAGCAAGGAGTTTACGTATTCTTAATCATTTTACTTTAAAACAACATTCTTTCGGTATCATCAATTACGCCATGATTAAAACATTTCACCGGTATATTGTTAAGAAGATGTATATTTTGACGACCTCCGTGGTAGATTGGTCCAATACACACCGTATTGGTAAGGTCCCGGGTTCAATTCCCGGCCGAGTCAATGTAGACTATCATTAGTTTTCTATGTTGTCTTGGGTCTGGATGTTTGTAGTACCGTCGTTACTTCTGATTTTCCATAACACAAGAGATTTGGCTACTTACATTGGGATCAGAGTAATGTATGTGATATTGTCTCATATTTAGATTATAATTTATGCACTCTTAAATGTTCATTAAACGTTAACGTCGAATCTATTACTAAAGCAAATTTACATTTATATAAAAACTTCATAGAAATCTTGCATAATCACAGTTCGTAGTAGGGCTGTTTACAAGCCTAACTGGGTACCATCAATCATCAGATATACTACTAACAAATAGTAATACTAAGTAGTTATATGCCAGCTAAAATGGTCAAATATCCAGTGTAACAATGAGCACGAGGTACATAACATCCTAGTTACCAAGATTGGTGGCGCATTGATGATGCAAGAAATTGTTAATATTTACACCCGCCCCAATTTCTATGGGCAGTTGGCACCTTCAGATAGCTCATATATAGTGCTTATATTACCTTTCCGTCCCATTTTCGGTTAATAAACTTGTTAAACAAATATACTATCTCTTTGAAAGTTAGTTCAGAATTCAGATTATAAGTAAATGTTTGAAGCCATTTCTATGATATTTTATGTTCAAATAAATCTGTTTTCACAAGTTAAACGGGGATTTAAATCGTTCTTTAAACTGTGATGTTTTGTACGAAACATCGAATATAGTGATAAATTTCATTTATTACTTGTAGATATCGTCTAGATATTTAATAATTTCTTGTATGTATGATATAATATCCTGTTTTAAGTGGTTCTATAAAATACTAGTAGTTACCCGTCTTCTTCGCTAGACACTAAATATAAAAAGGGAGAAGTATTAGTGGAATTCAAAAATGTATAGCCTATTTACGGCAGATTCCACATCAATTGGCCTTTGATTCTTACTTCAGTAGTTTTTACGTATAAATACCATTTAAGTTATTTATTTACATACATAGAAAATATAATTTCTATTTTTTTTTTAATAACATAACGTAAAAGTACTTATATTCCCACTAACCCCTCAAAACAACCAATAAGCTCGTGTCAGGAGCGTGTCACTTGTTATTGCTGTTTCGGTTTTCAAGATAGCAGTAAAAATGCTATATTTAATCTACCAAATTTTCTCATGTAATCGCATGGGGTGACAATTAGACACAACCGAAGAGAATCCAGGCGCCAGAACACGCATTCCTTGTTTTCCGCAGAGTACAAACACGCCACTTTCCAAACATCGAGCGTCTACAAATTTGTTGAAGAAAAATCAAATAACTTCTCGATGGTTTAAACTCAGGACATCGACAAGAGCAGCTTTATCACTTCACTAGACCAAAGAACGTGAATGAGCCACCAATGTCCAAACTTTCGCTGTTATAAAATTAAAGTAAAGTAACAAACTGTAAATTTCTCACTGCTGGCCACCTCTCCCATTAAAGATTAAAGGTTTGGAACATATTCCACCACGCTATTCCAATTCGGGTTCGTGGAATTTCGCTGTTATAATAAACAATAAAAATAAAGTTGCATTAACAACGTTGTTTTAAATTACTGACGAATCTGATAAACGTAGAGCTAATACATTATTTTATTCAATTGTCGCTTTTATGGTTGAATATTTGCCAAATGCTATATTAACTGTGGCATTTATGATGCATTCAAATTAATATGAAATTCAAAACAAACGTTAATAAAGCTCTTTATCACAAATTGTTTAATTACTTGATATAATAATTATTAGCTAATTATTTAAGTTTGTATCAAATTAAAAACAAGTTTATTCAGGTAGATTCTACGAGCACTTTTTTTAATTTCATGCTTACCATCGGTTAGGAACATAGAATCTATCGATAATAATTGGGATACCTGCTTACTCAATCAAAAATTAAATAAACCGGTTTAAGACTAACAGTAGTATAACAATATTGTTCTAAAACTTAGTAACATGATAATATTTTAGATATTTGCTTTCTATTGTGGACTTAGTATTTGTTGATTTCTAGGCAGAATAAGAAAAGTCGATTGCACTTTTCTGACATACTTTGTAATTAAAATTGTGAAAAAAGAGTAACTGCGTGCTTCTTAACGGGACATCTCGGTAGAATCTACTTACCTTAATACTTACATTAATTCAAGACTACCACACAACAACCCAAAAGTGCTATTATGAGACAATTTATAATATTCCAATTTTATAGATTCACATACCACTATAATTTTAACTTTGCGTATCTTAGTAAATGAATAACTTGCAATTATATTACAGTCAAATAAAAGTATATACATTTATCAAAACCACATTTTAATGGAAATTACAGCAGCAGTTCGTAAATCAGATTCAAGAGTCTGTTCCACGGATCTCGATAAACACAATACTTGTTTAGTAAGATTACGACTGCTTAAGAGCAAATCTTTTAAGAATGGGATTAAAGCGACTCTGTAACGGTATCTATTACATATAGTCGACTTAGCGAGAATATGCTCTATGTAAATCTCGTGGTCGGAGAGTGAAAACATTGAAGAGATCTCCATGATGCGATCTTGTAATCTACAATGAAGTATCTTGTTAAATTAAACACCTACTTCGTAATTCAAAAGACGACGATGTATTTTATCAACAGTCGTATAAGGCCTGTTATTTTACGCGAATGCTTATTTGTTTTTAATTATGCTACAAATAATATTGTTCTCGAATAAAGTCCATGTTATATTCCTGGCAACCCAAACGGTTTTTAACTAATTTTTTTGCTAGTGACTATAACACAAGTCAAAAGACATATCATGTCAAAATCCTTGAATGATGCTGTGTGATGGTGTTAGAGCGTGTGCCCGGTTATACTAGGTATTACCATACCACCAACTCACCAAATATTCTAGTACCAAAACAGCAATACTTACAAATATTGTATTTTGGGTTGGAGGGTAAGTGAACCATAGTGCATTATAATGACACATTAATTGATATGATATATTATATAATAATATCAATTAATAATGTAAAACATATATCATCATAATCATTATAGAAACGACATACAAAACCGACGCTAGCTTTACGTTTAATTTGAAACTGGCAATTCAAAAGTGGTTTTAAGAGCCATTTGCATAAATCATAATTTCATTTGATCTCCTCTTATCACAGTTATAGCGTCTATGGGTTAAGGTTACCCCTTAAAATCACTGCCCTACTTATTCATATTCCACCTAAAATAAATTTTATGTTGAATTTATCTTATTTATTTCAACCGAAAGAAATAAATTCACTATCCAACAAAACCACTTGATTCCATTAACCCAGTTTATCACCACTAACAGCTTACAACTCATCGAACAACGAACTACGTTGGAAATAAAATACGTTTTTCAATACCATACTAATTCGGAACGCTGTGTTTTATTGATGCCCTGAACTACAGGCAGTTTTAAAAGTATCACTTATAAATTATTACACGCAGTTTTGGGACACGTCTATTAGTAGGTATAATACATTTACGCTGAAAGAAAGCATGTATATTCTTTGGAAACAATCTTTGTATACTGAAGTTGAATATCTACAATGGACCGGAAGATGTAGCGTGGGTAGGCCCCACAAGTTGGTCCGACGACCTGGTGAAGGTTGCGGGGTGCACAAGACCAGTTGATCTTTGGGGGAGACATATGACCAGCAGTGGTCGTTTCAACGGTTGAAATGATGACGATGATGATGAATCTACAAATCCGTAATAGAGATACGATTATGTCATATTATTATAGCATCCAGATCTGAATCCATAAATAATCAGAAGATTAATGACAACTATACTAGACAAAAAAGACAAACTCCGAGTCAACACAAAAGTTGACATAGTTGATTTTAATGGAAAATTTAAATGCAATCAGTCAATCAATTTGCAATCCAATAAATTAGATAGTAATGCATTCTGGAAATGAAACTATGCAGGCGTATTAAAATAAAATCAATCAATTAATAAATAATATACATGAAGAGCTTTTAAAAGAATAATCATTCAACAAAAAATTGAGGAAAGGCTTTCCTTCGAGATATTAAGTAGAAGCTTCATAGCTGGCAATGTTAAAACTCGTACATGTGGCGTATAATATTTGCTGTGCAGTTTAAGCTAATCTCAGAGATACCGTGGTCGAAATATGTCGGGAAGTTTACCCCATCAACCATTTCAAATGATTTTATGTAGAACTATTATATATGTATATAGGTTGTGACGCTGAATTTTTATTTTGAATCCCTAAGTGTAATGGGGAACTTGAAATTTCATTAATATGCTTAAGTATGCAAGTATCTGCTATTACAGCTAGTACTTATATTTTATTAATAAATGTACTTTATTAATAAAACTCATTTATTAATAAAATTAAATATCGCAATCGTAAATTGTAATACACACTACATAATGATATTAAATGTAGGATGTATCACGCTATCCGAAGTAAAATAGCTAATCTCAACCGTATGTCACTTTATTATGAGCTTCAGGCACTGATTACGCTATATGCATTTTTCTCGGTAACGAAACGCATGTTTTTGTCAATATGTCAAAAGTGCTGTCACTTTTATTATTGACCTTTTATTATTTAAATGTCCACCCGCCTTTTGTTTTATAATCTAAGATACTAACGATACGTGAGAAATAAGGAACCCAGGCTTCTAATTTTGTTAGTGGAATAAATATTTCTTCTTAATATAATTTACAATGGATGGAGTTTTACAAGGATTTACAATGGATGGATAAATATCTTGTTTCCCACTTAAAACTTTTATACTCGCTTTATATATTACTCCGACGAGATTTCTTTTTAATTATTACGATAAATAGTTAAGAATACAATAAATTGCTTTCTGCCATTGAAAGTCCAGTCGTTCAAAATCGGTCCAGCCGTTCCAGTGATTAGTCGGAATAAACAGACAGACGGACAAACGAAAATTAGAAAAAAAAAATATAATTTGCTATTTGTATCTTGTATACATACATATACACATGCATTTAGTAACAAACGTTTATCTTAATATTACAAACAGACACTCAAGCTTTATTATATGTATAGAATAGTGATGACTTTTATGGGAGGGTAAACCGCTTCCCACTTAACCGCTTATAACGTTCAAATTTATGACAGTAATGTACAAAGTTTCAACAGATTTAATACTTATTATTATGGAATTACCAAAAGCATTTTATCAAATTAATTTGATATATTATAATCATTAAAGGTAAAAGCATCAAAATCAAGTGGACATTTCTAAGCGCTTTCAAATCGCCGCTTATCTGATCTTTCATGACATTCTCGATGAAGGTTTCAACTTCTATCATAGTATTTTGACTGAAACTCAGACCTGTAGTCAAACAATATAGCAGTGGTGTTTCTGTCTATCCGTGAGTTAGGGTAGGTTATTTAAGGGCTGTACCACTAAACCTGTTGATAAATTAGATACAAAACAAGCTTGAAACTAAACGACGTGAAAAACGCGTTTTGGGGATGAACGATTGTATGTTAATCCTTGAAGGATTTTCGACGCAAACTAAAACCAGACAAGCACAGCCAAGCATTACAGCATTTAGAAACTGAAGAATATTCCATCACACCATATTGCTCTTTAAATAAATAGAATATCGCTAAAATTAAAAAAAAAAAAAACAACGCTTAAGTTAAGGAGAACCGTTGATAGAGTTCTCCTCAGTTCAGGATATTTTCTTTCTCGAACCAGGGATATTTAATTTGACCATCAATAAATACCATTAATATTAAGTCTGTCTGGATTGACACCACGGCAAAATTAAAAAAAAAAAAGAAAAAGCCTTTTCACATGTATACGAATCAAATATCCAATTTGAACATCGAACATGTTCACAATTACGACATCACATTGGGATAGAATCGTTCCTGTAACAATATTTGTCACACGGTTTGAACAATCTCCCTTGTCGCTAAATCAACTGTTCTCCTGGAATGAGGCATTGATTAACTGCGGTTCAGGCAATCAACGGTAACAAACAAAACGGCGTGAAACAAAGCAACGGAACTAATCTACTACACGATGTTGATGGTAACTAGAATCTAATGAGTTCTTCGTTGGGTATTCAGATGTTCAATTAAAACGGCAACTGGATGTGTTAAGTAAAGTAAATACTTCATAGCTGGCCTACGGCCTTCTTTCTCTTTGAAAAGAAGTTTTGAAGCATTAAAATTAGATACATACAGATTTCCTGTAGATAAATTATTACCAAAAGTTAAGCACTTGTAATTTCAGATGCTTACCTGGGTTTGAAATCATCGGCTTAGGGGCACGCATTCTTACCACTTGGTCATATGGTCCCAATCTTTAGATAGGTATACATCTATATATATAAAAATGAATTGCTGTTCGTTAGTCACGCTAAAACTCCAGAAGGGCTGGACCGATTTGGCCAATTTTGGTCTTGAATTATTTGTGGAAGTCCAGGGAAGTTGCCCCCGTTATTCAGAAATCAAATTGAAAGAATAGTTATATCTTTATAACTACATATTAATTCACAGGTGGTACCAAAAGAACCTTAATTTTAACTAACTTCAGTTACTGTCTTCAGTTCAGTTACTTCAGTTTACTGTCTATCAGATCATTTTTATGTACATAGATTGTTTGATAAATCTTAAATTTTGTCAGAAAACCAAAGTCATCGACATAGCTCACCAGATTAGTAAGCTGAAATGGCAGTGCGCTGGCCATATTTGTCGCAAAACCGATAACCGTTGGGGAAAAAGTGTTCTAGAGTGGAGATCGCGTCTCGGCAAACGTAGTGTAGGACATCCTCGGGCACGGTGGAGCGACGACTTGCGCAAGACGGCTGGCAGGAGCTGGATGCGAGTAGCCTAAGAACGATCACAGTGGCGTGCAATGGAAAAGCTTATGTCCAGCAGTGGACGAAAATGGGCTGATTGATTGATTGAAGTTTTGTCACATATTACATTTATGAACGTAACCATAAAATTTGACATTTGACAACCAATAAACAGATCGATCCTTTATCGTCTATCGATTCATCTTATTATTATATTCTTTGCTTCTATCTTTGTGAGTTGACGGTTATCGCTACGTAACAGTGATATTTCAAGTTACTTGCTCTATTTTTAGAAACTTTAGTTATAGTGTGTGCCTGAGAACTTTTCTTACTTTGTTTACGATGACGAGGAGAACACGACCTTACTTAGGTCGTCGCAGTCAATCAAGTATGCGTAGAGCTACTTCACGTGCCAACCGCACTGATGACAAGAGAAAGACAGATCGAAAAATAGTTGTATTGCTATGTCACAATTGCGTTCTTTAGTGACTGACAATGAAATAGACAGGCTTAGGTGTGCCACATCGAACGCAACAAAAGCGAGCACGACTTAATGGAATTGAGAGATCCCGCAGAAGCAGTGCTCCTGTGATCCTGGAACAAGCTGCATTTCACTATGATCCGGCAATAGATTATTGTGCCGACAAATTGGTAACAATTGGTTAAATGACAATAATTTGTAAATATTGTGAGGCGTTCAAATACAGTAGTGAAACTAATGGATTATGTTGTAGGTACTGGAGGCAAAGTAAAATTACCACAATTGGTCCCACCACCAGATCCCTTACGCTCTTTAGTTTCTGGGATGGGAAATGATTCTAAAGATTTCTTAGCCAACATTCAAAAATATAACAGTTATTTCCACATGTCATCATTTGGCGCAACACATATGGTTCAGGACAATTTTATGCCCACTTTCAAGGTATTATAACGCAATATTTTTTTTATTATATTAAAGTTTGTAATGGAATATGTATCAGAAATATTTATTTAACAAATCTTTAAAAAATTCAGTTATATATTCGCTACGTGCGATGGTAGCATTTCGATTATGGCAGTACGAAGTTTGCCGGGTTAGCTAGTCTAAAATAAATGTTGTTAAAGTACATACTTGTAGGAATATAAAATAAAAGTTGGAACTAATATGCGTCGGTTATTATACTATATTTTTAAATCAAAATGAATTATGAATGTATAAATATAATATAATGATACTGTTTTAAGGGAAGTGAAAACAATAAGCCTATAAAAGTAAAAGCAAGGTTTGGAACTTATTCCACCACGCTGCTCCAATTAGTAGATACACATGACAGATTTTCACCCGCCTCATTGAGGTATCCTAACTCCGGTGTGATTGAGAGCACAACGACACAAAGAATGATAAAGTCAAATACATCTACTTGGATTGATAGGAACCTTCGTTTCTATCCAGACGAGCTTATATAAACCCTACCAACAAGTCAAAACTGGTTAACGAATATAAACGAAATATCTTGGTAATAATATATAACAAGAATCGTATATTAGAAATAATATTAATAAAATGTTTATCTATAATTTTAAATATGTTTTTCAATACAAGAGTCACTTATAAACATTCGATGCAGTCGTAAATTTTATTGCTCGTTTCATGCGCGATAAATTATCGTTTCGTAACGGTATAAATTACTGGGGCCATCGTAAAATAACACGGGATCCGTTGTCATCAAGACGGACCGTCTGTTTTCTCGGTCCGTCTAAAGAGACGTAGTTTTTACGATACCATTTATAAATGGAACCGAGAAAATATCGTATCATGGCTTTTAGACAATAAGGGATATGTTACAAATGAATCTGCTGAGGAAACACCAATGTACCCAAACGCACTTTCTGAATCTGAATGAGTTTTATTGAAGTAATAAAATTCATTCAAAGAGATCAAACAAGAAAAGAAGAAATAATCACTTAATTCAAATGTTACACTTAAACACTTTCTTCTCAAAGAGGATATCACCAACATTTTCTAATACGATTTTTTTTAACTACCATCCATCATCCAGCGTCAGTGCATATGTCAAAACACACGCCCGGTCGTCGCCATAAGTTATAATAGACGGACCGCCTTGGTGGGAACATACCCAAAATAATACAAATACAATTCATATATGGCATATCACTGACCTTATAAACGGCCAAATCGACTTTTGTGTGTGCTTAAGTGAATTCCTGGTTTAGATAGGACCCAGTTGGTGGTATTGCGATGGTGTTTCAGGATTTTCCTATTTATTTTGTTGGACAATGTAATACTTGCCAAATATAATAGTTATTATCATGTTTACGTTAAAAATCACGGAAAAGCCCAGAAGATTTTGGGGGTCTTAAATCCCTAAAAGCCACATTAATCTGAATATGCCTACGTATTTAGTACATGTCAGGTAAACATTTATCGGAAAGATAACATCCATTAACTTGTTATTGTAAAGCGCCAATCATTCTATAACTGTGTTTTGGAGAACTATTCTATATGAACTCACTTTGAACTTTGATGCAATCTTCAAACGTCATTAATATCCGTTTATATATCACTACATAGTATAAAAAAGTCGCTTTCTCTGTTCCTATAACTATGTATGCTTCAATTTTTAAAACTACGCCACGGATTTTGATATTTTTTTTTAATAGAAAGAGTGATTCGAGAGGAAGGTTTTTGTATATAATACATGGAAAGTATAGTACTGAAACACTGATAATTTTAGAAGTTTCTAATGTGATGTCGTAAGTAAACAAATTCTGTAGTATATTTAGTATCAATTTTGCACCCGAGAGAAGCCAGGGCGGGTCACTAACTTACGATAACCAAGTGATTTTACTTATGGTGAAATATTCTACGAGGCGTAATTCAAACGCTATGTATGTTCGGTAAAAATTTATAGGAACAACTTTAACGACTAAATACGATCGGTTAGTGATTTATAATAACGATGAGTCAAATATATAAATCCAGTGATAGTGTCGCATGTTATTTTCTGACATTTAACGATCGCATCCCGCTGCGAGTTTCGATTACTTACAGAATAGCTCCGCTGATTCGAATTCGATTAACTAGCGTAATTACAAATACAAGACAGTACGGTAGAATCTATTATTCGTAGCGCATGTTAAGTGGTCACATACATGTAGACTGTTTATAGTAAATTAATTAAAAACTTCGTATATAAATCTTAATAATATGAATAAATGTTGCTTTGAAAACGAGTACTAAACCGATCCAGTGGTTATGTAAATCCTAGCCGATGATAATTGGCTCAAAAGAGCTCATATGTCGAATGAAAATCTGATGTGTATCAATACCCACCAACCTTCAGTCATCTCCAAGCACAGGCCTCAAAAGCAGACGAGTTCTATGAACTTATCCTTAGCGCAGCAATAGACATTACCTCTTTCATCTATATTGTTATTATAAATGCGAAAGAGTCTATCTGTTAAACTTTGAAAAGTAAAAGGGAACGACAAGGCTATCGCTATCTATACTTACGATCAACCCCAAAAATGCGAGGAAAGCTGCGGACAAAGAATTGATTTCTAATTCAGAAATTACCGACTCACATTTAAGATACAAGATATATCACACTATTGTAAGTTATTTCAGGCATCACAAACGAAAACAATGAAATTCAACCTTTTCCCACCCTAAATCATCCACTCCATAATCGTCGGTTTTCAGCACGTAGGTACGTCATAACTCAAGCCTGGCACTCACGCGTGTGCATTTCCAAGAAATTAATAACGTTTTGCCGTGATCAGAATAAAAGAAAACGACGATTTATTCTATTCGCACCCAACGTTTGTGTGATTAAAGCCGAAATACTTCATTTCTCGACAATTATTTTGATTTATAACACCAAATGTTGTTTATAATATTCTGTATTCGAGATCTTACGAGCATTTTCGTTTCGAAATTAAAGAAAGAATGAGATGTTTAATTAGGCACACGGTGCAAATATAAAAAGTATAAAAAATGAAAAATGAACTAGAAAATATGAATAAAAGAGATTTTGTAAGCATTTTTAGTAATCGTGTCCTAAATGGGTTAATATAACTAACACCGGTTCAGTTGAAAAGAATAATTGAATAACAAGTATTAATTAAATACAATTACCTTTATTTACGTAAAATCGTTTTTGTTTTTAAATATGTTTCGTATAAAAACTATTAAGTTCGAGATTCAAATTGTGTACCAAATTCCAAGATTTCAAAAATTGTTTAACCATTCACCTATAAAAATAAAGTAGATAAAAAAATATACGTAAACAAACATTTTACACAGATATCAATGAAAGACAATCTCATTTCAATATCCGCCTACAAAATAATCATCCAATCATCTTTACCGGCCATATTTTTGCGATCGCACGTCTTAGAAACACTCGGGCCACAAAAATAAACGATTATTCGTTCCAGTCGAGTAAATAAGTACGTTCGAGGAAATTATCGTCCCAAAGTCAAACACAATGATATTAAACGACCCGGCTCGGAGCAGATTCTCGAACCGTCAGCCCACTCGTGAATGGCTCAAAGATTTTAGCTCCCAACTGTCAAACAATGAGATCCTTAATTTCACATTCAATGTTCGAGATTTTTCCTGTCCTTTTTTTTCGTCGACGCCTGCTGCGTTTGACGTTAAAACCTGTACCACTTTACTTGCTCTCGAAAAAAATGGTTTTATAGTAGGATAACAAAATTATGTCGACGAAAAACCGAATTCTTTTCTCGTTTCATTTCAATTACCCTTTAAGACTAAATGACATTTTGATATTTCTTTAAATGTTTTACAAATTTCTGAGGGCGACATTGCCGCTACGTTTTAATAAGATGTTGATTATAAAACCGATATTGGAATATTCGTGGTTAAAAGGCAAAGACAATATAAAAATTCAGATGTGAAGTATTTTAAGGAAACGCGATAGATTCTTTAATATTCGACTATTTTTTTGAGAATATTAATCATTAAAATATTCTTACCGATTCTTTTATAAGAATCTAAATACATAGATTGTAGTCTTATAAAATGACCAGCAAGTACTAGTAACAGCTTTAATGAATATTTAAAATTATGTAATTATACTCAAGATTTCGTCTTTGATAAGACATGATAAACTCGCTCATATTCTACTCACTGTAACAAAATATCAAGCCCAAAGTATTTATAATGAACAATTTAGCCCGTTCATTAATACATTACTGTTTAGTTGTTTCGTGTTCAAATTATATTCGTGAAGTTATTTTTGAAGTTTAATTGCGAAACTGAGAAAGACTTCTAATTTTCATAAAATTCATGTTAATTTTCACGGTTGTTTGTTCAATATTTTGACTCGTACTTCTTAAGTTAGATAGCTGAATTTATTTTGATTAACATAGACACATTTTTCGTTAATAATGCAGACATAAAAATTGCGAGCTAAAATTAGGTTTATGTCTTTGTTACTGCCCATAGTGTCAGTCACTTCGGGAACTAGAATCTTATGTTCGTTGTGCCCGTATTTACACTGGGTCACTCACCATTCAAAATGGAACATAACAATTCTACATTTCACTGTATATACTTGTATATTGGACTGGCATTATCAGAACTTTGATATCAAGACTTTGGTTCGTATTTGGTGTTTGGAATTCTGTCAAAATCATAATTCATACGATATATTTTCATAGCGATATATAAAAATGAAGATACCCTTTATTTGAAGGCAGAACCACACATTAATAAAGGTAAACAAGAATCAACAAAATACCATCAGCAGAAACGTGCTGCGTAGAACCAATCCTGTATTACGCTGTAAAGAAAAAACACAGGCGTCGTAACAAATTAATATCATGAAAACTGTCTAGAGGTCGTGTGTTTTTATATTTAACCTTTTATCGTAGCAATTCTATATTTCTTGGGAATACATACCAAGTAACCTTTACTCTTAAGTGAGGTTAGTCAAACATATTTTATTATAGAAATGAACCTGATGGAAGTCGTCTAACAAGTCCGAGCTAGTAGAACCATTATTCTGAATTGCAAAGAACGTAATTAGACTTAGCTATGACTTGAATCTTTAAGGGCACAAAGGAACCGAGTTGCACAAAGTGCATCCGCCACGCTGTACACTTGAAAAAGTCAAAGTAGCATCTATTAATATTATATTGCAGTGTCGAACGCTAAAGCGAATACGTAAAATAGTTGAACATATTTGTAGATAAACTAGGCAACATCTACGAGCTTATTTGTCTGTTTAAATTGAAATTATTACATATTTTATCGGCAATTGTTGTACTTATAAAAGTAAGAAGAAAATAAAATCCAAAAAATATTTCTTCTACATAATTTGCGACAATTCAATTGAAGCCATAAAACTAAATATTTATTTACCTTTTGGCGACCATTTTCAAGTTACAAACGATTCAAAATGTAGAATAATTCTGTACAAACCGAGCACAATCGAAAAGAAGCCATAAAAATTATTTACAATATCACACAGCTTAATTTGTAAATCGATCAATAAGGAAAAATATATTGTATTAATAAGAGGAAAATATCTCGCGAGATTATAAACCGTCAAGAGATTGTGAACTGATGATTGACTCAATAAATTAAGAATATTTCTACACATATAACTTCTATATAATTCTAGCCCAGTGGGTAATCTGCAAATAGGTATTACCAAGTTAATATTCTTAGACCGGGGATTTGCCTTGACATTCGGATATCCCGAAACAATTAGCGGTGACCTCGCTTAATGGAATTTCAATGTCTCTAGATATATATTACATTAAAATAGATTTGGTTTAATGCCCTTTGACGAAGAAACGCTTCGTTCTTAATCTTCTGATCCATAAATAGTAATTATATACGTGTCAGAGTTAAGAAGCTATCGTTGACTTTTTACTTGGTGGTGGATACCACTCCTCATCGTATCTTCTACCACTGATACTTGTATCGTTGTGATCTGGTTTGTCTGATAAGTAAGTCAGAGTTACAGGCAAAAAAGGCATAACATGTCAGTTTTTAGGATTGGTGGTAGATGGGCCATGTAAGGACATGGTTAAATTTTCTTACAGTTGTAATGTCTAACGGCTCCAGGTCCGTGGTAGACGTTTACGATAGTATCAGACCAAAGACCTCATAAGGTCTACGCAACTTGCCAGTCGCCAGTCTATGCTTCAGAAAAAGGAGGTTACGAATAACGCATATTAGGGTTAAATGTTTCAATAATCGAAATGTTAACGACTAGCACAAACTTATACTTGCAAGATGAACAAATTTCAATCACATCACATTAAAAAGACAAATTGAACTTTAATAGATCTTATAAAGAGACTTATTTAAAAACTTTTTACTTCATTGAATGATCGGAAAACTCCTCGGCGGTTTCAAGTACTTCCTTTTTATCCGGAGATGGGGAGGATAAAACACGTGGATCTTATCGGAAATCAGGGGTTCCGATTCGGACAAGCACCACTGGGTACTCGTGAATTATACATCATCTTATGTATTAGGTACATGATTGTATCGTGAGAACAGCTACATATTAGATGTCATTCTTTCATAAACATATACACTAATGAGCAATGAAGGATCGAGATAGAATTTCCAAATTTTCTTTTAAAGGATTTTATTTTTACCCGGCATTTTGTTAAAATCTAATTTGTCAGTTAAAACTGGAATAAATAATAAATTATGGAATAAATAATAAGTATCGGAAATAACGAAATTTAAAATAAGATGACTTTTGTTTCTGTTATTAAATCGCTAGTTAATAAATGGACGATATTATGCGCAAAGTCAATGATAAATTACGAATTTATCAAAGTTAACATGTGTATACCAAAATACCAAACTTTCTTAAACTTTGACGAAAATATCTTGGTAGATATTAAATGCCGAAACTCATCGCAAAACTAAATCGTAATATAAAGTAAAAGTAAATTAACTGCTGCTAGGATAAGGCCTCCTCTTCCATTTAGGAGAGGGTGTGGAACATATTCCACCACGCTGTTCCAATGCGGGTTGGTGGAATACACATGAGGCAGAATTTAAATGAAATTAGACACATGCAGGTTTCCTCACGATGTTTTCCTCCACCGCCGAGCATGAAATGAATTATAAACACAAATTAAGCACATATATATATATATAGTGGTGCTTCCCTGGGTTCGAAACCGCAGTCATCGGTTAAGATGCACGCGTTCTAACCACTGGGCCATCTCGGCTCGGCTCGTTATATGTCAAAATGTTATATATACGACTTTGAATACAATAATCATAATTTTCAAAGAAAACAGTCATCAAAATAGCGTAACATCGAAGTCGATTTTCAACGTTTCACGAGTGCTACGCGAAGTGAATTCTCACAGAATCTCACTCCGGGTACGAAAGTAACGACTATTTTAAAATCTGCTGTACGTGTCACTTTCGTTTCGAATTCTGTTGAGTATAATGCATTTATCCTGTTCCGCTGAACTGCATCACTACTGCTTTCGAGTTTGAACCGAAATTAAGGGTCAGTAAAAAGTATGAAGCTGTATATTTAGACTTCTTACACTCACTTTATGTAACTTTTCCATGTATCTAAAAGTATTTAGATACATGGAAAAGTTACATAAAGTGAGTGTTGCACAAAGTCAATGATAAACAGTAGGTTTGTCTCAAAAGATATATCGTCATATATTCAACTAAATATCATGAATTACGAACAAAAATGCAAAAATTTACAGATGGTATAATAATGTTAAGTAACTCTATGGAGGAGATGCGCTGGACCCTCGTTAAAGTACGGACTTACCTGGTTCTGTTGCTAGGTAATATTTGAAGGTATGTATATATAAAATTTATTACATACACTTTATATCACAAGTACATATGAGTGATATAAACTATAGAAGTAAAATACATGTGAACCTAAAAACCGATTTAATAGTACATTTTATATTGGCAGAGAAGTTTCCAATATTTATAAGATACCCGACAATGTTTCATCCTTTGCCCTTTGAAGGATTGAATTTCCGGAGCACCGTTATTTCTGAGAAGCCGTATTATCTTCAACTCAACCACAGTGTATTGGAAAATTAGAATTTCAAACTACATCTGAACGTATACCGTTTTCAAACGAAAAACATATCCCTCGTTAACGAGAAATCACAAAGAATAACGGATGCACTATTATTTGTGAAATTTTCTGCACTATTTCATTTCATTATCAATACAATTATTAATTAAGAAATAAAAAATCAAGTTTTGTCTCAATTAAACGAAACGAACGACCAACGAAAACCGTTGATTTTTTTTGTTATTTGGAACTAAGAGAAAAAATATCTATACGAATATCATAAAAGCAAAAGTAGCTTTGTCCGTTTGTCTTTTGTTTCTTGACCAAACAAAACTAATGAAGCGAATTAGTAAAGCAAGCAAAAAGCTCCAAAGGAAGAACAATATCATACTTGTTTATGCTTAACCCCAAATTTAACATATAAAACGTCGTATAAATATGTTATCTATAATTGGAAGTTAAAACAGAGACAAAACAAGCGAGATTAAATTAATTGAATTAGCACAATCCAATATACAGCGAATCTTGGCAGTCTGAGATCGCTTCGAGTTAAGCGTCCCAATAAATATGCAATGAACCGGGCGGTAAAAACGATCAATCCACGCCAGCATGAAGCGCAAACAGTTTATCATAATCGTCTTCGAACGAAAAGTATGTCATCGATAAATATTATAACATTAAATAGTATGACTTGCTGCAAAATTCACTTGTCAGATTCTATCTAGGAATATTGACTAGAGAAACATATTAATATCAACACACCATAGAAGGAAGTCAGTCGGTTGAATTATGGAAATATCTAAATGTAATAAATGTCAAGATGTTCCTGTGGTGCGAAAAGAGAAATAACAACTGATCTTATAATTTAGATAATGTTCTAAATGTAACCTAAATAAATAGACAATTGTCTAAAAGTATAGGCTCAAGGGACATAACAACTGATCTCATCTTGATCTAATATTGTAATGATTAATATTTCTTACAACCACTTTCCATTAGCTGGATCTCAGGATGGTCCTATTGATACCACAAAAAAGCCTGGATATCCATTGAATTTCACGTGAGACAAAGAAACAAAACTACGAAACCAAAATGTAGGCAACATCGAAATTGTAGTAGAATAAGCAGATCTTTTCGGAAAAGATATAAGAGATTATTATATCGAGCTGCGCTTTACACTTTCTCCTGCTTTAGACTATTGACGTGACAACCGTAAATCTCATTATCTAGTATTTGTACATACCTCATTAACATATTTATGAAATTTAATTGGATTAAAACAGTTCCTAAGTACTAGACTATTATCGTTGTATCTCGATGGATCAAAATTCTAATTCGGTGGTAACTTTAAATTTTATGAAATCCTGTATAATTGTTTGGAAGCGATTATGAGAGAATACTTGTATAAAGTATTGGATCTTTAAAATTATAATTGCCAGGATAATTTAAATTTCGACGACCTCCGTGGTCGAGTGGTGTGTACACCGGTTTTCATGGGTACGCTACTCTGAGGTCCCGGGTTCGATTCCCGGCCGAGTCGATGTAGATTACCATTAGTTTTCTATATTGCCTTGGGTCTGGGTGTTTGTGGTACCGTCGTTACTTCTGATTTCCATAACACAAGTGCTTCAGCTACTTACATTGGGATCAGAGTAATGTATGTGATGTTGTCTCATATTTATTATTATTATTATATTATTATTAAACTTAAGGTAACAAATATTGAGACTCTTAATACCTTACAACCTTACCTGTAGGTAATCTGAAATGAAGATGAAAACAGACAGATCAGATCAGAATCTAAATTTAAGATTTTGTAATAAATTTGATATATTAGGCAAATGTGTACAAAGGCCGTATATTAATTTAGGGAAGCTTTGTTCGCCGCGTAATTAGAAGCGAGGGTCGAAAAGAAATGTCGGTGAGAAACCCTCATTAGCGCAGCCCCTGATCTCTGTCTACGAAATGAACATCAATTGTCGACTGAGATATTTTTCAGTGTTAAATGAATAAAAACATTCAAGATTTTGTATGTTGGTCACGAAAGAAATGTCTTTTATTTACGACGCAGATTGTTTTGGATCTATTTGAAGAGATTGAATTTCCATTTTTTTGCAAAAAAAATCCTTGGACATTAAATTTTTTCGAATAGTACGACTTTACTAATTACCTTTATTACTAACTTATATATTTTTAATGCATACATATTATTCATTGCGTATTTGCTAGATTGAATTATTTTATATTACAGTTATACGTAAATCTTACTTTATTTGGAACTCACAGGTTCCCATTTATGAGCCCCAGACTATCCTACTCCCCAGTAATAAGCGAATTTATATTGTTACTAGACGTAAACCGTGGTATTGATTTTTTTACTTTCTGTATTCAAATTTGACTTTTGATTTAAAATCATTTTACTGTAAGCGGACATGACTTTCTCATATAACATCATGCACGCTCTTTGCTGCCCCTTTTGTGTGTGTGTGTATTTAATGCACCTCGTTGCGAAATATTATTACGATAATTAAAAAAATATACATTTATTTCAATAATGAAATTCTATATTTTTTTATTAATTTACGGTTTTCCTGAAATATTATTACAATTACATCCAATATCGTGATATCTTGAATAAAAATTAACAAATTTTAATACGAGACCTCGTAAAGTTTCTGAAAAGAAAATTGGTTTATGCCAAAGCCGCGTCAGACGATAATTGGTGTTCCACAATAGTTAGACAGTTGAAGGCATCTGCTGCTGGCGTTAGAGAACTTGCGACATTAATGCATTCTATTAATATAATCTTTGGTACATTAATGCGCCCATTATAAACTCATGCTGATCCGACTTCGTACTAATAAAATTCATGCAAAATACCTCATTTCCAACTAGCGATGGCTTTTGTTATATAATATATTTGCGTTCCAGTTTAGGCTTTCTAGTCTCAGCAATTTTATGAGAATACCACATCTGTTCGTTCCGACTTTATCCGGGTGCAAGAATTTACAAAATAAAGGCAACGAAAATCGACCGAACAGACTTGATTCTTGAAATTGACATGTCTACTATCGTACCGTACCGTATCGTACGTATACTATCTATAAAATAATGGCAGTGTTGTAGTATGATTCCGATATGTGACACGAAATTTATGGAAATGTTTTAGGCAATTGCCCATTTTTGCCATTCATTTTAGACCAAACACATTATGGAGCATGAGCAAAGTTACCAACCAAACTTAAAATATATTTAGTAGTTTTCTTAATAGAATATGCGCTTTATTTGATATAATACTATTAAAAGTTGATATTGAATCACAAGAGTATACGAAAACATAAAAGAAAATAGAGTTAACCGCGACAAGTTTATCATAAATCTTCGAAGACGTATTATAAAACGAGTTAGAGGATGTTTTTTTTTTTCATACTTTCTACTTGTAACTTTGGTTGTAAATTTCGAATGAAGCACGCGAAACTATCGTTAAAAGTTTTCATGTAGGCTTCCGCTCTTGACAGCCATTATGCATTAATTGACATCATTTTTAATGTTGTTATTCGTACTATATATGCCATAATTACGGAAAATGAAAGGTAAAAGCCTGTAAATTTTCCACTTCTTGCTGGCTTTGTACAAGTCCATCTGGGTAGGTACCATTCATTCATCAGATATTATACCGCTAAACAACAGTACTCAGTATTATTGTGTTCCGGTTTGAAGGGTAAGTGAGCCCGCGTAACTACAGGCACAAGGGACATAACGTCTTAGCTCCCGAGATTGCTGGCATATCGGCTATGTAAGAAATGGTTAATATTCCTATGATGCCATTGTCTATGAGCGGTGGTGACTATCATCAGATGGCTCATATGCTCGTCCACTTACCTATGCCATAACTTCTGGACAAAAGCCTTCGTAACAAAAATTAAGTTTTGGAGAATATTAACCATACTTGTCCACCATGTCTCAGGATATTTGGTACAATCGCATGAGTCAAATTGATATTAATTCTCGAGGTGAAATACAAACATATATTATGCATATGAAAACTCCATTATCTTGGCTACAATTGTCAGTTAAGTTTCATGTCTTAACCATTTAGTTCTCGATATCCATATATAATTGAAAATGCCCTGAAAGTTTATAAGCTAGCGAGGCCCTTTAAGTTATATTTGATAGCAAATTGGCTTTATAACTTCAAGTTACTTTGTTGGGAAATAAATTTTATCGTGCGTTCCCAAACTACTTCCGCAAAAGTTATTTTACCTTGAAAATGTTAAGCCTATTTCAATGAGTTATGGCCTGCGACTCATGTATTTTAGTCATCATTTCCTCGTTGATCATGCGGACTACAAGTTTCAAGTCCAAAAGCTGGGTTTTTCTAACCAGAACTTCTCAGTAACAGCTGTATTATATTAGTTAGCTAGAAATATTCTGAAAACACATAAATCTTGGTCAAATGAATACCAATCGTGGCAGATCATCAGGACTATTCGCGCAATCGCCATTCATTAATCTAGAGAAATATTTAGGCATAAATTTAATAATAAAATATGACTGTATGTAAAGGAAAATATAAATGATTTTGTAAGAAATAGTGATACTCACAGCAAGGAATAAATACAAACTAATTACTCCTTTTAGTTGAATGTGTGTAAGTAATTCTATTGTGAGGAAATATACATAAATATATTTAAAAACATGATTTTCAAGAGCTTTCAAAATGTATGTGTAAGCTACCTTTTAAAAAAATATATATAAAGGAACGCTTGCGTGCAAAAGGTTATTGCAATTAGCGTGTTCATGGATGAAAGAACACCATGGGAACAGGTATTTGTAATCAATTGCAGGAGAGGTCCTGTAATTGATTACAAATATTGAATATAACAAACTGACAAATATAACCAATGAGATTAGTGTTTATAGTTCATCTCGTCTTCGGTGGTGAAGGAATCATCGTGAGGAAACCTGCATGTGTCTAATTTCATTGAAATTCTGCCACATAGGTATTCCACAAACCCGCATTGGAACAGCTTGGTGAAATATTTTTCAAACCTTCTCCTCAAAGGGAGAGGTGGCCTTAGCCAGTGGGAAATTTAGTGGTAGTTTTTTATTTGACAATCAATAACATAGGAGTAATGTTTTTATGATTATAAAGAAGTTTGAATTTTACACTACAAATAACTGAATGAATGAACTTAAAATTTAATATAAAAATAATTTATGAAAAAAATCGTTAAGCTGACATTTCACCTTCCACGCATTTTAGTCTCTGCTGACGCTGCGCTGAATAATTTGATTGATGCCAACCCTCCCTTCGAATTGAAACAATTTCGTGTTTGCGTTAACTTCGCGTCATTCTTGATACAATTTAACTTGCGCTTAACTGTCTCGATTTCCTACTCAATCAAAGGATGTCTGGTTTTACGATGTCATTACGAAAACCAGCGAGCTAATAAGATTTATGACATTCACGAAAGATATTCACGTAAATATCGTTTTACTTATATTTACAATACAGTACTGCCACGCTGGTCTAGCGGCTGGCTAATTAAAGCGAAAAGAACAAATATTAAATTATATACAGGGTTATTGGTAACTCGACGTATATCCATTAGGAGGTGACAGGGGTGAGTATTTGCAATAATTTTAACATATGCATACTCCAAAAGTGACCCATTTTGGATTTATCATGTTTTTTAGCTTTTTTCAAAATTTGTCAATAATGCTACTTCAAAAATGTATTTTAAGAAAATCAATATCAATTAAAATCTATATTTTTCTTTTGTTTTATAAAAACGATTAAACACTGGATATTTGTCAATATTTAAACAATAATTATCGGTCCAAATTTAAAAATTCCAGACGGAAAATGATTTTTTTTTTCAATTATTTTTATATTTTTTTTCCTCACAAATTTAACCACGAAAATTGCCTACGGTGCCTGCATTGATAGATGTTTGGAGCTGATTGGAGCAAATCAAAATTGTATGAATCTGCTCAACGACATCTCTATTTTTAATTAATTTAATATTCCGTCATTTTACTGAGAAGAACATACACTACTAATACAATACATTGATTGACTCGATAACGCCCTGCAAAATTAAAATGAGCCTTTAATGCAGCATAAGGTAACCACTACCGAATGAGACAATTGTTCATATATAGAGAAAGGCCGACTGGTAATTGGGTTACTTACGGTCAATGGTCAACACCACCAAAAATATATGAAGGGATGGCCTTACATTGTCAGTGAGCCGTTGACCTTGGAAAATATGACTTTAGGTATTTCATTCAACATCTATGCTAAAAAATTGTGAGATTCCCATTGAAAACAGACTGTTTAATATTTTCAGCCCCTAATTGGCTGCATCATAATCGAAACTGGATTATCCATTATCAGTGTTCCGCTAAAGTTAAATTAATGTTCTCCACTCGATTACCAAATTGGTTTTTGGGTCAAACTAATCCATTTTATGAAATTTAACATTGTGACGCCATCGAATGGAATAATTTACTTTATTGCTTTTGTTTTTGATTTGCTATTTTATGTTCCTTAAGGAGCGAATTTATTTCATTAATTTTTAGAAAATATTCAAAATAAATACGCATTCACAAAGTCGGAAGAAATCCTTGAATAGAATTTCAATATCAATAATCAAACCGGTATACCATCTTTATACATGTTTTATATACAAAATAAACTTACCCTAACAATAACAAATTAAAGCATTTATTTGGCACAGGATTGGCATTCGTATTCACTGTGCACGTCATTGGCCAAATCGCTTGCTTGATAAGAATTGACAGATATTGGATGAATGATTGATGATGGGTGTAGTCCTCTGAGATTACATCGGTCTAATGGAATATCTTACAGTTGTGTGTTCTTTGCAACCGTTGTATTGTTCAATATAAGGCTTATTACGTTCTCCACTTTATTGTACAATAAATTATAGTCTAAGTTACTTCAAAGACTACAGAAGTGGCGAAAGGGCACTCTCTGGACACAAAAAGTAGCCTATGTCCTTTTCGACATTAAACTTTGCTTCTCACCAAATACCGTCAGATTCTGTTCGGTGGTTTCGCCCTGACAAAATAATTATTTAGGATTTATAACTTTGGAATGATTTGTGACCTAAAAAGTAAAATCCTATCAATGTTCCATTGCTGAGGAAAGGCTCCGCTTGACGAGAAGGTTCGATGGTTAATCAATCACACTGATTCAATAGGTCAAACTTTACATGCTCTTAGCACACATTAATTTACCATCCAATCACAATCCTCATAAAATCACGTGATCTTGACTTTGTTCCACTTAAGCTCTTTATGATGTCTCTTAAGGTTACATTTAAGTTGATAACAAATAATAAATGATAACGATAAAATAATCATTGTATTGTATTTCCCTTACCATCAACTCAATATTATATGGGAACACAAGACAAATATATTTCCTGGAAATCGACTGCATAAATTAAATTATACATTTAATTCCACCAAAGAACTTATCCATCTCTTGTTTAAGTGACATTTATGTACTGGTGTTCACTTTCTAAGTTTCTTAAATTGTTTGAATATGCGAGAAATTCATTGGAAACTTCGAGTCATTCGCAATTTTAATACAAAAGTCAATTAGGAACATAAACTTTCAATTACAAATGAGTTTTACTAAAATTAACGCGATACTCTCGAAAAACTCGAATTTATTTAAGAAATTATTTAATATTTAATGTAAGTACTAAATATTATCATTTTTTTCTGTTATAAAGGTGAAACATAATTTCACCTTTATGACATATTTGTATAAACTAATTATTAAATAAACGTTATAAAAATTAGACCAGTATTATTTCTTTTTAAATTCAATTATCTTATGATGGAAAAGGAAAAAAATAATATGCTAAATCAATTCGCGAAGCTGGGGTAGCTATTGATGCATATTGAAATAATTAAATAAATAAATATTGGACAACAGTACATCCATTACTCTGATCGCAATGTAAGTAGCTAAAGCATTTGTGTTATGGACAAATCAGAAGTAACGTAACCACTAACACCCAGACCCAAGACAACATAGAAAACTAATGATAATCTACAACAACTCGGCCGGGAGTCAAACCCGGGACCTCTGAGCGGCGTACCCATGAAAACCGGTGTACACACTACACGACCATGGAGGTCGTCTATTCTATTCCATCAACCACATGGAGTAACCATATGATTTTAATGATATAGATTCAGTTAACTTAATAAATGATTATATTTGTACATAACAGTACATTTTTTAAACACAAATTTACAAAACATCTGCAAAATTTATATTCTCCTCATGATAATAGAAAAAATATCTTTCAACATAATATCAAATGAATAATTACCTAATTTGTAGATAATTAAAGTAATAATATACCGAGAACATCACTTATTACAATTAATATTCGGACCAGCTAACGAAATTATGAAACCTTTCCTGTAAAGGTTACGAATGAGCTACTGAGAGCGAAATGTTAAATGAGCCCAACTCGCTACAAATGAGACCAATTAAACATTTAACCTTGTCTGGTAATCTAACCGGTATTTATCCTGGATTTCACGACCACTTATCACATTCCGACTTCGATTACTTTAATTAAATTCAATTTTATTTTCAGTACCGTGTAATTAAAGCTGGAATTGGCTAGTGATTGAAAATATGAAAGTCACATTCAGTACAATTCACAATTTTAAGAGAAAGGATGGACCTGATTACGTGGTGTGCTTAAATGAGATTTTGATATAAAAATCAGCTCCACACCAAATATTAGGTTTACTCACAATATTTTCTCACACCGAGCCGAGATGCCCGTTAACCGATGATTGCGGATATAAACCCAGGCCAGCACCACTGAATATCCATGCACTTAATTTAAGTTTATAATTCATTTCGTACTCCGCAGTGAAGGAAAACATCGTAAGGAAACCTGCATTAATTGTGTCTAATTTCATAGAAATTCTGCCATATGTGTATTCCAACAACCCGCATTGGAAGAGCGTTGTGGAATATGTTCCTAACCTTCTTCTCAAAGACAGAGGAGGCCTTAGCTCGGCTGTGAGAAATTTACAGGCTGTTGTTGTTGTTTTCTCACAAGAGCTTGTATATATTTAAAGACCCTATTAACGGTTATGAGATAGATTAAACGTCAACGACATAGGCACAAGATAGTCAGCATAAAATAACAACCGAATTAGTTGAGATACATTAGGTAACTGTGGTATGAATATTCAAATTCCATATTTAAAATGTTGTGACGGTGGATTTGTAGTTTGAACTCGAGAATTTTAGCCTTTTATCATAACAAAGTCACGAACGACACGCAATAAGAATGTTGTAGAGCATGTATAGAAATATTTAAAAGGGGAAAGTGAATTCTTCAGACAGTCTTCCGCTTTGGGTTGACGAAAATTACAAACATTCCGCGAAACTCTGGCGAATTCTTTAGACAACTTCGCTAATATTCTGTTATCATTTCTTTGATAGTCTTTTAGACTTTTTAAGTGCTCGGGTAAATTCTGTTCCAAGCTTTACTCATTTTTATTATGAAACTTTGCGGAATAGCGCATATAATGTTGAGCTTTATTAAAACTTTCACTTCATTATAAATTTTCTTATCGTTCTTGATAATCAAAAATTCAACTTAATCAAATAAAATCAAAATATATTTAGTATGTAAAAATATAGGTTCTTGCCTTTTTATATACTTGTATATAGTTGATTTTGTTTTTCATTTGAACATTACCTTTGTTTTAATCCCATTGAAGAAGGTAAACATAACTTAGACTTGTTTCATGCCCTTTGCTAATAGCTCAGCTATATCGTGCATTATTAACAGTTCTTAAACTTCAATACAACACTCTATTATCTGTCTATCTCTCTCTCTCTCTCTCTCTCTCTCTCTCTCTCTCTCTATTTCATTTTACTACTTATATCCACTTGAAATTTACTTCCAAAGTTTCAATAACTGTTTCATCGACGATGCACTCATACTTATTATCATAGATTATTCATGCTATCGAATTATATCGCATCAATCCGATATCAAATATTGTTTATTTTACTTTTGTCCTCTTGTGTTTCGAATAGATTATACTGAGAATCTGAACTGAAACCAAAAGAAAAAAGAGAAATCAACGAGAACCTGTACTGCGCACTTTTCCCAGAATGACGATTCGAAAGTGCTTATAACTACTAAAGAATTTTTCATATATGATTCACTCAAAAAAAACTTTTTCAGTACGATAAAAACCGCCTAGTCCTTATCATTACACATTACTTGTCGGTCCATATTTTTCGTCGTATATATATAAAAGAACTAAATTTTAAATTTCAACTGAATATTCCCTGTAAAAATCCAAGAGCACACACTCGTGTAATTCAAAAAGCGGATAGAGGAATCTCTCATGTTGTTCCACTACATGGGAATGTACGCGGCTGAAAAAATATTCACTAGCATCTGAGACTTGCGAATGAGCTGTTTATTTTATTTTATCATAGAGAAAAGATCACAACTTCGTAAACATTCATAAGTCTCTCACAAAACACAAAACACAAACAGTAAAAGCTTTAACACTGATACGACTTGCTGATGTCGTGAACTTTATCCAAAAAACAACCCAAAAACTTACTAGGAATACTTTTGAATTATCCTGTATCATTATTGGCGATGTTTGATATTTCTCACATTGCCCTCTTACAATCAGGTGGTCTCTTTGCCCATATATTAGATCTAAATAGAAGTATCCAGTTAATAAGAAAGTTGATAAGGACTGAATCGAAATGACGTCACGAAAATGAAAAAAAGGAAGATACCATATAAGTTCCCGCTGATCTTCTTATCCATTCCCCACAATTGAGACTATAAATGATCCTTCAAACTGCTCCTCTTAACTATGCTCTGACTCGTTAGCCTGAACGTCTTTTACGACAATCAAACGATATTTCCAATAGAGGAATTGAAAGTTTTATTCCACCGGGTGTTTTACGGTCTGTGAATAAGAAAAATTGACGCGAAACCAAACGATTTGATTCAAATCGACGATGTCGCAGAAACTCCCGAGATGTAAATTGATCGAATTCTTCTGATTTAACATTCGGAACAATTCCTGCATATAATCGAAGACGTTTCATTCTAAATCATATTTAAAGTAAAACTTAAAATAATGGCAATCTTGACGATTCCTTTTCAAGTTTCGAATTTAGGCGTCTTAGATCGTTTTTATACTATTTTTAACGGTATTACCTACAAAATATTTTCTCAAAAGTTAAACCAACTTTGGAGAGGCACTTACTCAGTAGCAAAATTACACTTTTGAAGCCAGCGCACTGTGGCAACTTTAATTAGATCTGTTCTTCTTAATTTTTTCTCTAAAATTTATTTTTATTAAATACAAAATTACGCTTTTAATACATTAAAAGGTTATTTCCGTACGGTCGAAATCTATTTAATAAGAAAGTACTGAATACTTGATAAATTTACCAAATGCATCTAACTTAATCCGTCCTAATCTGTCATTAATTTCATATTCAGCGGATCATGAATGCTTTTGGCTTCCGAGATTCCATTTATTATGAACATGTTAAGCCGGGTTTAGGATGCTTCAAACTCGTCGTTCGGAATAAATCTTGAACATAGAACCTTTGTCGATGTCGGCCACCATATGTTCAAGATAAGTTAAGTATTTTTGGTCAAATATTAATTGACTTTATGTAGATAAAAATTCCAATTCCATATTTCTCAATAACAAATTGGAAACATTTAACTTAAGCACTGGTGATGTACTTTTACGGTGCTAATTATCTATCGATTTTCCGTTTTGTAGATACTGGCCAATATCTCAATTAAGTAAGTCCTGAGGTTTGCAAATAAATAAATATAATTTATAATTTAAATAGAACCTTTTATATTTTTTACCAAAAATTCTGTAAATTGATGAGACATTTTTTTTGATTTAACATTTCTAAGACTCTAGTTCATGACACTTCCAACAACCGAGAAATTTGAATATCAAAACTTGTTCGTACACTAAAAGAAGGCCCAAATCTCTTTTATTTTAATAAGCGAAACGAAAAATTAATTAAGTTACCCTCATTAAGCGAGTAAATTAATTTTAAAACGACTAGCATAAGTATCATTTAGATTTTAAATTAAACTTATATTATCTACGATACGCATTTGCTTAAATATTTTACTAGGAATAAAAATATAATTAAAGTCTTGTAAAAAGGTTTCAATTTTACATGACAACGCATTTAAATCATTTACTCCATACCATTGTAGTAGAGTAGATTTTTTTCGGCTGGTAATTTTGTGAAAAACAATACCTCGGTGTAGGTTCTATCTATCTTTAAAAAATATTATCAATATAATTGCGAATAAGTTATATTAGACACAAAAGTAAACAACAACAACAACAGCCTGTAAATTCCCACTGCTGGGCTAAAGGCCTCCTCTCCCTTTGAGGAGAAGGTTTGGAACATTTTCCACCACGCTGTTCCAATGCGGGTTGGTGGAATACACATGTGGCAGAATTTCTATGAAATTTGTCACATGCAGGTTTCCTCACGATGTTTTCCTTCACCGCAGAGCACGAGATGAATTATAAAGACAAATTAAGAACATGAAACAGCGGTGCTTGCCTGGGTTTGAATTCGCAATCATCGGTTAAGATGCACGCGTTCTAACCACTGGGCCATCTCGACTCACAAAAGTAAAATCAAGCATTAATTACACTGTCAGTACAATGAAACGTAATTACCTCGTAATTAGGTATAGTATAATATTGCATTGTCCCCAGCACCAAGTATATATATATGTGTAAAATAATCGCTCAACTTTGGTGGTCTTATCTACTGATCACCTTACTAGGTGGTCAGGAAAATTATTTGCAAGATCTGACCAACTAAGGTTATATTACATAATTACCTCGAAGATTTTGGTATATTGGAATTAGGTATATCTTTGAGTGGATAGAAAACCATTGGACCAATGTGATATAACCCACTCTAATTTCTGTTAAGGGGCATTGAATATATCATTATCGGAAACATGTTTGATTTTCAAACGAGACGAATCTTATTTCAAAAAATGAAAGGCAGTTAGAGACCCTTAAAACGGCTCTCCTTATTAGCATCTACGTCGTTGACCCGAAAATTCAGCGAAGTCAAATCTTTACGTCGTATGAAGTAAAGAGTAAGTCGTACTTATCTTAAATTACTTGAAATATAATGACATACATATATTTTGATGTATACTTGTGACATGTCTTTAAAGGGACAGGATAATTTAAGCAAAAGTATATCTGTATATCTATACAGAGTCTATATTGTATATCTATTTCCATCATACTATTGATATCCTGAGATATCAAGAGTATTAGAGTTTTATCGTTTAATTAATAGATACGAATTAATCTTATTTAAATATAAATATTAAAAACTATAGGATTGATAAAAATGTGTTTTTTATTAATTGTTATTTTAATATTTTAATTCGTCACTGAGAGTTAAATGATTTTGTTCATACATATATTTGCTAGTTTTTTTTAATTAATGATAATTCGCATTTGTTTGTTTATACGGTATGAATTTGTGTTTTGTGTAAAATGAAATTAATAGGGCGATGTATAAAATTCATAAAAGAAATTAATCATTAATTAAAATTCTAAATGAGCCATTGAACGGTATTTAGTTTTTTAGATAATTAGCATCGGCATATCTTAATTAGCGTTTATCATCTTCAATTTCTGTTGCGTGTATAGACAATAATATAATACAATAAATAAATAAAATACAACGTATATGTACTTGTTATATAGTACAAAAAAAAACATTTTTTAGATCGCAATCTATTTATTCGCATATCATATACTATTCTTGGTACGGGAATATTTCTGGACGAGCAACTTGCTGGCACGCTACTATAATTGTATTAAAAAAAAAATTTAAAAAATACAAAAGAGGTTCTGTATCAAATTTTATGTGTATGCTATTGAACGTTGAGAGGTTCTTAGAATTAATCCTATGTACCAATCCAGCTAACAAATTGTCACTAAAGTGCGATAAATCGCAATCAAATCGAGACGTAATCGTTGCCGTTCAGTCGTTTCCTATTCAACTAACTACCGCATTATCACAGGGAATTCCGAGGAATTGTTTGGATTAATCCGGCTGCTGAGTTTCACTTTCGGATATCTTATCAGAGTTCCAAGTTTCATCCGAACACCAAGATTTCTGAAAATCCAGGGCAGCGTGATTTTACAGCCATTTTCTGATCCAGTTTTTGGTGGTCGATTTTCCGAAACGATACGATTTGGGAACCTTTAATATAATCTACATACCACACGAAGGCCGGCGCCTACATGACCTCCGGTGTTGTAGATGTTCATGGGTTGCAGTAGATACAACACATACACATACGTGGTAAGTAATAATATCGGAAACGTATCTTTATCATTATAAGGTAGAAGAATTGACCCGCTGGATATAGAATCAAGTTACCATAAATATGCATTTTCGTCGATACTGAACAAACGTAAGTAGGTATAAAATTTCACCCCAGGATGCGATGAAATGGTTTTAATAGGGCTTGCAAGATATGACCTCAACGATCGAACATTGCTTTTTAATAAAATATTTAACTCTGAATATATGTTCAAACTAACTGAGGGTAACTAAGGTCATAAAGGATTTAGTATTCAAGGCCGGCGGTATTAGTGATATTACCATTAAGATACCATCAGGTCTTGTCTATGCCATAACCAAAAAAACTCGAAATGTCGGTGGAATTAGACACATGCAGGTTTCCTCACGATTCACCGCCCAGCACGAGCTGAATTATAAAAAAAAATGTGTATTTTTTTATTTTAAATGAGATCTATTACTCAATGTCTGTCTTTTGCTTTTACACTCAAACCACTGAACCAGATTGTATGTAGTAAGTTTGAACTTTTCTTATAGCTACGACGACGACAATACTACAACGGATGACCAGCCCCCAAAGAGCGAGCGACGCCGCTGGCAATAACTGGTAGGTTCTAAGATAGTCGAATTATGTATATTTTCTTTTGTATAAATAACTTATATTATATATAAATAACACATACATGTGTTGATTTGCAGACAGGAAATAACTTGATTGTATTTTATGAACATACCTTTATTATTTATTTTGAAAAGTGTATCTACTGAGTACCATGTGCCTCAAACTCGCTTGTAAAAAAGAGTTTATAGAATAAAATATATTTTGATAAAAAAATCTTTCGAAAAAACTGTGCACTATATGTTAATACAATATACGAGTAAGTCAAATCCGCTTTCATTAAGAATATACACGGAACCCATGGAGCGTTCTCAGCGGGCTTTTAGCGTTTTACTGAATTTGTAAGAGCAATAAAATCGTTTTCCTGTTCAGTTTTCTCTGTACACACAGAATTTAATCCAATTAATGACCATTTACTGTATTAAATATTCCAAACTAGTAGTCGCCCGCGGCTACGCTCGCGTTTTAGGGCGCTGGTTGTCAATATCAGGCAAGAAAGTTGCCTATGTCCCTTCTTGGAGTTCAAGTTTGCTTCATACAAAATTTCATGAAACTCGGTTCAGCAGTTTGGTCGTGAAAGACCGATAGACAGACACAGATAGATTGGCATTTATAATATTAATATAGATGTGATTTCGCTAAACTTATTTAAAACGTTTATTAAACACCTTGAAGTTAAAGCAACGTTATTTTAATAATGCATTTCATCAAGGATGTACTGAAAATTTTCAGACACACTGCTCGACGTCGACAAGATGACCCGGAGAAGATGACTGTGATGAATAAAATGGAGGGGAAAGGACCTGCGGCCGATTACCTAGCCAATGGATAACGACCATTGACCTCGCATTCACAACTGCTCTGAGAGCTGAAAACTAAACGTGATGGAAACAATACTATAATATAACGCAGGATTTTCAAAGCCGGGACCTTGATAAAGAGAACGACCTGGAAGAGGAAAGGAATCTCCATAATAAGGCAAATACAATTTTTGAGCTTTTGTAGAGATTTTGAGTGATGAAATATGTAACAGTATATATATTTTTTTATTTAACGATTATGGTCGAATTACGTTCACCGGGAGAACAAAACTTCACTTCTAAGTGGGATAAATAATGTTACTCGTATAATTTCAAAATCATTTTATTAAACCAACTTTATCTATTATTTATGTTCATAATATTATGTAATTTTCAAACTTTTTCTTTATTTTGATGGCTAATTATCGTGTAAGGTATCGGTGGAGGTGACCACTTACCGTTAAGATTTTACCGTCATTTAACGGTCATGTTTAAGCAATCTATACATATGATAAAATTAGAGTGTCTGTTTGTAGAATTAAAATAGCCCTTTTTACTCAGTACATATGTATGTTTACACTGTACATATACCAAAATATTTTTTTTTACAATTTTTGTCTGTCTGTATGTTTGAACGTGTGGACCGATTTTGACAGGACTTTCACTGGCAGATAACTGATATAATAAGGAGTAACTTAGGCTACACTAATATTTTTTTTGTTATATTCAAATGCGTACAAAGTCGAAGGCACAGCTTGTATGTAATAATCAAAACACAATTTTAAAACAGACAAGCTATTAATATTTAAATAGATAAAAGCGAGCGTTGTACTCTTCATAGAATATTCAAACAATTTGATTACAATGACTGTAAGTACAATAACTTAGTTTGTTTTAAAACATATACAACACAAAGAGGTTTTAGAACATCGTTATTACTAATGGAAAAAATACAAAGAGTATTTATTTAAAAAAGATTTTTAATATCAAACTGTATACAAAAAACGCTATTACAACGACATTTGTTTCGTCTCATTGAATAAAAATTACTAATTTCTATACTATGCGCGAATTAACGTTAGTTTTTAGTTTACTTGGTGGTGGGGCTTTGTGAAAGCCCGTCTGGGTAGGTACCACCCACTCATCAGTTATTCTACCGCCAAACAACAGTACTCAGTATTGTTGTGTCCGATTTGAAGGGTAAGTGAGCTAGTGTAACTACAGGCACAAGGGACATAATATCTTAGTTCCCAAGGTTAGTGGAGCATTGACGGTTTAAGGAATAGTTAATATTTCTTACAGCGTCATTGTCTATGGGTAATGGTGACCACTTACCACCAGGTGGCCCATATGCTCGTCCGCCAACCTATCCCAAAAAAAAAGTTTTCTCGCATACTTATGGGAAAAATTAGTATTACTTACTAATAAGAGATACGTTATACTGAAAACGCCTTTGCACAAAACAAAAAAAACAACTCGTTTAATGTGCATGCCATAAAGTTATGTAATGTAATCTAGTAAAAAAAAAAAAACAATTTCTACATTTGAAAATCATTGATGTATTTACGATCTAAAATACTAATAAGTATACATATAAGTACACAATATTCAAATAAACATAGGTATATAGTCCGCCCGTTGCACATCAAACGTTTATTTATAATATGTATTTTTATTTTTCTATTTTATGTTAACTGTGTACACTACAGTATATTAAAATTTACATAAATTACGCGCATAATATACGTCGATATAGTATACTAAAGCTTTGTTCATCCTTTTTCCTACTTCCATTGGAATAAGCTATGTAATACATGCATATTATGGTGAAGAAGAACGGAGAGAGAAATCTTTCCTACCCGGACAAAAACGTCTTCTTTTGTCTAAACGCTGAATATATAGAACCTTATCGTACCTGGGTGACGGGTCGGGGTGGTTAGTTAGTGATGAATATATAGTTAAGAAGAAAACACTATTTAGCACAGATATAGCCGCTAGCGCTCCGAAATAAATGGGCAAAAGAGACATCTATTGGATAAAAGTTGAACTACGGCGTAGCTCAACTTAACCTAAAGAGTGTGAGTAAAAGTGAAATATGAAATGTGTGTGAGAGTATGAAAATATTGAAAACAAACTGTTTTCAGCGACTCCATCAACGTCAAAATTGTTTATCAATTTATAGCATCAAACCAAATATTCGACGTTTTAAACACAATTTTTTAAATTTAACATAACAAGAATATTAAAATAGCGCCATCTATGAAGAATTATATGAACTAGTTACAACGGGTCCTCTTTGACTAATGGTTCCGATGCGCTATAACAGATGGCGCTACAAACAAAAATTTCACAGTATAGTTTCTTTAAATACATTTTCAAAAACTATTAACATAGGTTTTAAATTAAAAATGTCTATGTTTTAATATTAATTAAAGTGATGTGAACTTACCTGTATAATATCGACGTTTACAAGACTCGCCTCCCAGAAGTCTTCAATGTTCTCAGGGAAATCACACTCATTCCTCGGATCAGGACTCAGCCCCGGATCCCTGGTCTTGAAGACGAAGACAAGACCACCATCCGTCTCGTCCGGTCTCCAAGCACCACACATAGTCGCTACAGTTCTCTGACTCACTGAAGTCTCAACCGAATTCTCATGTTTCACTTTCTTCACCGGACTATGTTCCAAATTCAAATCACTTTTTACTTTATTGCTAGAATTTGCCATTTTTGATAAACGCCAAAAATGGTTTCTAGGATGTTGCAACGTAAGCACTAGTGTTCTAAAATTGAAAAATCCCTTTAACCTGTTAATCATGTGAAATATTATTATACAGTAGTTTAATTTATTATGTTAAAGCAAGTTGATAGTAAGATATTAATATCAAGCATACCACTACTTAAATTAAAGAATAATAATTTATCTTATTTAAATTTTTGATTAAAAATTTAGTGAAGTCTTTATAATAATACATATAATATAAAATACATAATATTATTGTTGTTTTAGCTTTAGTAATAATTTGAAGTTAAACTTTGTTTAACGCTGAATCCGTACAAGAAGAGGTTATATATAAAAATCAAAAAATGTGTAAGACTAAGTAAATTAATTGAAAAATTTGATTTAATTAAGTTTTTTATTTATATTCACTTAAATATCACTGAAAATGAGTTTATAATCACAATATTTTAGGTTATCCTTCCGTTATGGATTTAGCGGCATGTCAAACCTAAAAGTCAAAACAATGTAATGTGTTGCCAGTAGTACCATAATTTTGAATGTAACTCATACACCAATAAGATTAATAATTAATGAGAAAAATAAATAACAGTTGTTTTCAGATAAACCTTTATCATTGTTTAATATTTATTTGTGATGTGAATATTTATAATATGAAATTTTAAATAGGAGACATTACGATAAGATGGTACAATTGTCCAATAGATGGCGCTGTTTGTTTTGTTACTATTCCAATGAAATATGTTGTTGTAGAACTTTATTTATACTTCGATGTCATGTCGTTTTTTTAAATATTTGGTTAATTCTTAATAATTTACGATGTAAATAAACGTTGTTCATAATTATTTACATTATTAATTAAATTAAAGTAATTCTTAACTACTCCGGTCATGTTCGAAAAGAGAAAATAAAAAAAATATACGTCCTTATTTAATTGCCAGATAAAATATATATTTTAATTTCCCATAAAAGTATATCTTGAAAAAATAATGAATTGTATGCCATCCCTATTTAAATTTTATACAAGTATATAAAAATATTCATCATGTACATTTACCTATTATTTCAAAACGAACAAGACGATAAAATGAAACAATTGTATTTCGAAACGTGAAATAAAATTTGTCTTTCATCCCGGCAAAATGGTTTAACAACACAATCAACGAAAGTAAAAGGTTTCACTCAACAAAAACATCGGTCGTTTTCATAGAAAACAGCCGAAGAACCGCTTGTAGACAGTTAACCCCATCGGCTTATTTACATGTAAAACGCGGTTAGGAAAAAATGAAGCTGTTACATAAATAGAAATTTGAATGGAAAAGCTAGCCTTTGAACTATCAGTTTCTATTTAAATTGCTTGTGATGTTTACTGTTTCATACTTTAAAATAATATTATACCAAAATTGGTGACACTATTATCAAATAACATTTACATAGATTGAGAAACTGCATTTCCAACAAAAATATCTAATTCCTACTTACCAATCTTTAATTCGTTCATCACTGTTTTTATTTAAAAAAATTTTTAAAGTATTTTATATTGTATACCATCTATAACCAACGAAAAAAATAAAGGTACTTGCTGTGCCCGTCAGATATTAGCAAAAATGCATCGTCATCCCTGTTTAGATATTTCAGCTGGTATTTTCTCACTGAAGAAATTGCTTTTGGTAAGAACTGTAAATAACAATAATAGAAAACACATAAGGAATAAGTCTGTAAAAACAAGAAATTCTATAGTTTTGAATATAGGCGTTAAATCTTACATTTATGAAAAATTAGAAAAAATGTAATGATAAAGTACATTCAATAATAATTTTGTTCAGAATTAATACCCAAATTGTTGTCATTATTGTTGTTTCTTTTTAGTTTTAACAAGATTTTAATCATTTTATGTCTGTTGGTAGAGCTAGATGTAAAC
Source organism: Vanessa cardui (assembly GCF_905220365.1). NCBI lineage: Eukaryota > Metazoa > Arthropoda > Insecta > Lepidoptera > Nymphalidae > Vanessa > Vanessa cardui. Next base: position 3,016,450 of record NC_061129.1, read on the forward strand.
TGCATTATAAACAAGCACAATAAATAATTTTCATACTGCGAGTAGCAATTATTAATGTTTTCAATTCAATATTTATTTTTTGGTTTCCAATCGCTAGATAACACACATATCTACTGATTCTGAGGTCTCCGAGACCCGAGTTAGGTTAGGTTAGTAGTAGTAGGACAGTATTAATTATGGCTGCAATTGATCAAAGATTATTCATGTAAGCCTTCCTATTTGGAAGTTAGAGGTTCATGTACATCATAACTATGCACTTTAATATTTACCGCGAAACTAACTACTGATATGACAATAGTCTGTAACTAACTTCTGATATGCTTTCTGCTTCATATCCTTTTATGAACCGATAATTTAACTTATAACTTGTGGACATGGGTTATAGGATGTATTACTGTATTTTTAAGTAGGAAGGATAGTTAAGAAAAACAATAAATGTATGTAACACTAAGATAACATACCATTGGTTAGTAAATAATAACATATAGAGTATAAAACATATTGCTATAACGAAAAAAAATTCTGTACGCATTTTCCTGAATGGTTGTCATTTTTTCTACATGGCAACACTGAAACAGATGTCATTAACGCATGAAATATATCCTTAGTGTCCACTGTCCACTCAGTCGATTGTCTACGCGGTAATCGCTTAGGGTTGCCGACGTCTGTAAAGTATCAACTAAATGATCTGACGACGTGACAAATGGAGACGTCTAAATAGTTGTCGGATCTTTGGATCGGGCAATAAAGATAGCGGAATATATGTTGAGAAACTGCTTAAAATTCTCTATTCTATACATAGAAACGATTTTTATTAACATAAGAATTAATAACATTAAATGCTTAAATATATACAAATATGAACTAAAACTAGTTCCTGCATAAAACTTGACCACGCGCAATGGTGGCAAGAATGCTTCTCTGTTGAATCGCAACTACGATCCTCTGGGCAATAAATAAAAATTTTAACAAAAAGAAAAACCGACATCAAAACAAAACACTAGTTTAAAATAAATTAATATGCAATAAAAAGTAATGAAAGTAATTGCGTATACAAAGTCTTAGGACTTTGTATAATAACGTATGATAACGTTGTTATAGTTATTGTTATATTTGGAGCCGTTGTCTGTTAGACATAGGACCTTTTCGATACTGGCCTTAACAAATGATGAACTTTTTTCAAGGTCCATCAGACTTCCGATTTCAGGCCATCCTCCTTCAGGTCATGATATATCTAAATAAGGACGTATCTTTAAAAAATGAATATCGTGCAGGCACCATCTATGTACCGTTTTAAGTGAGTGTATATGAAAAACAATAGGCGTAAGGCATATCCTCATTATGGTTTTTGATATAATTCATGTTAAAACAAGGATTTACGAGACAGTTTAAAAAGTGTAAACGCGTATTTCGTGACTCGAAAAGATAAGAATCGTGTGGTTTGAAATGATAGTGGAAAATGTATTAGCGGTGGTTTTTCCCCGCCATATGTCAAAGACAATCTCGCTTTCATAGAGAGAGTGCAGGACACCAGTCAAGCTAGCGTGAAATATTTTATGACCGTAATAATATGTACATATAATATACGCTTTCAATTAATAGCACATTATATTATAATATAATAATAATTAAATTAAGTTAAGATGTAACTTAAATAACGATAGCCAATTTTAAGAACTAAATGCCTAAATTAATTACATTGCAATGTGCATAATTTCTTATTTTCATAGTACGATAGAATAGAAAAACCGACTTAAAAAAAACACTATTTAGAAACGAATAAATATACACTGAAATGTAATAAAAATAATTGCGTTTTCAACATATTTTCTAGAGTTCTTAGTAAAATGAGATGAAAAATATTAGACAATTTAAAAGTCGATATACGATTATATAACGTAGATATAGTTATTGTTATATATGGAGTCGGTGTTTTTTTACGTAATTTAAATTTTTACGTAATATTTGTGGCGCGGGAATCTGTAACTTAAATACTTTACATAATAATAATTCCATATAACTTTTATTAGCCCAGGATTTGAGCACCTTGCTCCAAATTATCTGAACTATGGTTCATTTAAATGTTCAACAAAAAAAGGCATATTGTGACTGGTACTGGAGTATTTAATTTTTTGCATATATCGTCTCAACTATTTCAACCTTTTAACTAATTGTATACAAATAGTCAAACTAATCGGAGCGCTACAACTTTCATCGTGTCAGTCAGATTAGCGTCCGGCCGTAACTATCGGCACGGGTGCCCACCTCGACCATAAATTAGTTGCCACTTGAGCGGTACAAGGGTTCAGTACGAGTCCATTGTTTCACGACACGACAAAGATAACTTGTGAAAAATAATTGACGTTTTCATAAAATATTTAAATATAAGTTCAATTTACCAAGCATCTCTCCGTTTGCATACGTGTAATCTGTGGTATTGATTTAGGGGTAAGAGTATTTAGCAAGGCGGTGATTTGACCAATGAGCGCTCGCAGTGTTAAATTGGCTGTCAAATGTTACCAATCCATTTTCCGAGAGGATTTAATATCAAAGATGCTTATTACTACGGTGGAAAAGCAGATGCTTAAATATTATATGCAATATGACTCAGTTTCTTACTTTTTTTAAATACGCTTTTAATAGTAACTTTTTTTTCTTTAATTGAAGACGATGTCATCACGTATTTAAAATGTTAAGTCTGTTGTATAGTATTATGAATATATTTTTATTAAAATAAATGACTGAGTTTTATTGTCAGTTCTTCTTAGTAGAATCTACTTTCCAAAACTGGTGGTTTTACACGTAATTCAACAATGTAACATCCAAGAGTGCTTGTATGATCGTATTTGGATTAAGAACAATTTGATTTCGTTTTAATCTTCTTTCCAAAAATGGTGGTTTTACAAGTAATTCAACAATGTAACATTCAAAAGCGCTTTTATGATCGTATTTGGATTAAGAACATTTGACAGATTTGATTTCGTTTCATATTTTGTATATTAGAGATAGGTCATTTTTTAAGCATGCCTTGGAAAGTACCATCTTTATATTTCCAAACCAATAATAGCATTAATAAATATACATTGATGCGTTCCAATTTTAAGAGATAGTGAGACAAAATCTCGCAAAAAGCCTTACCACCAAGTAAATAACCAATAATAAGAATTATACAACGATTCTAGGAAGTTGCTATCAGTACCACAAATTGGTGTGACAATCTAGTTCCTGACTATGTTCCACATTGTAAGCGAAATGGTCGAAACTATTACCGACTTAGTACTTGAGCATTTAAGTATCTCCAACACAGAGAGTTTGTTTTTCTTTCAGATTAACTAATAAATTTTATTTGTCTTAGAAGATTTCTTGACTTATTTTTAATTTGAACAAAAAAATGTTAAACAATATACAAAAGTTGAGCCGAGATGGCCCAGTGGTCAGAACGGGTGCATCTTAAGCAATGATTGCGGGTTCAAACCCATGCAAGGACCACTGAATATTCATGTGCTTAATTAGTGTTTATAATTCGTCTTGTGCTCGGTGGCGAAGGAAAACATCGTAAGGAAATCTGCATGTGTCTAATTTCATAGAAATTCTGCCACATGGACAACGTGGTAGAATATGTTCGAACCTTCTCCTCTAAGGGAGAGGAGGCCAGTAGTGAGAAATTCAGAGGCTGTTGTTGTTGTTGTATACAGAAATTTATACAGAGTTTGTATATTTCCCGACAATGAATTTATCGTGTCGTTAGCTACAATGAACTTGAGCTATAAAGCATGGACCATAGACTTTTAATCAATCTGCAAGAGCGGTGCGGGAGCACAAAAATGGCGGCAGGTTAGTGCCGGCTTAATTAAAACCATAAGGAAAATTGTCCTCGTACGTCCCTTTTTTGTTGGTTTATTTAGGAAAACCTTTTTGGTTGAAATAGTTGAATTAGTCTATTGATCTTTTTTTTGCATATGGTAACATTTATAACCGAAAGTATCTTTTTATAAAAAAAAAGATGGACAAACTAGCACCAACTTGTTTTGAAATAATATTTTTAATAGGCAACATCTATAAACTAAATCTTTATCGTAATAAACTAGAAAAATATAATCGTGATTATTCAAACCAGCAAAAATCTCAAACGCATTTTATGGCCCATGAAATTAGGAACGCTTTTATATAACCCGCATTAGCTGAATTTATGTTACAATAGTTATCGCCCGCGGTTTCGCTCGTATTTTGAGTGTTGATTGTCAGGTATAAAATGATTCTCCTCTTCATTGGAGTTCAAGCATTCTCCATAACAAAATTTATCAAAGTCGATTCAGTGATTTGATCGTGAAACAGCAACATACAGACATACTGAGAGAGTTATGTAGGCGTTTAAAATATTAGTATAGATTAAACAGATCTTTTTCTGATTTAATAAAATCTGATATATTACCGTAGGTTTAACGATAACCAACCAGCTTTATATTGGTCTGCAATATGGTTTATATATTACATATATTTATGTATATTTACTACTATTAATAATAAATATATGCAATATAATCTACAATGAAAGCATAGATGAATCCTCAAGAGTACGAACGCAATAAATAATCAGAAGTAAGCCATACGGAAATGGGGTTCCAGTTTAATCTTCCCAACAAATCGTATTCAGATATGTTTACAAAAATTTTATGGAAATATTATTCAGGGACATAGAACAGGGAAATTGCACGGCGGTCCGCGATGCCAGTGGAAAATAATATTATTTTTAAGTCTAACGCGACTTAGAAAATGCAAAATTTATTCAATAATATTACGTATAATTTTTACAGAACTAAAGATACGAGAAATCAAAGTACTTATACAAAAATAATGAGGTTTATATATTATGTTGACATAATATATATTAACATATTTTATGTGTTTTTATTTAGATTAAGGTCAAATATATAAATGAGTCAAAAAAAAAGCTTGAATGTTAAACTCAAATGCAATTTCGAAATCTTTAAACAAAACATAACAAAAAAAGTTTCAACAAAAACCTTTTTATGTGAACCTCCTTACAAGGTCTTAAATTATTGATGTAAAGAAATCCTCATCGCTCCCAGTTTCATACATTTAAAAGCAATCCCGAAACGGTGTGCAATCGAAACACACCGCCATTCGGAATCAACAATCCACGGCGGCTTAGTCCCGCGGGCGTCGTTCTAACCTTACGTTAGTATTTATTTTTATGTATACGAATGGTATTGTTTTTACCAACCTACCTATTTTATATAATGTAACAGCTTTAACGACAGCTAAGTATATAGGAAAATAGTTGTCGCTCTCGGATTCGCTTGCGTTTTTGGGGATTTAGTTGTCATGCTTAGGCAAAATAAGTAGCCTATAAAATTTGAACTACAAGGAAGGATCCTTGGAGTTTAAATTTGCTTCATACCAAATTTGATTGAAATCTGTTCAGCAGTTTGAAAGTGAAAGAGCGACAGACAGACAGACAGAGCTACTTTCACATTAATAATATAAGTAAAAAAAATTATAGATAAAAGAAAACCTAGTATGTCGTGGGACACTGTTGGTTGGGAAGAAGAATCTTTCGCTATATGTAATGTGTTAAATAACACACACAAAAAATAAATTAACAATGTTTGAGATTTATTACATGACAATGAAAACAATGAGTTTAAACAATATTATATTATATTGTATATAGCACAATAAAGAGAGAGTAAAAGAAATAAATGTCTCCTGTATGGGGTATAACCCTTTTCCCTTACACCTAGTTCTCCTGTTTTATATCAACTAGTTCAGTCTATTGAATTGAAAGCCGCGTAAAAGAACTTTATCTTATTTTGTACCAATAATTGTATTCCATGATTTCTGAAATTATCGTTTAATATTATATTGTACACTAGTGACAACTACGAAGTTTGCTATTGAGAGTTAGCGAATAAGTACATACTTGTACCTAATTAAACTTACTTAAGAACCGATTATCGAAATAAATTATACCTATTCAGAAAGTAATGTTAATAAATTTTAATATAAAATTTTCAAATTGAATCCTTATGATACATAAAATAAGAATCATATTCCCAAATCAGAGTACATTATAAGCAGTAACATATTCCGACTACTTTGCAATCCATCCAGCTGCAGTATTAACATCATTTGTGGCGATTTGAATCTCAAAGATTTCATGTTTAAGTTACTCTGCGCTTCGGGCTTTGGCTCGTGGTTTGAAAGACTGAAATACATATTTGATTCGTCTATATTTAGTTGCATATTGATAATTTTGTCTTGGTCACCATCATCACCATTGTAAGTTTACTTTAACTTTACATTCTTTAGGTCACCTGAAATCAGGAGTCACGATATTGCTTATGTCGCGTTTGCTTCAACAGTCATCGTGTATATATTTGTCTATATCTCTGGAGGAGGCCTTCACCTAAAGGGGTTACAAAATAACATAATTTAATAATAGAAAGATTAATCTACTTCATTTATTTGAATTGTTGAATTATATGTTGTTAATCTATAATAAAAAGTTAATATTACTGTTAATTTTAATAAATGAACAAATAATATGTATATTATAAATTACTCTTGTATTAATATATACTAATGTATATTAATATATACTAATGTATATATTAATATAAGAGTAATTTATTAAATTGTTAAATATGTAATGTAAATTTACTTGGTGAGAAATGAAAGGCTTTTTTATTTTATTTTATTTATATATTCATTTTCGGTTCAAAATAGAAATTAATAATCGTGAAATGATAAATCACAATATCTAAGTAAAAAAGAGACTATTGGGTGTGTTGGTGATCGTGGTGCAGTAATGTGCTGGTATTTTTAAATAATCATCACAGATATATTGTCACCAATCAAGGCAAAACAAAAATAGGTATCGCTTTTTAGCGGGAAAAGATTACGATACGATTACGGTACGAAACCCAAGCATAAAGTTCTGTCACCAAGTTATTTTCTTTAACAGTTTAAAAGACATTAATATTTCTATGACTTAGACCAAACACGTATGGTTCAGTATGCTCTGTTACACTCTGTATCAGTTTCCTTTGAAACAGCAATTCTCAATGTAGTCAATCTATTGAAAAAGTTATAACTAGTATTTAATATTGAAATATGTATTAATGATTTTACGAATTTCGAAATCTTTGATAGGTTAGGTTAGGTTATTATTAGGTTTATAGGTATCATATGGTATATATATATATATACACATCATAATATGCGTCTACGGAAAATTCGACTAAAACAATTCGTCTAAAATACTATTCGACTAATAACAATTCGTCTAAAACAAATTGTCTAAAATAATTCAACTAAAGACAATTCGACTAAAGCAATTCGACTAAAAACAAATCGACTAGAAACATTCTCCTTCCCCATTACACTTCAGTCTCGCGACTCTGCAGTCTTCATCGATGTTATTGAAAATTTGCGACCTCTTGTGAAGCTTCTGTCTTCCCCATACCAGGCCGGCTAAGTCCCACACACCATCCGAGATGCCCCATACCCGCCCAACTATGACGATCCGATATATGCAGACAGAATTGTATACGTCAAATCAATTGCGAACCCCGAGTCTCCATATTTTGTTCAAGAAAATAATAATAAACTTAATACAAAAAAACATATAAAAAATAACTGTAAAAAACAAAAAACACTTTTAAAAAAATATTTAAAAAAAACAATAAACATATAGTCAGCAATCCGCCACGTCCTCGTTCGTTGATTCTGGGTCCAGCAGAGAGCGGAAATTCATAAAAGAAGGGAGGGGAGGGTGAAGGGAGAGATGAACAAAGGATGATGATGATGATGCCTATTTCAACCAGATATCTCAAAAAACGTACTACACAATAGGAATTTTTTAGCAGTTTAACGAAACAAAGCTTTTAGAGTAAGCAAAAGAGATACTCGTTATACGTCGTATGTTAGTGGAATTAATTTTAGTAAAGTTTTTTCAGCTAAATTGTTTTCGACGAATTATTATTAGTATAATTGTTTTTAGTCAAATTGTTTTAGTCGAATTGTTGTAGCCAAATTGCTTTAGTCGAATTGTTTTAGACGAATTGCTAATAGTCGATTTGTTTTTTAGGCGAATTGCTTTAGTCGAATTGTTTTAGATGAATTTTCCGCAAATCTATAATATGTGTGTGATAAATTGAACTATATATTATGACGAATTAATTAAGTAGTTAGTTATGGTACATACTTACGAATTTTGGACTAGGATATTTTCTTGTTTCGTACTTTGAAAAAAAAAACCCGTGAAGTCGGGTTATTAAACATTGTTGTTTTATCTTGTATTAAAATCTCTTTAGTTTTAATTAATCCGACTTTATATGACGAACCTGACAAGACATACGTACTGGTAAGTTATTGCTAACATATTGCAGGAATAAATTAAACAAAAATAACGAATGAGGTATCTTAATCCATACTAATATTATAAACATATCTTTCTGTTACTGATGTCGATGAAACTTGGTACGAAACAAACTGGAACTCCAAGGAAGACCAACTTAATATGATAACGGATGAAGTCGCTGCAGAAAATCAATTTTCGGTAGAAACATTATCTAGTTTATTCTAATTTATAAAACAAATACTTTTACAATATTTTGGTTAGTTTAGGCCTCAAGTAGGTTATAATGTGTATGACATTTTTATACCTAAACCCTTTAACACGTGGGTGATGTCGCTGAAAACCAGTTATCTTGGTGGTAGGGCTTTGTGCTGGCCCGTCTGAATAGGTACCACCCACTTATCAGTTATTCTACAGCCAAATAACAGTACTCAGTATTGTTGTGTTCCGGTTTGAAGGGTGAGTGAGCCAGTGTAACACAAGAGACATGTACAAGCACAAGAGACATAACATCTTAGTTCCCAAGGTTGGTGGCACATTGACGATGTAAAGAATAGTTGATATTTCTTACAGCGTCATTGTCTATGGGTTATGGTGACCACTTACCATCAGGTGGCCCATACGCTCGTCCACCAACCTATTCCATTCCGCTGAAAACCAGTTATCGACAAAAACACTGTCCAACTGTACATAAAAACGAGATTATTATCTCGGTAGCCGCGCATTCAGTATTATGCATCACTGTACACCAATTATAATTGCTGGTTTGTCCTCGTCCGATTATCCAGCTTCCCGGGGATTTGTTATGATCGCACTAATTGCTCGCATCCCGGTTGAGGTTCGTTCCTTCCTCATTAGCCCGTCGTGACGTCACTTTCCATGAACGCTTCGAATCGGTTTCATAAATAGCTTGGTTTCGCGATACGCCTTTTTTGATAGGCCATTTTATGTTTTCATAAAAGTTTAAATTGGTTTTTATTGTCTTTGATTGATACTTTGTATTGGTTCTTGGAAGTAAGGACGAACAGAGTAAGAAAGGCCTTTCATTTAATTATAATAGAAGAATCTGCGTACGATGATTCCTCATTAAAATCAAAATCAAAATATACCTTATTTAAGTACAAGCACATTTGAATCGTAATTTAACAACTTTTTTTTTATATTAAGTGAAGCTACCACTGGTTCAAAAAGTACATTCCACCGAGAAAAACCGGATAGACACTCAAGTTATTCTTTTCATCATTATATCAGCCATGTTAGTTAATTACATATATATGTATGTATCAAAACAAATGAACTTGATAAGTCATAAAACTATTGAAATGAATTTAATAAATATTATGAATGCTTGCAGTATCAGTAACTAAATACAGTTAATTGTATCCGGCATATTGAAAATATATTCTTATATTTAATTAGTTGGGAAATAAAATCTCATTCAATTTGTAAGTCTCAATGAATGTTTGTCTATTGTATATTTTACTATTGCATTTATATAGTGTCTCTTATAAGGCTGTAGAGAAGTATACTCTAAAAAGATCGAATCTAAGGCACAATGCACCTGACAACAGTAAAGCCACGTTAAGAAATTGCTCCTATCCGATCTTCCGGAGCCATTGATTAAAGGAAAATCACGAGATAGACACCTGGGGACTCATTCGGTGATAGGATACTAATCGAATCAATACGTACGACTTTCCTATAAAGTTTAAGAGAAAACGATAGACGTTTTGGTTCTAACATATATGTATGTAACTAAACGAAATATACTACAGAATTTGTTTACTTACAACATCACATTAGTAAGTTCTAAAATTATAAGTGTTTCATAACTATATTGTCTATGTATTATGTCCAAAAACCTTCCACTCGAATCACTCTATATTTTAAATAAACCTTATCAAAAACCGTTGCGTAATTTAAAAGATCTAAGCATACATACAGACTTTGTTTTACACAATATATATTGATAATGAAGAGCGGCTGTCAATAGCCCATATTACATACTTAATATAGCTTTAATTTCGAATGTTTCTATATTGCACAAAACTGATGTATTGAGCTAAACAGAAGGATAAGGAAATCGTTTTTACTGAATACTTTTCAGCTTATTATATATTTACATAGTACATATGTATAAAGCTGAAGATATATAAATATATAATAAGATTATTTGAATGCGAAAGTTTGTAGACTAACTGATCCGATTTATAACTATATATTTTCGTGAGATAGTTCAATTATTGAGGAATAAAAACTATATCAAATTGATTGAAGACTCTACGATGAATCAATAATTTAAACACTGATTTGAAATTTTATCAATAATTATAATTAATAATAATTAATCATCATCATTACATAGGTATACATATATATTAATATCAGATAGGACTTTGCCATATATAGTATTCGGATTTATTACAGGAGAAGTTACCAGTTTCTTAGGGTAAGCACCATATCACAATTGGTTAAATAAAAGTCTTAAAAGGTGTGAATAATATTTATATTTAAAGTCGCTTACTGCTATCTCTCCCTATGTATGCTTATATTTTTAAAATTACGCAATAGAATTTGATGCGGTTTTTTTCAACAGATAGAGTGATTCATGACGGAGGTTAATATATATATATATAATAGAATATATAATAGAATATAGAATATATAATAGAATATAGAATATAGTAGAGAAACATTGATAATTTTAATTTTTAAAGTTATGACGTAAATAAACAAATTCTGCAGTTCATTTATTTACATAACGTTACAATGCACCTGTGTAATGTCGCTAATTACAAAATAAGTAAATCGATCTTAAATTCTGATATATTACAAAGATTCAAAAACAGACTTATTTATAAAAAAATACTCTTGTATACTGGTAACACAAACACATATGTCTGAAAAATTTCAATTAAGAGAATTACACACGAAGTGGTCTCGGAGAAGCGAGGTGAAGCAATACATACGCTGCCGAAATTGAATTACTGGCCGTTCTGACGTAGATACGGCGTTTCGTTGCGTTTGTAAACGCGTTCGATCGAATTGCGTTTCATTGGTCTAAGTATGCTGGTGAATTTGTCTATAAAACTCTATATTCTTTATAATTAGTACATGACATTTAAATGTCTTTGTGCAAGCCCGTCTGGGTAGGTACCACCCACTCATCAGTTATTCTACCCCCAAATAACAGTACTCACTATTGTTGTGTTCCGGTGTGAAGGGTGAGTGAGCCAGTGTAACAACAGGCACAAGGGACATAACATCTTAGTTCCCAAGGTTGGTGGCACATTGACGATTTAAGGAATAGTTAATATTTCTTACAGCGTCATTGTCTATGGGCGATGGTGACCACCTACCATCAGGTGGCCCATATGCTCGTCCGCCAACCTATACCATAAAAAAAAGAAAAAAAAACGGCATTAAAATGAGATTCGTAATGTTTAGCAAAAGTGCATATACAAAAAAATCAAATAGAAGCTTGTACAATCGTCCTGGGCTACCGCCACTGATGCTTGGAATAATTATTCTTAGCTAAATAAATATTGTCGACAAAAGCATAATGTAATAAATATGTAGTATACACAAATGGAAAGTTATTTTTTACGCATTCTTTTAATAATACTATTTTGCAGCTATGATTCATTGATATCTGGAACGTAACCGACGGCTGTACCTTAAAATCCGTACAATTAATCTCTTTTTTACATGTTGCGTTCGTAATAAGTAGAATCACGTCACAATATGGATATCAATTTTTTTTTTTCAAAATAAAATCGCTTATATGATGCAAATAGGCAACTTGATATTAGATGGTCACGAATTCCCAATGCCAACTTTGGTGTCGTAAGAATTTTTTACCATTTCTTAAATTGCCAATACAAAACCTCGAACTAAAATGTACCTTGGGCCTGTAGTTATACTCACGATCAAACAGGAACATAAGAATACTAAATATTGGCGCATGGGAGTTGAATTTTGGACGAGTTGATGTTACTTCTACCTAAACAATAAATAACTGAAATGTACTTCTGAATGAATTGAATAAATTAAACAAACATTTCCTCTCAAACTTGAGGTTTACCAGGCTAGTTTGTACAACTTTTTTGGTGGTAGGGCTTTGTGCAAGCCCGTCTGGGTAGGTACCTCCCACTCATCAGTTATTCTACTGTCAAACAACAGTGTTCAGTATTGTTGTGTTCCGGTTTGAAGGAAAAAATATAGAGCGATATTAAAAACTATACATGGAAAATAAAATATTTTCATCAAACTTTGTCAAACTGTTAAAAAAAAAAACAAAACGCGGTAAAATTTTAAATTTTAATCCGTGTGTTTCCAAATAGGATAAAACAAAAACGCGCAGTTCAAAAATAAAGTTTAATTTTGTGGAAACTGTTGTATTTACGATTCAAGGTGGAATTGTTTTTGCAAAACCATTTTTGTTTGTTCAGTGCACTTCTGTTAACTTAGATTACGATGGCCCTGTCAACGTTTTAGTAATCTACATTCTATAGAGCATTTTCAATGAGTGTACGATTAATATTCACTGAAAACAACTATGTTTCCTTTTATAACATAAGTTGAAATTCCAGACATTTAACTGTTCAAGATAAATAAAACTGTCATCATTATCATCATGATCAGCCCGTATTAGTCTACTGCTTAGACATCCCTCACTGCTCCCGATCTTCGGAACCACTCCACGTTCTACCGGCCACCCTCCGTACATCTTGGTTCCACCGTGCCTCATGACTTCCTACACTAAGCTTTCTGATTTGCAGTCTTCGCTCTAGAACCTTTTGCCCCAACGGCTATCAGTCCTTCGACAAATGTAACCGGCTCACTGCTACTTCAGCTGGCAAATTATCTGAGCTATTCCGAAGGCCTTCGTTCTCTGTCGGATCCTAGTTGATCCGACAGAGAACGAAGGCATTCAAAATAAACGTATAATATCAAAATTATAAAACCAGTCAATTAACATATTTTTTTGTTTTTTGGTTGAAATTTTGTATTGGTTCTTGAAAGAAAAGGACGAAGAGAGTAAGAAAGGCCTCTCATTTAATTATAATAGAAGAATCTGCGTACGACGATTCTACATTCAAAATCAAAATATACTTTATTCAAGTAGGCTTTTACAAACACTTTTAAGTCGTCGTTTAACAACTTTTTTACATTGAGTGGAGCTACTACCGGTTCGGAGAGTAGATTCTACCGAGAAGAATCAGCAAGAAATTCAGTACTTATTCTTTTTCTATTAAATATTTAATCTATATTTTTCAAATAAATAATACATATAGGCTTTATATAATTGCCAGGTGAACCTGCGACTTTACCCGCGCGATATTTATAAAACTTTACCCAGAGTACATTTACACATCGTCATTTTACAACCTCGATGGTTGAATTTAACACTGTAGCCTATATGAGTTTCTTGCCGGTTCTTCTCGGAAGAATCTACTTTCCGAACCGGTGGTAGCTTCATTTAACTGTCAAATGACGATTCAAAAGTGCTTGTAAAAGCCTACTTGAATAAAATTTATTTTGATTTTGTTATTCGACTATAGAATCAGTCGAAAAATAAATACGAATAAGAGTAGTAAACAGTTGACATGAAAATATAAAAACATCTGATTTATTTATGCCCCTTATTAAGCCATTAAGTTCAAACCTAATAACGCGTAATCGCCCGTTGTCGTTCGCATCGCAAATTAATAACACATATCTGTCAATCATCCGATGACTCCCTTTTTAACTTTCAACGTGGAACCGACTTTATTTTACCGTTTATAAATATAATTATTCACCCTAATGCCACAGCTATAAGGTCTAGATTTGATTGTTTTTCTACTTTTTAACTGTCAAGATTATATTTGCATTTCGTGCGAGCTAACGACGTCGTAGTACCCTTGAGCACTCACCAGTATTAAAATGATAAATATACTACTATCAAGTATGGAAATCTCCCAATTTATTATATGATAGGTCGTTATTCTATTACGTAAACAAAGTTTGGGGGTTAATAGAGTCATCTAGGTTATTACGTGTAATATGTGTGGGGTGGGCACTGGGCAGACTTGTGTCACTGGTTTTTTGGGTAATTACCTTCGCTTTTTCGTGTTATACTATATTGAATACTATATTATTATAATTTTTATTAAAATAGTATAAAGATCCTAGTAGCTTTTTTATTGATTTTATTTTGTTATTTAATTATGAATTGCTAGAGACCCGACCCGGCTTCGTACTGGTACAATTTATTAATAAAGAAAATTGTATGATATAACTAAACATACGATGAGCATTCACAGATATATGTATAATGTTTTTGTTTTTGAATCGGGTCATAATAAATACTCCTAAAATGCAAATAAATAAGTTTAAACCATCTTGTAATATTAAGTAAAAATAGTATTATATTCAAAATACATAATTATGCATAAGTCACAAAAAAAAAAATCTTAGAAGATTAACATTATTTGATTTGTCTTAAAATATATTATTTATATTCGTCTCGTTCTCGGTTGGGAAGGAAAACATCGTGAGGAAACCTGCATGTGTCTAATTTTATAGATATTCTGCCACATGTGTATTCCATCAACACGCATTGGAACAGCGTGGTGGAATATCTTATTTTTTTTTTATAGCATAGGTGGCAAACGAGCAGGAGGCTCACCTGATGGAAAGTGACTACCACCGCCCATGGACATCTGCAACACTAGGGGGCTTGCAGGTGCGTTGCCGGCCTTTAAGAAAGGAGTACGCTCTTTTCTTGAAGTTTCCCATGTCGTATCGGTTCGGAAAAACCGCCGGCGAAAGCTGAACCTTCTCCTCAAAGAGAGAAGAGGCCTTAGCCTAGCTGTGGAAATTTCTTACTGTACCGTACGACATTATCTTAATGAATCAAAAAGCTTAACAATTACCTAAATCAAAGAAACTGCCATTGTTATATAATTGTAACATATTTATTTTTCTACAGCTATTCATCAATTTATTATTATATTTATTTGTAGAGCTTGATGTAAGCCCGATGGATGGAGATATCACTCACGCATTACATATTTTACACCCAAGCAGCAATGCTTAGTAGTGTAGCGTTCTGGTCTAAGGGACTACAGGGGGATGAGATCTCAGATTCTAAGATCGGTAGCGCATTGATAATGTACGGAAAGCTTAAAATTTCTTATAGCGCCAATGTCTATGGTCAGTGGTGATCATATGCCACATAAACAAAACAATCAATTAAATATATAAACAAATTATATTATAAAACTTATCAAATTTCAATAGGAAATAGAAACAAAGGACACATCACAACATTATTGATCTCGACATTAGCCGTGTTCTAGTTTATTAAATCGAATCCATCACGTTTCAATAATATTGACTTAAAACAATAATTGCATACAAACCATAAAACCGGCGTGTGCGCCGTGGAACGATGTTTTATTCAAAAATTATATCTTTATTTGAGTGTGTAGCGCTCATTAAAAAATCTAAAATCAAACATTGTCGTTACTAATGGTTCTCGATCGAATCGAAATTTAATTCCATTATTAATATTAATCGTGTGTATAACAAAGAGTTGGCTTTTGGTATACAGTGCGCTCTACTTAAGTACTCTTATTTTAAGATTTAATTATTTTTGTGTTACTGATTTATTTTGGCTCACTGTATTTTAATGTCCTCACCAAACAATAACTATATTTAGTAATATTTTGTATTAAATGATTGCCATAGCTTCGGCAGCTACACAGATAGACTAGAAATTATATGGTGAAGTTTAGGCGTCTAAATTAGTAAAATGAATTTGTATTTTAACTCAATAACCATGCATATTCCTTTAATTGTTGCAAGAACACTACATGAGTCACTCCTATCAGTATGCCAGATATGATCTATATCTACTATCAATTATAATATTGTTGGAGATTCCTTAAGTTAAGAGTGGGATTATGGAGACGACTGCTACATAAGCGGCTGAATACCAGCGCCTCTCTCTACCCCACCGATTTCGTTCTAAGCCGAGGTGCGATCTCATAGGAGACACCCTCAGGACGAACTTTAGATTTAATCTCGAGCCCCGCGCTCAACCTCAGGCCAGGGGATATTAGTTCTCGCCCGAAAGACCGGTGACGCTGTAAAACCAGTAAAAAAAAAGCAAAAAAAAAACAAGCTTTTAACAACTCTTTATATTTGGTTTGCATCTGCCGAGCGAGGTAGACATGTCGTAATTTACGTTTTTGCATATCTTTATCAATTGTTATTTGTTTTAATGTTTAAAGAATTTGTCTCATTTAATTCTAAATAATTGTTTGTGTTGTAATTATAAATTTTAGTTTTTAGGTAATAAAGTGTATTTTTTTTTAATTTAAACCGCTTCAGATTTCTAATAATATAATAAATATGTCAAAATTATGATTGATAATCTTCACGGTAGATTAATTTATTTAATGAGTTTAAAATTTAAACGAATGTAGGTTTGGTAACCACTAATGTATGATAAATAATTTATGAAACTTCGTGAACTACATACATTACTTACAAACAAACAAAAAAAAAGATAAAATGAAAATCAAAATATTCTTTTAACACAAACACTGACGTTAGATAATCTTTACGTAACATTTTCGTTCTATAACAATTCGATTTTCTTTCGAATAAATCTCGAATTGTATTATAAAAAAGTGAGTTCAAAATTCGAGAACCCGTAGTAACTCACCACATGACCAATATGGTAAATAGCCTTCAACTTAAACGGTAATTTACTTGAACAGCAAACATCATCGTCCGATTTTTAAAGCGAAAAGTCGCTCGACTGTTATTATGGCCAATATATCAAAATATTGTAAAAGTAGCTGTTATTTTACCCCTGTTTACTCGCCAGTATATCGCGGCTTAGTATTTATTTGTATAACTATACAATATGCGAATCGTTTAAAAAATTCGAAATTCAACTAAGCGATTGTAACCTTATTTATTTTTCAAACATAAGGACTATTTTCCTGTAAATGTATTGTTAATTTTAATTGCGTTCGTTCGCTGTAAATGCAGCACGACTCGGTCACGCGCTGTTTAATTTAAAAGCTCACCCATTAAGGGAAGGGGTCATCAGTTGGCTTAATAATTGGTATAAAACAGTAGAAACTGTAAAGAATAAAACGGAACTGACGAAATGGCTTAATTTGATATTCATGATCATTTTAATATAAAAATATTGTAGCATAGCGTTTTAACATTGTTTTGTCTGCGATCGATGGTCAAAATAAATTATTATTCTTGGAGATATACTGCAGTGACATACTTATGTTAAAAAGTAATGCAACAGCCTGTAAATTTCCCAAAGCTGGGTAAGGCCTCGTCTTCCATAAAGGAGAGGGCTTGGAACATATTCCACCACGCTGTTCCAATGCGGGTTGGTGGAATGCAAATGCGGCAGAATTTCGATGAAATTAGACACATGCAGGTTTCCTCACGGTGTTTTCCTTCACCGCTGAGCACGAGATGAATTATAATCACAAATTAAGCACATACATATAGTGGTGAACCCGCAATGATCGGTTAAGAT
The DNA here is from genome assembly GCF_905220365.1 of Vanessa cardui. Classification (NCBI taxonomy): domain Eukaryota; kingdom Metazoa; phylum Arthropoda; class Insecta; order Lepidoptera; family Nymphalidae; genus Vanessa; species Vanessa cardui. The sequence goes on from NC_061129.1 coordinate 3,034,398, forward strand.
ACACGCGTTCTAACCACTGGGCCATCTCTGCTCTTACTTATGTTAACTTTGATTTATTTATAAAAAAGAGGCGTCAAATAATGGTTTTAAAGATAATTAATAGATCGTCTGTCATCGCGTAATCACTAATGATATGAGAACTATCCAAGTCAGATCTTAAGCTACAATATATTATCCTAATATATTTTATGTAATTGTAAATAAATTTCAGAACTGACCAGATTGAACTTGGCACACATTTAGATCTCACTTATAATATTGAACTTGGCTCTCATTTCAAAACTATGTTTTTGATGGGAAGTACAACATTTACGCGAAGGCGGAAAAGTTTAAGGAATAGGAGAAAGAGGTTGATGCAAGAAAAATGTTCACTTTAGGATTAAATGTTATTACTTTATTTAGAGCCTAATTGTATATATTAGGGATATATATGAATATAAACCAAGAGGCTCATTTATATAATATATAGAAATATTAAACATCCTTTATATCGTAAATAAATCATAATCATTTGGAACCAAAATGCGAGTCAATAGGTTACTCCCCCCTCAAACCGGAACACAACAAAATCAATCGCTGTTTTGTGATAGATTTTACACAATGACCCGAAATAAAGAGTGTATAATACACATACACCGTGTATTATATTAGGTATTATTGCTGTATGGCCTTTAATTTTAAGGATTACCGTTTAATAGTAACAGTTTCTAAATTTCCTTAATTTTAATTTTTGAGGATAAGGTTAGGAGAATATTCCACCACGCTGCTCCGGTGCGGTTTAGTGGATTCTCATGTGGCAAAATTTCGTTGAAATCATTTACGATGTTTTCCATCATCGCCGAGATCGAGATGAATCAAATACACAATTAAAAAATAAGGAAAAAAAGGTTTATTTCAGTTTCATTTACATATTTTTTTATAATCTGTATGCTATCCGCAGATGAAATTTAACCGACTGCTCTCAAAAAGACCTTTAAAGTGTCAACCATCTGTCGCTTGTAAGCAAAACTCATTAGCCGCGTCTAATGGGAATTGGAAAACGCGACGAAAATAAAAATAAAAAAAAACAACAAAGTCGTTTATTAAAAGCCAAGTAGAAACAACGCCTAGAGTGACAGGCCCCGGGGAGCACGTAGCTTGTACAATCAGCAACAAAAATATCTAAGTACTTTTGTTATCACTACATAGTATAAAACAAAGTCGCTTTCTCTGTCCCGATATCCCCATGTATGCTTAAATCTTTAAAACTACGCAACGGGTTATGAGCCGGGCTTTTTTATAAGATAGAGTGATTCGAGAGGAAGGTTTCTGTATGTAATACATGGACAATATAGTAAAGAAACACTGATAATTTTTAGAAGTTTGCAATGTGATGTCGTAAATAAACCAATTCCGTAGTATATTTAGTATCAGTATTTCACCCATGCAAAGCCGGGCCGGGTCGCGAGTAATTCATAATTAGCAATAAAATTAATGAATTAATTTACATATATTACGATATACGAGTATCTTGGTTTGTGACTTCGATAATCCTTGAAGTTATTATTTGTATAATATAAATATAAATATTTGTAAAATTGTACAAATTTCACTTAACTGTACCTCCTAGTTTCATTGTGATATTGTAATTGCTTTATCGACTTTTTTAATTGAACATAACTATATGAAATTTGGTTTACTTCATATTTTTCAACCAGGATATATTATTAATTTGTTAATAGTTTGTATTGAATTTGTACTTAGTTTAATTTAAATTTTCAATGTATTCATTTAATATTACGGTTTAAAAGTAGTCGCCAAATTGAATGAAATATTTTAGATTTTAACATATGCTGAGCTGAGATGGCCCAGTGGTCAGAACAAGTGCATCTTAACCGATGATTGCGGGTTCAAAACCCAGGCAAGCACCACTATATATATGAGCTTGATTTGTGTTTATAATTCATTTCGAGATCGGCGGTGAAGGAAAAGATCGTGAGGAAACCTGCATGTGTCTAATTTCATCGAAATTCAACCACATGAGCATTCCATCAACCCGCATCGGAACGGCGTGGTGGAGTGTGTTCCTACCCCACTCCTTAATGGAAAAGGAGGCCTTATCCCAGCAGTGGGAAATTTACAAGCTGTTTTTTTTTACTTACTTAACATATTTTCTTATTTATTATTTATTCTTGTAATTATCTTTTTTATGACGTTAATGACAGTTTTATTGCGAACTAGCAAATGGTCGACATTAGGCTCACCACTATCTTGCTATACGTCTCTTATAGTACCAAATACACTGGTACCGTAGACACATATAAAACAGTGATTAACTCTTCTTATAGTTACAATATAAATGCACTGCTAAACCAAAGATCAAAGATAATGGTTTTAGGTATATTGTATCTGTGTGAATATCATTTATGTACTTATAAAACACAGCTCTACTAAAATTTTGATATTGTATAAAGTTATACACAGTATATTTATACCTAGACATATAAATCAAATGAAATGAAATCAAAGTAAACTTTATTCAAGTATACTTTTACAAGCACTTTTGAATCGTCATTTTACAATTAAGTGAAGCTACCACCGGTTCGGAAAGTAGATTTTGCCGAGAAGAACCGGCAAAAAATACAGTAGTGACTCTTTTTCAACATTTAAAAAATACAAAGCCAAGTTAGTTAAATACAATTATTTAAATTAATATAGCCTGCGTGGAAGTCAACAGGTATTAACTCCACCATTTTTATCATCTACAAAATCTTGTATCGAATAAGATGCCTTTTTTACCCAATGTATTTTTCATAAACGATTTGAATTTATGAAACGGCAAAGTTAAAAATGTCTGCGGAATTTTACTATAGAAACGCATATCCTTTTTTTTTATTACGCTGGAAAAACGCTTTACGCGCTTCCCCCACGTGATGGAAAGTGGGGGGGTGTGTGGGACTCCCCGGAGCCCTGAACGCCGAGTGCGCCCAAGCACGCCGGGTTTACCCACTAAAAAACCAGCGGTACCCTCTCCGTCTTTCAGCGGACGCCACGGGATCGCTTACGCATGCTACCGTGACGCCCTGACGGTCGGCCCGCTTATACGGGCCTTCAACAGCTAGGGGGGATTCCCAGGGTACTGGGACCCCCCCTGGTCCCTACGGCGCCTATTGAGGCGGAGGGAGAAGATGCGCGTAGCGCCTTTTCCTTCTCCCCGGTCGTCTTCTGCGGAGCGAGTCAGCGGCGGCATTTTTTTCCCGCTCCCGCTCCGCTGCTTCCTTCTGCGACATGACACTTTCGCAGAAGGAGCGCATCTCTGACCAGCACACCTCGCTACCGAGCATGGTGTTGATAACGCTCGGTAATAGAAACGCATATCCTGCCCCAAGAAGGATTTATTGACTTTTCGGCGTCGGAAACTTGGCGTAATCAGTACCAACGAGCTTGTTCAAACTAAATAATAAATTTATCTGAAAATAAAAATAATTACGTCATTTTTATTATACGCCACTAATAGAACCCTTTAATAGCATTCATTTTCAAACAAGCATTAAATCTTTTGATTACTTTAACTATCACTAAACTAACGCAGCAGTTAAACCACAATCTACAGTTAAAAAAACACAAAGGGTATTTTAGTGGATTTTTAGCGCGAACCGTTAAGTTTAATCAAGTGACCGTAAAATTAATTATCTAATCGAGTGTTTTAGGAGGAAATTATAAAAAAAAGTATATCGTCGCCCGTAGCAATTGGTTGGAAAACAATAAAAATCGTTCCCCGATGGTCCGTTGATTGAGAAAGATGACTGCTGTGTGAACGCTCGTGGCTAATTTAGACCCAACGATATTTTATACTTCGAACAATATAGCTTTAATTATAAACTATTCTAACGCGACTTCGCTCGTTTTACGGTGTTGATTGTAAAGTTACAGGCATAAAAGTCACCTATGTCCTTTCTTGGATAAAAAGTTTGCTTCATACCAAATGTCATCAAATTCGGTTCAGCGGTTTGGTCGTGAAAGAGCGACAAACAGACAGAGTATCTTTCATATTTATAGCATTAATGTAGATTTATTAATTATCGAATATCGTTTTTTGGCTGTTATTTTGTGCCTATAAGGCACAGATTATTTCGTCAATGTTACGTGCGAATTAAAGATCTTGTTAGGTCTTCATTATTACTTTATGAAGTAGTCTTAAGTTCATGTTTGATTCAACATGTCAATATTATGGTTTAGTGCAAAGAGCCCACGTAGGTTAACCTTATAGGGGGTGCATGTCAGTGACCTCCTCGTGGTACACCCTGGGCAACGGGGCCGGCTTGAGCATGCTCGTCGGTCACGGCTAAGACTGGCGGGAGGGATGCTGCATGGCTGCTCTTGGTACGTTCCTGGTTGGCGTCAGGGCGGACCATGTGAGTGGCCTCGTTGGCTAGGAGGGAGTGGGAGGGCTCTCTACTCGAGCCTCCCAGGTGTTTTACACCGGCGGTCAGCGGCGGAGCCTACCATCTTTTCCGCCGCAGGGCGTCAGCTTCGTTGACGCCCAGCCTCCAGTGGCGGACTCGCGGGAATTCGTCACATGAGCACGGGAAGATGAGAAGGAAGGCGTGCACTAGGCGCGCTTTCCACGAAAGTCATTCAGCCGCCTCACAGCGGTGCCGCTGGGGGGGCGGTCGCGGTTGCATGCCCTGGGCGATCCCGTTGCTTCACCACTCGTCGGCATGGTAGAAACCCGAGGATTTTAGTGATTTGAAGACAGGGCCTTCAGCCATGGCACGGGGCCCTTATGGCCCCGGTTGAGTCCCACATACCCGTCCCGGTACCCCGGCTGGGCGGGAGGCGTAACTGCCTTTCCTCCTTGTAAAACAAAAAAAAGTAAATAATAATAAAGTATAAAACAATTTATAACCAGTGGGCAGTGGCCTTGATCTACATATTTATCTTTAGAATTTTACTTGAAAACCAAACCCCAACGACTAAACGTCGTCACGGAGTCGTTAGCATGTCGTGTCGTGTGAATAGCTTTCTAACCATCTGAGTCACTCATTAAACACAAGCTGTGCTTTAATCAGTGGGAATAACATGTAATTAGCTGACATGGAACAACTTGGACTAATCGACTCTTTGACTGCTCGATGAAAGAATAAACGAATGATCTATTTTAATCTCGTGTAACATTTATAGGTTGCGTTTTATATTATAACTAAAACATGAACGTAAATCTCTAAGCTAACAAGGTTAGTCTTTAAGTTAAAAAAGGTTAGTACATAGTAAGAACTTTTTGCATCGAAATTGAAAACTCTTGAGATGTTTGAGTGGGTAGAATTTGATTATTATGATTAGATATTATATCGTCAATGTGAAAGTAGCTGTCTGTCTGTCTGTCGCTCTTTCACTACCAAATTACTGAACCGAAATTGATGAAATTTGGTACTAATTAAACGAATTTGACAACGCGGGCGACAACTTTTATAAATATATTTACCTTAAATATTATCAATACAGTATTTAACCATTGTTATATTAATGACATGTAAAGGAAAAAGTAAAGTAACAGTAAATGTTGGTAAGAAAAAGAGAGGGTGCAGTCACATTGTACACTCTGAAGAGAAGGAGTCTTTTCCACCACGCTGCTCTTGTATGAGAATTAAAATAATTTTCTTCAGCGTTGAACTCAGGTCAAATTAAAAAATGGATAAAGTACTTAATCCGGGCTTGATATGAGATTCACGTGATTCAACAACTGGTCACAGATAAAAATAAACCATGCAACTCGTGCACGTGACAAATGTTTTTGACACAACGCTGTATACAGAGCCGAGATGACACAGTGGTTAGAACGCGTGCATCTAACAGATGATTACAGGTTCAAACCCAGACAAGCACCACTGAATACTCATGTGCTTAATTTGTGTTTATAATTCAAATCTCGTGTTCGGCGGTGAAGGAAAACATGCGGAAGCCTGTGTGTTTCTAAATTCATGAGAAAATCTGGTGCATGTGTATTTCACCAAAGCGCATTGGGACAGCGTGGTAGAAAATGTTCCAAACCTTCTCCTCATGAGGAGAGGAGGCCTTAGCCCAGCAATGTGAAAATTACAGGCTGTTGTTGTCGTTGTTGTTGCTATAAACGATGCACTCAAATTGAAATCTCAATATGACCAAAGATTTCACTTAAAATGTACTTGGTATACAATACGATGTAAGTTCCTAGGAGTAAAATAAAAAGCAAACACAACACCCCCGTGGTCTCATCATGTTTCTCAGCAAGACAAAGGGTGAACGCACGATCAACGAAAAATACAAACAAAACACTCGCCCGCATGTCATTACCGTCACTTAACTGATTATACGTTAATTATAACCTTGCGTCAGATTGCCGTTGATGAAGCGATCATACAAAAGATCATTTTCATTAGCATAATTATAAATGATTGTAGATTTGTTTGTGGAACGTCTGAATTGTTTCAATTGAGAAATACTTATAAACTATGGGCTATTATTTAAGTCTGATTAAAGTTTCAATTTTAAATTTGCAATATTCGTTTATAGAGTAAAACAATTGAGTGTTAATTTGATTACAATTGATTGGAATAAAGGCTTATCTGATGATTGCTGACAAGATAAAAACGCTCTTAATATTTTGTTGTTAAGTTTTAGTTTTTTGTTGCCGATTACAATATACTGATGATAGTATAACAAGATACTATATCTCGTTATACTATCATGTTCTTTTGGCTCATCATATTGGAGCATTTAGTTTAATATAAAACTAGCCTATGTTTAGGAAAAAGAAATTGTTAAATACCGACAAAATATCAAGTAAACTTTTTTTCTTTTTTTATGGTGGCGAATATGAGGCAAAATAAGCAGTTACCGCTCTTAGCTAAGACATTGGTGCTGTTAAAAACATTTACCATTACATTGCTGAACACCACTCTTGTGAGCTTATATCACCAATGTACCACAGACCTTGTGAACTAAGACGTTATTTTTTTGTGCCTGTAGTAATAGTAATTCAGTGCTCTTTCAAACTCGAACAAAACTATACAATTTTTTTTATGTGGTAGGTGGCAAACGAGCAGGAGTGATGATGGAAAGTGACTACCACCGCCCATGGACATCTGCAGCACCAGGGCGTTGCCGGCCTTTGAGGAAGGAAAATATTGCTATTTGTCAGTAGAAAATGTGATCAAAGGGCAGTACCTACACAGACGGGCTTATGCAAAGCGCTACCAAGAAAATCTTTAATATTAACTTGCATGTTCATTAATGGTAAGTAGTGAAATCGTCCCCGGGTAGTTCTATATTCAGTACAATGATAAAACAATCACATAGCGATGCGCTTATATACCGCATTAACTATTTATTAATTACGAACCGTTGAATGATCTTTCTGCAAAGAATAACAAAAAGATCCAGATGTGCCTTCATTATTAAGGGTAATTATTATACTACCACTTGAGATGCTACTAACAACTATTTATTATAACAAACAACAAATAATCGAAGCGTAATTATTTATATATATCTATACATATAATAACATTGGAGTGTCTGTTTGTAATATTAAAATAGCCCTATTTTACTCAATGCATATGTATTTATATACGGTACATATACCAAATAACATTTTTTTCAATTTTTTCTGTCTGGCTGTCTGTTTATTCCGGTTAATCTCTGGAGCGGCATTAGCAGATAACTGATAAAATAGGGAGTAACTTACAATAACATATATTTTTGTCATATCCAAAGGCGTACAAGGTCGTGGGCACAGCTACTTAATAAAGGTAATAAATTTGGTCCGTATGTTTTACTTCTTTTGTATTGTGCCATTATTGCCATTCTCTAATAAATTCTCATGTAAATAGTTTAATTACGTTTTATTTTTTTATAACATATGACAGCGAATAAGTATTTTTTCAGGAATATCGAGAAAAGAGAACGAACGCGAACGATTACACTTATATCTCAAATATATGTATTTCAATAACAAGTTGATGCCTAACTGAGGTATCGAAGTCTTGCTAGGTATAGACAGATGGAAATAGTGTCAGCTAATGTAATATTTCTCTTGATCTATGACGTCGGTTGCGTGAGCGCACATGCGGGCGCAGTTTATCTGTTGGATCTGTCGACGGACAATTGGTAAAAACGGCCCCAACACTAAATTTACCGTAAATTGCTAAAACGGAGGTTTGATTCGATATTTAAAGATTACGTTAAAAGATTGCTCATTTTTGTATGCGGGTATGGATTTTTTTATGGTCATTGTTTTCGTTTTTTTTTTTCTCATTAATACCGGTTACTGATATGGTGGTGCTTATGTGATGTTTCCGTTACGAATAACTAATGATAAAATGTACGATTCTTTAAGGAATTATTAAACATTGAGGGTGTGCATTGTTAACAGTAGATTCCTTGATATATTTTATTGCTAAACCGTCTATCATGTATCACATGTAATTTTTTTAATATATTTTTTTTATGGTAGGTATAGGTTGGCGGACGAGCATATGGACCACCTGATGGTAAGTGGTCACCATCACCCATAGAGAATGACGCTGTAAGAAATATTAACTATTCTTTACATAGTCAATGTGCCACCAACCTTGCGAACTAAGATGTTATGTCCCTTGTGCCTGTTAGTTACACTGGCTCACCCTTCAAACCGGAACACAACAATACTGACTACTGTTATTTGGCTGAAGAATAACTGATGAGTGGGTGGTACCTACCCAGATGGGTTAGCACAAAGCCCTACAGCCAAGTAAGTAATGTGTTATAGTAATTTTTTGATACGATACTTTTGATGCTGTTATGGTAGTCATATTTTAAAACTCATAATTGCAAGGTAAGTCTTTTTTATTTATTTGGCTCTGCACAGCAAACTGTGACAAATCGCGTGACATTATTTCCTTTAATAAGAGTAAAGTTAATATTTATTAATTACTTATATAATATTATATATTTATTCTCTTTACCAAACTTTAAAACACGAACGAACGATATTAATACACGAACAAATAACAAATTTAAATTAAATTGTTACCACAATAGAATGTTGTATTCAATCATCAATAACCAATACGATCCTTATCAGCCACATGGTCCGTACAAATTAGAGGTAAAGAATAAATTCAATAACCCCCCAGCACCGAAGGGCGATATCAGTGACGTTTAACCCTAAAATAATCGAATACGAATCGAAACTACCTCAGGGACATCGGGGACTTTTTTGTACGGCGTAAAATTGTCGAGTATTTTTTGCAATAAAATTCACCCTTTAAAATGCGGGGTGTCGCCTGGGGGCTTAAGGGTTACGTATGGTTTATAGTTTAGGAACTCTGTGTAAATACAGGACTGAGGTGGACTTAGCTCGTACATAAATAATACATACGAAATATTTTTGGTTAAAAATCATAGCAATCGAAAATGGCGTATTTATGATAATATTTTACTTAACAACAAGAATATATATATATTGTATTACTGTACTTCATACTAAATATACGATGTTTATTTATTAGTCATAAAATTATAAGTACTTAATTAATTAAAAAAATATATTTTATCTATTTTTGAACTGTTAGAACTAATAAATGAAATATATGTTTATGGTATACATTGGTGATGAGCAAATGGGTCCTGATGGTAAGATGTCACGCCCATAGATAAAGGTGCTGTAAGGTAACCTTTCCATACATCACCATTTAGCCATCTTGGAAACTAAGATGTTATTGAACATCATTTATGTCCTTTGTGTCTATTTTCCACTGGTTCATTATTTGCATTGAGGCACAACAATAATAACTACAGTTGTTTGGTGGTAGAATCTAATTAGTGGTACCTACCCAGACGTCCTTGCAAAAGTGAATATTATTATAATTTTATATTAATTAATGAACTGTACTTAGCAGGGAACAAGTAATTGCTCGTAGTTGGACTCGCAAAATAGTGACAACGTTTATACACAAAAGTCCCCATGTAAAGCAAGTTACAAAAGAGTCAAAGCGCCATAATGTGTTAACCCTTGCGTCCCATATTTCCGCCCGGCGGCACCGTGTCTAAACGACCCAGTAATTGATAAGTAAAGGAAAAGAAGAGTACCGCCTTATACATATTTATGAGGATACCCGAAATTGCTACGGGACCATGCGAACGACAGCACTTGCGCCTATTGCCGTCTCATTATGTTTTTAGGGTTACTTTGTTATTGCGTCTTTGATGTTCGCTCGCGAAAATCGGTATACGGATTTCTGTTAGCGACTACAGGGTTGAAAGTTTTAAATTAGTTTTATTGTTATTACTATATTTCTATCAAACTTGCTGGATCAACTGTGTCATTTACCTTAATTATTTTTAATTATTTTTTTTTAAATAAAATGCATGGCACTGAAATTTGGTACAGAATTTGATAACGACGCTGTTATAATATGTTTATGTTATGATTTGTATTATAATGTATAAGAATTTTTTGTTCACACAATAATACCATTGAAAGTTTAAATCAAAACTTTACAAGTATTATACGTGAAATGGGGGCAAGAATGCTTGCAGAATTTCGCCTTTACATTATAATTTCAAATCTCTATGTAAATAACGATCAATCCCCTTAAACATTGATACATATAACACCATGTGAGCAACTATTAGTGATATTTTGAGGTCGAAATAATCATATCAGACTCCACGGTGTATGTAAATGTCCCATTGTTGGGCCAAGGCCTTCCTTTGAGGAGAATTTTTTGGAGAGCATTCCACCACGCTGCTATGCTTCAATATAACTATTTAAAGAGTTTATTAATATTTAACTTATGGGGGTTTCCTCAGGACGATTTCCATTACCACTGAACATGATATTAATTTGGTTGGTACTACTGGGCCTCACACCTCTTCACAATTTATTATTAATTAAAAGGATTTTTTATTTAGCATTACTCATATCTTTAAACAACAATGTAGTCTTAGTACTCAGTAAAAACAAACATATAAAACACATTTATTTTTACGAATGCTCACTTAAAATGCAGCTTAAGCTTAAATCAACTGAGCTCAGAAATTCATCCCAATTTATTAGTAAACGTGTACAGGGTTCCACGGAGACGTATTAGACAGCGCCGCTTGCGCTCAAAAACCACAATAACGAACATTTTAAGCGTCACAGACGCCATTACAGCTCTCTTTACGACAATAATCCATTCTGGAATGTTTTGTGAATTCTTACATTGCTTAATTCGAAAATCCTAAGAAATTCCAAATGGAAAACATGATAAACAAATAAGAAACATTTTCATGTATCGATATTCAAATGTATACTTTTACTTTTATCTATATTATAATATTATAAATTAGTAAAAAAGTAACTCTGTCTGCCTGTTTGTACCTCTTTCACGATCAAACTATTGAACTGAATTTGATGAAATTTGGTATGAAGCAATTTTGATATTTATAATGTCTTAATTCCAATTAGATACTGTATTCTAACGTAATTGTAAAACTATTCAAATATAGATTAAGAAAGAGATAATAATAATCGAGATGATGTGTTGAATGATGTTAGAAATGCATTTTTATCGATACTTGCGATTCCAAACCCAAGAAAGAAGCGTTGAATATCCATTTGCTTATTTTGTGTTTATAATTCATTTAGAATACATTAATATGTTGGCAAGAAAGCTAGCAGCCCAAACGACAAATTAATAAAGTGAAACATATTTTTGTATATTTATATTTAAGAAGTTAATAGTGATAATTCTTATATAAATATATCATTTTAATGGTTTTCTATTAAATAAATAATATATCGTGGAGAAACGAGATGACCCAGTAGTACAGCGAGCTCATGTAACCCGATGATTGCGAATTCAAACCAAAGTAAACATCACTGAAAGTGCTTAATTTATGTATATAAATCATTTCCTCAACAACTCTTTCATCTACAGTATATATAAATCCTAAGGGAACCTGCATGTGTCAAATTTAAATAAAATTCTGAGACATGTATAACCACCAACACGCATTCGACCAGCATAGTGATTCATTTCCAGCCAGTTTCATTTTTTTTTAATTATTTACAATCGTTTTCGAATTTAGAATTACTTTGTCAAACATCTAAAAAATACAATGTATCCGAACGTTTATGTTACATTATACAGCATCCAAAGAAATCCTAAAAGAAATGATTAGGATTTTTTGATAAGTGATAGCGAACGCGTTCTGCTTTGTAATGTAGATTAATTACGTAGAATTACTTCGCAGATGACGATGTTTTGAATCAATTCTTATTCTTATTTACAATCGTTTTCGAATTTGGAATTACTTTATCAACATCGAAAAATATAATGTATCAACATAAAAACTCGTACGTTTCATATTTGCATGATATAAATTCGCGTTTAATTAATAGTGTTGAACGAATGAAACCGTGTTGATTCGCGTGTGAGCTCGCCGCAGATGTTCGCGATCAGACTTCCGCCATACACGACGTCCCATGAATTGACATCCGACATCTAATGATTTGTCGTTTCAATGTGAGATTGAAATAAGAATTAAACTGCACTTGTGTCTACGTGAACTACTAAGTGAACATAGCGAAAGATTATTCTAGAAATTCATGGAATTCGAATTTGCTGAACTACGTTCTAAAATCAAAAGTATGCGTTATACATTTTTTTTAAATAATTACAAGCAATTGTTTTTTTTATTATGTAAACACCAAAGAATTAAATACCGTAACGTAAAAGTCCTGGTCTCTATTTTCAAATAGAAAAAAAACTGTTGATATATCTTTGTCGTAATATATTTTGGTCGGTTAATAGTGGGTTTTTATGTGTTATATAGAATTAACTGGTTTAATTTGTGCTTGGACCTTGGTGTGAATAACTAGTGATAAGAGCTTATTTAGTTTACTTCGCACTGTTGTAATGCTGATACTAAACATACAACAAAATGTATTACAATACTCACAGTTTTCACTCTCTCACTCTCTAGTAAAGAATTTTATTTTTATTATTATATATTAATATATGATAATAAATAATAAGTATAAACCTTCCTCTTGAATCCATGTATCTACTAAAAACCGCTTCAAAATCCATTGAGTAATTTTAAAGATCCAAGCATAATACATAGGGACAGACAGCGGTAAGCGACTTTGTTTTATATTATGTAATAGTAATTATGATTACAAACCGCTTTTATCGGTAGATATATATATCGGTCGAGATGGCCCAGTGGTTAGAACGCGTGCATCTTAACCGATGATTGCGGGTTCAAACCCAGGCAAGCACCGCTGATTCATGTGCTTAACTAGTCTTTATAATTTATCTCGTGCTCAGCGATGAAGGAAAACATCGTGAAGAAACCTGCATGTAGCAAATTTCATAGAAATCCTGCCACATGTGCATTCCACCAACCCGCATTGGAACAGCGTGGTGGAATATGTTCCAAAACCTTCTCCTCAAAGGGAGAGGAGGCCTTTAGCCCAGCAGTGAGAATTTACAGGCTTTTGTTTTATATATCGGCTATAATATTAGATGTTAAATCCAGTTTAATCATCACCATCGGTACAGCATCCCAAAAATTAAAAAGATAAGGATTTTTGATAAGTGATAGCGAACGCGTTCTGCTTTATAATATAGATTAATTGCGTGGGATTACTTCGCAGATGAAGATGTTTTGAATCAATTCTCGGCGACCATCTGAACGTAGGTAATTAATCCATCTTTGAAATAAATAATCTTTAACTAGTGTTAAAATATTGTAATGATAATTTTTTGAATAATAATTACAGTCCCGTGAATAATTACCGATTTTTTCACGAGGAATTGTTCGGATTAATCCCGGCTGCCGAATTTCACCTTCGGACATCTCGTCAAAATTCGAAGTTTCACCCGCACCACCTTGATGTCCGAAAATCCACAACAGCGCGATTTCTTAGACATTTTCTGCCTCGCACAACCACTTTGTGGAACCAGCTTCCGCCGGCGGTTTTTCCGAACCGATACGACATGGGAACCTTCAAGAAAAGAGGGTACTCCTTTCTTAAAGGCCGGCAACGCACCTGCAAGCCCCCTGGTGTTGCAGATGTCCATGGGCGGTGGTAGTCACTTTCCATCAGGTGAGCCTACAGCTCGATTGCCACCTATCTCATAAAAAAAGTCCCAAACGGTTATAAGTAATAGTTAACAACTAAATTTGATCGTTGTTAAAATCAGTCATATTCTAGTGACTTATCTTTAGTAAGGTTTGATACGATCGTGATTTACTTGACTGTGGAGCTTTGTGCAACCCATCTGGGTTCCCACTTCCTCATCACGCATTCTTACGCTAAACACCTATAATTGGTATCGTTGCGAATCGTTTCGACCGGTGAATGCACCAACTGCAGGCATAAGGGACATAACATCTATGCTCCCAAGGTTGGTGGCGCAATCGTGATAGAATTAATATCAGTAGTGATCATTTACTATCAGGTGGGCTCTTTGCCCTTCCGACTACATATTACATTAACACATATAAATCATTTCGCTAATACAAAATTGACCAAATTAAATGAAACATTTAAATCTATCCGATACACACACATTTGTATTTTTACACACACAAACATAATTCCTAGAACATTAAACCTTGCATGTGCTCATCGGTAATACCTCACTGGTCATGTTTTGTGTTTGTTAATGAACCATATGTTGGTACTTGTTATATTATGCAATGCGAATTTATGAATTAAGAATGTTTTTTATCTTAACAGATGTTAGAATCGTCTATAATACTGTTCAATAGAGAAGTGTTATCGTTTTAATTATAACAAGAACATGATATTTACACGTATAATATTACTAGCGATCTGCCCGGCTTTGCACGTCGCACTGTCAGTATTTCTGTACTATATTGTGTAATTGTGTACGTATTATACACATAACCATTCCTCTTGAATAAATCTATCTATTAAAGAAAACGCATCTTAATCTGTTGAGTAATTTCAAAGATCTAAGCTTTTATATAAGTTGGGGAAATCGTGTTCTAGAGTGGAGACCGCGTCTCGGCAAACGTGGTGTAGGACGTCCTCAGGCACGGTGGAGTGATGATATACGCAAGGCGGCAGGCAGGAGCTGGATGCGAGTAGCGGGAGAAAGACTACAGTGGCGTGCACTTGGAGAGGCCTATGTCCAGCAGTGGACAAAAACGGGCTGATGATGATGATGAAGCTTTTATACTATTATATGTAATGATATAGTAAAACCTTCCCGGTGCATCTTTTGGTACAAGTTGTATAGATTTTGGTTCAGAATAATTCCAGTTTGGCGTTACATAAAAAACGTCTGCTTATTAAAATTTATTTGGAGTATCAGCAGTCTATTTTATTCTATTGCTAGAAAAATGTTTTCAAAGGTCATTTGTTAGGCGAACGCTTTCAAGGATCAAACCGTTTTGCATCACGATTGATAGCGGAAAATTAAAACTGATAAAAGAATAGTTAATTAATTTTTGACCTAATTTCAACTGAGGCGATTGTAAGGACAATAAGTATTATAATTTTTGAGTCATCGTATACATTATATGTTTCTCGTAACTTCAAATTTAGATGGAACGGCTGTCAAGACCAAGGCGAGGGACCAGCTTTGCAGACTCTTCTTCAGAACAAAACTCTTATTTTGTTCTAGTCTGAAGTGTTATAATCTAATGGCTTAAGTCTAGACTCAAGACATCTTAGTGTTTAAAACATAAGAGCATAAATACTAAGTAATCGTCTGTATTATAAGGCATTTTAATTTCTTTAAAAATGCATGATAGTCGTCAATTCAAAATCAATAGGCTTCGCGAGTAGCAATAAAAATTTCTTTTTTTTTAATAATGGTTAAGAAAAATATTTTAAGAACATATTTATTAATATCGAAATATACTAAAAAGTGACAAGCAAATTATGAATGCTGATTTTGTTTCATATAATGTTATTATTATTATTTATATGCAATAGTCTGATTTGTTTCCATAGTGATAAAATTGTATGGTTGGAAAAAAAAATTAAAATAAAATACAAGAACCACAATTATTATGATTTAACTTTAAAATCCGATCTATATATATCTGTAAAATTACTAATAGTTGAGTCAAAAATATAAATTTGTTTTGTTGACGGTACGATAAATATATTTTTAAAGATTTCCAACTGTCAAGTAGTCTGTTTATGACAATAGTGTAACGAAGCAGATGTAAATAAAAAAAGCTGGCGCAGGAAGTCAGTCGATTGTCATGTGTCCTGAGTGTCGTTGACCCCAGCTAGATCTAGACACGCTTCTTTAGATACTAGAATGTAATAGTCTTGAAAACTCCGTATATATAACATTATTTACTTTGTACTATTATGTACATAAATTAAATATAATTATTAAATTATTAAAATAGTAATTATTTCTTTTAATTTATTAATATACTATTATAAATTATAAAAGTTACGATGCCTTATTCCACGAAACAGTGTTACTTTTAACGCGCAATAGTGTAATATAAAACACACATACATTCATATTTATAATAAGCAACATGAATACATGATTTTATATTTATTACAATTTATAAAATACAACAAAACAATCATTTAATTTAAATATCACACATGGCAACATTTAAGATTTAAAAATAAAAATTATTGCCAACATTAAATATTTAATTTAAGATTTTTACTGTGATTATTTTAACAGACTTTATTCTTTTTTTGAAAAAAAAAATAATAATTTATATTTTTAAAGCAAATAATTTCGTCGTGATTCCATAAAAGCCAACATTAAATATTTAACTTAAGAATGTTACCATTATAAGTTAACGGTAATTTTTTTTTTTAAAGATAAAATAAAAAAGTACCTACATATTTAAAAATAAATATTTCAAGCAAATAATTTCGTCGTGATGCCATAAATTAACCTTTCCCTATATAAAACAGAAATCATCAACCCTTACCTTTAATTCGACCCACGGCCAGTCGTTCAGAGCAACACTAATGTCACATCTGCATGCAAATTGTTTCGGGCGTGTATTTATTTCAAGGCTAATTTTCCACGGCGAGCATCACAAGGTTTCCGCTTGTTTTATTTTTGTCTTTCTGTGGTTTCAGACCACAATTATTTAGCCAATATTTAAAGTAGTTTAATTATATTATAATAAAAATAGTCAGAGACTGACTGAGCTGAGATGGCCCAGTGGTTAGAACGCGTGCAAGCACCACTATATATATATATATGTATTTAATTTGTGTTTATACTTCATGTCGTGCTCGGCGGTGAAGAAAAACATCGTAAAGAAACCTGCATGTGTTTAATTTCATCGAAATTCTGACACATGTGCATTCCACCAACCCGCATTGGAACGGATATGGCGTGGTGGAATATGTTCCAAACCCTCTCCTTAATGGAAGAGGAGGCCTTATCTTAGCAGTGGGAAATTTACAGATTGTTACTTTTTTGACTTTTATGTTTTAGACTCTCTGTGTATATATAAAAACTATGTTTATTAATTTTTATATAATTAATCATTACACACACTACAAATGCAAACTAACCTTCATCATTTATCTGCAAATACTTTTAATCTTTATTTACGTATCATTTAGGCCTTAAGGTAAATAATGTACATACGTAAATTTATAAATAAAAAAGAATAATTACCGACTCGTCTCGCTATCATTTAAATTATCGTAACACTTTGAAATATTCTCAATTAAGTATATTTTGGTTCATGTAACTTTGATTCTTGTCATCGACAAAACTACTGAACCTTTAGTAATGACATTTGACATAGAAGTTTTATGGAACCACTACGGACCAGAACTTAAAAAAAAATCACACAGAGTCGTGGAAAACGTATAGTAATGTATAAAGATCTAATTATAACAAAGTAAATATACGTGTAAAATTAAGAAGTACATTCATTCATAAATAGTAGTTCTAATGTGCATGTGTTTATAATATCTAGTATTATATTTTTTTATAAAAGAACCAGCTGATAATAAAAAGCGATTTCAGTTGCATATTTTTTAAAATAAGCATAACTTTCAAACAGTAATCTAGTAATGTGAAAAAAAGTTAAGTAAAAAAGACCTCAATTTACGACTAATGTAATATTTACATATGTAAAAGACATAATATGATTATATAATACCTTAAAAATTGTAAGTACTGATTTCTTAATTTTCACTTCAGTAATTTTAATATCTAACTAGATTCACATACATGTGTTACAGGAAATATTATATATTTGTAAAAACGCTCGGCGCTTCTGACTTAAAAGGCGTTTGAGATAAAATTTAAATGAAAAGTAAACAATTCTGAGGTAATTTAGTTAAACACCTCGGTAGGCGAACTCCAAATGATTTTTGATAGCTAACTACCTGCTTGTATTTAAGCTTTTAGTATAAATGTGGAGCCACGGAATAATAGATGTGTTTTTTTTAGATAAATAGATTTTACTATAATTGGGTTATTATTGGAGGACTAAAAAAATTGTATACAATTTAAAAAATATATTTTACTTTTTTTTAAATCAAAATATACTTTATCCAAATAGGCTTTTGCAAGCACTTTTGAATCGTAATTTAACATCAATTTTTATGTGCCTATAGTTACACTGGCTCACTCACTCTTCAAAGCGAAACACAGCAATACTGAGTACTACGGTTTGGCGGTAGAATGTAATAAGTAGTTGGAATTAGTTATCAATTCAATATGTGTATTTGTGTAATGTATGTGTAACAACAACAACAACAACAATAGCCTGTAAATTCCCACTGCTGGGCTAAAGGCCTCCTCTCCCTTTGAGGAGAAGGTTTGGAACATATTCCACCACGCTGTTCCAATGCGGGTTGGTGGAATACACATGTGGCAGAATTTCTATGAAATTTGTCACATGCAGGTTTCCTCACGATGTTTTCCTTCACCGCAGAGCACGAGATGAATTATAAAGACAAATTAAGCACATGAATCAGCGGTGCTTGCCTGGGTTTGAACCCGCAATCATCGGTTAAGATGCACGCGTTCTAACCACTGGGCCATCTCGACTCTGTATGTATGTGTGAATATAAGTATTGGTGATTCAAGCAAACTCATACTATAAATCAGTAGTTCCCTAACTTATTTCGTGGACAACTTTCAAAATTTTATTGGTTTCTGTGGACCGTCCTCTGCTACATTTCTACCACATTCTTAAAGTCAACAAAAAATAAAAATTGTGTCGCTTCTGATTTCTGTCCCTATATTCCGATAGGTAAAATAAAAACGAAAAATGGTACAATTTCTAACACATTACTTTTTAAAAGAAAAGAATTACAAGAAAAAATTAATAAGGTAATATAACTATGCTTACATTTTTGCTCTTTACTATCAATAGCAAATAAATTTTCGTGGACCCCCATTTTTTAGTCACGCTTACGTAGACCCCCATCATGTCTCCCGTGAACCCCTGAGGGTCCACCTGGACCACTTTGGGAATCACTGCTATAAATGTTGTTATAACATCCCAAGAAATATATAAATATTATATTAAGGTGAAGACAAAAAATATTTATACATATTAAGTAAAATAAAATAATCCGCCAACAACTTTATACCCGCTTGTTTAGTGGCCCACGTCGTAATGTTTTGTATTAATTAACTCTGTATAATTAAAGTGTGCAAAATACTAGCCCCAGTTTCCACCTTTACCTTTTTCTTGTGCACACGCAAAGTTATGTGTGGAACACTGTGTTTAGATAGTCTTAATGATATAATTTAACTATTGTAAGAATTGTACATTGATGTACTTATATAGAAAAGTAGAAAAATATTAGTAAATATCAAGATATATAGGTCGAACTATTTTGCATACCATTCCGATTGTTTTGAAAACAGTGTTTTTAATTATTATAATTATCTTGCCTTTGTATTACGAACTAGCTCGCAGTTATATTTAAGTAAGGTTTCTTTATAAGATGTGTTTATAAAAAAAACATTATTGAATTATTAGTTACATTCGTATAAAATTCTCCATTTATTTATTTAGCTATAGAAATGTGGCTTTATTTAAATTATAGGTTTCAATGCGCTTGACACGCGAGTAGTATCGAATAATTTTAAAAAAGGACATTATATAAATCAATGAGTTCATTTTCAGGTTCACAGATAGCAGTTTTACTTGGTGGCAGGAACTTGTGCAAGCCCGTCTGGGTAGGTACCAGCCACTCATCAGTTATTCTACCGCCACATAGGTAACAGTTCTCAGTATTGTTGTGTTCCGGTTTGAAGGGTGAGTGAGCCAGATAACTACATGCACAAGGGACATAACATCTTAGTTCCCAAGGTTGGTGGCACATTGACGATATAAGGAATAGTTAATATTTCTTACAGCGTCATTGTCTATGGGTGATGGTGACCACTTACCATCAGGTGGCCCATATGGTCGTCCGCCAACCTATACCATAAAAAAATAAAAAAAAAATATTTTCTTTCTCTAAAAAACATTAGTTATTTAGTTGCAGGCCCGTTAGTGGAGCTACATTTTGGAAACAAAATATTATTAATACGATATTAATTACTTGTATTACATTTTTTAGTGGAGATGTAGTAAGTCAGCTGATGTATGTTTATGATGAACTTAATATATACGACCTCTGCCTCGTTGTTCTACTCGCCGGATAAGGTCGCAGATCTCGAGGACCTCGGTAAAAAACTAGTTTTCAAAAGATCTGAGTCTGGAACTTGGAAGTAGGAGGTATGTATACTCCCGTGTTTCCGAAATCACATTAAGTCCTGCGCTTGTACTCTCTCTGGTCAAATCGCATTTGCCATCCCATTGAATTGGCTTACATTTTCTGTGCACTTATAATGTGTTCTGCGTGGTTCATTAATATTGGCCGTGTCCGAAATCTGATTCTTAGAATACCAGTGGCTAGTGACGTAGCTATCACCATCCTCAATAAAAGAAGTATTCTTGTGAATAGGATTATGAGCGCGAATCAGTTCTTTGATACCTTCGAAATTAATAAGAATATACGACAGATTTAATAAATAATTTTGAATATTGTCAGATATGAGATGCAATTGGTTTGACAAAGTTCTTTTACCTTTGTTTAGTTTTTAAATTTCTTCGTGTTGTTACTTTGTTCTTATACAGTTTTTCAACTTACCATTGTATTTTTGAAAGTTTTCTGGGACCCTATTCTAGTAGCATAGTATATATGTCTCAAAGAAGTATTATTAAACCTATGAAAGGATCTTGTCAAGAACGTCACAATTGCGATAAAAAATACGTTTTTACAGATCGCTACACATAAAAATTCAAAAATATTTTCTCCAGTTCTATGAATGACTTTGTTCAAGCTTGCTTCATACCAAAATACAGATAGATAACCAGACAGAAAAACTTTCGCATATATAACATTATTATAGATTATTCGAACACATTTACGAGGTCAAAACTCCTGTATAAAACAATATCAAACTCTGTGTTTGCGTAGTTGGAAAGCGTGGCAATCTTCAAAACGGTATGTTAATAAAGCAACCTTCCCATGTTTACGACTCCGTACAAAATTGCACCGTGTTCCAACACTCCGGCCGGCCGTTTGTGTGTAAATGACGTCTGATCTCCAAAACGTATTAAAATGAAAAGGATTGCTGTACTGATAATGGCTGCTATTATTTTATATTGTGTATCGTTCATAATATTAAGTTTGATGGAGCAACTCCAGTTTAAGGTTCGTGGATTAATTCTGATCGTCAAATGTTATTTCTGGAACAATTAATGTATTTATTTATTAAAGTATGATATTATAATAAATAAATACTCGTAAATACTCGTTCTTCATTTGTTTATGCATTGTTAGATGAATTTTCATCAAGTATGTCCACCATACTTTATTTTTTTAAGGTATAGGTTGGCGGACGAGCATATAGGCCGCCTGAAGATAAATGGTCACCATCACCCATAGACAATGACGCCAAAAATATAACTAATCCTAATATCGTCAATGTGCTACCAACCTTGGGAACTTAGATGTTATGTCCCTTGTGCCTGTAGTTACACTGGCTCACTCACCCTTCAGGCGGAACTCAACAATACTGCGTACTGTTGTTTAGCGGTATAATATCTGATGAGTGGGTGGTACCTACCCAGGCGGGCTTGCACAGAGCCCTACCACCAATTTGACATAAAATTTTTGGAAAATGGCGATTTCTTACTTGGAGCCGCGGCTCCTAAAAAATCTTGTAAAAAGGTATATAATAAATTCAGCCCGCGTAAACGTTTACGGACGAAATCCCGAATCAAACGTACAAATCAAAAGTCCGAACCCGAAATTATGATTACGAATTACCATACGATAGCGATCTTTGTTTCGCCCTGAATCGGAGGGATGATCAAAATAACGGAATCTACCCCAGATTATGATAGGATTATTTTATACAGAGCGCTTACTAAAAAATATTCGGTAACCCAGTACGCTATTTTGTTCACAATCGAATATCGTACTTATTATAATTGTGTAAGGTTGAATTTTAAATGAATTTTAAATCGAGTGAATTTCATTTTGTTCGGAATAAAAATATCCTATACGACGGCTTTGCTTTATCATTTCGAAGCTCGGGCGTAATTAGTTTTCGCAGAGCAAGCCGACGGACTTATTCTGGTAGTGATCGCGTGGACAATACTTTATGTATTTTTTTTTACTTGCGACCCAATGATGTTTTAGTAAACAGATATGTTATTAACGCGCAAAAAGTGAAGACTAGAAAACGTCCTAATTGGGACGTTTGCCTTTAGTCGTTTTACGTAGTAATACGTTATACTAATACATCATAATTACGTAGTAATACGTTTTGCGTAATTAAAAATTCTAGTTATCCCTTTTACTTATTATTTTTATCAAGCTATCCTTTATACTGTTAACGAAATTGTAAAAATAAACTAAAATAAACGGTCCCCGGCGCGGCACACCTTTTTCAGTATGGATATAACATATCTGTTTATTACAATATCATTGTTGCGACCAAGGACAAAATAAGATAAAAGGCTTTGAGTCTTTTTTAATTTATTGGTGACAGGAAATTAGAGTTATGTTGTTATTTTTTTAACTACATATATATTTTATGGCATATGACAAACAAGCTGAGTCTCACTCTCTCTACTGAAGACTAGCAGGGTTGTAATCGGCCTTAGATAAATGAGTAGAATTTTCTTTCCAGGTCTTATGAGTTCGGGAATACCACCATAAAATCATATGTAATTAGTTTTTGATGGATATAGAGGACGACCAAAGGGACGATGGATGGCTTGTGTGGAATGATATGACTGGAAAAAAATTTACTTGTGAGACTTCAAACAGAGAAGTATGGAAGAAGCAACGCTGCGCGGACCCCAATTGCTTCACATCCTTGCGTGTGGTCTCTAGGTCTGTAATTAACGGCTTCTACTAGCTTAATTGCATTACTACTACTACTGTTTTGGCGGTAAGACAGCTGGTGAGCAGATTACCATACTATAGGCAAATTATTTTGATTTATCGAGAATAATTGTATACTATGTACTCAATGTAGTATACTATAGAGTATAGTTTAAATTTATTGTAACATTTATATAATAAATTATTCAAATTAAGTACAGTATATGAATATTTTTTTTTTATATTTGCTTTTTGTCGGAATAGGTACGCGGGTTGGATTAGCGGCGTATTTCGGCGAGGCCGGTGAAAAATTGAGGCGTTCATTGTTTTTAATGTCGGTTCGTGACGCAAAGAGAAACCATCCGATATGGAGTTCCCGGAAATTCCAGCTCTTTAATTATTAAAGAGCTCATTTAATGTCTAGATTAAAATTAATACATTTTGTCCTAGGAATACCCAAGAAAATGGAGACATAACTTTTTATAATGAGGAAAGCGATATAAAAAATAATTTTAAAATCTATAAGAATAGAAACGACCTCCATGGTCGAATAGTGTGTACGCCATTTCTCATGGGTATCCCACTCCTAGGTCTCGGATTCGATTCGTGACCGATTCGATGTTGAAAAAGTTCATTAGTTTTCGACGTTATCTTGGCTCTGGGTGTTTTTGGTACCGTCGTTACTTCTGATTTTACATAACTCAAGTGCTTTATCTACTTACATTGGAAACATAGTAATGTAAGTGAAGGTGTCCAATATTTATATTTAAAATAGTATTCGCTATTTAATATTCATTATTTTTCCTCAAATTTGTACGTTTTATTTGTATATTACAGTACAACAGAAATTTCATTACACATACAAATATAGAAACTATACCTGAGTCATATAGGTTGAATATTCAATTCAGACTATGATTCTTCACCCACGTTATAAGTCCCGCATTTTACCGTCCCGGATTAAAGTGAGAGTGTCCCGGAAAGCGTTTTATGTTTGGCTAACCCAGTGACACCTCTGCCCTTAATCCCACAGACGTAACCTGTATAATGCATCTTTTCAAATATTATTTCTACAACTGTGCTTAAGTGAATTATTATTTTATAATTATTAATATTGTGGAAGAAATAATATATCATTATTATATAGAAGTGTAATATACCTTGAACATATATTATTTAATGATAGTCTTGGCTTAGCCGCCATGGGTTTGTTTTTTCAATTGCGCAACATATAAAATAACATATGTTTTAAGGGAATTACTCTAACATTCATATTTAACTCTTTTTAAGCTTATAATACACGTGGTATTAGGAGTGGAGTTGATAATAGCCCAGGTTCGATCCTGCGAATTTCTACATTGTTAGGCCCTTAATTTTTTTACTATTGCTAATATAGTTTATTTATAAAATTTATTTCATTTACTTAATAACAATAAACAACAACAACAACAGCCTATAAATTACCACTGCTGGGCTAAAGGCCTCCTCTCTCTTTGAGGAGAAGGTTTTGGAACATATTCCACCACGCTGTTTCAATGCGGGTTGGTGGAATACACATGTGGCAGAATTTCTATGAAATTTGTCACATGCAGGTTTCCTCACGATGTTTTCCTTCACCGCTGTGCACGAGATGAATTATAAAGACAAATTAAGCACATGAATCAGCGGTGCCTACCTGTATTTGAACCCGCAATCATCAGTTAAGATGTACGCGTTCTAACCACTGGGCTATCTCGTCCTCTCATTTATTTAATAATTGTATTAATTAAAAAATCTAAATTTTCATGTGCTATATTTGTGTTTATATATTAAATCGTGTTGATTATATTACAAATAAAAATTTTAACAAAAAGAAAAACCGACTTCAAACAAAACACTATTTTAAAACAAATGAATATGCACGAAAAAGTAATAAAAATAATTGCGTATTCAACATATTTTTTAGAGTCTTCCTAAGTTAAATGAAATGAAAAATATTAGACTACTTTAAAGTCGATTAACGATTATATCATGTAGTTATAATTATTGTTATATTTGGAGTCGGTGTCAGCCACGGTGCCCTTGCACCAACAATCAAAAGAAAGAAGCGATACGAGCCCCTTGATTGAAAATTTTTATTTATTTTGTGATTTTAAGTGAAGCTGATGTTGACTAACTAATTTTTTTTAATATGGATAGATTAAGCGTTCCGTTTATATGAGTCAGAAACTACTTCGAGGACAATTTCAAAGAAAATTTGCGAATTAAGCAAAAATAGACTTTCGAAAATGCGGATTTAATACGTCACGCGGCGTAAACTACAAGGATCCCTCGAAAGAGCTGTAATCGAACTCAGCAAAAAAACTTTGAAAAAGACCAACTATATTTCGTACATCATATGACATCACATCACATACACAAAATTTGATCAAAGATAGTAAGAAATTCTGCCCCATATCGCACCCTAACTGCGAGCCGTATAGGAGTTCCATCACTACATAGTATAAAACAAAGTCGCTTTCTCTGTCCCTATATCTTTAAATCTACGCAACGGATTTTGATGTAGTTTTTTTTAAAAGATAGTGTGATTCAAGGGGAAGGTTTGTGTATATAATACATGAACAATATAGTAAAGAAACACTGATAATTTTAGAAGTTTGCGATGTGATGTCGTAAATAAACAAATTCTGTAGTATATTTAGTATCAGTATTGCACCCGTGCGAAGCCGGGGTGGGTAGCTAGTTGAGTATAATATTCGACTATGATAATTACATAAACATAACCACATTACGGAAGGTGACTCAAATATCCAAATAACCGATAAATAAAAGATTCGACTGAGTATCGCTAACGTGCTCCTCAGAATTGTTCCGTTCCCTTCCGTTCCGTTACTTTGTCATGGATCCTGTGCTCAGAACCTTACCAAACTTTCACCAAATTACCCTTGAAGTATATATTTTATAATAAAAAAAGAATTATCAAAATTGGTTAACGTGATTTTCAGTTATTCACCTATTTGTCGCGCATATACATAATGCAAATTTAAGACTTATGTCGTTTTCATATGGATACCATCGTCGGAAAAAAATAAAAAAAAAATGGGACCCCACGGGAAGCACTACCTTTCAAACAAAAAAGAAATTATCAAAATCGGTCCACCCAGTGAAAAGTTATGAGGTAACAAACATAAAAAAAAAAAAAAAAAATACAGACGAATTGATAACCTCCTACTTTTGGAAGTCGGTTGAAAATAAGCTTCAAATATATGAAAAAAAAGATAAATAAGACATATACATTACTTAGTACAAGATTATATTGATAGAAAAAGGAGTCTTCGTATTTGCAGAGCTAGTTTTTTATTGATTTATTGACTACTAGGCAGGATATATGCATGAGATTAATTGTTGATTTGTAAAACAGTAACTATTGATTCTCTTGCCGGTTCTTCTCGTTAATATCTACTTTCCAAACCGGTGGTAGCTTTAAATTGAATTTAAAAGTTTTATATGATGAATCAAAAGTGCTTTTATGAACCTACTTGAATTAATAATATTTTGAATATCGTTAAGATACAATAATAATTATAACCTATACAATAAAAATCTGCCCCATGTCTATCTTTTATCTGAATTGGAAAAGCTTAGTGGAATTAGCTGATAATTTTTGTAGCCCAGAAATCACTAACATATATATATTTATATTAAAATAAATAATATATTTATATTTATATCTTATTACTGTAATTGATGCTGTAGTGCATGAGTTGCAAGTAAAGAAAAAAACTAAATTTGTTTGCTATTAAAATAATGTATTTTGCTACACATGTATTAGTATACATTAGACTATGTAAGTAATGGAATTGGGTTCGCAATAAGACTTCTCCCGACTAGAGTCCATTCAGATGAGTCGCTGTAGAAATCAATCAGAACAATTTGATCCTCATCAGACCATGATTATTTATATGCACTCACTGTAGAGCTTCCAGGCTAAAGCTGACATAAGCACGTGGTTACTACTTCTGGACTAATTGACGTTGAATTAAGTTGATTTTATTTTTATTAATTTTATTGTTCACTAGATACCTACTAAAATAAATAATAAAAAACAATCGTAAACTTAATAATTCTAGTCCAGATTTGAACCAAAGTCTTTTTAGTGAGATACTTAGATACTGTGTATTCACTGAACCTAAATCACGGTTACCATTATTCTTCATTTAACTTAACTTTTAAAGACGGTTATTTATTAAATCTAAAGGCAACGTTAAATAAGCGCATTTAAATATAGATCACTTTTTATCCCTATAAAAGTAAACAGATAATAAAAAGAATCTTACCCGAACTAAGCTAAAGGTACAAGTTCGTATAACAATATAGTAATGTAATATTATGTAAAATTTCTACTTAAAATATTTAAAATCATAATAAAAGGTATGAGAGCTAGCAACAATTTTGAGAAATAGTTTTAAGACACCACGATTACATACATTATATTTTATATTTTTATTTTATACGATTATATTTTCTCTTCTCATTGAACTTCACTGATTGAGGATGCGCCCAGTTTGACTGCCATATTGCAATTGTGCAGTTGCACCCAATTACGTAAGGATCTTCTATCGAATTTGGATATTATTATAATTAATTGACCTAAAGGTCACTTGCAAATTAAGTATACATTTCTTGTAAGAAATATTTTGCCATTGCTAACTCCATGCCAAATACTTTAAATTATTATTATTAAGAATATATATATTTTGAGTCCCTACCAACTACTACCTCACCTAACCCTACCAATTCTATAGTTTAAAAAATTGAACGTCTAATGTCAAAATACCAATTATTTTATTTTTCTCCTAAGCATAGAGTGCTATCACCAAACCAGAATGAACAAAAGTGTAGATTTTGACATGAAGTTTATACTCAAAATCTTAAAAAAAATTATAGTTAAAATATTTTTTATAAGATTACAATTTAAAAAGCAATGTTAAAAAGAAAAGATTAGTTTTATAAATTAGCCTTTTTTCAAGTGTACTACTTTATATATGTGCATATGTCATAGCTATATTACTTGAAATTAATAGTCAAATAAAATTAAAATTAAATTGGCTGCCTAGCTTAAGAAAGTTAAGTGTTTGTACTTAATCTTTACTAATATTATAAATGCGAAAGTACCTCTGTCTGTCATTCAATCACGCCTAAACTGAATAGAATTATATAATATATGTATGAAGTAATTTTTTTATATCTAGCTAAAACATTCCCCCCCCCCCCCCATCATTTTCCCCTAAAACACGCAAGTGAAGCCGTGAAACGCAGCTAATATCTATTTCCACGTTTGCTCTTGCATATTAATTTAGTAATACATTTTATCAATTCTTATTCCAAAAGATAAATTGTTATCATACAACATATGAAACGTCACAACATATCAAGTGGTTTTCATTACAATATTATGTATTATTACAATATATTCGCATAATATTTATCTATATCTATACGTCATAAAGCACTTGAAATCTATGTATTCTATTAAAATATTATAATTTTCGCAAGTCGCAAAACATCAGCATCTTTACATCGAACGCAACATAATTAATCACAAATAATTATTTTTAAACGAAAAACACAAAAGCAATTCGAACAAAAACAAAAACCAAACTTGTAAGTTGGAACGAAATTGTTCGCGAGAAAAAATGCATCGTCGTAACAATAAAATCTATCAGGAATGATATTATTGTGTTACCTATACCGAGTGATTGTCACGCGGCATTGAGGGGGGAGTGGGCGGGGCTTATCAGGCCACGCCCACCCGCGTGATAAGGTTGAAATTCATCTCTCCGTATATTGAATCCGGCTCTACAAGGCAAGTGGAGCGCAGTGTGTTAACGCCTTAATACAAAACAGTGGGCCGCGTAGCTCGCACGTCCGCGCTAAGTAAAGTCGAGTGATTGTTATGAAGCTGACGGTTTATGTTTGAAACTGTTTACGATGGAAGTAAGTGCGATGCCTCCGATGCCTTTGGACTTTTCAATGGTTAGGAATGGTGGAAGTTCGCCGGGTATGCGGGAAGGATCGCCGAGACCGGTGTCAAACAGCGCCTTCAGAGTTGTCACACCGAAAGGTGGGTGATGATTATTTTTTCTTTAGTTTGTAATTGTAAATATTAATTGTTTATAGATTTTTGTCACGACTGTAATCGCTGGCTTTTTTGTTTTTCATGAAGGAATATTTAGAAAACGAATTTTCAAGCTATAACCCTTTTGTTAAAGTCAAATTGTTTTTATTCATTATTGTAAGATAATATTAGTAAGGTAAAGCAATTTGTTTTACTGTATTTACTGTTTGTAAAGTGAAATGATCTTTAGAAGAAGTATTTGAATTTGATATCGAAATGTTTTCAATTTTAAAATAACTGTAAATGTATCTAAGTTTTAAGATAGATCATATTTAGATCAGAAATATTAAAGCCATTTTTTATGTAGCGGATATTTTTTTTTAAATAAGGACTATAACTTGCAAAATTAGTTCAATATTATATTTAGTGTTTTAAAGAGAAGGTAAGGACTTAATCGACTGATCCCATTGCATATAGAATCGTTCTAATAAAGAAGCATTCTTCGATTCGTAGAGCACTAGAATTAATATTATTGAGTGTTATTTATGTGATGATCTTTCTTTCATATCTTGGTCAGTAATTTATAATAATAATATACATAATTTAATTCTATCGTTTAACATAGACTATAAAATATATAAAACAAAGTACTGTTAATTATATTCGTGTCAGTTCTTGATCGGAAATATTTATTATCATATGTGGTGAGTACTTTTGATAACTAATAAACAATTATCACACTTTTATATTGAACTATTTGTCACCCGGCTACGCTTGTGTTTTTTGCGGTTGAACGGTCGTTAGGAATAAAAACCTTACTCTCTTCATAGGTGTTTAAGCTTGATAGCAAATTCCATCAAAATCGGCTCCGTAGCCTAGCTATAAAAGGACATCAGACAAACAGAATTACTTAGCATTTATAATATAAGTAAATATAAAGATTTCTATTGTAAATGTTAAACATAATAATATATTATGTTTCATAATTAGCAATAGCAATAATGCTTTATAAATATAATCGCATAATGTTAATACTACTTAATAATATGTAACAAATCTCTTAAATACTTTTTTTATCGAGGATTTAAGCTATTAATTATACGTAACACGATTATATACGTGATGAGGAATGTGACTTTACTTGGTGGTAAGGTTTTGCGTAGACGTATGATACACCTACCGTCAAAAAGCGAGAATTAGTATTGTTGTGTTCCAAAGTTGGCGGCGCATTGGCAATGCAAGCTGTGCCAATATTTCTGATCACTCACCACCAGAAGGCCCATTTGCTCCGCTTACCTATATCAAAATATTGAACCAATATAATTTATTTCAAATAGATATTTCAAAGTATCAAGATTGTCAATGTTTGAAAATAAGAAAAATACGTTGAGTTACTTTAAGTCTTTTTAATAACTATTGCAGGTTTGTATTGACTGTTTCAAGAAGACAAAAAATTAAATGTAAATTGAGACCACTGTCCGTTGACATAATAGTTCATGATCTTTCTTTCACTTACATTAAACACATGCAGGTTTCCTCACAATGTTTTGATTCATTTCCGAGCTCGAGATGAATAAAATAAACACATATTAAGCACATGAAAATTCAGTGCTTACTTTCTTTGAATTTTTATTTTAGTATTTTTTGTACAGAAAATTTCAACCCCAATTAAAACATCAACCGTCATTTCTTTCAAACTAAGTTAGTCGGAAACTAATTAAAATATATCCTGTTTAATAAATTTGAATATCCTTAAACTATAGTTTGTATTATTAGTATGATAATGTATACTGAAAAATGTATAAAGCCGTTCAGGCTTATATACCTGAAATTTTAAATACAACTGTAACCTTTTTGCTAATAAACGAACGAATAACAAATATGTTTTTAATCTGTAATACATGTTTTATCTGCTTTCTTTATAACATGACAGATCATTAGCGCTTTTTGAAAACTCGCGTATTATATCGTATATAATAAAATAAATTGAAAGCCGACTCACGTAAAAGTATATAGATTTTTTTTTGATTAAATGTCATACGTGTTAGAAATTATGTAAAGCTTAGCCTCCGCTTGATTTAAAGTGTTGACACAAAAAAAACTCATTGATTTTATAAGTCGCTAAGTAATAATAATAATGTTATCAATAAAAACCATTAAAGCATAATTTTCAACATCGTAAAAGTAGAGCTAATCGGTAAGAACAAATTCCAAAATAACGGCAGAATAAGATCATATAATATCATAAGGCGATATGCGAGTTTGAATGTTATAATTATAGTATTTAAAGGATATAAGTATCAAAATTGAATATCATTTATATATAATACCGTTTTTTAAATTTCACGAATGACATTCGGTTTTAGTTTTTATAAAAAAGTACTAGGTACTAACCAATAATCAATTTCACAACAATATACACAATTATACAGTGACTTTATTTTATTAAAAGATTGAGTTGGTGGTAGGTCTTAATGCGTATATGTCCAAACATTCCTACACAAGTAGGTACCACCCACTTTTTATATATTCTACCGCTAGGGATGGTTTGTTTATTGTCATGCTTGGTGGTATCTTGGATACGGTTGAAAGTTCTTGTGGCCTCAATCTTAATGGATAGTGATGACCGCTTACTTCATATGACCAACGGTACCCTCTCCGTCTTTCAGCGGGCGCCACGGGATCGCTTACGCATGCTACCGTGACAAAGTCCATATGACCGGCCAACTGTCAAAGTTACGGAAAACACTTTCAATTAAAAAATAATCGCAGTATTAAAGGTAATATGCGCATATTTAAACATGTTACTAGTAACTGAATTAAAGCTGCATTAGCGTCGTAGCGATGTATAACACATATTTGATTATTAAGTAAAATAATCAAATATGTTTTACACATCGCTACGACATAAATAAAACGACATAAATAAAACAACCGATGATCATAAGACA
The DNA here is from genome assembly GCF_905220365.1 of Vanessa cardui. NCBI lineage: Eukaryota > Metazoa > Arthropoda > Insecta > Lepidoptera > Nymphalidae > Vanessa > Vanessa cardui. The sequence continues at coordinate 3,066,835 of NC_061129.1, forward strand.
TAAATAAAACGATTTCATAAAATAATTTATAAATCATTCTTAAAAATCACGGCAAATAAATTTGTATTATTAATATACAAAATAATATTTTGTTAAATTAAAAAGCGAAAATGTAATTACTATAAATTAAAAAAAAAACATTAAGTTAACACGAATATTTTTATATAATTAATCAGAGCCTGATAAACATAATTATTTAAAAATAGAATTAACCACATTCGAAATTCGATATTTAAAATTAAAACCTAGTATTATTTAAAGATTTCAAATCCACGAACAATTTTACTGATTGCACATTAACGAACTAGGAACGAACGCCATTACGTTCCAGCTCAATTGTGATTGGTCAAAGGCTTCCTACAAAGGAGATACTGATGTTGAGCTCAAGTTAAAAATTAATTTACAATTTCCTGATAGTCATAGCTTTATTGTAATAATGGCTATTGGATACGAGAAGCTAGTTTAATACCAGACGGTATTTTTGAAATAGCTAACATCGTTCTCGCCTTAACGAACTTCACAGCACCATAATATAATACAATAAATGTATAATAAATATGAGACAACATCACATACATAACTCTGATCCCAATGTATGTAGCTAAAGCACTTGTGTTCTGGAGAATCAGGAGTACTTGTACCACAAACACCCAGACCCAAGACAACATAGAAAACTAATGATAATCTACATTCCGGCCGGGATCAAACCCGGGACCTCGGAGCGGCCACTCGACCATGGAGGTCGTCATAATTCATAAAGTATAATAATTAATGAAGTAATTTTTGACTAAAATCGGTAATGATACAACTTAACGGTTTATTTCAATATCATATCGATAAAAGGTATCGCTGTAATAATAAGGAAAATATCGCTTTTGCAGTAATGCATTGCGTTAAACTACGTATAAATAATTTGATTTGTGCATATTTTGATTTAAAATAAATATATATAAATGACCGTCGCATAGATGGGTACCACCCACTCGTAATATATTCTACCGCTACGCAGTACATGGGACATAATATCTTAACTACCACGGTTAGTATTGCATTGGCTAAGTAAAGTTAATGATTAATATTTTTTACAAAGATAATGTTTATAAGCGGTGGTAAAAAACTCAAGATCAAACTCCTTTATTAAATATGGAAGCATTATACGCCCTTATTGATAGTCATATAAACACTACCACCGGTTCGAAACAGGAAATAACCAGACCAGAAATGAACCGGCGAAAGAAACTCAGCAGGGTTATTTTTTTTGTCAAACTAGTTGTATACATATTACCACTTACCATTAGGTAGCCTATTTTGCTATCAGCGTGTCTATACGATGAAAAAACCATTGCGTGTTAACAAAATTAAGTACCATTCAAAGGCTATTTTTAATTATTATAATTCATCGCTATTTCTTCAGTCTCATAAAGAAGGCAATTTTTTACATACCAACATTTTTCATCTATAGTGAGATAATGACAATTAGATACCGTTTAAAAACTTATTACCTACTGATGACGGATGCTGGCTTCAATCGCGCAAAATTTATAACCTATAGCACGCAAAGTGTCAACCCCAATTATATACCCTCGAGGGGTGAATTAATAAAATTACCCTATGCTCTTCCTCGGGAATCAAACTATCTCCATGTGAAATTTCGTCTAAATCGGTTCAGCGGTTTAAACGAAAAGAGGTAACAGACATATATTAGCTAAGATAAGAGGTATGTAGGTACAAAGAAGACAAACTTGGTAAAGATTTTATTAAGAATGTTGATAAAAGTTACCAACATTCATCGAAAGGAATAATAACTCGCATACAATAGAAAGATAATTAATACAACCGACTTCCACCCCCTCATTCCCTTACCCCTCAAATAAGTGTAATAATTATTTATCACACACTATTTAAATAAACCATTGTTACAATTATACTTTCGTAACACAAGATTCCATGTAGCTCTATAGCTTATCATCGAACTTAATATTATAAAGTAGTAAGTCTTCTTATAGTTTCAAACAAAACCTGCTTTTTAATACTAGGCAATTTTAAATCGAACGTAGGTAGCTGTCGATCCAGTCGTTTACGAATATTGGAGAAACTATAATAAATTTACACATACTGTGCTCTGAAGATTAGCGACTGTATATATAGATAACTAATTTATAAATAAATCAGAGTACACAACAGTAACTGCTAATAATAAACGATGGCTTAACTCAATTGTCATAAAGTATTAAAATTTATCAAATAAACAACATACTCATATTTAACGGTTCATCGAGATGACTAAGTTTTACACTTTGCGATATTAACCGTTAAATAGTTTTAGAAAACCTCTCTACTCTTTCTGTATTCTTGTATTCTCTGTTTTTAAAGCTCTGTTGTCGTAATTGGTCAGAAAGTCATAATAAATGAGTGTGCGTTGTTATCGAATTGATTTCATACGAAAATGCACTGTTATATATTCTAATTACCTCGGTCGAAGTCGCTACGGACAGTACTATGTTTTAATAAATATATCTCATATAGTTATAGAAAATAATATATAACTAATTACACGTGCTCGTATGTATGAAAAAATTACAAAATAGGGAAGCGCTTTTAAAACACACACGGCGCTTTTGACACTACTATAATGATGACTAAAAAAGTTCTTTCAAATAAGTATATACAGAAAGACCTTCTATAAAAACAAGCAAATTATTAAAATATATTTTCATATAAAACAATATATGGTATAATAGTAAAACATAATATAAGGGTCTCATTTGGTTTGCTCATTTGCTTACGCGTTTAAACCGATATTTTCTCTGTGGGCGACCTTTCAAACATATGTAATACAGTGACGCAACTATAAGCACACCTACATAGAAACATATTATACAAAGTTTTTTTTCAAGATTGCAATCATCCCCTATCAAGGATTTATCGAATCAAAATAATATCAAACATTGTTACATTCAAAAAAAAAATAGGCGTAAAACAAACTTATAAATAGCTAACTATAAATGCGTATATCGTAGAACCTTCCTTGTGAATTGTTTCTCTATTCTACCAGCCAATCAAAGGTTATTCAAATATATATCTATAGTATTTTCAATGAACAAACGGGCAATGAGCAGTCGTTCTTAATAAATAATAAATCGCAATCACAAGACTGTAATCTGTACAGAAAACAATTAATATTATAAAAGAAACATTCGTAATACCATCGAATATAATACCCCGGGACGAGACATCTGATCCCAGTCATAATCGGATTTGTCTGATCGAACACCGGCTATTATTGAATTTGTCCGTTGTTCCTCTATATTACTGGCTACATTGATTTTTAATACGATTGCATACATATATTACATAGAGACATTACATTCTTAACGAATCATTTAAATGAGCTATTTTTATAAATCGAATGATAAATATTTTTTGAGGATATTTTTTTAAACTAAACTTTTTTGAAATTTGAAATTTTATGAAACATTTATAAGCGAAAAAGATATAAAATAGGTTTTATATCTTTCTCGTGTAGATATTTGAGTATTATTAATAATTTATTTAAGCCCTAGTTCGAATTGTAACATTGTTCACTACAGAAATTAATGTTATTTGCTATTTAATTTTTTAACTTTTCATGGTATTTTCATTGTAGGAAAATATTTTAATTTTTTAGTCGTATGATTGAGATTAGGTTATGTACATATATTTATTAATACTTCATATAGTCTATAAGGCTATAAGGATTATTCAATCAATCAATCACATTGCAATAGGGCTATAAATTTAAAAATTTCACAAGACTTATTTATAAACACTAAAATAAGATTTCTTAACATATAACTGAATGTATTAAAGAAGTCTTTATATATTTCCGGTTACTGTTACAAACGTAACTCGAAATCCGGAGCAAAATTCGCCTTTCCCCATGTATCCTCTGATTTGGGAGCTTCCATCCATCATCAGAATGGAAATCCAATTTCGTATTCGAACTAGGCACCCTAAATGTATTAACGACGACACGCGCCTCTATTATCGGTCTAACCGATTTATTTCTGACATCGCAACTGTGGTAGAAATGTCGAATCGATCGATTGCGTATGTCGAAAGTATTTAATTGGTATGCTGTACGTAACATTAGCTCGATATCATTTTATTTTTCAGTATAAGTATTCGTCAATCATTGTATATATAATTGTGCATGTACATCTATATTAGTTGATATATATATTTTATGGTATAGGATGGCGGACGAGCATATAGGCCGCCTGATGGTAAGTGGTCACCATCACTCATAGACAAGGAAGCTGTAAGAAAAATTAACTAATCTTTACGTCGTCAATGTGCCACCAACCTTGGGAGCTAAGATGTTATGTCTCTCACCCTTCAAACCGGAACACAACAACACTGAGTACCTACTGTTATTTGGCGGTAGAATAACTGATGAGTGGATGGTACCTACCCAGACGGGCTTGCACAAAGCCCTACCACCAAGTAAGATATATATTACTATTAGGTAGGACTTTGCCATATATAGTATTCGGATTTATTACGGGAGAAGTTGCCAGTTTGTGATGGTATCCACCATATCATGATTGTCCTAAAAAGTGTGAACAATATTTACATAGTCGTTTACCGCTGTCTATCCCTATGTGTGCTTAGATCTTTAAAATTACGCAACGGATTTTGATGCGGTTTTTTATTTAATAGACAGAGGGATCGAGAGGAAGGTTTTTGTACAATAGATGGACAATATAGTAAAGAAACACTGATGATTTTAGAAGTTTCTAATGTCATGTCGTTAATTAACAAATTCTATAGTATATTTAGTATCAGTATTGCACCATAAAAGTTTTAGAATAAGTACAATATGTTAGTGTTGCTGAGGATAATGTGCTCTACATTATAAGCTCTACGTGTAAGCATAGAGCAAAATAACAGCAAGCTCTCTCGCGTCTCGCAACACATGCTGTCACAAAACGACACTAAAGTCGCATGTCCTTGGTAACATCCTACATCCGCTTCTCACAGTCAGCGTCCACGCATTAAATCTTAATGCGTAATAAAAATTAAAAGTTTACGGCTGTCAATCACACCGATCTGTAATTGGTTGATATATTAAAGATTTCGTTGAAAACGTCGCGAATGGACCCTTGTAATTTATTTAACGTGAATATTGTGTTAATATTTCATGGTGTTTAATATTCATTATCAATTATTTTACCTCGCTTATGATGTGGCAATTGTTTATGGATTTGATATGTCATTACAAAAATGAAGGTGGATTCAAAAATTAAATACACTTTATACGATATGTATCTACTTAAATTTATTGCCGGTTCGAATTCAAAAATGCATAGAATTTTTTTAAATATTTCTAATTTTTTTATGAAATAATTTAATTGACTATAGAAATTTAGTTTTAAGGTTTTAAGGAAATTTTGAAAATTATTTACATTATTACAATTATAATCAACACATAATAATATAATATACGCATTCATTTTCTATTGAATCTAATCTAATATTATCAAAAAAAAAGAACTTAAAATTTCTTACATGGGAATTATATGTCTTTGCTTTCATCGAGTGATTTTTTATTTATGCTCTGTTCTCAAACGTAATCCTTTCAAAAACTGAAGATACAATTTTCAGTACTAATTCCTTCACTCAAAGCATCTCGCTCTGATTACGCTCGCGACGATGAGAAGATTCCACCCATTAGGGTAATGGCACACACGTGGCGTAAATCCCTTCGCGCACAAAAGGCGATTTGCTGCCCAAATTCATTATTAATGGGCCCTTTGAAGCCGCGGTCCGGACCAGATGATTAGTTGATTGTGAGGATTTTTAAGAGTCCATGACAAAGCTTGAACCTGCTAATTTTAAAGATGAGTTAAACTTAACCGTAATTAATAATTTAAATTCGGGATAAACATTTAAATGTCTAGAATTTAAAGTTGAAAATGAACTTCTAACTCAGCTGGAAGAAATTACGATAGACGGTTTTACATCACATGAGATTTCTTTGAATCAGTAAAATATTAAATCATGAATCATTACAAACCAATCTAGGAATCATTAAAATGTTCAAAATTAACAGGATTCATCAAAAATGATCACGATATCAATTTACATAGTAGGGAATACAGCACACCGAAAACATAGCATCCATCTAGCCTATGACCCAACAACTCTAAATCTTAACCCTATTAGAATCTTCCTGTCGGCGAATTAGGTTGTGAAATGAGCGGCCGACATCAAACGTCGGCGACTCTCTGACCAATGACTGGAGCGATGTTACAACATGAATCATAACTGCCAATGGAATTGATTGAAATGCTTCTGTTGTCGATGATTGTAGTACTTATTGTTCTATACGTGTTGTAATATGTTTTCATTTCTTTATATATTGGAGCTATCGTAAATTTAAACCAGATATTTTTGTAACTTTTTTACTGAATTGGAATCTGCAATTAAAATAATAGTCAAAAGTATTAACAGATCTAATAAGCTTCGAATAGATTACTTTATCAAGGTTAATGGTGTTTCTTGTTAAAATTATTATAATCGATTTTCTTTAAAGCTTCGCTTCTAGTTAATTGAGAAGATAACGCGTAAAGTATTGATAATGGTGTAGCGTGATGACTTTGACCTCAATTCGCTCAAGCGTTGTCTCACGGGATTTGGTTTCAGAAATGATTTTATTATAGCACCACTTGTGTTTCTGACCTTAACAATAGATGTGAGACATGGTTCATAAAATTCAAAGCTAGTGAAACGAATACTCTTAAAGAAAATAAAAACAATTTTTTTTCTCATTTCGATGAATCGGCGAAAAGATCAAAAATCGATTTCCAAATAAATAATGACATCGTACATGATGAAGACTACGAGGTAGGAGAAAATGAAATTGCATTCGAATCGGAGAAAGAGAAGACAACAGTTTCCGTGGTAAGAACAGGCAGACAAACAATTGCGTTCAATTGAAATTCTGCCCTGAGAAAACATTCAATCACGCACAATTAACACCTCTTAACCCGTTCCGCCGTTCGCACGACAATCAGCCGAGCACAATTTAATTGTTTCTAAAACTTTTTTGAAGGTTTTGCCAAATTGGGACAATTCGCAGTGGAGCGGTAAATAGATTTTCAGAATACTGCAGAAAATAAAACATTTAAGACTGAACCTGCTACTGTTACACACAAAGATATATTGCTTCCAATTACTTAGAGGATAACAAAATGTCATAAAAAAATAACATGTATTCAATGTAATAAAAAAATGCTAGGTCGTTTCTCGTTAACAGTAAAATTATCAGCTTCAGTATCTAAAATAATTACCTTTGCAGGCCATTTAATGGATTAATATGATGGCATTGAAATAAAATAACCAAAAAAAAATGTGAGTCATAAAAACCATATTCACACAGAGACATTGATGAACCACGATTTAATTCACAACTAGATCTTAGATCAATTAGAGCAGATGACAAACATTGTGAGTAAGCATGCGTAGGAGGCGTGTCGTGGGAACCTCAGCTAACTCTTGATTAGACGTGGGCTAGACGGATGGATTTTGCCAGAGGATGATTTGAAAAAAACCTTTCGGTTGTTATCAAAGAGAATTGACGTTTTCAATTCACTTCGATAATAACTGTTCGGTGCTTTTTTTGTTCCAAATTAATAATTCAATATTTCAGAAGGCTATTAAAACTGAAATTGTAGATGATAAAATTTTGATAATAGTACTGAATATAGAGCAAATTTTAATTCACAAGAAAGTATAAAATAGTTAAATACGATGAGACTAATATTCGAGTATTTAATATGAAATAGTTAACAATGTACCAGGACCAGAGTCAATATAAAAAATACCTTATGAAGTACAGTATATACCGCAATAGATATATTGGCGTTATAGATATAATAATACTAGTCTGATTAGGTAGAAGAGGAAAGGAAATATAATCAGCGATTGGTGATATTTTATTTTGGTATTTTTTTAAATATGACTGAATTTGTCGTAATTAGCAATGCAATGAGACCATATACTTAGTTGCCAAGCAAGATTATATGGTAAATATTAATTAAGCCCAACAATCAACAACTTCCTCTATTAGCGCGATTGTGTTCACAGAAGAGATTAGGCATGAAACACTAGTATTAATTAAAGCAACATTGTTTAATAAAAATATCGAATATTCCGAAGTCAGGAAGGAGCGACCCGGCTGACCCCGAATGTTTCGCAAATAAAAAGTCTTGTTTGAGAAAATAAAGAGTCAGTGTGTTGACTAAGATAAGAAGATACCTAGTAGACTGCGCGTCACCGAGATAATGAGAACGATCAACGAACACAAGTAACAAAGATTCATGCATTCTTTGCCATTAATGATATACATGCAATAAGAAATTCGAATATTATCTCCAGTATTATCACGTATCATTATTAACATTGGACCAAAGAAAACAGACGAATATTCTCTAAAGAGTTTCATTAATTTCATTTTGAATTTAATGATATTAAATAATACCTAAAAGATTTTCATCCTGGCCTGTTTCATTAAACAATGTTGACAAACAAATAGTCCAAGTTGGTGGTAATGTGTGATCATTTATCAGTAAAGCGATCTTGGCTTCCGTTTGAATTCTCTAGATTGTCATGAGTGGGTCGTTGTAGCCAATTATAATACGCTCCTGTACTGTGACCACCCAGGCTCCGTGTAATGAAACACTTGGATTAACAGATGAAATCTTTAGAGATGCTATCGATGTATTTAATGAACCATCAAATTAATAATTTTACTTTTTATTTATTTTTAAATCTATTCAAATATTTTAATAAAAACAAAACCTACCAATCTTTTTACAAATCCCTTAATTTCCTGAAATATAAAATAACTAAATTTATTTTTTTCCTTCGATAAATGTTATGGAATATTTTTTCCCACTTCATATTTCAAACGAATCGATCAACGATATTAAGTCATAAAATTGTTTTCGTATTAATAAAAATTATACGTCTCCATGACTTTATGCGAAGTTATTTCATCGAACGATTCGATACAGCACTTAACCGTGTCGAAATGATCAAACTATGCACGAGATATGTGTCCTTCGAACTACGTAATAAGTAACAAATTCCTCTGACAAACTAATATGATGATTTACGTTGTCAATTGTAATTCATTTGCTAATAATAATTCAATGAATGAACTCGGCCCCATTGATGGTGATGAACGGCCGATTGTCTCTCAACTAGGAGTAATATTGCTGTGTTCGGTACACTTTGATATTAATAACTGAACTGGCATCACCTTTATTGAAGTTTGACTTTGACACGCGATGTTTTGCTTAAACAAAAACTAATTTAGAGACAGATCTGCTATTAAAGAAATGGACACACAATTGTAATAAATCCTAATATAGTATTTCACTATAGCAACAAATACCACATATGTAAGACGTAAGTCCGTTGCGGTTTTGGAATACTTGTTCTCTATGTTCCAGACCCCCAACATAGAATATCATATTATGGGTCATCGAGCAACTGTATCAATTAATATTAGTGAAGCAGATTATATTTTTTTACTAACCATGATTCATGGATTCGTTTGCATAGCAAAATGTCCTCATATTTTGCACTTATAGTCAAACCAAAGTTATATATTTATATGTAAAGTGTTAATTTGAGTAATAAAAGAGGATTTTGTGGTTGTTTTACATAATTAAATAATCATTTCGTAACCACATTCATCATTGCGTCAATATTATTATTATTTAACAGCCATTCATAAATACGGTAAATAACAGACAAATTATTTAATTCGTATTGGATTAATTAATTTGTTTTTATTATTTCTAAGAACACACACTTCTAATCACTTGGGATTGTGTTTATTTATCAAATTTATTATTATATTATTATCAGACAATCATTAAATGATATGCAGGTATTTTTATACATACGAATGTCTATTTTTTATTCGACACTGTAGGAACAGAAGCTATTGTAAAGTACAATATTATTGTACCTAATATTCTTCTGATAAAATATAGTATGTTTATTGAGCATATTTGCCATGGTTTTATTGTAAGTAGCTTATATAGTGATAGCTATGACACAGTACCAAAACAACACAACAGGCTTACTTGCAAATAACTAAATATGTAGTTATTTAATTTGGTCGTTATGCCCTTATTTGATTGTGTACCCACATACCCCTACTGTGGGACTATTAAGACATCACTAACAGTCACCTGATATGAACGTATTATTAAACACCTCGTGTCTGGTTGAATATGAAAAAATTGCATCCGCTACGATAACAATCGCAATAAAGTCAATCGTAATTGAATGACCGATCACACGATCAGCGGGAGTGGCGTTATTTGAGAGGGCGCCACCGACCCTGGCGCCGTCTGATAGACAGCTAAAGTCTGCCTCTTCACAGGAAACATAGCGCCAAATAGTATCTTGATCATGTAGCGAACACTTATTCCTTGTCAAAGTTTTGACAAGGAACACTATACCAATTTATATTAAAGGCAATTTATATCTGTGTTAAAAGCTGAGAAATCGTTTTCTAAAATTAATATTTTTATGCGGTCCTGAAATAAAATGATTTCCGAATCGTAGATATTTCCTTGTTCTAGTCGATTTTTAAAATTTACTTCGGTTATATTATATACTACTTATTTATTATTATTTTACGCTAATGAAGCAGCTGGTTTATTTATTATGGTTAAATAAACCAAAGCATTCCTTTGACAAAATCTAGAGCTTTTGTTACTGCATTAAACTCAAAACATTACAATACTGTTGGTTTCATTAATTAAAGTAAATTATCTTTATTATAAATATAATAAATGTGAAAGTAACTCTGTCTGTCTGTGCCTCTTTCACAACCAAACCCAATTTGATGAAAATTAGTATGAAGCAAATTTGAACTCCAAGAACGGACATAGGCTATTTTTCTCTGACACATGACAACCGACACCCTAAAATACGAGCGAAACCGCGGGCGACTACTAGTAATGTAATAAGACTTGCATCGCATTATTTATGAGAAGTGAGAACATTCGTGAGAAGTTACTTGGTGGTAGGGCTTTGTGCAAGCCCCTCTGGGTAGGTACCACCCACTCATCAGTTATTCTACCGCCAAATAACAGTACTCAGTATTGTCGTGTTCCGATTTGAAGGGTGAGTGAGCCAGTGTAACTACAGGCACAAGGGACATAACATCTAAGTACCCAAGGTTAGTGGCACATTGACGATTTAAGGATTAGTTAATTCTTACAGCTTCATTGTCTATCGGTGATGGTGACCACTTACCATCAGGTGGCCCATATCGTCCACCAACCTATTTCATAAAATAAAAAGTTTTAACATCTTAATATTAGGATATGTCGCGGCGTACTTTCAATGGATAGTCGGCTTTTGACTCATAACTTTATTGTTTTGGAGTCTTGGCTCTAACGTTACAATACTAAGTGTTGATTAATCTGGTCCTTCTTAGGAATACTATTTATAGATACAATTTCAATTAACCTTTCTCCTACATCGTTCTGATTCCGTCTTTCATTAAGCGTCTTTGTTTACGTTGTAAATTAAACAACTGTTACTATCTTGGTTGTTAAATTCAAATCAGGATATTGTGATTTATATCATGATTCAACTTGGGCTATTGATAAAATTAAATTTCTTGTTGTAATTATTATTGTTTTTAACTAACCATATTTTTGAAAATCTTTTGAATTGTGAGCTATTTTTAAAATTTCAAGTCTGTAACATATGAAAATGTTTGTTTAAAACAATATTATTCCACTTTCGTTCACTATAAAAGACAAAAAGCGTGGAGTAAGTATAGTTTTACGTGCAGTATTCAATAATTGAATAGAAAAAGTGTTACTATTTAACTTTTGGGCGATATTTATATTTACATTTAATTCGATACTGTAATACATCTCTGTACATCTCGGAGGGGCTTTGGAAGAGCTGCCTGGGTAGATAGGTAGCAATACATAGTATTGTTGTGTTCCAGTTTGATGTTTGTGTGTCCGGTGCGAGTGAGGAAGTGTACAAGTACGAGATGCATAACTACTCAGTTCCAGAGATCGGTGGATACAGCACCAACGTCTGTGGACTGTGTTACCACAAACCTTTTTCCCTCAAGCATACCAATTCCATACATAAAATTCTTTATTCAAAAAAAGTATCATTGATCTTTTGTTTTGTCTTGTTGTTGAAAGAGTCTTGAATTAGACAAAATCCGTAACAATAAGAATGATGAGCTATATTTGGGTCTATTGTATTTTAATTTCATCGATAAATGTTAAATATGAATTGATCTGTGTTGAATACAAGTCCCAAATTTATGTAATTTATATTTTCGAACTCAAGATGCATAAATATTGAAGAGGCCTGTTAAATTTAGGGTCTCGGTAGCACGCGACGATTTGGACTTGGCGTAAGTTAACAATGAAAGCGATAATGATATACAAAAGGCTATGTTAATAATTTGACTCGATTAAGGTACTAAATCAAGAATTAACTTTTATCGTGTATCCTTGTCAGTAATGATCACAATATTAAGAGTTATGAAATTAGTTTATTTATGTAACACTTAGTTCCACGGTACACTTTGTAGGTCATTACGCGTCTGGGTATACCACTTATGATTTACATATGATACCGCCAAAAAGCGTTACTTTGTATAATTTCTTAAAGAGTAACATTAAATTATTAAGCATTCCAAAATAAAAATCGGTCTAAAATAAAAATAACATTCTAACAGTAAATTAAGCATCAAGCAGAAATATCTCCTAATGACATACTTTAGTTTAGATTCTTCAATTAAGATATCTTTGTCGATACTCATTTTAATACTAATCAATAAACATCGTTTGTAAAAAATTTGAAAGATATAAATAATGAAAATATTTAAGCTATAGATTAATAACTACTAAACATAACGTAACCTCTTCATGAATAACTAGCTTCTGCCCGCGTCCTTTCATTCGCCCGCGTTTTTAAATAAAATGTAGCCTATGTTACTTGTGGATAACGTAGCTTTCGAATGGTTTTAATTTTCTAAATCGGTCAAGTAATTTTTGAGCCTATTCATAGCAAAGTTTTCCTCTTTATAATATTAGTATAGACAAAGCTTAGTTTAATTTCGTCAATTAAGATAAAAAAATTATAGTAACTGATGATAAAGCGTCATTTGTACCAAAACATGAGACAGGAAGCTGTGATACAATTGGCGCTGAGAGAGACGAATTAGCGCTGCGCCCGCGCCGGACGCCGGTCATTGATTCTCGACCAGTGTTGGCGCCGTTTGGACCGCTTCACTTTTAACATTTTTTATTTCCTGAACCCCTGACTCATGATACTATGATTCATAGATGAATGGAGGTCAGTGTGACAATTTTGTCTCATATGAGCCAATTGTTGAAATATCTGATGCCAACTAAATAAATAAAAAGAAAAATAGTGTATACCGTGTAACCCGTTTCGACTTCAATCGTTTGAATTTATTTGGATACTTTTTAAATTTTTTCTATAGCCAATATGGAATCATCGTTTTTCAACTTATAGTGTGGGAAATAAGGGAAATAAGGATTGATTTTTAAATTAATTAATTGACAAGTTATTTGTACAAATTTTTATCTTTTAAAGAATACTTAAATGTTAGTACTACTCATTGGTCTTCTCTCGACAGAATGAATTTCTAAACAGTGGTATCGTTTTATTTAACAGATATATTGATGAAGCTACCACCGGTTCGGAATAAATTCTACCGAGAAGAACCAACAAGGAACTCAGTTGTTACTCATTTTCAATATTTTAAAATACAAAGTCATGTTAGTTAAATACAATATCCTGAGTTTTCTTTCTTATTTCATTATAACCATAGCTATTTTGAGTAAAACCAATACACACATTAAGTATTCATTCTACTTTACGACAAACACACTAATCTATACATATAATAAAATTCAAGTGTCTGTTTGTAATATTAAATGAGTCCTTTTTTACTCAATGCATATGTTACATACATATGCATTGAATACACGGCACATATTCCAAAATAACATTTTTTACAATTTTTATCTGTCTGTCCGTCTATTTGTTCCGGCTAATATCTGAAACGGCGGGGATGATTTTGACGGGACTTTCACTGGCAGATAACTGATATAATAAGGAGTAAATTAGGCTACAATAATTTTTTTTTTGTTAAATTCAAACTCGTACAAGGTCGCCTACACAGCTAGTAATGCTAATATAAACGTAGCAATATGTCAATTTATTGTATTGATTATCTTTGATTTTTTTTATATGTAAGATACAGAATAACTAATATTGTTTATTCAATATGCTGTCAAATAATAGTCTGTGTCAGTTGATGAAACGAATTTCAAAGTCAAGCTCAGAGTGCCCATAATTCTACATTAGCGACCCGAGCGCGCCGCGCTGGCGCCATCGAATCGGTGTCTTCCTCGAGGATGCAGCACTGATTGTCCTTGCTCTTATCATCCTTATCCTGTTTCGAAATCCGTCCGTCCGTTATTCGATAAATCTTTTCTAATATTTCTTGAGAAAATACGAATTTAGTCGCAATCGATAAATATAGTGCTCATGTATTTCTCTAATTCTATTAAAAAGTAAATATTCTTAATTCAAATAGATTACTTAAAATAAATAAAGCTCGTATCAGCGAAACATAAATGAGGCATATTATTTAATATGAGATTATATTAAAGATAAAAAACGCAGCGCGGATTTTTTTTGTTTCTACGCAGGATATATAAAAAATTAACTTTAAAAATTCATTGATAATAAAAATGGTGGAAAAGAGTAGCTACTGAGATTCATACCGGTTCTTCTTTACATTAATTCAAACGATTCAATAGTACTTTGTAAGCCTACTAGCGACCCGCCCCGACTTCACACAGGTGCAATACTGATACTAAACATTCTACAGAATTGGTTCATTTACATCACATTAGAAACTTCTTTATCAGTGTTTCTTTATTATATTTTCCATGTATTATATACAAAAACCTTTATCTCGAATCGTTCTATGTATTTAAAAAAACCCTATCAAAATCCGTTACGTAATTTTAATGATCTAAGCATACATAGGGGCTGACAACGGTAAGCGACATGTTTTATACTGTGTAATGATGATTTGCAGAAAGAATATTTTGATAGTGATTTATTAAAAAATGAAACAGACTATAAATTTTCCACTCTTTCACTAAGGATTCTAAATTTTATATGATGATATAAATTTGCAGAATTTTTATAAATTTTGTATTTTCTATGATACACTGGCCGCTGTTGGTCCGTTATTATATCGTCACGGTAGCATGCGTAAGCGATCCCGTGGCGTCCGCCGAAAGACGGAGAGGGTACCGCTGGTTTTTTAGTGGGTAAACCCGGTGTGCTTGGGCGCACTCGGCGTTCAGGGCTCCGGGGAGTCCCACACACCCCCCCACTTTCCATCACGTGGGGGAAGCGCGTAAAGCGTTTTTCCAGCGTAATAAAAAAAAATGGTCCGTTATTATATGTGGTCGATGCAGAGGGTAGCGAACAAAAACTTAGTCGTTAACTGTATTGCCACTGATTGTATTAGCCGCACCGCATATTCTTAAAAATCTATGATGTAGATATACAGGTTTTAATTCATATTTATTTTATCAATAAATGATTTGTATTTTGTATTTATTTACTTGGTAGTAGGGCTTTGTGCAAGTCTGTCTGGGTAGGTACCACCCACTCATCAGTTATTCTACAGCGAAATAACAGTACTCAGTATTGTTGTGTTCCGGTTTGAAGGGCGAGTGAGCCAGTGTAACTACAGGCACAAGGGACATATCTTAGTTCCCAAGGTTAGTGGCGCATTGACGATTTAAGGAATAGTTAATATTTCTTACAGCGTCATTGTCTATTGGTGATGATGACCACTTACCATCAGGTGGCCCATATGCTCGTCCGCCAACCTAGGTATAGGTACAATAAAAAAATTATATTAAATAAATATATATATCCGAAACATTTAAGATCCATAGCGAGGTTTCCCTTCAAAATAAGCGTATACACACAAGTGTGTACATTGGCTTTCGCAATGTACACTACTCCGAGGTCCCGGGTTCGAATCCTGGCCGAGTCGGATGTAGACAAACTTCATTAGTTTTCTATGTCATCTTGAGTCTGGGTGTTTGCGGTACCGTCGTTACTTGTGCTTTAGCTACTAACATTGGGATCAGAGTAACGTATGTGATGTTGTCCTATATATATGCAATGCAAATTGTATACATATTTTAAAATAATTAATCATAATTTTCGAATTTGACAAAATGTATACGTTTGACAGTATCCTATCAAATACACGGTATTACACGCAATTAGACGCGATAAATGTATTAAAAACTACGGTTATCGTGTGTCCGCAGCAGTGATTACATAAATGCGTCCAGATAATGATATTATCTTTGAAATTTTCACGTATTGGATTTTATCGTTTTTCAATTAAAATTATGAACGAAATTTTATAACGGTTACGGTTTATTTTTGAAATATTTTTAACTGAACCAAACCAGTTACAACCGGATGTAACCGCTTCAGTGAATACATGAACGTATTTTTTATAATTATTGTTATCTTGTGTTTAAGTAAAGTATGGTTCAAACAGTCTAGCAAATTAGCTATCTGGTGGTAAAAGGTAAATGTTACATTACATGTCATGTTATAGGTAATCAATTTTACCTTTTCTTACTGTGACGTGATTAGCAGTGATCAAGAGAAACTACTGATTTCGTTGCCAGTTCTTCTCGAAAACGATGTAACTTTACAATTAGACCAATAGAGTAATCTAACAGCCGAAGTGCCTGTACTAGCCAATTTGAATAAAGATTTTTTTTTATTCTAATGTATGTTTATTAGAATATTTTAATATTTAATTTATGTCTATATTTACTCTCCTCCTTTCAAACCGAAACACAAGTATGAATTGACCGCGTTTGCATTCAGAGGATCGTAGTTTTACAGGAGATAGGCGCCTTGATAGAGATTTTTTTTATAATTATTTTGTCGAAATTTGTAAAAATTGTCACGTAAATTTTTATGATGATTTAATCACAGCTTATCCAAGCTTATCAGGTAGTAAAATATTTTGATAATCGATCGATTTTTTGTTAGCTGTATAATGTTTTTGTAAGAAAAAACACATACAACCATCACTATGTTTGACGACCTCTGTGATTAAGTGGTGTGTACGCCGGTTTACACGGGTACGCCACTCCGAGGCCCCGGGTTCGATTCCCGGCCGAGTCGATGTAGAATAATATCATTAGTTTTTTATGATGTATTGGGTCTGGGTGTTTGTGGTACCGTCATTATTTCTGATTTTCCATAACACAAGTGCTTTAGCTACTTACAATGGGATTAGAGTATGTGATTTTGTCCAATATTTATACTTATGTTTGATAAACTTGAAAAAAATATTCATAATGCTGTTACTCAGAGATCGATAAACTTAATTTGTATTGCTTCGTGTTGTGCTTGATTAAATAGTAATTAACGCCAAAGATATTTGTACTACCCAGTAATATCTTATTCACTCCAAATAATAGGAATATAGAACAACGTAGTCGTAGTACGAAAACCTTTAAAACAAATATTCATAATGACCAAATTACAATATATTGAAATCTGACATACCCTGGATAAGTAACCGTTCTCACTGATACGGCAGACGATCGCAAATAACATGGGATACTTTGGGTTACTTTATTCACGTCAGTAAAAAATACGTCCTTTTGGTATTAAAAACTTCAATTTATTTTGTGACTTTATAACAAGTGCATATGTCATAAGTACTGATGATAATCAAGCTTGTAATCCATACGAAACAAGTTGTAATCTGTAAATCTCAAGTCCCACCCATATAAAAATTGAGTGATTCACTACTTTTAATTGTTGGATGAAAAATACGGAAGGGCTCATTATAGTAGCGTGTGTATAAATTTCGTTTAATTAATCGTTTGAATAAAGTTGATTCGTTAAATAGTTTCGAGGGTGTCCAGTGGGATGTTCACGAGGAGCGAAGGTTACACATTCTAATCTGAGCAATTAGATTTTTTATGGGTCATATTTTTGATATTTCCTTTCGAAATATTTTAGTCCAAATGTATGGAAGAGAAAGATCTAAAGCCTTCTTGTTGAGTTAAGAAAACGCACAATGTGCTACTTAATATAAACTCACATTATAAATGCGAAAGTAACTTTGTCTGTTGGTCTTTCACAGCCGAACCATTGAAACTAATATGACGAAATTTGCTATGAATCATGCTTCAACTACAAGTACACAGGCTATATTTATATGCTTGTTATTAGGCGACTAACCCATAAAAGGCAAATGCAATCAAGGATATATTTTCATATTTTTATTTGTTCTCAGGAGTGTCAGCGAGCGAGGCGCTTAGAAACGGCCTATGCCAGTCACTGTGGTCGCCGGTGACGCGCCACGAGCCTCGTGTAGCTTCACCTCCCCAACAAATAGACAATTACCCCATTAGAGGTACGATATAACTATATTTCATACATACTAATTAACTTACATATAAAGAACTTTTTGCTATATCTATAAGATTCGATATTTTACGTTAGTGTCATTTTTGCAAGGGAGTATTTAAAGAGGATGAAATGTCTAAAAAAAGAAATTCTCATATCAGCAATGTAAGTTATTAACAACACCAAAACCACACCCAACGGCGACCAAAGGCTTCTACGTTTAATATAAAATCTCATAAGCACGTAGGCCCTCGCTGAATTTCCAATAACATTGGGCGTCAAATCCCACGGCTTCAGATTTGGGCTGACATATCTTATCAGACCGACAGCGCGTATCGCTCGGCAAAATTACGTTTGTTTTATGACTCTGATTTGCCGGCGGCAGCGACAAAGCTGATATCGATATGAATATCGACAGTTTAAACGTTCGTGTTATGATGGTTGTAATTCATATATCGAACACAAATTTTGATATCGGCGATAAGGGGATCGTTGACAAAAAAATGTATTTCGGAACACAGAACATAATGCAACTAATTTACAAAGCACACATTTAACAAGAGATTGTGTACAAATTCCCTACGTTTTTAAATTGTTACGTATCATTTCTAAAATCATGACATTTTTTTAATTATTCATCATAGCGAGTAAATGCGAAAAAGGAATGCAAATAACGTTTGGGGTTAATGGTAATTTGATTCGAGAATCCGGATAGAAAGTAATATTGTCGTCAAAACAAAATATTAGCTTTATTTGCTGACTCTCCTCTGCCCTCGTCTTGGCACGTTGTAAATCGGATTTGGACATGTGTACCCTTGTAAGCAAACATTAGTATACAAGATAACGTTGCGTCGTGTTTGAAATGTATGGATTGTCTAACATTATGACCGTTTCTGAGAATTTCTATTTTTATTATTAACTTTAAATATTGTGCCCGAATAATAATTCTTATGTTTAAATTTCAGTAAATATTTTTCCAAAATTTATCCATTCCACCCTTCAAACGATTGTTAATTTAAATGGAATTAGCCTGCATGTCAATTCCGGAGTCCAGTTCTGAAGCACTTTAAACATAAGGTGACCATAATGCTCGATCAATCAAATGTTGTCCATTCGTGCACGCCAAGTCCCGTCAATATTTACCAAGTGGCTACAACGTCACGACATCGCCCCACAATTTTATTTGCCCTGTTATTCACGTTTCTGTTTGGCCAAGTGTGGCCAAGTCGGCAAAGTTACATTATCCTCTTGTTTAAAGTTTGCGTGACTTAGCGCTATGACAATTGAATTCTGTGTGCCTCATGAATTGTTGAGGGTTTCGTGATTGTTCCGGTATACTGTCGCTTCTTGGAACCATTGGCTTCCTTGTCGCAATTAAAAGTACTTTTATAATTTTCAACTACTTTGAAAATCTGAGTTGATATATGAGTACCTTCTTATTGGTCATTAATCTGGTTTTACTTACGGTATTCATAAAGGAAGGCTTGGTATACTGCTGTCTATAGATGACGTGATTTTGACGCTCTTAATGACAGAAAGCGAAATTTTCTTAAAACGTATGGTATGCGTATAGTTTCTTGGATACATTTTATAAATGAACCTGGAATAATTATATTATGGTGTCTAATGTTTCAAGTGGTAGTACCAGTTTATTCAAGCAGCAAAATATTTGGGTTCAAGCCAGAGCTAACTAAACTGGAAACTAGTTTATGCTGGAATTAATTTAAGGCATTAATATATTTAATAACTCTAAATTAATAGTAGTAAATTAAGGTCTTCAGTCTTTTTTATTGACAGAATCCGTTCCTGAGATTCACAAACAGTTTTAGTCGCTATGTGAAGAATCTAGACTGTATGAAAATGTACAACTAAGTAAACACACATCGAGAAAACTCATTAAGACCAAAACCTTGTTAAGTGAAGATAATCACAAATCTAGGCGCACGCTTAACGATTATTGAGGCAGAATTTAATCTCAAAGATGCCGCGAGCGACATTTCGTCAATGTTTACAAACAAACAGACTTAAATCTACCATTGAATACATAATTACAATACAAAATTCAACCTTATGACACAGTCATTAAGAGAGGTGAAATCGTGTTTAATGGAATCATTAAATTGTTTAGTGTTTCAAACATGAACCGTGCTATTGTTTCAGCAAATAATTCGTGGAAACATTGAAGAGAAATCGGGGCACACACAAAGGTGCCGCCGAGATAGTGTCGGCACCACGACCTCTGATTACATCTTATCACACTAATATTAAAAATGAGAAAGTTGTGTTTGTCCCATCATTACCCTAAAGCAGCACAATTCAAATTTTGGCACTTCGGTACATTTTGTCGCAGTATTCCTAGACTTCTAGAAGAACCTCTTTGACACTTAATAATTCCTTTGGCAATAATAAATTATAATTAGTATTTTTTTTTTCAATTATTTATTTGAATATGCGTTAATTATTTTAAAAGTGAGTTGCAATACAAAAATAACTAAATTTAATTTCAAAAAATCTTTTTAAGAAATATTTAGCCAAAACAGTTCGCAAATTATTTGGTCATCAAAAGAAATATAAACAAATATCAAGATCGTTTTTATTTATCGATTTTAGGATTTAAAAACATCAGTGACGTAGCACTTGCTGACAGAGCCAAAGATCAGGGCGTGAACCTAATCCCGCACTCCATATCACTTGAGGATCGTCTGATGTCGCCGCTAAGACTTGATTTATCTCATATCACCGAAGCTGTCAATGCAAATGCTTGTCTCACTTAGGAGATTGAGATTAGTGACGTAGTGCGTGACGCCTAATTTCAGAGATAATAGAAATGATTCGATGGCTAAATATAGTCAAATTATTTTAAGGTTACGTGTTACAATCGCTGCTTCAAACAAATCAAATAAGTTACAAAGTGACTTAGACGACCTCCGTGGTCGGGTGGTGTGTAACGAAAAAAGAACATTAAAGCCGATAGAACTCCCATGAAATGGTGGTAATAAGTATCATCGTTACCTTACCAAAACAGAAATTGTAAGTGTCTTCGTCATTTGACAATCCTTGCCTTTCTTTTTGTTTTCATTTTATTTTGGATTTTATGTTACATACATAGATAGGTGATAAAAAGCGTGGAGTTGTTGACTTCCAGGCAGGATTGTTACATACACATATAATTGTAATTTACTAACATGACTGTATTTTTAAATGTTAAAAAAGAGTAACTACTGATTTTCTTACCGATTTTTCTCGGTGGATTCTACTTTCCGAACTGATGGTAGCTTCACCTAACATGGTTATTAAATAATTATTCAAAACTGCTTGTAAAAGCCTACTTGTATTAAGTATATTTTGGTTCTGGTTAAAAGACCAATGGGCTACACGATGGTAAGTGGTTTCCAGCACCCATAGACATTGCTGCTGAAAAAACATAGCAACACAATGTGTTGCTACTTTGTGGTAGAGTATAAGAGGAATGGATGATACGTACCTACCCAGACAGGTTTGCAAGAAGCCCAAGTAAATT
This sequence comes from Vanessa cardui, assembly GCF_905220365.1. Classification (NCBI taxonomy): domain Eukaryota; kingdom Metazoa; phylum Arthropoda; class Insecta; order Lepidoptera; family Nymphalidae; genus Vanessa; species Vanessa cardui. The sequence goes on from NC_061129.1 coordinate 3,088,925, forward strand.
TCCAAGTAAAACTCTCAAACACGTATGTCATGCCATGCTTATTTTTAGACAATAATTAAAACTCGGTTTAAGTAAACGCCCAGTTAGAAATAATGTCTTGTGTTTATCAACGTTTCAGTGCAAAACAATATAAATTTTTACAGCAAAATATTAGCTTTAATCTCGGGTTTATTGTCGTTACGTCACTTCCTGAGCGAAACGGTGAAGATAAATGGATCATATAGATACAGTTTTGCGCTAATCATGAAGACCTTCAGAATATAGCTTTGATTAATGCCCAGTGAGGGGATTAAACAAGAAATCCATTTGATTAGACCCGAGGTTTACGATAAGCATGATTTTCGGTGTACCGCGGACAAAAGACAAATACGACTACAATTTTTTAAACTGATTAAGGAGGATTTGGTTTTTTTATGATTTTACGATAATGGTAGTTTGTTTTCGTGTTTTATTACGCTTTTAACGTATCCGATTCGGTTTCGAGGCTGGCTGAAGTTTATAAACATATAAAGATAAATAATGTACTATATCATTGTTCATTGTTATAAAAAAAATATTTTTAAGGAATATTAAAGAATTATTTTTTTCGTAAAGGTAGGACTTTGTTCAAGCCCTGAGTAGTTATTACCCACTCATCAGATATACTACCGCCAAACAACAGTATTTGGTATTGTTGTGTTTGAAGGGTGAGTGAGCCAGTGTAACTACAGGCACAAGGGACATTACATCTTAGTTCCCATGGTTGGTGGCGCATTGGCGATGAAAGGAATGGTTAATGTTTCTTACAGCGCCATTGTCTATGGGTGGTGATGACCACTTACCATCAGGTGGCCCATATGCTCTTCCGCCAATAAGTAGAATAAAAAAAATGACGATTAAACGAGGCGAGATTGATTGTAATAAAACTGAAAATAATACTATACCTGTATAGATAAAACTTATGCAAGAATATACAGCGTGTTTCCAAAGTTTAAATACATTATGCTTATGTTAATCACGTGAATTTAACTTATCGGTATAGGACTGACCAGTCGACGCGGAATCGCCCGCCTATTCTTATACTCTATTAATTCTTTTAATTTCCATTAATTGTCAACCCTTTTATTTAATGCCCAACGAAGAGGGTGGGTCAAAGTTATTATACAGACCATTGACGTGACAAATATACATTTCATATTATTTTATGTGTATGAAATATAAACCTATTTCAAATATGGAACTGTTCGCCATTTTCATATGACGTCAAATGATTCGCGACGAATCTATCGATAGTTCGAAATTCAAACCGTGCAAATACAGTATCCTTCTTTATTTCGTCTAAGTCGGATATAACAGGAACACACGTGCGATACCAATCAGGATTATATTGTGTATGTGTGAGTGTGTTATAAAAACACAACACATGCATAAGTATATAATTTATTGAAATTATTTCGTCATTTACGATCAATGATTTCGTTAATCCAAATCGATAAATGGGATTTAGAATGTTATTACGATTGATAAGAGACATTAAAAACGAATGATAACATTTGATTTATACGTATTTTTTTTTAATAAATACTCTGATAGCGCAATTATTAAATAATTATATGTGTATCGATTTATCGGGAATTATACGATTTTATATATAATTATGCTATTTTGGTTTTGGTATTTGAATGAATTTTTTTAAACGTCACGTGTAATTAATCGACTTTAATTATAGATAATTAGGCGTGGTATTGACAATGATACTTTTTGACCTTTTAAATAAAGATATTATAGATGGCGCTATCGATAAAAAAAATTGTGAATGAAGATATTATATACTTACATCTTTGAAAATAAATAATTGAATAAAAGAGGTCTAACCATTACAATTAAGCCATACTTATTTACAGTAAGCTATTAAATTTTTGCTGCCCCAACTGATTTTTGAAAATCAATACGTTAGTTATTATACATATCAACTAAGTTTATTCTGAAATTGAAAGTTTATGAATTTTGTTCTATCGCCCTCATTACGTCGGCTTTTTCCCATAATTAGTATGACTGTGAACTAGATAATATTGCTGTTAGTTACTGGATTAAAATTTGCCGCCCCTCTAAATCTGCCGCCCTAGGCTCCAGCCTACTTAGCCTATTGGTCGACCCGCCACTGGTTATTGAAAATCTATTGAAAATTAAGTAAAGCCAATTCATTATTGTTACATTGCGTAATAACTTATTCATAATAATTATCCATTTTCAATACAAGAAAGGAATAGTCAGAAAACGATCTTTAAACTACATAAGATACCGTGCAGAAACAATAGAGGGCGTTATACTTCCGACAGTAGAGACACCATGCGAATAAAAAAAGAAACTTCCCAGACACATTGGTGGCAGGCTGGCAGCTGTCAAGTCTGTAAACATGATTTTACAATAATCAAAATTATAAAACATGATTTTTTACCAATTAACAATGATCTTATAGTTATCTTCTTTTACTGATACAGCTTGCATTCGACGTTGGTGTCTTTCAAATCTTTGAATTTTTTGATCCAAGTTTTTTATATTTTTTTCACCAGGAAAAATTGTAGGTACATACGAGGGGTGTTGAGGATTTTCGGATTTTCTGTTGCCAGTAAAATGGGCGCTGCAGATGGTGGTATTTTTAGATGGGAACCAGTTATTTGGATGTCTACTAAAAGAAACAACGGTTATAGGTTAGATTCAACGAGCGACGAAATTAAACAAAAAAATTAAACTGTCTTCCATAACAGTTACCCACAAAATTGGTGATTTTTATATAAATAAAATCAAATAGCACTTTTTAAATACTTGGAGGTATACTTACGTGTGTTTTATAACTGCATTTATCCATTTCACTCTTTTATACCTAAGCCATGGCATGTGAGTACTATTAGTAGACAAATAGTAAAATTTTACACCCTTAAAATTGTTTTTGGATGTATTACGGCATCCAGAAATACAACAATACATTTCGATAGCTCAAATTATCAAAAATTAACACGATAATTCAGAAATATTTTCCTTTGTTTGACAGTAGAATTTCTGAAATTGAGGGTAAAAGTTTTGAATATGAGTCACGAGATGGCAGAGTTATCGCTACGCACGGTGCCTATATAAGAAGAACTTTTCAATAATCTTTTTTATAATTAGAATACAGTTTTTAAAACGACAGTTACAATGTCTAAGATGACGTCACATTTACAAACGAAATAAAATTATTTGCAATTGAATAATTCATATTATATTATAAATCATAATTTTAATACAAGAATTTCAATTAAAATTTCTAACACCAAACTCATCGATATGGGTCCGATGAACCCCATGCACTCGTACTTTATTAAAAATGAAATTTGACACGCTCCCCATATAAGTCGGGATCATTGTTAAACATTTAATAACAACCTCTAATCCTGACTAACGATTGTAACGTGACTTTGCATTATGTAATTCCTAATTCAGATAATTAATATTATTAAATAAATGTTATATACCGTTTTGCATTGACAAATACTTCGCCAAGAGACAGTTACATTTTCATTTCAAGTTATAGAGTTCGATATCAACAACAACAGCCTGTAAATTCCCACAGCTGGGCTAAAGGCCTCCTCTCCCTTTGAGGAGAAGGTTTGGAACATATTCCACCACGCTGTTCCAATGCGGGTTGGTGGAATACACATGTGGCAGAACTTCTATGAAATTTGTCACATGCAGGTTTCCTCACGATGTTTTCCTTCACCGCCGAGCACGAGATGAATTATAAAGACAAATTAAGCAGATGAATCAGCGGTGCTTGCCTGGGTTTGAACCCGCAATCATCGGTTAAGATGCACGAGTTCTAACCACTGGGCCATCTCGAATCCTATTAGTTCGATATATCTTACCTGACTACATATTTGTATATGATATACGTAGGCGGATGAATAAATGAGCCACCTGATAGTTAAAACCGCCCATAGACAATGGCGCTGTAAGAAACATCCCTTAATTGAGAAATGCGCCAATGATTTGTGCCTCTAGTTACCAATGAAACTATCGGCATTACTTTACGTTATTTGAAGGTAGAATATCTGATGAATGGGTGGAACCTACCCAAACGGGGTAGCAGAAGGTCTATCACCAACGTATAATAGTAATATGTTGATGTTACTTTGATCAAAACCGTTATACAGTTTATTAATTAAATATCAGGCTGATAGATTTATCCGAATTACTACGTTTTAACAAAGAATTATCAGATCTTCCGTAACATGTAAAGGACAAACAATTTATGTAACATTTATAATCTGTATAATATTTTAAATGATTTTTATCAAATACCGATAGTGATAGACTTAACCTTAATCTGATCAATTTAATTAATGTTTATTTACATAAAACATGTATGTATTTTATTCTAAATATCTGACTGTCATTGTAAAAGGTCTTAAGTACCTTTGCTTTTCAACCTTTTGGTGTTTTCTTTGTTAAACTAATTATTTTTTTGTTCATACGACCTTACTACTATAACTAAAATAGAAATAATATCTAATCAAGCAATTATATACAAGATTATTGTATTGGTAAATTAAATATTTCTTGATATACAACCTCTTTTTTCGAATAAAATAGAATGCATCGCGTAATTTGTGGCCGCTCCTTTTATAATTAAAATTGCATTAGTCTGCAAATAGGTGGACGGTAATGATGCTAATGCACTGTTTGGATAAAAATTAAACGGTAGTTTCGTTTGCATTTTAAAAGACTTAAATAGATTGCGCCTCGTTTGGACTGTACTTGGAAGAAGTCCATAAGGAACGAAATCATTCTTTGGTTTATCTTGAAGTATTTACCTAATGTACGATACATAGAGTATAGTAAGGTAGAGTAACTATTACTAGCCTATTAATTATATAGGCCTATTAATAGTTCATTGGTGGGTAGAGACTTATGAGGAGATGGTTTCATTATATACTCCAATGCGGTTTTGTGAATCCGCGGGGCAGATTCTCATCTTGTCTCGTGTAGATGTCCTCACAATGTTTTTCTTTATCCCCGAGCATGTGATGAATTATAACTATAAACTAAGCACATGAATTCAGTGGCGATGGCGGGTTTGAAATCAAAATAATGTGTTAAGAAGTCTTCTTGATTTTGTTACAGTCTAGAACATCGTTAAATTTATAACATATAAATGGTTTTTTTTTTATTGAATTTGAATGAATTAAAAATATTACTGGCTTAAATAATTTGAAGCGAATAATATCATTGTATTTAGCATCATATCTTCATTAAGCAAGTAAAAACAAGTCAAATAATCGTCACTGTATAATATTATTGCAAAATTATTTAACAAAAACTGGAGTACCTGATTACAGTCCAAACTTTGAATAACTTAAATTATCTCATTACAAAGCAGTACACAATGGAGCTCATAATACCCATCTTTACAGTTCACCCCATTACCCTGAATAGCGACCCATTCAATATTTTGCAAGGCCATGAATTCGAGCATACTGTCGAGGCGGAACAATGAATCCAAATAACCATTAATATGTAATAAATACTATGGGGTAATAAAACCGTGTCGCTTAGGGGACAAACAAACAAGTGTACGGGGGCAACCCTAAACTGCGACTATTGAAAAGTCCGAAGCGTAAAATGTTCGAGGGACTAAGTCATCGCGAACATTGCCGAATTCGGCCGATTGGTTCCGCTCCGAATGACGACAGCTGCAGAATTTCAGATATAGGGGTCGCTCTTCATTAGTGTAACTTGTCTCGTCTCGAGATGGATGTTTGTTTTTGGACAGCGTGAGTCCGCGCTGATGGTTTCTTGATGATCTGCGGATTATTTATTAGAGTTAATATTGGAATACTATAAATTGGTTTTCGGGCAAATGGTTGTTTATTCTTTTGTTTTTTCATATCATGCATTTTTAAATATCTTTGGTATTTATTATTAGTCCAAAAGTGCTGAAAATATTTGAACATGTTAATTTAAAAATAAAGTATTCGTAGATAATTATTAATACCAACAGTTAATTGATTAAATTAACATCAATCGACAAATATATTATAAATAAAAAGAGTATTAAAGATCGTAAATTGTAAAAACCAATGAAGACCAAACCAAATAAAGTAAGCGTCGAACGATATAGTTTCGTTTACTCGCGCCCGCGGATTAGCGAATTGTAAAAAAAGATTGGGGTCCCTCCGACCCGACGTGTTAATTACTGGGGTTGGGCGAGGGTAGAATAGATGAAAGTCAATTTGCTGCTGCGACATGATACGGCTCATTTCATCGGAGCGACAAGTGTGGCACCTGCGCTTTTTCACTGGCCTAGGGGCGTTTCAGCGTCCTTTGTGATCTTTTAGCAAACAATAGCGAATTGCATTGTGTCCCTTTAAGCGCCCGCTCCAAACATATCGGGCATTCTGTTACATTTTCGTACAAGTAGACCATACGTTCGCAATATAATCTCGATTTGAAGACAAATCTCTTTGCTGTAAGTAACATTGAATTTATTCATAAAACAGGAGTAACAATTATAATTTTCTTTACAGAAGAAATTAAGTTTGGTATCAACCGACTAGTAGGTGAGAGAACTGATGAGGAGGACAATGAATCACACAATAATGAAACCTCGAGGGCGGAAGGCGTGTCCCCTACGTCTCGCTGTGGTAGTCCGTGCTGGGCACCTTCACCTCATTCACCGCGATCAGTTCGTTCAACCTCCCCTGAACTGGAAGTGGATTCGCCACCGTCATCTCCTAGACGACCACCTGATTCATCGCCACCATTAAAAAGATCAGAAGCCTTTTCCGTGAGTGCTTTATTAAGACCAGATGCACCGAGAGTGCAGCCGCAAAGACCGTTCCTATATCCGCCATTACCATTCGCTGAATTCCTTAGAGATGCTGGTAGCCTGGGACTTCCAGGTTGGGGCGGTTATAGTAATTTATATCTTCATGCGGTCCAAGCGGCTGGACCAGAGCTATTAAGACTACGTGCTGCAGTTCTTGGAGCCCCAAGTCCACTATCAAGGCCGTTACCCATCGGAGATGTCTACTCATGTGTTAAGTGTGAAAAAATGTTTAGTACGCCGCACGGATTGGAAGTACACGCCAGAAGATCACATAATGGCAAGAGGCCTTTCGCATGTGAACTGTGCAGCAAGACATTCGGCCACGAAATCAGCCTTAGCCAACATAGGTGAGCGCTTATCTATCACCAGTATGGACATTTTTAAAGTATTACTACCTGTGCCCGCGACCTTGTACGTGTTTGAATTTAACAAAAAAAATATTTATTGTAGCCTAAATTACTTCCTATTATATCAGTTATCTGTCAGTGAAAGTCCCGTCAAAATCGGTCCAGCCATTCCAGAGATTAGCCGGAACAAACAGACAGTCCGACAAAAATTGTAAAAAATGTTATTTTGGAATATTGACCGTGTATAGATAAATATGCATAGAGTAAAAATGGGCTATTTTAAATATTACAAACAGACACTCCAATTTTATTATATGTATAGATAAATTTATAATTGACACTAAAGACGAGATATTTAGCTTTTGTTTCAGCATATTAATAAAAATAAAATTACAAAGGAGTATTTTCTTACAGTCTTAATTTATTTGACAGGGCTGTCCACAGTGTAGAAAAAGTCTTCGAATGTAAGCAGTGTGGGAAGACCTTCAAGCGATCTAGCACGCTGTCGACCCATCTACTCATACATTCCGACACCAGGCCGTACCCGTGCCAGTACTGTGGCAAGCGGTTTCACCAAAAATCTGACATGAAAAAACACACCTACATACACACTGGTAAGTCATTTTACTATGATAATTATATGACATAGCAAGTCTAAAAGTTGAGAGGGTTACATACTGTTAACAACTGACAACTATGTTAGTTAATGCTACATACCCCACAACGCCTTTTGAAGTGTTTTTGTAAAAAGACAGCACAAATATAGGATCGTTAATATTTATCGTATGGCACCTAGTGACGTAGCTATCATAGGGCCAGGTGTTGCAGTACACCAGGCCCCCGGAATTCATGGGGCCCTCTTAAATAAACCTTAAGCTTCTGAAGCTAGAAAATCACGACCCTGTGTAGAAGATTTCTTATTTGGTATCTATAATTTTATAGGGTAATTATTAGTTAACGAGAGATGGGAAAGAGGGGCTGAGGACCTGATTCTTTTTCTATGCTACGTCACTGATGGCACCTTTATGTGTATCAAAGTATCGCATATTGTCATTCCTTAAAATCGGCAGCACCACATCTCGAGAAGATTTTCGCGAATTAGTTTTGACCTATAAAAATGTGATGAATTATTTAAGAACACCAAGCACCATAACTATGTTTAAATGATGGGATTAAGCTAAGCGATGGTAATAATTTAAGTTCCCATTTAAAGTACTGGCGTATTTCAAACCGGCACCTCTGTCACAACATCTTAGCGCCCCTCGCCACATAATTAATGTACATTAACACCTAAGATGAGCTGGGGCGTTTTATAATTATCGCGAAGGAGTGAAACGGGAGTTTGCGGCGCGTTAGAGGGTGATTGCGTTATTGATACACACAGAACTTCCGCTCTTCCAACTAATTATTTAAAAAAAAAAATCAGTCTTTTTTCCAATTAAATTCAGTAAATTACCACTGACCTTAAACTTACTTACCTATAAACTCCAGCTTTATAAGTAATTACAGTTTCAAAAGCCGTCATTCTGCACTAGCTTCATAATGTCTCTTGGGCCTGTGATTCGCCGTCTTACTCATCATACAACCCGGAATACAGCAATATAAAGTATTCCCGTTCGGCAAAGAAATTGATGCATAACATGATTTATCACATTTAGATCAGGTATCAGATGTTACAGTTTTAACATCAGATTGACCTTATAAGTCTTCATCTTCTTATTTTATGTACAGCCCGACTGTTTTCTGTTCGACTTGTTCGTCACTTTAAGATCTATTTTCGTATGCTCAGTATGAGCGATAATCTGCTTTACAGATTGAGAATGACATATTGCGTCGCAATCATTTGATTAGGTACAAAAGGTACTAAGTGTTTAAGACGTAATAAAGGAATGAATTTCAAAACTGACAAAGGTTTTCTTGCGATACAATAAAGACTGTTATTTGTATTATTAAATAAACACTTCAAATAAAATATCACTTAATTAATAATTGAATTGTGTCTCGTAAGTGTCATATAAATCTCATCAAGAGTCAATCGTGATTTTTTTCAGACCTTATTTACATTACCTCATTATAGTGTCCGAACGCTATGACCGTGTGTCAGTATAAAACCCTTCATGAATACATGATGTTGTGGTATATAGTCCGTTGTTTCGTTAACACTTAAGCCGAGGGATAAGATTCTGGAACGCTCTGATGACTACTTAACCCTAAACAGCTCATGTGATTCTTATCACGATGTGCATGATAAATCTTTTCATCTTATTCATTCAGATTATATTAGTTAGTAAAATTATTTACATATGAATTTACATTAAATTCTTAATTCAGAACAAAAACCTTTACTAAAAGTATACATCTAGAGTTCTCTGTTGACAGGAGGGCTGGTTCATTTCGCATAGAGGATAGGAATTGCGATTCAACAGGGGAATGCTGATGCGCTATGCCACCATTCCTTGCAGTTATGATTTATACATCAACTAATTTTTATTTATAGTGGTCTTTCTGAAATCAGTATATCTTTACAGTATGTAATTTTAATCAATATTTTCGAAGATCTATTGGCTAGGGCTACATAAAAAAACTGTGAGCGTTGTATATACTATAGTAGGTATATAGGATCAGCATTGCACCCGTACGAAGTCAAGACGGGTCAATCGTTAAAAATATGTATAAACATGCAATACGGTTGTATAAATTTTAAATATTCAAGATACGTAACCTAGGTATCTATTATGTATGAAATAGGTAGTATGAATCACTCGAAATTGACTGTAACCGTGTCCAAGATCATAAGAAGCCTGAATATCATCAATTATTTTTGTAAATTTGTTACACGAAATGTTGGATTAAGAGTTATAAGTATGGCGTTTGATAGCTGATGTGTGATTGAAAATATCTTCAATACTGTTTTTACAAATGTCAAGAATAATTTGCTTTTGTAATAGGGGCTTTATCTTTTGTTCAATCTTTGAATATTTTATATATTAAGGAATCATATAATTTGTTTGCTAGTTGATTTAATAATTAATCAACAGAACATAATGCTATCTTAAGTTATTTTTAATTGTAAGTTTTTTTACACTTATATTTAGTGTATATTTTATTTTTCTTTTACTAACTTACAGAACAAAACATAATCCAATCCCCCAAAGAAGTCTAAAACAGTAGCAAATGTTACACAAAAACTGTGTTCAATGTTTTTAATTCGATTCTCATATCAAAATTAAATATATACTGTGTTCTTTACAATATAACTCACAAGTATAGATCTATAATAATAGTAAGAATATACTACCTAATATTTAAAAAAAAAAAACAATGACTGAACTCAAGTTAAAACTATTCGTAATAAACCTGAGAACTATCATAGATTTATATCGCTGGAATTTCTTTTATGTAACGTAAACACAGTACTCCAGATCCGTGAGGTTCCGACATACCTATCAAAATACCTACTCGGCTCCCCAGTTCATTTAAGATGGGGTGGGGGGTTATCGTCCGTGATTCAGGCGTAGATTCGCTTTTCATTGCTTTACAGTGGGTGGGAGGGAGATGGGAATAGTTTGGATAGCGCGCGTGACCGAGACAAAAGATTTAAGGTTAGGTTAGTTATTGTGGCACATGTTACGGAGGATGTACAATTTGTAGATATATTATGGGATGAATAAATTTTATCTCCTAGTAAACCTTTCGTTGTAATTTTAAGATTTGTGAAATTGTTTTGAGATAATACTAACCTCGGAATATAATTGGTATCTTATAACCTAAATCCTTTTACGATTAAAATGTTTAAAGATAACCACATCACTATTTCGGAGTAAAAGTTATTTTTTCGTTCATTTATTTACATTAGGTTATAATGTTCTACAAATTCCCGTTTCTAAAAACATATTTATGTACACAATCTGACCTCAATATTATTTGATCTAATATACCCATTACATAAATAAAAAGGTTTTTAAACGTACCATTTGAATATCCTAATTAGGGAAAGTATAATAACGGAAAAGCGTACCTAATGTACTTTTTAAATTAATGTGATTTATGTTAAATAAGTAACGTTCAATTTTTATTTGTCTTAATGGTTGTAAGTTTGTAATGGGTACATTAAATCTACGATAGCTTGTATTATTACCTATAAGGTATTTCTTATCACACATAGTCCAGCTGACTAAAAATATAATACGGATATATTTAACACCAGAACAGGATATTCTTTGGTATTTTTAAACCCAATATGTAAAAGTCTACATATATACATACAGAATTAAACCCATTCGCTATAGGCATTTAATCAAGTATACAATTAAACCAACCCATTAGCAACCACACCCGATCACTCCCGCCCCATCCACGTGTAAAATATTAACAATATCAAGTTAGCAAATAGTTGCGCCAACAGCATTTTAATCAGCGTCCCAACTTCTTGATTAATGTTCCACCATACAATTTATCGTCGAAATTTTATTTATAATTGCGCCAGCTAAATTAAATGGGGAGCGATTAGTCAATGTCAAGACGTAGGACCGCGACCCGCGATTTGTCACCTCCCCGAACCGGTTTAATTCGACGCTAATTGAGCTTCGAAGTTTGTTACCTCTGAACTTCTCTACCTGTTACTACGGTAATTATCTCCCTAGTAGTTGTGAGTAGTTAATGAATCGTTCATTGCGTTCAATTTAACACTAAGGGATACATTTTAATTTTAATTTAAAAAAAAAGTTTCAAAGTATATCTCTTGAATAATTTGAGGCATAAAATAGGACCCTGTGATACCCCATCAATTATAAAAGAGTGAGTATGAAAATTAAAAACGGAAACGTTTAAAGCGAAATGAAAAAAAATAGACAGCGTAATAAATGAGTGAAATCATCTAAATGTGCCTTAGTAAGCTTCATGAATGTTTGATTTTCAGAATGCGCCGGTAAGGCATTTTTTAAACGCTCTTCCTTCTCTTAATTAGTCAGGGAATAAACAAGAGGCGCATTAGCTCTCGCAATAATTACACAACGGCTGAACTTTCCTCTCTGCTTTTTTGTTTGTTATTTTTTTTTTTTTCATTATTTCCTGGTCGTGGTTTGTTTTGCGGTGAAGAATTCAGAAGCATTTACGAAATTGGTTTGCAATGTTATGCAATTAAGGGATAACGTTTATAGCGCTTGAGTTAATTGCTATTGTATTACTTCTATTCGAAATATTTAGTTCAAGAACATTAACAATATAATATGATATACCTAATACTGGTAATACTAGATAATATATTGGAAATTACATTTAAAAGGTATTCAAATGAAAATTAAAAGTATAAAACAGTTAAAAGTTGCAATTTCTGCGCCAAATGTTTTCCACTCAACGTTCAAGTCTCTGATTACTTTTGAAAGGCTCCCCCATTAAAAATAGCAAAAAGTCATTTGAAGACTTCTTTAAACGAATTCTAATTGCGTAATTGAATTCATAAGGCGCAATGCTTAGTAGAAACGATTATTATATGCAAATAGGTTCAAATCCAAGATTTTATATCCAATAAACTTTTAAACGTTATTTAGTATACTGCTCTATATAGTTGTAATAGAATTGACATAAGTCTATATCGAGAGCTGATATTTCTTTTTATATACGAGATTGGATTTTTCGAGTTTATAAGTTGAAACTTTTGTAGACATAAAAGTAAGTTTCGTTCCTCCAAAAATAGAACTAATCCTGCCAAACGGGAAAAACTAAAACTAACTGTCCAATCTCTCAAACCGATTCGTACAAGATTCAAGTCTTAGAGCATTCCGTCCACACTACCTACTGGGTGGAAATCTAAGCGGTCCATAAGGAAGGGAGTGAGGGAGGCCTCGGGGGGACTGAATCAAGGAGTGCTACGTGCCTTGAGTTTAATTAAGGACTCTGGAGGGTCGTCAGATACTTCGATTTTAGTGGCGTTTTCTTTCCATTCCTTAAACACACTTTCATAGTAAATGACGTTTCAATGGAATATTTGGTTCTTTTTTCCAATGAAGAATTGTAATAAGATCTTTTTTAATTTTCTCAAATTCTGCTTAATTTTTTCTCAAACAAATTTAATTTTGGGAAATTATTAATAATTCCTTGTTTCAAGAGAAGAATCTATAAGATCATATTGATACGTATTCGTAATTGTATGACCTAAAATTTACTTGAAAAAATGCGATCTGAAATAAAATTTATAGAATTGTGAACTTTTATTATTTGCGTCGTGAAATATTACCGACAATTTGAACAGAGAAATATACGAGAGAACATATCAACAGATTTATATTTTTTCCGCGACACAAGTAACTCGATCCGAGTCGCTGGGGATGATAGCTGAAATCAGTTATAAGATTTTTTATATTTCTCACGCGAAAAACTGACATTTGAATTTGTATGCCGGCCGCCTCACTCCCACACAATATTAGATGCTCCCGAGAGAGAGGGGTAATTAAATTAATGTCCTCAGCCCTCTTTTGCCCCGTTTCGTTTCCAGTAATCCGACACCTGCATTGTTTTCACTTGGATACTGCTGGCGACGTATTACTCTTTGCATTTTCAGAAGGAAATCCATTTGATCTTTCGTTGCGAGATTACTTTGCTGGATTATACTTAAGTAGGGTTTTCTCTGCTATCTTTTTTATAACATATATATGTATATTTTATCTGTGATAAGCGCTTTGATATACATTATATAATGGTAAATTTATTTATGTATTGTTTTTAATTTAAGTGCAGCAGATTTTATGTGATGTCTTGCTTAAAAGAAAAGTAAATTTGCATCGTTAAACAAAAGCAGTTACTTTTTTACTGAGATACAATTCAAAACACCAACTCAATATTAATTGAACCCACTCGATTTTAACCCATGAATGCCGATTCTTTGTAACATCTATAAAAAGCTACCCCAAGTGATGGTAGTAACCCATGTGCAACCCGAGAGCGCGGACACACGCCACCTAATTCAATAAACACATTATCGCGATTAGCTAGTGAGAACCCCGCTGCGTCACAATGACCCCGGCGAGTATAGCATGGGTCTGAACGACCGGCAGAAGCACTCCCGGAGGAACAGATTTCGACGGATGATTTGCTAATATTAATCATGAGGTCTTATTTAAATTGACCCGGCGAGTTTAGGGTTAACTTTTCATCTGTAAAGAGAGCAAATAATTTTGTTTCATAGCTATGATTTTTTTTAATTGTTTATATTGAAGCAAAATGGCTCAATGGACATATGGGTACTGTGTTAAGCGAAGATTGCCTGTTTGATTCTAGGCAATCACTCTTGAAGTGACATTTTTTAATATTATTTTTGCAATACATCACGTGTTCAGTGCTTATGGTAATCTTATTATGTTTTACCCACTGGAATGAATTGTTGTTGTGGGCGTTCTGCTATAAACTCTAAAGGCATCGCTGTAGAGGAGGCCATTGTTTAAAGGCATTTACAGGTTTTACTTTAAAGATGAATACGAATGTCATTCATTAAAGTTTGTGACACGTTTGTATCACATGCATTTCTCCGATTCTTCTAATTACAAGATGATCACTTTTTTTATAGCCTTATTGGATGGGCAAACTGGCCACTGTCTGTAGTAATTGGTGCTATAATATTTTTAACCATTTTCATTACATTACCAATACGTCACTTGCCCATGTAGTTGTACTGTACTGTTGGTAAGTAAATATTATTAATTATTCGGTAAAATTAGTTTTTTTAATAACCATAAAGCAATAAGAATATTATGTCACCATATTTTATAACATATTTTCAGATTTTTTAGCCTTCTTTTGATGAATATAATCATAAATATAATTATTTTCTTACGCCTTTCTATGTTAAGATTATGTACTAAAAATAACATTGTCCTTTATACTTAATACGGTTTTAAGTTACATAAAAAGAAAGTCACTTAAAAAATCATTAAGTAATGATTTTTGATGCAACGAGATATTTTTAATCCCCTTAATCGAACATACCTTATTGCATTGTGTTACGTATCAAAATAATACTTTACAAATAGGGGTAGTTTTTGACGGCTCAAGTGCACATAAAACCGGTCGCAACCAAGAGGCCGCGTGCTCGGCGCGTGCCGTACATCAGACCAGCGTGATTATTTAAACAATTTGATTTTAAATCCGATCTGGCGTTTTAGCTAAATGAATCCGGGTTACGCCATCTGCTAGAAATGAACTCATAACATATGAGAATATATAACATTATATATATTTTTCATTGTTATGTTGGTAAGAGTATTTATCGAAAAGTGTTCGTTTTATATCGGGATAAAAAAGTTGGAGTCCTAGTCATACAGACTTAACATCTTACTCCTCGATAATACCCCTAATGAAATCACGAAAAAAAGTTGCCACCTTAAAAACATGTATCGTAACGTCATTTTCGTCAGGATGAACCTGCATCGAACCTCTTTACTAATTAAATATTGGACAACATCACATACATTACTCTGATCCCAATGTGAGTAGCTAAAGCACTTGTGTTATGGAAAATCAGAAGTAAAGACGGTACCAAAAAGACCCAGACCCAGACTTTTCTACAACGACTCGGCCGAAAATCGCACCAGGGACCACTACTCGACGACGGAGATCTCAATTATTAATTAAGTACATGGTTAATAATTATATCACTTATTAAATGACTTATATAAAAATGTATTTAAACTTGTACTGAGCTTGTTACCCGATACTCAATTTGAACAATTTCCGTTTGAGCTTTGTGTAGGTTGATTTGTCTTACAGTTTTTAGTCGCATTGACAATATAACGGAAAGACTGTTCTATTATGCTTACGAGTTAAATCGATCACGCTAGGAAATATTTCTATAATAAAATAACAAGATATTTGTGACAAGATATTCGCGATGTGAGCCGAGATGGACCAGTGGTTAGAACGGGTGCACCTTAATCGATGATTGCGGGTACAAACCAAGGCAAGCACCACCAATATCCATGTGCTTAATTTGTGTTTAGAATTCATCTCGTGGTCAGCGGTGTCAGAAATCATCATTAAGAAACCTTCATGTGTCTAATTTCATAGACATTCTGGTGAAATATGTTCCAAACCAAATATGTTCCTCAAAGGGAGAGGAGGCCTTAGCCCATCAGTGGGAAATTTACAGGTTGCATTATTCGCGAAACATTAGAAACATAACAATTTCATTTAGCTGCACCGTATTATATCGTGTGAATTATAATTAACGTAATTCCCCGCTTGGCGCGGTCTTGGCACACACGCGACGGACGCGTGCCACTTTAGTTTTTTTTTCACCCAATTATTAGATTAACTATTGACAATTAGATTTTAATTCTAGCTACTTCGAAATGAAGATAATTGCAATCGGTATCGTATAAAAGCTTCTATCAAATTGTTGGAATGGATTATACTTATTCGTGTGTCTTCTCAGATCTAAAATGTATTTTCAAACTGGTTGTAGATTTTAGACTATTATTATTTATTTTGATTAGGAAATCAACACTTCTATATTAAATTAAGATTTTTGACTTTGATTTTGACATGACAATACAACGACCGCCTTTACAAATATACGTGTGTCTACAATCTTAAAAGAGTAGGTAGTTTACCGAAATAATTAATAACCTTTTTTTGGTACGGTGTACTATTATTGAAAATAACAAAAGAAATATATTATGGTTTTTGTTAGGTGCATTCGTTTAGCAAAACTAGCCTTAAAAGAAATATTATATGTTTTTTTGTTAAGTACATATTATTTTTTTACATACAGACATAGGTTTACGAACTATATACATAATAACTTTAAGGGATGATTTTAAGGGTGTAAACAAAATTTATTCACTGACGTTACATAATTTAAAATACATCATATAGACCTAAAAAAAAAATTTTTCAGTATGATATTGAAACATACGTAAAACACGCATACAGGATATATTAATTTAATTGTATATACTGGATTATAGAGACAAAAGGACCTATATATAAGATCCTGTCTCTACGATAATACGGTTTTGAAATGTCATATATAGTTAGAACGGATCGAATAACCAACACAACACCGAAATACGCAACATATTTTCAAAACAAATAAATTCGATAATTGAATTACCGTGTTTTGATTGGCCGAAGCGACTGCGCGTGAGTGTTATGATTCGTTCGCACCACAATGGCGGCAGTTGTCAAGTGTTTTCTCAAACCGGCAAGCCAATGTTCATTCATTACAGGTGACCTCTATTATTGAGGTGCTAAGGTTCGATTTAGCTGGTAATGTCATGTCAGATGTGAAAGTGCAGTTAAGTGCAATAATAACATCGCCAAATGTCCGTGGTGGTTGTAAAATCGTATTAGATTTGAGTGGCCACTTCTAGCGTTCGTATTATTTTTATATCAGTTGTTAACTATTCGTTACATTAACGTTCTTAACTCTTTTACTGATGAAAGACAAGTTTTTCATTTTTGTTTAGATATTTGTGTTTTTACATTTCCATTCACTTATTAGATACAACAACAACAGCAGCCTATAAATTTCCCACTGCTGGGCTAAGGCCTCCTCCCCCTTTGAAGAGAACGTACGGAACATATTCTACCATGCTGTTCCAATGCGAGTTTGTGGAATACACACGTGAAAAAAATTCTATGAAATTAGTCACATGCAAGTTTACTCACGATGTTTTCCTTCACCTGCTTGCCTGGGTTTGAGCCCGAAATTATCGGTTAAGATGCACGCGATCCAACCACTGGACCGACTCGGCTCTTACTAAATACTCTTCGCTAGTATTAGCTCTAAAATCAATTGTCAAAAACTCATTCATAAGAATGTTACATACAAACACTAAAGACATTTTGTTATAATATTACACATCTAATATCTATTATATTCATACTAAGTGGCATCCCCTTGTCCTTCATATTTGATTTACAATCCATAATTTTATCGGATAAATCCCTTAATGATATTACTATTGCTGTGTGATGTGATCGTCCTCACTGATTCTGGTCATGACTGCGTTTTAAATGGAGAGGCTTCGTACAGGCTATAGTTTTAAATGCTTTTCCAAAACATGGAGTTATATGCTCTGATAATTCTCAAATGCTACAGATTTAACTGGTTGATAGAAACTCAATAACTTTGCTTGGTGGTAGGGCTTTGTGCAAGCGCGTCTGGGTAGGTACCACCAACTCATCATTTATTCTACCGCCAAACAACAGTACTCAGTATTGTTGTGTTCCGGTTTGAAGGGTGAGTAAGCCAGTGTAACTACAGGCACAAGGGACATAATATCTTAGTTCCCAAGGTTGGTGGCGCATTAACGATTTAAGGAATAGTTAATATTTCTTACAGCGTTATTGTCTATATATAGGTAATGGTGACCACACATCAGGTGACCCATATGCTCGTCCGTTAACCTATACCATAAAAAAACATTGAACGAAATATTTTGTTATTTTTCGAGAGAATATCTAACTAGATATTGATGGAAGTTGTTTACAAGCATCGATTGCCATTTTTTTTGTTCTGCGGGAACCTTTTAGTTACTTCGAGGTGTAATACTCATGTCATGTTATTTAATTTGTAGTTTATTTGTTTCTTACGACTCTTAATTATAATAGTAAGTCATTTTTTTTTAAATACAGAGAAAGGATTAGTCGAATATTATCTGTACTCACATTATATATGCGAAAGCAACTTTGTCTATCTGTTACGCTTTCACGGCTAAATCATGAATCGATTGTGATAAAACTTGGTACGAAACTTGAACCCTTAGAAGGGTACATTTTCCACCCTTTGGGGGTAATTTTAGTACAGTTCATCTTCATCAGAAGTTTATGAAGCATTGTCGACACAAATTGAATATATAGTTTCATCTATTTTATTGACTTTTTGATTTTGTTACACATATAAAATCAATACAAGACATAAAATGTCTACCAGACACAACAAAATATGTCAGCTTGACTAATTCATAACCAGTCACATCCCTATTATTGGAATTATCTATAATCCGACTAAATGATAACCCAACCCTTTAATATTGTCTCGGAGCGACTGAGTGGCAATTTATTTTGTCATCATTGTATATTGGATTCTGTAATGCTAGGATTAGTGGTCTGGGGTGTCTAATGATTATTGAATATTAAATGTGATATTAAGTGTCATTGCAATTTATCATAGAATTTTATTAGCGTAGATTATTCTGGAAATCATCTACACCGTTCATTTAATTTCTTTTTTCAACTTTTCTGGTTGAATTGCTTGTGTGTAATTTAAATACCTATAACAACAAAAAAACCTACATATAAATACGATACTCTTAAGAAAAATAATGCCGACGATATCGTTCGATCGATTTCGGCCTCAGCAGCCAATGTCCTAAGAAACCAACCATATATAATAGTATACAAGCGTATGCACAAGATCCAAAGCACTCTATCCTGTTACTCATTATACGATAGGACAATGTTCAGTTCCAACTTCAAGGCTTCGTATCGTTACTGAGTATTTTTCGATGACTTACTATCACGACCTTAAGTGTGAACCGAGAACCTTATCTATAACGGTACATGAAGCCCCTAGAACAATAAGACATTTTTATAAATATGTATAATCTTCCGATATTAGATTTTTTTCTACGAAGAAAAATTCAAATTTTCGTGATGAGAAAACAGATTGAAACCATAGTGTAGTACCCTGAATCAAGGGTATCAGTAAAACTACCACTTGTGTTCTGTTTTGAAGGGAGAATGAGCCCATATGTTGAAAGGCACAAGGGTAGATCAGTATATATTTATTAAGTCCTAGTTATCTTTATTATAATCTCAACAAAACCTTGTCTGCCAATGTCTTCGAGCAGCAAAGATCAACTACTGTCAGCAGGAAGTCCCTATTCAGTAAATCACTTCGCTTTTCACATTTCGCTTGACAATATACTACATAGCAAAAAAATGATAGAGCGTGAGATAAAACGTATAGTGTCGTTGCTCTTCACTCGAGTGGAGTGCTCGAGCCCCACAGCAGAGTGTATGGAGTTCTACAAATAAGCACTCGTCATTTGTTTTGATTGCACACTTGTCCGAGTTTTAAAATTTCAATGGGTAAGGGTAGTAGAGGTGAGTATAATTTGTCGTGGTTATAGGATTATGACAGCTACATAGGTAGCGAGTGACTTTCAAGGTCATTTTACAATCATAGTCATATAGTAGTAGCATAGTATAAAACAAAGTCACTTACTGTAGTCTGTCCCTATGTATGCTTAGATCTTTAAAATTACGCAACGGATTTTGATATAAGCTTTTTAATAGATAGAGTGATTTGAGAGGAAGGTTTTAGTATATATTACATAGACAATATAGTAAAGAAACGCTGAATTTTAACAGTTTTAATGTGATATCGTAAATGTTTATTTAGTATATTTAGTATCAGAATTACACCCGTGCGAAGTTGGGGCGGGTCGCTAGTTTCAAAAAAACTATTCGTGTAAGTGACATTGTTTACGATTGTCTGCTGACTAAATGCCATAAGTAAATTTTCATACAAGTGAAATAACATAATGATTTTTACATATAAATTGTCAAAGAGAAATCGACTGGCTTTAAAACCTTTCCATTAAATACTTAATTGTTAACATTTTGGCAATCAGTAAGAACACTGTACTTTTAAGATTCTTACTAACTACTTTTGTCCTTGATTTCTTGGATATTTATATGTCTAGGTTGTTTTGATATTCACTTACAACAGGTAAAGGTAAATAATAGCTTGGAACATCAATCGTCAAGTCTTAATATGGAAGATGACGCTTACATTCTAAACCCTATTGGTTGTGGATGTATAAAGATTTAGAGACGTCATTTAAATTGTTAATTACTGATTATTTTAAATTATCGTCAAAAGATTTAAGATCACATTTCTCGATAAACGCTTTCTGTCTTATTTAGGGAATCTTGGTTCTTCTGATGCTTGTACCATTTTGCTTGTTTCTGCTTAGATACTTAGTTACATCATAATTTCGTTTCATTTTGTTTCTTTCGAACAACCCGCCTAAGAAAATCAGCTCAGGTTTTTTCTAACAAACAACTACATAGTTATTAGTATTTCACTACATAGAAACTCTCAAAACTTGGGGTATTCCCCAATTACATTTCATTCATGGAAAACGACACGATATCAACAAGAATCGGTTCGACGATTAATCTGCAAGTGTTCGTCTACATACATGTTTCATTAAATACACACACACATACACACATACAAAATAATTGTAATAATAATAAACAACATTCCATTTCTGCAGTGAAAACAAAACAAAAACATACCAAAATCTAGTTTAAACGAAATCTAAAGCGCTATCCATACTGTTTCTAACTACAAGCCATTAAACCCAAAACGCGTTGACAATATTCAAGTAAATGTGTGTCCCGAAAATCCCGAATTCCTAAGCGCAACGGTCACAAATACATCGCAATAAGCGGAGTGACTTGGACATTCTCGCATTGTTCGGGACAATCCCGCCGGGACAATCTGCTGCATACTTGACCGCTTGGACGTTTGCTCCTTGATTATGTGTGAGGAGGGTTTTATTTAGCACCTTTATTATTTAGGTGATAAATGTTAATGTTACATGTCCATAATATCTAGTTAAATGTGATGATATTCTGTGTCTGTGTTCTGTGTAATAAAAATAATTGTTTTTGGAACATACTTCTTTTTAACCGACTTTTTATTTATTTTTGTTCGTCTCCAAATATATCAATAAATAACAACACTATATAATCGTCAATAGACTTAATAGACTAATATTTTTCTCCAAAAAATATTTTGAACATGTAATTTTTTTTTTTTACTTTTTAGTGCATGTTAATTTGTTTTGAAGTAGTGTTTTGTTTGATGTCGGTTTTTCTTTTTTGTTAATATTTATCGTTGTTCATTTGAAGTGTTTGTGTTTTAATATTTTTAGATACGATAAGATTTTTTTAATCTAATAAATCAAAAATAATTTGTTTTTCCTTGGTTAACAATTGAGGGACAATAATAGTTTTTGTATGGAATATTATAGTGATGAAATCTTTATACCTACATATTTTAAGTTTTAACTTTATTTACCTATCGTTTGTTAGATCTTTAACTGGTGAAAGTATTCATTCGTACGTAAGATTCTGGACGACTCGACCCCTGTCCGAGGGTCCGAATTAACGAATTTGTCAAGTGTCAACGTGGGGCTCTTATTAGTTTGGGGGGACATCACGGGTAATCATTTACACGGTGATGTTCACTTGCTTTATACTATTCATCACTAAACAGTTATTATTATGACTATAGAAAATATATTTAAGTACTAGTTTTCGACCGTGGTTTCGCTCGCATTTTAAGGTGTTAGTTGTACTGGGTTAGGCAAAAAAGTAGCCTATGGAGTTATGGAGAGATCCTTTCTTGGAGTCACATTACTCATTGACAATGACGATGTAAAAAATATTAATTATTCCTTACATCGTCAATGTGCCACCAACCTTGGGAACTAAGATGTTCTGTCCCTTGTGCCTGTAGTTACACTGGCTCACTTACCCTTCAAACCGGAACACAACAATACTGAGTACTGTTATTTGGCGGTAGAATAACTGATGAGTGGGTGGTACCTACCCAGACGGGCTTACACAAAGCTCAAACACCAAGAATACATGAACTAGATTTCAAACATTTGTAACAGATAAAAATGCAAAAAAAAACAACATAAAGAAATGACGCTATAAAGCCATACGATTTGATATATGTATCTGTGACGTGGGGCTCGGTAGCCATACCGATAAATCTACCCCGCAAGTGGCAGTTATACAACACATATCTTTCACTGCACGGGGCAAATCGTAAACGTCACTTGAACACTCGACCCGAATGTTTTGTGAGTTGTGTATCTCTGGCCCGTACGTACATACATATATACAATATTCATGTGTGTGTATTGAACACATATATACCTTTATGTATATATTATAATAGAAGCTACTACAATGATACATTGGTATGAGTTACTTTACATTAACAGCCTATAAATTTCCCATTGCTGAGTTAAGGCCTCTCTCTTTAAGGAGAAGGTTTGCAGTATATTCCACCACGCTGTTCCAATGAGGGTTGGTGAATACACATGTGATACACATACATACCGATCACGAGATGAATTACTCAAATTAAGCACATGTAAATTCAATGCTGTTTTCCTGGATTTTATCTTGCAATTGTCGGTTAAGATGCACACATTCTAACCGCGGGCCATCTCGGCATTATGTGTGGTATCGGATTGTCTGTACAGAACACCAGTATAAAGGGTAAACAAAATTAACTATATTTAATACTTATTGTTAACCTATCACCTCATCTCTATTACTAGTAGTAATAATCTCGTCTGATATGAGATAGATCTTGGTTCACATACGAGACTTAAGCATTAGCATAGCTGAATCCACACCACAGATGAAAGTACTCTCCAAAAAAGTAGTCGTAGTCAGACTTCTCATTACCTGAATAAGTACGATAAGAACTTATCGATAATGAGTCCTGATATCATCATCAAAATTATGACAATATATCCGGGCCCTTATGTTAAACTTAATTATAAATCGTTTTAACATAAAACGATTTTCTATTCGTCGTTTCGATGGAACCTTTTCGTTCTCTGTTTGCGATGCTCTCAAGATTTCGTCTCAATCTTCGCGAGATTGGTTCCACGGGCTTCGTTTGTTTGTTGCGATAACATTTTGATTGTTCGACGTTATAATGGATTTGTAAAGAGATTACTTCGTTTTTTGTAACTAAAATAATACATTTCAAATCGTATTGATAATATTTGTAATTGGAAATGTAACTTAGCTTGCCATCTCATCAAGTTTGACACTTTATTACTTCTTTATTAATATTATAAATGTGTAAGTAACACTGTCTGTATGTCTGTCTTTCACGACCAAATCAATGAACCGAATTTCGTACATTTTTTTATGGTATGAGTTGGCGGACGAGCATATGAGCCACCTGATGGTAAGCTGTAAGAAATATTAACTATTCCTTATATCGTCAATGTGAAAAAAAACCTTCCTTACTCTTATTAGGCCTTAAGGTATTATGTCGTCTTTCACTGACAGACTCACCCTTTCAACTGGATCTCAGCAATACTAAGTAATGTTTAGAGGAATAATACGACTGGTCGATGCCTATTACGATTAGCTTTGCACTAAATCTTACCATCAAATAAATGTCACATTTTCAATATTACTTTTTAAGGCATTTATTTCTTATAATTGACAAAAATAAATATCGTTCTATATTTGAATGTGTTCTTTACAGAAACACCATCTCCCATAAAATCCTATCTAACAAATTTCAACATTAAATCATGAAATTGTTTCTCTTTCTCATTTCTTATGTGGAGTGCTGTTATTAGAAAGAGATACATATATATTTCCTTGTATACCCAATGAACATAGGACATATATTCAAATGTGTTCAATATTATAATGGTATCTCGAAAGATTATGTTTTGTTATCTAAAATCTTCTAATTATAACGACAAGCCTTAGATTAACAGGAAGTTATATGAAAATAACAAAACAATATTCAACTTTATTTCGTTTTAACCAATTTAAATAATTTAATATGTTTAGTATATGAGAGAGATTTCTTATATTTTAATTTACTATTTATATTGAACGAGGTGGCGTAAGATATATTTGCAATGCTTTTATCAATTTCATTTTAAAATATATTAATATAAAATAACATAAAAATAGCAAGATTTGATAAATTACACTGGTGTGCTCTACATTTATTCCCCCCGTCCCCCTTCAGAGGGTGTCGTGGGATCGTAAACCGGGATTCTCAGCAAAATCCGCACATCACTAGCGACCCCGGGAATCACGCCGTCGCCTTATCCCGTGGATTTGTTGAAACGTGTATGAGGTACACAGAAATCTAGAAGTTTGTAATTCGATTTAAAATCTTGATACTCATATTGCAAAACTTGTTTATAAAAAGTTGAAAATAAATACACTGAAGACACGTATGACCCAACTATTATATACTTAAAAAAATATCGGTATTTTTTAGTAGTAAATGTTTATTTATTACCTATACTAGCTGTGCCCGCGACCTTGTACGCCTTTGAATATATATAAAAAAAAAAAATATTGTAGCCTAAGTTACTCCCTATTATGTCAGTTATTAGATATATAGAAAGTTTCGTCAAAATCGGTCCAGTCGTTCTAGAGATTAGCTGGAACTAACAGACAGACGGACAGACAGACAGACCAACAAAAATTAAAAAAATATATATTTTGGTATATGTACTGTGCATAAATAAATATGCATTGAGCAAAAAGATGGGCTTTTTTAATATTACAAACAGACACTCCAATTTTATTATATGTATAGATAAACAGTCTGTGTTTATGGCAACATTGATTTCGAAAACCAAATTATTCGAAATATGCCATCAAATGTTTACCTTAAATTTTGTATGTATTTTTTTCGAAACGAAAGTTTTAAACTGAAAATTTTAGCTTCCAACGGAACAATATAGTGTAGTGCCTTAATATCGGACACTCTCGGCTTTCAGCTGAATGCAGCGTTGCACTTAGCGGACCCAGCTGTTCGATTAAAAGTGCAGTCATTACACTGCCTTGCCAAGATACACTTGGATTTCAAGAGAAATATCCTATAGTCTTTGCTCTTGTAAAATTCGTTGTATTGTTTAGAAAATATATAATTAAAAGGATTGAAAATTGTATTTATAAACATATATTTACGTAGTATAAAACAAAGTCGATTAACACTTTCGGTTACTATAAGCTTAGATCTTTAAAATTAAGCAACGGATTTTGATGCGTTTTTTTCAACAGATAGAGTATTTTGAGAAGGTTTTTGTTTATATAAAATAGACAATATAGTAAAGAAACACTGATAATTTTAGAAGTTTCTAATGTGATGTCGTAATTAAATAAATTCTGTAGTATATTTAGTATCAGAATTGCACCCGTGTCAAACCTTGTTGGTAGTTGAACATATTACTAACGTGTCAATTAATAAATGTACTACCTCTTCGTAAACCTCTCGAAGAGATATAATACGTTTCTTGAATGAGATTAACCGTTCATTTTAGGCATACAAGATAATCTTCTTGGAATTTTCCTTAAGATGTTGCCGCACCCTCCTGACATCGCTGCATTTTTTTATCGTTGAATTATTGAGGGCGGAGCCCTGCTATTATTACGGCTCGTGCCCTTAACGAACGTGTTTGAAATCGAAATAATAAACTAAACTAAAAAAAATAATAATAATTTGTATGTAATATAAAAAAAAAAAATTAATATGAATTGTTTTTCAGATTCAGAGGATCTTTAAATGCTTTTTGTGTCTTTCTTGTATAAAATAATACTCAAATATTTATCCATTTATAAATTAAGATTTGCCATAAAATCGAATGATTTTACATCATCATTTAAACCATTTTTCGTTCCACAAAAATCTGTAACGTGTAACATTTCGATCAAGTATAAAAAACCATCAAATGACTATCACACCATTATATTCCTTATATAGAATGCAATAAAAAACAAAATCCTATCCACTGTATATATACTTACGTAACGCCTATACCATATTTCGTGAAATCTTACCAGGGAAGCACTTTAAGCACCGTATATTTAATTCACGAACGCCGAAGTACGTCGCCATAAAAATCCCGAGTGATACTGTGCAGATGAGTCTGCCAGGGACGGATTTCGTGTAATTTAATTGTATTAATGTCTGTTTTATTGTTAATCTGCGTTTAGTGGCCCGATAATGGGTGGGAATGATTTAGGGGAGATTGGGTTGTGATTGTGTGGTATTCGCGCTTCCTGATACAAAAATGCCATAAAAATAATTATATGATATGATTTTTATTGTACTTAGATTGTCTCCATAACTTAAAATTATAAGTGATTAATTAAGTCATATAAATATCTTAGATACGTGAATATTGATTATAATAACTAGATATAGATATAATAACTATGCATATGGACTTCGTGCAAACCCAGTGAGTAGGTAACACTTTCTCATTATATTTTCTGCTGCCTGACAGCTCTACTATTATTTACCCTAGGGACTAAGATGTTAATGTTAGTGTCACATTATTGCTATGAGGAATGATATTTCTCATTAAAAACTCTTTGGTTTGTTGACCAGTCACCATTACCTGGCCATAATATTATATATTGTAGATGATACAAAAGCTTGGTATTAATACCTGTTGACTTCCAGACAGGATACATTACATACATATATAATTGTATTTTTTAAATGTTGAAAAAGAGTAACCACTGAGTTTCTTGCCCGTTCTTCTCAGTAAAATCTACTTTCCGAACTGGTGGTAGCTTCACTTAATTGTTAAATGACGATTCAAAAGTGCTTGTAATAGCCCACTTGAATAAACTCTATTTGTGTAATAAATAAAGTCATAAGTAAGTTGAAAATGTATTTTACTAAAAAAAAAGTGTATTCATATAACTCTCACTTTGTTTAAAAACTTCGTTTTTTCTATAAGAAAACATAAAACCCTCCGACCCTGGACGTTACGGATTCTGTCTACCCGCGATTTACGGTTATCTCTCGCCTGGCTCCGTTCAATCACAACCCGAGCTTAATACTTAAAACGAACTACGCTTTTAAAGAACTAGTATATGTTTTCAGCGCTGCAAGCTTGAAAAATCGCTTAAATCGAGCACAGTATAAATGTACACGAGAAAACTGTTATATACATGTTTATTATTTAAATATATGAAATTATTCAAACAATAGAAAGAGTAAGCAGATAGATAATCAAATATAGCATACCTATTGCACTTCCACAAATCTCAAATTAAAATAAGAACGAAATATACCTAAACGTCTTTCTCCTACCCTTATCTCAATTTTACTTGGAGTCGGTGCAGCATATCTTTGTCGTGCTACTTCTCTGTCCGACTTCATCTCACGAGTAACATTATTTTCAGCCATATTGTCTTCTACACAATCGATCCATTGTTTCTTTAGTCGTTCCCTTCTTCTATATTCATCTACGTCCATGCTCAAGACCTTAATCACAACGTGGTCCTATAACATGCCCATACTATGACAGCCAGTTTCCGAGTCAGTGGTGCCACTTTCAAACAAATCCAAACAGTGTGACAAAATTGTTAGTCGAATATCATTAAATTACCCTACAGAGCTACGTCACGTGCCACCCAAATTATATTTTCTTAGGTTACAGCAGAAACACATTTCGACGAACCCGTTTCCATAACACGCTGTAATTACGTTGTTAAGATTTCCGACTCAAGGATTTTCACACTAACATTTACGGTCGCACCATGACAGATAAAATCTTAAGGTCTATTTCGTGATTAAGAAATCGAAAACCAAGCCATATCGCCCTTTTATAATATAAGATATATGTAGCTTATGAAATTAAGTAAATATTCCACTAAGTTAAAGTTGACACGGTTAAAGTGTTATCGGAGATATCGTGTATCCTACCCATATCCCTAAAATTTCACCAATATCATAAAAGTTTGGAAAGTTAAACATAAAAAAAAAATCTATCCAGCACGCTACCATATATATAAAACAAAACATAACATTAATTTTAAACCAGAAATGATAAACAATAATAATCTTTCAAATTAGATCACATTAAAATAACAATCCGAAAATCTGATGAACCGTGTTCAGGAATTATAAAAGATTCTGCATTCATAGTCGTGATAAATTCCCTACGAATCGATCATTTTGAAAACGATATATACCTATATCAACTCAATATCAATAGTATATAGCTTTCTTAAAATGGTAGTGACCCTCAGTATAATACAGGTCTTCATTCTATGACATCATAAAATTAAAATGATAAGTCCTAATACCACAAAGCATTATTGCACTTTCATATATTACGATCGCAATTTAAAATTATTTCTTTGATATATAGACTTCCCTATGAATTCAAATTAGAAATGTAATCAAACAAACGTCAAATATATCCAGCTTTCTTGAAGAGATTCAAGCGGCCCCAAAACACAATTAAACGGAGCCCTACGCGCCCATAACTGTCTGTAATTACAGCGTCACGAATTACGACGCAAAGATTTTACGCACTTGGACTCAAGACCGTAACAACTTCCAAGTGTGTATTACGCTGGGAAGTTGGTCGCTTTATTTTGTTTATGGATGAAACTCGCATAATGTCTTGGAAATATACTTTGAATATTGTTCTATTGTTATTTGAAGAGGTGTTGATTTCATAATGCGTGTATTATCAGATGCTTCTAAGAAGTCGTCATTATTGTAAAGTGATAAAGAATATCGTCTGAAAATTAGTTAGCCATAATAGTGAATATTTTTATACGTAAGAAATATAACAAATAACCAAGAAAGCATCTTCATACAAACCTTTAGAACTCGCAGCGCGATACAAACGAAACGACTGGCGAAATTCGCAAAGGAACATCTTCACTAAAAATCTGCTATCTCAAAGATGGAGGACTAACGAGGGCTGCGAACTCTGATTTCCAATTCAAAGGAAAATTGCGATCCATAACGGGGTGGGGGGTGGCCGGAGTGGGGGGCTCCCCCTCCCGTTGCTATGCGACGCGGGGTGGAGCCGCCGCAATCACGGCCAATAGCACGACGGATATAAATTGGTCTCGCAACGCGACACTCTCGCGGAAATGAGACAGACGATGCCCTCCCGTTCGCTCTAATGAAGTCGCCAGTCGCCAGACCCCTTGATTGACGGACTCTACGGCCCTTTTTCGAAATGCTATACCTAATTGTTGGGTATCGGCGCTGTGATTTGTTCACGAATGTTGCGTCGTATTGGTCGTTATAAAACGTTTTCCTCTTTAGTAAACTTTATCATACTATATTTAACGTATATCAATGTTAGAACAAATTTACAGTCGTACATACAAAATAATTTAATATACATATATAGTATCTAGGTATATTAACAATAGTATAAAATCTTTTTCAATATTGTCACGAAAGGCTTTCAATAAAAATATCTGACGTCTCACGAGAGACTTGCGATATAAATGTACCAGGAAAGCAAGAAATCCAGAACAAAGACCTCCCGATATTAAATTCCACACCTAGAATCACGATACATAAACTGGTAATGGTCGCGGATATAACGCGCTATAAATTTTTGTAGTCCGGCCGGGAGTGCTGCGAATCCGTAATGCGGACCGGACTTGGCAGAGATTACATGGACGTGTATTAATACGACGTGATGTATCCACGTATCCAGGGCTGAGGGAGATGCCTTACATACCTTCAAGTACATTAATCATAAATCCAACACCATAATTTGAATAAAACCTCTTTGGTCTTCATCAAATAAAATATTTGATGATTATGTTACGAGTATATTTTTTTCTGTTGAATCTTTTTTTGATATTTCATCTTCGGTTTCAACAAGTCCATTGATTTCATTATGTATTTGAATTTTATGAAACAATCTGACAGGGTTGTCTATATTATAAAAATTGTTATTGGTGTTTTGTTTTTGCTTTCCCGTAACCGACAGCCCTAAGACATTCGCACCCAGCATCACGTGTCAGCGCGGATCGATACTCAGATATGAGGCACAGATTATTATATAGGGACTATATCGTTGTCTTTGCCTCAGCGTGATTTGATTATGTTAGTTTGCTCTCTTATAATACTTACTACTTTGTTTTTGTTATTCATATTTATTCCTTTTCGAATAACATAAATATGTATATATACACATTAACATCTGTATATTTATGACTTTTCTACCTCATCAGTATTTCCTCTTATTTTTTATATCTAGTTGGGTTGATAATATGCAATACATTTTGTTACATAAAGTTGCCAATAATTTGCCAAATGTTTTAAGAAAAAAAATTACATTCAAAAGTGAATCTATGGCCATTGAAATGATTTTATTATTATTTTATCACAGTAAAAGTCTAAAAAAATAAATTTATCTAAATTCTGTTTTGTCCACAGGTGAAAAGCCTCACAAATGCCAAGTGTGCGGTAAAGCGTTTAGCCAAAGTTCAAATCTAATTACCCATTCGCGCAAACACACTGGCTTTAAACCTTTTGCCTGCGAACTGTGCGGACGAGCGTTCCAGAGGAAGGTTGACTTACGGAGACATAGAGAAACTCAGCATGCCGATTTGCGAAATCCTCAACACATGCAACCGCCGCATACCGATGTGCATGGCATGCATGCACCTGACATGCATGTGGCGGATCGGATAGGTGAGTTACCTTACACTTTGCCTTTTAAAACCACTATCTAATTTAAGTTTATTCCTAATTATAGTATGTAGGTATATGTCGTATATATCTCAATAAGTTATGTGATAGTAATTTCTCGTATAGTAAGTAGTAAGTATCCATAAGGTAGTACGACTAGAAGTATCCACCGTTCCTTACGAGACCATTTTTTTTATACCGGGTATCGAATACTGTTACTGGCTCACTCATTTCTTATACCTGGGTATAGAAACTACTGCCAAACAGTACTATCTGTTTGGCAGTAGAATAATTGAGTAATGCCCAGTTGAAGTTACCGGAACTGTTACTCACACGTAAAGTAGATTTATTTTTTTATATTTTATCCATAGCACCTAAAACGGCTTTTATTCGTAAGTCGTCAGGTACTTACGAGATATAAAAAAACCTTACTTAGAGTCCAAGTTCCCTTTATATGAAATTTCATCAAAATCGGTTTAGTATACAGACAGACTGACTTTTGTGTCGATAATATTAGATGTTAGCAATACAAGCAATGATTGACGATATTGTTTCCGAGACAATCACATGAAATACCTACGTTAGTGTAATATACATCATAAGAATAAATTCCAGGTTTAACATAATTTTCTTTCTCCAGACCTACGTCCACCACACCCTGATCTTCGGCAACCTGACTTCAGGATGAGCAGCGCGGTACCTCCTCTTCAGCCGCTCCCCTCCTGAACGTCAACCGCCTTCGCGCCCTGGCGCTGAGGCAATCAACACCTTACTAGCTTGTAAATAAAATTCAAAATGCAACACATACATATGTATATGTTAACCAAAGACACTCGTGTGATTTGAAAACGGTGAAGAAAATTTAGTAGTATCTTAAGAATTTTTATCTCAACGGCTTATTTCGATAAACAATTGACAATGTTGTTTGCTTTTGATAAAATACAACAATGTTGTAACAGCATCGAACTCAATTCATTGTTGAACCAACATTCATAATGTTAATTTCACAAAAACCACCAAAGAATGGCTTGACTAAAGAACTATTTATTTTTATTGAATACATACATAGGTGTAAAATTGAAATATTATTTAGATTAAAATATGGTACGTTTTAAATATTACATAAGTAACAATTATAAGGTTTATGTAAGTTTTTGATCTCAACGAGAAATTAATAAATTATCTGTTATTCGTACTCATTAAAGAAATTATTCATAATAAATAAAACTATTAATATTTCATACTTTAGAACGATATTTGATTGTTTTGCTATTCTTATGAACAATATAACTTACATAAAATATTTTTTTTTACATATTAAATAATTACATAAACCAAATATAAAGTAACATTTTTTTTATACAATTTTAATATGAATTGGATAAAATCCTTTAGATAATTCCATATACATCATTCCGAATAAAGTTAATTTTTATAATATAACTTAAAAACTAAGTTGTAAGTACCCTACTTGATCGAAGCATATACTATGTAAAATAATATGCTTGTATATTGTAATACATGCATTCACACACACACATAGTCGATCGATCAAGTAAGCTTTGCACAAATGTACACTTGTGTGAAAGTTTCCTTGAGTCACATCGGATGTTTACTTACATAAAAAATATAATGGCACTGTGACGTGTTATCACATCATGAAATTACATAATAAATAAAAATAATACGTACAATATAAAAGACACTTGTGATACCTATTCCTAATTTCTTTTAAATTTTTCTTAGTTCAAAATGTAAATAATATTTTTAAGCACATATCACACTATTAATAATAAATAAGAAAATAAAATTTGGACATTTTTAATAATTATATTGTAATGATAATTGCTTACTGTATATAGAATTGTCTGCGAGAAATAATTATAATTACATAATATGTATAATGTTACAGTTTGGCTTGTGAACATTGTAACACACTTAGGTACTTTGTGTTAAATTGTAATATTACAAATTTGTAACTAAACAGTTACAAATCGCATTATTATTAAAAACGAAAAAAAACACTCGCGTTCAATTTAAAATTCTTGTTTTACATAATGTCACAAATTACATAAAAAATATAAAGGCTTACCTTCATGTTGCTTCAAGTTTATATTGAATATTTGTATCGTGAAATCCATTATGCCAAAAATATATAGATAGATTAAATTGTACATAAAAAAATAATTCAAGTAAAATTTCAGTTTATACGTAAAAATTGTATACGATTCTTCACTGCGTAAATGTGTTAAAAATTAAGATTATCACATAAACTGTGCACTTTAGCATTCCTTTATATCACATAATTAGATATACCAAAGAGTTTTTATATCTTTTCGAACGTAGGACTTGATAATATTACATAGTTTTTTTTTTGTTTAATATGATAAAATATTTTTAATCTGTGCACCGTCAATCAACAGATACATTCGTTTAGTTTTTAAATGTTTATTTCCCTCATGTTGTAGTAACGCTGTATATTTAGAATAAATTTATATATTGAATATTTTGAGATTTTAAATTTAGTGTAATGTTATAGTTTTGTCTGTAAATAGTGTAAAAAATGTAAACTACTCCAAAGAACAATGTGCAATCTTAATGTCATTATAACTTTTATTGTTATAAGCAACTGTCACTTAAATATATAAAGATGTATTACATAGTTGTTTTATTGCCACACGCCCCTTGTATAAAGTCTACACATTACACATCTAATGGACCTACAACGCAGCCAACTCATAGTACGACACTACTCAGATGTAGCATCGGCGAAATTCGTGAAACCGATCACATCCGAATTGAGTACGCTATCCCAAATTATCAATATTTATTTCTTATGTGAATATGACCTTTACGCAAACGTAATAACTTGTAATACCATATGACCTAATATATTCATCAATTTGAAACGTAGATTTACATGCACTTGCTTTCTCGCGATGAACTGACGCGAGAATCTATAGCGACGAATAGCGTCGAATGGCGCGAAAGGGAGCTATTTCTATTGGTTGTATTAATCGATTTTATTGAATTAGCCGATGCTACATCTAAGTTGTGTCGTACTATATACATTTAGCTCATAAATTTGATCATATTCTTTGTGGTGGAACTTTAAAACTATGATTATTTTTTTATTGTACGTATTTTTTCCGATTTTCCATAACACGGAAAGCATATTGAGCTTGCTTCTGATCTGGTCCATCTGATTGTTTTATTTGAGTATAAGATAGATAAAAGAAGAAAACGAAGAAGTCTGTTTCACGCACATACTAAATACTTTGAACACATTCTTAGCAATATGCTAATAGATCTACTGAACAATGCAATAATAGTTCTAGATAAATATACCTTTATGTCTATTCAACATTATTTGACTTAACTAATTATATCCACTTTAATTTTAGTGCCTCAATATTTCGAAAACATTAAAAATTATATTATGTCGCAAATCTATCACTTATGTCATAGATACATTCTCGATCATCATGTCATGCGAATTCAATACCAAAGTTGTTACTCATTCTCAACATAATCTATTATTGGAACATGACAAACAATAATCAATTTATTTCCGTTACAAGTAATCATAAACGAATTCAACGATTATGATAATTCGTTGTGTCTTTACAGATTCCTCGGTCCTTCGTCACGGCGGTTTGTATGGTTTTAAAAAGATATATTGCATATGCAACCATATATATGAGTGTTGTCATTATACCGCATTATGTAAGTAAAGTCACCACAAAAGTTCTAGAGATCCGCTTCCGCTCTTATCTTATCTTCTCCGCTTGAAATCTATCGCTTATGGATTGAAGAGAGAGATTCTTTTTAAGACTTGTCTGATCACTTGGCTTCAGCTTGAGAGAACGACGTAATTACCGTCTGTATACCGAGTTGTTAAGGATTACGAATTGAAAAATAATTACTTGGTGGTAGGGCTTTGTGCAAGCCCGTCTGGGTAGGTACCACACAGTCATCAGTTATTCTACCGCCAAATAACAGTAGGTATTGTTGTGTTCCGGTTTGAAGGGTGAGTGAGCCAGTGTAACTACAGGCACAAGGGAGATAACATCTTAGTTCCCAAATTTGGGGGCACATTGACGATGTAAGGATTAGTTAATATTTCTTACAGCGTGATTGTCTATGGGTGATGGTGACCACTTATGGTGGTCCATATGCTCGTCCGCCAACCTATACCATAAGAACCAAAAACAATTATATTTATTAATAATAATAGCTTATATGTATTAAGACGAAGACAATACTATATATTATTCTGTGGAGTGCGTTACTCGTTGGAAAGTCGATCGTGTAGGTGTAAGTTAATTGACATTAAGTTTCGATTATTTAATTGCAAGAAATGTAAAGGTCCTATATAAAGAATGATTAATTCCACCAGATTTTCTTGATAAATGAAATCCACCATTTTTTTAAATTGTATATTCATGGACCTCAATATTAAGCACAATATGATAGACCTATGGGGTAGTAAAGTAGGTATGCAAATATTTAATAAGCTGATCACAAAAAGTCAGATTACAGCATTTAACTATAAAAAAGAAAGGAATCTTTATAATATTTGTTTTTTCTATATCAGCTTCTCCACTGCGAAAATGTTCTACCAACATAATATGTCAAGAACAACGCAAATTAAAACAAATGATATTAGAAATCAAATCAAAAAGAGTTGAAAGAAAATTCTTTTGAAAAGTATTCGTTGCTCAATTTCAACGAACTTATTTTATGACAGTTGAAATCGCGTTCGAAATTTGAACAAATTTGAAATAAATAAAAAATTATATTTTTTTTCCTGATTAAGTCCCCGCTGAATATTTATTTTCGTCGAAATTTTCGCCTAAAAGCAAACAACGAACATTATGCTAATAACGTTGAAGATAATTCTGATATTAATCCAATATCTCCATTATTGGAGAAGTAACGCGATTTATGGAGTAAGTGACTTCTCAGGTTACGAGGGGTGGCGATATGATGGCACAAAAGAAAATTATTATATATATTGCGAGGGATTACTTAATTACTTATTCTATAACAGTTGATAATTTCCTGTATCAATTGAAAACGTAGATCGATATCGAAAGGTTATAGATTATTTTTGGAAAGTTTCTCATCACTGATATTTTTAAATAAGTTGTAGAGATTTGTGCAAGCCCGTTTGTTTATGTAAAAGTAAAGCAACAGCCCGTAAATTTCCCACTGCTGCGCTAAAGCCGCCTCTTCCATTAAGGAGAGGTTTGGAACATATTCCACCACGCTGTTCCAATTCGGGTTGGTGGAATGCACATGTGGCAGAATTTCAATGAAATTAGACACATGCAAGTTTCCTCACGATGTTTTCCTTCACCGCTGAGCAGGAGATGAATTATAAATACAAATTAAGCACATATATATCGTGGTGCTTGCCTGGGTTTGAACCCGAAATCATCAGTTAAGATGCACGTGTTCTAACCACTGGGCCAACTCAGCTCTCTTTGTTTATGTGCCATTCAATATATCATACATTCTACCACCAAGCAGCAATACTTAGAAGTATCGTGTTCCGGTTTGAGTGTGAGTTAGCCAGTGTAACTACTTGAGGCTAATAAGCTACCAAAGTTGGCGGTGAATGAAAGGAGTGGTTGATATTTCTTACAGCGTTATTGACTATGGGCGGTAGGGACTTACCATCAGGTGGTCCAATTGCCTGTTCGCCCACCGAAGTATATCATAAAAAAAAATCTTAAAAAATTAATGATCATTTCCTATTAGTGGATTTTTGTCGACTTCGTGCTAACTATGTGATCACTTGCTTATGTAGTCTCCATATCCTACTTCACTTGAATAAATAAATAATGTATTATGTATTTTTTAATAAACTTCAATTCTCAGTGTCGACAATTTTTAATATGACCTTCTTCTTCCAACTCTAGTGACCAATGTGAAAGGAAGTAGACCCTCTATTTAATTTCTTGGATCAAAATCAAAATAAACTTTATTCAAGTAGGCTTTTACAAGCACTTTTGAATCGTCATTTTAAAATTAAGTGAAGCTACCACCGCTTCGGATAGTAGATTCTACCGAGAAGAACCGGCAAGAAACTCAGTAGTTACTATTTTCAACATTTTAAAAATACAAAGTCATGTTAGTTAAATACAATTATTTAAATTAATATATCCTGCTTGGAAGTCAACAGGTATTAACTCCACGCTTTTTTATCATCTATAAAATTTTGTATCGAATAATATTCCTTTTTTACCAATGAATTTTTTTAAAAACGATTTGAATTTACGAAACGGCAAAGTTAAAAATGATAGTGTGACGAGAAGGCAATAAAAAAAACAAAAGAGTGATTATGTCCACAACCAATGTCAGCACCGGTTCTTAGTCCTGATCCTTGAAATAAAACTTAAATGCCTTTTTACTTCTGTAAGCAAATAGAGCAATGAGGCAGTTCTGTGATCTATAAATAGAGTCTAACACAGAATATCGCGGTTACGACTCACATGATATAATAAAAATTAAACCATTAGTTAATGAGTAATCGATCATAACATTGCAAACACATCGACCGCCCGGCAAACATACAGAGTAGATTGGATTAATTTCTATCACTAATCAATATCGTCATTTGATTATAATGTAATACTTATTTAATATTTTCAATCATTATAATAATCAAAATTGAGTACGCCACTCCGAGGTCCCGGGTTCGATTTCCGGTCGAGTCTATGTAGAAAAATTCATTTGTTTTCTATGTTGTCTTGGTTCTGAGTGTTGGTGATACCGTTGTTACTTCTGAATTTCCATAACACAAGTGCTTTAGCTACTTACAGGATCAGAGTACTGTATGTGATCCAATATTTATTTATGTAGTTATTTATTTTATTTATAGTGTAGTATTAAAATAGTTTTTGTAACATTTATATTCTTCTGGTATTTTTTATTTTATTTAACCCAAAGAAGGGGACGGCATTGGTACTCCTTATTACAGATTATTATATAACCTAGCGAGGAATACTAACACAATTTGATTTGACTGAAATAACATTAATTTGTACAAACAAATTATAAAACAAAACTGGTGTGTTCAATGTCTTATTAATGAATAAAGATTTGTATTTTAACAATAAATCAATATTTATTTGAAATATGATAAAAATATATTAAATCAAAGATTTTGTTATTTAAATTCCAAATGAATTTCTAAACTAGTCTGTGGTCTACCAAAGGATCTTTAAAATTCCACATCTGTGTTCCACTGACTCACTTTCAAACATAGAATACAAACTCAAATTCGTAATCAGTAAATATTAGTACTTACCAAGGCCCTAATTTATCCTTAAATAATTTACTAAAGCATGATAAGATATCTATAAAATCAGATAGTTCTTGTACACAATAAAAAAC
Source organism: Vanessa cardui (assembly GCF_905220365.1). Classification (NCBI taxonomy): domain Eukaryota; kingdom Metazoa; phylum Arthropoda; class Insecta; order Lepidoptera; family Nymphalidae; genus Vanessa; species Vanessa cardui. The sequence continues at coordinate 3,127,803 of NC_061129.1, forward strand.
AGGATGAGACCGATGAACAGACTCTCATCAATTATTCCATCACATGAGCTTAGTTTGATTACGCGAGCCTCACTAAAAGATACATTTTTTTATCCTTACCGTATTTACAATAAAACCTATAATTCCACAAGTGCAATTAAATTTGTAGCATAATGTTACGGAATTTTATGTCTTATTATTAACATGATAGAGGTGATTATATCGTGTATGGTAGAGTAGCGTAGAGTTAGATTTAGTAATAAAGCGGGAAGGATACCGTCTCGCGGGAGCACGCCGGACGCTAAACGTCTGTTAGCACGCACTACTGCGTATTGTGCGCGTTCACGCTATTGTCGGAAACAGGAGCGTACTGTGAGGGAAAAGTCTTACCATTTTAATTATAGCAAAAATTATGTCGTACTTCGTTTTTACACATTCCTTTTAATGCTTTTATGAAAACTAATTTTAAGCGATAGGCATTTCATTGATAGGTGAATACTATCATATACCGTTAAGCTTCGATATAATTATTTATTGTTTTGTTGTGTTCTAGTTTTAAGAGTGAACAATTATGTGCACAAGGGATATAACCAAAGGTTTAATTCCTAAGGTTGGTAAGGCAAGGACGATTTAAGAAATTGTCTGTAATAAAAGCGCAAAAAATGTTATAATAATCATGTACGGTTAAATTTAAATATTCGCCATGGAAATTAACGAGCTTCTAGTTTTTTTTTTTTTTTAAAGATGATAATCTTTTACACCTAGGACTGGACACGTATGTCGAATGACCAATGGGGTGAGCAGACGAGTCCAAGAGTGGAGACCATTGTTTGGTAAACGCAGCTCAGGGTGCCCTCTAGTTAAGTGGACTGATGGAATTCGGAAAACCTTTTTCGAATTCCGGCAGGACCCAAAAGGATACGGAAAGCGGAAAACTGGAAACTTTCATAAACATTAAGATAACCTTTTGTCTAACAGCGAAAAACTATTGGATAGTGACGACATACAGGACTAGGGTACTGGGGTATTTAAGGACTAAACGTATGTAGCGAAATACTGATATGCAAAGATTTTGCCTAAGCGAGAAAGATACGTCATAGTAAAATTATTACTTAGAGCTCAGAAGATATTTTCGTGTAAAAATTAAATTGATATTATTCTCTTTTTGTCCTTGTCACAAAATATGTGGGGCAGCAGTCTTTTCCTTCCATGATCCTCTATTATCCATCTTTTTCATCCCTAGAATATCTTCTCGTTCACTCCAGATAAGTATTCTTGGGTTGTCCCATACCCCATCATATCTCTACGCTCATGCTTATTGTAATTTTATGAATTTATTATATTTTATATTAATTAAAAAACACCGTTTTTTATACAGCAACGGTTTACATATTATATATAAACTATCGTCATATGATAGGTAATAGGCGTTGCTATAAATTGAAATAAAAAATTAGGTTCCACCGAGATTTGAACTCGGATCGCTGGATTCAAAGTCCAGAGTGCTAACCATTACACCATGGAACCAGTTATTGAAAGTGTATAATTTATTATTCACAAACGTGCGAAGACTTTTATATGGAGATTCCTCGATTTATTTTCATTTTAGATTAGTTGTTTGGACAAGTGTCTCATTGGCCAGTATATACTTGATATTGAAACGAATTTAAAAAGGTCTTATATGTACACTATTATTATCCATTTTGATTCTACTTATGTTATTTTACGATGATTGCTTGACAAATATTGCTTGACTTGTCTTGAAATATACAAATGTCTATGAATGTACTCTTTAATAAGCAATAGTAGGTAATATAATGTAGTCTTTAATAAACAACATATTATATGGAATTTATTATTGGCTCATAAAGCGTTTTGGATATCGATTAAGTCCAAACCCACAGTTCAATTCCATACTTAATAATTTATCAGTTTTCAATCACTTTTATGTTTTCGACTCCAATCAGCTACCTAATCAAAACCCTCACCAAGCGTTACTTGTACCAAAAACCAGATAAACTTGGTACATTTTCCAATTTCGATTGCTAAATGTTCCAGTATAAATTAAACAGTAATTTGAGCTCCCATAGTCGGTACGGAAAGTGAATTATTTTAAGTATAAAAAATGCCCCAGTCCATCCCTGTCTGGTCAGAATCGCCCGTCATATATAATTCAAGGCATACACGTGTGTCCCGGCTTCATACGCAATCAGTATTGTGAATAATGTATGTGGACGTTGGACTGGCTGATGATTGCGTGGCCCGCGAGATTCAAGATTTCAACCCTAGCTCACTGGCCCATGTGGATTTGAGAAGATTTTTTCTTTACATCCTATTCGACAATTATTTTATAGCTGTCCTTTGATTGGTTTATATTGTTGTATTTTGTTGATAAACCTAATTTATTATACAATTTAAAAAAAATCTTAAATTAATTATTCAATACAACAACTACACATTTTTTTTTATTTTATTAATTTGTACGTTTTACATAAACACAGAGGTAGTTATGCGCAAGCCCGTTTCTGTATCAGAAGATAGATAACACCCATTCACTTACCTGTTATAACACCAAATTGCTTTTTTCATTTGTATCAGTTGTAAGGTGAAGCTAGAATAAGTACAGGCTCAAGAAACATAACATCTTAATTCACAAGCGTGATGGCTCATTTGCTATGTAAGAAATCGCAAAAATTTTTACGGCCTACCTACCTTATCATCATCCTGCCCTTACCCTAATTTTATTTGGGGCCATCACAGCATGTCTTGTTCTTCCATACTTCCCTATCTGACGGCATCTCTCAAGTAACATTCTTTCCAGCCGTCTTTCACACAATCCATCCATCGTTTCTTTGGTCTGGTCTATATCCATCCAAGTTCGTGATCAAAACCATTAAAATTACATTTATTTTAATTACCTACCAAATCAAAAATTAAATCTTATAAGTCTCTTACATATAAAACATATGGCTTGTGTTTTGTCACATTATTTACGTATTGTTTAAACAGTTGTTCGGGAGGCTGAGTCATCATGTCAACATTACATAATTGGCAATTACATTTAAACACAAAAAAAAATAATTAAAATGTAATACCCGTAACAAGAAGATCACCTCCTCGATTTTATTATATAATATTTAAAAATAATTTTACAAAATAAAAAGCAATAATATTATTACACATTATAATATATTAGTTCTACTAGAATCGTCGTCGATAAGAATAAGAATTTTTGATTAATTCGATTTTTAAGAAAAGAGCCTATTCCTTCCTCAAAGGCCGGCAACTCACCTGCAAGCCCCCTGGTGCTGCATATGTCCATGGGCGGTGGTAGTCACTTTCCATCAGGTGAGCCTCCTGCTCGTTTGCCACCTATCACATAAAAAAGAGCCTACTTTAATTTTCTGCACATCTAAATCTTCAAAATGAGACCACAATCATTTTGACGTGTACCTATCCCATAATCACTGGGTCAGAAGTGGGCTTATGCTATTATTATATATGATGTTATTCTTTACTTGTACTCTCATACGTATATGTGAAAAATTAGTATGTATATCTAAAAGTCAAATCAAAATATATTGTATGTAGATATCCTCTTAAAAGTGCCTATAATAGATAAATATAACACTATTTTTAAATGTTAAAAAAGAGTAACTACTGAGTTTCTTGCAGGTTCTTCTCGGTAGAATCTACTTTCCGAACCGGTGGTAGCTTCACTTAATTGTAAAATGACGATTCAAAAGTGCTTGTAAAAGCCAACTTGAATAAAGTTTATTTTGATTTGATTTGATTTGACTAGTCTAGTGAAAACTGGAGTATATTGAGTAGAACCACCAAGAGTATCAGCAGTTCATACTGTATGTAACATTATAAGAACTACTGTGACATAATAAGAAATTACTTATAATTGTAATCAATTGCATTTTAAATTTAAGAAATATTTATAAAAACGTGTTGTTGTTGTTTATATATTTCACAACGTGACCTAATTAACTTTATTTCTATGTAGAATAACTCTGTATATTAATTATATTTATAAACTTTTATAATTTAAATTGTAATATATTCGTTTTGTTAGTAATTAATAATAAAATTATAATATTCTAAACACATATAATATGTTACTGTCAAGATATGATTTATCTACTCTTATGTTTAAATATAACTGCGGCTTGCAATTAAAATTATAAGTATGAATTATAAATAGACCGTTTTTTTATATATATGTAATTTGTACCCTTTTTTAAATGTTTTCACGATCAAATAAATATTATCAATTTATTACAAATTGTAGCAGCTCCTTGTTATGTCTACTTTTTAACTCTCAATTATTAGCACTGTTTATTTCAATTGCAGATCATATTGAGTATATGTTGAAGAAAATCATGATCCTTTCACTCAGCTCAAAGATCGTCACGTCACGATATTAACGGCATCTTCGCTAGGTAACGTTCTTGACCCCAAATCGTCATATAAAAGAGAAAGGCGAAAGAATCTACACATTAAATTTGTTGATACATATGTGAGGTTCCATGGTGTAATGGTTAGCACTCTGGACTTTGAATCCAGCGATCCGAGTTCAAATCTCGGTGGAACCTAACTTTTTAATTAATCTAATTGAATTCTTGATAGATTGAGTCTTTGATACTTTACTTCAAAAAAAACACTCGACCTTATTACAAACTACTAATCAGTAGTTTTAAGTAGTATAGTATAAAACATGTTTTTTTATTTTAATTAATTTAAGGAGTGTCTCTCTATTAATTATGAAAATAAACATTAAATATAAAATAAAATTTACTAAAATGGATGGAAAATAACAAACACAATATCGCGGTAAAGATATGGATATGGGAAAAAATAAATATAAAACAACAATTTATTATACAAGAACACAATATGTTTATTTATAATATTGAATGAAAAATCTTCTTTTCTTTCGATTTCAACTTAAAAATAATATTTCTGAGCATTTTACACGTAATCCACTCGTTGCAATACACAGTTGCTTCTATTGGAAACATAAATTTATCCAATAAATGCATTACTTAATATAATGGATGTTATAATAAAATAATTAGTTACAATAAATTCCACTTTCCAAATATTAATATATTGTGTAAAATATAAATAATAACGAAATATATCATGTGGTCAAGATTTATACAGTAACTAGTTTTAGTTCATATTTGTATATATATATTTAAGCATTTAATGTTGTTAATTCTTATGTTAATAAAATTGTATTATACTATTATATATAGCTACATATATTATGTAAGAAAATAATAAATATATCACCGTATATAAATATATTAAAATGTTACACTTCCCTATGTAATAATAAAATCTACCGTCATCTAATAGGCAGAGATATCCTCTTAGTTCTCAAGTTGACGACACATAGGTGATGTTTTTTATTATAGTATGGCAAATAGGCAGGATGCTCACCTGATGGAAAGTGACTCTTAAACATCTGCAACACTAGCGTGCTTGCAGATTCGTCGCCGCCCATTAAGGAAGGGGTAGACTGTTTTTGAAGGTTCCTAAGACGTATTAGTTCGAAAAACTGGAACAAACTGGTTCCACAGAGTAATGATCAAATAATTCTAACAGCACCAATGTATAAGAGTCTAAGTATCAATTAACTATCAGATGTACTATCTCTACCAACTGACAGTATATATTCAAAAAGAAGTCAGCAATAAGTATCTCAGACCTGAAAAAAACTGACCGAAGACAATCAGCAATATATGATATAAATGAAATTAATCAGAAACGTTTTAAATCCAGAAAATGATAAGGCTTTTCTTTGTTGTTAATAAAAAATTAAATATTTATTAATCAAAACGATCGATAATGTTATTTAAGCAATAATAAAAACGACATAGATCTTATCACATAAGCAATACACGCGTAAAATATAATGATTGAATGTATCAGAATATACGTCGTTCGAATGTAAATTGCACGAGAATGATTGATTCGAAGAAGATATATCTCATAAAATATTGATATATCTCATAAAAGAACCCTCAAGTTTGACCACTTTACTCTTTGCATAATTTTCTGCTTCCATTGATTCTCGAGGGGCAGCCCTTTAAGTGTCATACGGCTTTCCAGTTTACGTTCGACGTCAGAGTTTTATCTGAATAGGTAATTTGATAAAATTGTATCATATTTATATGCTTCCAATACTGCTTTTATCGATATTTTTATATTATTTATGCATAACTAGTAGTCGCCCGTGGTGACTCGCGTTATACGGTGTTGGTTGTTCTGTGTTAGGCCTTAGTATGTCCAATGTCCATTATTGTAGTTCAAGTTTGCTTCATACCATATTTCATCAAATTCAATTCAGCGGTTTAGTCGTGAAAAAGCGATGGACAAACAGACAGAACTACTTTCACATTTATAATATTAATATAGATAGCATTGTACATATTTGATATTAGGGATGTACGGTGAATACCGGAACTGAGGAACCTATCCCAATAATTTTTCATTAGTAAATCAAATCATGTCAGGTTTTGTATAGTTATATAATTATGTATTATTTAAATATAAATATTCTATTTACTTTTGAAGATTTTTTCCCTATTTTTTTTTTATATAGTTATTGTGTACTAAAAGCAAGTTGCTGCATACCGTAGAAAAAAAAAGAAATGGATGTCACTGAAAACCAGTTTTGGAGCAAAACTCCAACAATAACTGAGGGACATTCCTTTTCGGGGATATTGCACCATTAAAGATAGATTGCAGATAGCAGATAGCATTAATTCTCGTTATTTTTTTTTATTATTAGTTTTTTTTTTATAGTCATATTTTTTTTTCCTTTTCTCTTCATTGTTGTAGGTATATTTTTATTTAATAATTGCATGTTACATTTGTTATTCCTGTTAAAATTTGTTACTATTTTTTTTATTTTTATCTTTTGTATTTCTTTAATTTATAAATGTGTGTGTTCCCGAATAAACCTTATTCTATTCTATTCTATTCTAAATTAAATTCATTTCATCAATATAACTCTTTCATCATGTTCATCATAATCAACAGCCTTTTTTCGTCCACTGCTGGACATAGGCCTCTCCAATTACACGCCACTGTGATCGTTCTTCGGCTACTCGCATCCACCTCCTGCCAGCCGCCTTGCGTAAATCGTCACTCCACCGTGCTCGAGTACTCTAGAACACGTTTTACCCAACATTTATTAGTTCCGCGACAAATATGGCCAGTCCACTGCCACTTCAGCTTACTTATCCGGTGGGCTATGTCGATGACTTTGGTTCTCCGATGGATATAACACTTTATTGATTGTTAAATAAGACACGACGTTTAGAATAAGACCCCTGAAAAGAAATTGAGAAAGAAATTCCGAGTTTTTTTTTCTATTGACAATTTACAATTTTAATATAATATAAATGGCACCCGTGCTTCGCCGGGGTAGATCCTTTTCTTATATCTGTTTGATAAAGAATCATGAGTTTACCGGTAAAGGACTATTTTGTGTGCAAACTTGACTACGTAAGATAAAACTGAGTATTTATAATATTAGCTAAGCTTTTAATTCATGAAAATAGGTTGAAGTGCCGCCTATAGACGTTGATACTTTGAGAAATATTAACTATCCCTAAAATCACCAATGTACACTCTACCCAAAAAAGTGTAGCCAAGCAATCCACCAACCCGCATTGCTTCCAAGAACCCGCATTGGAACAGCGTGGTGGAATATGTTCCAAACCTTCTCCTCAAAGCCTTTAGCCCAGCATTGGGAATATACAGGTTGTTGTTGTAAGCAATGGCATATTAAGAGGCAATTAGGTACTATTAAATTATCTTTCCATTCGATACAATCGATTAAAATAACATCGATATTCGATAACCATACTCGTATATTAGAAACAACCTTTGACGCACGTTAGACGAAATAAACTTTATCGTCCTATCACTTAGTATCGTATCGGTTGTCATAAATAACGTTAAGTTTTGTCGTATTTATGACGATGCATAAAGTTCGGCGCGATCAAATTTTTTTACAACAGTAATCACTTTTCATGAGGCAGAGACGTAAATTTTTGCGATCGTTTTACCAACGATTCGGAAAACATTGACCGTTTGATATTTAAAGAATCTTTTCAATAGAAACCTTTTAAATCCATTCTAGAAGTATATAGTAGCTATATAGAAGCTATATAGTACATAATACTAATATAATAAGCATCATTATCTAATAATAAAATTGAAAGTGAGAGAAGGAAATATTGTAAAAAGAGACAACAATAATTCTCTATGTCTCCCGTGACGATTTCTGACAGTTGACTTTACTGTAAGTATATAAAAGCCTCGTTACAAAAACAATCAGAATACCTATATGTTACTCTAGAAATGTCATTATATTATCCCTATCAGAGCAAAAATTTTCTTTCCTTTTAAAGAGGGGTTTAATTCTTGTTTTACTATGCTTATCTTATACACTATTCATTTCTTGGTGGTAGGGTTTTGTGCAAGCCCGTCTGGGTAGGTACCACCCACTCATCAGTTATTCTACCGCCAAATAACAGTGCTCAGTATTGTTGTGTTCCGGTTTAAAGAGCGAGTGAGCCAGTGTAACTACAGACACAAGGGACACACGATATTAGGAATAGTTAATATTTCTTACAGCGTCATTGTCTATGGGTGATGGAGACCATTTATCTTCAGGTGGCCTATATGCTCGTCCGCCAACCTATACCATAAAAAATACAGTATGGTGGATATATTGGTCGAAAATCTGCTAACAATGCATAAACAAATTAAGAACTGTGTGAAACGAATATTACTCGTTGCTTGTCTAGTACAAATTATTATCAAGTCCAGTGTAGGTAAAAATCTATATCAAAATTCTTTCATAACACACATTCAGATTAATACAATTAAAAAAAATGAAAAATTTAAATTTAGAATTGGAATATTAATAATCTTAATTTAATATAATATAAATATATAATTACCTACAAAGTGAAGCGATCTCGATATCTCCATCTTAGCAGTTTGATTTACAGCCGTCACGAAGTGAGTTACATCTTTTAATGTCTCATTGAAATTCAGAGGGCACCGCGACGAATCAATTACTGGGAGCATTCAAATACGCCCCCTGATAGAATTGTTATTGAAGAATGTGCGTGTGATAAAATGTCTGCCAATATACTGCTTGTGTTCTGCAGTAAATTCTATTCTCTGTGTAAATTTAGATATTTAATTTAAATATGTTTATTTTCTCCTTACGTTTTGTTATATCCATATTACTTATAGCCCGATGAGTGAATGTTTTGTATACCGAAATAGCATTAAATTTTATATATTTTATTAAAAGTTTTTGTTAGATAGCTTATCGATGGCGATTAACAACTAACTACCTGTGCCGGCTTCGCTTGGATACAATGAGGGTATACAGCTTTTAGATTGATATCTTCTATAATGTACATGTATTATACATATAAACCTTCCTCTTAAATTACACTGTATATTAATGAAATACGTATTAAAATCCGTTGCGTAGTTTATAAAATCTAAGCTGATTTACGGCGTGAAGCGACTCTATATTATGTAGCGATTATTTATTCGTAATGTATTTAGAATAGGACAGGTCATTCCATTTATATAAAACTAATCGTTCATCGGATTTATTTATGTTTAAATAGTATATACATAAAGTAATGATAAATAATTTAGGTAAAAGTGTATCTAATTATGTATTGATATCATCTTGAATAGGTTATGCATTTAAAGAAATAAATAAAATATTATATAATTATACTTTTTTTGTCAGCTACAGGTCTGAGGCTCCTCTTCTTGAGGTTTCAAAATTATTCAATCATTGCTCAATTCCAGGTTGTTGGATACACATAAAATTAAAAATAAATGAAGCACTAGTTACTTCAAAAATGTTTGTCTGTTTAGCCAGCTTTTCATACTAATATTACTGACGATATATCAGCTTGCATTTAAAACATAACTATTACCTAAAGGGTTGACATTACTAAAATATCGATCATCTATACAAGAGATATTCACTTATTAACAACAATAGCGAGAACACAAACAGAAGCGACTGGAGTGCTATTATGTAAATAAGAAGATTACGATGTACCGGCAACGGATATTATAATGGCTTTGGAGGCAGATGATACGATTGGACCGAGAGGGCGCGTAACTCAATACGCAACTTGGACGCCTCTAGAGATGAATAGGGATGGGACTATGCGTATCGATATATAAGTCGAATTTGTTTATATTTGTTGGGCACATATAGAATTTATAGTTTAGCGACATTTTTTCTATGGGCCACTATGTGGTAACTAAGTCACACATCGAATCACAGTACACTAAGTATTGTAAATAACATTGTAAATCTGTTTATTTGAAAATAGCAGCTATGGGAGTTTCTTGCCGTTTCTTCTGTGAAGACTGCTTTCTCAAACGGTGGTTTTTACGTTTAAATCGCTGAACCGATTTAGATGAAACATAGTATAGAGCTGTATTGAGTCCCGGAGAAAGATATGGGATATATTTTTTAAGTCATTTCTTAAGCAATGAAATATCCGTAACTGTAACAATCGTATAGTCCGAAACAATTTGGTACCCCAACTCATCTTGTATGACCTATCCTACTACACCGTTGATTGTTTGGAAGAGATCGCTAAATAGCGACATTGACTTTTTTTTTAGGGAATAGGTTGTCGGACGAGCATATGGGCCACCTGATAGTAAGTGGTCACCATCACCCATAGACAATGACGCTGTAAGAAATATTAACTATTCCTTACATCGTCAATGCGCCACCAACTTTGGGAACTAAGACGCTATGTCCCTTGTGCCTGTAGTTACACTAGCTCTCACCCTTCAAACCGGAACACAACAATACTGCGTACTGTTGTTTAGCGGTAGAATATTTGATGAGTGGGTGGTACCTACAGGCGGGCTTGCACAAAGCCCTACCACCAAAGAGATTTTCCACCACGTCAAAATTGGACACATCTTTTATTAAACTTGAATCTATGTTGTATTTAATTATTGTCTATGTGTGGTGTCCAATGAAAGTATAAAGAAAAATTCGATTTTTAAATAAATAACGAATTATCAGTGTCGATAAAATAGCCGCTACTCACTATACTCGAACTCGCGAAAACTCGGATCGCATAAACGGATTCTGCGTCTCAACTAAGCGACAGTTTTAAAGTAACTCCGCCCCTAACTTGATTCCGATGCGTCACAAACTCACCGTTCGTGCCATCTTTATGTAAATTCGGCAAAGTTAACTTTGCAAGCGTCGACGTCGAAATTACACTTTGCCGACGCTTCGAAACTCGTTTATCGACGGCAAAGGAGCTCTGGCTGAAGACACGCCGTAGGAATTTCATCTTATTCGAACCGTGCCGGTTTTTTTAATGTCATAGCATGTGTTGGTTGATTTGTAAAACGGGAATGTATTATATTTTCATATGTCAATATGTTAATAACATATACTTGTAGTTTATTTACGTTTTGATCAAACTAATTTCATCTGTTTTCAACTTCAAATTAAAAGAACATATTTCAATCGTAGTAGGAATAATGATAAACAAAACTTATATATTTACTTATATATAAACTTTATATATTTCAGGCTATTTGCTAATAACTTATCTATGGCACTACTAAGAATTTATGATTAATATATCTTTGTTTATAATACTCTTACACTTAATTATTTATAATCTCTCTAACTTTGCTTAACAAATTGCGTAAAGAATATCGTAGATTAATCAAACACTCGAGTCAACTTATTAGAATGCAGTATAAGTCATTATTTTATAGGTACATTTATACAATCTCTTCAGTCTTCTTTAAATAGCTAGTCAGACTGCCAAACTGGCCATCTTGTTAAATTATCACCACTGCTCACTTCGCCAACTTCCATCCATGTTATGTTATGACCCTTTTGAATGTAATTACTCATGCTCATTTGCCCTTTAAACTGGAACGCAATAATTTACAAAGCATTACTGTTTCACGGTGGAATATGTGATGGTGGTAACAAACCAAGCTTGCTCAGAGCCCTGCCACAAGTAATATTCTATTGGGTCAACGTAATGATCGTCAATTGTTAAATATCTTCAACGCCATAATACGTTCCTAAGAGATCACGTCGCTTATCTTTTAGCTTCGAAATGCGTTGATACAAAAGACTCTGCAGGCGTAATTCATGCATTCCCATTTCCATAGCCACAGTCCCACCTTAAGAGCACTACTAGTAAATAAATAAGGTTCATATTCGCTCATCAAATACGCTGAAGACGAGTGAACCTCTGCTAAGAGAAAACGGATGTTACTTTGAGTGGAATAAGAATTTCTATCCATAATCATATAGTGCTGTTCGGAATTGAGGAATCAATATAGCTGTTGTAAAATGTACTCTGTATGGTATACAATATAGTTCAAATTCGTTTGATAAAATATTAAGGCAGGTGTGACAAAATTGCGGCTACGACACGGTACAATTTGAATAAATTTGATGGCGTCTGCGTCTATTGTGGAAGGGTGATATCGGAAAGTGATATGGTGATGAAATTGGATCCGACTGCGGATTATAAGCCTTCGAATCGAATTGAGTTCATCGGATCTCTTGTATATAATCGAGAGCATTTCCTAATCTGGCATATGGGGTTAAAGTAGGTTGCGGCAATGCGTGAAAAACTATATTCCTGGTTCGAAATTTCTCATTGATAATAGCAATTCACTTAGAAGCGATAACACAAAAGTATGATTATTTCTATTTATTTAAGGTACATTTAAATTTGAATATATATGCGTGAGGGTAATCTGTTAACATTATATTAAAAGCGTCAAACGAATTAACAAAACAATTTATAGAAAAGTTCTTTGTGTAGCTGTCTTGGAAGATTCAGAATAAATAAAATCATAAATTTTTAATTACAACTTATGAATATTGTTGCTTCATATCTATCTACTGGTGATTTATTATACAACTTATATTGATGTATTTATGAACTACTTATTTATTTTTTTTTTTATTTTATGGTATAGGTTGGCAGACGAGCATATGGGCCACGTGATGGTAAGTGGTCACCATAACCCATAGACAATGACGCTGTAAGAAATATTAACTATTCCTTACATCGTCAATGTGCCACCAACCTTGGGAACTAAGATGTTATTTCCCTTGTGCCTGTAGTTGCACTGGCTCACTCACCCTTCAAATCGGAACACAACAATACTAAGTACTGTTATTTGGCGGTAGAATAACTGATGAGTGGGTGGTACCTACCCAGACGGGCTTGCACAAAGCCCTACCACCAAGGGCTTCTATATCTTATATACTTAAAAATAATTCAATGAAATTACTTAATATTTTTTAGGTATTTTGAATTGTCAATCGTTGTCGTTTCAACAACAACAACAGCCTGCAAATTCCCACTGCTGGGCTAACGGCCTCCTCTCCCTTTGAGGAGAAGGTTTGGAACCAATGCGGGTTGGTGGGATACACATGTGGCAGAATTTCTGTGAAATTTGTCACATGCAGGTTTCCTCACGATATTTTCCTTCACTGCCGAGTACGAGATGAATTATAAAGACAAATTAAGCACATGGATCAGCGGTGCTCGCCTGGGTTTGAACCCGCAATCATCGGTTAAGATGCACGCGTTCTAGCCACTGGGTGTTGTCGTTGTCGTTTACTTTGTTATAATTATTATTGATTATGAATCGATAAAAATTTCAGTTAGGCTTTTCTACTTACATAATTATAACATACTGAGATATAAAATTATCATTTGTACTAGCAGAAAAACAACGTATAATATTTTTATCATCTATAATATTTTCTATAAATATTAATATGATTTGCCTAAACGAGGTATTTGCGGTATCTTATTGTAAAAGCTGTTCAACAATGCCCAGGCGATGTTTTTACCATAAAGATTAATTATTTAGCTATTATTTACGTTACGGATTTTCTTCTACAATCTTTTGTTTTACAAAATCACGATGCATCTAAAACATAGATATAAATATATATAGAGAAGTAGTACAAAAAAATATTTATCGCTTTTAAATATAAAAAAATATGGTTTGATTTTGTATTGTAAGTATGTAAAATAGAAGGTTCCACCGAGATTTGAACTCGGATCGCTGGATTCAGAGTCCAGAGTGCTAACCATTACACCATGGAACCTCTACAATGTTTCCTTAAAATATTCCGAAATCTTATATCTGACTAATTATGTATATTATTATTTATTTTAAAATTGTTCTTTCTGACTGTATAAACATTGTCATGAACTACAGCTAGTATAAATGATCTTCACAAAAAAACACACACACACACACGAGGTACTCGTCATGTACAATTTCATGATTTTCGGAAACCAACATTACCGTATATGTATAACGAGGAGTTAGATATCAATTCGTTATCAGACATGGTGATATTCGAAGTATAAATTTTTTCCAATTTCAATATTCTATCAAATATGACTTTTTCATTCATATGTTCTACGTCATATTGACGTTGCCAGCATGTACGATAAAAAAAAAACCTAATTAAACTTTTTGATACTGCGACATGTATATACATTTTCTATGTATAAGACAAAATAACAGATTATGTAACATTATAGAGTCACTAAGTTTTCCAAAGCAACGATTATATCTCTTTACACTGTTGTATATATTAACTAGTTGTTGTATAAAATATAGTTTATGTTAATGAAATAGGTAAAAAGGATAGGAAATTCAATCACATTAATCATAATATATATAATTTTCTAATGCTGTACTGAAAAGAATTAAATTATATACATAAAACTTATGCCACGAGATTCAGCCATTCTTATAAGGTTAAACGGTTTCTATAGGGGTAAGGTTCTTATAGGGTAAAACCTACATACTTATATATAATACAAGATTGTTATATAAGCAGATAAATATTCCAATTCAAATAGAATCAAACCAGGCATCCGCGTTTATTCATATGTCTTGTAATAGGTCCTTTTTAACTCTCAAATTTTGTAGTAAACAGAAATAAATTTTTAGTACTTGGTAGGATTTTAAGATAACTGTCTGGGTACCACTCGCTCATCAGATATTGTAATGCCAAACTTATATACTCAGTATTCTTGTGTTATTATAATTTTGAGAGGTGGACCGACGATCTGGTCAAATCTGCGGGGTACCGGTGGATGGAGGCCGCTACTCACCGGTCAAGGTGGAAATCATTGGGAGAGGCCTATGTTCAGCTGTGGACGTCTTACGGCTGACATGATGATTATTCTTGTATTCCAGGGGATTTAAATCAGCGTGCAAAAGCACAAGGAACAACACCTTAGTTCCCAGGCACTATCAATGCACGAGAGATATAAGCATTAATCAATATATCTTACAGTACCTATGGCCTATTTGTCAGTCAACTGAATTTAAGATAGTGATAATTAAAAGAAAAACATAAATATGTAAAGAAATCTATTCATTAATATATGTTTATTTAAATAAATAAATATGAGACAACATCACATACATTACTCTGATCCCAATGTAAGTAGCTAAAGCACTTGTGTTATGGAAAATGAGAGGTAACAATGGTACAACAAACACCCAGACCCAAGACAAACATAGAAAATAAATTAAATATTACATTACATTCGATAAGTTTTTCAATTGCATTGCCATTATTATTTTAAAAAGGTTAGTAAAATAAAAATAATATATTACTCTTTTTATCTAAAGCTTTAAATATTTTATGTAAAGTACTCGAAAACATTAGTCATTATGTAGAGTTCCAGCATATTTCACGGGAAATACCTCTATTTATTGGGTGAAAATTAAAACACATTGGTCTGCAATACAGCTTCGTGTCGAAAGCTAAGTAGTTAGCGGGAATAATTAATGGCATGTACGTCCCATAGGACGCGAGGTACTGGGGTCTTGCATGCGATGTTTATATATCTGATTTCGTTGCTAGCTAGTGTATGGCGGCTTTAGATTTTATAATGCTTTATTTCATTTATTATATTTCATTTTTAATTGATTGACTGTTTTTGTATTTTTTTTTTATTTGTGTAATTTAAAAATGAAACTTACCGGTCTCATTTACACCGTTATGATTACTTATTTTTTTACTGAATTTTTCACCATTTTTTTTCCCAAGTGCCTAAAATATACTATTGACGTAAAATTATATTGCAAGTACTAATTAAAACTATTTAAAATATAACATTTTTTTAATTCAAACGCTTAAAGGAAAACTCTATCACAGTCATAAAATTTTGCATCATTTTTTTCACAGGCGCCAGTTGTATAAAATAATATCATACTTAATCTTTCTAATTATAATTTGGTATCAAATATACAACCAAAACATTTTATTATCCGTGTGAAGTTTTATTAAAAAAAATAGTATTAATTTCCCAAAACAGAAACCTATATATTAATACATTTAAACTATGTAGCTAGTCGTTATGTACATAAAACAAATTAATTTTAATAATACAGATACATGGGTACAAGCTGATCGCGTGCTTAGAGCTATCTTACGGCTAATAAAGATTTAGAGAGAGTCGGAACAAGAGGAAAAAGAAGGGTAGCGTCCCTAACAATTTTCTCCATTGATTTGTTACCAGTTAAATGGAACTTCACTGTCAATTAAAGGAATTTGTTAAATAATTTCGCAGATATAAAACAGAATCAATTGTCTGTATATATATGTATCACTATTGAAAATACTTTATATATTATATATGTATTAGCTATCACAATAGTATGAATTACAAAACAATCTCTTTCAAAATTCAATTTTTATTAACTATGTTCCATTACTTTAAGTAATCGTTGTATAAATTACACGTCCTAAGGATTCTTACTTTGAAATCTTATATATATTAATAAGGTAATAAGATTTTTGTCTCAGTGATTATAGGACGATGGCTGCATATAAAAAATTAGTTATAGTTTCATTTTGTAGAGCTCCAACTGTAATGTGTTGAAAATTAAAGATAATTATTAATTACAATTGAATAAATTATTACCTAAGCTGCAGAGAGCATAAAAATGTCACTGGCCGTTTAGAAAGCGGTACAACTGTATAAGAAAAAAATGAAAAACGTAAACAGAATTAAAGTGAACTATACTTATAACTGAACAAAGTATGCTACTTGATATTGAAAAAAAGATTTCGTCATTTTAGCGTCAAAATAGATGAGAAACTTGGAGTCTACAATGAAATGAAATTAAAACGAAAGAACAAAAAAAATTTTTAATTAAGTCTCGCGGGCGACCCCCCTGTCTATAGACTATACTTTATATATAATAAAGACTAACCTTATATATAATTATGGATATTAATATTATAAATGTAAAATTAACTCTCCGTCTTTTTCTGTCTATCTGTCTGTTGTTTCACCTTCACCTCCAAACCAGTGAATCGAATCTGATAAAATTGATATGAAGCAAGTTTTAACTCCAAGGAAAAACGTAAGTATAACGTAACATTATGTCTAGCTCTTCACCACCTATCCTTTAAATGCAAGCGAATCCGCGTGCTAGTACTACAAGTAATTTATCAACAATCCTTAATTGTAAAACTGAAACGATAAAATTTTATATTAAATGAATTATAGTATTTTTAAGTAGAACCGTCGAATTACGCTCATGAATAAAAATAAAATTTACAATAACGATATTTAATAAATGCTGTTTCATAAAAATAAACGATCAGTAATTTTAAGAAAGTTATCACAGGTTCCATGGTGTAACGGTTAGCACTCTGGACTCTGAATCCAGCGATCCGAGTTCAAATCTCGGTGGAACCTAACTTTTTCACTGAAATATTTTTTTATCTGTGTAACTTATTATATTTATTAATTACTTTTAAAAGTTTTAATAAAAATAAAACACAATGTTCTTGATGTTATCTCAATCATACTTACGAGCGTTCAAAGCATTATCACAATTCGATTCTTCGTTGCGTTCTCTCTTAACAGATATAAATTAAATTCATAAACATTATTTTTTATCTTTTGTGTTTCACTTAACAGATTTGCCAAATATCTAATTAACATACTTATATTTAATTCAAGTACGCTCTTACAAGCATCTTTGGATCACCATATCATAAGACAATGTTGAAAAAAGTTAACACCGTTTCTGAAAGTAGATTTCATCGGAAAAAACCGCCTATAACCAGTTATTGTGCAGATTAAATTCAATATATATTTGTTTATGTAAATCTACTAACTATTCACGTTTTTATCAGCTATGTAATCTTGTATTGAGTAATACAGATATCTAAAAATAAAATCCGGATAATCTCTAAAAATAAGAATGACATTACTCGTGTATGTAGGATTACACAGGGACACGTGTAAACATATATATGGATTTTATTTTTAGAAAACTATTGTACTCAATACAAGATTACATAGTTGATAAATTTCTTGATGGAGGCTTTCTGCAAGCCCGTCTGGGTACCACCCACTCATCAGATATTCTACCGCCAAACAACAGTACTTATTGCTGTGTTCCGATTTGAAAGGTGAGTGAGCCAGTGTAACTAAATGCACAAGGGACATACCGTCATAGTTCCCAATGTTGGTGGCGCATTGACGCTGTAAGGAATAGTTAATATTTCTAACATCGCCAATGCCTATAGCCGGTGAAGTATAGTAGATGAAGTATAGGAAGTACACTACGGGAAGAGAACACGGAAGCTATTTTCAATTTCTTCTACATTCACCAAAGCCATTTTTAAAGCCATCTTCATATTTGGGAGAGATGGCTAATTAGCCATAAGTCCACCTGTTGTACAATTATATCAAAAATTTGGTTTTAGTTTTAGGATTATTTATATTTTTTATTTTAGCCCTAAGTACCTATTCCAATGATATTCTAATAAACAGATATGTTATATCCATACTAAACAACAGAAAAAAGTGTGCCGGGCCGGGGACCGTTTATTTTAGTTTATTTTTACATTTCGGTAAAAGTAAAAAAGGATAGCTTGATAAAATCAATAAGTAAAAGGGATAACTAGATATTACGCAAAACGTATTACTACGTAATTATGATGTATTATAACGTATTACTAGGTAAAACAACTAAAGGCTAACGTCCCAATTAGGACGTTTTCTAGTCTTCACTTTTTGCGCGTTAATAACATATCTGTTTACTACAACATCATTGACCTATTCTGTATTTTATTTAATTCAGTGACGTTTACCCAAATTTTAAATTCACTTGTTAAGACACGAGTGTTCTAAATACTGATATACGTAGATCTACCTTTCTTTTTCAGTACTTACGTATGCTTTTGAATCAGCATACAATATTCACCTACTAAATATATAACATCTATAATTCCACACTTATATTTGACTCTTAATAAAACCGATTCAATGAGATAACTCAGCCCTTATCACGTGATTAGGACGAGACAGATAAATAAGTTAAGTCAAATAAAACGAAAGCAATTCCCGTAATGTTCGTCGGTTTGTCCCCGCGAATAATATATTTACATCGTATTAAAGTGTACGTACTCCTGTCTCACGGCACCCGCGGGTGTCGTCAATGTGTATCGACGATAATTATCGAACGGATATAGAGACTGCTTCGAATTGTTTTATAAGCTACGGGATGAAATAGATACGATTTATTTAAAAATACTTACTTGGCTTATAGAGATTAATTAATAAATTGTTTCTGTGTTCTTAACGTACCAGCTTACAAAAACATGTTGGCAATTGCAAAGGCAAAAAGGCCAATGTTAGGGTGGCTTGAAATAAACAGAGTAAACACTGTTTCTTTATTTTGATCAATCTCTATTGAATGAGATTTGAATGAGATAAATATATATTTTTAAAGTATTTTACATTTTTAAAATGACATAAAATTTCGATAACATTACACGAGTTTGGTGCTAAGTTACACCAAAATATTAAAGTATAACCAAGATTAGTAAGTAGAGTGTGTTTTAGAAAAAACATTAGTTTCTTATTTTACATAAATGGGTATAATTAAAAGGGCACTCAGTCTTATTTCTTTCAATTGAGATTTATTAAAAAAAATTACTTCTACTTACCATGGAGGAAAACCGAAGACCTGGCAACAATGACTTAAGAAAAGTACGACATTTTTAGTTAGATCAGTGATTCTCAAAGGCAACATGACCTTATAATTGCCATCATTATTCTACAAGGAGATAGCATGTAATAAAGCAGAAACAATTAATTATTTAAACCTAAATAATAAGCAAAATATCAAAGGAAAATGAAAGGAGACTAACGGCTAGTTACAAATGAAACGACAAAAAATTTAATAATTGAAAAATATATATAATAGACAGCAAATATATTTTTTTATCGCTATTAAAAGTTAGGTGCACGTAGTATTGTAACTTGAAATAATACAAGGAAAAAAGGATCATGTCTGTACCTCAGCATACTCAATAGACACATCCTTAAAGTCGAAACGTTACGTTCTGATACATTTAATATACAAAGACAATGTAAAAAATTAATATTCGATATAGAAGTGTTTACCTCTGCTTTTTGAATGGCCAAAATCTACCACCGGTTCGGAATTTTACAGCTCAGACCTGAGAAGAACCGGCGAAAGAAACTCAGCAAAAAGTACGTTGCGTTCAACGATTATGTAAACTATTTATCGTTATAGGTTTTCAAGACATCGTGTCGTATCTTTGTCGTTGAGTCTAAAGTAGATCGTTAGGCGTAGTCTAATGTCGTAAACGTTTACGTTATGGGCAATAAGGTTTAGTGGTTCTTTGCATAATACCCAGCAGTTGCATCGCGTTTTACAATTTACTTATAATTTCATAGTTCCGTGGTTTTATTTCAGTTACACTAACTGTTTGTTTATGCTAACGAAAACATTCAGACGATACACATTTTAAATGTTAAAGGCAATGATGTTCTAGTAAACAAATATGTCGTTAACGCGCAAAAAGTGAAGACTAGAAAACGTCATAATTGGGACGTTTGCCTTTAGTCGTTTTCATCATAATTATGCCAGTAATACGTTATAATACATCATAATTATGTAGTAATACGTTTTGCGTAATTAAAACATCTAGTTATCCCTTTTACTTATTGTTTTTCTCAAGCTATCCTTTTTACTTTTAACGAAATGTAAGATAAACGGTCCCCGGCGCGGCACACTTTTTTCTGTTGTTTTGTATGAGTATAACATATCTGTTTATTAGAATATAATTGGTTAAAGGTGTTTCAATGTTTAAGAGCTGTGATGGCCCAGTGGTTAGAACGCGTGCATCTTTACCGATGATTTCGGGTTCAAACCCAGGCAAGCACCGCTATATATATATGCTAAATTTGTGTTTATAATTCATCTCGTGGTCGGTGGTGAAGGAAAACATCGCAAGGAAACGTTGATGTGTTTAATTTCATCGAAATTCAGCTACATGTGCATTCCACCAACTCGCATTGGAACAGCGTGGTGGAATATGTTCCAAACCCTCTCCTCAAAGGGAGAGGATGCATTAGCCCAGCAGTGGGAAATTTTCAGGCTGTTACTTTTTTTAACTTTTAATGTTCAAAAAAACTTTGGGGAGGCTTACATCCAATAGTGGAAAAGCACAGGCTGATGAGATCATGAATGTAAAAAAGATAAAAGTTATAAATATCTACTAAGAAGCTTAGATAGAGTAAGACTTGTATTAAGGTATCTCTAGCAGAGTATAACAACACTCAGCAACAACAGCTTTACATCTTAAATGGCCAGCAGGATAAAACGTTGAGGCACCTTAGGCAAACGACACACTATCATTATCACTATCAGGTTAGCTGTGCCGCATCAGCGAGCAGGTTTAACTCAAGGCAGGATGTTTGATGATACTAAAGCATCCAAATCTCTGTTAGCCTGTAACTAAATACGTAGTGCCTTCCTTTGACCTAATGACTAAAGTTGGTGGAAATCGCCTAAACCGTCAGATCTGCAATTAGACCAATCGGCTGGACCATGGATATACCATCTAATTTTCCACAAAAATAGAGACATAAGGCTGACTAAGAATAATTTGCCGTTTCATTTAACAAGCAATAGCAATATTTGAACAATCCTCCCTAAACACAAATAATAATCTCGTTATTAGCCCCCCACAATGAGCGTTTAAAATAAAATTCACTCAAAAGCACATCCCTTGTTCCATAACAAAAGAGGAATCAATACTAAACTGTCGTAAGTACAAATTTGACATCAAGCTATAAAAGACTTAAAATACAACAACAATAAGAGTCATAATGTTGTATTAAGCATAGGATATTTTTTAAATAAACACTTTTCTATCGACAATACCGCGAATGAATAGTTGCTAAACTAAAATAAATCTTTAAGTTTGTGAAGCAAAGTACAAATTCGCATATCAAACACATTGATGGGGTAACATTAGGGTCGCGTAAAGCCGTAGGCCTATTTGTGTCGGTTTCACACTTACAACAATAGTGTCATGATTCGTGATCCCGGATTATCCCGGAACAAGGCCGGGATTAGGTCGCGTTGCGGCAAACAAATGGGCTAACGATGGAACAAGTGTAACTGTCGTATCATTAATGGAGTTCCAATTCCAAATTGTTTTTTTAATTGCCATTGAAGATATTGTTGCAGGTGCAAAAAATAGAAAACGATTTTAATTTATTGCTTTTTATTTAAGATTAAAACTAAGAAGTATAATATTATATAAAACTTATTTATTTATGTAAATATGTCAAAATATTAATATTTCAAAAATGGCTATGTAAAATCAGTTACAGTACGAATTACTAAAATATAACGGTGTGGTGGCTTCTTACCATCAGATAGTTCATTTACTAGTTCGCCTACCAAAGTATTTATGCTCATGGTCACGGAATGATTATATAGGAGCTCCAAGGCTACGTACATACCTCTGGACTTATGTAATTTCACTCAAAACCAACGTCTTTTTTACTATATGACGAAAGTATGCCAACAGCTTAATAAAATAAGAGCAACATTTAGCACCAACAATTATACTAACAATACAGAACTATTTCCCAGTCTGCCGATGATCCCCAAGTCGGAACACTGCTTAATAGATAATCCTGGCCTGATGGCAAGACAGACAAAGAACATATCACCTTAAACATTAAACTCGAAGACAATTAAGATAACAGGGAGATCCAGGTAATTAGTTTCGTATTGTTTTAGATTAATTAATCACCGCCCCATGACAATGGGATTACAGCATTTGTATTACTAAATGCAGCTTCACACTGGTATGGTGAACTGAGCCAAATTAATTAAGGTAAAACATCGTCGGATGAAACTTGTTAGCCGGCTAATGTGAATTTGGTAAATTGGCATGTGGTAAAGAAATCAAGTCATATTTAGTTGATTCGAAATTTGGTAAAGCATTTGATCAAATGGAATGAAAATGGCTGTTCCTTTATGTTCTCGTATATCGAAAAATGTATCATTTTATATTAGGTTTTTAAGCTCGTTCTAATTGCGCATTAGTAATGATCGGTGAAATAACAGGATGAATACCGAGCTCCAATAAATAAAAATAAAAAACGTGGTAAATAGCGGAATATTTAGTAATAACTGGCTTTAAAATATCATTATCATATATGTATATAAAGAATCATTACAGACTATCAAAAATTAATTATTTATTTAAATTAAAATAATTATAAGTAAGATACAAAATGAAAGGAATGATAGGGGAAGGTTATATGGAGTTGGAACGGTTTTGGAGCTGAGATGGGCCAGTGCTTATAACGCGTGCATCTTAAACGATGATTGTGGTTTCAAACCCAGGCAAGCACCACTGAATTTTCATGTACTTTATTTGTGTGTAGGTATAATTTATCTCAAGCTCGGCATGCCAAATTTTGACCAGACTTTAACTGGCACATAACTGATGTAATTATTTTAGGCAACAATAACTTAATTGTTAAATTCAAATGCGCATGAAGTCGTGGGCACTGTTAGTTACCAAAGAGACCAACTGTTATCATTACATATATAACACATAACACATTACGTATACAAATATATAAAACCTATTTTTTAGACTTCAAATCAAAATCTCCAACCGTCATTAGCAACAAACCACTGAAAGGTTCTTTAACAGAGCCGACAGAGGAAAACAAATTCGAGCAAACAAATCTATTCTATTTACTACACCAGAAAGAACTCAAAATAAAGTATCACCGATTTCCATTACAGGCTGTCTGTTGAAACCGCTAACGATCTCAGGGTAGGGTTCTCTGTCTTTTTTCATCATTTCAAAACGTATATCAGACCATCTCACTCGCACCCTAGTGTGAAATCAGTCCTACAAATTAAATCCCGCCTCAGATTATTACATAGCTCAGTGACTGTTCATAAATAACCGGCAGGGAGGAACGCGAAAATGTACTGAACGCGTCCGTTCCAGTCTTCGTTATTTGAATTTAGACTAGATTTTTATAACGGACTGTTTTTAATGAAGTTCTATTTTTAAAATTTCAAATCGTTCGAATCTCTATTTTTAATCAACTTGAAAAAGTATCTATAACACAACATATTTTAAGTAATAATTCTTTTTCTAGCAGTAAGGTAATATTAAGATTAATACAAATAAATACATCAATGTTATCATGACTTTTTTATGATATATGTATATATCAAAAGGGCTGGAGCCTTTGAGGACCCATTAGAAAATTACTACATGGACTTTTAATAATATGTATGCTCTTTTCTTTAATGACTTGACTTTAGGCAATTCGCCTGACAGTTCCAAACAAAATTCTTCCATAGGTACATTTTTCATCTACCTTACCTTACCCTATACATTAATACCATATAGAAATATAAAATACTACAGCTACAAAAACAAATAGCAATCCATAAAAACTCTTTCGTCACTCAAAAAAAAAAAAAAATACCCAACTGTCCAGTGACACCGAATTCAAATTACGAAGCGGTACGAATTTCGAAATTCAAATTGTACCGTGGATTTGGGGCGTGCATTCCTGTGCGACGCGACTGCGTTATATTATGCCCGTGATTTATTGCATTGGATTCTCTTCGGTAATTAGTGCGTGCCTTTCCCTGGAGCCCGGTGATGTCGGATCTAATAAATTGTTTATTTAATGTTTACTGAAAACGTTATATTTGCGTATAAACATTATAGCGAGGTGAAGCGTGAAGGTCAAGACCGATCGCGATGGACATCTGTGGACGGCCTCTGACTCTTGGGGACATAGGACATTAAGTCAAGTAAGTCTTATTGTAAAGGCTTTAGTTTACTTCCCTGGACTGTGATTGGCTGAATTATGATTATGACGACATCAAATTACATGCTCATAGGTTAAAATTAATTGATTCCGAATTAACGTAAATTGTATATACAATAAGCTATGCTTTTATTAGCAACTAGCTGTGTCCGCGAACTTGTACGCCTTTGAATATTACAAAAAAAAATATGGTAGCCTAAGTTACTCCTATATATCAGTTATCTGTCAGTGAATGTCCCGTCGAAGTCGGCCCAGCCGTTCCAGTGATTAGCCGGAACAAACAGACAGACAGACCGACAAAAATTGTAAAAAAATGTGATTTTGGTGTATGTACAAAAGGGCTATTTTAACATTACAAAGAGACACTCCAATTTTATTATACACACATCAACATTGTCTAGGGATATTTTGAATTGACTCAATTATTTCAAAATTTAATAAAGATAACCTGCAACATGTTTATATTTTTATAAAGCCCATTTATCTGACTATACTCCAGAATAAAAAATAAACCATATTATTTTGCGTAAACAATTTTATCCTTAAATAAAGAAAAAACGTAAAATATTGGTTAAACTAACAATGTTTGTCTCAAGAAAATGTGAAAAATGTAGAAATGTTTTTGTTTTTAACAGTCATATGAAAAATCAGTAGCCTGTAAAACTATCCAGGACATTTATAACGTCCTGCAACAATTTTTCATACTTTGGATTAAGTTATCCAAGTCTTGCTGCGGTATATTGTCCCAGGTCCGACTAAGATGCAAAAAAGTGGCTCATCCGTCGCAATATTTGCAGGAAAATTCCTCGAAGCCTTTCTTTGGAGTATGGCCCACGCTTGCTCTATGGGGTTTAGGTCAAGTGATTGAGCGGGGCAGCCTAAGACCGATACGTCTTATTCCTACAACCATCTCGTCACCACTCCCGCTGTGTGCGGACGGTTGCTATCGTGCATGAGCGTGAATTATTGGCCCATTTTTAGTCTATGGGGCTAAATTATTGGCACAAGCATCTCGTCACGACATTTTTTGGCCGCCATGGTGTTTCTGATCCAAACGAGGTCTGTTCTTCCACCAAGATAAATTCTCGCCCAAACCATAATTATACCGCCGTGGTATGAATGGACTTTCTGAAGATGTTGCAGACGGCTATCATGACCAGGGAATCGCCAAACACGTACGCTACGTGTATCGGGATGAAAACCGAACCGGGACTCATAGGTAAACAGCACTACAGACCACTGGTTATCTTCCGAGAGCAAATTTACACGAACCCACTCTAGTCGTCGTCCACGATTTCCTCGGCGTAGTGCTGGAGTACGAAACGGCCTGCGAGCATGAAGGTTAGCTTCATGCAGCCTTCTCCTTACGGTTTGGTCACTCACAAGCAACTGGTCCTCTGGCTGGAGCCTCTGAACCAATTGAAGTGCCGTAACATTTGGTTCTCTTTTCGCGGCAACTTGCAAATATCGGTCTTGTCGTTGATTGGTTATGCGCTTCCCATCTGGATATCTTTCAGTCACTTCACCAGTAGCACGGCAGTGTGACCATAACCTAGATATGACGTTTTGTCTTGTTCCAATCTCCTCAGCAATTCTCAGTTGAGTAGCCCCAGCTTTGAGCATGCCTACTGCCCTTAACATTTCTTCTCTCGTTAAATGGCACCGCTGCATGATGCACACAATAGGTTTAACTCGAAATTAATCGATAACTTGTTATAAAACTTAAATTTGACACAAAAAAATATCTTAATATGACAGTAGGTAAACGTAACCTTCGGCCATCGCTACTATTATGTCGTGTAAAAATTTTATTTTTATTAATTTTTTTCAAATTCAAATTTAGAATCGTCCAAGAAGGTTTATAAAATAGTCTTTCATCAAAAGATTTTAAAACCGGATATGATTTTTTGAGTTTAAGAATTTTATACAAAATATCCCTAGACGGTGTTGATGTGTATATGTAGAGATAGGTATCGAACCATTTAACTATACGTAATTTGAAAATAATTATGGATATATCTTTTTTAAAATATACAATTGGTAAAGTTTTGATTCGTTAAAATTAAATACCAGCAGTTAACATATGTTGTCACCGGCCCTTGCGGATCCCGGATTGAGTTTAATCGGACGACCGGAACGGCCATTAATAACGGCTCTGTTAATTGAACTCCTAGTTGCTGGTTATATTTCAAATTTAGAACATGGATAAACAAATTTATATCCCACAGATAAAAATATTCATTTATATTATTGTCGCAAATTTATAGCCTATAAATGAAATGTAAGAGAATTTCTAATTTATTCGGTTATTGTGAAACACGTGATCTTATGTTATATAAAGCAGTTCCTTGCTATGTAATGGTTACATATATGACACTAACCAAGAAGAGACAGAACTTTGTGCAAGTTACTCATAAAACAATGCATACAAATCAATCGGTGGAAACTTCGCTGGATAATGTGATATCTAAACTGTATTATGTAATTAGATTATATTTTATATCTGTTTGTTTCCCAAATATTAAATAAATAAATAAATATTATTAGAAGGACTATTAAAACCTTTTTACTAATCAAACTCTTTGGAACTTATGTTTCTGTGTTGAATACCGTTTGATTGAAGTTTTCAATTGTAGAATGCAGACATATAAATTATCCTGTCTCTATATTATATTAAATAATAATAAAATTATATTAAATAATAATAATATGTTAATGCATAATAATCATATATTAATATTGTATATTTTAATATAATCTTACTTGGGGTATATTATGGCTTTGTGTAAGCCGGTCTGGGTAAGTAATAACACAATATGTGGTGATGATATCGTCCTACCAATTTTGGCTACAGCAGCACATCTTAAGGGAGACCAATCAACTAATTAAGAACTCAAGCTGCCTGCCAACTCTGAGCTGCCATTGAGAAATTTTTGATAAAATCTAATAACTTGTCATTGATCCGACCTGGAATTTGAACTCAGGACCTCAAGGTCTGCAGCCACTCGATAAACTAGGCAGTCAATTCGTTATAATCTACCGCTAAGCTATGATCAAATAAGTAATATATTCGTATGTATACGAATAATAAAATTGGAATGTCTAAAAAAATATGCATACATGTATTACTAATTTTCGCCTGCGACTTTCGTAGGTAAAAGAAAATCCTTCTTGGGATTCATACCAAATCTGATCAATATCAGTACACCGTAACAGACGGTAAAAATTAAATAACTATATATAAATAGCATTTATGGAGATTCTAATATCGACGCTCTTTAAACAAACATGCACAAATACATTCAGGCTTTTATCACATGTTTGTATAAATCGTACGCCACAGACACAAAAAAAATAGAGGCGGCGAAAAATTTCCCGTCAAAGTTTTTCGTCGATTTTTAATCAACATGTAACATCGATTTCAATAACCGTACGTTGTTTCATCCGGACACGAGGATGAGACAAAAAATCCCTTTCAGCTATCATTATGTGATTGCGCGCAGGTGTGTACGCTGCGGAGTGGATTACGAACGTAGTTGGAGCCCTAAAATGTGCACACACGCTACGTAATATTATTCGTTAACTCATTTTCGAGTCGAATATTGTTTTACCAATACACTAAAAACTAGTTAAAGCTAGTTTTATGTTTTAGTATTGGAATGGAATGTAGACAACATTCCGTATTTATTATACGTACATACATAATATTTTACGGAAATAATGTCACACAAAAAATATTAAACGACATATCATCTTAAAAGACTTATTTCTGTTAATCTGGTAAAAAGATATAGAATAAGGTAGATGGGTACAGACATACAACAAAATTAATCAATTACTACTAATTAATAAGTAGGAGGATGGGCGAAGGCCAAGATGACCCATTAATTAGAACGCGTGCATCATAAGCGATGAATGCGGGTTCAAACCCAGGCAAGCACCACATAAATTTCATGTGCTTAATTTATGTTTATAATTCATTTCAAGCTCGGCTGTAAAAGAAAATATTGTGAGGAAACCTGTATGTATCTAATTGCAATTACATTCTGCCACACGTGAATCCACCAACCCGCATTGGAGCAGCGTTGTAGAATATGCTCCAAACCGAAAAATATGACGATATGTGATGAGTGAGTGGTACTTACCCAAAATTACATTAAGCCGTATCATTAATTACACTAAGCCGTATCACCAAGTAACAGTAACTAGCAATACTAAATTACAGTCGATTTGACTAGTATGTCATAGTATTTTTTATTAGTTAAGGTTCTACCAGCAGCATTTTACCGCTGCCGATCACCATCGCTTCCCAGTATAAATCATTTGCTGTCGCAGCGTATTGGATTAAGATTTCCAATGTATTGGATGAGGAGGCTTCATCTCGTGGAGTGACAGCAACGAATATATTGATACAAAATTTCCCTGGAGTAATACTTTATCACGATGATACATACATATATGTTAATGCTAGCTACTTAATAAAGTTTTGAAATTACTAGCACAGCCTTAACTGGTCGGCTTAGTGGAATTAAATGTGTCATGTAACGTAGATGAGCACTAGGAAGGATTTTTCAAAATACATCTTAAAATAGTGTGAAATAGCGGATGAAAGTTTGTATATAATGATAATGATCGATAAAAAGGCTTATGAGTTAAAAGCAGATGTTAAAGTATTTTAAATATTTATTGCCCAAAAGAAAAAATCTAAAGACATAGTTTTTATGAAAATTTATCATATTTTATATTGAAAATTTCCCCTTAAAGGGAGATAAGGCCATAGCCCAGCAGTGGGAAATATACAAGATGTTGTTGTTTAAATTGAAATCTTGGACATTTGCGTGAAGGCTTCTGTTTAGCATAAAACCTTTGGATTAATGGCTAATACAATAGTAGTACTAAATACAAACCTTATATATAATAAAGGATCGAATGTAAAACTGTTGAAAGAATTATTATTTTTGTATTGAATTTTTTTTCTCTATCATGATTTAAATATGTTTAAGTATAATATAAAAACAGTTTTTTTGTATATATTTATTGCAAACGATATAAAACGAAGGTTCCACCGAGATTTGAACTCGGATCGCTGGATTCAGAGTCCAGAGTGCTAACCGTTACACCATGGAACCAGTTATTTGTTTTGCACAATTATTCATTCATATTGCTATATTAAAGGTATAGGCGTTTTTATTACATATATTTCAGTACAAATATATACTTACATTATTATTGAGTGAATTTATTTTAATTATATATTAATTTATTAATTCAATACAATAACGCTTGTATAAAATTAAAATTATCTTGCTGGTAGGGCTTTGTGCAAGCCCGTCTCGGTAGGTACCACCCACTCATCAGTTATTCTACCGCCAAATAACAGTACTCAGTATTGTTGTGTTCCGGTCTGAAGGGTGAGTGAGCCAGTGTAACTACAGGAACAAGGGACATAACATCTTAGTTCCGAAGGTTGGTGGCACATTGATGAAGTAAGGAATAGTTAATATTTCTTACAGCGTCATTGTCTACGGGTGTTGTGTGACCACTTACCATCAGGTGGCCCATACGCTCGTCCGCAAACCTATACCATAAAAAGAAATTGATACTTTTAAACATTTTAAACAAAAAATAAAATTAAACAAAGCGTCGAATTAATACTCGTTGACTTCCAGGCCGGATATATTACATACATATATAATTTTATTTAATAACACGACTATATCCTTAAATGTTGAAAAAGAGTATCTACTGAATTTCTTGCCGGTTGTCCTCAGCAGAATCTACAAGGCGAACTCGTGGTAGCTTAACTTTATATCAACTATATTAAATGATTCAAAAGTGCCTGTAAAAGCCTACTTGAATTAAGTTTTTTTTTAATTTCATATTTATAATATTATAATCGCTATAGCGAAAGAACTAACAGCTCGAGTTCGACTTCCCAAAAAGGAATACATCTTTCCTGGGACACGGTATTCGTTTCTATAATAAGATAATAGAGTAATTTTATCTTATAATTTATAAACTTAAATCTCAAAGTAAGAAACAATAAATAATCTTATACTAATATTATAAATCTGGAAGTAACTCTGTCTGTCTGTCTGTCGCTCTTTCACAAGCAAACAAATGAACCGATATTGATGAAAATTGCTGTGAAATAAACTTAAATTCAAAGGAAGGACATAGGCTACTTTTGCCTGAAAACCAACCCCATAAAACGCGAGCAAAGTCGCAGGTGACAAATAGAAAGGTATAGTACGACACAACTTAGATGTCGCATCGGCAAAATTCGTAAAACCGATCACATCCGAATTGAGTACGCTATCTCACATTATCAATATTTATTTCTCGTGCGAATATGATCTTTGCACAAACGTAATAACTTGTAATATCATATGACCTAATATATTCGTCAATTTGACACGTCGATTTACATGCACTTGCTTTCTCTGACGCGAGAATCTATAGCGACGAATAGCGTCGAATGGCGCGATAGGGAGCTATTTCTATTGGTTGTGTAAATCGGCAGTAATCGGTTTTATTTTCATTCTATTGCATTTTCCGATGCTACATCTAATTTGTGTCGTACTATATATAACTAACTACTTAATCTGCTCCTCTTAATATTAACCGAGGTCACTTTAAATTTGTGAAGTGCACACTTTTATTTTCGGAATATTAATAGTTAATAATGTAAATGGATTTCATACACAATTCCATATTTACACAATTGTTGTCTCATTTAAGGTTACGTCGTTAATTATACAATTAAATAAAGTGGAAGCAAAAACTATCAAATCACATAACGGTTCCATGGTGTAATGGTGAGCACTCTGGACTTTGAATCCAGCGATCCGAGTTCAAATCTCGGTGGAACCTGATTGTTTTTTATTACTAGTCGCCCGCAGCTTAATTCTAGGCGCATTCTAGGCGAATTAAGCTCTGTGGAAGTCGACGAGTATAATTAAATTCAAATTTATAATTATGACCAGTAACACATTTATGGTGCAAAGTATAGTATCACAAAATAATCAACTAAAATATAACCAGCTTATTACTAAATAAAAACAAAAAAACACTATTTTAAAGCCTTTGGACTACACGAATCGCCACCGGGATATTGTTATCTAGATTTAGATACCTAATGGATCTAATTTACTTGGGAGTAGGGTAGGTACCGCCCACTCATCAAATTGCTCCAGTTCGAAAGGTCAGTAAACCAGTGTAACTAATGACATAAGGGACATGACATCTTACATATCTTACTTCCCAAGATTAGTAGCACATTGGCGATGTAAAGAATGATTAAAAACTTCTATAGGCCAATGTTTATGGATGATTGTGATCACTTGCCCAAGTGGCTTATTTCCCCGTAGGCAGTTGCATTTGCTAGTTCTTCTAAAGACAAAAATGGATATTGTTTTTATAAATATTTATAACATTTGGTCAACAAGTAGGAGGGATGTAAAAGCTCTGGCGAAAATTCTATAAAGTAATATCTTAAAATTTTATGACTTATAATTTAACAAGAACGAGTCGTATTACTTACTCTCCTTCAAAAAAGGGAGTAGTCCACCCCAGCCACACAGGGCTTCCAGAAGTGGCTATTCGTTATCTGTAGGTATTGAAGTTTCACTCTGAAAAGTTTCGTGACTTTTGAAATGACCGCCTAAATTTGGTCACTAGGTCTTGATCTATTAAATCCGCAAACAACATTTATACGACCCAACAAAATATGCCACATTACATTTAGCCATATTATAATATACCAATTTAATTAATCAGAGACCGTCCTAGCTTTACATTTTATCTGGACTGTGCGGGAGATGCTTTATCTTTTTCATCGTTTTCATGCTGGTGCATACAACTGTTTAAACTACAAAATTTGAGAAATTAAATGGTAGCGATAATTCGTCAAATAACATTGATTGGTATAAAAATTCAGGTTCCACCGAGATTTGAACTCGGATCGCTGGATTCAGAGTCCAGAGTGCTAACCGTTACACCATGGAACCGGTTGTTTGTTTTACGTAAATATAGTATCGCTTTGTTTTAAAAAATGTAGGAGAAAAAATATCTCTATCCCTGCTTTCAATATTGGCACTATTTTTATCATTTTGAATGGCTGTAACTGTACTTTTTAATGTAACTAGTATGTCTTTTCTCCATTTTTTAACGTCACGTACAGCCTGTAAATTCGCTACTGCTGTTCTGAGACTTCCTCTCTCTTTAAGGAGAAGGTTAAGGGCGAATTCCACCACGCTGCTCCAATGCGGTTTGGTAGATTTACATGTGGCAGAATTTCGTTGAAGTTAGACACATACAAGTTTCTTCAAATTTTTTCCTTCACCCACGAGCTATAGATGCATTATAAACACAAATTAAGCACATCAGAATTCAGTACGGCTTGTCTGAGTTTGAACCCTCAATCATAGATGTACGCCTTCTAACCACTGGTTATTTTGAGTCTTGATTGATTGAACGATGACATACTATAAACTAGCGACCTGCCCCGGCTTCGCACGGGCTTCGCAAGCAAAATCATAAAATATGAAACATCTGTCTGGTCCTGTATATGCTTAGATCTTTAAATTACATTTTAAAGATCTAAGCATACAAACACCGGTAAGCGACTTTGTATTATACTATATAATGATACTGATGATTCGTAGTCGCTTACGTATGCTTCCATGATCCGTCATTTTCACCTTAAACCTCATACTAACCCTTATTCATATGTAATAGCATTGAAAATAACAGATACCTCAATACCTATAAGATAGTTAACTGGTATGCCTCCACCTTTAACCATTATCACACAAATATTCATTAATCTTACAACGGTATATTTACACAATTGGTTTCTAATTAAGAAACCAATTGTGTAAATTAGTTCAGATTATTAATTAATTATATACAACGAAAAAACCTAGAGTAGTAAAATTACCTCAACATAGCGAGGTTCCATGGTGTAATGGTGAGCACTCTGGACTTTGAATCCAGCGATCCGAGTTCAAATCTCGGTGGAACCTGATCTTTTTATCTTAACTTGTATTGAATAAAATATTACTTTATATCAAATTGTAATAAAATGTTACTACTTTTGTTATTATTTGTTGTCTGCAACAAAACTTATTCTTTATAGTTCAGCAGCTGTTTATGGTAGAGCTAGAGGTGGTTACTGGGTTGTCAGAATACATGCCTAACTTATCAGTTCGTACCACCAAGTACCTGTAATACTGTCTTTCGGTTCGAATCGTAAGTAAAGTAACTGGTAATGTCCTATTACTCTTTAAAGGCCTCCTTTCCCTTTCAAGGTAAAGTTTTGTAGCTTACTCCAATACGATTACTCTACGTGGTGGTAGAGCTTTGTACAAGCCCGTCTGGGACATACTATTTTAGTTCCCAAGGTGGCCCGTCTGCAAACCTATAGCATAAAGAAAAACGAGTCTGTTTCAAATTTTATTTCGCAAAATGTTTTCACAACTGAACTCGAAATAATTATGAAGAAAAATTAATTAGATGTATTCAATAATATGTGTCCAGAACTTGATCTCCGAATCACTGTTCCATCACGGCTCATTATTTTTTTCCATTGTTAAGGCCAAGTCCAGAATTTGAACTCCGAATACAGTCTAATTTGACACAAGACATGACTTTCTTGAGCCCATGGTTATCGCATTGGTGCTGCAAAGATTAATTACCAGTGAGCAAAAGTGATCTTGCCTGGTTACACATAGTCATGGTGATTTCAAAATGGACAAATTGCTTATGTATCCTCATTAAAAAACCATATTTGTTTAACAAAAACACGATAAGAAAATCCCACATTATTAATAGAAGCTATTGTGCCAGTATTCACGTACCAGTAAATATTTTATTAAAGGCCAAGTGCAACATCATCAGTCTTCCCGGTAATATCGTGTCGCCGCGGACGGCTGAACAAATCGTTCTGCGAGATCTGCAAAAGGGTACGACACAGGGTTTGATTGTGGAGGGGAATACACTCGCTTTGGAGTGTATTTTGATGAGTTTTATTGCAAACCGTAAGAAGAAATTCGAGCAAATATCTTTGTTATATATAATATCCATGCAAGAAAAAGAGTCTTCTATATCGTTTATTTTTTGTAATATATGTAATATAAAATGGAATACCACATTTTACAGCATTACAGTGATGAAAATAGGATACGATTTCTCATTTACATAAATGTGTAAAAGAGTATTGAGTATTGAAGTATTTTCAATACTTTGTAACAGGATAGTACCAATTACGGTTCATTAATAAGCAGTTACGTTATCCGACCTAACTTCAACATCAGATTTTTATGAAATTCAAACAGAACCTTTTTGAAATAAACCTCTATTGAACAAAAAAAGTCTAGCAAATCTGCTACATATAGTGCAAATAGAATACGACTTTAAGAAATAATCAATTATAGAACAGTTTCGATTCGATTTGAAAATCGAAAACATTACCTTGTACGATTTTCTTGTTCTTAATTTAAAAAATAACAACCAGACTTTAATAAGCAGCGCTTAGTGATTTCACGACGAAACAAAATGGTTTTATGCCAGACGAAAAACAAATGACAGAGGGCGGAAAGCGGAAAAAAAAGTAACAAAATGTATTCAGGTCCGAACCATTTGTCGTCGTAGATTACGTTTGAAATGAAAAGTGGGTAGTTCGAGAAGTTTTTTCATACTTGTCGCTCGTAAATACTTGTCAACCCTTGACTGATTTGCATGCTTCGTTTCGTTTTAGTTTGCTTCAAGTATAGCTAGTATACTTAAAGGTGGAAAGAAACGGTTCAGTTTTCGTATATTTTTCTCTTTCACACTAGATGTCAAATCGAAACGAAAAAAAGAGTGAGGTATATTGTGACACCTGATTTTGACACCTGGAACATTGATTTTGATATGTGTGAATTTAAATATTTAAAAATTGAGTTTAAATAATATCATAAATAGAAAGAGGAAAATATGTCGCCTGGTCGCGTACATCTATTATCTTTACGATAATTTCTGTCAGCTCACTTTGGAAACCGATAGTTTTTTTTCAAAAATATTTGAAAAAAGAGTAACTAATGATTCATTAATTCGGTCAAACAATATTGAATATTGGAATTCGGTATAAATATGAATAATCGAACGTTCTTCACAGTGAATCTGACGTAACCTTATCATCTGGTGATAGGTACATCTTTATGTAATATTTATATAACTATTGGAAATTTAGCTGGTACCTTTGATTGGCATTGAATTAGGAATGTTCCTACAACGAAAACGTCACAGATATTATAATTATTTTGATGTTCATGATATATGTCTACGGTTAACTTTCAAAGAAAATTCTCACAAAACGAAAAATAAATATTTAGTTCGTGTAGTCGAGCTATTCGAAATACCTAAAGAATAATGATTCGAGGTCGAATTGTTGTCCTATGTTATAAAGTACCTTATGAAAGATATAAGCGGATAAATTGTCGATATTTATATTAGCATTCATTCATACATCAGCAGCATATTTGTCCACAGCTGTACATAGGCCTCTCCAATTGCACGCCACTGTGATCTTCCTTCGGCTACTTGCCACTTCCAGCTCCTGACAGACGTCTTGCGTAAAGCGTCATTCCACCGTGACTGAACATTTGAAGCATTCAACTGTATCTAAATTATATTTACGTTCTTGTATGTGTTGTTATATATGCAATGCAAGATTAGTTGTCCACTAGTTGGAAAGTGTGTATCTTAAGCGATGACTGCTACTAGCAATCAAAGCTGTGTTTATTTCTATTTATAATATTATTCATCTCGTCCGCGACGGTAAAGGAATTCATCGTGAGGAAAGTGTATGTGTCTAAGTTAAATAAAATGTCGTGTTCAATATGTGAATCCACCAATACGCTTTAGAACAGGAAATACCTTAGTCGAGGTAACAATCTGTGACTTTCATATTCCAATATGAATTTATTATTAACTAGCGACCATCCCTGGTTACGCTCGGGTGCAAAGCTGATACTAAATGTACTACAGAATTTGTTTATTTACGATATCACATTAAAAACTTCGAAAAATATCAGTGTTTCTTTACTATATAGTCCATGAATCATATACAAATTCACATTCCTCGTAAATCACTGTATCTATTAAAAAAAACCGCAATTAAATCCGTTGCGTAGTTTTAGAGATTTAGGGTTACATTAGGATATAGGGTCAGAGAAAGCGACTTTGTTTTATACTAATGTCGAGATGGCCCAGTGGTTAGATCGCGTGCATCTTAACCGATAATTTCGGGTTCGCGGGTTGAGGAAACCTGCATGTGACACATTTCATAGAAATTCTGCCACATGTGTATTCCACCAACCCGCATTGGAACAGCGTGGTGGAATATGTTCCAAACCTTCTCCTCAAAGGGAGTGGAGGCCTTTAGCCCAGCAGTGGGAATTTACAGGCTATTGTTGTTGTTTATACTAGTGATGAAGTTTAGGCGCTGGAATCAATTTACTTCTAGAAAGAAAATCAGTCTTAAGATGTTTTCTTAATGTCATCGTCATGTCTTACTATCTGTAGATTTATACCATTTTAATCATATGTATATGATTTTTATTGTTTTGAGGTACGAGGTTTATCTATTGGTAAAAAATAATATTTCATGCTGGTCGCTTAGCGTCCGCTTTCAAATGTATTCTCGAAAACGTGTCTGCTACACATGAGGTTATATCGTATTTCTGTGAGATTTAACTTTAGACACATCAATCATGGAAAAAATTCGAATTTAGAATATATAATTGTTTTTTAATCAGTCAACTTCAAAATAATTCATCGTCAAATATATCTTATCACTTTTATTGCATATCGTATTAATTATATAGAAACTCAAAGAAACAAGAAAATTTAAGAATACATATAAAAACTATTTGTTAGTTTAGTAAAATATTTGTTTGAATAAATTAAATAAGTACGTCCTTTCAAACATATTTCGTATATATCATGTGTGTTCCCATCTTTCTGGGCGTCACATTAAATATTGACAAAATAAAAATGTAGAATGCCAGCGGACGTGCGCGTTATGGCGACGTCGAGTAACCGCCAAGGAGCCATTCCATTTCCGAATGTTTCCCGCCAATAAATATCTTATCGAGTTACAATGAGGGATAAGCGGCGCGCCTCGGGACTATTCGGCACTTTCGAAAAAATTTACGTTCCATTTTTGATGTACACGTATCAAAGGAGTATGGATATGTCCATCTCTGGTTATATTTGACATTGATGGGTAGCCATGTTTAGCGCGATTGAATATTCTTGAACTTTTACATTTTATATAAATACAAATTTCTTAAGATTTTTATATAGAATGTCATACTAAATATATCGTCGTTTTTTTTTCAAAAGGTTATTTTTATTTTTACGGTCATGACAAATGTAATATGTATAGTAATGTAAAGTATGTAATATATTATTGAATATTAAAGAAATATTTTCGAATGCGAATATGGCCTTCAGTGTTTAGATATTTAAGAAACTTTAACTTTACTTTTAATGAATTTAAATATTCAACCGATTTCCAAAAGGAGGAGGTTATTACCAACAAGGTTTGTTACTGTTTGGTGTCGTTCAAACATATTTCGTAAATCTTAACCATTATTAAACCTATTAATTTAAAGTACATTCATAATATAAATATTATGTAAAGGAAGCAATGACAGTGAAAGTATTTTTTTATCAAACTAGACTTGTTTTAGAGTAGAACTCTCAACCGGTTCCATGGTGTAACGGTTAGCACTCTGGACTCTGAATCCAGCGATCCGAGTTCAAATCTCGGTGGAACCTGATTTTTGCTTACAGTCTACCTATAATAATTACACAATAAAATTTATTCTAACAATTGAAATAATATAATAAAAACATTAGGTAAAAATGACTTATAAATTTTAGTACTATAACTAACTGTGTATTGACAAATCCTTCAACGGTGCGTATTAATGCTTATACTCTATCTCAACTGCCTACAACTGATATAAGACCACATATGGTGTTTCGGGGTTCAAACTCAGTTTGGGAATTTCTGTCACAATATTCCTAACAGGTAACAGGAAGTATGCCAAGTCAAGCAAGCAAGTTCGTCCTACGTCTGAAATTAACCGATCTGATTCCCATGTTTCGTCATTTGTCATCTCTTTGGGCTATACGACTTCCATGGTCGAGTGGTGTGTACACCGGTTTTCATGGGTACGCCACTCTGAGGTCCCGGGTTCGATTCCTGGCCGAGACGATGTAGATTACCATTAGTTTTCTATGTTGTCTTGGGTCTGGGTGTTTGTGGTACCGTCGTTAATTCTGATTTCCATAACACAAGTGCTTCAGCTATGCTATGCTATGCAGCTAATGTATGTGATGTTGTCTCATATTATTATATATTATAAGAATCTTTGGGTTATAAGTGGAGAGTCAGTCTGTGTTTTCGCAGACTTCTAGACTACAATATGTTCCGCGTAGGCTTTCTTGATATCGGCCGCCGTTACCGAAATATGTCAGGACGACATCATCACCATTACGTCTTGTGGGACCAACAGTGGTGTTGATGATGTGGACCATCAACATCATCACCATTGTGTTTTTATTAAATAGTATTTGTGTTAAACGCCAATTAGTAAAGTGTCTCTATTTATCAAAGAGTTAAATTTTTTTTTCAAGTATCTATCGATATCAATAAAATAAAAAGTAAAGTAACAGCCTGTAAATTTCCCACTGCTGGGATAAGGCCTCCTCTTACATTAAGGAGAGGGTTTGGACCATATTCCACTACGCTGTTCCAATGCGGGTTGATGGAATTCACGTGTGGCAGAATTTCGATGAAATTAGACACATGCAGGTTTCCTCGATGTATTCCTTCACCGTTGAGCACAAGATGAATTATAAACACAAATTAAGCACATATATATAGTGGTGCTTGCCTGGCTTTTAACTCGCAATCATCGGTTAAGATGCACGCGTTATAGTACTAATTAATGTAACAATGTAATGTATGTGTGTGTGTGTCTGTACTTAGTAAAAAAATTTCAAAGCGTTCTCAGTTTTCTTTCCAGAGGCGTTGATGATGATGATGAGTTATTGATTCAACGCATTGAGCAAACCTTTTTATCAATGATTTTTTTATTCGAATCCAGAATCTTCAAGATTTCCATTCTTTATTTCTATGTTGATCAAATAAAATATTAAAACAACCATTATCAAAAGTGCACTATTGTAATTTTTTTATATAGAATAGGTGGGCGGACGATCATATGGGACACCTGATGGTAAGTGGTCACCATCACCCATAGACAATGACGATATATTAACTATTCCTTACATCGTCAATGCGCCACTAACCTTGGGAACTGAAATGCTATGTCCCCTGTGCCTGTAGTTACACTGGCTCACTCACCATTCAAACCGGAACATAACAATACTGTGAACTGTTATTCAGCGGTAGAATATCTACTAATAATAATTAACAGATTCGTCGCAATTATTTGAAATTTGTGACAACCAATCGCAAAATGTGTTTCCCAATGTGTGTACGACAATAAGCAAAAAGGCCAGGTTCCACCGAGATTTGAACTCGGATCGCTGGATTCAGAGTCCAGAGTGCTAACCGTTACACCATGGAACCGGTTGAAAGATATAGCCGAAACGAAGTCCAGTTTGAAAAAAAAATACTTTCACTTTTAGTGCATCTAGAATGTTCGATACGCACTTTCATTTTGCCAATAATAATGACTGTTATTAGAATCGCTGTAATTTTAAGTCATTTCAAAACTAATGTTTTTAAATGTCATAACTAAACAGAATATTTAAAAATAGAACTTGAATTTACTTTGTGTAATATAGCCTTATTTGGTTATATTAAATTGGGTAGGTAGGATAGGAACCATTTTATGCCTATTTTAAGCTGTTTAACAGAATATTTGAAGCCGTTTTCCATTTCAAAGGGTGTATAGAACAGTATACTATACAAGTGACACAAAATTTTAGGTACCAAGGTCGATAGTTGATAGGTACCAATACAAGCTTTCCAGCTTACCACGTAGTCCATTTGACAGTCAACCTACTTACATAACAAAATAGAAAAAGTAATGAGGGTCATTTAGTTAGGACATCTACAAGCTATTACTTACTTATAGATTTTTCTTGAAAGTTGGATTAATATTTAAAGTTTTACGGGTGAGAGGTATCCATACCATCCTGACGTCGTTTCTAACATTTTTGACGATATCACTGATTATACAAACTTTACACTAACCAAAATGAAATATGGAGTACAGTTGCGGCGATTTCGTGTTTTGCAAGTTCTTGTTTCTTGTTCCCAGTGCCTTCCTAGCGATTTCATTTAATAGTATTCTATTTAATTTATCTTGATTTAATAATATTCTTTAAATTAAGGAAACTACGTGTAGCAGTCGTGGCCGAGCGGTTAAGGCGTCTGACTAGAAATCAGATTCCCTCTGGGAGCGTAGGTTCGAATCCTACCGACTGCGAAATTTTTAATGATAATTTTTATTGATTGGAATTAATATACTCTGATATTATAAATCAGAACCTCCAGCTCTGAAAGCCCACAATCTAGCTGTTTTTATTAAGATATCCGTCTCTCTAGGGTGAAAATCAGTATGTTTCTAGTATTATCTAATATATGTACGTTATTTTCATTGAATAAATGATATTTGCTATTACAAAACAATTTGGATAACCCATCAGAGTGTCTGCAGACGTAATATATCTCAGACCTTAAACAAAATTAAAATAAATATTACGATACATGCTTTTAACTCTATATTAATGAATATATTAATTGCTTTTACAAGTACCTTATTGAGAGACGGCTTACACTGAGGACAGATAGTGCAGCGTTGAAATGACTGTAACATTTTAAAAATGGGACAGTAGGAAGATGATCAGAGATGTTACAAGAGGTACTAGTGGTTTATGTACATTATTAATGATTCCTGGGGAGAATTAGAAACCTGGAGCCCTAAGTGTAGGTGAGCATCAACATTAGGTTCATAGGTATAAAAATTAAATAACATTAGGTATAAAATACATTAATATAAAGCAGATTTATCGAAATTCAGCAAAAAATCGCAGTCGGTAGGATTCGAACCTACGCTCCCAGAGGGAATCTGATTTCTAGTCAGACGCCTTAACCGCTCGGCCACGACTGCTGCATATGCAACCCTTAATATTAAAAATTGTTTGCTTATAATTTCTTATACGAAGTATTACTACATATACCCTGAGGCGGTGAAAGGTGTGGGTGACGTGAGCTAACGCCAACGGCCTCAAATAAAGGGGAATGAATTACGTATGATGTTGTAAATATCAATAACCAAAAGAAAAAACAAGACGTCGTCCACGATTTGGGCCCCTGAATGACTACAACGGTCTTGCTCGCATCGTCATGGTTCAATCTTATTAAAAGTTTACCTTTTGTTGTATTTTACTTATTTATCAAATCATGGATTTTCAAATAATTCGTTTAGACGAATTTAATTGTCCTTAAAATCATTTATTTTGCGTTTGTCATTTCGATTTTGCAATACATGGCAGAAGTTTAAAAATAAGGTTGCAACAACATGTGAACTATTTAAGATGGAACCATTCTATCAATAAATATTTATTACCAATTAAATTATAATATATTTAAACTATGCACGTTGCATAAGGTTCATCAAATCAATATTTTAGTACACTTTCATCTTGTACTAGAAACTTTACGCGCACTTAAATTCCGTGAAAGATGTCAAAAATACTTTAACTATTAATTCCTATTGATGCGATGAATAAAATATAATAAGTATTCAAAAAAGTCCTTGTTTATAAAATAATAATCTTTCACCTCCAGAGATGCACCCAGAGCATGGATGGAAATACTCGTCGGAAAACTTATGGGACTTTTATAATGACTGATGCGGAGCTATTGCCATTCGGGGAGGGTTTTTTTTATGTGATAGGTGGCAAACGAGCAGGAAGCTCACCTGATGGAAAGTGACTACCACCGCCCATGGATATCTGCAGCACCAGGGGGCTTGCAGGTGCTTTGCCGGCCTTTAAGGTTCTGGTCTTTATTGAAACATCAGGGTTGACTGTTTGAGGGGCGATTCCTGATGTAGCCATTGTAATCTGTGAGGAAAAATGAAACAGAGCGACTATAGTTGAGGTTTGAACTTACACTACCGAGAATATATGACACAACGCCCTCCTTTCAGTCCCAAAGGCACTGCTCTTCGAATATGAGCTAACTAGAAGACACGAGTCTCCATTTCTAACGATACGGATGATGATAATCATTTCTTTCTAGCCAAATTTCTAGTCAAACGCCTCGCCCACGTCTGCTGCAAGTCAACTCCTCAATATAAACAAAAGAGTCAAAATTGTTATAAACAAATATTGTCTTTCATTTAAATCACAATATCATGAAAAGTCAATAAAAAAATCGCAGTCGGTAGGATTCGAACCTACGCTCCCAGAGGGAATCTGATTTCTAGTCAGACGCCTTAACCGCTCGGCCACGACTGCTGTGAGCCAAATCCTTAATATAAACAAAGAATTCTAAATTCTACCGTTTGTTCAGTAACTAAACTTTACGTACTTGTGTGAAAACTAAGATTTAAGTGACCGACTTTAGCGAGATTAAATCCCAATGTGAGATATTTCCATAATTGCATTTATTTGCAATCAAGTGTACAGTATGGGTTAGTTTTATGAATTACATACAAATATTTGAACAAGTGTTCATAATGTGTGTCAAGTGTAATTAACGATATTATTTAATTCTAGACTACTTATTATATTAAATAACATACATGTGGTTCCATGGTGTAATGGTGAGCACTCTGGACTTTGAATCCAGCGATCCGAGTTCAAATCTCGGTGGAACCTGATCTTTTTGATAGATTTCAAAGTTGTTGATATTTACTATAGAATTGATAGGTGAACAAGGTTCCACCGAAATGTATAGCTAATTAGATAATGCCAAACTATTAACATTTTTTTCGGCTACTGTTAGAATACTCAACGATTAAGAGCCCTAGGTCCGTCTAAAGTCACAGACATGCCAGTGGCAGTGCCATTTATACTGTTCATGGATCAGAGCAATATAAAGGATCAGGGTTTTTAGACGGACGTTT
The DNA here is from genome assembly GCF_905220365.1 of Vanessa cardui. NCBI lineage: Eukaryota > Metazoa > Arthropoda > Insecta > Lepidoptera > Nymphalidae > Vanessa > Vanessa cardui. The sequence goes on from NC_061129.1 coordinate 3,172,252, forward strand.
TAGCAACTCTTTCGTATGCTTCATTACTGAAAGTCGTGCTTATCCTGAAATGCGATATAATGATGTGTCGACTACCTTCCTCCACACCACTCTGTTCGTGGCTATTCTCAGGGCAGTTGGAATATTGAGTCCCGTTATATTTTGAATCTGGTCGGACCAGCGGGTAGTCGACCGCGTGATCTCTTGCCTTCGGATTTTCCCTACTACAACCAGTTTATCCAGACTGTCTGGTTGTCTCCGGGCAATATGATCAAAATATCTTAGAGCTCGTTGGTAACATATAGTGGATAGTCTGGTAGCTATCTTCAGTTGTTCGAGAATAGACTTGTTAGTTCTTTTTGCTGTCCATGGTTTACATATATGTAGCAAAACTTCCGTTTAAAAACGCCTGTGAAGAGCTGCCTCAACGAATTGGACATAATGTAAATTAATCTAACAATGATGCAGCCCCAATGTACCGAAATGAAATTTGAATCTTGAATCTTGTTCCATACTTTTGCCGATTGAAAATCGTCTGAAATGATCAACAAGGTAAAGACATTCGGAAGTAGATTAAAAAAGCTTAGATTCAAAATTTCTTAAATCGACCATTAATGTTTCAAATATTCCTTCTAGAAATCTCTCTAGAAGAATAGTATATACCCAATATTTTTTACGCCTCTTTTTCATTTCAAATACCAGAATAGCGTGTGACAGCAGCCGTATATGGAACCTAAAGTGTGTACTATATCGTATTAACAACTTTATACCAGTCCAAAAGATCAGGTTCCACCGAGATTTGAACTCGGATCGCTGGATTCAAAGTCCAGAGTGCTCACCATTACACCATGGAACCTCATGTATTGTACTTATTATTATGAGTAGTCTAGAATTTAATAATATCGGTAATTACACTTGATACATAATATGAAAACTTGTCCAAATATTGAGAATTCATAAGACGAATACATATTGTACACTTTACTGCAAATAAATGCTATATTATGGAAATGTGAGATACATTGGGATTTAATCTCGTTAATGTCAGTCATTTAAATCATTATTCACACAGTACGGAGAGTTTAATTGTTGAACTAAAGGTAGTACATAGACTTCTTTGTGTATATTGAATTCTTGACTTGCAGCAGTCGTGGCCGAGCGGTTAAGGCGTCTGACTAGAAATCAGATTCCCTCTGGGAGCGTAGGTTCGAATCCTACCGACTGCGTTATCTTTTATACATTTTTCGGCCCGGCAAACGCTCCGAAGAGTATGTATTAACATCGCCCAGGATGCATCTTTTTAACGTGACATATATTTTTTTTTACGGTAGGTAGGTAAACATATCGAACAACGTATACATATAATAAAATTGTAGTGTCTGTTTGTAATATTAAAATAGCCCTTTATTACTCAATGCATATGTAAGTATACACGGTACAAATGCCAAAATAACATTTTTTATAATTTTTGTCTGTCTGTCTTTGTGTCTGTTTGTTCCAGCTAATCTCTGGAACAGCTGGACTGTTTTTGACGGGACTATCACTGGCAAGTAACTGTAATAATAAGGAGTAACTTAGGCTTTTTTTGTTAAATTTAAAAGCGTACAAGGTCGCGGGCACAGCTTGTTTGATATAAATATAAAAAAGAGCTAAGTAGCATTATTTACTGGACATAGCTCTCGAAGACGAAATTCGAAGATTTAAGGAAGTGTATTACGAGATTGTCTAGCATCTCAGCCATATTGTACCTTAGAAGGCGAAACAAGGTAGTAAGGAGGCCAGTACCAAATTCACTTTCTGAATCTTGCTTTGTACTATTGCCAATTGAAAATCGTCTAAAATGATCATCAAAAGAAATACACATTCGGAAGAAAATAAGTAATCTTTGATTCGAAATTACTTAAATGAACCATAGATAGAAATATTTCTCAAAGAATAGGGTGCACCTAAAATTTCTTTAACCGCCCTTTTTTGTCTTAAATACAAGCACAGCGCTGAATTACCGTCATTGTCCATGAGAGAAGGCCTTAACGAACATTGTTAAAGCCTGCTCTCGAAATGATTCAATGAAACCTATATTGTCTATCATATTATATGAGCAACTTTATACCGACCAAAAAGATCAGGTTCCACCGAGATTTGAACTCGGATCGCTGGATTCAAAGTCCAGAGTGCTCACCATTACACCATGGAACCGTATTAAACATCGATATTATTAGCAATTACTTTAAAATTGCTGAAATTAATAACACTTGTACAAACGCAGATTAATCACCGTATTAAGCACTTATTATGCTTTAGTAAATAGTGTTTAAAATAGTGTTGTTTGTAAAATTGTGTTGCGTATGGTTCATCAAATCTTTATGGCTTACGAATTCCTTGACGACGATGACGACGCTACGGTATATCTGGTATCAGAGAAACATAACTATTCATTCTCCTTCTGGTTAGCACTATTGAATGCATACAGGAGTCTCATCAAGAAGAGATTATATATTTCTATTAACCGTGCGCGAAGGTTCAGAGATGGCCCAGTGGTTAGAATGCGTACATCTTAACCGATAATAGCGGGTTCAAACCCAGGCATGCACCGCTGTTTCATGTGATAATTTGTCTTTATAATTCATCTCGTGCTCAGCTGTGAAGGAAAACATCGTGAGGAAACCTGCATGTGACAAATTTCATAGAAATTCTGCCACATGTGTATTCCACCAACCCGCATTGGAACAGCGTGATGGAATATGTTCCAAACCTTCTCCTCAAAGGGAGAGGAGGCCTTTAGCACAGCAGTGGGAATATACAGGCTGTTTTTGTTATTGTTGTTGTTGATGGTTCACAAGGGTAGAGGTAAGGATGTCCTATATATTTTTTTTTTTAAATATGAGACAACATCACATACATTACTCTGATCACAATGTAAGTAGCTGAAGCACTTGTGTTATGGAAATCAGAAGTAACGACGGTACCACAAACACCCAGACCCAAGACAACATAGAAAACTAACGGTAATCTACATCGACTCGGCCAGGAATCGAACCCGGGACCTCAGAGTGGCGTACCCATGAAAACCGCTGTACACACTACTTGACCATGGAGGTCGTCAAAAGTCTATAAAAGTCATGATAGGTAATCCCTAGCCCCTCAAAGCCCCAATGGTCCATCACAAGGGTTATAGTGCGTCACAATCCATCAGATTCTTACGCGACATTCGTTTTAAGGAATTTAGGAAGATTTTAGATTTCTTGCTTCCACGTTATTATGAAAAGTGTATAAAAAATCACAGTCGGTCCTCAAAATAAACACAGAAGAGAAAGAACCTTTAGTTCAACAATAAACTCTACTTGTGGGGGCAATCTTTTTAGTAAACGACTTTACCAAGATTTAATGCTAATGGTAATTCCGTAATATTAAAGTTATTTGCAGCAAAGAGGTCAATGTATGTAAGTCTTATGAATTCTTAATATTTAAACGTGTGTTCATTTTGTGTGTGTGCTCTTTAAGTGAAGTTTAAGAGATTTCATTATCTAGACATCTTGGGAGTAAATTGTCCCTGGTCCAAGTCCAAGTGGCTTTAATCAAGGAAAGCACCGAAATATCGAACAATAACTTTAACATGCCACATTTGAGTATAATTTTCTGTTATTAAAATAAAACTTGTTTTCGAAGAAAATATTTCTGCTATTCAAATGAGCAATCGCCAACGTCCATACCACGTTGAATACACCGGTTCTCGTCCGATCACCGAAGTTAAGCAACGTCGGGCGCGTTCAGTACTTGGATGGGTGACCGCCTGGGAACACCGCGTGTCGTTGGCTTTTTGTTGCTGCTGATATTACTGTTAAAGTCTTGCTTGCGAGAACGTATATCCATCTCCTTAGAGAGATATGCAAGTGGCATCTACCTCCATGATAGCAGACGGTCCAGCTTGGTGAGAAAGGATACATAATCGTTGTATATTCTAACAGCAGCCGAAGAAAAACGTTATTTTTGTGACCTTATCTAAATAAACAATATCCAGTTTTATTACTACTACAAATTCCTTGCACAAAAAGCCTTAAAGAATCCTGTGACAACAGGACCTTCTCATAAAGTTGCTATATCATATTTCTGTGAACCCTATAATATAGGTTGTTTATTCCTGTCTATTATGTTGTAAATATTAACAGGTTTCAAATCTATCAAAAAGATCAGGTTCCACCGAGATTTGAACTCGGATCGCTGGATTCAAAGTCCAGAGTGCTCACCATTACACCATGGAACCTCATGTATATAAATTAATATTATAAGTAGTGTACAATTAAATAATATCGGTAATTACACTTGACACACAATATGAACACTTGTTCAAATATTTAGAATTCATAAAATGTTATACGTTCTACGCTTTGCTGCAAATTAATGTTATATTATGAAAATACTCTCATTGTGAATTAGTCTTATAAAGTCGGTTTCTAAATAATTACTCACACAATTCTGCAGAGTTTAACTGTTTAACTAGGGGTATAATAATTCAGACTTCTTTGTGTATATTGAGGACTTAGCTTGCAGCAGTCGTGGCCGAGCGGTTAAGGCGTCTGACTAGAAATCAGATTCCCTCTGGGAGCGTAGGTTCGAATCCTACCGACTGCGTTATCTTTTATATAAGTTTTCAGTCTGAGAAACACTCCGAAGAATATCAACTAACAACGCCCAGGGTGCATATCTTCGACGTGACATATATTTTTATCAATATAAGCAGCAGCAGTAACTGGTCATATTGAACAATTTGTTATAAATATAAAAGAGAGCTAAGTAGCATTATTTGCTAGACATACATAACTTTAGAAAGCGAAATGCGAAGTCTTAAAGTAGTGTAATATGAGATTGTCTTGAAACTCATATTGTACCATGGAAGGCGAACCAAGGCAGTGAGGGCGCTAGTGAGTAGACCACCCGTCCGACAGTCAGATGTCATTGTTAAAGGAGGCCCTTCAAGAAATGTGTTGATATGAACTCAAAATTATGAAGATATCGATAAAAATGAGTAATAATTACTATTATCTAGATTAAAACCAAATATCTGCAAGTTGAGACTGCTTACGTTGCTCTGCGACACATATTAAAATAAAACAGACGTAAGTGGAATTAGTTTATTTTATTCTGCGATGAATTTTCACCTATCTTTGTTCTGAATGATATAAATACGCTCCACTACGTTCTTAAAGACTTTAATAGTAATATCAGCGGCAACAAAAAGCCAACGACACGCGGTGTTCCCAGGCGGTCACCCATCCAAGTACTGAACGCGCCCGACGTTGCTTAACTTCGGTGATCGGACGAGAACCGGTGTATTCAACGTGGTATGGACGTTGGCGATAGTGTTTTCGAATAATATAAAAAGATTTTTCTGGTAAATTAATAATATAAATAGATTTTTTTGAGTAATTATTACTATCACTTTTTCCTAATCATTACATAGTATAAAACAAAGTCGCATACCACTATTTTAGATGTTTAAAATTAGGCAAAGGATTTTTATGCGTTTTTTTAAATAGATAAAGTGATTCGAGAGGAAGATGTTTGTATATAATACATGGACAGAAAGAAACAGTGATAATTTTAGAAGTTTTTAATGCGATGTAGTAAATAAACAAATTCTGTTGTAAGTATATGTAGTATCTGCATTGCAACATGCAACATCATTTAAGAGATTATGGATAATGTAATGTAAGGAGTTATAGGGGTAGCGCAGGGAACAATTTTAGGTCTTATTTTAGTTCTTGTACATAAAGAAGGAAAATATGAGGTAAATACTTGGTGGTAGAGCTTTGTGCAAGCCCGTCTGGGTAAGTACCACCCACTCATCAGTTATTCTACCGCCAAATAACAGTACTCAGTACTGTTGTGTTCCGATTTGAAGGGTGAGTGAGCTAGTGTAACTACAGGTTAGGTCTTAGTTCTCAAGGTTGGTGGCACATTGACGATGTAAGGAATAGTTAATATTTCTTACAGCGTCATTGTCTATGGGTGATGGTGACCACTTACCATCAGGTGGCCCATATGCTCGTCCGCCAACCTATACAATAAAAAAAAATAGTTAGCATGATTTGGTTAAAGCACAGGCAACTGAACAATGACTTAAAATTAAATAAAACGGTTTTCGTCCGATCATCTATACATATAACAAAATTGAAGTGTCTGTATGTAATATTAAAATAGCCCACAATTTTTTTTACTCAATGCACATGTATGTATACTTGGTACAAAATAACATTTTTTACTATTTTTGTCTGTCTGTCTGTTTGTTTCGGCTAATCTCTGGAACAGCTGTATAGATTTTGACGGGATGTCACTGACAGGTAACTGATTTAATAAATAGTAACTTACGCTATAATAATATATTTTTTGTTAAATTCCAACGCGTCAGGTCACGGGCACAAGTAGTATATAATAAGTGAAGAGTACATCATTCAATGTGGAAAATAGGTTGTACTGGCTTTTAAAATTTCGATTTAGTTGCGCAGAGCATAGACGATATTTACAGTAAAATACCCAGAACTTAACATCTCTGTTAAAAGGATAACTAGTTAATATCGGTGATAGGAAACACCTACCTACCACCTACCAAGGGACTATTAAGACAAGTGGTTTCAATTTTTTTTTATTATGCTGTAAATTAAACTAGCTGATAATTGATCTTTCAGTGCCATAAATATATTGATTTGATGAAACTTATGGAAGATGAACAGTTGAAAGATGTATTACTATTTACTAAAACACAAATAGATACTAATATAGATTATTAATTTGTGTTTGTACAAGTGTAATTAGTTAAAGCGATTTAAAGTAATTACTAATAATATCGATGTATAATATGGTTCCATGGTGTAATGGTGAGCACTCTGGACTTTGAATCCAGCGATCCGAGTTCAAATCTCGGTGGAACCTGATCTTTTTGACTGGTATAAAGTCGATGATACCATATAATAGACAGGAGACAAAGGTTTCCTCTAAATATTAGGTTAGGTCTACGTCCAGCAGTGGACAAAAACGGTCTGATGATGATGATGAAATATTAGGTGCCATCGACAAGGCCTGCTCTTACAACATGGATGATGAAGGTATTCAAGCTCTGTACTGGTATTTGAGTTACAGAAGGAGGCGTAAAATAAATATTGAGTGCATATTATTCTACGAAAAAGATTCTTACAGTTGCAACATTAATGGTCGAATTAAGAAATTATGAAACAAAGCTTTTTCATCGATTTTAGAATATCTTTTTCTTATTTTGATGATCATTTTAGACTTCAGAATGTGCATTTGGGCATATTAGTACCGTTTAGTGTAGATTAATTTACATTTTATCAAAAACGGGCGTTGAGACAGCTCTTCGTAGCAGCAAAACTGTATCATATAAATTGTTTTGGCACTGACATGTCTCTATCTTTAGATGGATCAAGATAGCAGACAACCCTTCATGGTGAGAAAGGGCTCTTAATCGTTATGTATTCTAGCAATAGCTGAAAAAAAATGTAAATAGTTAACCTTGTCTAACTAAAGATTCGTCTTTAATAACCCTGACTGCTGGGATCCATGCATCGTGTAAGAACAGGCCCTACACGTAACGCAGTCCTCTAATATTTCGGTCAAACCAATGTCCCATAATATATATTCTAGAGTGAATATCAACAACTTCAAAATCTGTCATAAAAATTAGGTTCCACCGAGATTTGAACTCGGATCGCTGGATTCAAAGTCCAGAGTGCTCACCATTACACCATGGAACCGTATGTATGTTACTAATTATTATAAGTAGTCTTTAATTTCATAAATATAGGTAATTACACTTGATACTTTAAATGAACACTTGTTCAAATATAAAAAAGTCAGAAGACAAATTTTGTATGTATTAGATCAGTTAATATTGACATTTATATTCACATTAACACTACATTCTTAGTGTCGTTAACATATACAAATGTCACCTCCTGCCTATTCATGGTGAGCCTCGTTCTGCTGACCATACAATATCACCATTTGATGATTTTGCTTTGACTTACTAAGCGATGGGTGCGAAATGGTCATGATGATTTACAGTCGGACGTGTAAAGTTATTAATTACATTTCAGGTTATCTGGATAAGTGCTACGAATATTAAGGTCTGATTCTTCTTCCACATTCTACACTTCGCTCCAAATGAATTTTACACTTTACATTTATCTCATATTGTCTTTTAGGACATTATCTTTCTAAAATTGTTCATGTGAATCTTTCCTCACTATATAGTGGCGAAAAAAAAGTACCATGTCAGACTCAGAAGTTTCTTATCAAGGAACTCGACTCGCAGCAGTCGTGGCTGAGCGGTTAAGGCGTCTGACTAGAAATCAGATTCCCTCTGGGAGCGTAGGTTCGAATCCTACCGACTGCGAATTCTGTTACAAAAAATGGGTGACCGCCTGGGAACACCGCGTGTCGTTGGCTTTTGCTATTGCTGATATCACTATATAAGACTTGTTTACTGCACGAACTTAGTCAAACGTATCAATAACATTGAGAACGAAGATATACTATTGACATTAGTCATAAATTATATATTGAACTCATTTTCCATACCATTTTTGGCTTATCGGACTTCCAAGTTCCTTTCGTACTAAGTTTTTAGTCAATCTCATGATGCCCTTCCTTACGTCATTTTTTTACTTTGTGGTAGGGTTTTATGCAATGCCTTTAAAGTGGGTACCACCCATTCATCAGATATTTATCCCGCCAAAATCGTACTCAGTATTCTTAATTAATTATTATAATTATTGTATATATTCTTAATGTGGTTGAAATGTACAACAAACATCTTCTTTTTTTTTCTGGCTGGAAAAACGCATTACGCGCTTCCCCCACATGCTGGAAGGTGGGGGGTGTGTGTGACTCCCCGGTTCCCTGGACCACCAACCCTTACCCACTAAAAAACCAGCGGTACCCTCATCGTCTTTCGGCGGGCGCCACGGGATCGCTTACGCATGCTACCGTGACGCCCTGGGCGGGGGGAGAAGGTGCGCGTAGCGCCTTTTCCTCCTCCCCGGTCGTCTACGGCGGAGCGGGTCTGCAGCGGCATCCTCTTCCCGCTCCCGCTCCGCGGCTTCCTTCTGCGACATCACGTTTTCATCGAAGGGGCGCATCTCCGACCAACACGTCCAAATCGTCAACGAAATGCTCGGCAGCGAGATGTCTTCGCCTAGGGACCCCACGCGGCACACTCACTCAGGGTGTGGTGCGCCGTGTCGACTGGCGCACCACACTCGTGGCAGGAGGGTGACACCTCCCGCCGCGCTATTCAGTGCAGGAACTTACCGAAGCACCCGTGCCCGGTAAGCACCTGCGTCATCCTGAAGGTGAGCGTGCCTTTCTTACTCGCGACCCGGCGACTCACGTGGGGACGGATCGCCTCCACTGTCGCCAGGCCCGCCGTGGGTGACCCCAGGTCTTCCTGCCATCGGGCGATAAGGGCTTGCTGGGCTAGAGCTCTGATCCACCCTACCTCCGCCGACCCTGGACGGTCTCTGCGATTCCTCGCCTTGACTCGGAACCGGTACACCTCCGCACAACAAGCACCTCCTCCCTATTCATGATCAGTTTCGTGACCATGGAATTTGACATTTTGCTGGTTTATCTTCAGGTTACTAGGTAATTAGTGAGCAAAAGTAGCCGCTTTTCAGGATTATATGTAAAATAATAGGGTTCAAACTCAAACTCAAATAACTTTATTCAATATAGAAGCATTACACTTTCTTATTGATGGTCAATTGAAACACTACCACCGGTTCGGAAAGAAAATACCCTGACCTGAGAAGAACCGTCGAAAGAAACTCAGCGGGTTTTTTTTTTGTTTGTCTTATGTATTATATAAATAAACAATTTAATATGAGATGAAATAGCCAGGAGGCGATCGTTTCATTCCCAAGGTGTGCTATCGATCATAAACTCATTAATTGTATAATAACCTTTTGCATACAAGCGTTCCTTAATATTTTTTTTAAATTTGGCAACAGAGGCATTTTGAACGCTTTCTGGGATCCTGTTGTAAAACCGTATACATTGCCCCACAAAGGAGTTACTGACTCTACGCAGTCGAGTAACAGGAGTAGCAAGTTTGTGTTTGTTCCTTGTACCAATGTTATGAGTATTATATTTTCTCATGAAATCATTAATATTTTTTCGTACATACATAACATTAGATAATATATATTGAGAAGCAACAGTCAATATCTTGATTTCTTTAAATTTATTCCTTAACGATTCTTTAGCTCCTAGGTTATAAATTGCGCGAATAGCCCTCTTCTGTAGCACAAATATGGTATGGATAGCGGCTGCATTGCCCCACAGCACAATACCGTATGATATTATACTATGAAAGTAACTGAAATATACTAAGCGAGCCGTATCAACATCGGTACATAATCTAATTTTTTTGACCGCGAATGCCGAACTTAGTCTACTCGCCAATCCGTTAATATGGGGCCCCATTGCAACTTGGCATCAACAGTAAGGCCAAGAAACTCCGCAGAATCAATTGGATCCATCGATTCGTTCGAATAACAGGTCACTAGATAATTGCCTCAAATATTGAGTCTACTTCGAGCTTTACATTATAACCTTCTAATATATGTTTATGGAAATATTCTTTATATTTTTGGTAATACTCTAAGTATAACTTCAGATTTCTTTGTTTATATTAAGGGTCTGGCTTGCAGCAGTCGTGGCCGAGCGGTTAAGGCGTCTGACTAGAAATCAGATTCCCTCTGGGAGTGTAGGTTCGAATCCTACCGACTGCGTTATCTTTTATACAAGTTTTCAGTCCGGGAAACACTCCGAAGAGTATGGCGTAGCTAGATAGATATTTTTATTAATATACGCGGTAACAGATAATTTCGAATAATTCGTTATGAATATAGAAGAGAGCTAAGTAGCATTAATTGCTGGACATAAATCTTGAAGACGGAATTCGAAGACTTATGCAACACTTAATTTAAACAAACTAATAAGATATAGTTTTTATTCAATTACAAGTGTAAGTGCATTCTTAGTACAGATTTGAAACCGTTTTGCAAATGACTTGAAATAAAATTTAAGGGCTGTTTAAACATTTCTCAGGAGCAAAATAGCAATTCTAGCAAATTTCTCAGGTTCAGTTCAGGAATGGCTTTATTCCTGGAATTCTCCGAAATTTTGAAGAATGTCTTTGATATCTCAAAACATTGCAAGTCAAAATATTTATTAAATTCTTAACTGTTTTTCGAAATAAAACAGTTCACATAATATTGTCTTAAATTTTCGCGATTATTACACATTTAGATGAAACTTGTTATAACGGATTTGAATCGCGTATATTAATTATTTTTGGCATCCCGACGTTTCGAGCACTTTACAGCGTTCGTGGTCACGGGTAGACTAAGGTGGCATTTGTCTATTTGAGGAACAAAAGAAATATTATTTACAACTACCGCCAACGATTTCTCAATTGGTATCTTGAGTAACGTACGTGCAACCGGAACGTTATAACTAGTTTTATTTAAAACAGTTCAGTCAAAAGTTCGGTTTTCGAACAATCTATTTATACTTTTTAGTTAAACTATCGCCAACGTCCATACCACATTGAATACACCGGTTCTCGTCCGATCACCGAAGTTAAGCAACGTCGGGCGCGTTCAGTACTTGGATGGGTGACCGCCTGGGAACACCGCGTGCCGTTGGCTTTTTGCTATAACTGATAACACTATATTATAAGACTTGTTTACTGCAAGAACTTAGTCAAACGTATCAATACAATTGAGAACGAAGATATACACTTGACATTAGTCATAGATTATATATTGAACTCATTTTCCACAACTTCATTGACTATCGGACTTCCAAGTTCCTTTCGTACTAAGTTTTTAGTCAATCTCATGATGCCCTTCCTTACGTCATTTTTTTACTTTGTGGTAGGGTTTTATGCAAGGCCTTTAATGTGTACCACCAGTTCATCAGATATTTTTCCCGCCAAAATCTTACTCATTATTGTTGTGTTTTCCATTTGTGATCGAGCCAGTGTATCTACAGGCACAAGAGATAACATCATAGATTCCAACTAACGCATAGGTAATATAAAGAATGGTTAAGATTTCTTTTTCTTCTGGATTTTTTTAAATTCAAATAATTGTCTATGAGCGGTGGACCACTAGACCACTTACCATCAAAATATGTGAACATATGCCATAAAGGCGTGTCACGAATTTGCAGGAAATATTGGAAAATCACAATCAAAGACATTAAGACGAAGTTTCCATTTAGCTGATGTAAAAAGAAAAACGAATTGACGATGGTTGATTATATTTCGGGGAAATCTACATCACCTGTTTGTATAATACAATAGTATTATGTAAACAATTTTAAAATCTTTCAAAAAGATCAGGTTCCACCGAGATTTGAACTCGGATCGCTGGATTCAAAGTCCAGAGTGCTCACCATTACACCATGGAACCGTATGTATGTTACTTATTATTATAAGTAGTCTATAATTTAATAATTATAGGTAATTACAGTTTATACAAAAAATTCACACTTGTTCAAATATTTAGAATTAATAAGAAGAATTCTGCACGCTACAAGCCCACGTTTGATATGTTCTTAACATCGTTAAAATGTGCAAAACCTCCTGCCTATTTATGAATAGCTTCGTTGAGAGTTGCATGATATTTTGTAGGTTTATCTTCAGGTTACTAGGTAATTGGTTAGCAAAGGTCACCGTTTTTCAGGGTTAAATGTATAATAATAGGATTCGACTAGCAGGTTACTAGATAATTGCTACAAATATTGAGCTCCCTCTGGGAGGGTAGGTTCGAATCCTACCGACTGCGATTGATTTTATAGAATTTACATATATTCGTATGGGACTTCATTTTTGTTTATATTTGATTCTTTGGCTTTATTTGACGACACATACACGTAAAACTTTTTGTCGAAGTTGAGACTTTTATCCCATCAAAAACATAAATTTAAAATGAGAGCCAAGAGAGGTTCATGTAAAATTACACACGGTGCTACTCGCCAGTTCTGTTACCTGAACTTGGCTGACACGTTACCGCGTGTCTAGGTGTTACCACTTGTATGACAGTAGTCAACGTACAAAGTGCAATCCATGTTACCATCGATTGCATACAATGAATTGTATCTAATCACCAGATAATTTGGTCTACTCGTAACTGTCTCATCATGATAAATCTTTAATTTTCAAATTCTGAAGTGGTTCCTTTTAAATTTTTTCAAAGGCCTCTTCTACTGATATCCAATTTTTGTATACTGACATTGCTTTTTGGTAAGCCACAAACATTTGGCGTAGCTTTACCTTTAACCTTATCTTTTACGGCCTAAATATTTTTTTATGAATTCAATCTGTTCAAAATATATGCAGAGGTCAACTCCTACACGATCCATGAAAAAAAATGAAGGTCTATATGAAAATTCTATAAAATCAAACGCAGTCGGTAGGATTCGAACCTACGCTCCCAGAGGGAATCTGATTTCTAGTCAGACGCCTTAACCGCTCGGCCACGACTGCTGTGAGCCAAACCCTTAATATAAACAAAGAAATCTGAAGTTATCCTTAAAGTATAAGCAAAAATAATGTAAAGAATATTTCCATATATATTAGAAGTGTACAATGCAGAGCTCGCAGTAGACTCAATATTTGAAGCAATTACCTAGTAACCTGCTATTCGAATCCTATTATTTTACATGTAACCCTAAAAAGCGTCGATCTTTGCTCACTAACTACCTAGTAACCTGAAGATAAACCAACAAAATGTCAAATTCCATGTTCACGAAACTGCTTATGAATAGACAGGAGGTTTGCACATTTTAACAATTGTAAGAACATATCAAACGTTACTTGTAGCGCGCAGAATTCTTCTTATTATTTCTAAATATTTGAACAAGTGTTCATTTCGTGTATGAAGTGTAATTACCTATAATTATTAAATTATAGACTACTTATAATAATAAGTACAATACATAAGGTTCCATGGTGTAATGGTGAGCACTCTGGACTTTGAATCCAGCGATCCGAGTTCAAATCTCGGTGGAACCTGATCTTTTTGAAAGATTTTAAAATTGTTTACATAATTATATTGCGTTATACAAACATGTGATATAGATTTCCCCGAAATATAATCAACCATCGTCAATTCTTTTTTCTTCTTACATTAGCTAAATGGAAACTTCATCTTAATGTCTTTGATTGTGATTTTCCAATTTTTCCTGCAAATGCGTGACACGCCTTTATGGCATATGTTGCTGTTATATTTTGATGGTAAGTGGTCTAATGGTCCACCACTTATAGACAATGGCACCGTAAGAAATCTTAACCATTCCCTTGTGCTTGTAGATACACTGGCACACTCACAAGCGGAACACAGCAATACTGAGTACGATTTTGGCGGGATAAATATCTGATGAATGGGTGGTACCCACGTTAAAGGCCTTGCATAAAACCCCACAACCAAGTAAAAAAATAACGTAAGGAAGGGCATCATGAGATTGGCTTAAAACTTAGTGCGAAAGGAACTTGGAAGTCCGATATGCAATGAAGTTACGGAAAATGAGTTCAATATATAATCTATGACTAATGTCAATTGTTTGTCTTCGTTCTCAATGTTAATGATACGTTTGACTAAGTTCGTGCAGTAAACAAGTCTTATATAGTGATAACAGCAATAGCAAAAAGCCAACGACACGCGGTGTTCCCAGGCGGTCACCCATCCAAGTACTGAACGCGCCCGACGTTGCTTAACTTCGGTGATCGGACGAGAACCGGTGTATTCAACGTGGTATGGACGTTGGCGATAGTAGAATTAAAAAGTATAAATAGATTGTTCGAAAACCATTTATTTTGACTGAACTGTTTTTTTTTTAAGTCATTGAAAAACAGTTAAGAATTAGATGAATATTTCGGTGACTTGCAATAAATATTTTGAACATTAAAGACAATACTCAAAATTTGTGAGGTGTTCCTGGAATAAAGCTATTCTGAACCTGAGAAATTTTCCAGATTTGCTATTTTGCTCCTAAGAAATGTTAAAACAGCCCTTAAAGTTACCAATGGGAGCAAGTCATTTGTATAACGGTTTTAAATCTGTACTAACAATGGTCATACATTAGTAATTAAATAAAAAGTATATTTATTGGTTTGTTTATATTAAGGGATTAGCTCACAGCAGTCGTGGCCGAGCGGTTAAGGCGTCTGACTAGAAATCAGATTCCCTCTGGGAGCGTAGGTTCGAATCCTACCGACTGCGATTGTTTTAAAAATAAATTTAATATCACAGTATGAAACTGTCTTTTGCTGATTTTGATGACGATTTTCTAATCTGTCTATCTGTTACTCTTTCATGGATTAACCACTGCACTGAATGTGATGAAATTTTGTATCAAATCTGAAATCCAACGAACCTTTGGTTCCTTTTTAATACCTTCAACCTACAACCATCTCTATCATAACAGACGGTTAGTTGTATCTCAAAAGGAATTATTTCTTACTTTAATTTCTCTATTATATGTGTCATTAGTATCAGTTTGTATTAACGATTTTATTCAAAACTCACTACTTTTCTCGCCCCACTGTGCACCTGCAAAACTTCAGTTTTATTCAAAAGACTTTTAGGACTTTCGAACCCAGACATGTTTTATGTTGATTTCATTTTAAACTCTCACAAAACACTCAACTACATCACAATATTCGAACCTAATTGAAATAAAATTCCGCTCCAAAAATTAATCTTTGTTAAATTATAATAAATACAGTAAATGTTAATTATATGTAATATAAAAGTTAGAAAGGATTAAGTAGAACAAGTAAAAAAATATGTAGAAAAATTATTAGTTGATTTGCAATTTTTATTCGATTTCAAAATATTTTGAAAACGTTACCGTGATGCACTTATTAATTATCTGCATATTCTTTTTTTTTATTTATATTGGGATGGTAAAGACCAATTAGCACCCATAGATATTGGAGCTGCTAAAAATATTAACCCTTAAAAAACCAATGCTAAGTTTGGTGGCCAAACTCTTCCTGAATTTGGCCACCATAAATGTTATGCACCCTTATGCCTGTAGTGACACTTGCTTACTGACTCTTTAAGCCAGAACACAACAACGCCAAGTTGTTTAGCGGTACAGTATGTGATTAGTGAGTGATACCAAACGGGTTTATCTATTAATCTATTATTTACCTTATTAATATATAGAGTAATCATTACATAGTATGGAACAAAGCCGCTTACTGTATGTCTGTCTCTGTGTATGCTTAGATCTTTAAAATTATACAACAGATTTTGATGCCGTTTTTTTAATAGATAAAGTGATTCATGAGGAAGATATATATGTATAATACAAGTACCAAAATGTATCTTAAATACATTGTGTATTTTATATGGACAAACATATGCAATGTTGATTTTTTTTTTTCGAAGATATTGCTGATTTAAAATGCAGAGACATAGCAGTTTGTATCGTATAATAACAAAAGCTATGATTTTGTAATATATTAATATTCTGCTGTTTATGTATTACCAATTTACCAGTATTGCACCCTTACGAAGCCGGGGCTTGTCACTAGTATTATATATGTATTAATGATACTTGCCTCAAATACGAATTTACTTATACTAATAACTTGATATAAAAATATTAGATTAAAAAATAAAAAATCAGGTTCCACCGAGATTTGAACTCGGATCGCTGGATTCAAAGTCCAGAGTGCTAACCATTACACCATGGAACCGTATGACGATTTATATAGATATATTTATTCTCTTATATTATTAATCAATTATGTGTAAATAATCTGAATGAAAACTTGATTAAATAAAATTAGTCATGTTATATTACATAAGGCAACGTTTGTAGCAACTATGTAAATATATATACATATAAATGAACATTCTACAATTTCTTATGTGTTTTCAGCGGAACAATCTTATATTTAACATAGTAGTTTTATTTATAATCAGCAGGCGAACTGCCAAGTGGGTCACTGACGCCCATCAATTGGCATTGTAGGAAATAATACCAATACCCGACATTCCGATAACTTTAATTACACTAGCTTACTCGTTCTTAAGCAACAACATTAGAATATGGTGTCTGGTAAAAAAAGAGTAACTACTAAGTTTCCTGCCAGTTCTTTTCGGTAGAATCTACTTTCCGAACCGGTGGTAGCTTCACTTAATTGTGAAATGACGATTCAAAAGTGCTTGTAAAAGTCTACTTGAATAAAGTTTATTTTGATTGATTAATTGGTACAATACGGGATCGAGGTACCAGACGATCTTGCAAATAGTTCAATAGCTCTACCACCATGTTAAATGATAGTTCCCTTTAAAAGTATGGTATGAAAAATAATATATTTGAATATATGGTTACTCCTTTTATCGGTCTAAGTTTTTCGACGTCTAAATATTTTAACGACATATAATAAATAATTAAAGGCATTTTTGCTCCGTTTAAGCCGTTATAATAGCTTTATTGTACACAACATTTAAAAAAAACAGTTATATACGTGGTATATTAATCAATTCAATTTATTCAAGTAAACTTCACAATGAAGCGTTTTTGAAATGTGAATAATTAAATACTACCACCGTTTCGGAAAGTAGCTTCTAGCGCTCGCGCTTCTAGTTGCTCTTTTCATATAGATAAATTTACAATGCTGTTATTTACAGTAATTAGTGTCCTATCATGGAACCCGAACCTAACTCCAGTCGTTTCTTTCCAAAAAGTACTCTTTTAATTACAAATATGATTTATTTATTAATTTAGTCTTAATAATCTTTTTAAACTTTGATAATTGCAAATTAATTATATTTACATATATCTTATTATAAACGCGTATACCATTTCCCAAAAAAATACTCTTTACCGTATGCAAACGGAAACTAGGAGTAACAAGTTTATTATTATATCTTGTATTAATAGTATATCAGCTTTGATGGAATACTCTTTTATAATCTTTTGTATAAACATTATATTATCGTATATTATGAAGCAGCCGTTAATACACCGATTTCTTTAAATTTCTCATTCTCGTGTAATGATGTCCTAGAGCTAATATTGTAAATAGTTCGGATAGCTCTTTTCTGCAGAATAAAAACAACTTCAACATCAATATTAAGATAGTTTAGTTAACGTTTTTATTTAATTTTTGTACGTACCCCTCCTTATTAGATGATTTATTTTTTATAAGTAGTTTAGACTAGACAGTATTCATAGAATGGATCCGAATGTAAGACGTATTGATTTGATAAATAAAAGAAATATGACATAATCCCACAAATATATATGGGAAATAATAATTTTTAATTAATCCGATCTTATAATACGCTTGTGCTATTGACTCAAATAGACAAGTTGTTATAAAAAGGCTCGATAGATGTCAACAAATCACCCACCAGGACTTTAAACTTTAAACCCGAGCTCAGCACTCAACCTCAGGGCTAAGGACATTAGTACTCGCCTGAAAATCCGGTGACGCTGTAAAGGCCAGTAGGGCCAACAGTATTACTTTACACAAAAAAAACAACAAATCAGAAGTTGTTCAGTGTTGAACACCGCACAATCGGTAGTCTGAACGTTGTTTAATAAAATTTAATAATTCTATGTATCTAATTAATTGTAATTAGTGTTTAAGAATAAGTATAATATATTGTTATTGTTTTAAATATACATTGCTTACTTATAAATTGGTTTTTCTATTTATTTTGTCACCAGTTCTCCGACATATAAGACTAGATGTAAAAAGCGATCTCTTCCAGACAAAATATACACCAAAAACCATTACCAGTAACAAAAGTAGCTTACGCGACCGCTTGTTAACAGAAAACCATATCAAATCATATCGAAATGACCTAATTAAAACATTTACAAGGTTTGTATCCTTGATGGAAGGCACGCGAGTCCCTGAGGCACATAACTTGAAACTTGAAACGATGTCCATTAGTTTTATAATAAAACATTTCGGAGGCGTATATAACGGCGCGCCTTACGTATTAACTGATTACTTTAATAAAAAAATGCTAACTCTTCCGTTGTAGGTGTCAAGGGAACGCTAGCGTGTCGCGGCTTGAAATCTATGTAAGCTAGTTTAACAATTTTAAACGATGTTTAATCAACTGTTAACGATTTTAATTAAACTGAAGATTTAGTTACGAATTTATGTGTTTGATGAATTTAAGTCACGGGCCTTAGATTATTTATATATCTTGATAGAGTTTCGCAATTGAAATAAAGGAGCCAACTTCATTATCCTAGTGTGTGTGACAGCTAAGTTTGACACGATTGTCATGTATTTAGAGGCTTTGACAGTTTATCTAGATATATAAAAAAATTAAAGCCCATACCGTATAACACTACCGAATTTATTGCCGGTGGTAGGTCATCAGATATTCTACCGCCAAACATCAGTACTTAGTATTGTTGTGTTCCAGTTTGAAGGAAGAGTGTAACTACAGGCACAAGACATAACATCTTACTTCCCAAGGTTGGCGGTACATTGACGATGAAAGGAATGGTTACTATATTTTACAGCGTCATTGTCTATGGACAGTGATGACCACTTACCATCATGTGGGCCATAAAAAGAATCCCACTAAAGTCACATATTGAGGACCTATTTTAATATAGTTGGTATATATTTTAGAGTATCATATTTCTCTCTATTTACAACAATTTGATCAGGTATATAAGAATATCTATTTTTAATATAAAACTTTATCAACAGTATAAAGCAATTGGTCAAAACAGCACTAATTATTACTTATGTAATAATTTTATAGTAGCATATTTTCGTTTTTAAAAATACTAGTATTTCCTTGGTATAATTTGTCAGTTTATGTTTCTCTTCTTCCTCATACGATAATTCCACGATTTTCTTGGCAAAGGTACAAATATAAATTGAAGATATAATATATAAATACTTTTTGTGGGATTCTATATTATCATTTATACAAGTTGATTTTGATCCATTGGTGAAGTTTCGTGCCAACATTTGTGCAACACACCCAGGATTTTTAAATAATTTAATTTCGAAAAACGAACGCTTGATGTTAGATAATTAACGCCAACCAACCAAAATCAGAAGAAAGACATATATATACATATATGTATACATATACGGTATATTCTACTGGTAAAATTAAATATCTTATTATAATATTATATTATAATAGTTATTCTAAACGACTAAATACTTGCTTACTAATATAACAATTTACCGTTATTACTATATTAAATATAAATGGGGAATAATCATTAGAATTAAAAAATAATAATAGCCATGAATTATATACAGATGATTTCGTCATAGTCTCATAATTTCTCAGTTTCCTAGTTACATGCACAAAGAATTTACAGTGATTTTTATAATAACATAATCAACTGATTAAATTAATTTGAATAAACAGTATCACCGGCCCTAACCCTTCCGATTACAAGCGGACACGATACTTATCAGTAGTTCACGTCGCGACGCCGACATTACCTGTGAATTATTATTTCTGATTAATAAATTGTGGCTCCCCGAAGGCAGGGGCGGGGCGCGTTCTCGTCAATTATGAAATTTGATGCTTTTTCATTAAAACCTACGGGGCCCGAGAGGCCGGAGCCGGGCCTTCAGTGGGTTAACGGGACTTGTGACGTGTTAAGGGTTATTTTAGTCATTTGACAGGTGACAGGTGCGGTTATTGAAAATTTGCTGAATATTTATTCGATTTTTTTATAATCGAATAAAGAAACAATAAATAATTATTTAATTATTGAACTTGTCTATTCGATTTCAGATTAAATATATTTATTTTTTTATCAATAAATATTGCTGATTTGTTTTTTATCAGTTGATTTAAAAATCAATTTGATCGATTACATATTAAACGACAAAATTAAAATTATAATTAATATAACATCAAGGAATGTATTTGTGACAGACTCGAATATAAATTAATTAATTATTTTATATCGTTACAAATGCCGAAATAATAATTTCACTAAAAATAAAGATCAGGTTCCACCGAGATTTGAACTCGGATCGCTGGATTCAAAGTCCAGAGTGCTAACCATTACACCATGGAACCGATTACGATGTATCGGGCTCGGCGAAATTTTGGATCATTTGTGACAAGATAACTAAGTTTACAATTTGGAATGAAATGTATTTCAATACTATGTATCTTATCAAAAATATTTGTCATATTTGTTCAACTTTATTCATTTATACATTAATTAGACACTAGAGGTCAAGAGTTTATCTATGTATTCGTTCCGATAAGACAATGGAACTTTTATATTATATAATTGTTTAAAATTTGTCAAAATATATAAGTAGATGTCTTGTAAAATTATTGTGTATTGTGATCGTATCCATTATTTACTAATGATGATTATATATTTTCTTGGTATGTAATAAAATACATAATTTGAACTGGAATAACTCACTAATAATGACAAAGCGTGAACCTTAGCTGATGATTCTAAGTTCAAAACTTGATGTAATTAATTTCTATTTATGGTTCATCTCGTGCTCGGTAGTGGAGACCAACAGCATAAAAACCTCCAGGTTTTACCGTGGTGGATGAGAATCTGCCAAGTGTAAACAACATATTGAAGCAGCGTGGTGGAGTAAGGCCCAGCAGTGGGACATTAACGGGCTCTTACTTAACCGTTACTTTAATTATTTTAAACTTTCACCAAAACAAAGTATAAGGTCATCGTCCTCATACGTCAGTATTCGTAACACTAATAACTAATCTGTGTCAATGACAATTAAGAATGAAGGCAGTAATTTGTACTAGTTTGAACTAGTTTTTGCCAGTTAGACGGGGGGGGGGGGTCGTATTGCATAGCGTATGTTTTTTGTTGCACCCGTTATGTATGCAAATGCTAAAGATGGTCGGTTGTATTAGACGTGAAAACTTATCAGATTTTAATTAAAAGTTTGTAATATTAGATTGGATTTACTACTTTATTATTGTATACTAGAAAAAATATAAAATAAATTTATATAAAAAAGGCCAACGACACGCGGTGTTCCCAGGCGGTCACCCATCCAAGTACTGAACGCGCCCGACGTTGCTTAACTTCGGTGATCGGACGAGAACCGGTGTATTCAACGT
Organism: Vanessa cardui; assembly: GCF_905220365.1. NCBI lineage: Eukaryota > Metazoa > Arthropoda > Insecta > Lepidoptera > Nymphalidae > Vanessa > Vanessa cardui. The sequence continues at coordinate 3,194,403 of NC_061129.1, forward strand.
GGTATGGACGTTGGCGACTCTTAGTTCAAAAATATTAAACAATACTAAAAAATAAAACGATTACCTAATTTAGTTAAAAAGCTATTTCTCACGTGTTTGGTCAGAGTAGATATATTATCAGGCAACGCTATTGATTAGATCAGTCATACTTTACTAAATTATTAATGAATAGAGACTGAGAAGGCAAAAGGGCAAATAATTAGCATACTAATAACTGTTTGTCTGGGCATAATATTTGACATGGTAGAGGTGTAGGGTATCTATAGGGTTACGAGAGTAACCTTAGCCTTCAATACGGTTTTTATGACATTTGATTCAATATCACAATTTATTTCCCATTACTATTGCATATTATGAATATAGCAGGGGCTATTGAATTTGCTTTATTATATACAATTATTATTGTAATCAATTGATCAATACTTTGTAAAACTGTAATTAATATTATTCTATATGGCAGAACATTTAATACTGGCATGTAACACTATTTCTTATTTTAAATATGATTGAGCTGTCATTAGAAAACAATTGGACGATAGCGTGGCATTATAACAAAAGATTGAAGCATCATTGTAAAACGATATTATTTTGGCCATCCCGAACTACTGATATTATAATAGCCTTTTTTATCTCATTTTAAAAAGGCGTTACGCATTTCCCTCAATTGACGTTTGTGTGGAACTAGCTGGTGAATAATTAAAATGTTGATTTAATATCAGTTGCTGGAAGACAAATTTGTTACGGGAAGAGTTTTATTAACTTTCGCCGGCGGTTTTTCCGAACCGATACGATTTGGGAACCTTCAAGAAAAGAGCGTACTCCTTTCTTAAAGGCCGGCAACGCACCTGCAAGCCCCCTGGTGTTGCAGATGTCCATGGGCGGTGGTAGTCACTTTCCATCAGGTGAGCCTCCTGATCGTTTGCCACCTATGTCATAAAAAAATAATAATAACTGCCGTCATATGCTAAACGCATATAGCCCTGATGGACATTTGATGCAGCTTGCGTCATAAATCCTATGCGATTTTATTAACGACAATATGAACAAGTTATAATAATAACAAATGCTAGATTATAAATAACAATAGCTAATATGTTTGCCTTTAAAAAGTACAACTGGGACACTTATAGTTTTCTATTGGTAGGGTCTTAATATTAATTAATGGTATTTATATACTTGATGTATTTTTTTATTTTTCATCAGTCAACATCGTTATGGTATATGAAATAAATAATTAATGAGGCATTACATAAATGTTTTTTTAACAATTCGGAGCGATATATAAAATTTGAGTTTTTTTTTTATAAATATCGTAGTCAAAACATATATTTAATTTTGATATCAGTTGCAAAAAGGCCAACGACACGCGGTGTTCCCAGGCGGTCACCCATCCAAGTACTGAACGCGCCCGACGTTGCTTAACTTCGGTGATCGGACGAGAACCGGTGTATTCAACGTGGTATGGACGTTGGCGATGGTTCAACTAAAATTATGGATCATATCTTATATAAGTGTGTAATATTAAAAATTAAAAAAACAAGAGTTACTGTATATGTTTTATATATATATATATCGTATTTTAATAATTAACATAATATTTATAAATATTCTATTCAATAATTACGTAAACTACATATTAGATGAATTAAAAAAAAGCAAAGCAGGTACATTAAATAGAAGAAGCCCTAAAAATAAGCCTAATTTAACTTATAAATTTATCCTAACCTAAGTTTCACTATTAAATAAGATCAAGAAAGACAGTCTTCGTTCACTTAATTGTTTAATTATTTGTACAGCTTTAAAATACGGTGACCATGATATATTAACATGTACCTATGAATTTCAATTTTTTTTTATAATAATTGATTCACGAAACGGTGGTAATTAATTATTGAGGATTCAAAAACGCTTCAATGTGAACTTTACTTAAATTAAAATTGATTTGATTTAATTCATAGCACATATCTAGGCACCATTTAATGCGACAAATTCCTATTAGGTACTGTTTATATTGTCCAATGAATATTAGACGATGAATCTATATCACACACTGTACCCCAAAATTGTTATGTATATTATGCATTAAATTGTAGGGAACGAAGTTATTATTCTAAAATGAGAATTCTACAGGTGCCCTAAACTTATCTGCAATCATAATTATTGATGATAACAATGTACTATTTTATTTCCAATAATATTATGTTTGTGGGATATTATAAATATTAAGGGAATCAATGTCAGATCTTAGAGTAATAAGAATAAGAGCACCTTTTTTGAAAGTATAACGGTAAAGGTACTATACTCAACACGTATCTTATTTAAATAAAAATTACTACAAAATTTATTTATTTACGACATCACATTACAAACTTCTCAAATGATCATCGTTTCTTTACTATATTGTCCATGTATTATACACAAAGACATGTCTTTCGAATCACTCTATCTATTAAAAACGCCGAATCAAAATCCGTTGTGTAGAAAGGGACGTAGGGACAGAGTAAGGGATTTTTTTTCGTTTACGGTGACCATACAATATTTTCTTTGGAAATGGGTTTCATAAATTTAAAATTAATTACTTCTGAAACTGTACTTTAAATATGCTTTAGCAATCGCCAACGTCCATACCACGTTGAATACACCGGTTCTCGTCCGATCACCGAAGTTAAGCAACGTCGGGCGCGTTCAGTACTTGGATGGGTGACCGCCTGGGAACACCGCGTGTCGTTGGCTTTTTGCTATTGCTGATATCGAATTAAATCCACACCGTGTATTTCTTCCTGTTATCGATTTGTTTTTCTCTCTTTAAGAACGACAAACAATACTTTTTATCTAAGATCAGAATTATTAGTTAATTTGTATTTAAAAATTAGGTTGCAGCCGTGACTACGATATCTACTGATTTATGAATAGGAAGAGAAGGGTTCTTTCAGCATATCAGTATACTTTTTCTTGTAAAACCTTAACTAATTTCGGGCTGTAATATGTAGCTCCATCCAATAACACACTTTTTTTCGTTCAACTTTTAAAAATTGCAACCTCAGCTGATTAGGGCACATTTATAATTTTCTTATTTTATATATTTCTACTATCTATGGTCTATCGATGATCGTATCTATGATTATCCGAATCTTATCACAATATAGTTCTGGCTCGAGATATTTAAAACTATCCATTTAATATTTTTTTACAAATTATTAAATGAAACCGCTAACGCCATCTAGCGTCCGTATTGTATCATAAGCGCCGCTGATAGATGTCACTTAGCGAAAATTCAAGAGTTCTACATCGCGATGGCGGAATCATCAAATGAAAATATAACTATGTTTGCTTTCAGAGTATTGTATCTCTGGTTTCCCTTCAAAACGTATAAATCTTTCGCCTTTTACTAAAGATTTCCGTGGAGGGGAACACTCAAATGAGTCTTATATATTTTTGACAGTCCTACTTCGTTAGGATTAATAAACACTTAATACCAAAGTAATAAAGTTTGAATACGAATAATAGAACTCTATGAAAACGATCGCGCTATCAAAAGATTAACATCAGAAAATATAAGATTTTCACAAATATTTATTATTTTGTGTTTTTATTCACTCAAAATATTGAAGAGTTAATGAAATGCAACCCTGAAGCTAATTAGATATTGTAGTAAGAATGGAGGAGTAACGAATCGGACTTCATTGTTAAAAAAACATTATTTCAAAATAGTTATTGTAGATAACAAGGATTGTTTCGCACCTTAATCGATATTATAAGTAGAGCACAGAGATTTGATATTAAATTTGAAGTAGTGATAGCAAAAAGGCCAACGACACGCGGTGTTCCCAGGCGGTCACCCATCCAAGTACTGAACGCGCCCGACGTTGCTTAACTTCGGTGATCGGACGAGAACCGGTGTATTCAACGTGGTATGGACGTTGGCGATTGGTCCGTCATATTTAATGTAGACTTTAAAATGTTTCATTTTCGATATATGAAAGTCAGTTTAAATTCCCATAAAAAAATTATTTACAGTCACCGTACATAAAAAAATCAGAAGTGATAATAAATACCGATATAATAATATAGTCAAATTATAATAATGTTATTATTTAATATTTTAAAAGTTACCGATACAAGTAAATAAATCATACCTTAGTGATTGAAATAAAAAAGTAATTAATTCATGATAATAAAATTATTAGGTTGTTCATGCTTCTGTTTGTCTAGGGCCCCCACTGCTTTGTGGCCCGGGGCCTTCAGACCTTTAAATCCGGCTCTGCATGGCGCCAATGTATAGTCGAGGTAAGAAAAAGTTCGTCACTTTAAGATCTATTATCGTGTGCTCAGTATGGGCGATAATCTGCTTCTCCGATCGAGAATATATGACACTGACAGATATATTTTGACAATTCAGTAGACGATATCGTATCTAATTTTAATTTGTTATGACTAATTACGCCAATAGAAAGGCTTCATGTTGTTACAAAACAAGATTTAGTCCAAAGGGACGGTCTAGTGTAACATCTTTTGATACCCTATTTTGGACCAAGTTAGCAGACGATGTAAGTTTAATTTTATATTCAGTGGTCATTTAAGTGCTATAGTTTCTAAAGGTACTAAGAATTTACAACTTGATAAAGGAATGGTCGACGAAGGTTTTCTTACTCTAGCTGTACTTGAAGCCTTACATAACAAATTCCATGAAGGCCTTTACTGTGCAAAAAAATTGACATTAGATTAAGCGTTACACATTGTTTCCTGTATTACGTCATGATGACAAGATTTTCAATTCAAAGCGTAAGTAAGCTGTGTTACCAATTATTAATATCTCTAGTTAATCTTCAAAACGTGTAAATCCTTCACCTTTCCCAACAGTTTTCCGCAGAGGAAACAATCAAATTTGCCACGACTCTTTTATTTTAAAAGTCCTACTCATGCAAGATTGAAACAGGTAAACTCAATTTCGATAAATAAACAATATAATGAAATTGTATAGTTATAGTATTTCGCTTATTCATCTCTACTTTTTTGTGTGCGGTGACCATACAAAATTTTGTGGAAATACGAAAATTATTTCTTTTATTGAAAATGACACATATTTTAAAACTGAACATCAAATAAGACGTTGCATTCGCCAACGTCCATACCACGTTGAATACACCGGTTCTCGTCCGATCACCGAAGTTAAGCAACGTCGGGCGCGTTCAGTACTTGGATGGGTGACCGCCTGGGAACACCGCGTGTCGTTGGCTTTTGCTACTGTTGATATCGAATATTTATAATTAAAATTAAACAATGTCTTTGCGACTTTAATCGATTCTGATGTTTCTTTTAGTATGATAATCAATACTTCTCATCTACTATCAGAATTATTAGTTTGTATTTAAAAATCTATCCATCTTATGATTCATGGAAAACTCTGCTTTTTGTGTATATTTGTGTTATTTACATTAAAATCTCCATTTATTTGGGTGTTTCAATATGTGACACTGGTACCTTTTATTACAGAATAAAAACAGTTAAATTTATTTGGTGAACTTTTAACTCTTACAACTTTATGCCCGAGCCCTACTCAACTTTAGGGCACATTCATAATTTTATTTTTGATATCATTTGATAAAATTTCATAGAATTTATCTCTAAAATAACAACATTGCTAGAGCAACGATGGCCGCATTCATGAAAAAGATCAAATGACATTATATTTACTGCTCGATATATTTAAATTATTTGACGTTACTTTTTGTATTAAAATAAACCGACAACGCCATCTAGTGCTTTGTTCAGACGTCACGTTCCACAAAGAGATGTCACTTAATAAAAATTGAACAGTTCTACATCGCGATGGTGGAACCATCAAATGAAAATATAATTACATTTTGTGTTCCGAGGATAGTATCTCTGGTTTCCCTTCAAAACGCATAAATCTTTCGCCTTTTACTAAAGATTTCCGTGGAGGGGAACACTCAAATGAGTCTTAGATATTTTTGACAGTCCTTCTTCGGTAGGATTAATATTACACAACATACATCATTGATATATCCCTAAGTTGTAATATGAACTTGTACCAATGAATTTGCGTATTGTATTGGAATGAAAGACGTCACTCAAGAAATGTTAGTTGTGTACAACGTAGCAAATCCCACGAAATACGTTAATTTACATTACTTCTCCTTCGATTGGCTTAGACTTTGTGTAAACAATCATGCTACAAGTGTCGGCCCTAGTGGAATATAGTAAAACATATCTGAAAGTCTATATAGTGAAAATTACATCATAATGTTTGAAACACCCAAAGCTAACTATTCATCGAGGTTTCCAACTGCTTTAGGGACAAGTAATTTAATTGTTTAGGGCACTTTCATAATTCGTTCATTTCGGAGTTATAATTTTTAGGAGTTGTATTTTTTTTAAGTAAGATCTTTATTTTTTCGTAACGTACAATTTTTATTTTATTACATTTTTTTCTCTAGTCAGTCAGTCAGTCAGTTTAATTAAATGGAGTATTTACCACAGTTAGTTTTACCTAACAGTCGACACGTTGCGACCGATTTATTTTTAATTATAGTTGCGCAATCGTTACATTTATTTTCATATTAAGTGAAAATGTAAACAGTGTATTTAGTAATGTATAGTATAATTAAAAAGATAGATAAATATTAAGGAAGGGATAAACATTAATTAAGGGCATTTGTCAGGTAAGACATATCTTAATTATTAGTACAACTATGAGAGTGGTTAAAAGTTATTACGAAAGATCAAGAGCGTTTTTCAACCGACTTCCAAAAGGAGGAGGTTATCAATTCGTCTGTATTTTTAGTACACGTTTATTAATATTATAATAATAAATTTTATTATCCATATTCTACCATTGCTGTAATGTACCTGAGAATCTTACATAAAGTATTGCATGAAGACCTTCTTTTCTTTAGAACATTCTGTGCATTCTTTTCTTTCGTACAATCACGATGACAAGATTTTCAATTCAAAGCATAAGTAAGCTACGTTAACAATTATTAATATCTTTAGTTCATTTTCAAAATGTATAATTTTTTCAACTTTTCCTACACTTTTTTGCACAAGGTACATTCAAATGAGCCAAGACTCATTTCTTTTAAAAGTCCTACTAAAGCAATATTGACACAGTTATACCTAAGTGTAAGTAAATTTACTACATGAAAGATTTATTCCATAAATACATGTTATGTAGTTGTTTATTTTCCTTATTTCGCTTATTTACCTCTATTGTTGGTTGCGTACGGTGACCATACATTTTTTTTTGGGAATTTGAATTTATTTTCATACAATGAAAATAAATGATATTTTAAACTGTACTATTAATATCACACATTAATTGCCAACGTCCGAATTATCGTCAATACGACCATCGATTTTATCAAATGATATCAAAAATAAAATTATGAATGTGCCCTAAAATTAAGAAGGGTTCGGTAATAAGGTTGTAAGAGTTAGAAGTTCACCAAAAAAAAATTATTTTTTTTTATTCTATAATCAAATGTACCAGTGCCACATATTGAAATTCCAAATAAATGGAGATTTTTAATTTAAATAACACAAATATACACAAACAGCAGAGTTTTCCATGAATCATAAGATGGATAGATTTTTAAATACAAACTAATAATTCTAATAGTAGATAACAAGTATTGATTATCATACTAAAAGAAACACAATCGATAAAATAAATTTGAAGAAGTGATAGCAAAAAGCCAACGGCACGCGGTGTTCCCAGGCGGTCACCCATCCAAGTACTGAACGCGCCCGACGTTGCTTAACTTCGGTGATCGGACGAGAACCGGTGTATTCAACGTGGTATGGACGTTGGAGATCTGTCTATCTTATTTAGTGAAGACTTTAAAATGTTTCATTTTCGATATATGAAAGTAAGTTCAAATTCCCATAAAAAAATGATTTACGGTCACCGTACATAAAAAAGCAGGAAAGAAAAATTTCATAATATTGTATAATTTTTTATTATTATTATATTTATTGTATAATAACACATCGATTATAAATAATTATTTTAACAATAGGAAAAACCGACTTCAAACAGAACACTATTTTAAAACAAATGAATATGCATGTCCTCCTAAGTAAAATGAAATGAAAAATATTAGACTACTTAAAAGTCGATTTACGATTATATAACGTAGTTATAATTATTGTTGTATTTGGAGCTGGTGTCAGCCACGGGCACGCGCCTCAACAGTCAAAAGAAACAAGCGATATGAGCCCCTTGATTGACACAGTATATTATGGTCTAAAACGTATTTGTTAAATTATACTCGTATTGTTTTCGATAGATATACGATAGAGTTTTCTTGGCTCACACCGACTCCAAATATAGCAATAATTATAACTATATTGAATATAATAATTACAACGAATCGACTACACGAATAAGCTACGTAATTCGAAATGCGATAAGTGTTCAGTGATCCACATACATGATACTGGAAATAAAACAATACATTGTTACCATCAACCATTATGAGTGCAGTTAAATTTAGGGAACCTGAATAATTTTCTCATTTCCTAATATTAACTACATTCTCTGTAATTTAGGTCTCGTCGTGTATTATTCGTTGTATTTTACAATAGTCAATTTTAGTATCCATATGCTAACATGGCGCTAATGTACAGTCGGGATAAGAAAGGGTTCGTCACCTTAAGATCTATTATCGTGTGCTCAGTATGGGCGATAATCTGCTTTTCCGATCGAGAATATATGACACTGACAGATATATTTTGACAATTCAGTAGACGATATCATATCTTATTTTAATTTGTAATGACTAATTACGCCAATAAAAAGGCTTCATGTTGTTACAAAACAAGATTTAGTCCAAAGGGACGGTCTAGTGTAACATCTTTTGATACACTATTTTGGACCAAGTTAGCAGACGCTATAGTTTCAAAAGGTACTAAGAATTTACAACTTGATAAAGGAATGGTGGACGAAGGTTTTCTTACTCTAGCTGTACTTGAAGCCTTACATAACAAATTCCATGAAGGCCTTTACTGTGCAAAAAAATTGACATTAGATTACGCGTTACACATTGTTTCCTGTATTACGTCATGATGACAAGATTTTCAATTCAAAGCGTAAGTAAGCTGTGTTACCAATTATTAATATCTCTAGTTAATCTTCAAAACGTGTAAATCCTTCACCTTTCCCAACAGTTTTCCGCAGAGGAAACAATCAAATTTGCCACGACTCTTTTATTTTAAAAGTCCTACTCATGCAAGATTGAAAGAGGTAAACTCAATTTCGATAAATTAACAACATAATGAAATTGTATAGTTTTAGTATTTCGCTTATTCATTTCTACTTTTTTGTGTGCGGTGACCATACAAAATTTTGTGGAAATACGAAAATTATTCCTTTTATTGAAAATGACACATATTTTAAAACTGAACATCAAATAAGACGTGACAGCCGCCAACGTCCATACCACGTTGAATACACCGGTTCTCGTCCGATCACCGAAGTTAAGCAACGTCGGGCGCGTTCAGTACTTGGATGGGTGACCGCCTGGAAACACCGCGTGCCGTTGGCTTTTTGGTATTGCTGATATCTAATATTTATTATTACATTCACACCGTATATTTGTTACTTTAATCGATTGTGTTTCTTTTAGTATGGTAGTCAATACTTGTTATCTACTATCAGAATTATTAGTTTGTATTTAAAAATCTATCCGTCTAATGATTCATGAAAAAATCTCCTCTTTGTGTATATTTGTGTTATTTACATTAAAATCTCCATTTATTTAGGTGTTTCAATATGTGACACTGGTACCTTTTATTACAGAATAAAAACAGTTAAATTTATTTGGTGAACTTTTAACTCTTACAACCTTATGCCCGAGCCCTACTCAACTTTAGGGCACATTCATAATTTTATCATTTGATAAAATTCCTAAGGATTTCCCTCGCAAATTACTACGTTGACATTACTTTTTGTATTAAAATAAACCGTCGCGTCCACACCATCTAGTGTCTAGTTCATGCGTCACGCGCCATAGATAGATGTCGCTTACCAAAAATTGAACAGTTCTGTATCACGGTGGTGGAATGATCAAATGATATCATAAGTACGCTTTGAATTGAGAGAATGGTATCTCTGGTTTCCCTTCAAAACGTATAAATCTTTCGCCTTTTACTAAAGATTTCCGTGGAGGGGAACACTCAAATGAGTCTTACATATTTTTGACAGTCCTACTTTGGTAGGATTAATAAACAATGTAATAAGGTTTAAAATCTCTATCTTTATCTTATATTACGCCATAAAATATAAGTATTTCAACTATGCAATTACCCAAGTATTTATTATATTATGTTTGTATTCACTAAAAATATTTAAGAGTCATTGAAATGCAACCCGGAAGCTAATTAGATATTAAAATCCCGTGGCCAGGCGGTAATGGTTTAATACAAAATAATTATAAAATGTTATAGTAGATAACAAAGTTCTTAACTTAAAAAGACAAGCATATTAATCGAGTTATAGTAGTGAACACAGATGTGATATTAAATTTGAAGTAGTGATAGCAAAAAGCCAACGGCACGCGGTGTTCCCAGGCGGTCACCCATCCAAGTACTGAACGCGCCCGACGTTGCTTAACTTCGGTGATCGGACGAGAACCGGTGTATTCAACGTGGTATGGACGTTGGCAATTGCTCAGTCATATTTAATGTAGACTTTAAAATATTTCATTTTCGATGTATGAAAGTCAGTTTAAATTCCCATAAAAAATATTTACGGTCACCGTACATGAAAAAGCAATAGTAAAAAAATTTAATAATATTGTAATCACATTGAATAAAATGTCTAACCTACCTAAGTAGGACTTTTTCTACTGTGCCTTCTGAAGTATCTATACAAACCGAAATGAATCGAATACACGAACAAGCTACGTAATATGAAATGCGATAAGTGTTGAGTTATCTACATACATGATTCTGGAAATAAAACAGTACATTGTTTCTATCAACCATTATGAGTGCAGTTAAATTTAGGGAACCTGAATAATTTTCTCATTTCCTACTAATAACTACATTCCCTACAATTTAGGTCTCGTCGTGTATTATTCGTTGTATTTTACAATAGTCAATTTTAGTATCCATATGCTAATATGGCGCTAATGTACAGTCGGGGTAAGAAAAGGTTCGTCACCTTAAGATCTATTATCGATATATATTATAGATAAAGAAAAGAGTTTTTCATGAATCATTAGATGGATACATTTTAAATACATACTAATAATTCTGATATTAGGTAACAGGTATCGATTATCATACTAAAAGAAACATCATAATCGATAAAAGTAACAAATATACGATGTGATTGTAACAATAAATATAAAATATCAGCAATAGCAAAAAGCCAACGACACGCGGTGTTCCCAGGCAGTCACCCATCCAAGTACTGAACGCGCCCGACGTTGCTTAACTTCGGTGATCGGACGAGAACCGGTGTATTCAACGTGGTATGGACGTTAGCGATTAGTGTGTGATATTAAATGTACAGTTTAAAATATCATTTATTTCAATAGATGAAAATAAATTCAAATTCCCAAAAAATAAACTGTATGGTCACCGTACGCAAAAAACAATAGAGGTAAATAAGCGAAATAAGGAAAGTAAACAACTTCATAACATGTATTTACCAATAAATCTTTCATGTAGTAAATTTACTTACACTCAGTTATAACTGTGTCAATATTGCTTTAGTAGAACTTTTAAAAGAAACGAGTCTTGGCTCATTTGCATGTCTCTTGTGCAAAAACCTGTAGGAAAAGTTGAAAAATTTATACGTTTTGAAAATGAACTAAAGATATTAATAATAGTTAACGCAGCTTACTTATGCTTTGAATTGAAAATCTTGTCATCGGAATAGAGGAAATAACGCACAATAAAGGCCTTCATGCAATATCTTATGTAAGACTCCCAGGTACATTACAGCAATGGTAGAATATGGATAATAAAATTTATCATTATGAAATATTAGTCAAAACACAACTAGTAATAGACGACGGAACCTGGATTGTAGGACGAAAGAATTATAGGAACGTTTTTAATATTACACGACGGGAAGTTAAGTATCGGGGACGAAGATATTATGAATTGAGAAAATTATACAGGTGCCCTTAATTTATTTGCGATCATAATAGAATTATTGAAAATTGGTAACTATTTACTGTTTTATTTCGAATATCATGTATGTATACCTTTAATATTAACAATATCCCAAATACACATTTAAACTAAAATAATTAGATCATTTTTAAAATTAATAATTATGATGGCAATAAAATTTAGGGCACCTGTATAATTTTTCACATGTCATAATGTCTTCGTCCCCAATACTTTACTTCAAGTCGTGTAGTATATGAATTATCTTTTGACAAAGATTTTATAAAAATAAATTTAAATTTCCCAATGCCTTCAGTTTCTTCAAGATCAAGGAATCTTTCAGGCACCTTCCATTTCCGTCATCAGATTATTTCAGTGACATCATAGTACTGTCATTTATCATTGAGGAAGTGTGAAAAGTTTCAATTTAATCCGACGTTTGAAATGGGTAAAAAATATATTCTTTAAACGAAATATTTTTAAAAACGTACATTAAATATGACAAAACCGTTGCCAACGCCCATACCACGTTGAATACACCTTATATACGATTACAGCAGTATTCAACGTGGTATGGACGTTGGCAATTGCACAGTCATATTTAATGTACATCTAAAACAAAGTGTACAACTAAAACAAACTTTATTTAACCGCTCTCATAGTTGTACTATTAATTCAGACATATTTTACCTGACAAATGCCCTAAATTCATGTTTATAGGTTTGCATTTTTAATTATACTATATATTATCATAGAAAAATACTATGTACTTAAAAAAACAAAATAGAAACATTTTGCAATTATTAAAAATAAATAGGTCACGACGATTCGATTATCAAGTAGACTAACTATAGTAAATGCTACATGTGATTAAACCATGACTAATATGTGCTTTTCCAAACAACTTTTAATATAGTATGTAAAATCACCACACAAAAACCAATGAAACAGGCATCGAAAAAATAAAGATCTTACTTCATAAAAAATACAAATTGTAAGTCCGAAATGAACGAATTATGAAAGTGCTCTAAACAACTAAGTTACCTGTTCCTATAATGGTTGGCAACCACAACAAATATTTAGCATAAGCCTATTCAAACGTTTTCATATGATGTTCTTGTCACAATATAAACTTTCGGATATGTTCTACTATATTTCAATAGGACCAACACGTGTAGCATGGTTATTAACATAAAGTCTAATCATATTGAAGGAGATCTACAGCTGTATCTTAGATTAACATATTTCAAGGGATTTGCTATATTATATTCTAGGAACAGTTCTTGGGTAATATCTTTAATTTTAATACAATACACAATACAGATTATTGCGAGACCACATTACAACTTAAAGATGTTTTAATTATATTTTTAGAACCAGAAGTAGGAAGTAGGTTAACCTCTAAAACAATTATCTTTAATTTATAATAACAATCAATCTACCACAAAAGAAAAACATTTAGTCTACAACACAAATAACCATCAATAATCACATTACACCGTAATAATTATAATTGCAATTCTCAATGTGTCAACTACAAATCTCCCGCATTTTTTTTTTAAATAGGGAAGTTGTATGACTTGCTGATGTCACTTGTTTATTCCAACAATATTATATTAATTATAATAAATTATTAATCCGACCAAAGTAGGACCGTCAAAAATATGAAAGACTCATTTGAGTGTTCCCCTCCACGGAAATCTTTAGTAAAAGGCGAAAGATTTATACGTTTTGAAGGGAAACCAGAGATACTATCCTTTGAACACCAAAACATATCTATATCTTCATTTGATCGTTTTACCATCGCGATGTAGAACTGTTCAATTTTCGCAAAGCGACATCTATCTATGGCGCGTGACGTATGAACAAATGACATTAGATGGCGTCGACGCGACGGTTCACTTTGATACAAAAAGGAATGTCAAATAATTTAAATGTATCGAGCAGTAATTATTGTGTCATGTGATCTGAATTATCATAAATACGACCATCGCTAGCAACGTTGTAATTTTAGAGGGAAATTCTTAAAAATTTTATCAAATGTTAAAATTATGAATGTGCCCTAAAGTTGATTAGGGCTCGGTAGTAAGATTGTAAGAGTTAAAAGTTTACGCAAAAAATTTATGGTAACACTGGTGCATTTTATTCTATAATAAAATGTACTAGTGTTACACATCGAAATACCCAAAAGAATGGAGATTTTAATTTAAAAAACACAAATATAAACAAATGGACGAGTTTTTTCATGAATAATCAAACGGATAGATTTTTAAATAAAAACTAATAACTCTGATAGAAGATAACAAGTAGAGATTATCGTACTATAAGAAACATCACAATCGACAAAAGTAACAAATAAACGGTGTGAATTTAATAATAAATATTAGATGTCAGCAATAGCAAAAGGCCAACGACACGCGGTGTTCCCAGGCGGTCACCCATCCAAGTACTGAACGCGCCCGACGTTGCTTAACTTCGGTGATCGGACGAGAACCGGTGTATTCAACGTGGTATGGACGTTGGCAATTGTACTGGCGTATTTATTGTAGAGTATAAAATATTTCATCTTCGATATATGAAAGTAATTCAAATTCCCATAAACATAATTATTTACGGTCACCGTACATAAACAAGCAAAAGTGATAAATAAGCGTAATAAAAAAAATAGAATAAAAAATGTAATAATATTGTAAACTCATAAAATAATAAAATGAATAAAATGTTTAACCTACCAAAGTAGGACTTCTCCTACTGTGCCTTCTGAAATGTCTATACGAACCGTAATAAATCGAATACACGAATAATTTACGTAATTTGAAATGCAATAAGTGTTGAGTGATCCACATACATGATGTTAGAAATAAAGCAGTACATTGTAACCAAAAAGAAGACGGTGTGTATTTAACACACCGTCTTCTTTTTGGTTTTAATCGTTTGATTTTCTTTCTTTAAGTACGACAAACAATACTTTTTATTTAAGATCCGAATTATTAGTAAATTTGTATTTAAGGTTGCTGCCGTGACTACAATATCTACTGATTTATGAAGAGGAAGAGAAGGGTTCTTTCAGCATATCAGTATTCTTTTTCTAGTAAAACCTTAACTAATTTCGAGCTGTAATATGTAGCTCCATCCAAAAACACAGTTTATTTTTCGTTCAACTTTTAAAAATTGCAACTTCAGCTGATTAGGGCACATTTATAATTTTCTTATTTTATATATTTCTACTATCTATGGTCTATCGATGGTCGTATCTATGATTATCCGAATCTTATCACAATATAGTTCTTGCTCGAGATATTTAAAGCTATCCATTTAATATTTTTTTACAAATTATTAAATGAAACAGCTAACGCCATCTAGCGTCCGTATTGTATCATAAGCGCCGCAGATACATGTCGCTTAGCGAAAATTCAACAGTTCTACATCGCGATGGTGTTATCATCAAATGAAAATATAATAACGTTTTGCGTTCATATAATGGAATCTCTGGTTTCGCTTCAAAACGTATAAATCTTTCGCCTTTTACTAAAGATTTCCGTGGAGGGGAACACTCAAATGAGTCTTATATATATTTGACAGTCCTACTTCGGCAGGATTAATAAACAAATAATACCAAAGTAATAAGTTTTGAAAACAAATAATACAACTTAATAAAAACGATCGCGCTATCAAAAGATTTACAACAGAAAATATAAGTTTTAGCTTGCAATTACATAAGTACCATATTTATTATTTTGTGTTTTTATTCAGTAAAAATATTGAAAAGTCAATAAAATGCAACCCGGAAGCTGATTAGATATTACAGTAAGAATGGTGGAGTAACGATTCGGACTTCATTGTTAAATAAACATTATTTCAAAATAGTTATAGATAGATAACAAGAATTGTTTCGCAACTTAATCGATATAATAAGTAGAGTACAGAGATGTGATATTAAATTTGAATAAGTGATAGCAAAAAGCCAACGACACGCGGTGTTCCCAGGCGGTCACCCATCCAAGTACTGAACGCGCCCGACGTTGCTTAACTTCGGTGATCGGACGAGAACCGGTGTATTCAACGTGGTATGGACGTTGGCGATTACAAGCCCATATTTAATGTACAAGTAAAACAAACTTTATTTACATACGAATTATTAAAATAAATCCTTATTCCCAAAAAATCTACTTTTTATGCTAAACCTACATAAAAGTATTATAGAAAAATAAACTGAATATTTACAGGTTGTCTATCAGAAATGTTAAAGTAGACATTACTATATGTAATTCTAGAAAAAGGCGCTCTCGATTTCTCATAATAACTTTTAACCACTTTCATAGATGTTGATAAATGCCCTAAATTAATGTTCATAGAACTTTTTAATTATACTTTATAAATATTACTTTATAAATTGTAAGAATACTATTTACAATTTTACTTAATATTCAAACAAAATCAAACATTTTGCAATTATTAAAAATAAATTGGTCACGACGAGTCGACTGTCATGTACACTAACTATGGTTAATGCTACATGTGATTTAACCTTGACTAATATGTGCTTTTCCAAACAACTTTTAATATTGTATGTAAAATCACCACACAAAAACCAATGAAACAGAAATCGAAAAAATATAATAAAGATCTTACTTCATAAAAAATACTCTTACAAATAGTAAGTTCGAAATGAACGAATTATGAAAGTGCCCTAAACAACTAAGTTGCCTGTCCCTATAACGGTTGGCAACCACAACGAATAGTTAGTATTAGCTGATTCAAACATTTTCGTATGATGTTATTTTTACAATAAAGACTTTCAGATATGTTTTACTATATTTCAATGGGGCCGACTCGTGTAGCATGATTATTTACATAAATTATAATCATATTGTAGGATGTCTAAAGCTGCATCTTAGAAAAACATACACTATATTGTACACTACGAACAGTTCTTGGGCAAAGTATTTTATTACAATATAATACACAATACATATGATTACAAGTCCACATTACAATTTGTCAAATTAAAGATCCCCTCCACGGAAATATTTAGTAAAAGGCGAAAGATTTATACGTTCTGAAGGGAAACCAGAGATACAATATTCTGAACACAAAACGTAATTATATTTTCATTGGATGTTTCCACCACCGCGATGTAGAACTGATCAATTTTTGCTAAGCGACATCTGTCTGTGGAACGTGACGTATGAACAAAGCACTAGATAGCGTTGACGGTTTATTTTAATACAAAAAGTAACGTCAAATAATTTAAATATATCGAGCAGTAAATATAATGTCATGTGATCTGAATTATCGTCAATACGACCATCGATTTTATCAAATGATATCAAAAATAAAATTATGAATGTGCCCTAAAATTAAGTAGGGCTCGGTAATAAGGTTGTAAGAGTTAGAAGTTCACCAAAAAAAATTAATTGTTTTTATTCTATAATCAAATGTACCAGTGTCACATATTGAAATTCCAAATACCGTCCATACCACGTTGAATACACCGGTTCTCGTCCGATCACCGAAGTTAAGCAACGACGGGCGCGTTCAGTACTTGGATGGGTGACCGCCTGGAAACACCGCGTGTCGTTGGCTTTTTGCTATTGCTGATATTTTATATTTATTGTTAAAATCACATCGTATATTTGTTACTTTTATCGATTATGATGTTTCTTTTAGTATGATAATCGATACTTGTTACCTAATATCAGAATTATTAGTATGTATTTAAAAATGTATCCATCTAATGATTCATGAAAAATTCTTCTCTTTGTCTATAATATATATCGATAATAGATCTTAAGGTGACGAACCTTTTCTTACCCCGACTGTACATTAGCGCCATGTTAGCATATGTATACTAAAATTTACTATTGTAAAATACAACGAATAATACACGACGAGACCTAAATTATAGGGAATGTAGTTATTATTAGGAAATGAGAAAATTATTCACGTACCCTAAATTTAACTACACTCATAATGGTTGATAGAAACAATGTACTGTTTTATTTCCAGTATCATGTATGTAGATAACTCAACACTTATCGCATTTGAAATTACGTAGCTTGTTCTTGTATTCGATTTATTTCGGTTTGTATAGATACTTCAGAAGGCACAGTAGAAGAAGTCCTACTTAGGTAGGTTAGACATTTTATTCAATGTGATTACAATATTATTAAATTTTTTATTTTCATTATCACTATTGCTTTTTCATGTACGGTGACCGTAAATATTTTTTATGGGAATTTAAACTGACTTTCATACATCGAAAATGAAATATTTTAAAGTCTACATTAAATATGACAGGGCAATTGCCAACGTCCATACCACGTTGAATACACCGGTTCTCGTCCGATCACCGAAGTTAAGCAACGTCGGGCGCGTTCAGTACTTGGATGGGTGACCGCCTGGGAACACCGCGTGCCGTTGGCTTTTTGCTGTCACTACTTCAAATTTTATATCACATCTGTGTCCACTACTATGACTTGATTAATATGCTTGTCTTTTTAAGTTAAGAACTTTGTTATCTACTATAACATTTTATAATTATTTTGTATTAAACCATTACCGCCTGGCCACGGGATTTTAATATCTAATTAGCTTCCGGGTTGCATTTCAATGACTCTTAAATATTTTTAGTGAATAAAAACTTAATATAATAAATACTGAGGTAAAAGCATACTTATATTTTATCGCGTAATATAAGATAAAGATAGAGATTTCAAACCTTATTAGATTGTTTATTAATCCTACCAAAGTAGGACTGTCAAAAATATATAAGACTCATTTGAGTGTTCCCCTCCACGGAAATCTTTAGTAAAAGGCGAAAGATTTGTACGTTTTGAAGGGAAACCAGAGATACCATTCTCTTAATACAAAGCGTATTTATGATATCATTTAATCATTCCACCACCGTGATACAGAACTGTTCAATTTTTGGTAAGCGACATCTATCTATGGCGCGTGACGCATGAACCAGACACTAGATGGTGTCGACGCGACGATTTATTTTAATACAAAAAGTAATGTCAACGTCGTAATTTTAGAGGAAAATTCTTAGAAATTTTATCAAATGATAAAATTATGAATGTACCCTAAAGTTGAGTAGGGCTCGGTAATTAGGTTGTAAGAGTTAAAAGTTCACCAAAAGTTTTAACTGTTTTTAATCTGTAAAACAGGTACCAGTATCACAAATTGACATAGCCAAATAAATAGAAATTTTAATTTAAATAACACAAATATACACAAAGGGGAAATTTTTCCATGAATCATTAGATGGAGAGATTTTTAAATACAAACTTATAATTCTGATAGTAGATAACAAGTATTGACTATCGTACTAAAAGAAACACAATCGATTAAAGTAACAAATAAACGGTGTGAATGTAATAATAAATATTAGATATCAGCAATACCAAAAAGCCAACGGCACGCGGTGTTCCCAGGCGGTCACCCATCCAAGTACTGAACGCGCCCGACGTTGCTTAACTTCGGTGATCGGACGAGAACCGGTGTATTCAACGTGGTATGGACGTTGGCGAATGCAATGTCTTATTTGATGTTCAGTTTTAAAATATGTGTCATTTTCAATAAAAGAAATAATTTTCGTATTTCCACAAAATTTTGTATGGTCACCGCACACTAAAAAGTAGAGATGAATAAGCGAAATACTAAAACTATACAATTTCATTATATTGTTAATTTATCGAAATTGAGAGAAATCTTATTAACACAGTTTATTTTTCGCTCAACTTTTAACAATTACAACCTCAGTTGATTAGGGCACATTTTTATTTTTCTTATTTTATAAATTTCTAACAATTGCTCTCTTACATAACAACGCCGCTATCGATGGTCGCATCCATGATTATCCGAATTCTATCACAATATAATTCTTGCTAGAGATATTTAAAGCTATCCATTTAATATTTTGTTTACATAAAATGAAACCTCTAACGCCATCTAGCGTCCGTATCGTATCATAAGCGCCGCAGATAGATGTAGCTTAGCGAAAATTCAACAGTTCTACTTCGCGATGGTGACCATTCCGGTCAAATGAAGATATAGGTACGTACCGTCATAAAAAGTTGGTATCTCCGGTTTCTTATACTAAAGATTTCCGTGGATGGGAACACTCAAATGAGTCACTCATTGAAATGCAACCCGGAAGCTAATTAGATATTATAGTAAGAATAAGGAGTTACGATTCGGACCTGATTGTTAAATTAAAATTATTTAAAAGTAGATATAGTAAATAACAAGGATTGTTTTTCAAATTAATCGATATAATAAGTAGAGCACAGAGATGTGATTAAATTTGAAGAAGGGATAGCAAAAGGCCAACGACACGCGGTGTTCCCAGGCGGTCACCCATCCAAGTACTGAACGCGCCCGACGTTGCTTAACTTCGGTGATCGGACGAGAACCGGTGTATTCAACGTGGTATGGACGTTGGCAATTGCCGTGTTATATTTAATGTACATGTTAAACAAATTTTATTTACATACGAATTACTTAAATAAATCACAATTTCCACAAAATCTTATTTTTATGCTCACCCTACATAAAAGTATTATAGAAAAATAAACTTATTTACAGGTTGTCTATTACATCAGAAATGTTAAAGTAGACATTACTATGTGTAATTCTAGAAATAGGCGCTCTGGACGTCTCTTAATAACTTTTAAACGCTCTCATTGTTGTACTAATAATTCAGATATGTCTTACCTGACAAATGCCCTAAAATCAGTTTTAAAGATCTTTTTAATTATACTATACATTAGTAGAAATAATTTTTACAATTTTACTTAATATTAAAACAAAATAGAAACATTTTGCAATTATTAAAAATAAATTGGTCACGACGAGTCGCTATCATGTAGCCTAACAAAGGTAAATGCTACATGTGATTAAACCGTGACTAATATTTGCTTTTCCAAATAACTTTTAATAAAGTATGTAAAATCACCACACAAAAACCAATGAAACAGACATCGAAAAAATATAATAAAGATCTTACTTCATAAAAAATACAACTCTTACAATTATAAGCCCGAAATGAACAAATTATGAAAGTGCCCTAAACAACTAAGTTGCCTGTCCCTATAAAGGTTGGCAACCTTAACAAATAGCATAAGCCGATTCAAACTTTTAATAAACTAATATTTGTTAATGTAATAATTCACACCGTATATTTGTTACTTTTGTCGATTGTGATGTTTCTTAAAGTACGATAATCTATACTTGTTATCTTCTATCAGAGTTATTAGTTTTTATTTAAAAATCTATCCGTTCCATTATTCATGAAAAAAACTCGTCCATTTGTTTATATTTGTGTTTTTTAAATTAAAATCTCCATTCTTTTGGGTATTTCGATATGTAAGACTAGTACATTTTATTATACTTAGAATAAAATGTACCAGTGTTATCATAATTTTTTGGTAAACTTTTAACTCTTACAATCTTATTACCGAGCCCTAATCAACTTTAGGGCACATTCATAATTTTATCATTTGATAAAATATTTAAGAATTTCCCTCTTAAATTACAACATTGCTAGCGATGGTCGTATTTATGATAATTCAGATCACATGACACAATAATTACTGCTCGATACATTTAAATTATATGACATTCCTTTTTGTATTAAAGTGAACCGTCTTGTAGACGCCATCTAGTGTCTTGTCCATACGTCACGCGCCATAGATAGATGTCGCTTTGCGAAAATTGAACGAAAGTTCTACATCGCGATGGTAAAACGATCAAATGAAGATATAGCTATGTTTTAGTGTTCAAAGGATGGTATCTCTGGTTTCCCTTCAAAACGTATAAATGTTTCGCCTTTTACTAAAGAATTCCGTGGAGGGGAACACTCAAATGAGTCTAAGACATTTTTGACGGTCCTACTTCGGTAGGATTAATAATTCATTATACTTAATGTAACATCATTAAAAGATCTTTAAGTTGTAATGTGGACACGTACTAATATGTATTGTGTGTTGTATTGTAAAGAAAGACATTACGCAAGAACTATTAGTAGTGTACAATACAGCAAATCCCTTGAAATATTTTAATCTAAGATGCAGCTTTAGATCTCCTTCAATATGATTAGACTTTATGTAAATAATCATGCTACACGTGTCGGCCCTATTGAAATATAGTCAAACATATCTGAAAGTCTTTATAGTAAAAATAACATCAAACGAAAATGTTTGAATCAGCTAATGCTAACTATTTGCTGTGGTTGCCAACTGTTATAGGGACAGGTAACTTAGTTGTTTAGGGCACTTTCATAATTCGTTCATTTTGAACTTACTATTTGTAAAACGCTTAATTATCACTTCTGATTTTTTATGTACGGTGACTGTAATTAATTTTTTTATGGGAATTTAAACTGACTTTCATATATCGAAAATGAAACATTTTAAAGTCTACATTAAATATGACGAAGCAATCGCCAACGTCCATACCAGGTTGAATACACCGGTTCTCGTCCGATCACCGAAGTTAAGCAACGTCGGGCGCGTTCAGTACTTGGATGGGTGACCGCCTGGGAACGCCGCGTGTCCTTGGCCTTTTGCTATTGCTGATATCTAATATTTATAAGTAAATTTACACACAAATAAAACTTTTTATCTACGATCAGAATTATTAGTTTATTTGTATTTAATAAATGGGTTGGAGCCGTGACTATGATATCTAATGATTTGTGAGTAGGTAGATAGAGAAGGGTTCTTTGAGCACATCAGTTTACTTTTTTCAAGTAGAAACCTCAATTTATTTTGAGCTGTATTATGTAGCTCCATCTAATTAACACAGTTGGTTATTTCGCTCTGACAATTGCAACCTCAGTTGATTAGGTTACTTTTATAATTTTCTTATTTTATAATTTTCTAACAATTCCTCTTTAACATAACAGCGTCCCTATTGATGGTCGCATTCATGCTTATCCAAATCCAATCACAATATAATTCTGGCTCGAGATATTTAAAGCGATCCATTTAATATTTGTTTACATCAAATGAAACCGCTAACGCCATCTAGCGTCCGTATCGTGTCATAAACGCCGCAGAAAGATGTCACTTAGCGAAAATTTAACAGTTCTACATCGCAATGGTGGAATCATCAAATGAAAATATAATTTCGTTTTGTGTTTAATAGGTGACATCTCTGGTTTCCCTTCAAAACGTATAAATCTTTCGCCTTTTACTAAAGATTTCCGTGGAGGATAACACTCAAATGAGCCTAAGACATTTTTGACAGTCCTACTACGGTAGGATTTATTATACTTAATCTAATTTCTATAAAGATCTTTATGTTTTGCAATAATGTGGACTTGTAATAATTTCTATTGTGTATTGTAATAAAATACATAACCCAAGAACTGTTAGTAGTATACAATATAGCAAATCCCATGCAATATGTTTATCTAAGATGCAGCTTTAGATCTCCTACAATATGATTAGACTTTATGTAAATAATCATGCTTCACGTGTCGGCCCTATTGAAATATAGTAAAACATATCTGTGAGTCTTTATTGTAAAAATTGCATGGTAATGTTTAAAGGTATGAACATTAATTTAGGGCATTTGGCAACATCTATGAGAGCGGTTAAAAGTTATTATGAGAAATCGAGAGCCCCTTTTTCTAGAATTACACATAGTAATGTCTGCTTTAATATTTCTGTTCGCACATATAATAGGCAACCTGTAAATATTAAGTTTATTTCCATGAAATACTTTTAAATAGGGTGAGCATAAAAAGGTTTTTTTTTTGGGAATTAGGATTTATTTTAATAATTCGTATGAAAAAAAAGTTTGTTTTAGTTGTACACTTTGTTAAAGATGTACATTAAATATAATACGGCAATTGCCAACGTCCATACCACGTTGAATACACCGGTTCTCGTCCGATCACCGAACTTAAGCAACGTCGGGCGCGTTCAGTACTTGGATGGGTGACCGCCTGGGAACACCGCGTGCCGTTGGCTTTTTGCTATCACTTATTCAAAA
Source organism: Vanessa cardui (assembly GCF_905220365.1). NCBI lineage: Eukaryota > Metazoa > Arthropoda > Insecta > Lepidoptera > Nymphalidae > Vanessa > Vanessa cardui. The sequence continues at coordinate 3,218,553 of NC_061129.1, forward strand.
TTAATATCACGTCTGTGTGCACTACTTATAGCGATTAAGTTCTTCTCTTTTTATGTTACGAAACAATAATTGCTAAGTATTATTAATTATTAATTTATTTGTGTGAAATTAGGTTCGAATTTTTACTACTTACCATTCTTACGTAATTGCATAGTTGATAAACTTATATTTTCTACAGAGCCGGATTTAAATATCTAGAGGCCCTGGGGTGGGCCCTAGAACTACAGGAGCGTGGAGACCCTAATAAATATATTATGGTTCAGGTTTAGGTTTTTTTTTTATTTCAATTAATAAGCTATGATTTATGTTCTTGTATCGGTAACTTTTAAACTAGTAAGTACTAAAATTATTATAATTTGGCTATAACTAGGTATTTGTTAAGTCGCTGAAATCCATTGCCCCACTCATGTGGAGGCCCTAGGGAAGTTGCCCCGGTTGGCCTTCCCTAAATCCAGCCCTGATTTTCTGGTGTAATTGTTTTCATAGTGTAATTAATTGTCTTCTTTACTGAGTTACGATCTTCAGTTAAATATTAACCTTTAGTAATCCTACCAAAGTAGGACTATGAAAAATATCTAAGACTCATTTGAGTGTTCCCCTCCACGGAAATCTTTAGTAAAAGGCGAAAGATTTATACGTTTTGAAGGGAAACCAGAGATATCGTCCTTTAAACACGAAACATAGTTATATCTTCATTTAATCGTATTACCATCGCGAAGTAGAACTGTTGAATTTTGGCGAAGCGACATCTGTCTATTTAGCGCGTCGTCTGTACAGGATACTAGCTGGCGTTGATGGTTTATTCCAATACAAAAGTAACTTTGTCAAACAGTTTAAAGGAATCAGGCAGTAATTATAGTGTCATGTGATCTGAATTATGATGAATATGACCATCGCTAACTACGTTGTAATGTCAGAGATGAATTCTTGGAAGATTTTTCAAATGAAAAAGTTATAAATGTGCCCTAGTGATGATTAGGGCACGGTTATAAGGTTGTGGCTATTAAAAGTTGACCAAATTAATTTACGGTATTTATTATAAAACAAAGTACCAGTCTCACATTAATACCCAAACAAAAGGGGATTTTACTTTAGAAAACACAAATATGATCAAAGATAAGAGTTTTTCATGAATCATAAGATGGATAGACTTTAAAAACAAATTAACTAATAATTATTCTGATAGTATTGATTGTCGAACTTAAATAAATATAGCAAGTGATGTTGTCTTAAATTTTCGCGATTATTACACATTTAAATAAAACTAATTATAACGGATGAATCGCGTATATTAATTATTTTTAAACATCCCGACGTTTCGAGCACTTTGCAGTGTTCGTGGTCACGGGTAGACTAAGATGACATTTGTCTATTTGAAGAACAAAGGAAATATTATTAACAACTACCGCCAACGATTTCTCAATTGATATCTTGAGTAACGTTCCGGTTGCACGCAGAAGGCACTAACTGTATCTTTAGGTCTTGCAGTCTGTTGGATTTGGGATTTTAAATTTTTAATAAGTGGATCCCAGGTGTTAGAAAGTCTCCAACCATCTTCTCTATTGAAGTTCGGATGTTTTTGAATTTCAATAGCCTCGCGTATCATTCTAGGAATGAATCTGTGTTCTCTAGCGAGGATCTGTGGTTTATCAAATCGGATAAAATGGTTAGGTTTATCCAGAGCATGTTCACAGACTGCAGACTTAGAAGAACGCCTATTTTTGACATCTCCTATATGTTCCTTGACCCTGGTACCGATGCTTCTCTTTGTTTGGCCTATGTAAGATAAACCACACTCACATTCGAGTTTATATACTCCTGCAGTTTGTAAAGGGATATTACTCTTGATAGGTCTCAAGAACTGGCTCACTTTCTTATGAGGCTTGTAAACGGTTTTAATCGAAGCTCGCTTCAAGATGTTGCCAATCCTGTCTGTAACTCCTTTCACATATGGTAGAAATGCAGGTTGTCGCTCAACTGTGGGTGGCTTGATACGGCTTCTGCGATGCTGGCGAGGCACGGGCAGCTTGTTCTGGTGGAGTGCAAGCTTGACCTGACGTAGCTCGTCCTCTAGGTGTTCAGCACCTAGAGGACTTACCTAAGATCCATAAAACTGGTGCTCCGCTGCGTCCTATTGTAAGCCAAATCGATACACCAACATATAGATTGGCTCAACACATAGCAAGGATATTATCACCCCTCCGAGGACACACTGCGGCGTATGTCAAGGATTCTTACCAGTTTGTTGGTGAAATCAAAGACCTTAAATTAACCAACAACGAGACAATGGTTAGTTTTGATGTCCAGTCATTGTTTACATGCTTACCTATACAAGACTGCATCGAAATTGTTAAGAGGAAGCTACAGACACACAACATGCCTATTGAATATGCAGAGCTGTTACATCACTGCCTCACATCAGGTTATTTATTGTGGAATGATGAATTCTATGTACAAGTCGACGGGGTAGCCATGGGTTCTCCAGTATCCCCTGTGGTCGCCGATTTATTCATGGAAGACCTGGAGGAGAGGGCTCTTCGCTCCGGACCAATAACACCTAGGTTTTATAAACGGTACGTAGATGACACTTTCACAATATTACCTAGTGATCTGACATCTGCATTTTTAGTACATCTTAATTCTATAAATAAGAACATTCAATTTACTATGGAATTAGAGGCAAATAATTCTTTAGCTTTCCTTGACATCCTTATTGTCAAGAATCCTGATAATACATTAAGTCACACAGTTTATAGGAAACCCACACACACAAACAAATACCTCAATGGTGACTCGCACCACCACCCTAGTCAGTTAGCTACCGTTGGCAAATCTTTGTTTCAGAGAGCCCACCATCTCTGCGATGCTGAACACCTAGAGGACGAGCTACGTCAGGTCAAGCTTGCACTCCACCAGAACAAGCTGCCCGTGCCTCGCCAGCATCGCAGAAGCCGTATCAAGCCACCCACAGTTGAGCGACAACCTGCATTTCTACCATATGTGAAAGGAGTTACAGACAGGATTGGCAACATCTTGAAGCGAGCTTCGATTAAAACCGTTTACAAGCCTCATAAGAAAGTGAGCCAGTTCTTGAGACCTATCAAGAGTAATATCCCTTTACAAACTGCAGGAGTATATAAACTCGAATGTGAGTGTGGTTTATCTTACATAGGCCAAACAAAGAGAAGCATCGGTACCAGGGTCAAGGAACATATAGGAGATGTCAAAAATAGGCGTTCTTCTAAGTCTGCAGTCTGTGAACATGCTCTGGATAAACCTAACCATTTTATCCGATTTGATAAACCACAGATCCTCGCTAGAGAACACAGATTCATTCCTAGAATGATACGCGAGGCTATTGAAATTCAAAAACATCCGAACTTCAATAGAGAAGATGGTTGGAGACTTTCTAACACCTGGGATCCACTTATTAAAAATTTAAAATCCCAAATCCAACAGACTGCAAGACCTAAAGATACAGTTAGTGCCTTCTGCGTGCAACCGGAACGTTACTCAAGATATCAATTGAGAAATCGTTGGCGGTAGTTGTTAATAATATTTCCTTTGTTCTTCAAATAGACAAATGTCATCTTAGTCTACCCGTGACCACGAACACTGCAAAGTGCTCGAAACGTCGGGATGTTTAAAAATAATTAATATACGCGATTCATCCGTTATAATTAGTTTTATTTAAATGTGTAATAATCGCGAAAATTTAAGACAACATTATGTGAACCAGTACGGACTGGAAACATCAAATCAAATTCGCCGGTTGGAGTACCTAAAAGTCAAACATGCCCGATTCGTAACGTCCATGAACTTCCTGAAAAGATGCCGTGACAATAATCTTATTCCGGTTTGTGTAAGGATCGCACCTAAGAAGGACATAAGGCATGGTGATAAAATACTCAATCAGGCAAGTAAGAAATTATTATTACAACTCATCCGAGAACATCGATTTGACGCGCGACGGTTAACGGATCAAATTGACAACCTTAGTAAAGAACTCGAGTCGCGATTATCAAAAACAGATTGGCAAAAATGCTACGATTTTACCAATAAACGAGCCGCTACAAAATATAATAACTTAAAATTAAAACAAATAGAAAAGTTCGAAAAACTCAGCGGGGTAAAATCAAATTATAACAATTTCAATAATGGCAACACCGGGGAAATTCAAAAACCTGCGCGTACGTCACTTGTCAATCTGTCAAAACAAAGTTTAGATGAATCGACTGTTGCGGTATTAAATAAAGGCTTAAATTTTGCACCGGCTCCATCCAAAATACCGTTTGAAGACATTATTTGCAATGTGGAGGAGTGTCTTTTCAAAAATAACATCACAAAGGAAGACTCGGAAGCTATTCGACAGGACATCTCGAGTGTTTTACGTCGAAGCCGGCCACCGAAAAGAAACCTTACTCGTGATGAATCTATTGCTCTGAAGAACCTACGCAACAATAAAGACATTACAGTCCTCCGAGCAGATAAGGGAAACGCGACCGTTGTGATGGATACGTGTGATTATAACCAGAAAATTTCCGCGATCTTATCGGATGTTAAAACTTATAAAAAAGTAAATAAAGATCCTACAAATAATATTCTTAAAAAGACATCCGCGTTAATATCAAAACATCAAGAGAAATTAAATCTGGACAAAAAATCACTCGTGCCTACATGTGCAAAGCCGCCAAAACTGTATGGGTTACCTAAGATCCATAAAACTGGTGCTCCGCTGCGTCCTATTGTAAGCCAAATCGATACACCAACATATAGATTGGCTCAACACATAGCAAGGATATTATCACCCCTCCGAGGACACACTGCGGCGTATGTCAAGGATTCTTACCAGTTTGTTGGTGAAATCAAAGACCTTAAATTAACCAACAACGAGACAATGGTTAGTTTTGATGTCCAGTCATTGTTTACATGCTTACCTATACAAGACTGCATCGAAATTGTTAAGAGGAAGCTACAGACACACAACATGCCTATTGAATATGCAGAGCTGTTACATCACTGCCTCACATCAGGTTATTTATTGTGGAATGATGAATTCTATGTACAAGTCGACGGGGTAGCCATGGGTTCTCCAGTATCCCCTGTGGTCGCCGATTTATTCATGGAAGACCTGGAGGAGAGGGCTCTTCGCTCCGGACCAATAACACCTAGGTTTTATAAACGGTACGTAGATGACACTTTCACAATATTACCTAGTGATCTGACATCTGCATTTTTAGTACATCTTAATTCTATAAATAAGAACATTCAATTTACTATGGAATTAGAGGCAAATAATTCTTTAGCTTTCCTTGACATCCTTATTATCAAGAATCCTGATAATACATTAAGTCACACAGTTTATAGGAAACCCACACACACAAACAAATACCTCAATGGTGACTCGCACCACCACCCTAGTCAGTTAGCTACCGTTGGCAAATCTTTGTTTCAGAGAGCCCACCATCTCTGCGATGCTGAACACCTAGAGGACGAGCTACGTCAGGTCAAGCTTGCACTCCACCAGAACAAGCTGCCCGTGCCTCGCCAGCATCGCAGAAGCCGTATCAAGCCACCCACAGTTGAGCGACAACCTGCATTTCTACCATATGTGAAAGGAGTTACAGACAGGATTGGCAACATCTTGAAGCGAGCTTCGATTAAAACCGTTTACAAGCCTCATAAGAAAGTGAGCCAGTTCTTGAGACCTATCAAGAGTAATATCCCTTTACAAACTGCAGGAGTATATAAACTCGAATGTGAGTGTGGTTTATCTTACATAGGCCAAACAAAGAGAAGCATCGGTACCAGGGTCAAGGAACATATAGGAGATGTCAAAAATAGGCGTTCTTCTAAGTCTGCAGTCTGTGAACATGCTCTGGATAAACCTAACCATTTTATCCGATTTGATAAACCACAGATCCTCGCTAGAGAACACAGATTCATTCCTAGAATGATACGCGAGGCTATTGAAATTCAAAAACATCCGAACTTCAATAGAGAAGATGGTTGGAGACTTTCTAACACCTGGGATCCACTTATTAAAAATTTAAAATCCCAAATCCAACAGACTGCAAGACCTAAAGATACAGTTAGTGCCTTCTGCGTGCAACCGGAACGTTACTCAAGATATCAATTGAGAAATCGTTGGCGGTAGTTGTTAATAATATTTCCTTTGTTCTTCAAATAGACAAATGTCATCTTAGTCTACCCGTGACCACGAACACTGCAAAGTGCTCGAAACGTCGGGATGTTTAAAAATAATTAATATACGCGATTCATCCGTTATAATTAGTTTTATTTAAAAATATAGCAAGTGGCTATATGGTGTTGGTGGTAGTGGATATATATATATATATATATATATATATATATATATATATATATATGCTATACAAGTTTTCATTAATGAAATAAAGTCTTCTGGATCTACGTTAAAAATTATTATTCTATTTTTCTTATATACCTTTCTATTTCTAGTATATATAAATGATCTTCCTTTCTATATTAAAGGTATTTGTGATATAGTGTTGTTTGCTGACGATACTTCACTGGTTGACAGAAAAAAAAAACTGACGGAAATTGAATGTTAATGGCCAATTATCACAGATACATGATTGGTAGAAACAAAATAAGTAGTTTTTAACCTACCCAATGTTAGAAAGAAAAATTATGACATATCTTTAAACTGTGACCGTCTTGAAGTAGCCGATACTAAGGTGTTCTTAGGATTAGAATTGGATTCCAAACTTCAGTGGAGTTGAATCTGTCTTTATTTTACAAATGAGAACAATCCGGACTATTTATAATTTTGGAGCTAGAGACTCTATTCGAGATTTTATTTTTTTAACAAAGTAGGAATACTCATTGTCGCGTTACAGTATATTTACAACAATATTATAAATATTTACAGTAACAGTAATCACTTTGATAAAATCAGTGATAATCATTGTACGTGCACTAGAAGTAAGGATGTGCTTATAACGCCAAGTTTCCGTCTCCGCAAAGTCAATAAATCCTTCTTCAAGGTATCCGTTTCTATAATAAAATTCGGCAGACATTTTTAACTTTGCCGTTTCGTAAATTCAAATCGTTTGTAAAAAACACATTGGTCAAAAGGTATATAATTCGATACAAGATTTTAAAGATGATAAAAAGGCTTGGATTTGATATTCATAAGTATTAATAATATTGTGTTTTTATATCAAATTAAAATATTGAACGATCATTGCAATGTAACCCGGTAGCTAAGTAGATATTATAGTAAGAATGGAATACTATCAATTCGAACCTAATTGTTTCACACAAATAAATTAATAATTGTTAATAATACTTAGCAATTATTGTTTCGTAACATAAAAAGAGAAGAACTTAATCGCTATAAGTAGCGAACACAGATGTGATATTAATTTTGAATAAGTAATAGCAAAAAGCCAACGGCACGCGGTGTTCCCAGGCGGTCACCCATCCAAGTACTGAACGCGCCCGACGTTGCTTAACTTCGGTGATCGGACGAGAACCGGTGTATTCAACGTGGTTTGGACGTTGGCGACAATAATCCTCGGAATAGGAATCCTGAAATTGATTCCTTTAATACTTACAATATCCCACAAACATGATATTTTCAACAAAATAGTTCATTCTAACCATCAATTATTATGATTGCATTAAATTTAGGGCACCTGTATAATTTTCTCATTTTTTTTCAAATTTTATTCTCTATAAATCGTTTACAAACTTAGTAATCACTTCCACTCGCGTTGTAGGGAGTTGTTAGGGAGTCGGTTCTCAGGTTTTAGGAATAAAAAGAAGCCCATAGAGTCCTTCTTCGGAGTTCAAGCTTGTTGCAAAACTTATTCAGATTCAATAAAGTGGTTTGCAGTAAAAGAGCCACGTCAAGACAGAGTGACTAAGTTTCGCATCTATAACATTAGTATAACTAGTTATGACATTAATGTTTCGCTTCGCTTAAATATGAAATATAAATGTAAATTTATTAAAATATCTTTTAACAAATAAAAGAACTATTAAACACGCTATCTTAAAAGGCCTAAACGTTTGAATACAGAAGACTGCGAATATTATAATTTGCTTTTGAATGCTACCTATTTTTTAATGCTAACTAAAACATCTGATAAAAGGTAATAAGTATTGTTTAAATAAGATAAGAAACAATAACAATTGATAAAAGTAAAACGTATACGGTGTGAATTTAATTATAAATCTTCAATATCAGCAATACCAAAAAGGGCCAACGACACGCGGTGTTCCCAGGCGGTCACCCATCCAAGTACTGAACGCGCCCGACGTTGCTTAACTTCGGTGATCGGACGAGAACCGGTGTATTCAACGTGGTATGGACGTTGGAGGTTGCATTATCTTTTTTAATGTACAGTTAAAAATATATTTCAATTTAAGTTAAAAAAAATCGAATATCCAAAAAAATATTGTATGATCACCGTACACAAAAAATCTATATCTATATCTAATATTTATAATTAAAATCAAACAATGTATTTGTGACTTTTATCGATTATGATGTTTCTTTTAGTATGATAATCGATACCTGTTACCTAATATCAGAATTATTAGTATGTATTTAAAAATGTATCCATCTAATGATTCATGAAAAACTCTTTGTCTATAATATATATCGATAATAGATCTTAAGGTGACGAACCTTTTCTTACCCCGACTGTACATTAGCGCCATGTTAGCATATGAATACTAACATTGACTATTGTAAAATACAACGAATAATACACGACGAGACCTAAATTATAGGGAATGTAGTTATTAGTAGGAAATGAGAAAATTATTCACGTACCCTAAATTTAACTGCACTCATAATGGTTGATAGAAACAATGTACTGTTTTATTTCCAGTATCATGTATGTAGATAACTCAACACTTATCGCATTTCAAATTACGTAGCTTGTTCGTGTATTAGATTTATTTCGGTTTGTATAGATACTTCAGAAGGCACAGTAGAAGAAGTCCTACTTAGGTAGGTTAGACATTTTATTCAATGTGATTACAATATTATTAAATTTTTTGTTTTCATTATCACGCTAAATTATCACTATTGCTTTTTCATGAACGGTGACCGTAAATATTTTTTATGGCAATTTAAACTGACTTTCATACATCGAAAATGAAATATTTTAAAGTCTACATTAAATATAACTAAGCAATTGCCAACGTCCATACCACGTTGAATACACCGGTTCTCGTCCGAACACCGAAGTTAAGCCACGTCGGGCGCGTTCAGTACTTGGATGGGTGACCGCCTGGGAACACCGCGTGCCGTTGGCTTTTTGCTGTCACTACTTCAAATTTAATATCACATCTGTATTCACTACTATAACTCGATTAAAATACTCGTCTTTTTAAGTTAAGAACTTTGTTATCTACTTTAACATTTTATAATTATTTTGTATTAAACCATTACCGCCTGGCCACGGGAAATTTTAATATCTAATCAGCTTCCGGGTTGCATTTCAATGACTCTTAAATATTTTTAGTGAATAAGAACATAATATAATAAATACTGAGGTAATAGCATACTTATACTTTATCGCGTAATATAAGATAAAGATTGAGATTTCAAACCTTATTAGATTGTTTATTAATCCTACCAAAGTAGGACTGTCAAAAATATGTAAGACTCATTTGAGTGTTCCCCTCCACGGAAATCTTTAGTAAAAGGCGAAAGATTTATACGTTTTGAAGGGAAACCAGAGATACCATTCTCTCAATACAAAGCGTATTTATGATATAATTTGATCATTCCACCACCGTGATACAGAACTGTTCAATTTTTGGTAAGCGACATCTATCTATGGCGCGTGACGCATGAACCAGACACTCGATGGTGTCGACGCGACGATTTATTTTAATACAAAAAGTAATGTCAACGTCGTAATTTTAGAGGGAAATTCTTAGAAATTTTATTAAATGATAAAATTATGAATGTGCCCTAAAGTTGAGTAGGGCTCGGTAATTAGGTTGTAAGAGTTAAAAGTTCACCAAAAGTTTTAACTGTTTTTATTCTGTAATAAAAGGTACCAGTATCACAAATTGACATAGCCAAATAAATATAAATTTTAATTTAAATAACACAAATATACACAAAGAGGAAATTTTTCCATGAATCATTAGATGGATAGATTTTTAAATACAAACTAATAATTCTGATAGTAGATAACAAGTATTGACTATCGTACTAAAAGAAACACAATCGATTAAAGTAACAAATATACGGTGTGAATGTAATAATAAATATTAGATATCAGCAATACCAAAAAGCCAACGGCACGCGGTGTTCCCAGGCGGTCACCCATCCAAGTACTGAACGCGCCCGACGTTGCTTAACTTCGGTGATCGGACGAGAACCGGTGTATTCAACGTGGTATGGACGTTGGCGAATGCAACGTCTTATTTGAAGTTCAGTTTTAAAATATGTGTCATTTTCAATAAAAGAAATAATTTTCGTATTTCCACAAAATTTTGTATGGTCACCCGCACACAAAAAAGTAGAGATGAATAAGCGAAATACTAAAACTATACAATTTCATTATATTGTTAATTTATCGAAATTGAGAGAAATCTTATTAACACAGTTTATTTTTCGCTCAACTTTTAACAATTACAACCTCAGTTGATTAGGGCACATTTTTATTTTTCTTATTTTATAAATTTCTAACAATTGCTCTCTAACATAACAACGCCGCTATCGATGGTCGCATCCATGATTATCCGAATTCTATCACAATATAATTCTTGCTAGAGATATTTAAAGCTATCCATTTAATATTTTGTTTACATAAAATGAAACCTCTAACGCCATCTAGCGTCCGTATCGTATCATAAGCGCCGCAGATAGATGTAGCTTAGCGAAAATTCAACAGTTCTACTTCGCGATGGTGACCATTTCGGTCAAATGAAGATATAGGTACGTACCGTCATAAAAAGTTGGTATCTCCGGTTTCTTATACTAAAGATTTCCGTGGATGGGAACACTCAAATGAGTCACTCATTGAAATGCAACCCGGAAGCTAATTAGATATTATAGTAAGAATAAGGAGTTACGATTCGGACCTGATTGTTAAATTAAAATTATTTAAAAGTAGATATAGTAAATAACAAGGATTGTTTTTCAAATTAATCGATATAATAAGTAGAGCACAGAGATGTGATTAAATTTGAAGAAGGGATAGCAAAAGGCCAACGACACGCGGTGTTCCCAGGCGGTCACCCATCCAAGTACTGAACGCGCCCGACGTGGCTTAACTTCGGTGATCGGACGAAAACCGGTGTATTCAACGTGGTATGGACGTTGGCGATTACTCTATATATATAAAAATAAAAGAGTCGTGGCAAATTTTAGTGATTCCTCTGCGGAAAACTGTTGGGAAAGGTGAAGGATTTACACGTTTTGAAGATTAACTGGAGATATTAATAATTGGTAACAAAACTTACTTACGCTTTGAATTGAAAATCTTGTCATCGTGATGTAATAAAGGAAACAATGTGTAACGCGTAATCTAATGTCAACTTTTTTGGACAGTAAAGGCCTTCATGAAATCTCTTATGTAAGGCTTCAAGTACAGCTAGAGTAAGAAAACCTTCGTCAGTTTTCAAATTAATTCCTTTATCAAATCGCTAATTCTTATTACCTTTTGATTCTATAGCACTCAACTGACAATACGCCTCATATTTAATGTACAAGTAAAACAAACTTGATTTACATACGAATTATTAAAATAAATCTTAATTCCCACAAAATATTCTTTTTATGCTCACCCTACAGAAAAGTATTTCATAGAAATAAACTTTATATTTACAGGTTGCCTATTATATTTTCGAACAGAAATATTAAAGCAGACATTACTATGTGTAATTCTAGAAATACCTAAGCGCTCTGGATTTCTCATAATAACTTTTAACCGCTCTCATTGTTGTACTAATAATTCAGATATGTCTTACCTGACAAATGCCCTAAAATCCGTTTTAAAGATCTTATTAATTATACTATACATTAGTAGAAATACTATTTACAATTTTACTTAATATGAAAACAAAATCGAAACATTTTGCATTTATTAAAAATAAATTGGTCACGACGAGTCGACTATCATGTAGACTAACTATGGTAAATACTACATGTGATTAAACCGTGACTAATATGTGCTTTTCCAAAAAACTTTTAATGTAGTATGTAAAATCACCACACAAAAACCAATGAAACAGACATCGAAAAAATAAAGATCTTACTTCATAAAAAATACAACTCTTACAATTATAAGCCCGAAATGAACAAATTATGAAAGTGCCCTAAACAACTAAGTTGCCTGTCCCCATAACGGTTGGCAACCACAACAAATAGTTAGCATAAGCCGATTCAAAGGTTACCTATAAACATTACCATGCAATTTTTACAATAAAGACTCACAGATATGTTTGACTATATTTCAATAGGGCCGACACGTGTAGCATGATTATTTACATAAAGTCTAATCATATTGAAGGAGATCTAAAGCTGCATCTTAGATTAAAATATTTCAAGGGATTTGCTGTATTGTACACTACTAATAGTTCTTGCGTAATATCTTTCTTTACAATACAACACACAATACATATTAGTACGTGTCCACATTACAACTTAAAGATCGTTTAGTCGCGTCCAATTTATTTTTAATAATTACAAAATGTTTCGATTTTGTTTTTATATTAAGTAAAATTGTAAATAGTATTTTTACTAATATAAAATAAAATTAAAAAATTCTATGAACATTAATTTAGGGCATTTGACAACATCTATGAGAGCGGTTAAAAGTTATTATGAGAAATCGAGAGCCCCTTTTTCTAGAATTACACATAGTAATGTCTGCTTTAATATTTCTGTTCGCACATATAATAGGCAACCTGTAATTATTAAGTTTATTTCCATGAAATACTTTTAAATAGGGTGAGCATAAAAAGGTTTTTTTTTTTGAAATTAGGATTTATTTTAATAATTCGTATGAAAAAAAAGTTTGTTTTAGTTGTACACTTTGTTTAAGATGTACATTAAATATAACACGGCAATTGCCAACGTCCATACCACGTTGAATACACCGGTTCTCGTCCGATCACCGAAGTTAAGCAACAGACATGCTTAAAGAACCCTTCTATCTATTCACAAATTATTAGATTATTTATTAAATACAAATTTACTAATAATTCTGATCATAGATTAAAAGTTTTGTTTGTTTGTGAATTTACTTATAAATATTAGATTTCAGCAACAGCAAAAGGCCAACGACACGCGGTGTTCCCAGGCCGTCAACCATCCAAGTACTGAACGCGCCCGACGTTGCTTAACTTCGGTGATAGGACGAGAACCGGTGTATTCAACGTGGTATGGACGTTGGCGATTGCTCTATCACATTTAATGTACACGTTAAACAAAGTGTACAAGTAAAACAAACTTTATTTTCATATGAATTATTAAAATAAATCCTAATTCCTAAAAAATGTATTTTTGTGCTCACCCTACTTCAAAGTATTTCATAGAAATAAACTTAGTATTTACAGGTTGCCTGTTGCATGTGCGGACAGAAATATTAAAGCAGACATTATTATGTGTAATTCTAGAAATAGGCGATCTGGATTTCTCGTAATAACTTTTAACCGTTCTCATAGTTGTACTAATATTTCAGACATATTTTATCTGACATATGCCCTAAATTCATGTTAATAGGTATACATTTTTAATTATACTATATATTAGAAAAATACTATTTATTTATATAATTATACTTAATATTAAAACAATCTCGAAACGTTTTGCAATTATTAAAAATAAATTGGTCACGACGAGCCGACTACCATGTAAACTAACTATGGTAAATGCTACATGTGATTGAACCTTGACTAATATGTGCTTTTCCAAACAACTTTTAATATAGTATGTAAAATCACCACACAAAAACCCATGAAACAGACATCGAAGAAATAAAGATCTTACTTTACAAAGAATACTCTTACAAATTGTAAGTCCGTAATGAACGAACTATGAAAGTGCCCTAAACAACTAAGTTACCTGTCCCTATAACAGTTGGCAACCACAACGAATAGTTAGCATAAGCCGATTTAAACGTTATCTATAAACATTACCATGTAATTTTTACAACAAAGACTTTTAGATATGTTTTACTATATTTCAATAGGGCCGACACGTATAGCATGAATATTTACATAAAGTCTAATCATATTGAAGGAGATCTAAAGCTGCATCTTAGATAAACATATTGCAAGGGATTTGCTATATTGTACACTAGAAACAGTTCTTGGGTAATGTCTGTCATTACAATACAATACACAATACATATTATTACGAGTCCACATTACAATTTAAAGATCTTTTAATTATATTATATTAAGCATAATGAGTTATTAATCCTACTGCAGTAGGACTGTCAAAAATATCTAAGACTCATTTGAGTGTTCCCCTCCACGGAAATCTTTAGTAAAAGGCGAAAGATTTATACGTTTTGAAGGGAAACCAGAGATACCATTCTCTCAACACAAAATGTACTTATGATATCATTTGATCAATCCACCACCGCGATGTAGAACGGTTAAATTTTCGCTAAGCGATATCTATCTATGAAGCGTAACGAATGAACAAAACACTAGATGGCGTCGACGTTTATTTGAAAAAAAAAGTAATGTCAAGTAATTTAAATGTATCGAGTAGTAATTATTGTGTCATGTGATCTGAATTATCATACATACGTTGTAATTTTATAGGTAAATTCTTAGAAATTTTATCAAATGATAAAATTATGAATGTTAGCCCTAAAGTTGATTAGGGCTCGGTAATCAGATTGTAAGAGTTAAAAGTTTACCAAAAAATTTAACTAATTTTATTCTATAATAAAATGTACCAGTGTTACATATTGAAATACACAAAAGAATGGAGATTTTAATTTAAAAAACAGAAATATAAACAAATGGAAGAGTTTTTCATTAATAATCAGACGGATAGATTTTTAAATAAAAACTAATAACTCTGTTAGAAGATAACAAGTATCGATTATCGTACTAAAAGAAACATCACAATCGATAAAAGTAAGAAATATACGGTGTGAATTATTATATTAACAAATATTAGTTTATTAAACCTTTGAATCGGCTTATGCTAACTATTTGTTGTGGTTGCCAACCGTTATGGGGACAGGCAACTTAGTTGTTTAGGGCACTTTCGTAATTTGTTCATTTCGGGCTTATAATTGTAAGAGTTGTATTTTTTATGAAGTACGATCTTTATTTTTTCGATGTCTGTTTCATTGGTTTTTGTGTGGTGATTTTACATACTACATTAAAAGTTTTTTGGAAAAGCACATATTAGTCACGGTTTAATCACATGTAGTATTTACCATAGTTAGTCTACATGATAGTCGACTCGTCGTGACCAATTTATTTTTAACTAGCTTTTGCCCGCGACTTCGTCCGCGTGGAATAGTGACTTCCGGCAGAAAAGTATAGATAGCTGTGCCTGTGACTTCGTCAACGTGTAACTCCTTGTGTGTTATTAAATTAAAATGTATTGTTAATATTATTTTCATCACGTTCACATGGGGCTTAAGTACCTATAGAACCAAAATACTTTAGCGCAAAGCTTCCAGGTAAACTATATTGAAAGTTGACCCGTCCGGCACGTGAACATAAAGATTTCTAGAACTGCTAACACGGGAAAGAGCAACGTATAACTGACCATGAGAGAAACAACTGACACCGAGATCTACTCCGGCAACATGAAAAGTCTGCCCTTGAGCCTTATTAATTGTCATTGCATAACACACCGAAACTGGGAATTGCGTCCTTTTAAATTGGAATGGAAAATTATTTGGTATTAAGGGTATTCTGGGAATAAAGACGGTTTCTCCTGCACCGCAACCTGTTAAAATTTGAGCCTCGATTATATTTTGTTGCAACTGGGTTACTTTTAGTCGAGTTCCATTGCAAAGTTTTGGTGGTCTTAAATTTCGGAGTAGAATAATCGGAATGCCAATTTTTAAACAAATTTCGTGAGAAGGAAGTCCGGGCATATTTAAAGAATTTAAAAATTCTATCGGATAATTAATAGTTTCTTGTTCATCGACCATTCTATTTATTGATCTATAAACTTTGCTTTCCCCCTGTATGTTCGACAGTATTTTGATATTAATCTCAGTTGCCTGATCATTGCGAGGAGTTAAAATAGATCTTTCGCATAGCCAAGAATTGTCCCTATTCAATATATTTGTTACGTCACCGTAAACTGACGATATAAGATGTGATTGAGATTGCACTATACAACATAATTCAGGCGTCAGAATAAGTTTTCCTTGGTGTAGTTGTGGATAGGTACCTTCACCAATCTTTAATAATGTATCAGAAAATTGACTATCATCCGGGTTATCTCCAGTTCTCACTTGCATGTTTATAGTCAAATGCACCGACTGTATATCACGCCACAAATAAGAGCTTTTCAGGCAAGCCCTAACCTCATCAGCTCGGGTTCCCCGTGGTATTACCGGTAAGGTTTGTCGGAAATCGCCACAAAATAAAACCGTGATACCGCCCATTGGTCGATCATTTTGTCTTATATCCCTTAAAGTTCTATCTACTGCTTCTACTGCTTTTCAATGGGCCATCGTACATTCATCCCATATGATTAAATTACACTCGCGTAATACCTTAGCTTTGTCACTATTTCTTGAAATACTACAGGTTGGACTTTCCGTGCAATCTAAATCAATTGGTATTTTGAACATTGTGTGAGCCGTTTTACCTCCTGGTAGCAATGTTGCAGCTATCCCGGATGAAGCTACGGCAAGAGCTATTTTACGTTAATTTCGAACATAAGCCAATATTAATTTAGTCAAAAAGGTCTTTCCAGTTCCTCCAGGTGCATCTAAAAACCATATTGTTCCCAAATTATTTTGGACACTTCTGCACACGCGATCATAAACTGAACGTTGTTCTGCAGTCATTATTGGGATACCGTTTTCTAATGTTGTCAGCAGTTCCATTAAGTTGTAGCTAATCTCTGCGGAATATTCCCTATTAGTTACTTCTCCGACTGAGGTTGGTGTTGGCAAACCATATTCACATAGTGATTTACCGCCAACTGCTGTTAACTCATCCTGAAGAGCTAATAAGCACTGATTTATGGCAAGATCACGGAAATTATCATTAGTTGTGCCTTCATCGTTGTTAGATATATTTCTAAGAAAGTCTTCTGAAAATTTGTTTTTATATTTTTCCCATAATTGTACAGCATCTGACAAATTACAAAATGTGAGTAAAGTTACAAATAAATTACGTAACCGTCTTGGATTATCACTAACACAGGATTCTGCTAAAGCGTCATCCCAATGCTGATCATTTTCTAGCAAATGACGCGCTTGGCAAGCTGCATGATAAGTGGGAAAAACAACATCGTCTACTTTTCTCAAATCTATAAATGAGGTTGGTCCTCGCACAGTATGTAATAATAATCGCAAATAGAAACACTCAGCGTTGTTAGGATGAACGGCGTATACTCTGCCAAGAACATGTTCTTTGAAAATACCTGACTCACCATCTACAGGCCTGCCACGGCGTCTTCGATTAAAGACACCTCGTTGCTTATCGTAGGTATAATACGATGGAACTTCCTCATATAAAAGAGATTTTGCAAAATCATCAGTTTGGCAAAGTCGAAAGAATGCTAATAAAGTTGTTTGTCTAGGGTTCTCTAACCGTTCTGTGACATTTTCGGCGTTGAAATATATACGTTGACCACCTTCAAGATGAACATCCAGATGAGTCACAGGTGGAAATCTTTCATGAATGTTGAAACTTAAGATCCGCCACACAGCTTCTGAAGAACTTATATATCTGCCTGACTGATATCTTGTAACTTCATCATGTTCATTTCTCAAAGCAAATGTAGCTTGGTCACTGCCCTTATTAATGTACTTACAAATATATTTTATTGACTCTACACTATTACACATTTCAACATTTATGTGAGCTTGAAATGCTCTGGACAACACAGGAGAATACGGAACGACCCACCTATTGTCTAAAATAACCTGTTGTCCAGATACTCGCTTTTCAACAGTGAAACCACCAGTATCTCTTGAACGGCGACGATATAATGGGTATCTGTTAACTTCGGTGTTCTTGTGGACTGTAGGTATTTAGGTTTAGCTTGATTCCTTATTGAAACGACTTGTTTTAATTAACACTTTTAATGCTCACGTTAGTTACAGACACGGTGGTTCAATCAATCAATGGCGGACTACAAAAACATTGCCATAGCTAAAAAACTAGACGCGCAACGCTTACAGACTAAAAAATTATATATTTTGTGTTGCCATAAACATACTGCCGCCCCAGGCAATCAAACAATAACAATCCTTTATTTCTACATACAGCAGAATCTAAAGGTAAAAACGATACATGCAAATGAGTCTTAATGCTATGTAACTTAGATGTAACTTATATACTAATACAACCTTAGGAAGGAATGTAACGCGAATCTAGGGATCTAAATGATACTGTAAGTGAGTCCAAGTGATATGTAACTTAAATTACTATAACTTATTCTAATTCAACCTAGTAGGTAGGCATGTAAAGCGAAATTTACGAATCTATAGGATACATAGAAGTGAATCCATATGTTATGTACTAAACTTACATATAACTTAATCTAATACAACCAGGTAAGGCATGTAATATTATGCACTTAGTAACACAATACCTATTACACAACAATAACAGATAAGTATTTTATATTTTTTGTTGAATTAGTTACTACTTTTTATACTTTTATATAAAAATAGAACACTTATACATGTTACATAGCTAAAATTACAATAAAGACATCTTATTTTATTAGAAAATTACTTTTCAATGGGTAACACACTTATGCTTTGCAGTGACCTAGTATATAATTGACCATTAGCTGTTTTTAGCTGCAAGGCTCGAACCTTGCCGTCATTTCCAGGAAATACATCCACTACTCGTGCCATGGGCCACGCCAGCGGAGGAACATTCGCTTCTCTCATGAGTACAAGTGCACCTACAGTTACATTAGGCATAGATTTACACCACTTATTTCTATTCTGCAAAGTATTTAAATAATATTTATACCAAGCTTTCCAAAACCTTTGTTGTAATTGTATACATTGTTGCCAGAACCCCAGTCTATTTACTTTGGTTTCAGAAATATCTACCTCAGGGTACATAGTTAATGCTGTACCTATAAGGAAGTGTCCCGGAGTCAGGTAACAGTAATCATTGACATCCTCAGAGAGAGGTAAAATGGGGCGCGAATTAAGCACTGCCTCTATCTGACATAAAACAGTATGTAACTGTTCATAAGTTAATGCAGCATCTAAAACAATTCTTTTTAAATGGTACTTCATACTTTTCACAGCCGCCTCTGCAAGCCCTGCAAATACCGGTGCATAACTAGGCGTGAAATGAAATTGGATACCTTCTTTCGCGGCATAAGCTTGCACAAGCGTCTGGTGAGCAGCGGAACTATTAAGCTTGTACAGCTCAGCTAACTGGTTCCTTGCCCCACGAAAACAACCACCGTTATCGCAGAATACGTCGCTGGGCAAACCACGTCTACTGATGAACCTTTTGAAAGATGCTAGAAATGCATCAGTTGACAAATCTGAGGTCAACTCTAAGTGAATTGCCTTCGTGACAAAGCATACATATATGCATACATAACCTTTACTGACTATGGCTTTCCTTACACGCGAATTTTTAACTTGGATTGGCCCAGCGAAGTCCATGCCCACTTTTTGAAACGGCCTGCATGACGTCACGCGGTGTTGAGGCAAGGATCCCATCAACTGCTTCGCTGCACCAGCCTTCAGCCTAAAACAAACCAAGCATTTATGAGTCACTTTTTTGACTTGTCGCATGCCATTAATTAGCCAGTATTTTTGATTTAAGTTAGCTAGGAGTGACTTAGGTCCAGCATGTAATAACCTAACATGCTCACTCTGTATAATAAGCTCAGTTATTCGCGATTTTCGAGGTAAAATGATAGGATGTTTTTGTGCAATTGGTATATCAGAATTGACTAAACGACCTCCTACTCTTATCAGGCCATCTGTATCAATGAATGGATATAATTTTTGCAGTGGCCCTCGCACGGAGTTACCTTTCTGTAAAGAGTCTTTCTCTTCACAATAATGTATTGATTGCTCATGTTTAATTATTGAGTGCAGCGCATGTTGCAACTCATTAGGACTGAGACTGCCTCGAAGTTTTGTTTTCTCTTTTAAGTTGCGACAAAATCTTTGCACATATGCAATTACCCTGGTCATCTTTCCTATGTCTGAATATTTATTTATTACTATAAATATGTTGTGCTGTGTACGTGCTGTCAAGACAACTTTAGCCGGAGGAGTGAGCGGTAACTTCACCTTCACTTCAGGTAAGTTTTCAGGTAAAACTATTTTCGTATTATTAAATTCGTACCTTGACTGCAGAAACTTCGGTCCCTTCCACCAGAGGGCGCAAGTCGGAAGCTCCTGAGGGCTGATGCCTCTACTAATCAAATCAGCAGGATTCTCTGCAGAAGCCACATACAGCCAGCGCCATCTATCGGTTTTTTGCTGAATTACCGCCACTCTGTTCGCTACATAGGCTTGTAATCTAGTGAGTTCAGTTTGAATCCAAGCCAAAGTTATTTTGGAGTCGGTAAATAGGTATACATCATCAATTTGAATATTTTTATGCAAGGTGTCATAAACTCTCTCTATTAAAATGGAAAGTAGCAATGCAGCATTAAGCTCCAGCCTGGGTATTGTTAATGCGTTCGCCCGTGGGTTTACTCGCGACTTCGAACAGAGTAAAGATAATTCAGCCTTACCTGTTTTGTCGACCACGCGTAGGTATATGCAGCACCCGTACCCCGTCGTGCTGGAGGCATCCGCGAAGCCAATCAGCTGGACTGCTGCCGCATTGATGGTTGGGATGTGCCTGTCTAAATGGATAGGATGCATGGCAGCTAAGCTTCTAGCAAATTGAAGCCATTCGTCAACTAGCTCATTAGGTATATGTTCATCCCATCCAATATTATATGACCATATTTTTTGCATTATACTTTTTGCCTTAATTACAATTGGACTAGCAAAACCCATGGGATCATAGAACTTCGATATATAGCTAAGAACTCCTCTTTTTGTCATTGTATGTTCATCAAATGGTTCTGGGCTGTCTATTTTAAAACAATCCTTTTGAACATCAAGTGTAAGCCCCAAAGCCTTCATATTGTAGTTGCTGGTTGTCTAGGTCACTGCATGCATGTGAGCGCTGAGGTTCCTCAAGCGGCAGGAGGACCTGGCAAAAGATATCAGCACCTATTAGCATGTTTATTTCTGAAGGTTGGTTAAAAGTTGTATCTGCTAATGTGATACCAGCAGGGATTTGTATGTCTTCTAGGCTGACTGGTGATTGAGGTAAGTTACAAGTGATTTTATCTACCACGTGACAGTTAACTAGAGTGTTAAATTGGGATGTCAAAGAATTTACTTTTAATGGGATACAATAGCTGACTTTATTCTGGCTCTCTGTCACACCAATGAGGTTAATATCATT
Source organism: Vanessa cardui (assembly GCF_905220365.1). Taxonomy (NCBI): domain Eukaryota; kingdom Metazoa; phylum Arthropoda; class Insecta; order Lepidoptera; family Nymphalidae; genus Vanessa; species Vanessa cardui. The sequence goes on from NC_061129.1 coordinate 3,240,198, forward strand.
TCGCTTAGGAGTATATCCTAAGACTTTCACTGCCTTTGTCGTGATCAGTGACACCTGAGAACCTGTGTCTAGTATGCACTTTATATGCACTTCTCGCCCATCTTTTGCAAACACCTTTACGCGTGCTGTGGGAAGTAAAATATTATTAGCAGAGTCCCCAGATAGGAGGACCACTGGGCCTGGACTACCCTTTTCATCGAGATGTAGCAGTGTGTGATGACTTTTCTTGCACTGCCCACACCTAAAGTGGTATTTACACTTGCCAGAGTGTGAATTTAAACACACGTTGCATAAGCTTTTTGATTTTGCGAAGGCAACTCTCTCTTCGCTGTTTTCAATTTAAACTTTGGACAAGTGTATAATTTGTGATCTGCACACTTACAATAGAGGCACTCCATCGCTGTCTTGGCTGCCGTTGCTAGGGCTACCTTATTTTTGGCTGGTATTGCTGCACCTTGCCGCTTCCCACCTTCTGCTGCTTCTGTTGTGTTCTCTAGAGCGAGAGCACGCTTATCCAAGTAAGCCAAAAAATCCTCAACCGTAGGGTCATGCTCTTGATCACGCTCCAGCTGATAAGAGCGGGAGCTGTAGAGGTCCAGCTTACGCACCAAGATGCCCAGAAGAATAGGGTCCCAGTTGTCCACCTCTGCCTTCAGGTTGCGCAGAGCACTTAGCGTCTGCCTCACTATGGAAACAAAATTCCTAATCTCATTTGCACTAGGGAACTTGGCAAACTTGTCCAAGTCTAAGAGAGTATTTACATGCTCATTTACAATTTTATATTTGTTATAAAATCGCTTTTCTAATAATTGCAACGCACTATCATAACTTTCACTAACAAGAGGAAGATTACTAATTAATTCGTAAGGGGGGCCCTGGAGGAATGATCGCAGGTAATAGAGCTTTTGAACTTTGTCCAAGGAAGTGTCGCTGTGGATTACAGATTTGAACATTTCGATAAAGTTAACATACTCGGAATATTTACCAGTAAAATTAGGAATATTAATATGGGGTAATCTTATTTTGGAAACGACACTGTTACCTGACTCCGAGGTTGTCCCTTCCTTTTTATTACATTTAGATTTTATATTTTCGTTTAAAACAGTGAGACAATGGAAATATTTGTTTTCCATGTCTTCAACATTTTCATTGTCAGACGAATCTAATGCCAAGATCTCTTTGTTATAAACTTCGTACTCTTTAAAAACAGCTAATAATCTATCCCTTTTCGTTATTAACGCTTCAAGTGAGCTTACAATTAATTCGTTCGAATCGGCTATGAAAGAATAAAGTCTAGAGATCGTACCTTTGGAGTATCCCCTACTCACTCGCAATTTCTTTAACATATTATCATCCATCTTGACAGCTAATTAATTTGCGCACTTGTAATTAATACTTAATACAATTATACAATATATTTTTGTGACTAAAAGCAAAATTAATCCTTTAACACGAACTCGGACGCCATTCGACGCCACTAGTATACTGGCAAATTGAAGAAATCGCGCCGTTGACTGTAGGCGTTGAAACTTGAAAACGATGCGCCGTCGCCGTGTGTGCTCTCTTTCACTCTCCCTCGAAAGTCTATCTTGCTGTCCTTTTCGCACTCGCAGATGATTCTTAAAATGGCCGATCGATTTTTTCTTAGAATTATTGGAATTTCTTGAACAAATATGTATGCTGGATTCTTGAAGTACCTACGGATTTTATTGTTCTCGCAGCAATCGATACTTGATAATTATTAGTGCAAGTATATGCCGAAAATCCGTATGTTCCACCTTGGCCGCCTCCTGTGGCGTCGCGTGTCCACGCCGTATGATAATCGCTGTGAGAAGTGTTTGTGTTTTCGCTGCAAATACTGTCGGCTCGAAGGACCAATGTTAACTTCGGTGTTCTTGTGGACTGTAGGTATTTAGGTTTAGCTTGATTCCTTATTGAAACGACTTGTTTTAATTAACACTTTTAATGCTCACGTTAGTTACAGACACGGTGGTTCAATCAATCAATGGCGGACTACAAAAACATTGCCATAGCTAAAAAACTAGACGCGCAACGCTTACAGACTAAAAAATTATATATTTTGTGTTGCCATAAACAGTATCCATCATGTCCTGTTACAGTTTCATCCACTAAGGCTTTTGGATATCTTTTAGTGCAACGACCGTCTTGCATGCAAGGAGAATTTCCGTTAAATACACCACATGGACCATGTATCATATGAGATTTAACAATGTCGTATAACTCAGGATCTGCAATCGGACTTGGAATTTCAGCACTGATTAAACTGTCTACATCATTAGGTCGAACCTTATCTTTTAACCAAACCAGGATATGTGCGTGGGGTAAGCCGCGTTTTTGCCATTCAACACTATACATGTAACATAATACTTCTCCAAAAATGTTATCTTTGGTAAGTAGATCTATCATTGATTTTAATTTTAAATGAAAAACTCTTGCGATGATATCATGACGGTCATGCGGTGCTTGACCCTCAAGAAGCTCCCGAGTGATTTCATCCCACTTAGGATTGGTAGTTACAGTAATAAATAAGTCGGGACGTCCATATTTTCTCACGTAACAAAAAGCATCTTGAGTACGTTCGTGCATGTAGCGTGGACCACCAGTAAAAGAAGAGGGCAAAATAACTAAATGGCCCATATTCACCGTATCATTATCTTGCTGCATGGCGTCGCGAAGGTGCACGTATTCTTCACCGCGCAGCTGCCTTTGATTAGATCGTATGTAAACTAATCTTTCGGTTTCAATTTTTGCGTACATGTCTACAATAAACTGATTGAATAAGCCACGAAAACGTTGCAAGTATACAAACCTATTCCGTCTTACTTGCAAGTGGTAACAGTAAAATTGAAGGCATGAAATCTTTTTATTATAAATAGGTGCGCCTGTACGCGGATCAGTTTGGTATAAAGCAAAATTATAACCATCTTCCCCTCGACAATATATCAAAGGATATTGCAAACTGTCGTAAGCTCTGTGGGTTTCGTAAATACGTTGCAAACGATTGTCTCTAGAACGGATAACGATATCACGCCTATCACATTCCTGGTCGACCAATACCACAGCAACTTCATTCGTGGATGGAGCATTGTAACGCCCAGGGTGCTCCTGCGTTAGACGCCTATCGGCATTTATAACAATTTTATAATTGTTATCATGATCTCCAGGAAGAGCTTCTAATGCCGATTTAAAACTGCATACATACGAATTAACCTGATGCAACATGTTCTGAAGTTGTGAAATGAGTTCAGCATTTAAATTCGGGAAATATTGATTTCTTATATTCGACTGTTCGTCGTAGTCGGATACAAAATATATTTGAAGAAACTTAGGTTGGTCTTCAGGCAAAAGAGATCCTATCAAATGGTAAACTTGACCTTGTATCTTAAAAGTAGGCATGAAAGGACCTTCGGAGATTTGTTGCGCACCAAAGGATGTCATCTGAAATGCACTATTATAAGTGCGAATGTTGTCTAAAAACTGTTTAGATTGCACATGTTCCCCCAAAAGTAGTGATTTCAAAGGTTCCGGTGGGTCTTCGAATGAAGGCAAATTTATTTTGCCTCCAGAACAACAGAAACCAGCCGACTCCTTACTCCACTTTGAAGCATTACAAAAAGAACATACCACGTTCATATCGCCTATTACAGAAGATGATTTGTAATCAATTGTGAGGTTATAAGCAAACCCACTTTTATATTTGTCGGACCATGCCACCGTATTTCTAGGTTGGTCTTCTATGTATACATCTAAGTTATTAAGACTATGTCGAAATCTGTCTGCAGTAAGACGGGCCTCTCGCTGTTCGTCCGTTTCAAGAGACCGAATATTTTCGATTCTTAATCTTTCATTAGACAAACTTATTAATCGTTCTTGTCTCAAAGAATTGTAATGTTCGCGTACCGACTCTAGTCGTTGTTCATGCTCATGTTCATCTTCGAGAGATCTAATAATATTGTGGTGCACCCTATCATTTGTCAAACGGTCTTCATATTGAGTAAAAGTTTCAGATTCTCGAGATAAAATATGACGTTCGCGGTCAGCTGTGAGACGCAATTCCCTCTCAGTGGAGGTTTCTGACTCGCGAGACAATATATGACGTTCGCGGTCAGCTGTGAGACGCAATTCCCTCTCAGTGAAGGTTTCTGACTCGCGAGACAATATATGACGTTCGCGGTCAGCTGTGAGACGCAATTCCCTCTCAGTGAAGGTTTCTGACTCGCGAGATAATGCATGCCGTTCGCGGTCAGCTGTGAGACGCAATTCCCTCTCAGTGAAGGTTTCTGACTCGCGAGATAATGCATGCCGTTCGCGGTCAGCTGTGAGCCGTAATTCCCTTTCAGTAAATGTTTCAGACTCGCGAGATAAAGTTTGTCGTTCGCGGTCAGCTGTGAGACGCAATTCTCGCTGTGAAGCAGTTTCAGCTGCTCGGGATAACACATGTTGTTCTCGGTCAATGGTAAGCCTCAGCTCTCGTTGAGAAAAGCTTTGAGACGCCCGTGATGTAGCTCGTCTCTCTCTGTCAGCTGCTAATCGCATCTCTCTCTCTGAAGAGCTTTCATTAGCTCGAGAAGTTGAGGCACTAACTCTCATAGAGTTTAACCGATGTGCTCTTTCCTCTGCCGATTCTTGAGAACGCGCATTTCTCATCCTCTTAGCATCTCTCGAATTTCGAGATAAAGATGGTCTTTTTTTAGGTGGCATTGTGTATTTTCAATCAACAGTAACCAAAGCTACCTTACACTTACGAAACCTATTAATATTATATAATAACTAAATATGGTATATAATTAAACACTACTTACATATATAGTAATAATTATATGATATATTTATATAGTAATAATTATTATTATATGATAATTACGAAAATAAACTATTAATATAATTAAACACTACCACAATAACTAAAATGCGTACCTACTACTACTTCACTTATAAAGAAATAAAATTTTAACTAATAATATGCTTAGACTAAAAGTCGCGCTGAAAAGCACGGTTGGTAAATAACAATTATTGTCTGTCAATAAGGTCGAACACTCTAAACGTCTATTCGCATCAACAGCCAAATATTGTATGAAGCTCGCGCGCTTTTTTTTTTTTTTGTGTATTGTGTATTGCTGTTGGCCCTACTGGCCTTCACAGCGTCACCTGACTTTCGGGCGAGAACTAATGTCCCCTGCCCTGAGGTTGAGCGCGGGGCTCTAAATTAAAACTAAATTAAAACTAAAGTTCGTCCTGAGGGTGTCTCCTATGAGATCGCACCTCGGCTCAGAACGAAATCGGTGGGGAGTGATTCTAACACTGAGTGAATTTACTGACGTCTCGGCCGCCTCCGAGACGTCGCATAACTGGGTCCTCGTTTCCGCCGGCGGAAACGCTGTGGGTGTGTGGTGTGTAGTGTGTTATTCCCTACAAATGGTTTGTTTGCGATAGTGAGGCTATCGTCTGTGTCGTTCAGGACGTGCATAGGTCGCCTGAGTCTATTCGGAATATTACCTCTTCGAGAGGTGTATTGGCACGATTGAGCAATCAGCGGATTGCTGTGTTCTTTAGCTCTCTCAAAATACGCCGTCGATAGTATTTTGAGATGCTTCGCGATCGAATCGATGTCGAAGTCCTTATGGAGATCTACATTTCGGATGTACCACGGCGAGTCCGTGGCAATGCGGAGAAATCTATTTTGAACGGTCTGCAATCTTTTGATTTGCGTCGCCTTGATATGAGCAAAGACAGGGCTCGCGTAGGTCATGATAGGACGAATGCAGGCTTTGTATAGTGTCGTCTTATTTCTAAGGGACATTTTACTCCGCCCGCATAACATCATATACAGTCTTCCTAGTACGAACGCTGCTTTGTTTCGGACTCTAGTTACGTGAGATTTGAAAGTTAGTCTACTGTCTAGGGTGACCCCCAGGTATTTCGCTTCCGGTTTCCACGGTATCGGTTTATTGAATATTTTAATGTCTCCCGGTTGGCCCTGATTCCATTTTATGTAACTGGGGTTTCTACTAAAGTGTACTGCTACACTTTTTTCCGGATTAACTTCGATTCTCCATTTCCTAAACCAGTTGCCTAGTGCGTTGGCTGCGGATTGGAGTCTCTTTGTGATGACCTTAGTCGAGGTTGAGGTCGTATAGAGTGCGGTGTCGTCCGCGAAGAGGGCTAGGTTGACCATTGGAGTGGCCTTCGGAATGTCGTTGGTGAATAAACAGTAAAGAATGGGAGATAGCGCGGAGCCCTGAGGGACTCCTGCCCTGATAGGGCGAGGTGAGGACAGGGTTCCTTCAACTCGGTAGCGGAAGGTGCGATTCGTCAAGTAGTCTCGTATGGTGAGCACGAGTCTGTCTGGCAGCCCTAGTAAGTGTAGTTTATATAATAAACCATTGTGCCAGACTTTGTCGAATGCTTTCGCTACGTCGAAGAATAGAGCTCCTGTGGAGGTAGCTTTACTGTAGGCGAAGCCTTTTAATATGTCTTCCGTTAAGCGGTGGACCTGGTTGACGCACGAGTGTCCGGCTCTGAAGCCGAATTGCTCGTGTATCGTGATCTGTTTGGCCTGAACGATGGCCTTGATTCGCGCTAGTAGAATTCTCTCGTATATTTTTCCGAGAGTGCTCAATAGGCTGATGGGTCGGTAGCTCGTGGGCTGATTCCTAGGTTTCCCTGGTTTTGGGATCCCTATTACTTTTTACTAAAGAATTCCGTGGAGGGGAACACTCAAATGAGTCTAAGACATTTTTGACGGTCCTATTTCGGTAGGATTTATAATTCATTATACTTAATATAACATAATTAAAAGATCTTTAAGTTGTAATGTGGACACGTACTAAAATGTATTGTGTGTTGTATTGTAAAGAAAGACATTACGCAAGAACTATTAGTAGTGTACGATACAGCAAATCCCTTGAAATATTTTAATCTAAGATGCAGCTTTAGATCTCCTTCAATATGATTAGACTTTATGTAAATAATCATGCTACACGTGTCGGCCCTATTGAAATATAGTCAAACATATCTGTGAGTCTTTATTGTAAAAATTGCATGGTAATGTTTATAGGTAACGTTTGAATCGGCTTATGCTAACTATTTGTTGTGGTTGCCAACCGTTATGGGGACAGGCAACTTAGTTGTTTAGGGCACTTTCGTAATTTGTTCATTTCGGGCTTATAATTGTAAGAGTTGTATTTTTTATGAAGTAAGATCTTTATTTTTTCGATGTCTGTTTCATTGGTTTTTGTGTGGTGATTTTACATACTACATTAAAAGTTTTTTGGAAAAGCACATATTAGTCACGGTTTAATCACATGTAGTATTTACCATAGTTAGTCTACATGATAGTCGCCTCGTCGTGACCAATTTATTTTTAATAATTGCAAAATGTTTCGATTTTGTTTTCATATTAAGTAAAATTGTAAATAGTATTTCTACTAATGTATAGTATAATTAATAAGATCTTTAAAACGGATTTTAGGGCATTTGTCAGGTAAGACATATCTGAATTATTAGTACAACAATGAGAGCGGTTAAAAGTTATTATGAGAAATCCAGAGCGCTTAGGTATTTCTAGAATTACACATAGTAATGTCTGCTTTAATATTTCTGTTCGAAAATATAATAGGCAACCTGTAAATATAAAGTTTATTTCTATGAAATACTTTTCTGTAGGGTGAGCATAAAAATAATATTTTGTGGGAATTAAGATTTATTTTAATAATTCGTATGTAAATCAAGTTTGTTTTACTTGTACATTAAATATGAGGCATATTGTCAGTTGAGTGCTATAGAATCAAAAGGTAATAAGAATTAGCGATTTGATAAAGGAATTAATTTGAAAACTGTCGAAGGTTTTCTTACTCTAGCTGTACTTGAAGCCTTACATAAGAAATTTCATGAAGGCCTTTACTGTCCAAAAAAGTTGACATTAGATTACGCGTTACACATTGTTTCCTTTATTACATCACGATGACAAGATTTTCAATTCAAAGCGTAAGTAAGTTGTGTTACCAATTATTAATATCTCTAGTTAATCTTCAAAACGTGTAAATCCTTCACCTTTCCCAACAGTTTTCCGCAGAGGAATCACTAAAATTTGCCACGACTCTTTTATTTTAAAAGTCCTACTCATGCAAGATTGAAACAGGTAAACTCAATTTCGATAAATTAACAATATAATGAAATTGTATAGTTGTAGTATTTCGCTTATTTATCTCAACTTTTTTTGTGTGCGATGACCATACAATATTATTTTGTGAATATGAAAATTATTTCTTTTATTGAAAATGACACATATTTTAGAACTGTACATGAAATAAGATATGGCAATCGCCAACGTCCATACCACGTTGAATACACCGGTTCTCGTCCGATCACCGAAGTTAAGCAACGTCGGGCGCGTTCAGTACTTGGATGGGTGACCGCCTGGGAACACCGCGTGCCGTTAGCTTTTTGGTATTGCTGATATCTAATATTTATTATTACATTCACACCGTATATTTGTTACTTTAATCGATTGTGTTTCTTTTAGTACGACAGTCAATACTTGTTATCTATTATCAGAATTATTAGTTTGTTTTTAAAAATCTATCCATCGAATGATTCTTGAAAAAATCTCCTTCTTTGAGTATATTTGTGTTATTTACATTAAAATCTCGATTTATTTGGGTGTTTCAATATGTGACACTGGTACCTTTTATTACAGAATAAAAACAGTTACATTTTTTTGGTGAACTTTTAACTCTTACAACCTTATGCCCGAGCCCTACTCAACTTTAGGGCACATTCATAATTTTATCATTTGATAAAATTCCTAAGAATTTCCCTCGCAAATGACGACGTTGACATTACTTTTTGTATTAAAATAAACCGTCGCGTCGACACCACCTAGTGTCTGGTTCATGCGTCACACGCCATAGATAGATGTCGCTTACCAAAAATTGAACAGTTCTGTATCACGGTGGTGGAATGATCAAATGTAATCATAAGTATGCTTTGTATTGAGAGAAAGGTATCTCTGGTTTCCCTTCAAAACGTATAAATCTTTCGCCTTTTACTAAAGATTTCCGTGGAGGGGAACACTCAAATGAGTCTTACATATTTTTGACAGTCCTACTTTGGTAGGATTAATAAACAATGTAATAAGGTTTGAAATCTCTTTCTTTATCTTATATTACCATAAAATATAAGTATTTCAACTATGCAATTACCTAAGTATTTATTATATTATGTTTTTATTCACTAAAAATATTTAAGAGTCATTGAAATGCAACCCGGAAGCTAACTAGATATTAAAATTTTCCGTGGCCAGGCGGTAATGGATTAATACAAAATAATTATAAAATGTTATAGTAGATAACAAAGTTCTTAACTTAAAAAGACAAGCATATTAATCGAGTCATAGTAGTGGACACAGATGTGATATTAAATTTGAAGTAGTGACAGCAAAAAGCCAACGGCACGCGGTGTTCCCAGGCGGTCACCCATCCAAGTACTGAACGCGCCCGACGTTGCTTAACTTCGGTGATCGGACGAGAACCGGTGTATTCAACGTGGTATGGACGTTGGCACTTGCTCAGTCATATTTAATGTATACTTTTAAATATTTAATTTTCGATGTATGAAAGTCAGTTTAAATTGCCATAAAAAAATATTTACGGTCACCGTTCATGAAAAAGCAATAGTGATAATTTAGCGTGATAATGAAAACAAAAAATTTAATAATATTGTAATCACATTGAATAAAATGTCTAACCTACCTAAGTAGGACTTCTTCTACTGTGCCTTCTGAAGTATCTATACCAACCGAAATAAATCGAATACACGAACAAGCTACGTAATTTGAAATGCGATAAGTGTTGAGTTATCTACATACATGATACTGGAAATAAAACAGTACATTGTTACCATCAACGATTATGAGTGCAGTTAAATTTAGGGTACGTGAATAATTTTCTCATTTCCTACTAATAACTACATTCCCTATAATTTAGGTCTCGTCGTGTATTACTCGTTGCATTTTACAATAGTCAATGTTAGTATCCATATGCTAACATGGCGCTAATGTACAGTCGGGGTAAGAAGAGGTTCGACACCTTAAGATCTATTATCGATATATATTATAGATAAAAAAAAGAGTTTTTCATGAATCATTAGATGTATACATTTTAAATACATACTAATAATTGTGATATTAGGTAACAGGTATCGATTATCATACTAAAAGAAACATCATAATCGATAAAAGTAACAAATATACGATGTGATTTTAACAATAAATATAAAATATCAGCAATAGCAAAAGCCAACGACACGCGGTGTTCCCAGGCGGTCACCCATCCAAGTACTGAACGCGCCCGACGTTGCTTAACTTCGGTGATCGGACGAGAACCGGTGTATTCAACGTGGTATGGACGTTGGCGATTAGTGTGTGATATTAAATGTACAGTTTAAATTATAATTTATTTTAAATGTGTGAAAATAAATTCAAATTCCCAAAAAATAAACTGTATGGTCACCGTACGCAAGAAACAATACAGGTAAATAAGCGAAATAAGGAAAGTAAACAACTTCATAACATGTATTTATCGAATAAATCTTTCATGTAGTAAATTTACTTACACTCAGTTATAACTGTGTCAATATTGCTTTAGTAGAACTTTTAAAAGAAACGAGTCTTGGGTCATTTGCATGTACCTTGTGCAAAAACCTGTAGGAAAAGTTGAAAACTTTATACGTTTTGAAAATGAACTAAAGATATTAATAATAATTAACGCAGCTTACTTATTATGCTTTGAATTCAAAATCTTGTCATCGTAATGGAATAGAGGAAAGAACGCACAATAAAGGCCTTCATGCAATACCTTATGTAAGACTCCCAGGTACATTACAGCAACGGTAGAATATGGATAATAAAATTTATTATTATGAAATATTAGTCAAAACACAACTAGTAATAGACGACGGAACCTGGATTGTACGACGAAAGAATTATAGGAACGTTTTTAATATTTCACGACGGGAAGTAAAGTATCGGGGACGAAGATATTATGAATTGAGAAAATTATACAGGTGCCCTTAATTTATTTGCGATCATAATATAATTATTGAAAATTGGTAACTATGTACTGTTTTATTTCGAATATCATGTATTTAATATTAACAATATCCCAAATACACATTGAAACTAAAATACTTAGTTCATTTTTAAAATTAATAATTATGATTGCAAAAAAATTTAGGGCACCTGCATAATTTTTCACATCTCATAATGTCTTCGTCCCCGATACTTTACTCCAAGTCGTGTAGTAAATGAATTATCTTTTGACAAAGATTTTATAAAAATAAATTTAAATTTCCCTATGCCCTCAGTTTCTTTAAGATCAAGGAATCTTTCAGGCACCTTCCATTTCCATCGTCAGATTACCTCAGGGATATCATAGTATTGTCATTGATCGTTGACGAAGTGTGAAGTTCCAAATTAATCCGACGTTTGAAATGGGTAAAAAATATATTCTTTAAACGAAATATTTTTAAAAACGTACATTAAATATGACAAAGCCATCGCCAACGTCCATACCACGTTGAAAACACCGGTTCTCGTCCGATCACCGAAGTTAAGCAACGTCGGGCGCGTTCAGTACTTGGATGGGTGACCGCCTGGGAACACCGCGTGTCGTTGGCCCTTTTTGGTATTGCTGATATTGAAGATTTATAATTAAATTCACACCGTATACGTTTTACTTTTATCAGTTGTTATTGTTTCTTTAAGCAGGACAAACAATACTTATTACCTTGTAACAGATGTTTTAGTTCAGCACCGGTAGCATTAAAAAGCAAATTATAATATTCGCAGTCCTCTGTACTCGAACGTTTAGGCCTTTTAAGATAGCGTGTTTAATAGTTCTTTTATTTGTTAAAAGATATTTTTAATGAATTTACATTTATATTTCATATTTAAGCGAAGCGAAACATTAATGTCATAACTAGTTATACTAATGTTATAGATGCGAAACTTAGTCACTCCGTCTTGACGTGGCGTCTTTTACTGCAAACCACTTTATTGAATCTGAATAAGTTTTGCAGCAAGCTTGAACTCCGAAGAAGGACTCCATGGGCTTCTTTTTATTCCTAAAACCTGAGAACCGACTCCCTAACAACTCCCTACAACGCGAGCGGAAGTTATTACTAAGTTTGTAAACGATTTATAGGAAACAAAATTTGAAATAAAATGAGAAAATTATACAGGTGCCCTAAATTTAACGCAATCATAATTATTTATGGTTCGAATGAACTATTTTGTTTAAAATATCATGTTTGTGGGATATTAAAGTGGTAGTGCCACGCTGTATACCTTCGGGTTACAGCCGAATGGGCCGGCACGCCCGGGGAAGTACCACTCTCTCACTTAAAATCGGCGTAAAGTGGTAGTTATGCTACCGCGTTTCGTCCGGTAAGTGAGAGTTCCGGAGGCCCAATCCCCCTCCCCCCCAAAACTTGATAGTTGTGCAGAATTTGGTTAAATTACCCCAGGAGGGTACCATCAGCGACAACGGTGGAGAATCCCTCTCTGGGCATCCATGCTCAGGACATAAACCACCTGAGCTGGGATGCCCAGGCTGCCCTCCGAATTCTGGGGGGGGCAATTTTGCGCTCGCCACTGTTCGGGGCAAGCGGAGCAGGCATCATAAGGCAACCCCTACCACCCTCGCTGTGGACTTTTGCAACATAAGAGGACTCAACTCCAACCTCAACGCCGTTCACTACCATCTGGAAACGGCGAAGCCGGCCTTGCTCTTTCTAACCGAGACCCAGATATCTTCTCCTGCCGATACGACTTTTCTCTCGTACCCTGGGTACAAATTGGAACATTCCTTTATACCACGAGCTGGGGTATGCGTTTACGTCAGAGATGATATCTGTTCTCGACGCCTCGGCAGCCTTGAAGGACAGGACCTATCGATTATCTGGCTGCGTGTAGACTGCGATGACCATCCGCGAATCTATGCGTGCCTTTATAGGTCCCATAGCGGTAATGCCGAAACCGACCGACTGGTTGAGCACGTCCAAATGGCTACAGATTCCGTGCTTCAGCAGATTCCATCCGCAGAGATCATTATTCTGGGTGACTTTAATGCTCACCACGCAGAATGGCTCGGCTCACGCACCACCGATCATGCGGGTGGATCTGTTCTGGACTTCGCTCTAGCATATGATCTGACACAACTGGTCAACTCGCCAACGCGAATACCGGATGTGGAGGATCATACACCTTCCCTGTTGGACCTTCTGCTGACTTCACATCCGGATGGCTATCAGGTTATCGTCGATCCCCCTCTGGGCTCGTCTGACCACTGTCTCGTCCGGAGTACAGTGCCGGTTGTGCGGTACTCACGGCCTCGCTTTGTTGGGTGCCGCCGAGTATGGCACTACAAGTCAGCAGATTGGGATGGGATGCGGTCTTTTTTTGCATCTTACCCATGGGGGCAGATTTGTTTCTCGCCGGATGATCCGAACGCTGCTGCTGACTCTGTTGCCGATGTGGTGCTTCAGGGTATGGAACTATTCATTCCTTACTCTGCAGTACCCATCGGTGGCAAGTCCCAGCCTTGGTTTGGTCGCTTCTGCAAAACGGCATCACGCCGAAAGTGGGAACGCTATCAAACCTGGGCTAATGCATCTGCGTCTCGTGATGTAAATACCAGCGCATTTAAAAAGGAATACAACTCTGCTTCTAGGTCCCTCAAAAACGTGATTGCTAGGGCGAAGACGGAGTACATTGGCAGAATTGGCGAGAGACTGGTGCGTCTCCCTTCAGGAACACGAGCGTTCTGGTCTCTCGCTAAGGCTGTCTTAGGGAATTTCTGTCAGCCATCTTTTCCATCTCTGCACAGAGACGGTGAGTCATTGGCCCATACCGCGAAAGAGAAAGCTGATCTTTTAGGCTCTCTCTTCGCGTCGAACTCGACTCTGGATGACCAAGGAAAATCTCCACCAACAATTCCGCGATGTGATACCACGATGCCGGAGGTTAAATTCCGGCAAAGTGCAGTTCGACCCGATGGTATCCCTCCAATCGTGCTACGGACATGTGCTCCCGAGTTGGCACCGGTCTTAACGCGTCTTTTCCGGCAATCCTACACATTAGGCGTCGTCCCGAATTCCTGGAAGACAGCTTTGGTGCATCCGATCCCTAAAAAAGGCAACCGCTCAGACCCGTCCAATTATAGGCCTATAGCCATCACCCCCTTGCTCTCCAAGACAATGGAGTCCCTTATAAACTGCCAGCTCCTGCGGTATCTAGAGGAGAACCAGCTGATTAGCGACCGCCAGTACGGTTTCCGTCGGGGTCGGTCATCCGGTGATCTTCTAGTTTACCTTACTCACAGGTGGGCTGAAGCAGTTGAGAGCAAGGGGGAGGCATTAGCAGCCAGCTTGGACATAGCGAAGGCCTTCGATCGTGTATGGCACAAAGCGCTTCTTTCGAAGCTTCCTTCCTATGGGCTTCCCGGGAAATTATGCAATTGGATTACCAGCTTTTTGACAGATCGGAGCATCAAGGTCGTTGTCGACGGTGCATGCTCTGACTTAAAATTCGTCAATGCTGGTGTTCCACAAGGCTGCGTTCTATCACCCACTCTGTTTCTTCTGCATATCAATGATTTGTTGCAAATCGGGAACATTCATTGCTATGCAGACGACAGTACCGTTGACACCTTATACACCGGCCGCGCTAATATTTCTCGGGAAAACGTCGAAGAGAACCGGAACAAACTTGTGTCTGAAATCGAGTCTTCATTAAACGAAGTCTCGAATTGGGGCCGGCAAAATCTAGTCCATTTCAACCCCAAAAAGACGCAAGTTTGCGCGTTAACCGCTAAAAAAACACCATTTGTCGTATCTCCACGATTTGAGAACATTCCGATAGCCGCTACAGGTAGTATCGGAATACTTGGCGTTGATATTTCGAGCCTCGTTCAGTTCCGCGGTCAATTGGAAGGCAAAGCCAAATTGGCTTCAAAAAAGCTGGGCGTGCTCAGCAAGGCGAGACAGTATTTCACGTCGGCCCATCGCCTTAAACTTTACAAGGCGCAAATTCGGCCTCACATGGAGTACTGCTCTCACCTCTGGGCGGGTGCTCCCCAGTACCAGCTCCTTCCATTTGACCGCATTCAACGTAGAGCGGCCCGAGTTATCGACGATCAAGCCCTTTCCGATCTCCTTGATCCTTTGGCTTTGCGTAGAGATGTTGGATCACTCTGCATCTTCTACCGAATTTTTCACGGGGAATGTTCCGAGGAATTGTTCGGATTAATCCCGGCTGCTGAATTTCACCTTCGGACATCTCGCCAAAATTCTAAGTTTCACCCGCACCACCTTGATGTCCGAAAATCCACAACAGCGCGATTTCTCAGACATTTTCTGCCTCGCATAACCACTTTGTGGAACCAGCTTTCGCCGGCGATTTTTCCGAACCGATACGACATGGGAACCTTCAAGAAAAGAGCGTACTCCTTTTTGAAAGGCCGGCAACGCACCTGCAAGTCCCCTGGTGTTGCAGATGTCCATGGGCGGTGGTAGTCACTTTCCATCAGGTGAGCCTCCTGCTCGTTTGCCACCTATGCCATAAAAAAAAAAAAAAAAAAATTGTAAGTATTAAAGGAATCAATTTCATATCTAAGAATAAAATAAATGATAAAAAATATTTTAAAATGTATTAACATTTGTTTATATGTATAGGTACCCAACACGCATCTAATTTTAAATTACGTACCCTATTTCGAGGACCGCTGTCGCCAACGTCCATACCACGTTGAATACACCGGTTCTCGTCCGATCACCGAAGTTAAGCAACGTCGGGCGCGTTCAGTACTTGGATGGGTGACCGCCTGGGAACACCGCGTGTCGTTGGCTTTTTGCTATCACTTATTCAAAATTAATATCACATCTGTGTTCGCTACTTATAGCGATTAAGTTCTTCTCTTTTTATGTTACGAAACAATAATTGCTAAGTATTATTAACAATTATTAATTACTATGTCTGAAACAATTAAGTTCGAATTGTTAGTATTCCATTCTTACTATAATATCTACTTAGCTACCGGGTTACATTGCAATGATTGTTCAAAATTTTAATTTGATTTAAAAACACAATATTATTAAAATTATCACTGATTTTATCAAAGTGATCAATGTTACTGTAAATATTCATAATATTGTTGTAAATATACTGTAACGCAACAATGAGTATTCCTACTTTGTAAAAAAAATAAAATCTCGAATAGAGTCTCTAGCTCCAAAATTATAAATAGTCCGGATTGTTCTCATTTGTAAAATAAAGACAGATTCAACTCCACTGAAGTTTGGAATCCAATTCTAATCCTAAGAACACCGTAGTTTCGGCTACTTCAAGACGGTCACAGTTTAAAGATATATCATAATTTTTCTTTCTAACATTGGGTAGGTTAAAAACTACATATTTTGTTTCTACCAATCATGTATCCGTGATAATTGGCCATTAACATTCAATTTCCGTCAGTTTTTTTTTCTGTCAACCTTAAAAACCAGTGAAGTATCGTCAGACAACACAAACAACACTATATCACAAATACCTTTAATATAGAAAGGAAGATCATTTATATATGCTAGAAATAGAAAGGTATATAAGAAAAATAGAACCTTGTGGAACCCTCATTTTTAACGTAGATCCAGAAGACTTTATTTCATTACTGAAAACTTGTATAGCAAATATATATATATATATATATATATACATCCTACAACCTTTTTGGCGTCATGTACGTGGTGCATCATTACGACGTCCTCAAGTTCCCCTTACTTTACTTAACATGTCATAATGAATACTGCTTAATTTTTTGATTTCCAGGTCCTTGGGATACGTTATTTTCCGATAAAAAGAAAATCCGCGATATTCGTCTTTCAGTCATGCCCAAGTATTTTTGAACCCCTAACCATGATGATACATTTAAGGCATCCTAGATATATTGATCATAATTTACCCATGGTATCGATTATTTAGCGTCCTCACAGGATGGACTGTATTTGGAAGTGCGACGTTGCCAGCTTTAGGTTTGTTGTCTCTTTCTTTTCCTATCGCTGTTCTGTACAAATAGTTCAACGTTTATTTTGTTCCAATATTCGTACGGCTTATACATATACGGATGCCCAATATGTTATAATATGTAAATACGAATCTTTTGCTTCCTATCCTGGATTACGCCGACGACTGTTATACACATCTCACGGAGGATCAGCGAAAAACTCGGGCGATTTCAAAAATTCTAAATTAGATTCATAATTGGTTTGCGTAAATATGATCGTGTCTCTCATTTTCGTGGCTCTGCCCATAAAACTTATAATAAAATGAATTTACTGGGAACAGTGCTTTCATTTTATAGTTGGTAGCTTGCAGCCACATAGTACCACCTCAAATAATACTGTATGCCTCAAGATCACTATCGCTCGGCTATCTTACAAGGTTCAATTTTGGGTCCCTTTCTATTTCCGTCTTGATGTAGCCGATACTACGGTGTTCTCAGGAATAAAATTGGATTCCAAACTTCAGTGGAGTCCTCATTTATCATCCCTAAAAGGAAGACTCAGCTCCGCAACATACGCGGTTAGAAAAGTTTGACAACTAACTGATGTTGATACCGCTCGTCTAGTATATTTTGGTTATTTTCACAGTATTATGTCATATGGCATATTACTTTGGGGTAACGCTGCAGATATTGGATCTGTCTTTATTTTACAAAAGAGAGCAATCCGGTTTATTTATAATCATGGAGCTAGGGACTCTCTTTGGGATGTTTTTAACAAAGTAGGAATACTCACTGTTCCTTCACAGTATATTTACAACAATATTATGTATATTTACAGCAACATTGATCACATTGATAAAATCAGTGATCATCATTGTACGTGCACTAGAACTAATGATAAACTTATAACGCCAAGTTTCCGACTCCGCAAAATCAATAAATCCTTCTTGGGGCAAGGTATCCGATTCTATAATAAAATTCCGCAGACATTTTTAACTTAGCCGTTTCGTAAATTCAAATCGTTTGTAAAAAAATACATTGGTAAAAAAAGCATATTATTCGAAACAAGATTTTATAGATGATAAAAAAGCATGGAGGTAATAACTGTTGACTTCCTAGCAGGATATATTAATTTATATAATTGTATTAACTTACACGAATTTGTATTTTTTAAATGTTGAAAAAGAGTAACTACTAAATTTCTTGCCGGTTCTTCTCGGTAGAATCTACTTTCCGAACCCCGGTAGCTTCACTTAATTGTAAAATGACGATTCAAAAGTGTTTGTTAAAGCGTACTTAAATAAAGTTTATTTTGATATTTTTTTTTAATTGGGTGTCCGTATGCAGCTATTAGACGTCCGTATATAGCTATTGGGCGTCCGTATACAGCTATTGGGCGTCCGTATACAACTATTGGGCATCCGTATACAGCTATTGGGCGTTCGTATACAGCTATTAGGCGTCCGTATACAGCTATTGGGCGTCCGTATACAGCTATTGGGCGTCCGTATACAGCTATTGGGTGTCCATATACAGCTATTTGGCGTCCGTATACAGCTATTTGGCGTCCGTATACAGCTATTTGGCGTCCGTATACAGCTATTTTGCGTCCGTATACAGCTAGTAGACGTCTGTATATGGCTATTTGGCGCTTGTACAAAGTACTAAGCTTTACGCCGGTTTATTTACACCGAATAATAAAAACTACCAATCACGAATAACAGAAGATTTAACAGTACAGATACCAATCACGAATGATATAGATGTTGTACAAACTTTCACCCCCTTTTAGTCCCTTAGAGGATGATTTCGTGGATGGAAACTATCCTTTCTTTCTACTTTCCTTTTTTATCTCGTTAGGGTATGATTTTGGAGACAAAATTATCCTATGTTCTTCTCTACAATGTCTCCATACTAAATTTTATCTAAATCGGTTCAGCATTTTAATCGTGAAAAGATAACAGACAAACAGACATACTTTATGTTATTATTATGAATAATTATTATAAATATTAATTATTGTAAAATATTTAAAATTTTTCTTCCACGAAGTCATCGGGAATTCATATATATGTACATTATTAATATATTTAATAAACATTAAATAAGTTCCAATAACAGTTTATTTCTACACACTGATGTAAAACAAACAATAATCAAGCACCGAATAGGTATTATGCAAGTCGTAAGTGAAATGAGCGAGACGGCAACGTCGCAATTTTGGACGCCAAACAAGCGAATCCGTAGTCAGGAATTCCCCTAGATATACTGTGTGCGATATACGCGCTGCGGCAGCGCCTCACCTGCGCGGTGATTTCTTCGGGAACTTTTCAATATTTTATTTCAACTATTTTAAGCGACTTTTACCTTCCGTCGATTTTTGTACTACAGCTAGCTAGGATGTATAGGACCTCAGTGCCACCGGCTAAAAAAGTGGCGTCCGGTATACGGACGCCAAAAGCAGGTGGACGCCAGTTTAAATGCATTTTCGCCTTCAGTGGACGGCCAATTGTTTGCGGGATAAATATATATATATCGACTACCACCACCACCTTATAGCCACTTGCTATAAACTGATAGTCATAGTACTGTTTTTTATATATACATTTTCAATATCATGTATGTGGGATATTATAAACAATAGAGGAATTAATGTCATATCACAGAGTAAATATTATGATAAGAATTATTTTAAAAAGTGTACTCTATGGGTATTCAACACGAATCTTATTTTGAATTCATTAAATTGACACCGTTCATTTGTTACTTTTATGGGTTGTTTATTTATTTAAGCTCGACAATCAATAGTATCAGAATAATTATTAGTTAATTTGTTTTTAAAGTCTTTCCATCTCTTGATTCATGAAAAACTCTTCTCTTTGATCATACTTGTGTTTTCTAAAGTAAAATCCCCTTTTGTTTGAGTATTAATGTGAGACTGGTACCTTTTTTTATAATAAAAACCGTTAATTAATTTGGTCAACTTTTAACAGCTACAACCTTATAACCGTGCCCTAATCATCACTAGGGCACATTTATAACTTTTTCATTTGAAAAATCTTCTGAATTCTTCTAAGAATTCATCTCTGACATTACAACGTAGTTAGGGATGGTCATATTCATCATAATTCAGATCACATGACAATATAATTACTATTACCTTTAAACTGTTTGACAAAGTTACTTTTGTATTGGAATAAACCATTAAACGCTATCTAGTGTCCTATACAGACGACACGCTAAATAAACAGATGTCGCTTTGCCAAAATTCAACAGTTCTACTTCGCGATGGTAATACGATTAAATGAAGATATAACTATGTTACGTGTTTAAAGGACGATATCTCTGGTTTCCCTTCAAAACGTATAAATCTTTCGCCTTTTACTAAAGATTTCCGTGGAGGGGAACACTCAAATGAGTCATAGATATTTTTGATAGTCCTACTTCGGAAGGATTACTAAAGGTTAATATTTAATTCGAAAATGGTAAGATTTTTTTGAATCGAAGATCGTAACTCAGTAAAGAAGACAATTAATTACACTATGGAAACAATTACACCAGAAAATCATGGCTGGATTTAGGGAAGGCCAACCGGGGCAACTTCCCTAGGGCCTCCACATGAGTGGGGCAATGGATTTCAGCGACTTAACAAATACCTAGTTATAGTCAAATTATAATAATGTTAGTACTTACTAGTTTAAAAGTTACCGATACAAGAACATAAATCATAGCTTATTAATTGAAATAAAAAAACCTAAACCTAAACCATAACATATTTATTAGGGTCTCCACGTTTCTGTAGTTCTAGGGCTCACCCCAGGGCCTCTAGATATTTAAATCCGGCTCTGTAGAAAATATAAGTTTATCAACTATGCAATTATGTAAGAATGGTAAGTAGTAAAAATTCGAACCTAATTTCACACAAATAAATTAATAATTAATAATACTTAGCAATTATTGTTTCGTAACATAAAAAGAGAAGAACTTAATCGCTATAAGTAGTGCACACAGACGTGATATTAATTTTTAATAAGTGGTAGCAAAAAGCCCACGGCACGCGGTGTTCCCAGGCGGTCACCCATCCAAGTACTGAACGCGCCCGACGTTGCTTAACTTCGGTGATCGGACGAGAACCGGTGTATTCAACGTGGTATGGACGTTGGCGAATGCAATGTCATATTTAATATAGACTTTAAAATATTTCATTTTCGATATATGAAAGTCAGTTTAAATTCCCATAAAAAATTATTTACAGTCAACGTACATAAAAAATCAGAAGTGATAATTAAGCGTAATAATGAAACTAAAACATTTAATTATATTGTAAGCACATCGAATAAAATGTATAACCTACCTAAGTTTCACTTCTCCTACTGTGTCTTCTGAAATGTGTGTACGAACCGAAATAAATCGAATACACGAATAAGCTACGTAATTTGAAATGCTATAAGTGTTGAGTGATCCACATACATGATATTGGAAATAAAGCAGTACATTGTTACCATCAATAATTGTGAGTGCAGTTAAATTTAGGGAACCTGAATAATTTTCTCATTTCCTAATAACAACTACATTCCCTATAATTTAGATCTCGTCGTGTATCATGTAAGTTTAATTTTATATTCATTTGTCAGTTAAGTGCTATAGTTTCAAAAGGTACTAAGAGTTTGCAACTTGATAAAGAAAATAATTTGAAAACTGACGAAGGTTTTCTTACTCTAGCTGTACTTGGAGCCTTACATAAGATATTGCATAGAGGTCTTCATTGTGCCCATAAAAGTTGCAGCAGATTTGGCGTTACATATTGTTTCCTTACATCGCGATGATGAGATTTTCAATTCAAAGCATAAGCTGAGTTAACAATTATTAATACCTCCAGTTAACCTTCAAAACGTATAAATCTTTTATATTTTCGTATAGTTTTTCAAAGAGAACCACGATCCATTTATTTTAAAAGTCCTACTCATGCAATATTGAAATAGGTAAACTCAATTTCGATAAACTAACAATATAACGAAATTGTACAGTTTTAGTATTTCGCTTATTGATCTCTACTTTTTTTATGTACGGTGACCATACAATATTATTTTGGGAATACGAAAATTGTTTCTTTTATAGAAAATGACACATATTTTAAAACTGAACATAAAATAAGATATGGCAATCGCCAACGTCCATACCACGTTGAATACACCGGTTCTCGTCTGATCACCGAAGTTAAGCAACGTCGGGCGCGTTCAGTACTTGGATGGGTGACCGCCTGGGAACACCGCGTGTCGTTGGCTTTTTGCTATTGCTGATATCGAATATTTATTATTAAATACACAGCGTATATTTAGTTACTTTTATAGATTGTAATGTTTTTTTTAGTATGTTAATCAATACTTGTTATCTACTGTCAGAATTATTAGTTGAATGAATCTTATTAATTATACTATACATTAGTAGAAATACTATTTACAATTTTACTTAATATGAAAACAACGTCGCAACGTCGGGCGCGTTCAGTACTTGGATGGGTGACCGCCTGGGAACACCGCGTGCCGTTGGCTTTTTGCTATTGCTGATATTTTATATTTATTGTTACAATCACATCGTATATTTGTTACTTTTATCGATTATGATGTTTCTTTTAGTATGGTAGTCAATACTTGTTATCTACTATCAGAATTATTAGTTTGTATTTAAAAATCTATTCATCTAATGATTCATGAAAAAATCTCCTCTTTGTGTATATTTGTGTTATTTACATTAAAATCTCCATTTATTTAGATGTTTCAATATGTGACACTGGTACCTTTTATTACAGAATAAAAACAGTTAAATTTATTTGGTGAACTTTTAACTCTTAAAACCTTATGCCCGAGCCCTACTCAACTTTAGGGCACATTCATAATTTTATCATTTGATAAAATTCCTAAGAATTTCCCTCGCAAATTACGACGTTGACATTACTTTTTGTATTAAAATAAACCGTCGCGTCCACACCATCTAGTGTCTAGTTCATGCGTCACGCACCATAGATAGATGTCGCTTACCAAAAATTGAACAGTTCTGTATCACGGTGATGGAATGATCAAATGTAATCATAAGTACGCTTTGTATTGAGAGAAAGGTATCTCTGGTTTCCCTTCAAAACGTATAAATCTTTCGCCTTTTACTAAAGATTTCCGTGGAGGGGAACCCTCAAATGAGTCTTACATATTTTTGACAGTCCTACTTTGGTAGGATTAATAAACAATGTAATAAGGTTTGAAATCTCTATCTTTATCTTACATTACCATAAAATATAAGTATTTCAACTATGCAATTACCTAAGTATTTATTATATTATGTTTTTATTCACTAAAAATATTTAAGAGTCATTGAAATGCAACCCGGAAGCTAATTAGATATTAAAATTTTCCGTGGCCAGGCGGTAATGGATTAATACAAAATAATTATAAAATGTTATAGTAGATAACAAAGTTCTTAACTTAAAAAGACAAGCATATTAATCGAGTCATAGTAGTGGACACAGATGTGATATTAAATTTGAAGTAGTGACAGCAAAAAGCCAACGGCACGCGGTGTTCCCAGGCGGTCACCCATCCAAGTACTGAACGCGCCCGACGTTGCTTAACTTCGGTGATCGGACGAGAACCGGTGTATTCAACGTGGTATGGACATTGGCACTTGCTCAGTCATATTTAATGTAGGCTTTAAAATATTTAATTTTCGATGTATGAAAATCAGTTTAAATTGCCATAAAAAATATTTACGGTCACCGTTCATGAAAAAGCAATAGTGATAATTTAGCGTGATAATGAAAACAAAAAATTTATTAATATTGTAATCACATTGAATAAAATGTCTAACCTACCTAAGTAGGACTTCTTCTACTGTGCCTTCTGAAGTATCAATACCAACCGAAATAAATCGAATACACGAACAAGCTACGTAATTTGAAATGCGATAAATGTTGAGTTATCTACATACATGGTACTGGAAATAAAACAGTACATTGTTACCATCAACGATTATGAGTGCAGTTAAATTTAGGGTACGTGAATAATTTTCTCATTTCCTACTAATAACTACATTCCCTATAATTTAGGTCTCGTCGTGTATTACTCGTTGCATTTTACAATAGTCAATTTTAGTATCCATATGCTAACATGGCGCGAATGTACAGTCGGGGTAAGAAAAGGTTCGTCACCTTAAGATCTATTATCGATATATATTATAGATAAAGAGAAGAGTTTTTCATGAATCATTAGATGGATACATTTTAAATACATACTAATAATTGTGATATTAGGTAACAGGTATCGATTATCATACTAAAAGAAACATCATAATCGATAAAAGTAACAAATATACGATGTGATTTTAACAATAAATATAAAATATCAGCAATAGCAAAAAGCCAACGACACGCGGTGTTCCCAGGCGGTCACCCATCCAAGTACTGAACGCGCCCGACGTTGCTTAACTTCGGTGATCGGACGAGAACCGGTGTATTCAACGTGGTATGGACGTTGGCAATTAGTGTGTGATATTAAATGTACAGTTTAAAATATAATTTATTTTAAATGTGTGAAAATAAATTCAAATTCCCAAAAAACAAACTGTATGGTCACCGTACGCAAGAAACAATACGGGTAAATAAGCGAAATAAGGAAAGTAAACAACTTCATAACATGTATTTATCGAATAAATCTTTCATGTAGTAAATTTACTTACACTCAGTTATAACTGTGTCAATATTGCTTTAGTAGAACTTTTAAAAGAAACGAGTCTTGGGTCATTTGCATGTACCTTGTGCAAAAACCTGTAGGAAAAGTTGAAAACTTTATACGTTTTGAAAATGAACTAAAGATATTAATAATAATTAACGCAGCTTACTTATTATGCTTTGAATTCAAAATCTTGTCATCGTAATGGAATAGAGGAAAGAACGCACAATAAAGGCCTTCATGCAATACCTTATGTAAGACTCCCAGGTACATTACAGCAACGGTAGAATATGGATAATAAAATTTATTATTATGAATTATTAGTCAAAACACAACTAGTAATAGACGACGGAACCTGGATTGTACGACGAAAGAATTATAGGAACGTTTTTAATATTACACGACGGGAAGTAAAGTATCGGGGACGAAGATATTATGAATTGAGAAAATTATACAGGTGCCCTTAATTTATTTGCGATCATAATATAATTATTGAAAATTGGTAACTATGTAGGTACTGTTTTATTTCGAATATCATGTATTTAATATTAACAATATCCCAAATACACATTGAAACTAAAATACTTAGTTCATTTTTAAAATTAATAATTATGATTGCAAAAAAATTTAGGGCACCTGCATAATTTTTCACATGTCATAATGTCTTCGTCCCCGATACTTTACTCCAAGTCGTGTAGTATATGAATTATCTTTTGACAAAGATTTTATAAAAATAAATTTAAATTTCCCTATGCCCTCAGTTTCTTTAAGATCAAGGAATCTTTCAGGCACCTTCCATTTCCATCGTCAGATTACCTCAGGGATATCATAGTATTGTCATTGATCGTTGACGAAGTGTGAAGTTTCAAATTAATCCGACGTTTGAAATGGGTAAAAAATATATTCTTAAAACGAAATATTTTTAAAAACGTACATTAAATATGACAAAGCCGTTGCCAACGTCCATACCACGTTGAATACACCGGTTCTCGTCCGATCACCGAAGTTAAGCAACGTCGGGCGCGTTCAGTACTTGGATGGGTGACCGCCTGGGAACACCGCGTGTCGTTGGCCCTTTTTGGTATTGCTGATATTGAAGATTTATAATTAAATTCACACCGTATACGTTTTACTTTTATCAGTTGTTATTGTTTCTTTAAGCAGGACAAACAATACTTATTACCTTGTATCAGATGTTTTAGTTCAGCACCGGTAGCATTAAAAAGCAAATTATAATATTCGCCGTCCTCTGTACTCGAACGTTTAGGCCTTTTAAGATAGCGTGTTTAATAGTTCTTTTATTTGTTAAAAGATATTTTAATAAATTTACATTTATATTTCATATTTAAGCGAAGCGAAACATTAATGTCATAACTAGTTATACTAATGTTATAGATGCGAAACTTAGTCACTCCGTCTTGACGTGGCGTCTTTTACTGCAAACCACTTTATTGAATCTGAATAAGTTTTGCAGCAAGCTTGAACTCCGAAGAAGGACTCTATGGGCTTCTTTTTATTCCTAAAACCTGAGAACCGACTCCCTAACAATTCCCTACAACACGAGCGGAACTGATAACTAAGTTTGTTAACGATTTATATGAAACAAAATTTGAAAAAAAATGAGAAAATTATACAGGTGCCCTAAATTTAACGCAATCATAATTATTTATGGTTCGAATGAACTATTTTGTTTAAAATATCATGTTTGTGGGATATTGTAAGTATTAAAGGAATCAATTTCATATCTAAGAATAAAATAAATGATAAAAAATATTTTAAAATGTATTAACATTTGTTTATATGTATAGGTACCCAACACGCATCTTATTTTAAATTACGTACCCTATTTCGAGGATTGTTGTCGCCAACGTCCATACCACGTTGAATACACCGGTTCTCGTCCGATCACCGAAGTTAAGCAACGTCGGGCGCGTTCAGTACTTGGATGGGTGACCGCCTGGGAACACCGCGTGTCGTTGGCTTTTTGCTATGACTTATTCAAAATTAATATCACATCTGTGTTCGCTACTTATAGCGATTAAGTTCTTCTCTTTTTATGTTACGAAACAATAATTGCTAAGTATTATTAACAATTATTAATTACTATGTGTGAAACAATTAAGTTCGAATTGTTAGTATTCCATTCTTACTATAATATCTACTTAGCTACCGGGTTACATTGCAATGATTGTTCAAAATTTTAATTTGATTTAAAAACACAATATTATTAAAATTATCACTGATTTTATCAAAGTGCTCAATGTTACTGTGAATATTCACAATATTGTTGTAAATATACTGTAACGCAACAATGAGTATTCCTACTTTGTTAAAAACATCTCGAATACAGTCTCTAGCTCCAAAATTATAAATAGTCCGGATTGTTCTCATTTGTAAAATAAAGACAGATTCAACTCCACTGAAGTTTGGAATCCAATTCTAATCCTAAGAACACCGTAGTATCGGCTACTTCAAGATGGTCACAGTTTAAAGATATATCATAATTTTTCTTTCTAACATTGGGTAGGTTAAAAACTACATATTTTGTTTCTACCAATCATGTATCCGTGATAATTGGCCATTAACATTCAATTTCCGTCAGTTTTTTTTTCTGTCAACCTTAAAAACCAGTGAAGTATCGTCAGACTACACAAACAACACAAACAACACTATATCACAAATACCTTTAATATAGAAAGGAAGATCATTTATATATACTAGAAATAGAAAGGTATATAAGAAAAATAGAACCTTGTGGAACCCCCTATTTTTAACGAAGATCCAGAAGACTTTATTTCATTACTGAAAACTTGTATAGCAAATATATATATATATATATATATACTACCACCACCACCTTATAGCCACTTGCTATAAACTGATAGTCATAGTACTGTTTTTTATATATACATTTTCAATATAATGTATGTGGGATATTATAAACAATAGAGGAATTAATGTCATATCTCAGAGTAAAAACAATGATAAGAATTATTTTAAAAAGTGTACTCTATGAGTATTCAACACGAATCTTATTTTGAATTAATTAAATTGACACCGTGCATTTGTTACTTTTATGGGTTGTTTATTTATTTAAGCTCGACAATCAATACTGTCAGAATAATTATTAGTTAATTTGTTTTTCAAGTCTTTCCATCTCATGATTCATGAAAAACTCTTCTCTTTGATCATACTTGTGTTTTCTAAAGTAAAATCCCCTTTTGTTTGAGTATTAATGTGAGACTGGTACCTTTTTTTATAATAAAAACCGTTAATTAATTTGGTCAACTTTTAACAGCTACAATCTTATAACCGTGCCCTAATCATCACTAGGGCACATTTATAACTTTTTCATTTGAAAAATCTTCTAAGAATTCATCTCTGACATTACAACGTAGTTAGGGATGGTTTTATTCATCATAATTCAGATCACATGACAATATAATTACTATTACCTTTAAACTGTTTGACAAAGTTACTTTTGTATTGGAATAAACCATTAAACGCCATCTAGTGTCCTATACAGACGACACGCTAAATAAACAGATGTCGCTTTGCCAAAATTCGACAGTTCTACTTCGCGATGGTAATACGATTAAATGAAGATATAACAGTATAACTATGTTTCGTCTTTAAAGGACGATATCTCTGGTTTCCCTTCAAAACGTATAAATCTTTCGCCTTTTACTAAAGATTTCCGTGGAGGGGAACACTCAAATGAATCTTAGATATCATGATAGTCCTACTTCGGAAGGATTACTAAAGGTTAATATTTAATTCGAAAATGGTAAGATTTTTTTGAATCGAAGATCGTAACTCAGTAAAGAAGACAATTAATTACACTATGAAAACAATTACACCAGAAAATCAGGGCTGGATTTAGGGAAGGCCAACCGGGGCAACTTCCCTAGGGCCTCCACATGAGTGGGGCAATGGATTTCAGCGACTTAACAAATACCTAGTTATAGTCAAATTATAATAATGTTAGTACTTACTAGTTTAAAAGTTACCGGTACAAGAACATAAATCATAGCTTATTAATTGAAATAAAAAAAAACCTAAACCTGAACCATAATATATTTATTAGGGTCTCCACGCTCCTGTAGTTCTAGGGCCTACCCCAGGGCCTCTAGATATGTAAATCCGGCTCTGTAGAAAATATAAGTTTATCAACTATGCAATTACGTAAGAATGGTAAGTAGTAAAAATTCGAACCTAATTTCACACAAATAAATTAATAATTAATAATACTTAGCAATTATTGTTTCGTAACATAAAAAGAGAAGAACTTAATCTCTATAAGTAGTGCACACAGACGTGATATTAATTTTTAATAAGTGATAGCAAAAAGCCAACGGCACGCGGTGTTCCCAGGCGGTCACCCATCCAAGTACTGAACGCGCCCGACGTTGCTTAACTTCGGTGATCGGACGAGAACCGGTGTATTCAACGTGGTATGGACGTTGGCGAATGCAATGTCTTATTTGAAGTTCAGTTTTAAAATATGTGTCATTTTCAATAAAAGAAATAATTTTCGTATTTCCACAAAATTTTGTATGGTCACCGCACACAAAAAAGTATAGATGAATAAGCAAAATACTAAAACTATACAATTTCATTATATTGTTAATTTATCGAAATTGAGTTTACCTGTTTCAATCTTGCATGAGTAGGACTTTTAAAATAAATGGATCGTGGTCCTCTTTAAAAAACTATACGAAAATATAAAAGATTTATACGTTTTGAAGGTTAACTGGAGATATTAATAATTGTTAACTCAGCTTATGCTTTGAATTGAAAATCTTATCATCGCGATGTAAGGAAACAATATGTAACGCGAAATCTGCTGCAACTTGTATGGGCACAATGAAGACCTCTATGCAATATCTTATGTAAGGCTCCAAGTACAGCTAGAGTAAGAAAACCTTCGTTAGTTTTCAAATTATTTTCTTTATCAAGTCGCAAACTCTTAGTACCTTTTGAAACTATAGCACTTAACTGACAAATGAATATAAAATTAAACTTACATGATACACGACGAGATCTAAATTATAGGGAATGTAGTTGTTATTAGGAAATGAGAAAATTATTCAGGTTCCCTAAATTTAACTGCACTCACAATTATTGATGGTAACAATGTACTGCTTTATTTCCAACATCATGTATGTGGATCACTCAACACTTATAGCATTTCAAATTACGTAGCTTATTGGTGTATTCGATTTATTTCGGTTCGTATAGACATTTCAGAAGGCACAGTAGGAGAAGTCAAACTTAGGTAGGTTATACATTTTATTCGATTTGCTTACAATATAATTAAATGTTTTTGTTTCATTATTACGCTTAATTATCACTTCTGATTTTTTATGTACGGTGACTGTAAATAATTTTTTTATGGGAATTTAAACTGACTTTCATATATCGAAAATGAAACATTTTAAAGTCTATATTAAATATGACGGAGCAATCGCCAACGTCCATACCACGTTGAATACACCGGTTCTCGTCCGATCACCGAAGTTAAGCAACGTCGGGCGCGTTCAGTACTTGGATGGGTGACCGCCTGGGAACACCGCGTGTTGTTGGCCTTTTGCTATTGCTGATATCTAATATTTATAAGTAAATTTACACACAAATAAAGATTTTTATCTACGATCAGAATTATTAGTTTATTTGTATTTAATAAATGGGTTGGAGCCGTGACTATGATATCTAATGATTTGTGATTAGGTAGATAGAGAAGGGTTCTTTGAGCACATCAGTTTACTTTTTTCAAGTAGAAACCCCAATTTATTTCAAGCTGTATTATGAAGCTCCATCTAATTAACACAGTTTGTTATTTCGCTCTGACAATTGCAACCTCAGTTGATTAGGGCACTTTTATAATTTTCTTATTTTATAAATTTCTAACGATTCCTCTCTAACATAACAGCGTCCCTATTGATGGTCGCATTCATGCTTATCCAAATCCAATCACAATATAATTCTGGCTCGAGATATTTAAAGCGATCCATTTAATATTTGTTTACATCAAATGAAACCGCTAACGCCATCTAGCGTCTGTTTTGTATCATAAGCGTCGCAGATAGATGTCGCTTAGCGAAAATTCAACAGTTCTAAATCGCGAGGGTGAAATCACCAAATGAAAATATAATTTCGTTTTGTGTTCAATAGGTGACATCTCTGGTTTCCCTTCAAAACGTATAAATCTTTCGCCTTTTACTAAAGATTTCCGTGGAGGGGAACACTCAAATGAGCCTAAGACATTTTTGAATGTCCTACTACCGTAGGATTTATTATACTTAATATAATATCTATAAAGATTTTTATGTTTTGTAATAATGTGGACTTGTAATAATTTCTATTGTGTATTGTAACAAAATACATAACCCAAGAACTGTTAGTAGTATACAATATAGCAAATCCCATGAAATATGTTTATCTAAGATGCAGCTTTAGATCTCCTTCAATATGATTAGACTTTATGTAAATAATCATGCTACACGTGTCGGCCCTATTGAAATATAGTCAAACATATCTGTGAGTCTTTATTGTAAAAATTGCATGGTAATGTTTATAGGTAACGTTTCAATCGGCTTATGCTAACTATTTGTTGTGGTTGCCAACCGTTATGGGGACAAGCAACTTAGTTGTTTAGGGCACTTTCATAATTTGTTCTTTTCAGGCTTATAATTGTAAGAGTTGTATTTTTTATGAAGTAAGATCTCTATTTTTTCGATGTCTGTTTCATTGGTTTTTGTGTGGTGATTTTACATACTATATTAAAAGTTGTTTGGAAAAGCACATATTAGTCAAGGTTAAATCACATGTAGCATTTACCATAGTTAGTCTACATGATAGTCGACTCGTCGTGACCAATTTATTTTTAATAATTGCAAAACGTTTTGATTTTGTTTTAATATTAAGTAAAATTGTAAATATTATTTTTACAAATATATAGTATAATTAAAAAGATCTATAAACATGAATGTAAGACATATCTGAATGATTAGTACAACAATGAGAGCGGTTAAAAGTTATTTTGAAAAATCCAGAGCGCCTTGTTATTTTTAGAATTACACATAATGATGTCTGCTTTAATATTTTTGTTCGAACTTATAATAGGTAACCTATAAATATAAAGTTTATTTCTATGAAATACTTTTATGTAGGGTGAGCATAAAAATAATATTTTGTGGGACTTAAGATTTAATTTAAGAATTCGTATGTAAATCAAGTTTGTTTTACTTGTACATTAAATATGATAAAACTATCGCCAACGTCCATACCACGTTGAATACACCGGTTCTCGTCCGATCACCGAAGTTAAGCAACGTCGGGCGCGTTCAGTACTTGGATGGGTGACCGCCTGGGAACACCGCGTGTCGTTGGCTTTTTGCTATTACTCAGTCAAATTTAATATCACATCTCTGTGCTCTACTTATTATATCGATTAAGTTGCGAAACAATCCTCTATATCTATTTTTAAATAATGTTTATTTAACAATTAGGTCCGAATCGTTACTTCTCCATTCTTACTAAAATATCTAATTAGCTTCCGGGTTGCAATTCAATGATTCTTCAATATTTTTATTGGATTAAAACACAATATAATTAGTAGTTAGGAAGTTTCATAGTAGAAAAACTTATATTTACTGGTGTAAATCTTTTGATAGCGCGATCGTTCTTAAAGAGTTATAATATTCGACTTAAAAACTTATTACATTGGTATTAAATGTTTATTAATCCTACCGAGGTAGGACTGTCAAAAATATCTAAGACTCATTTGAGTGTTCCCCTCCACGGAAATCTTTAGTAAAAGGCGAAAGATTTATACGTTCTGAACGGAAACCAGAGAAACCATTCTCTTAACACCAAACGTAATTATATTTTCATTTGATGATACCACCATCGCGATGTAGAACTGTTGAATTTTCGCTAAGTGACATCTATCTGCCGCGCTTAAGATACGATACGGACGCCAGATGGCGTTAGCGGTTTTATTTAATAATTTGTAAAAAAATATTAAGTGGATAGCTTTAAATATTTCGAGCAAGAGCTGTATTGTGATAAGATTCGGATAATCATGGATGCGACTATCGATAGCGATGTTGTTATGTAAGAGAGGAATTGTTAGAAATTTATAAAATAAGAAAATTATGAATGTGCCCTAAGCAACTAAATTTGTAATTGTTAACAGTTGAGCAAATAATAAACTGTGTTTAATTAGATGGAGCTGCATATTACAGCTCGAAATAAATTAAGATTTTACTTAAAAAAAGTATACAGACATGCTTAAAGAACCCTTCTATCTATTCACAAATTATTAGATTATTTATTAAATACAAATTTACAAATAATTCTGATCATAGATTAAAAGTTTTGTTTGTTTGTGAATTTACTTATAAATATTAGATGTCAGCAATAGCAAAAGGCCAACGACGACGGAGTATATCCTTTCTAATAAATAAAGAATCATAAAAATTCACCAGAACTGGATTAAATTAAAATGGGACCCCACGGGAAGCACTAGCTTTCAAACAAAAAAAAAATTATCAAAATCGGTCCACCCAGTAAAATGTTATGAGGTATAAAATGTTAACTAAAAAAAATCAAAATGTTTTATTGGGGAACACTTTGAGCCATAAAATTGTAAGTAAATAGGAAATAATTTAAAAACTGATATCTATGTTAGTAGGTATACAACAATTAATAATTTAAAACTAAAAAGGACGTTGTCCTCTGTGCCATTTGGCTGATCAGCGGACAGTCTCCGCTGTTGGCAATTTCGCTCAGTACACTGTGGCTGCTGCCACGCACTTTGTTGAGCAAATATATATATATATATAGTTGCTATAATATATAGGTACCCAACACGCATCTAATTTTAAATTACGTACCCTATTTCGAGAAATATCCTTTGAACACAAAACGTAATTATATTTTCATTAGATGATACCACCATCGCGATGTAGAACTCTTGAATTTTCGCTAAGTGACATCTATCTGCGGCGCTTAAGATACGATACGGACGCCAGATGGCGTTAGCGGTTTCATTTAATAATTTGTAAAAAAATATTAAGTGGATAGCTTTAAATATTTCGAGCAAGAGCTATATTGTGATAAGATTCGGATAATCATGGATGCGACTATCGATAGAGATGTTGTTATGTAAGAGAGGAATCGTTAGAAATATATAAAATAAGAAAATTATAAATGTGCCCTAATCATCTGAGTTTGTAATTGTTAAAAGTTGAGCAAAATATTAAACTCTCTTGATTAGATGGAGCAAATTAATACATAGTTTTTTCAGTCGCAAGACGCTTCGCCGTTCGCACCGCGCGAATATTCGCGCCAACGGTGAATCGACAACTCGACGCTTCGCACGGCACCGTATGGAGACCGCAAGCAGTGGCGTTCGCCGCCGCGACCAATAAGGACTTCAGACGGCAAAAAATGCCTTTATCGAAATTTTCTCGCTATTGCTTAGAAAATAATCGTCTTTTGTTACAAATAGAAATTCATAGAAAATTTATCATATCGATAAAATTATGAATGTGCCCTAAAGTTAAGTAGGGCTCGGGCATAAGGTTGTAAGAGTTAAAAGTTCACCAAATAAATTTAGCTGTTTTTATTCTGTAATAAAAGGTACCAGTGTCACATATTGAAACACCCAAATAAATGGAGTTTTTAATTTAATTGACACAAATATACACAATGAGAAGAGTTTTTCATGAATCATGACATGGAGACTTTTAAATACTAACTAATAATTCTGATAGTAGATAACAAGGATTGATTATCATACTAAAAGAAACATCAGAATCGATAAAAGTCGCAAAGACATTGTTTAATTTTAATTATAAATATTCGATATTAACAGTAATGATTATGTAGATAGATAGAATAGAACATAGTAATGATTGCTTTAATATTTTAATATTTCTGTTCAAACATATAATAGACAACCTGTAAATATTAAGTTTATTTCTCTATAATATTTTTATGTAGGGTGAGCATAAAAATTAAGTTTTTTTTGGAAATTAGGATTTATTTCAATAATTCGTATGTAAATAAACTTCGTTTTACTTGTACATTAAATATGACAAAGTCATCGCCAACGTCCATACCACGTTGAATACACCGGTTCTCGTCCGATCACCGAAGTTAAGCAACGTCGGGCGCGTTCAGTACTTGGATGGGTGACCGCCTGGGAACACCGCGTGCCGTTGGCTTTTTGCTATTGCTGATATCAAGTTTAAGCTTCCACCGTCTACTTTTTACTTCAATCGATTATTTCTGTTTCTTAAAGTAAGCCAAAAATACTCATTATCTACTATTACCATTTTTAGTTCAACACTGATAGCGTTGGAAAGCCAATTTTAATAATCGCAGTTCTTTGTATTCAATCGCTAGGGTCTGTATTTAAAGTGTGTTTCATAGTTATATTATTTTGTTCGAAGACATGTCAATTAATTCACATTTCACATTCATGCGAAGCGAAACATTAGTTTAATAACAACAATTAGTTATACTAATGCGAAACTAACTCGGTCAGTCTTGATGAGTCTCTTTCACTGCCAAACCACTGAATTGAATTTGAAAAAGTTTTGAAGCAAGCTTGAACTCCAAGGAAGGACTTCATGGTCTTCTTTTTATTCGTAAAACGTGAGGACCAGCTCCCGCACGCGAGTGCAAGTAATAAAATTAGGTTTTTATACAGTATCAATGTTAATAGTTTGTAATTAATATTTTAACCAAAGCGTTTAGAACCAGGTATCCCTTAAAAGCAAATTTCTTATGTAAGGCTCTAAGTACAATAATGCAATGGAAGCATAAATATACTGAAATTGACTATTATGAATATTTGTGGAACATAATTAATAGCAATAGTTCACAATGAAGCCTAAACTATAGGGGACAAAGTGTGAAACGAAATGAGAATATAAAGGTGCCCTAAATATAACAGCATATTTTATTTATTATATGGGATATTTTTAGTAATATAGGAATCAATGTCAGACTTTGAAATAATAATAATTTATTTTAAGGCATTTTAAAAAATAAACCGTACAGGTACTCAACACGTATTTTAATGTAAATTACGTACGTCACTGGTGTATTCGATTTAATTCGGTTTGTATTTCATATGGCAGCAGGCGCAATAGGAGAAACTGATTTAATCATTTTATTTACATTTTAGTTTTAGCTGTAAAATTGCTACACTATTTCGATTAAACTGTTGCCAACGTCCATACCACGTTGAATACACCGGTAATTAATTTACTTTAATATTTATTCAATACAAATAAATGAAAAATGGTTACAGATAAAAATCATTGTATCAACTTAAAGAAACAATAAAATAATACATATAAGTAGTGAATACGGGTATGATATTTAATTTGACTAAGTAATAGCAAAAAGCCAACGACACGCGGTGTTCCCAGGCGGTCACCCATCCAAGTACTGAACGCGCCCGACGTTGCTTAACTTCGATGATCGGACGAGAACCGGTGTATTCAACGTGGTATGGACGTTGGCGATGGCTTTGTCTTATTTAATTTACAAGTAAAACGAAGTTTATTTACATAAGAATGATTGAAATAAGTCTTAATTTCCAAAAAAACTTTATTTTTATGCTCACCCTACACAAAAATATTACAGAGAAATAAACTTAATATTTACAGGTTGTCTATTATATGTTTGAACATAAATATTAAAGCAGTCATTACTATGTGAAATTCTAGAAATAGGCGCTTTGGATTTCTCATAATATCTTTTAACAGATTTAATTAACATAAGAATTAACAACATTAAATGCTTAAATATATATATACAAATATGAACTAAAACTAGTTACTGTATAAATCTTGACCGCGTGGAATGGTGGCAAGAATGCTAGCAGCATTTCCCCGTTGAATCGCAATTCCGATCCTCTGGGCAGATAGGTCTTACCTGACTTAATATTTATCTGTCTTTTCAATTATGCTATATATTAGTAAATACACTATTTACATCTTTACTTAATATTAAAACAAATGTAACGATTGCGCAATTATAATTTAAAAAAAAAAATCAATCGGTCACGACGTGTCGACTGTTAGGTAAAACTAACTGTGGTAAATACTCCGTTTAATTAAACTAACTGACTGACTGACTAGAGACTAAAATATAATAAAATAAAAAATGTACGTTACGAAAAAATAAAGATATTACTTAAAAAAATACAACTCTTAACAATTAAAACTCCGTAATGAACGAATTATGACAGTGCCCTAGACAACTAAATTACCTGTACCTAAAGCAGTTGGAAACCACGATGAATAGTTGGCAGTAGATGTTTCAAACGTTTACTAATAAACATTATGATGTAATATTCACAATATTTCAGATATTTTTTACTAGATTTCAACAGGGCACGACACTTGTAGCATGATTATTTACCCAAAGTCTAATCCAATCGAAGGAGAACTAAAGCTGTACCATATATTTACGTATTTCGTGGGATTTGCTATATTGTTCACAACTAACATTCTTTGACAATTGTCTAAATACAACACAATACATAAATACAATTATTGCAAGACCATATTACATCTTAGGGATCTTTCAATGATGTATGTTGAATATTATTAATCCTACCGAAGTAGGACTGTCAAAAATATGTAAGACTCATTTGAGTGTTCCCCTCCACGGAAATCTTTAGTAAAAGGCGAAAGATTTATACGTTTTGAAGGGAAACCAGAGATACCTTCCTATGAACACAAAACATATTCATATCTTCATTTGACTGTTACACCACCGCGATGTAGAACTGTTGAATTTTTGCTGAGCGACATCTACACATTGAGCGCGTCGCCTGTACAGGACACTAGATGGCGGTGATGGTTTATTCCAATGAAAACAGTAACTTTGTCAAACAGTTTAAAGGCGTTGAGCAGTAATTATATTGTCATATGACCGGAATTATCATGAATGCGGCCATCGCTAGCAACGTTTTAACGTTGAAGAGGAATTGTTAGAAATTTTATTAAATGATAAAATTATAAATGTGCCCTGAAGATGATTAGGGCACGGTTATAAGGTTATAGCTGTTAAAAGTTGGCTAAATTAATTAACTGTTTTTATTGTACAACAAGAGGTCCCAGTGTCACATTTTTAAATATCAAAATAAAAGGAGATTTTACTTTAGAAAACACAAATATAATCAACATAACAATATAGATTTGTTAAAAACCATCTTACATCATAATCTATGTAATCTTTACTGTTAATAAAATATTCCTATATTTAAATCTGAGTAATAATAATGATAAAAAATATTTTTATATGTAAACTACATATATAGGTACCCAACTCGCATCTAATTCTAAATTACGTACCCTATTTCAAAGGTCATTATCGCCAACGTCCATACCACGTTGAATACACCGGTTCTCGTCCGATCACCGAAGTTAAGCAACGTCGGGCGCGTTCAGTACTTGGATGGGTGACCGCCTGGGAACACCGCGTGCCGTTGGCTTTTTGCGATAACTGATATCGAATTAAATCCACACCGTGTATTTCTTCCTGTTATCGATTTGTTTTTCTCTCTTTAAGTACGACAAACAATACTTAATTTTATTTATTTGTTCGGAGATATTTTAATAAATTTACATTATTATTTCATATTTAAGCGAACGAAACATTAACGTCATAACTAGTTATACTAATGTTATAAAAGCGAAACTTACGTCAGTCCATCTTGACGTGGTTCTTTTACAGCAAACCACTTTATTGAATTTGAATAAGGTTTTCAGCAAGCTTGAACTCCGAAGAAGGACTCTGTAGGCTTCTTTTTATTCCTAAAACCTGAGAACCGACTCCCTAACAATTCCCTACAACACGAGCGGAACTGATAACAAAGTTTGTTAACGAATCTTTGGGAATAAAGTTTGAAATGAAATGAGAAAATTATACACGTGCCCTAAATTTAACTGCAATCATAATTATTGATGGTTAGAAAGAACTATTTTATTTAAAATTTCATGTTTGTGGGATGTTGTTAGTATGAAAGAAATCAAGTTTAGATCTGAGAGTAATAATTATGATAAAAAATATTTTAAAATCTGAACTATGTAGGAACCCGACACGAATCTAATTTTTAATTACGTACCCTATTTCAAGGATTATAATCGCCAACGTCCATACCACGTTGAATACACCGGTTCTCGTCCGATCACCGAAGTTAAGCAACGTCGGGCGCGTTCAGTACTTGGATGGGTGACCGCCTGGGAACACCGCGTGTCGTTGGCTTTTTGCTATCACTTAGTCAAATTTAATACCATACCCGTATTCACTACGTATATCTATACGTATAATAAATCTGTAGGGATGTCAATTCTGTACATGAAATATTTTTCCAAAATAACTATCAAAGTTTAAAAAGGGGTCGATACTGATGACAAAAATGCAATCACTAAAATTTTTGTCTGTCTGTCTGTCTGTCCATATAACCGTTATAGAAACAAAAACTACTCGACGGATTTTAACGAAACTTGGTACAATTATTTTTCATACTCCTGAGCTGGTTATAGTATACTTTTCATCACGCTAAAGTCAATAGGAGCAGAGCAGTGAAGGGAAATGTCGGAAAAAACGGGAG
The DNA here is from genome assembly GCF_905220365.1 of Vanessa cardui. Classification (NCBI taxonomy): domain Eukaryota; kingdom Metazoa; phylum Arthropoda; class Insecta; order Lepidoptera; family Nymphalidae; genus Vanessa; species Vanessa cardui. Next base: position 3,279,638 of record NC_061129.1, read on the forward strand.
AAGTTACTCCATATTTTGAGCTTCCGTCACGTGTACAACCTTAATGGTTAAAGCTACATAGAAATTGTGTATTACGGAAATGTTCTCCTTAAAATTATATAAAAAATATCCCATGACAGCCTTTGTCTATCTTTTATGATTGACTCACAATAACACGTGTCACTCCCAATAGCTTAGTACTACGAAGTTTATAACACTTTCAATCATCCCAAATTAAAAAACTTAACAGTATTAACTATTCCATAAAAAAGAAGCATATAAATCGGTATAGAAACAACCAAGTTATACATGAAATACGCTAATAATAAATCTATCGCACGTAAATACTAAATCTATATTGCTATATAAATCTCTAGAGTCTGTCTGTACACTTATTTTTGTCGTAATTCGTCATAAGTATACATGACATAATTTTTACCATTTTAGACATTTTTGTCTGTCTATATGTTCTGCTATAAATAGAGAACAGATGCACCATGCATCTTTATAAAAATTGGTATACAGGAAAAACATGTGCTTGCGCAAATGATAGGTTATCTATATACAAAAGTGGATGTGTTTGTATGTGTGTCATCGATAAACTCAGAAACTATTTGATTGATCATAAAGATTAAATGAATAAAGAGATTATGCTATCCCCATTGATGTAACTCGCCACCAGGTAGTACTGCGATATAAATATATCTACACCGTTCAAGCCATTGTCACGAAAATGAGTACGTACAAGTATTTTTTCACGGAGAAAGTGATTATTTCATCCGTATCATTAAAAATAACCAACAGATGGCTGTTACGAGTATAACGATGCATTTCTAAGCTTCGGAATCAACATACCAACATAAAATACGTTTAGAAACAAATATAATCCGAATTTATATTTTGAGAGTTGCCAAAACAGTCAACGTAATGATCAAGTTCCAGATCTTCGAACAAGCATCTTCACCAAGAGACACTGAAAAACCTGACGAGCGAGCCCAACGACCGGATGATCAACGATTAAAATAGACTAAGTCAAAAACTAGAACCAATCTCAATAAATCCCAATGTGATCATTGGTTAAATGAATATAGTATGCCCATATTGTCACGCTATGATGTTTAAAATAAACTGCTGGTATAGTGCTACTAAACTGGCAAAATGTACTTACCACAACTGGTTGAAACACCAGAACCTCTTCTTATCTACGTGACGGGAACTACTGAGGAGTCTGAATATTACCTTAAGCATCACATCATCTGAATATTTCCATAAGCGACATCATTTGGAGCAACAAATATTGTACAATTCATAATTTTCGCGTCTACGTTTAAAGTGTATCATAGACTGGTTCACTTCTTCCAGTATCTAAATAAAATCTCCAGTTTCTGGAAATTTATTTCATGGAAAATGTAGAAAAAGATTGATCTTCAATGCATGTTCAGTTACCACAACTAATCGAGAAATCATCGCTAAATTTAGGATTAGGTATGCTTTATGAAAATAAATGTTTAGTAAAAGATTTTAAAACTGCTCTAGAAGGTGAAACAACAAATTATTCAAAGTCATTATTAATGCAGATAAAACGCCATTGAATGCAGAGCATGAAAGGCATTTCAATGCTGCCGTAGCTCCTGAAGTCACAGCTGTAGTTGTCGGTACAGAAATTACAAAACCAGGTATTGTTATCATTAAGCGACAGAAAAACAATCAAGGTGTCGCTGAAACACATCAATCGTATGACAACTATTACGATTATCCAATTATAGATGGATATCATCTCGGACTGTATCAAAATACTCTCACGACAGGCTCTGTGACATCGAAGAGTTAGTTGTATGGATTTTTTTGCGTATCGTATAATGATTAGAGATGATCAATCTAACCATATTCTGAAGTGTCGTCAACTGTTTTAACAATTCATTGTTGACATATACGATATAGTCGAGAACGAACGATTAAACTACATTCGATACAACCAATCAAAATTCTGAACCAAAGAGTACATTTATTTAATAGATACAATATCGAATGATATAGTATTTTCTGATATTGGACAAAGATCTTCGTACAGTGGAAGTCCAAGACATATACACGAATATGCTTATTATGCTTTGACGTACGTTCGCAAGTATTAAATGTAAGTTGTAAATGTAATACCATCGATATTCGATAGGATAAAAGAGGACGTGTTGGTTTGATGCAAACTTTTACAGACTATAGAAATTTAATTAAAAAATTCATCGAAACTATATAACATCGTGTAAGTTTATAGGTGTTATGACCAATCTGCAGCCTATCGAGAACATCATTGAAGAAGATGAAATAGATGACGAATATTAAGTATATATATATATAATATATATATAAGAATTTGATTAGATCTCGCATGTTTCTTTATTATTTGTACATTGTTGATGATCAGTAATTAATTACAAAATGAAAAAAAAATTTTTTTTCTGCGACTAATGCCCGGCGAAGCGGGTGGGTATAGCTAGTGTATTATATTATTGTTTCTTTAAGTTGATACAATGCTTTTTATCTGTGACCATTATTCAATTAATTTGTATTTAATAAATATTAAAGTAAATTAATTATAGTTTTATAAATGAGTCTTACAGATTTTTGACAGTCCTACTTCAGTAGCATTAATAAACATTAGTACGAAAAGAATAAGAGATAAAATCGAAAATTTAATTCAGTAAAGGAGGCAATCTCGCTATAAAAAGAACGACTGACAAAGTATTAGTTTATTTGTATTTAATAAATATTAAAGTAAATTAATTACCGGTGTATTCAACGTGATATGGACGTTGGCAATAGTGGTAATCGAAATAGTGTAGCAATTTTACAGCTAAAACTAAAATGTAACCACAATATTAAATCAGTTTCTCCTATTGCGCCTGCTGCCATATAAAATACAAACCGAACAAAATTAACACTATTAACATTTTCACTTAATATTAAAACGAGCGTAAACATTGCGCAATTATAAAAAAATAAATCGGTCTCAACGTGTCGACTGTTAAGTAAAACTAACTGTGGCAAATACTCCATTTCATTAAACTGAGACTAAAATATGATAAAATAAAAATTGTACGTTCATAATTTAAAAACCAGTAGAACAAAGAAAGAAAAAATAAAGATTACACTTAAAAAAAATGCAAATCTTACAAAATTATAACTCCGAAATTAACGAATTATGAAAGTGCCCTAAACAACTCAATTACCTGTCCCTATAACAGTTGGAAACCACGATGAATAGTTAGCATAAGATGTTTTAAACGTTTTCCAACAAACATTGTGATGTGATTTTCACGCTATAGACTTTCGGATATGTTTTACTATATTTCAATTGGGCCGACACGTGTAGCATTATTGTTTACATAGTGTAATCCAATCGAAGGAGAACTAAAGCTTAAATTCATGGGATTTGCCATATTGTACACAAATAACATTTCTTGAGTTATGTCTTTCATTACAATACAACCGAAATAGTGTAGCAATTGTACAGCTAAATCTAAGATGTAACCAAAATATTAAATCAGTTTCTCCTACTGCGCCTGCTGCCATATAAAAATACAAACTCAATTAAATCGAATACACCAGTGACGTACGTAATTTACACTAAAATACGTGTTTAGTACCTGTACGGTTTAGTTTTTAAAGAGGACTTAAAATAAACTATTATTATTTCAAAGTCTGACATTGATTCCTATATTACTAACAATATCCCATATAATAAATAAAATATTACATTATTACCATCGATAATTATGACTGCTGTTAAATTTAGGGCACCTGTATAATATTCTCATTTCGTTTCACACTTTGATCCCTATAATTTAGGTTTCATCGAGAACTATTGCTATTAATTGTGTTTGACAAATATTAATAATATTCAAGGTTAGTGTATTCATGCTTCCGTTGCATTATTGTACTTAGAGCCTTACATAAGAAATTTGCTTTTAAGGGATACCTGGTTCTAAAATTAATTAAAATAATTAATTTTAGTTTAAAATTAATTACAAACTATGAACATTGATAATGTATAAAAACCTAATTTTATCATATGCACTCGCGTGCGGGAGCTGGTCCTCACGTTTGACGAATAAAAAGAAGACCATGAATTCCTTCCTTGGAGTTCAAGCTTGCTTCAAAACTTTTTTAGATTTAATTCAGTGGTTTGACAGTGAAAGAGCTATATCAAGACTGACTGAGTTAGATTCGCATTAGTATAACTAATTGTTGTTATTAAACCAATGTTTCGCTTCGCATGAATGTGAAATGTGAATTAATTGACATGTCTTCCAACAAAATAATATAACTATTAAACACACTTTAATTACAGGCCCTAGCGATTGAATACAAAGAACTGCAATTATTAAAATTGGCTTTCCAACGCTATCAGCGTTAAACTAAAATGATGATAGTAGATAATGAGTATATTCGGCTTACTTTAAGAAACACAAATAATCGATTAAAGTAAAAAATAGACGGTGAAAGCTTAAACTTGATATCAGCAATAGCAAAAAGCCAACGGCACGCGGTGTTCCCAGGCGGTCACCCACCCAAGTACTGAACGCGCCCGACGTTGCTTAACTTCGGTGATCGGACGAGAACCGGTGTATTCAACGTGGTATGGACGTTGGCGATTAGCGTTCCATATTTAAGGTACAATTTAAACAAAGTTTATTCACATACAAATTACTTAAATAAATCCTAATTCTAAAAAAAAACTTATTTTTATGCTCACCCTTCATAAAAATATTATAGAGAAATTTACTTAATATTTACAGGTTGTCTATTATATGTTCGAACAGAAATATAAAAACAGACATTACTATGTCTAATTCTAGAAAATCTGGATCTGGATTTCTCTTAGTAACTTTCAACCGCTCTCATAGTGGTACTACTAATTCGGGTATTTCTTACCTGATAAACTGCCTGAATTAATTTTTAGTGACCTTTTAATTATATCATGTATTAGGAAATATACTATTTACTTTTTTATTTTATATTAAAACAAAATGTAAACATTATGCAATTATTAAATAAAATTTGGATATGACGAGTCGACTGTCAGGTAAATAAGCAATGTGACTAAAATGCTATTTTTCAAAAAACTTTTAATATAGTACGTAAGACCACCATACGAAATCTTATGGAACAGACATCGAAAAAATAAAGATATTCCATCATAACAAAATACAGCTCTTACAAATTATAAGCTCGAAATGAACGAATTATGAAACTGCCCTAGACAACTAAATTACCTGTCATTTTAACAGTTGGGAACCACAACGAATATTTAACAGTAGCTGATTCAAACTTTTGCAGCAAATAAAACAATGCAATTCTTACTATAAAAACTAACAGATATGTTTAACTATTTTGATGGCATGATTGTTCCCGTATAGTCTAATCCGATCGAAGGCGGGATAAAGCTATACTCAAGAATAACTTATTTCATGGGATTTGCTATGTCGTACCCTATCAACAGACCTTGATTAATGTTTTTCCTTACAATACTACATAATTCTACTTAACTTCTTGTACCTACTTCATCATTACTTCTAACTTTACGGCAACGGCTCCGTTGTTGTTACTGACCCAATTATTGACAATTAACAATAAAAACTAATCATACTTCAACGGTATTACACCAAGATTTATTAACCCTACCGAAGTAGGACTGTCAAAAATATCTAAGACTCATTTGAGTATCGATAACAGTAAAAAATACACAGTGTGAATTTAAATTGGAAATAGCAATACCAAAAAGCCAACGGCACGCGGTGTTCCCAGGCGGTCACCCATCCAAGTACTGAACGCGCCCGACGTTGCTTAACTTCGGTGATCGGACGAGAACCGGTGTATTCAACGTGGTATGGACGTTGGCATATGCAGGATTTAAATATAGGAACATTTTATTAATAGTAAATAAATGGATTATGATGTAAGATAGTATTTAACAAAACCTTTATTGTTGTGTTGATTATATTTGTGTTTTCTAAATGAAAATCTCCTTTTATTTGGGTATTTAAAAATGTGACACTGGAACCTTTACTTTACAATAAAAACAGTTAATTAATTTAGTCAACTTTTAACAGCTACAACCTTATAACCGTGCCCTAATTAACATTAGGGTACATTGATAATTTTATCATCTGATAAAATTTCTAACAATTCCTCTCTAACATTACAACGTTCCTTGACACTACGCTACTCTACGTACCTAGACTAGCCACGGTCGTATTCATGATCATTCCGACTGCTCGATTCATTTGAACCATTTGAGAAGTTACGCTTTGTATTGAAATAAACCGTCAACGCCATCTAGTGTGTTCTTCATACGGCACGCACCATAGATAGATGTCGCTTAGCAAAAACTCAACAGTTCTACATCGCGATGGTAAAACGATCAAATCAAAATATAAGTACATTTTGTGTTTTGTTTGTGGTATCTCTGGTTTCCCTTCAAAACGTATAAATCTTTCGCCTTTTACTAAAGATTTCCGTGGAGGGGAACACTCAAATGAGTCTTAGATATTTTTGACAGTCCTACATCGGTAGGTTTAATATTACACAACATACATCATTGAAATATCCCTAAGTTGTAATATGAACTTGTACCAATGAATTTGCGTAATGTATTGGAATGAAAGACGTCACTCAAGAAATGTTAGTTGTGTACAACGTAGCAAATCCCACTAAATACGTTAATTTACATTACTTCTCCTTCGATTGGCTTAGACTTTGTGTAAACAATCATGCTACAAGTGTCGGCCCTAGTGGAATATAGTAAAACATATCTAAAGGCTATATAGTGAAAATTACATCATAATGTTTGAAACACCCAAAGCTAACTATTCATCGAGGTTTCCAACTGCTTTAGGGACAAGTAATTTAATTGTTTAGGGCACTTTCATAATTCGTTCATTTCGGAGTTATAATTTTTAGGAGTTGTATTTTTTTTAAGTAAGATCTTTATTTTTTCGTAACGTACAATTTTTATTTTATTACATTTTTTTCTCTAGTCAGTCAGTCAGTCAGTTTAATTAAATGGAGTATTTACCACAGTTAGTTTTACCTAACAGTCGACACGTTGCGACCGATTTATTTTTAATTATAGTTGCGCAATCGTTACATTTATTTTCATATTAAGTAAAAATGTAAACAGTGTATTTAGTAATGTATAGTATAATTAAAAAGATAGATAAATATTAAGGAAGGGATAAACATTAGTTAAGGGCATTTGTCAGGTAAGACATATCTTAATTATTAGTACAACTATGAGAGTGGTTAAAAGTTATTACGAAAGATCAAGAGCGTTTTTTTCTAGAATTACACATAGTAATGTCTGCTTTAATATTTCTCATATAATAGACAACCTTTATATATTAAGTAAATTTCTCTATAATAATTCTATGTAGGGTTAACATAAAAATAAGATTTTTTGGAAATTAGGATTTATTTTAATAATTCCTATGTAAATAAAGTTTGTTTTACATGTACATTAAATATGTGAAACTAATCGCCAACGTCCATACCACGTTGAATACACCGGTTCTCGTCCGATCACCGAAGTTAAGCAACGTCGGGCGCGTTCAGTACTTGGATGGGTGACCGCCTGGGAACACCGCGTGCCGTTGGCTTTTTGCTATCACTCAGTTAAATTTAATATAGATTATGTTTTTGTTCGAATCAAATCATCGGAAAAATGTTCGAAATACGAATTTTGTGATGGTCCTCTTACATACAAATTAACTAAAATTGCTAATATGCTAATTAACTAAATTGATAAAAAAATTTGCTAACTAAAAAATACAAAGTTGTTGTTGATTGGCATCAATATCAGTTACTTGTCTAACTTTTTTAACCGACCTGTCAGGGACGATACGTGAGGCCTCTACTAAAGTTTGGAATTCAATGCTATTACTAAAAAAACACCTTAGTATCGGCCACATCGAGACAGCCACCGTTCAATAATCTATTATAATCTACTATTCACAAAAATACTATTAACAAACAAACACAATTATATTTAATAAAAATAACAAGAACATGAAACAATACTTTAAACATGCAACTGAAATCCATCTTTTTATCCTCTGTCTCAACTAATATGGCCGTCGCCTGCCCGCCTGTCAGATATCTTCTGTAATGTTTCTTCGTATGTCCGGTGACGTCACTTCATTTTCGTTCAACACTATATAAATATTAGACACGGTAAAAACAGCCACACCAGCCTGTTCCCAGGCTTGCCTACGAATGACACAGAATAGGAATGGCTGGAGGAAATTGGTGTGAAATGCTCAGGAGATTCACAAGCATGGTGGTCACGACCCTCAGTAATGAGGAAACGACTGGGAAGAATAAATATTATGAATGTAAACTTAACTATTACGGTCTGTCTGTCGTTCTTTCACGACCAAACCGCTGATCCGAATTTGATGATATTTTATATAACAACAACTACAACAGCCTGTAAATTTCCACTGCTGGGCTAAAGGCCTCCTCTCCCTTTGAGGAGAAGGTTTTGGAACATATTCCACCACGCTGTTCCAACGCGGGTTGGCGGAATACACATGTGGCAGAATTTCTATGAAATTTGTCACATGCAGGTTTCCTCACGATGTTTACCTTCACCGCTGAGCACGAGATGAATTATAAAGACAAATTAAGCACATGAATCAGCGGTGCTTGCGTTCTAACCACTGGGCCATCTCGACTCTTTTTTAGTTATTTGCTATAAAGCAAACTTGAACTCCTATGTCCTTTACACAGGCTCCTTTTTGCCTAACACATGACAACCAACACCGTAACACACGAGCGTCGCCGGGGGCGACTACTAGTACATTATAATTTTGCTTTACAAACAAATTCTTTTCTGTGAACCAGTCTTGTATCTGTGATAAGGCACTGTTGATATCGTCGTCATAATATGTTAATCACGTAAGGGACTTTTATGGAAATTACCGGAACGAATATAATGTCAAGTGATAATCGCCATTTGCAAACAAGGAAACCACTTGTGCTAAATATAATCCCTTAGCTATATACTATGTAAGTATATTATAATAATAAACTTAATTGATTATCATTACATAGTATAAAACAAAGTCGCTTACCGCTGCCTGTCTCACGATGTTTTCCTTCACCGCTGAGCACGAGATGAATTATAAAGACAAATTAAGCACATGAATCAGCGGTGCTTGCCTGGGTTTGAACCTGCAATCATCGGTTAAGATGCACGCGTTCTAACCACTGGGCTATCTCGACTCCTGATAATTTCAGGAGTTTTAAAGTCATGTCATGTAAATAAACAATACTTTTGTTGCGTTTAAATTACACATTGGGACCATGCGAAACCGGAGTGTGTCACTTGCTTATATATATTTTCAAATTTTAAAAGTTATATGGCAGAAATTGTCGTTAGAACCGACCCTGGCAATTACAAAAAAATGAAGTAGATATGACGGTCTCACTAGCCAGTTGTAAAAGTCAAAATTAAGGGTTTAATATGTGCTAATTTGGTATACCTAAAGTATAAAAAATTTAAATGAAATATATAGCTGGCAAAATGCATCATAATAATAAATTTACGATAAGTATTACTAACGAGGTATTAAATGCAGCAATAATAGGAAATAACGAAGCCAACCTGACATCGAAATCGGGTACAGAAAAGTTGATGATTAAGTAATAATAACTTTATTGCTTTTACAAACATTGATAAGAAAAGGAGGGCACATCAGGATTGTTAGTTAAATGTTCTACTTTTAACGTATTTTCATTATATAATACCAGATCAGCGAGAATTTTATAATATAATATTAGATTAAAATCATCTAGTCACAAGGGAGATGAGTCGCAGTGGTAGGGGCATGACGGCATAAGAGAGCGTCTCGCCGTTTGCCGTCACGGCATAAAAGTCATCCCTATATATCACACAAAAAGGTACGCAATAGATTCATATATCACAATAAAACGTCGAATTTACTATAAGAAACACGCTATATAAATAAAATGTTCCTATATTTATAGATTACAGTCGCCAACGTCCATACCACGTTGAATACACCGGTTCTCGTCCGATCACCGAAGTTAAGCAACGTCGGCCGCGATCAGTACTTGGATGGGTGACCGCCTGGGAACACCGCGTGTCGTTGGCCTTTTTTATAATTCAGGATAATAAAGTTTCAAATGTTGCGAAATATCAGGGGAGTGATTTTTTTATTTAATATTGTTAATATATTATTGTAGATAATATATAGATTCATACTATATACTGGACATCTTTTACTATACTGCCCCTGGGGCAGATTCTAAATGTACACACGTACAATTGAGTGAACATTCAAAAATTAAAATAAAGTCCAATGTGGTTTAACTATAAAAATATTTCTAAGCGTTCAATATTTTATTTCTATAAAAAACACTTTATATCGTGAAGTTGTTCCAAATATCGATAAAAATAAGTACATATTCTAAAGGTTTAGTCTTGTTTTGGTCACATATTGTAAGAAAGAGATTCGTTCTTCATTGATTAATTCTTCAGCAGTTTTCTTTTTCTATTTTTCTTTTCTAAAAATAAAATAAAATATGATAAACACCTTTATTAAATTAATTTAAAACTAAAAACAACTAGCTCAGATTTAATATTTAATGTTGTTTTTATTTGTTTTTGTTAGTTTTGTGTAATAGTTCTTCATTAATTTTTTAATTTAAATTATCAACAACTAGTTTTCGTCCGCAGAAAACTTGCGTTTTGATACCTTCGCTAGCGAGAAGAACTGGTAAAAGAAACATAGGCTTTTTGGTCTATTTATAGTGTTTATATATATTTAATGAAATAGCTAGACGGTATGGTATCATTTCCAACGTGTGCTTTCAACCATAAACTCACTTACCTTTTACATATTTCAGGTTCTCATCAACTTTTTTTTGGCAATAAGGGCTTTTCGTACTTTTTTTGGCTCTAACAGTAACATAAGTAATATTATTAATATGAACTTGCGTTATAATAAATATATTTTGGTTTCTCGTGCCAATGCTATAGTATCACATTTTCTCACATATACAAAGTTAAGAACCTCTACCACGTAAAAATAATGACTTACTTTTATGTGTTGGTCGTACATCGCTCCGGAAATTGACTTCACAATATGCGTTTGCTGTTTCTGTTTGTCTATATTTATCTGCCGTCTGTTTATTAGCATAAGATCTCCAACTCGATGTTTCAGTAGTCTATGTTACATTAATTAATTAAAAAAAAACAATTATCATCATTATCAAAGGTAATTTAGAAAGGTTTCCTAAACTTTCTTTATTCATTTATTAATGCACTAATGTTTAAAACTAAATTTTACAAATAGAGTAAACAAAAGTAGCTTGAGTGCTACAGATAAATTACTTAAGAGAAATTAGAAAAATATAGTATATTATAAATATAAGTAAATTTGAAATGTACCAAAAAAAGTACAACTGTAATTGTAAAGTTATTATTACCTGTACATTTGTTTGCAACGGTTCTCCAAATATTGATATTAATTCTCTATTCAATGTTGAATTAGGATCGTCTTCGTCATGAGGAATATTGTTAGCAGTCGATGATCTGCAAGGTTCAAAACTTGATTGCTCTGCTCTATGTGATTCTTCTACTGGTTGGAGAACTGCTTCATGAGTAACTTCAGGATTTGTTTCTGAATTATCAGCTGAGCTTCCTTTCTTTAAGTTGGTGTCAATATTACGAAGAAATCGAACTAACTCCACCAGAAGGGACAAGTCGTCTATACTCATGGTATCATCTGCTGTCTGTAACATGGAGAGGTATATTTAAATAACGTTAATCATATTTTTGATGTCAAATTCACTACTAAGCTCGGTATCTTACTGGTAACTAAGGCAAATCTGATTAATTATTAGAATTTTAATAGGATCCAGGCAGAGCTATCTTGAATAAAGTGAAACGTACTTATAATATTCTACCATCTCTTTTATAATTGCGAGTGTCTAGAGTCCTGGATAAGAATGGTAAATTTGGTCACTAAGAAGTAATGCGGTATTTATGATACATTCCTGAGCCTAGAAATGGAGTGAAATTCTCACGTACCTCGAAAAATAATATTTTATAGAATATCCGGAGGTTTGGAAGTAAAGGGTAGTTAGTAGTAGAAAGAAATGTGTTAATATAATTGTACTTAAAGATTTAAGAGTTTTTAAAACACGGGCTCTCTTAAATGTAATCTATATTGACCTTACTTAATTTTAATATCAAAATGATGGAGGGATAATTATCTAATCCCTTTTATAATGTTATTTTATGAACTGAGATGAATATATTGATAAATTGTCATAACTTACCGACATAGTATGCAATACCATTTAATTGTTAAGTATTAAATAAAGTTGATACCACTATTTGAAATTAATTTTACTGACACACCTACAGGACTGGACTTCTAACAAGAACTGAAGGAGATTTGAAAGAAATATGTCATCGAAAGGAGAAGGGGGGTTATCCAAATATACTCCATAACATAAATGCCAGTTGCTTCTTTGTGATTACTTCGTGTGGTACTTCTATTGTTCTCAGCGCAGGTAGAAGTTGTTCAAGATATAAAGAGAATATCCAATCCTTGTTAATCTTATAAAGATTACATTATTTGTTGAAGGTTTTATTGCGTTTTACTAATAAGTGCCACATAACATTTAATATTTCTTTGTTTCGTTATCTCTATAGTTTATTTTTTCAATAAAGGATTTTAGACTTTTTATTTTTCCTTAGTCTGTTTATGAGTAGATGATTATTTATTATATTTTATCTTCGTTCTATACGATAATGGGTGACCTGCGAAAGGCACGCTGACTTTGGCCTTTTTTTATTCGAGGTGAAACCGACACGCGATTAAAAGAAGGTGCTATTATAAAATATATTGGTTACACAATAAATGTATTATTATAAAAAAAACTTTTGTTAGTTATTTTATACCATAGCTGGCTCGGCAAAATAAGCCACATGGTGAAGGATACCCATACACGTTGATACTGTACGAAATAACCATTATTCCTAATATTACCAATTCGCCACCAATCAGGGGAACTAAGATGGTGCTCGTATTCGAGAATTTACACCGACTCGGGTGAGTGTTCAAATCAAAATACAAAAAATATTTTTATATTAATTACTGATATTTGGCAGTAAAAATATGTGTACTACTAACTAATTATTTTCGATATAACAGATAATTAATTATTTTTGTCATCATGATTAAGAAGGAAGAATGAAAAAATTACTGTCCGACTAGGATTGACAAAGAAATTGAAACCCGGATTTGTACAGATATGTAAAGTGTCAGTAATATTTAAAATACTTCCATGCCCCTGGGGCTGATTGAGTTTGGTTAGGAAAATGGTATAGCTGGACGATTTTGTAATATTACCGTCAAAATTTGACTAGTGTCATGATTTAAAAAAATGTTGATTTCAATGACACTTATTAAACATTCTTAGACAATTTAAACAATTAAAACTAGAACTACACTACAATTATTGAAGTTGATAATGCATATAGAATAGCATTTTGAAAAATAGAAAAATTACCGAACCCTATGAATAGTCTGAGTTACCTGCCTCTGTAGATTTATATTCCAATCAAGTAGAAAATAAATTTCAATATATGTATTATGAAACAAATGGCGAAATATACTATCAAAACGGTGGGTAACTTTTCAGGTAAATCTTAGATATTTTATTTTAAAGACTAGTGACCCATTCCGGCTTCGTATGGATGTAATTTATTGAAAAAGAAAATTATATGCAAAATTACTGCATGCATCAAATGCACTCCCTACACCCTGGGTTAAGCATCATCATATGTATACCTAATATTTAACATCTGATGTTTTAACTACATATCTTCAAGATTTTATTAATAATGTTATTAAAATTTATGACATTTATCAAACGAACTTTTGGCAGTAAGAGGAAAAAATTACAGTAAACTATAATAATTATTTATTTGTTTTTATTATTACTGTAGGACATATTATGATATCATTATTTATTGTTACAAGGGACTTCACAGGGGCTGACTTTTATCTTTTGAAGATACCTACCATAGCCAAGTTTGATACTTATCAATGCACCAAATAAAGTCTTTAATTTAAAATAAATTATTCACACGATACCCTATATATTTGGCATCGTTTTCTTATACTTTATTCATAACAAAAAGGTCTAAATGTAAAGTTATTTATTGTTGGAAATATACTTTTAAACATTTTACAATGCTTTCAATATTTATTTAATTATATTTAATATATTAAATAAATAGTAAAGACCAATGTGGTTAAATATATAATTAAGATTTGATTTATATACTTCGGCCGATCTAAGAATTTGTCTATAGATTTTTAACTCCCATCTGCCCCTGGGGCACAAAACGCATTCAAAGTACGAATGTAAATTAAATGTTAACATTAAGATAAGAAAGATTTATTAAAATACGTCATTAAATAAGAGGAATTAATTAATTATTTAGATATGTACATATTTTACAAAAAAAATATTTATTGATGTATTTGATTAATTGCGTTCATAGTAGCGCCTTTTGGACTGTTTCAGTTTCAACCTTAATAGACTTATTTCCACGTTGAGTTTTTCTGTTTTCTTATCAAAATATTTCGCCATAGCTAAATTCTTTTTCTTGATTCCAGTTCTGCTTTTGTCTGCAAAAATGCAAATGTTTACATGATCATATTGTATATTTTAATGCTAACAAATACAAATACAGAATCCAGGCGACAATTAGATTTGACGTCGTAAGAGGAAGTCAATCTAATAAGATGATTCTTGGAGAAAACTCTATATACTCAAAAAAGAGAGGCCTCTGCCCAAACGTAGGATATTTGCTTTCTGTTACAAATGAATGCAATTGAAATTAGTCTCGAGTTGTTGTTGAATTGTTTGTTATTTTGAAATGCATTTTAATGAAAAACAGTAAATTCCATTTTTCACGTAAATCGTCAAACTGCAAGCATAGATACTGAAACAATTTACTATTAGCTTATACGAAACTTGTCGCTTATTCAGATATAAGTTTTATCTTTACTATTAAATTCAGCGTAATCTTCTCATTTATTAGTGAAGATGAATAAAGCAATTATGTAAATACTGAAATTATTCGAAATTCTTAGAATTATGATAGCAATAATATTTCTCATATTACTACTGGAGCCCAAAAAAAGTACGAAAAGCCCTTATCACAAAAAAAGTTGATGAGAACCTGAACTATGTTAAAGGTAATTAGTGAGTTTATGGTTGAAAGCACACGTTGGAAATGATAGCATACCGTCTAGCTCTTCCATTAAATATATATAAACACCTTAAATAGACCACAAAGCCCATGTTTCTTTTACCGGTTCTTCTCGCGAGCGAAGGTACCAAAACGCAAGTTTTCTGCTGACGAAAACTACTTATAGATAGTTTAAGATCAAAAATTAATGAAGAACTATATTAACACAAATTTAAATCGGAGCTAGTTTTATTTCCTTTTTAGTTTTACATTTATTTATTAAAGGTGGTTTTTATATTTAAAGAAAGATGGAAAAAGAAAACTGCTGAAGAATTAATCACTGAATAAGTTTTTAGCACACAAACAGATGAGATATTAAATTCGAAGTAGTGATAGCAAAAAGCCAACGACACGCGGTGTTCCCAGGCGGTCACCCATCCAAGTACTGAACGCGCCCGACGTTGCTTAACTTCGGTGATCGGACGAGAACCGGTGTATTCAACGTGGTATGGACGTTGGCGAACATTCTTATTAAACATAGGAACGTTTAATTTATATAGCGTGTATCTTAAAGTAAGCGTTCAGACTTTTCAGTAGTTCGGAATTTCAATCTATGGTAAAGATTTGGAATGTACTCTTAATTACGGACGAAATTCAATTTTTTATTGTAAATATGAGTCAATTGCGTACCTTTGGGGGCATGACCGACTTTAATGCCGTGACGGCAAACGGCAAGACGCTCTCTTTTGTCTTCGTGCCCCTACCGCAGACCGCTGCCACTCTTCTCCTTTCTGGTTACATGTACGACGCGTATGCTTTTAAATAGGTGCACATGTTTCTATATTGATACTATATTATGATACTACATATATTATACGTATAAAATTAAACTAACAATCCTGATGTGTTCTCCTTTTATTATTTCGTGTTTTTAACAGCAAGTCATCAGTCTCTGGTTGGCTTAAATATTTACTATTCTTGCAGCTCTTATTACCTTGTTAATAACACTTATCTTACGATAAGTATTACTTTAGTATTTATATTAACTTTAGTATTTTTTTAGATTTTATTAAATTAGCACGTAATTAACCCCTCATTTTGGCTTTTTCGCCTAGCTGGTGCGACAGTCCTCTATGTATTTTTTTGTTTTACATCTGCGTCCGTGGGTGATAACCACATTTTTATGCACAACAACAACAACAACAGCCTGTAAATTCCCACTGCTGGGCTAAAGGCCTCCTCTCCCTTCGAGGAGAAGGTTTGAAACATATTCCACCACGCTGTTCCAATGCGGGTTGGTGGAATACACAATATGTGGTAGAATTTCTATGAAATTTGTCACATGCAGGTTTCCTCACGATGTTTTCCTTCACTGCTGAGTACGAGATGAATTATAAAGATGAATTAAGCACATGAATCAGTGGTGCTTGCCTGGGTTTGAGCCCGCAATCATCGGTTAAGATGCACGCGTTCTAACCACTGGGCCATTTTTATGCAACTATTTGAAATTATTAACAAAAATTAATTTAATATATTATTATATTATATATCGTATTTTATTTAGCACAAGTGGTTTCCTTGTTTGTAGATGGCGATTGTCACTTGACATTATAATCAAGCCGGTGATTTCCCGAAAAGTTCCCTTCAATATTTAGTTATACAAACCTATTGATAATTAAAATATTAAAGACCACTAAAATATTTTAAGAAATAGTTAACTAACTTTTAAGAAATTTGAATAAATATTATTCCTACATTTTTTTTAATCAAATTAGTATTTCTGAAATGAAAAAGTATATATTTTTTCTTACTACGCAATGATGTTCTAGTAAACAGATATGTTATTAACGCGCAAAAAGTGAAGACTAGAAAACGTCCTAATTGGGACGTTTGCCTTTAGTCGTTTTACGTAGTAATACGTTATAATACATCATAATTACGTAGTAATACGTTTTGCGTAATTAAAACCTCTAGTTGTCTCTTTTTTCTTATTGTTTTTATCAAGCTATCCTTTTTACTTGTAACGAAATGTAAATTAAACGGTCCCCGGCGCGGCACACTTTTTTCTGTTGTTTAGTATGGGTATAACATATCTGTTTATTAGTATATCATTGTCACTACGTTATTAGGATGCACAAATATTTTCATTTTCTTTTAAAATATAAATCGAAATTGTAACAATAATTGCATAAAACATTCATCAAAGATCTGATGTGACAATCAGGTTTACTTGGATCTACCTGCGGTAAGTAATACATAATAGAGCGTCTGTATTAACTTCTAACCCCATTGTAAATAGCAACAAATGCTTAATTCTAAACAACGAATCTCGGTACTTACTGGTATTGTAATTAAAACCTCCCTCCTACCCTACTTTGTTACGTTTTAAATGCTTACATAGGGAAGACATTTTGTGATTCATCGCCATAATGAGATGTGTAAGTGTCGTGTAGGAACGTTAATATAGTAACTTTCTTTAGTGTTATATTAAATTGTTTATAACAGAAGACAGTATGTTGGTAAGTTGTGTTAAAACTAGCAGTCGCCCGCACCTTCGCTCGCGTTGTTGGGTGTTGGTTGTCATGTGACAAAAAACCCTTGGAGTTCAATTTTGCTTCATACCACATTCCGTCAAATTCGGTTCAGCGGTTAGGTCGTGAAAGAGCGATAGACAGACAGAGTTACTTTCACATTTATGATATTAATACAGATTTTATATAATTACAGAAAACAAATGAAATTGAAACTAGTGACCTGCCATTTCTAAGCGAATTAGTTCACAATCTAACTGAAATGAATAATGAAGCAAATGCAACACAAAACAATTCAGATATCGACCCTGAAGTCATTCGTGAAGCGATAAGCAGTTACAGAAAACTAATAAAAAATAATGGTGAAGAAAGAGCGACATTAGAACCACGGATATCTTTAATCGCTGATTTCAATTTAAAATATCATGAAAGCACAGTAAACGAAAACCAATTAGCGAATAGTGATAACCAGTTAACAACAGTCTGTGAAGAACATGAGGAAAGGAACTGCGAGGTAATTTTTTTTTTTTTATGGTATAGGTTGGTGGACGAGCAGATGGGCCACCTGATGGTAAGTAGTCACCATCACCCATAGACAATGACGCTGTAAGAAATATTAACTATTCCTTACATCGTCAATGTGCCATCAACCTTGGGAACTAAGTTGTTATGTCCCTTGTGCCTGTAGTTACACTGGCTCACTCACCCTTCAAACCGGAACACAACAATACTGAGTACTGTTATTTGGCGGTAGAATAACTGATGAGTGGGTGGTACCTACCCAAGAGGGCTTGCACAAAGCCCTACCACCAAGTAAAAGTAATACAACAATACCAAGTACTGTTGTTTGGCGGTAGAATATATCTTGAGTGGGTGGTTTTTACCCAAACGGGTTTGCTCTAAGCCCTACCACCGAGAATTTAAGTTAGATATTTTTATAGTGAAAAAAATTTACCCCAAATTTATAAGTAATTATTTTAAGAATGATATGATATACAAAAAACTCTCTGTCTAGTTTAATTCTACGCTGAATATTGAATTTGTTATTATTTAAAAGCTACACATTACATTGAATAAATCGCAACGAGCCACACGTAAAATATAGTAAAAACAAGCATTTCAAAAGATTGTCATGCGCCATTGGAACTTCAAGGCCCAGTCTATACAGTAAAAGTATGGACTTGTTGCTGGGAAAATAAATACAAGTGTCTTTTGTAGTTATTGTAATCATTATGAATATTTTTACTTACAAAACAATCTCTTTCCACAGAACATAGAAACGTCGAGTGTATCTGATGTAAGCGACGAATCCACTGTAACGGAATCCATGTCAACAGATTATGATGATTATGAAGATGACGAGATGAAGGATGGTGAGAGTTATTTCTATATTATAGTCATCATAATTCTAAGAACGTCGAAAAAATTCAGTAACTACATATATATTATTAAACCCGTATCCATAAAAATTATACCCCAAGAAGCGAAAAGTTTCGTAGAAGTTATTAGTGAATTGTTTAAGAATTTAGAATTTACAGTTTGACGCTTTGTATGAAAGAATATTTTTATGTTTTCATTATAAGGTATTTTTAAATAACAAAAACAAGTAATAATACACAAGATAAATGTCATTTACGTTAATAATGTACCAGAAAGTAAATGTTCTACGTTTGGGCAAATGCTTCCTTTCTTTTTGAGTATATAGATTTTCCTCCGAGAATCATCTTATTAGATTCACTTCCTCTTACCACAATGCTATCGAGATTTAATACGTCAAATCTTATTGTCGCGAGGATTCTGTATTTACATTTGTTAGCATTAAAATATGTAATATGATTATGTAAACATTTGAATTTTTTGCAGACAAAAGCAGAACTGGAATCAAGAAAAAGAATTTAGCTATGGCGAGATATTTTGATAAGAAAACAGAAAAACTTAACGTGGAAATAAGTCTATTAAGGTTGAAACTGAAACAGTCCAAAAGACGCTACTATGAACGCAATTAATCAAATACATCAATAAACAATTTGTGTGTACATATGTACATATCTAAATAATTAATTAATTATTTTTATTTTATGACGTATTTCAATAAATCTTTGTTATATTAATGTTTGCGTTCAATTTACATTCGTACATTATATTACATTTGAATGACATTATATTACATTTTGTGCCCCCCAGGGGCAGATTGGGGGTTGAAAATCGATAGACAAATTCTTAGATCAGCCGAAGTATTTAAATAAAATCTTAATTATTTATTTAATTACATTGGTTTTTACTATTTACTTAATATATTACACATAAGCATTAAATAAATATTGAAAGCATTGTAAAATGTTTAAAAGCATATTTCCAACAATAAGTAACTTTACATTTAGACCTTTTTGTTATGAATCAAGTATAATAAAACCATGCCAAATATAAAGCATATTATCGTGTGAATAATTTATTTTAAATTATTGTAAATTAAAGACTTTATTTGGTGCAATGATAAGTGTCAAACTTGTCAAACTTGTAGGTATCTTCAAACGATAAAAGTCAGCCTCTGTAAAGTCCCTTGTAACAATAAATAATGATATCATAATATGTCCTACAGAAATATTAAAAACAAATAAATATTATTTTAGTTTACTATTATTTTTCCTTTAAATATTTCACTGACAAAAGTTCGTTTGTTAAAAGTCATAAATTTTAAAACCATTATTAATAAAATTTTGAAGATATTTAGTTAAAATACCAGATGATATATATACACATGATGATGCTTAACCCAGGGTGCATTTAATGCATATAATTTTGCATATAATTGTCTTTTTTCATTAATTACATCCATACGAAGCCGGAATGAGTCAGTAGTCTTTAAAATATCTAAGATTTACCTGATAAGTTACCCACCGTCACTGATAGTATGTTTCGCCATTTCTTTCATAATATATTGAAATTTATTTTCTACTTGATTAGAATATAAATCAAAAGAGCAAGCAACCCAGACTCATAGGCTTCGGTAAATTTTCTACCTTAAAGAGTGCTTTTCTATACGCAACATCAACTTCAATAATTTTAGTGTAGTTCCATTCTTACTTGTTTATACTGTCTAAAAATGTTTTATAAGTGTTATTGAAATCACCATTACAAAATCGTCTTGCTATACTATTTTCCTAACTAAACTCAATCAGCCCCAGGGGCATGGAAGTATGTCAAATATGACTGATACTTTACATATCTGTACAAATCTCGGTTTCAATCTCTTTGTGAATTATTAATCCTAGTCGCGAATTGGTGATATCAGGAATAATTGTAATTTTTTATAGTATTAACGTGTAAGTATATTGTTCATTGCGTGGCTTATTCCCGAGCCATCTATAGCATGAAATAACTGACAAAATATTTTTTTTCTAATATTATATGTACTGTGTAACTAATATATTTTATAATAGCACCTTCTTTGTTCCACCTCGAATTAAAAAAGGCCAAAGGCACGTTGTTCGCAGATCACCCATCCCAGTACTGAAAGCGCCCGACTTTGCTTAACTTCGGTGATCGGATAATAAACATTTGTGTAACTTTACTTCTGGTTTAATATAAGCATTATTTCTGATTATAAAACTCATAACAATGTCAAATTAAATCTTAGTATCACGTAGTTGATGCCTATTTATTTGATGAAGATAAAATATAATAAGTAATCACTGACTCATAAACAGACCATGGAAATATAAAGCGTCTTAAATCCTTTACAACAATTGAAAAAAAGCCGTAGAGATAACGAAACAAAGACATACTAAATGTTGTTTGGCATTTATTAGTTAAACGCAATAAAACCTCCAACAAATAATATAATTATTGTAAGATTAACAAGGATTGTATATTCTCTTTATTTCTTAAACAACCTCTACCTGTGTTGAGAACAATAGAAGTACCTATCACAAAGAAGCTACGGGCTTTTTAGGGCTTTTATATTAGGGAGTATATTTGGAAGA
This sequence comes from Vanessa cardui, assembly GCF_905220365.1. Classification (NCBI taxonomy): domain Eukaryota; kingdom Metazoa; phylum Arthropoda; class Insecta; order Lepidoptera; family Nymphalidae; genus Vanessa; species Vanessa cardui. The sequence goes on from NC_061129.1 coordinate 3,301,429, forward strand.
CCCCACTTCTTACTTCGATGACATATTTCTTTCAAATCTCCTTTATTTCTTGTTAGAAGTGCAGTGCCGTAGGTGTGTCTTTAAACTTAATTTCAAATAGTGGTGTCAACTATATTTAATACTTAACAATTAAATTTTATTGCATACTATGTCGGTAAGTTATCACAATTCATCAATATGTTCATCTCAGTTCATAAAATACATTTCATTAAATACAATACATACATTGTAAAAAGGATGAGATGATTATCCCTCCATCATTTTGATATTAAAATTAATCAAGGTTACAATTAAGAGAGCCCGTGTTTTAAAAACTCTTAAATCTTTACGTACAATTATATTAACACATTTCTCTCTACTACTACCCTCTACTTCCAAAGCTCCGGATATTCTATAAAATATTATTTGATGTAACATATCTTTCGAGGTACGTGAGAGTCTTACTGTCCTACTATTCATTCTAAGCTCAGGACTTCGTATGAATATATATATTTTTAAACACTGCATCAATTATTAGTGACTTAATTCAACCCCATTACCATTGTTGCTCAAGACTCAAGGTATATGCTGTTATAAAAGTTACCATTAGACTTACAATATAGTAAAATTTTATAAATACGGAGCTCTATACTTAAAATGCTAACAAATAATCTAATTATTAAGATTCCAAGCTCAGTAGTGACTTGACAATACACCAAAAATATGCTTAACGATATTTACATATACCTCTCCATGTTACAGACAGCAGAGGACACCATGAGTATAGACGACCTGTCCCTTCTGGTGGAGTTAGTTCGATTTCTTCGTAATATTGATACCAACTTAAAGAAAGGAAGCTCAGCTGATAATTCAGAAACAAATCCTGAAGTTACTCATGAAGCAGTTCTCAAACCAGTAGAAGAATCACAGAGAGCAGAGCAATCAAGTTTTGAACCTTGCAGCTCATCGACTGCTAACAATATAGGATCCTCATGACGAAGACGATCCTAATTCAACGTTGAATAGAGAATTAATATCAATATTTGGAGAACCGTTGCAAACGAATGTGCAGGTAATAAAAACTTTAATATAACATTTGTACTTTTTGTGGTACACTTCAAATTTACTTATATTTATAATTTACTATATTCTTCTAATTTCTGTTAAGTAATTAGTCCGTAGCACTCATGCCACTTTGGTTTACTCTATTCGTAAAATTTAGTTTTAATTATTAATGCATTAATAAATTAATAAAGAAAGTTTGGTAAACCTGTCTAATTTACCTTTGACAATGATGATAATTGAATTTAATATAAATTAATGTTTCATAGACTAGCATTAGATCTCCAACTCGGTGTTTCAGTGAAACACCAAGTTGGAGATCTTATGCTAATAATCCTACGGCTGACAAATCCAGAGAAACGGTAACGGCAAACGCATATTGTGAAGTCCATTTCCGGAGCGATGTACGACCGACACGTAAAACTAAGTAATTATTTTACGTGCTTAAGGGTTCTAAACTTTGTATTTATGAGAAAATGTGATACTTATATTAGAATTGGTACGAGGAACAAAAATACTTATATTATAAAAAAAGTTCATGTTAATAATATTCATTTCTCATATTTCTACTGGAGCCAAAAAAGTACGAAAAGCCCTTATGACAAAAAATAGTTGATGAGAACCTGAAATATGTAAAAGGTAATTAGTGACTTTTTGATTGAAAGCACACCTTGGAAATAATACCACACCGTCTAGCAATTTCATTAAATATATATAAACACCGTGAATAGACCAAAAATCTATGTTTCTTTTACCGGTTCTTCTCGCGAGCGAAAGTACCAAAACGCGAGTTTTCTGTGGACGAAAACTAGTTGTTGATAATTTAAATTCAAAAATTAATGAAAAACTATTACACAAAACTAACAAAAACAAAAAAAAGACAACATTAAATATTAAATCTGAGCTAGTTGTTTTTAGTTTTAAATTTATTTAATAAAGGTGTTTGTTATATTTTATTTTATTTTTAGAAAAAAAAATAGAAAAAGAATACTGCTGAAGAATTAATCGATGAAGAACGAATCTCTTTCTTACAATATGTGAACAAAATAAGACTAAGACCTTTATAATAATATGTCCTTATTTTTATTAACTTCAGGATATAAGGTGTTTTATTTTTATAAATAAAATAATTGAACGTTTATAAATATTTCATTTGTTAAACCACATTGTTACCAAGTGTACATTTAGAATCTGCCCCAGGGGCAGTATATAGTATGAAATTGAAATTTTTAAATATGGAGTAATTATTATCAGTTTTCTATCTATTATGTACAATTATATACTAACAATATTAAATAAAAAATCACTCCCCAGATACTTCGCAACATTTGAAAATTTATTATCCTGAATTATAAAAAAGGCCAACGACACGCGGTGTTCCCAGGCGGTCACCCATCCAAGTACTGAACGCGCCCGACGTTGCTTAACTTCGGTGATCGGACGAGAACCGGTGTATTCAACGTGGTATGGACGTTGGCGAATGCTAGATTGAATTATAAGAATATATCACACAGAATATGGTTATCTTTATTAAATAAATCGCTAAAAAGACAACTCTGTTGTGGGAAAAGATATAGATTAAGAGTTTTATTAATTGCCATCATACGCTGAACGCATAAAACCATCATGGATATTTGATTGAGCTCGAATCAAAATCCTAGGTGTTTTTATATTTTACCGACAATATCCAGGAACAATTAAACAACTGTCGATGCTAACAAATGCTAGATAAAAATAACAATAAATAAACTGCTTATATTTTAAGAGTTCCATTAGAACATTTGTCGGTCTCTCTTTGTAGAGTAATAATATTATTTGTACATTTAATTTAATGTGTTTTTGTTTAAATGTTGCAATTTTGGTTTCAATATAAACCCAGAAACTGAATTTATACTACAATATTTATACTTAAGGAAACAAACAGAATCTTTCAAAGAAAAAAATATTCGATGTAAAATTAAATTCGACATCAGTTGCAAAAAGCCAACGACACGCGGTGTTCCCAGGCGGTCACCCATCCAAGTACTGAACGCGCCCGACGTTGCTTAACTTCGGTGATCGGACGAGAACCGGTGTATTCAACGTGGTATGGACGTTGGCGAATGTTTTATTGAATTATAAGAGTACGTCGCACAGAATATGGTTATCTTTATTAAATAACTCACTGGAAGATAACTTTGTTTTGTATACCTTAATTATATTGTAACGAAAACTATTGATACAATTACTAAATGTTGATTTATACTACTTAATAATTTGAATAGGATTTGGCTTCTATGAGATCTCAAAACTTTTTACGATGAAAAGACTGCATCTAGAGACTTGGCATTTTTTACATTTAATCTTTTTGTTTGGATCTCGTTTATTTTTTGTAAATGTATTTCTTTCTTTTTATTTTAGGTGACCTCATAATTTCTTGAACTTCAGCTACTGTTTTGCTTCGAACCCATTCTCTATCTCTTTTGTTTCTTCTCTGATTTAATTACATTGGATTTCACAATTTCACGTCATATATAAAATATAATTATTATAAATAAATATTATATTATACTAGACTCTTGCCACCGTTCCACGCGGTCAAGATTTGTACGATACCTACCTAATTAGTATTCGTTCATATTTGTAGATATTTAAGCATTAAATGTTATTAATTCTTGTGTTAACAAAATATGTTACAATAAATATTGGAATAATTAGAAACACTTTAAAATTATAATATATATAACAATAAATAATTTTACATATAGAGGGTTTTGTTATGAATTAAGTATTAGAAAATCTTGCCAAATTGTATGTGATAGTATGATTCAATAATAACTTTGCGTAAATTAAATACTTTATTTTGTGCAAAGATAAGTGTCAAACTTGTCTATTGTATGTATCTTCAAAAGATAAAAGGCAGCCCCTGTAAAGTCCCTTGTAACAAAAAATGATATCATAATGTGTCCTACAGAAATAACAAAAACAAAGAAATAATTATTGTTTACGATAATTTTTACTTTTAAATATTTCACTAACATAGAAGTAAAAGTAAAGTACAGTAACAGCCCGTAAATTTTCCACTGTTGGGTTAAGGCCTCTTTTCCTACTAAGGAGAGGGCTTGAAACATATTGCTTGGTGGAAGCTACATAAGTCTGTTTGTTAAACGTCATAAATTTTAAATATTAATAAAATCTTGAAAATATTTAGCTAAAACATCAGATGTTAAATATTAGATACACACATGATGATGCTTAACCCAAGGTGTGACGGTGCATTTGATGTATATAATTTTCTTTTAACATAAATTACACCTGTGCGAAGTCAGAATGGGTCACTAGTCTTTAAAATATCTAAGATTTACCTGATAAGTTACCCACCGTCACTGATAGTATGTTTCGCCATTTGTTTCATAATATATTGAAATTTATTTTTTAATTGATTGGAATATAAACCTACAGAGGCAGACAACTCACACTATTCATAGGTTTCGGTAAATTTTCTACTTTAAAGAGTGCTATTCTATATGCATTATCAACTTCAAAAATTTTATTGTAACTAGTTCTAGTTTCAATTGTTTAAAGTGTCTAAATGTTTTATAAGTGTCATTGAAATCAACATTTTTTTTAAATAATAATACTTGTCACATTTTGACGGTAATATTACAAAATCGCCTAGCTACACCATTTTCCTAACCAAACTCAATCAGCCCCAGGGGCATAGAAGTACTTAAAATATTACTTATACTTCATATATCTGTACGAATCTGAGTCTCATTTTTTTTGGAATCCAAGTCGAACTGTAGTTGTTTCATTCTTTCTTCTTAGTCGTTATGCCAAAAATAATTAATTATCTATAATGTCGAAAAAAGTTCGCAGGTTCCACACATCCTTTAATCTCCTGCCAAACATCTCTAATATTGTTGTATTTCAATTTAAACATTCACCTGTATGAATGTAGCTACACGAATTCGAAACACCATATTAGTTCCACTGATTGGTGGCGAATTGGTTATATCAGGAATCATTGTAATTTTTTACAGTACCAACGTGAATGATTAATGTGTAGTAAGAATCCCTTACCACCTGGTGATTCATTTGCCGAGCCACATGCGACATAAAATAACTGCCAAAACACATTTTTTGTAAAATTATGGTCTATGTAATCAATACTTTTTATTTCGTGTCGATTCCATCGCGAGTCAAATAAGGCCAAAAGCACGTTGTTCACAGATCACCCATCCAAGTACTGAAAGCGCCCGAATTTGCTTAACTTCGTTGATCGGATAAGAAAAATATGTGTAACTTCACTTCTGGTTTAGTATAAGTATTATTGCTGATTATAAAACTCATAACAACATAAAATTAAATCTTAGTACCTCGTAGTTGACGCCTATTTATTTGATGACAGAAAACTTCATTCTATGCTTGGTGGAGTCCCATTATAGTACAGAACGATGATAAAATATAATAAATAATCATCGACTCACAAACAGACCATGGAAATATAAAACTTCTAAAATCCTTTATAACAATGGAAAAAAGCTGTAGAGATAACGAAACAAAGAAATACTAAATGTTAAGTGGCAATTATTAGTAAAACGCAATAAAACCTCCAACATATAATATAATCTTTATAAGATTAACAAGGATTGGATATTCTCTTTATTTCTTGAACAACTTCTACCTGCGCTGAGAATAATAGAAGTACCTATAACAAAGATGCAACCGGCTTTTTAGGGCTTTTATGTTAGGGAGTATATTCGGAGGACCCCACTTCTCCTTTCGATGACTTTTTCATTCAAATCTCCTTCATTTCTTGTTAGAAGTCACTCATGCTACTTTTGTTTACTCTATTTGTAAAATTTTGTTTTAAGCATTAGTGCATTAATAAATGAATAAAGTTTAGTAAACCATTCTAATTTACCTTTGATAATGATAATAATTGAATTTATTATAAATTAATGTTTCATAGACCACTGAAAAATCGAGTTGGAGATCTTATGCTAATAATCAGACGGCTGACAAATCCAGACAAATAGAAACATCAAACGCATATTGTGAAGTCCATTTCCGGAGCGATGTACGACCAACACATAAAAGTAAGTAATTATTTTACGAGGTTAAGGGTTTTGAACTTTGTATTTGTGAGAAAATGTGATACTATAGCATTGGTACGAGAAACCAAAATACACTTATTATAACAAAAGTTCATCTTTATAATTTTACTCATACTACTACGGGACTCAAAAAAAGTACGAAAAGCCCTTATTGCCAAAAAAAAAGTTGATGAGAATCTGAAATATGTAAAAGGTAATTAGTGAGTTTATGGTTGAAAGCACACGGTAATGATACCATACCGTCTAGCTATTTCATTAAATATATATAAACACCTTAAATGAAATAAATATTTTTGTATTTTCGCGTGAGGAAGTTTATAAAAAGTTAAAAAGACTTGATAAGTCCAAAGGCCCGGGCCCTGATAATATTCCACCAATATTTTTAGTTCAATGTGCAGTGGCTATATCATGGCCGTTGTCGTTAATTTACAATAGATCCTTAGAAACTGGTGAATTCCCGGATATTTGGAAAGAGTCACGTATCGTTCCAATCTTTAAATCTGGTAAACAAGAACTAATTATAAATTATCACGCCATATCAATTATTTCACCCATGGCCAAAGCTTTTGAACCACTCGTCTATTCGCATTTATACAACCATATAAAAAATGACATCAACGACAACCAACATGGTTTTATAAGTAAACGCTCTACGGTAACTAATCTATCACTGCATGTTTCCAATCTGGCTGATTGTATTGATAAAGGTCTACAGGTCGATGCCATATACACGGACTTTTCTAAAGCCTTTGACAAGGTTAACCACAGCATCCTTTTACGTAAATTGGAGTCATATGGAATTTCTGATCACCTACTTGAATGGTGCAAAACATATCTTACTGGTAGAATATCTAGAGTAGCTATCTGGGGTCATCAATCAACACCATTTATAGCCTCTTCAGGTGTACCACAGGCATCTAACCTGGGGCAACTATTTTTCAATATATATATATATATATCAATGATATTGTAACTACATTTAAAAATTCTTACGCGAGTTTATTTGCTGATGATTTAAAACTAAGTAAAACAATTACCAATGACTTAGAAGTAGTGTTACTACAAGACGATCTACATAAACTAGTCGATTGGTGTGATAAAAATAAAAAGGTCTTGAATATCAACAAATGTCATCATATAAAGTTTACCCGTAAAAAGACCATTATAAATAAATAATAAATAAATAAATAACAGATCTCTCGGCTTTGTTCTGAGATACTCCAAAGATTTCAAACGTTCTACAACTCCATTAACGCTATTTAATTGTTTCGTTCGTAGCAGATTAGACTATTGTTGTTCAATCTGGTCCCCGTTTACAAAATTTCAAATAAACAGAATAGAAAAAGTACAAAAAAAGTTTCTTCGTCAATTGTCATATAGTTTTTAGAATAAATTTGAATACTTATAATGAAAGATGCAAAGATTTCAACATACATAGCCTGGAAAACAGACGAAAACTCTTAGCAATGAAATTTTTATTTAATTTATTCAATAATGATATAGACTGTCCAGAACTCTTATCAAGATTTTACTTAAACGTACCACGCAACAATTCTCGTAGTGTTAGTTGTTAATTTCTTCTATACGCGACCATATAGAACACAATTTGGTAAAAATTCTATTATTCCGAGGCTATCTTTATTATTTATTAGTATTTGTAAGCAAATTAAGGATTTAGACATCTGCTATGATACGCGCTCTCTGTTCATTAAAAAAATAAATGAATTTATTTGTACAGCCCAGTTGTAATTAGTGTATTGTTATTGTTACTCCTAACATAAACTAATTCAATGAAATGTTGTAATCTAGAGAAATATAAATATTAAAGTTAATTTTTATAATATTAATAATATTTCTTGATTATTTAATAGTTTAGTGGAATTGTTATATTGTATGTATTCAATGTGTTATTGTATGTACTGTTGGTTGTCCTAAGTAAATAAATAAATGGACCAAAAAACCTATGTTTCTTTGACCGGTTCTTCTCGCGAGAGAAAGTACCAAAACACAAGTTTTCTGCGGACGACAACTAATTGTTGATAATTTAAATTCATAAATTAATGAAGAACTATTACACAAAACTAACAAAAACAAAATACAACAACATTAAATATTAAATATTAGCTAGTTGTTTTTAGTTTTAAATTTATTTAATAAAGGTGTTTATTATATTTTATTTTATTTTTAGAAAAGAAAAATAGAAAAAGAAAACTGCTGAAGAATTAATCAATGAAGAACGAATCTCTTTATTACAATATGAGACCAAAACAAGACTAAAACCTTTAGAATATGTCCTTATTTTTATCAATATTTGGAACAACTTCAGGATATAAAGTGTTTTTTTTTATAAATAAAATATTGAACGTTTATAAATATTTTATTTGTTAAACCACATTGTTACCAAGTGTACATTTAGAATCTACCCCAGGGGCAGTATATAGTATGAAATTGATATTCATAAATATGGAGTAATTATTTTCAGTTTTCTATCTATTTTATCTACAATTATATATTAACAATATTAAATAAAAAATCACTCCCCAGATACTTCACATCATTTGAAACTTTATTATCCTGAATTATAAAAAAGGCCAACGACACGCGGTGTTGCCAGGCGGTCACCCATCCAAGTACTGAACGCGCCCGACGTTGCTTAACTTCGGTGATCGGACGAGAACCGGTGTATTCAACGTGGTATGGACGTTGGCGAATGTTACATTGAATTATAAGAATATATCACACATAATGTGGTTATCTTTATTAAGTAAATCGCTGGGAGACAACTCTGTTGTGGGAAAAGATGTAGATGTAGGTTATTTCTGTGTAATAGCTTTCGTAATTCTAACAATCTCGCATAATTTCAGTATTTACATAATTGCTTTATTCATCTTCACTAATAAATGAGATTACTCTGAATTTCTAAGCCCGTAAACATAAAATTTATATCAGAAGAAGCGTAGTTATGTTTTGCAGTTTGAAGATTTATATGAAAAATTAAGTTTTATGTTTTAATTATAATGCATTTATAAATAGTAAAACAAGTGATATTACACAAGACAGATGTTACTTACAGTAATTTGTACTAGAATGATAATGTCCTTCGTTTGGGCAAAGGCTTCTCTTTTTTGAGTATATAGAGTTTCCGCCAAGAATCATCTTAATTAGATTCACTTCCTCTTACCACAATGTCATCACGGCTCAAGGAAGTCTAATCTTATTGTCGCGTGGATTCCGTATCTGTATTTGTTCGCATTGAAATATATAATTTTAATTTTTTCAACAGTAAATATCATTACATTTAGACCTTTTTGTTATGAATCAAGTATAAGAAAACGATGCCAAATATATAGGATATCGTGAGAATGATTTATTTCAAATTATTGTAAATTAAAGACTTTATTTGGTGCAATGATAAGTACTAAACTTGGCTATTGTGGGTATCTTCAAACGATAAAAGATAGCCCCTGTGAAGTCCCTTGTAACAAGAAATAATGATATCATAATATGTCCTACAGTAATAATAAAAACAAATAAATAATTATTATAGTTTACTATTATTTTTTAATTTAAATATTTCACTAACGAATGTCAATGTTAAAAGTAATAAATTTTAATACGATAATGAAATTAATGAAACCTTGAAGATATTTAGTTAAAACATCAGATGTAAAATATTAGATATAAACATGTTGTTGCTTAACCCAGGGTGCATGGGATGCATTTGATGTACATAATTTTGCATATAATGTAATTGTCTTTTTTCATTAATTACATCCATACGAATCCGGATTGAGTCACTAGTCTTTAAAATATCTTAGATTTACCTGATAAATTACCCACCGTCACTGATAGTATGTTTCGCCATTTGTTTCATAATATATTGAAATTCATTTTCTACTTGATTGGAATATTACTACAGAGGCAGGCAACTCAGACTATTCATAGGGTTCGTTAGTTTTTCTACCTTACAGAGTGTTAGTTTATATGCATCATCAACTCCAATAATTTTAGTGTAGTTCCATTCTTAATTATTTATACTGTCTAAAAATGTTTTATAAGTGTCATTGAAAACAACATTTTGACGGTAATATTACAAAATCGTCTAGCTATACCATTTTCCTAACCAAACTCAATCAGCCCCAGGGGCATGGAAGTATTTAAAATATTACTGATACATTCATATCTGTATAAATCTGGGTTTAAATTTCTTTGTGAATCCTAGTCGGACAGTAATTTTTTCATTCTTCCTTCTTAATCATGATGATAATTCGTAAGTACACATATTTTTTTTAACTGCCAAATATCAGTAATTAATAAAAAACATTTTTTGTATTTTGATTTTAACACTCACCCGAGTCGGTGTAAATTCTCGAATACGAGCACCATCTTAGTTCCCCTGATTGTTGGCGAATTGGTGATATTAGGAATAATGGTTATTTTGTACAGTATCAACGTGTATGGGTATTGTTCATCATGTGGCTTATTTGTCGGGCCACCTATGGCATAAAATAACTGACAAAAGACTTTTTTGTAATATTATATGTACTGTGTAACCAATTTTTTTATAATAGCACCTTCTTTTCACCGCGTGTCGGTTCCACCTCGAATAAAAAAGGTCAAAGGCACGTTGTTCGCAGATCTCCCATCCAAGTACTGAAAGCGCCCGACGTTGCTTAACTTCGGTGATCGGACAAGAAACATATGTGTAACTTTACTTCTGGTTTAATATAAGTATTTCTGCTGATTATAAAATTCATAGCAACATTAGATCTTATTTTGGTGTTCCGTAGTTGATGCCTATTTAATTCATGACAGACAATTTTATTCCATGCTTATTACACACCCATTATAGTATAGAACGAAGGTAGAATATAATAAATAATCATCTACTCATAAACAGACTGTGGAAATATAAAACGTCTAAAATCCTTTATAACAATTGAAATAAAAGTCGTAGAGATATCGAAATAATCAATCCTAAATTTTGTTTGGCATTTATTAGTAAAACACAATAAAACCTCCTACTAATAATATAATCATTATAAGATTAACAAGGATTGGATATTCTCTTTATTTCTTGAACAACTTCTACCTGCGCTGAAAACAATAGAAGTACCTATCACAACGAAGCAACCGGCTTTTTACGGCTTTATGTTGGGGAGTATATTTGTAAGACCCCACTTCTCCTTTCGATGACATATTTCTTTTAAATTTTTTCAGTTCTTGTTAGAAGTCCAGTGCTGTAGGTGTGTCAGTAAAATAATTTCAAATAGTGGTGTCAATTTTATTTAATACTTGACAATTAAATGGTATTGCATACTATGTCGGTAAGTTATCACTTATCACTATTCATCAATATGTTCATCTCAGTTCATAAAAGAACATTGTAAAAAGGATGAGATGACTATCCCTCCATCATTTCGGTATTAAAATTAAGTAAGGTCAATATAGGTAACATTTAAGAGAGCCCGTGTTTTAAAAACTATTAAGTCTTTATGTACAATTATATTAACACATTTCTCTCTACTACTACCCTCTGCTTCCAAACCTCCGAATAATTTATAAAATATTATTTGATGTAACATATCTTTCGAGGTACGGGAGAGTCTTACTCTTCTACTATTTATTCTTACTATTTATTCTAAGCTCAGGGCATATTATGAACATATATATTCATAAACACTGCATCAATTGTTAGTGACTCAATTCAACCCCATTACCATTGTTACCCAATTCAGTAAAATGTTATAAATACGGAGCTCTTTACTTAAAATGCTAATAAATAATCATATTGACCTATATAACCATTAAGATTCCAAGCTCAGTAGTGATTTGACAATACACCAAAAATATGCTTAACGTTATTTAAATATACACTCCATGTTACAGACAGCAGAGGATACCATAAGTATAGACGATCTGTCCCTTCTGGTGGAGTTAGTTCGATTTCTTAGTAATATTGACACCAACTTAAAGAAAGGAAGCTCAGCTGATAATTCAGAAACAAATCCTGAAGTTACTCATGAAGCAGTTCTCAAACCAGTAGAAGAATCACATAGAGCAGAGCAATCAAGTTTTGAACCTTGCAGCTCATCGACTGCTAACAATATTCCTCATGATGAAGACGATCCTAATTCAACGTTGAATAGAGAATTAATATCAATATTTGGAGAACCGTTGCAATCGAATGTACAGGTAATAGCAAATTTATTATTACATTTGTAATATTTGATACACTTTACCAAATTTTTAAATTTCTGTTAAGTAAATCATCAGCTACACTTACGCTACTTTGGTTTATTCTATGAGTAAATTCAGTATTAGATAGTAATACAATTAACACATTGAATTATATCATGTTTCATAGACCACTGAAACACCGAGTTGGAGATCTTATGCAAATAATCCTACGGCTGACAAATCTAGAAAAACAGAAATAGCAAACGCATATTGTGAAGTCCATTTCTGGAGCGATGTACGACCAACACATAAAAGTAAGTAATTATTTATACGTAGTCGGGGTTTTGAATTTTATTATTTATTTATATTGTTTATTATACTTTATTCTATTTTTAGAAAAGAAAAATAGAAAAAGAAAAGGGCTGAAGAATTAATCAATGAAGAACGAAACTCTTTCTTACAATATGTGACCAAAACAAGACTAAGTAAGACCTTTAGAATATGTCCTTATTTTTATCGATATTTGGAACAACTTCAGGGTATAAAGTGTTTTTTTATAAATAAAATATTGAACGTTTATAAATATTTTATTTGTTAAACCACATTGAACTTTCTTTTAATTTTTTAATGTTCACTTAATATAGTGTACATATAGAATCTGCCCCAGGGGCAGTATAGTAAAAGATGTCCAGTATATAGTATCAATCTATATATCATCTACAATTATATAGTAACCATATTAAAAAAAAAATAATCCCCAAATACTTCGCATAATTTGAAACTTGTATTACCCTGAATATAAAAAAGGCCAACGACACGCGGTGTTCCCAGGCGGTCACCCATCCAAGTACTGAACGCGCCCGACGTTGCTTAACTTCGGTGATCGGACGAGAACCGGTGTATTCAACGTGGTATGGACGTTGGCAATTTATGTACCAAATTATTCCATTATTACAGAATTGTGTACATGTGTATCATACATAATTTAACCAACAGTGCATGTCACTAAACAGACTTTCATTTGGTAATATAAATGACTTACAATACAATGTTATATACAATTAAACTAATATATAACTACGTATATATAATGTTGGTCGGAAATAGAACTAATTTATATTAAGTAAAGGTTACATCCGACCATACATTAATTTCTTAAGAATTAATAGAGATTTCTTTTTTTCTTTTGTCCTATCATTAAATAAAGTACTATGTCATTAGATTATATATTTAATCTTATCAAGACAATGATATATGTGTCATTCAAGAGTCAAATAGAAGAGTTCGTTAAACCTTTTAAAACGGTATTTAAAGGTTATAGAAATAAATATAATGCACGAGCAATAGACAATGTATTTATAATTAGTTTTGCGTACTACTTAATATTGTAATATATGACTAGAGCAAGACCAAACGAATAAGGAAGTCACATCCGCTCCGGCTGTGTGTTCTATTTCATTAAATTCTTGACATGTGTTTAAAAATGGAACGTTGTGTTATCGTTATAACGTATTTTATAGGGAAGACAAGTGAAACCAGTCATTTTCAATAAAGCCATATATTATACGAGATAGATCAAATCATGTTTTTATCTAAACGTAACGTCACAGTTGATGTGATCAACAATTTATTAATATGCAAATTTTTATCGGACTTTGAACTTTCTTACAAAATATCCAAGTACACAAATTGCAATGACAATCATCAGCATACGTTCACAGTACGAAGCAAATAATTCCATTTTCACTTGAAACAGCGCAAGTTTCCACCGACGCTTCAGATTCAAAGAAAAAGCCGACGATATCCAGCGACGACCCGCGAAGCTATATCCTTCCACATCACGATCGAGCGATCATCGCATCACGAAGGAAAAAATCGATTCGATGACGTCATCCAGCTCCTTGCTGAAAGGGGACAGCTGGGCTTCATAAGTCGGAGTCGTCTTATCCTTGCCGTTCACCATAAGGTGGCAATTGGGTCCAACCATAGACACCTTGTCTCCCTTCCACCTCTTAGTGATGATAACTTTACCACCGCTACCCACTAAGTTCACGGTGCCGGTATTATCGACCACCTCCACCCGGCAGTCATTGCCGATCACTTCAATTTCACCTTGATTTATTTTCACTCTCACGACACAATTATTTCCAACCACCTTAAGACTGGTGGGATTAGACTCCATGGTCACTTTCTTCTTGTTACCGAGGACAGAGTACTGTTTCATTTTGATTGAATTTAATAGAGCAGTCTATTTAAAAGAGCGTCTTGTTCGTGCTGTGTTCAGCGTGCGAATGATTTGAATTTGGAAGCCGCGCTGCTTATAAGCTTTGAAGCATCGCGCTCGCTCAGCGTGCGATAAGGGATCCCCCTATGTATGAATCATCCATTGATGATCGCGAATCCGTAACCTCATGCCGTGATTTTTCAAGTGTATCGAACGTAATTAATATGACATTGTTGTTATTCCCCGTTTATATTAAAAAAAGGTGAACTATCACTGGATAAATGGTTCTTTTTTTAAATTTTATTTTTCCATCGAAGTGTTCTATATTTAAATTTACGCGAAATCTGTATTTTGATTTTTAAGAGCGTTTTTCTCTGGAAGACGTTGGGATCTAATTATACGTCTTTTCGCGGTAGGAACAGCTGTCCGTGTGATATTTTCGTGTTGACGGGTGATTTCCTTGTTTAATTTTACGATGTTTTTAAAGCGAATCTCGCAACGTTTCATTATCGTTTCTCGTAACATCATGTAACTTTATATGTTGTTTCTGTCTTTTCTGACAATTTAAATGTTTATTTTTATTATTTATAGATGTACAAAGTTCTAATACAAGAAATATAATTTGGAATCGTTTTGTAGATAAATATACTATTAATAAAACTTTTCCATCCAAATAAACACTTAAATTTTTATTATGTATTGTTAAGTTCGAATAATCTAAATGCTAATTTAATGAAAGTTACCAATTTTAATCAAATCGGGGAAATACCGAATGTTTTTATACGAAGTCTGAATAGCAACAAACTAGATGATATACGATTTATATACTATAATTCTAATTATATTCGTATTTAAAACAATGACAAGCATTAAATGGCATAAAAATAATATATCCTATCCTATACTATCCTACTATAATATTATAAATGTGAAAGTTTGTGAAGATGGATGTATATTTGTTGCTCTTTCACGAAAAAACTACTGTACAGATTTGGATGAAATTTGAAAGTAATATAGATTATAAATAAAAATAACACATAGGTTATAATTTATAATGATTTTATTCAATTTGGTCATAGTATAACGATACATATCAAGTACCCGTGCGAAGCCGGAGATAGTCGCTAGCACGATATAATAATACTAACGTAATGTTTCAAGCCCCGCAAAGCAAAACAAATCGGGGCAAAAATATTTCATAAAAAAAAGCGTATACTTTTTTACCTTTGCCAGTGAATACATTTAAATATGAAAAAAAAAAATAATAATAAATTATGCAAATTATTCATTCATGCATCATTGATGATCTTGGAGGTGGTTAAACTTGTTTTTGTATTTGGATATATCTATTTGAATAGTCTAAAAGGAAGCCGGTTCCCTCCATGTTTTTTTTTTTATTTTTAAACTAAGCAACGGATTTTAATGTAGATCTCATCAATCAACATAGTGATATATATGAATATTACACTTTATAAAAGCCGAAAATGTCAAATTTATTAGGCGAATAAATTTAGTTTAGTTTAGTTAATTATCTTATAATTGTATTACTTAGTATTAAAGAATCACGACTGGAATTTCTGTATATTATCTTGTTGAATTTTGTAGTAGTAATCTTAATTCTGAAATAATGGCGCCTTGTGAAATGGCGGTATATTATTAAACATATTAATGTTACACGTGATTATATTAAATGTATGTTTTAGATAATACAAGAGCTGAGATCGCCCAGTGGTTAGAACGCGTGCATCTTAACCAATGATTTCGGGTTCAAACCCAGGCAAGCACCACTATATATATGTGCTTAAATTGTGTTTATAAATCATCTCGTGAAGGAAAACATCGCGAGGAAACCTGCATGTGTCTAATTTCATCGAAATTCTGCCATACGTGCATTCCACCGACCCGCATTGGAACAGTGTGATGGAATATGTTCCAAAACCCTCTCCTTAACGGGAGAGGAGGCCATGGCCCAGCAGTGGGTAATTTACAGACTGATACTTTACTTTAGATAATACAATTAAATCCACTAATTACCAAATCTACGAACATTCTTGAAGTACATAATGTATTATACAAGCGACCAGCCCCGGTTTTGCTTGAACAATGCTGATACTAAATATACTACAGATGTTTTCGTTACTATATTATCCATGTATTGTAAACAAAAACCTATTATATACAAAACCGCATCCAAATTTGAAAGATCTAAGCAAACACAGGGACAGACAGCGGTAAGCGACTTTGTTTTATACTATTAAATGATTTATTTACATAAGATTTGTATATAATAATTCTTAAAGATAAGTATTATATAAATGTTATTACGTATATTGTTAAGACTATCTTGGTTTCGATCACATATTACGTTACTATCACAGATAAAGAATAATTATAATAATGACAATTTTCACGTCGGGACAGAACCGCGTGTGACAATTAATTATATACCTAGGTAACACTTTACAATTAATTATGTACGTTTTAAAGTACGTGTTGCTAATTGTGGTTCATTATTTGGGTTCCGTACACAATTAGTTCGAGACCCTATTACTAAGTTGACTCCTAAAATCTGTCTAAACGTCCGTCTCTTCGTCATCAGACTGCATCTAATGAACCATGACAGACAGACACTTGAAATGTTTACAGATTACGTATCTCTGTTGCTGCTATAACAACAGATATTAAAAACAGAATAAATTAAATATTTTAGAGCGGCTCCCATATAACGGACGTAATTTTTTGGCGTTTTTATAGATAATGGTACGGAACTCTTCGTGTACGAGTCCAAGTCGTACTTAGCCTTTTTTTATACAACGGTATTGATATCCTTGACATTTAAAAACTAGGTATTAAAATATGTACATAACTTATTGTTCTAAGTCCACTGACCGTTGTGTCTAGAGTCCTTTGTGAGCTAATTTCTTTAAACTTAAAAGTTTATATTATTTTGTTAATCTGTGGTATTTTGAAGACGATAAGAACCTGTGACCGTCAGCGTAAATTCCGATCACTAATCTGATAGTCCAATAAACAATAATGCTTTGCTATTTTAATATTAGTAGGACAGTGTACTTACAAACACAATGGGCATACCATTATTTGGTTATAAGCAGCGCTTCGAAAATGAAAAAAAGGATACTACAATATTGTTTATACCAATTGATCGCTGACCTCCTTTTATTATACTATCTGGGTATTTGACTCTACTCCTCCTCTAATCCGGATAATAAGTGAACGTGGAGACGTCCACTTATTATCCGGTTATTATAGATTATGTCTTCGTTTGGACTCCACATCACTAGTACGGACAGCGAGAATGAGCTGCACTAGTTACCCACGCCATATCGGCCTGCAAGATGCCTGTTCACGCCACCCAGGTTATAAAAGGAGGGGAACACGTGTAGGGTGCAACAAAGAAAAGAGTTGCCAAATTTCTTTGCGCGCGTATTTCTTAACAAGAGATGTATGTTCATATATTTATTAGTTAAAAATACTTTATAAAACAGCTCATCTTAAACAAAATAGTTTTAAGCTCTAACTTTAAATCAATTTCAAAGTCCGCGGTTATTGTACCACGCCGCAATGCAAAAAATTTACAATATAAGCATGTACAGTCGATAAGAAAAGGTTCGTCACCTTAAGATCTATTTTCGTGTGCTCAGTATGAGAGATGCTTTACCGAACGAGAATGACATATGGCGTCGCAGTGATTTGATGTTAAGATTCAAAAGGTACTAAGAGTTTAAGACTTGATAAAGGAATGAATTTGAAAACTGACGAAGATTTTCTTTGACTGTACTTATAATCTGTTCCAACCACAAGAGAACAAAAACCGCATAAAACATTTGACAGCGAATTGATGTTATCTCATTAGCTAAGTGCTTGAATCATTTATGATATTCTATAACGTTTGTATGATTTGGAAAAAAAATTGAACGACGAAGCTGGTCTTGGACTTTTGAAAGTAAAATTAAAGTAAATATAAGTTGTAAGTGGAATACATTAGTGGTGGTTTGGCCTTGACTACACTAATGGAAATCCCACATAATCAAATACTAATCATAATCGGGGGGATTATCATCTCAGGGATCCGGGTACCTTTCTGAAAGTTTCCACTGTGTTTAGAAATACTACTAAACTATACTTATGTATTTTGGCATATCATATTTGTAGTTGTGAAAATTAACTAAATGCTTACATATATTCAAAGACTCAATAATTGAACTTCAACTTTTTCTTGGTGGTAGAGCTTTGCAACTACAGGCATAAGGGACATAACATCTTAGTTCTCCAGATTGGTAGCGCATGGGTGATGTAATGAATGGTTAATATTACTTACATCGCCATTGTCTTTGGGCTCTGGTGACCTCTGACCATCGGGTGGCCCATTTGATAGTCCATCTACCGATATTAAAAAAGAAAACAAATGAAGTGCCTCAACTGAATTTCAACCATAGAATACTTGGTCAGAACAATGTAAGTTTAAAAAATTGCAGTTTACTTTGAGGTTACAAATGTTTTGTATGAATCAAGCATATTACAATACGTGTGCTCTAGGGCTCGTCTGTTCCAACGACCATAAGTCCTTCTACATAAACAACCTACTATTACTCATGCAAGTTATGTAGATACGCCTTTTCATATCCGGATCTTTTATAGGAAAGTCCCACTTCCGCAGTTCCTTTCATTTGGGTAGCTGATCTTACTGAGATCTCGAATCGAATACTTCATTTATTTTTATGGGTTTTTACGGCGTTTCATTGAATATCGATAACCAACATCCCCTTGAACGTTACTCTACATTTCCAAAACCTTGAATGAAGCAGGATTTACCTCTAAATAATTGTGTCACGTTACTTAACAGTTATATAAATATCACGCCAAAACCGCTCTTTAATTCTATGATATAAGGATGTTAATCGCTTGCGTAATTAACACATGTGACTGCTTAATGGCCGTGCTAACAAGCAACACACGATTGTACAATACTAATGACCTTAATAATGTTCTTTCCCCAACAATATCCTGATACTATTTGTCTCCATATTTATTTACATTTGTAATTGAATAAATTACTACACAATGCAAACAGCTGTTAAACAGACAAACTCGAAACTCACAACAGAAGACGATCGTGAAATCGAAGGAAGGAATACGTGCATCAAAATAAAATTATATTATTAATGTAAGTCAGTTTTCAATAATTCACAAATGACAGAAACGTAATTGGATTGAAAAAATCCACTTAGAGCTAGTAGAATACAAGTTAGATGTCAATGCCACACAAATGGCACTTATCTGGCGTTATTTATTTATTAAGCTTCATTTTCCTCCTAATGTTTTTCAATAGTTTTATGTTTTTTATTGCACGGTTACACTTGGATACAAGCCTTCTCCAGCCATCAGCCTCCAATCGTTAACCATCTAGAAGGCAATGATTATTTAAGCCTATACTACTAACGCTGGCATTATTATCTATTATTAAATACCTATATAATTTTGTTTAAAATTACAGAAGAAAATATATCTAAAAGAGGTCTGTGTATATTGACGACAGTTTAAGTCACGAAATGAACATGTTTTTTGTTGTTTTTATAGAAGATGTTTTCATATTGTTGGAAAAAAAATAAGGCAAACAATTCAGAGGTCACAGTTTGATTTATATAAATTAATAGTTGATAATGATTAAGAGGCGACAGTATCTCTAAAATTACACAAGAAACATGATATAACAACGTGATTATTTATTATGGAAATATTTAAGATTTTAGATATGTATTATATTAATATATATCAAATAATAATTAAACGAACAACATAAACATACTCGCAGAAAAATTAAAAGGGGACAATAAGCTCTTATATAATTTAGAATACGAATTATTAAATTTAAATTTAATATTCAAACAATTTAAAACAATACTCTAAACTAATCTCAACAATATCAGTGTCAAGTGTCAACGACCTTATTAAAAAAAAACTTCTCTATGAACAAAATATAAGGTAAATAATATATTGAACAATTTCTGTTTACTTCCTTTCTTATTTCCGTTTTCCCGCTATGACATACAATCCGCTGATACGGTAATTCGATATAACAACGTTTATCATAACATTCGTAGTATCAAAATATCCTCAACGATATACATCGTAATGATTCATTGCAATACATGAACTAACATTATAAAATTCATGTAATCTTTGCACTGGCCACGATGAGTCACAAGACGCTGATGTAGACGAAGGGTCTGATATGTCAAAGACTAAATACATTCTCTAGAAAATATAAACGTAAACATTCATCAATCAACCGACTCCATCTTATGTGATTGTTCTGAAAAAGGGTTTTTCAAATTTGGGTTCAAGTTCAAATTTTGGTTAATCTTATCATTATCCTCATTCATAGTTAAAAAAACAAGGTCGCTAACCAGCGTCTGTCCCTATGTATGCTCAGATCTTTAAAATTACACAACGGATTTTGATGCGTTTTTTTTTTAAATAGTGTGATTCGGGGGTAAGGTTTTTGTATATAATACATGAACAATATATCAAAAGAATCACTGATAATTTTAGATGTTTCTAATGTGATATCTTAAAAAAAAAATCTGTAGAATATTCACTATCAGTATTGTCCGCAATGGTGCAATACCTACTGATACTAAATATTCAGAATTTATGGCCGTTATATTCGCTAGTTATATTCTAATTGAAGATTTATTTATAGATGATTTTAACTAAAAGTAAGAAATCTGTATTAAGAAATTTGTAATAAAAAATCTCGTAAATGGGTACAAATAAATGGGTAATTTAACAGAAGACACCTGTCTGATAAAATAAAATGTTGTAAGTGCAAATCAGAGTGAAACGTGAGTCCGTTGACCCAGAATACCGAGATCTTAAAATTAAAATTAATGTTTTCGTTGTTTCCCAAGGTTCTCATTAAATGCGTCTCAGAGCTGTGCACATTCTTATGACACCTTATTACTTAATTTTCTATATAATTTAACTTATGAATTTTTAAATCACGCACTCCGAAAAATGATAAAGTTCGGAAAAAAACGACTGACCTGAGGAGAATCATCGAAATAACTCATAGACATATGTATATACTTATATGTATATACATTCAATATCACAAAGCAATAGGCGATTAAAAAGAAATCACCAGCTACTATAATTTACCAGCTCAACATCGGCAATTCGCTATCTTGTATTCAATTGTTAGAAGATTAAAAATGTTTACAAATAATATTCCCTGAAATATTTAAATGTGATGAGATTTGATGAAGTCTGAGTCTTTACATTCATTAGCAGACTTTTAGGACTTTGTGCTACTCTGTCTGGGAAGGTACCACCCACTTATCAGTTATTCTTCCGCCAAATAACAGTATTCAGTATTGTTGTGCTCCGGTTTGAAGAGTGTGTGAGCCCAGTGTCCCCAAGGTTGGTGGCACATTGACGATGTAAAGAATAGTTAATATTTCTTACATCGTCATTGTCTATTGGCGATGGTGACCACTTACCATCAGGTGGCCCATATGCTCGTCCGCAAACCTATACCATAAAAAAAACCAATACACTACACCACAGTAGAAGTTGTACAATTTATCTAATCTTTGGCCGTATCCAATCCGATGACCGGCACGCACTATTAAAGAAAAAAGTTATGAGTCATGTTCGAGCGCATGCCTGTCGTGTTTATCAACTTACACCAGACTAGCAAAAAATCTGAGGAAAACGTTTTACAAAGAAATACTATCACTTGTACTATTTTTATTTCAATACTCGGAAGTAATGAATGGGTATACATTTCTTTAAATAGATGTTGTGTGTTAGAGATACATCTTTAGTGAATTGGTTTCGTTTGGAATATGTTTAATTAAAAAGTAACAATTGTTTATGGGATCACATAGTCCAGAGACTATGTGAATTCCGTATCTAAATTTCTATTAAATATCAATGGGAATTCAGATGCGTATGAGAAGGGTCTATGCCGGATTCCCTTTAAGTGATTCATACATACGAGTATGCAAAAGAGTAATTAATTTATTTGCAAGCGCCATTTCGTATGCTGCCAATCTTCTCTGTCTATTAACTAGTCTCATTGTCAAGGATTTTAACGCTGGTTCGAATCTGCTAGTGTCCAAACCCTCGAAAACAACGGAGTATTCTTTTCTGATAACCCTACAATTTATTTCTGTGACTATATTTGCATTCAGGTCTATCCAACATCAAAATCTTTCTTCAATATACACTTACCGAAAACCACAAACTAACTAAATCAACTAAGCTGTTACATATTTTAAGGCTCTATATAGGTCCTGATTGACACCTCGTCGAGACACAACTTAGAAGCATTTATATATTTTTAAGATAAAAGGTTTAATATTGGCCTGAATAAAGATCACCTCATCATCATATAATTTAATGCCATTTTATTGCATTTATTCGATCAATGTTTCGAGATTTTGTATGAAAAGCAAAGAGTTCAATTTCATTACCATATAAGGTAATATGGGGAGCACTAAGCATTTTATATTGAAATGTTAGATAACGACACCGTCTTGGTTATCAGTGACGAAAATAAGCGATGACTTTGCCGAACTGTCGTGACGGGCCCCTTTATCAAGATCACACTTATCTGTTTCTAAGAAAACCTATCTTGTACTGAGTTATGTTTTTTTAAAGAAATTCCGTTTGATTCACGTTTTATCTTAGATATGTTACAAATATTTCAGTAATACTATGAATCACTCGTCATTTCTGTTTCTCCTGTCAAAATAAAGCCGAGACGACGTAACACGTTATTTAAATATTACGCAATTTACAGTTTATGATAAATATTTTTACGAATGTAATTGAAACGGCAACTCAATGAGTCAACGTTATAATTTGCTAATATTTTTGGTTCAATATTGCGTTTATGTTGTTTGCTTTTTGATATGTGTGTACAAGATGGAGAAGTTCACAGTTGTCACGATAATGATGATGATGTCCTCTTGACCTATTTTGATCTCCACCAGAGAGACCCGCCAAATACAAGAATATATTTAAAAGCAGAAGAGTGAGCCTAAAGGCAAGAAACTATATTTTCTTACTCTCATAATCTGATGGGATGGCAAATGCGACACTTAAATGTGTTCAGACCCAAGACCAACGGATTTACGTGCTTTCCAAGGCACGAGACTCAAACAAAACCTACAAAATCTAGGAGTCTGAATTCTCCACTTGAGGTTTTAACCCAGGATCATGAGATTTCTGGTTTTGCATACCGACTAGACCAACGAAGAATATACGATAAGGTATAGTCTAAATTTTAACGGTGCAAAAATGCGAAGTGCTGTTATACAGCGCTGGTAAAATACATAGTCTGGTATAAGTTTAATGTATATTGGAATCTGTTTTCCTTATTGATTTTTGTTATCAATTGCATTCAATTAAAGTTGATTCAACAAATGCTATTGAAGTAATGACAGTACATGACAAGTAATGATAGTACAGTACATGAAGATGAAGGTATGTTATTACACATACAATATCGAAGATGTCATCTAGCCTCATCAAGTATCTGTGATAAAAATAAATTGGCATATAACATACTACACAAGTTTCGGTCCGAGTATGAAGGGATGGTTACAAGTGTCAGATGCCATTTCTGTACCCCTGACAACCAGCAAGAATCATGATGTTCAGCTGAGTAGTTGGGACAAGAGCGTAACAAGCAAACGGACTCACACGATAAAATGTCGCTATAATATCTCACTCATACTGAGCCACCTTTCATTTTAAGAAAGATCTGGAACCCTTACGCCTATTTTAATTCAATCCCAAATACTTTACAATTTTATAGCGGAGCTATGCCAACAAATGGGCCACCTAATGGTCAGTGGTCACTAGAACCCATATAAATAAATTTTAACCATTACTTACATATGGTAACGCGCTACCTACCTTGGAAGTTACAGTGGTTCATTCGCCAAAACCAGAATGCAACAATACTTAGTACCACTACTTAGCGTAAAATATATGACAAGTGTGGTACCAAACAGCTGTACAGGGAATTCCCTATTATAATTTTTTAAATGATTTTTCATCGTACGATGTTTTTTTTAAACGGAGAACTATAATATAAATAAACATACTTCATTACATATTATAAAAAATCGCTTACCGCTGTGTCTCTATGTATGCTTAGATCTTTAAAATTACGCAACGGATTTTGATGCGGCTTTTTTAATGAATAGAATGATTCCAGAGGAAGGTTTTTGTATATAATACATGGATAAATAGTAAAGAAACACTGATAATTTTCTAATGTGATGTCGTAAATAAACAAATTCTGTAGTATTTTAGTGTCAGTTCTGCACTGTGCGAAGCCGGGGCGAGTCACTAATAGGTAATATTATAATACGAATTACGATAAAATAACATCTTGTAGAGTACTTTATTAAAATCTTTATTACACTTAATACGTATTGTATTGATGTTATCACTAAATTGTAATTGACATAGCATCGTATCTTATCGTGAAGATCACGGAAGTTTGACGTAAAAGCTTTAAATGATAAATAACTACTTACTATATGAGAACTGCACTTACGCTATAAACATATAAAAATATAATATACAAAGTGTAAGTAGGATGAAATAAGAATCTATAGATACAAAAGTCAAAGACAATTCTTTATTTAATATAGAAACGTAACACATGCTTAATGATTGTTAAAAAAAATATATACCACCTCTTTGGAAAGAAAACAAAAAACAAAGTTAATATATTTTTTTAAACTATTTACAATATATTTTTTCATATTTCTGTTTGTCACATGTATTATCTTATAAGAAGTTATAACTTTTGTAATCATACGAGTGGTCCTTAACGATTTTTTAAAAGCCCGAGTAATTTGGGGCTTAGGAGTCTTCAATTTCCATGGTTGGTGCCGCATTGGCGCACAGAACTAACATATTGTCCTTTGTGTCTGTACTGGCCAATGATATTCTAATAAACAGATATGTTTTATCCATACTAAGCAATAGAAAAAAGTGTGCCGCGCCGGGGACCGTTTATTTTAGTTTATTTTTACATTTCGTTAAAAGTAAAAAGGATAGCTTGATAAAAACAATGAGTAAAAGGGATAACTAGATGTTTTAATTACGCAAAACGTATTACTACGTAATTATGATGTATTATAACGTATTACTAGATAAAACGACTAAAGGAAAACGTCCCAATTAGGACGTTTTCTAGTCTTCACTTTTTGCGCGTTAATAACATATCTGTTTACTAAAACATCATAGGTACTGGCGTAATCTCTGTTCCAACTGGAATACCACAATACTAAGTATTGCTATTTGGTAGTAGAATATCTGATGAGGTACTTACTCGGACGGACTTTGAACCATATTGCCAACCAGTGAAATTTCCCTTATGTCGTATTTTTTCATCTGTGACATTTTTATTCTAGCTTTCCTGCAAAATGTGGGTGTTTTTAACAGGAAGCCAGGGATGTACACGCCATTTTAATTTACCAATCAGCAGTGGATGGGAATGATCCTAATGGGCACTTTGGGCAAAAGCACATGACCCCACGATCGATAGGGCGCCCCCTCAGATCCCATTAAAAATCTTCATATTTATAAAACAAAGATTCAGACTTTTCGATACATCCAGAACCTACAAAGATGATAAATTAATAACGAGGTATTTCAAATACGTATTATTTGCAATTTGAAGAATAATTAGTTTCTTTATGTATTCTAATAAAATAATCCTCTGTTAGTCATAGGGGCCCCATTATGCTAATATGCCCAGTGCCTCAAAGCGGTATAAGATAGCCCTGCCAGTGCCATGTCGTTGACCGTCAGATGTTACAGACTCATTTTCCAAAAGCGTATAATTTCATGTTGCTTATTACCAAGTTCATATTCGACAACTCTAACGCTCGTTTTGGTTTTATAGTAAAAGCAAGGTATTTAAGGGAAGAGGTAACATACACATAAACAAAACACTTGTCGTATAAAAGTTTATTAAAAATTTTGCCTACTTAGATTTACTATAAATTACCTAAATTATACATGGTGTATATTTGTAAACTACTATCTATACATATGAATACATTTGAATACACACTTTATTTAATGTATATATGTATTCACTGTATGTTATGGCTATATGTGTATATGGCTTTAATAAAATGCTCGTCATGAATTTCATATACTATAGCTGTATAAACGCTCCCTGTATTTATAAAATAATAAAAATCCCAAACAAGACTAACTACATACCGTAAAAGAAAGTACAAAAATAATATTTATTAAAAGATTAATAAACAGTTAAAATAATTGTCATGGAATAATATTTGACAGACAAAAAAGCATATAATCATGTTCATGAATAATTAATAAACTGTATCATCTGCCATTAGTATTGCCAGCATCATGTATTATAAACTATTAAATATTTTCCCGCAACTAACGTACAATGACTATACTATTCGTCCTATCTCTCTTTAACTTTACAGTAATCCATCTGTGAGAAAGAGATGAAGCCAATGTTAAAGCGATTTCAATATTACATTCGTTTCATCTCTATACGTTTTAACATTTAACTGATTATGTTGCTAAACAACATTTATTTGATTATTTCATTGGGTTTGTGGGTACTTTCGAGTAGACTTGATAGATGGCGCTAATATGGGGACACAAATAAAATTTAACCCAGGTGAAGTCGGGACGGGACAATTGTAGACATATAAATTGGAGGCCCATGTTCCGATCTATCAATGTCAAAATTAATTACAAATTACTTTTGCGCATAATATTATACAATACATAATTATCATTTTTCAAAAAACCCTAAACATATTACAGACTCCGACTGTACCCGTTTATGTCACTAACATTGTCTATGGTCAAACATTACATATATAATATACAGCTTATGTATAAACATTCTTGTTTACATATCACATTATATTTTATTAAAAATAATCACTAGATATTTATAGCCATATATTAAAAATGTGTATAAAAAAGCCTCATTACGAATTACATTTATTATTACAGAAACAGAGATTCTTAAAGTTTTTTTTTTTTTTTAATTTAGTCACAGATATTAAAAATGATATTCTAATATTATTTTTAATTTGTACACAATTTACTGACTGATGAATTAAAATTATTTCTTAATTTTTAACGTAATATGTATAATTGGGTATTTGAATGAAATATATTATAATATTCAAATGATGATAAAATTATTTTTTAAGTTCACAATAAATTATTTTATTTAAATAATATGAAATTTCAAAGGACGACACTATATTTGTTACAACACTGTTATAATATTGCAATTTCTTATACTTTAGTCACAGGTATTGCCAAAAAATTAAAAAAAAATATCTTTTACCATAAAAATCATGATAACCCTGCAAAAAGTAAGTGAATTAATTTATGGGCATTTTTATTTAGGATGAATGAATAATGGTAATGGTTTTAAAAAATTAAAATCTGTTCTGGTATAAAGGTTAAATAAAGATTCTCATTTACGAAACTTAAGAAACTACCTATGTGGACTCATTATATAAAAGGTTTTTTATTCAAATACCCAATTTTAATAACTATATTATTTCAAAACAATCACTAGCGAGGTATACTGAGCGTTACGAACACATTATCACAAGGATTTGACACTACCTGATATTTATATTGAGAATTAAAACATTGCACAATATACAACATACGACTAATAGGAATTGTTTGGCACGCCCTAATTAATCCGAAATACTTAACATATTGAATGCTTTTGGTAATCTAGTTGCCCTGTTAGGGTTGTCAACATATGCAAAAATATTTAATTCTCCCATATTGTGTAAATTTCAAAGGTTTTGTTATTTTAATACTATTGACACCAGGGATTTATGTACAATTAACACATATATTTAAACAATGGTATGTAAACTACATTTACTAATTTTTGTTTCCCAATTGTAATCAAGAATTGACAACCCTACAGATAAAAAAAATATAGTATCCATTTTGTACATTTAAAAAAAAAACAATTACAACATAATGTGAAAATATTAAAAAAATATATATAAATAAATGGTTTACATTTAAATTGACCTCTGAATGGCTTAGAATTTTAGGTACCTTTAATCTAGATACGGTAGCAAGTAATCGTCTACGATGCTCACATTCATATGCCAGCTGAAGTGGTTTACTCCGGGGACGGTCACAATGTGCAACCGCTTGCTCTTGTCCAGAGTCTTGAGTCCGATCTTATCCGACAAGTATATTTCTTGATCTCGCATCTCTACGACCGTTTCGTTTGCATCGTAGTAGCCGAATTGACTGAAAAAATAAAACTTATTTTAAAAATAAAGTTGAACACTAGTTTGACACGCCTGTGCAATTAGGTAATTAAAAATAATTTGACTATAACTTTTTGCTAAGGCAGTCCTCGACTTACGTCGTTTCGTTTTGATTTAAGTCCTTTCAAGTTACGTCAAACATATTACGTCAATGGTTTTGATTTTGGTAGTAGGAGATTTCACTTGTCGTGAGGTCAATGTCATATCAAGAAAAAAAATCTAATATGTCTCGACTTACGTCGTTCTGACTTACGTCGCATATTTCGAGCACCTAACATGCCGTAAGTACGAGGACAGCCTTTAAATAACAACAAAAATATATAAATTTGCTAAAGTTAATATACATACATAAATCACCACTGCATCACCAACCTTTAAAACTAAGATGTTATGTCCATAGTGCCTGAAGTTACATTGACCTACTCATCCTTCCAACCGGAACACAACAATAAATATTACTGAATGCCAACTGATGGCCATAGAATATCTGATGAGTTGGTGTTACCTAACCTTGCTTTAACCCTACCACCATGTAAATATAGTATTTAGAAAAAAATCATCATTTCTGGATTAAAAGTCACAATCAGCACCAGTTAAATATACCTGCTCTGCCAGGGCGTGATCACTTGATCGTCCGGTCCACCAATGAGAACCAGTCTTTTCAATCGGAGCATGTTATTTTTGAAATCTTCTGATTTCGCAGACCTGTAAAAAATTTTTTTTTTCATTTGTTATTATATATTCCCCATACACGTTGTCAGTGTATCATTTATTTGTTTTTTTTTTTTTTTTGAGTGCTTGCATGTGACAATAGTAAACATATAAACATATTTTAATCTAGAGCCTACAAGTTGATAAAAAATCTAATAATGTATAACTTGGCTGCTTTCTGATTCCATGGTTATTGGAGCTAAAAAGCTGAGTAAAAAATTCTTACTGAAATATGAAGTTTATATTATATATTTTAAGAAATTACATACTTGTCTAAATAAGACAAAAAGTTGCCAGGTGAAATTAAAATACAATAGATTTTACCTTTATAAAAAAAATTACCGGAATAATAAATAAATGATTTTAATCACTATCAAACTACTAATCTTTATTTATAAGAAAAACATGTTTTATTAAAAAAGCACTAAAATAGTGGGTCAATGTTTTTTAGTTATATTTGCTGAGATTAAAATTTTTATTAAATATATTTATATTCATAAACAATATAATTAATAATAATATTTATCGACTTTTCTGACGTAAATTATTTAGTCAAACTACTAATCTTGATTCATAAGTAAAACATGTTTTAATAAAAAAGCACTAAAATAATGGGTCAATGTTTTATAGTTACATTTTTTGAGATTAAATTTTTTATTAAATATATTTATATTCATAAACAATATAATTAATTATAATATTTATCGACTTTTCTGACGTAAATTAGTTCAATGAAATAAGTTATCTCTGACCTTAAGTTCAAGATTTATTTATAATCGTAAAAGAATACGTTAAAACACATGATTGCATATGCGTCATGTTATTTAAAAACATGTGTATAATAATAATAAAAAATATATATTTTATAATTCATTAAAAACTCAAATGAAAAAAAATATAACAAAAAAGCCAGGTTCCACCGAGATTTGAACTCGGATCGCTGGATTCAGAGTCCAGAGTGCTAACCATTACACCATGGAACCGGATGACTATCGTGTCGAAATTCTTGTACTAATTTAACATTTGACTTTAAATTATTAACTTAGAATTACTATATTTTTTTCAAATATGTATATTTTTACTTTTTTTAATGAAATATTTTATATATTTACACAAATGTATTAACTATGATATTACAGAGTTCTATACTTACATAATATGATTATTTATATATGGCAGGTATACACTATAAGACTCATATAGTGTTTGATGGTATGGGTCTCTCCAATAGTTGCCAACTGACGTGTGCTGCCCAACCCTAGAATAGAACAGCTCATATGCTGATTCTTTAACTAGTCCAGGGAATACGACATGGAGGAATCCAGCTGAAAAATAAAATGTTTTATTGTTATTTATATATTTCTTAAAAAAACAAACATTTTTTTCTGTTATACTCTACGAATGTTATTGAATGCAAGTTGAAATATTAGCATATTGTTAAATGATCTTATATGATAAAAAATAAAAATACCTCCATATTGACCAGCTTGCGGTGAGCTCAAGGATATAAAAGTGCTAACAGACACATTGGAGAATGTTTCAACAATGCCCCGTGCTAATAGACCGCCTTGGGAATAACCTGTAATTATAATAAATAACCTCATTAATATTTCATACACACAATACAATTACATATGATTACACACAATAATTTTATTTTTGTTTAAATCTACTGTTGGTACGCATATGCATTCTTAGTATTGCACTATTTTATATTTAGATATATGCATTTTGCATAATCATGCTATTAAGCAAAAGTAATATTAAATCCTACAGTGAATTAACAACTTATAAAAAAAAAATGTAAATTTTGAGACCAATCTGTCATTATGTAGTTTTTAAAAGATTTAATACTTTAGACAATAAATTTAATAATTTGTGCTTTAGCCAATGAGTAGTTAGTGAAGTTCGCAAGGAGTAAAAATATTCAAATTTAGATCTGATAATATGATTAATGATAATGTGACTATTGTAAATACTGTCTCTGTGTCCTCCCTTTTTTTTCTTTTATGACTCTATCAATTAGTTGGCATAGGGTAGAGCTGTTTTTTTAGTTGGTCTGATATTTGGGCAGTAGTTCCAAATACCTTTGCTTAAAGTGAAGGCATTAAAAGAAAAAAAAACTCACCAATAAGATTGATACCGTCTGGGTGTTTACTTGATATATTCGCAACATCCAATCCAATCTCCAAAACTTGATGCCACATGGTTTCCAGGCTGGACCAGCTCTCAAATCTATTGACATTGTAAACTATTGTACCTGGATGTTTCTGAAAATTAAAAGTATTTTTTTATTATTTTATGAGAGTGAAGTATTTATTATTATCCTTAAATATTTATTATATATCGTTAAACATAAGATGCAATAAATATAATTTTACTTAAGGCAAAAAAAATAAGTTTCTTTATAGGCAAAAAAATACGCAGTTTTGGACTGGAATATGCTCTGCTTATAAACATACCTCTTCAATTCTGCGTTTTATCATTTCCATACTACCACTGCCAGTCATGATACCGTGAATTAAAACTACGGGTTTGTAACTATAGCTTTGGTGAAATAATAAAGTCAGGATTAATATTGCAATGTTTGCCATTGGAGTCATTGTAGCAGCTTCCGAAACGAGAACAAAGAAATGTAGTTAAAACTTTTTGTGAAGTCAATAGAAAAATATTTGGATTTAATTCAGTGATAGCTTTTATATATAAAACAAACAAAATAGACGCATAAAATGTTTAGACTTCAAAATAATGTAAATAAACATTCAACGCAATAATTTTTACTAAAATTTTACGGGACACAGAATCTACTTGATACGATTTAAATTACGACTGTCGTAGTGTCGTGTAGTCTGTCAGTGGCATTATAAAATAAATGAATGAACATTAAGTTGCCATCTTTTATAAATCATACCTAATTACTGTTAAAATAAGTTTCATGAAATCACATAAATACTTTTAGTCAATTTTTATGTCTAAATAATGATGAGAGAATACAACTTCATCCGATCTGAAATAAATGTATACCTGTCGAGAGTATAATATTTCAATGAAAATATAAATACATCTTTCATCAACGACTAGTGGGTCTGCCCACTTTAAATATTTGTCTAATGGCTAAGAACTATGAAAATTCCTTAAATTCAAATCAATTCAATTCTTCTTATTAAAAATTATTCTTAAATTTTTTTTTTTTTAATTAATTTATTTAACAAAAACCGAATGTTAAAAACATTCGGTTTTTTGTGACTGTCAATGTCACTTTTTAACTCTCATTGATGTCATTCACACGTGTTTGTCATATGGGTATCAATCCCATATTCTATGTCGGCTTATTAATAATTTCTTGATTAATTATTGTTAAATCAAAATCTTGAATATTTATATTGATAGTTATTCGTTAGAAAATAAGGACTTACCGAAACATTGTCTTTAACATAAACAAAAACACTTTTGTGAATTTATAAGTTAAACTAACGTAGTGTTATTTATATAATTAATATTCTTAACTTAAACATAATTTATATTTGCATAGTTATGTGTTTTAACTCTTAAAAGGTAATTATTTTTTTTAAATATAATTTTGATGTACCTAAATTATTTTTTAAACATTCACTGTTTCTATTTTAAGGTTATACACAAATCCAAGTGATCATGGCTTCTACATCGTTAGCGGAACAGCTACAAAAGCTTTCCGTTCCACAATCATCTATCTACAAAGATGATAACAAAAAGTCGTCACTACTCTTTGACCCAAAGGAAGCAGCTCTAAAGGATCGTAATACATTTTATGAAATTGGATTAAGCGGTCTTAAAGAACTAATTGCTTTGTATGAAGGCTTTCGTGTATTCGAAGACTCTTTGTTTAGTATAACCTCTATAGATTTTGAAAGAGCTGTACAGAGTAAAGAGGTTAATCAGAATTTAAATGAAACAATCGAAAAGTTCCTCATACAACTATCACCGTACTTGCTCCTTCAATCCTCTCACAAGGCCTTGGAATGGCTCGTCAATAGATACAACATACATGAATACAATCAAGATGCAATAATGATGTTGATTCTGCCTTATCATGAGACAAAGATATTCATCAGATTTATACAGCTATTTAAATTGAATTCTACTTCGAATAGATGGAATTGGCTGGAGTCGATACAAAAACGTAGTGTACCATTGACGAGACAAATTTTATACAATCAGTGCGTCTCCAATACATCAACATTACAATTCATTACGAGAAGCGTCTCTAAATATGTGACAGAATTCGGTGAAAGAGCGAATCAATTGAACACAGTGTATGCATTTTTCTGTTCAACTGCTATTGGCATTATAAACACTAGCAAACATGTTACCGAATCTATAATAAATGCTTTATTACCGACATTGATAATGGGTCTAGAATCTTCCGTTAAAGACTTCAGATCTGCCGCTTATGTTATAATTGGATATCTGTCCACTAAGGCTACTTTTAAAAAGAACACTATAAATGAGGTTATATTTAGATTAATGACTTCCGAATTTGACTTATCATATGATGTTGTGTTACTTATCAATTTAATTTATACAAATCAAAAACATTTAACAAAGATACCAGAAGGTGTACTGTGTAATATATCCGTTGATGTTATGAATGAAATGTGTAAGCACTTAATGAAGCTGGTTGAACTCAAAATTAATATTCAGACATTTAGCTTGGTATTCCTGCGCAGTATATTACCTCTTCTTCAAAATAACATTGAAGATTTTCGAAGATTTAGCCAACTACCTGAAATATTTATTGATGTCATAGACTTCAAGAATCAGCAGCCCGAGAAGATTGTTATGTAAGTTTACAAAAGGTTTTTGCCTGAATAATACAGTTAAATAAAGAAATCAGATCACAATACTATCAATTACTATTTATATTATACTATTAACTTTATTTAGCTCTAAACTTCATTATTTTATTTGTTCTAATATGTGTTTATATGATTCAAATATTGTATATAATTTATTATTGTTTAATATTTTACAGATGTGCCCTGACTGCATTAAAATCATCCAATAATGATAATAAGGATGATGAAAGCGACATTGAAATTATTGATGAAGATGATGAAATTTCAAGCAAGATATTGTCTTGGTATTCACAGTTCTTGAAAACCATAGAAACCAGATATCCCGAAACATTTGATCAAGTCATTAAGAAATTAATGGGGTCTGATAGCAAATTGCCTTCTAAACAAAAACTTCAGCTATCCAAAGTGTTAGGGTTCAAGCCAGCTGTGGCACGTAAAGTTGGAAGTGCATATTTGTTTGAAAATCTGAATCATATCAACCCAGAAATGAGAGTTGAGGCCGTTAATTATATTGCAAAAGAGTTTCAGTCTTTGAAAATAGAGAACAAAGACTTTGTGAAAGATTCCATTGTTAGCAGACTGAAGGATGATAGTATGGACGTTGTCTCGGCCGCTTTAGATATTCCAAATAAAGATTTCAAGGATTTGCTTGATGAACATGATTTAACAAATGTTTTTGTTTACATTGCTTCGAAATCTTCTAAGAAATGGTTGAATGTGGTGAGAAAAATGATGAGCAAATTTTGCTCAATGGATACATTGCCAGTCAACCATGAAATCGTCCTATCCCTTATGCCGTATTTATTTCCAAAAGACGAACAATCAGCTCAGCTCACATACAAAATACTGTCTTCTCCGTGGGGTAAAAAGTTCGGACTGAAAAATAAACTCGCTGCTTTTAAAAATACATGTGAAGATAATCCTGAAGTGATTAATCAGTGTGTATTTAAAGCCTTATTTGTTGATAAGTGTATTCAATTTGATGATATTCTCGACTTCAATCTCTTGAACAAAGACAACACTATTGATCTTTGCTTTTTCATACTTCTGAAGTCATGTTCATTAAATAATGCACCGGTTTCAGAAGCTACAGCTGTTTTAAATCTTTTATTAGATGCTGTTCAAAGTAGAGTAATTGTTTCGAGTTCAGAGAATTCACTCTTTTCAGCGGATGTGATGGTAGAATTTATTAAATTATCTAAAAAAGATCAAATTTTGTTTGAAGTAATGGAATATATCTTCTACAGTATCACAGAGCAGATAAATCCCGATGTTATTACTACACCGTGGTGTAATTTACTTAGTACACCCGAAACCATTCTCAACAGACGATTGTATGAAATCTTTATAACGGGATGTGGAATTCCAACATATGGTGATAACTATGCGAAATTGACGCAAAAGCTTTTGGAAAAATTGTTTAAAACTCCAAAGGAAAAGTTTGAATTCGTAGCCAATTTCGCTTGTGGTCATATACTATACGCCACTGATCCGAAAGATGTTATCGCGCCTGAACTTCAGCTCCGTAGCCTCAAGTTAATGACAAACTTTCTATCAGTACAAAACAATACTGACTGGATTTATGACTCCGACGTTCTGATATTAACAATTCTCTTCGATTTGAATAATTCGATTGCGCCAATACGACAATGTGTTATCAATATGGTAAATAATATTTTAAGAGATGCAACAGATAAAAAAAATGTTTACGTGCAGCTATTGAAAGAATTAATCGATCACGAACAAGAACTGATACTCGATCATGAACAGATACCACAAGTACTTAAGACAATATTGACACAAAAATCTATGCAAATGAAAATATTTCGAAGAAATTGCTTGTTAAAATTAACATCGATTCTAATTGGCGATACACCAGCACATATAAAGTCATCACTTGTAAAAATCCTTTCCAATATCAATAATGAATCTACTTTTTGTCACGTTATTCCAGCCCTTGATAGTGTACAGAAACGTCTTAAACAAAATGAATTTAATAAGAAATTCGCTTTCGATATTTATGAATCAAATCTGATAAGAACTGTGTATTCACAAATAAACGAATCTACCGTTACTACCTTCGATAAAGAACAAGTTTGGAAATTAATTGAAGTTGGATTGAAAGAGTACAAAGAATGTGTTTTAAATGAGGACATGTCGTTCGTATGTCCAAGTGTTTTAATAATGAGACAAATCAATGAGGATGTTTTTAAGAAAATACCAGATAAAAGAACTAAAGACTTGGTTTATTTGATAACTTTAGCTGGAACGTTCAGCAACAATCCTAGTATTTCGAGTGTAGCTTCAAAAGTTATGAAGAAGATACACATAGATTTCAAAGATTTTAAACCTATTCTTGATAAGATGCTGAATGCAGTAGATCCTGCAGCTAACGTACCGAAAAAGAAAAAGGCTACAGTATCAATGCTTTCCCATCAATTAGCCGACACAGACGAATGGCGACTAGGTGTTACCATTCTCGAATATGTTCAAAGTAAAAAGAAAATGACTGTTGATAGTTCATTTGTCATAATTTTATTCCAGATACTCAATAAATGTTTGAGATTTGAAGAGCAATCTCATGTCGAATATACGAAACAACTGATTTTGTCGTCGCTGTGGTATTTCTGCAAGAAATTCGTTAATGATACAGATAAGGAACAAATTAAGTCGATCAAGAATATTTTCGATGTTGAGACCGTTGTGCAATGCATAAGAGGAACGCAAAACCCACAGACGCAACATCATGCCTTGATACTTCTATCCCACGCCGCGTACATGCTACCTGAACAAGTTTTACATCACACTATGGAAATATTTACATTCATGGGATCGTCAGTATTAAGACACGACGATGCATATAGTTTCCAAATAATTACAAAAATAATAGAAACTCTTGTACCAATTTTAGTGAAATTAGACAAAAACATCGAGGATTACACGGAAAAAGAATTACAACAGTTACAAAAACGTGTCGTTCCTGTTTTACGTATTTTTGCAGATGTTGTTCTTCATGTACCTGAACACAGAAGATTACCACTTTATAAGAAGCTTATAGAAACACTAGGACCTAGTCAGTTCCTTTGGGTATTCCTTGCGTTATTACTCGAAACCCATATCGCTCATTTTAGTGACGACAAGAAAAAGGATAAGACAACGCCAAAAAGCCTAGCCGAACAAGAATCGCCAATCAATAGAATGGACTTTGGACAAAGTATTTTGTTAGAATTCACGCCAGAAGTTTGTTTGGAAAACTTTACGAAGTTAATCATTTACATGAGATCTTTGCCATTACAAAAAGATGAAAACGCGATGGATACCGATGTGGACCCTACTGATATTTTCAGCATCAATGGGCACACGCCTTTCCAATTAAGACATTATAAATATGTAATTGTGACTTTCATGAATACTTGCTTATCTTCATCGAGGTTTATACAGCATAACAGTCAAGCAGTTGACATTAAAACAATGGAGCATCATTATAAACAGTTCATTATTAAAATATTAACGTTTATTCAAAGTATACCAAAAATGGGTGATGAGAAAACTGGAAAATATTGGCGTGTAATGTTGCACTACAGCTATGATTTGTTAGATCACACTAATAATTTGTTATCGGCGCCTATGTTCTTGTCCGTTGTTCGTGGTCTGTTGCCGCACAGCTTACAAACCGTCCGTAAGAAGGCGATGGAGTTACTTAATTCGAAAATCCAAACAAGTCCCGAGATGTTTGCTGATGTCGATAAGAAATTACTTTTCTCATTGCTTCCAGAACTCTTAAGTATTGTTAAAACTATTGAAAGTCACAATGATAACTTAAATGAAAATGATGCTCAAGAATTAGAACTGAATCAACAAACAGCTCTATTATCTTTGAAGTTATTGGCTCGGATGTTAGCTTCAGAAAATCCACAGCCATTCAAGCCAGTTTTAGAAACAGTAACCGATTACACATGCAATTCAAATTTACCTGGAAACGTGATGGCATCTATTGTGCTGTGCCTTGCTGAACTATGTGGAAATTTGAAGGCACATGCGTTAGGAAGCTTGAGGAAATTCATGCCGGCTCTAATAAAAGTTCTCAAAAAACAACGTAAATCTGATACACCGGAACTTGTTTTGCTGAGTACGGTCACAGCTATTTCGAAGATCGTTGAAAGTCTTCCGTTGTTCTTGAGTCCGTACTTGCAGAAGATTCTGTACGAATACGCAATATTGTTTGCAAAGTGGCAAGAATACGAGAAGAATAGTAAACACTCGCCGATCACGTCTAAATTGATAAATATAAAGAAGAAGATCGCAAGCTCGATTCCACCTAGAGTTTTGATACCGGTGGCGAATGAGACTCATAAATTAATATTGGAAAAGGAAAACTTCAATGCTGTTGGTCCAGTAATGTCCGTTCTAGCAGATAGTTTTGGCAACATGACTACTGCTGATTTTTCCGCACTACAGCAAGATTTGACGTCATTCTTCCTGTCTGCTTTACAATTAAGAGGCGAAGCGTCCGATAAAAACATCGATGTGGATGTCATCGATACGGCAGAGGATGAAGTTGTAAAAGCCTTGGTCAGTCTCGTTCTCAAGTTGTCTGAAACGAGCTTTAGGCCGTTCTATTTCAAGATCTATGACTGGGCAATAAGAACCAATATTGAAGGACGTAAGGATAGAAGTATCACATTTTATAGGTAAGTCTTATAGCAAATAATTAAACAAATTGTAAATATAGTCCATTGTTGTAAAAACATTTTTTTTCAGGTTAAGCAGTGCTATTGCTGATAAGTTAAAAGGACTCTTTGTGTTATTCGCTGGTCATTTTGTGAAAAATGCGGCGGAACTTCTAGACGCGTGCAACAATAGCAAAACTGAAGACCTATTCTTTGACACAGATGAGAAGTGTATTTCATTGATCAAATATGTCATCAAAACACTGCACATAGTCTTCTTATACGACAGCCAGACCTTCTTAAATAAGGACAGATTTGAAACCCTTATGCAGCCGATTGTAGATCAATTGGAGAATACTGTAGGCGGAATAGCAAGTCTTAAGTCGAGGGCAACTGGGTTTATAATCCCCTGTATATCTCAGTTCGCTGTGGCAACCGCTGACGATTCGCTTTGGAAGTTATTAAATTATCAAGTCTTATTGAAGACGAGGCATAACGACGCGGAAATAAGGTAAAATACATAATATAAAATCAATGTCAATTTCTGTTGTCCTTCGTTTGTTTTTAAAATCTAAATTATACTTTGACGACCTCCGTGGTCGAGTGGTGTGTACACCCGTTGATGTTCCGGGTTCAATTCCCGGCCGAGTCGATGTACATTATCATTAGTTTTCTATGTTGTCTTGAGGATGGGTATTTGATTGTGGTTAAGTAACCACAATCAAATACCCATCAGAAGTCTGATTTTCCATAACACAAGTGTTTTAGCTACTTACATTTGGATTAGAGTAATGTATGTGATGTTGTGTCATATTTAAAGTTACTTTTCTTTGTTTAGTAATAATTTTCATAAAAATAGGATATGTATGAAGGCTAAAAACAGTCAGGTATCTGTACTATATGCTTATTCCCTTTTCAGACTCGCAGGCTTGGAATGTCTCGTGGCAATGGCATCTCAATTGGGAAGCAACTGGCTC
This sequence comes from Vanessa cardui, assembly GCF_905220365.1. Taxonomy (NCBI): domain Eukaryota; kingdom Metazoa; phylum Arthropoda; class Insecta; order Lepidoptera; family Nymphalidae; genus Vanessa; species Vanessa cardui. Next base: position 3,341,538 of record NC_061129.1, read on the forward strand.
CCACTCCTGGCGGAAAGCGTGCCTTTCCTTGCAGAGTTGCTCGAAGATGGCGATCAGAGAATAGAAGTTGCTACTAAGAATGCAGTACGTACGTTGGAACAAATCCTTGGGGAACCGCTTGAAAAATACTTTTAATAGTTCGCGTATGCGATATGTACTATAGTACAATTTTATAAAAATAAATGATATAATCTTTACAAATATATTTTTGTTACTATAAAAAATACCTCATAATAAAAATTCCAAACTTTTCGGTAGAAATAAACAATGTTAAAAAATGGCTTTAAATGTATTTATAGAGAAACATAAATATAAGAAACCTTTCTCGTCTTACTCAACGTCAAAACTCGACCGATTATCATGCAATTTTTATAATCGTTATAGGTAGAGAAAAAGACAAGTACAGTCAGAGTAAGAAAACCTTCGTCAGTTTTTTAAGTCTTTTATTGTCAAGTCTTAAACTTTTAATACCTTTTGAATCTAAACATCAAATCATTGCGAAGCAATACGTCGTTCTCGATGGGTAAAGCAGATTATCGCTCATACTGAGCACACAAAAATAGATCTGGGGTATTACGTGCGAGAGAAATTTCAATTACATAATATTAAAGTTAATTATATCTTGACAGGAAATACTTATTTCATGCAAATCTGGGAATCATTATCACTTCATTCGCAGGCCAAACATCGCGATGCATATTAATTGTCAATGCACTGTCAACTCCATGCGTTGTCACGAATTTCGAAATAGAGAATGTTACGTTCGTTTCGATTTCACGTGACGTGAACGACACGACATTGATTTTTAGGTATTTTATGATATAGTAATAGCACCAACCAAAGATCTTTTAGGATTAAGATTTAGTGCATACATATATAATTGCGAAGTTCCAGTGTGGATTGAAAATGATTTTATCCGAAAAATAGAGGTTTTCCTATGATATTTTCCACGTAAGCATGACATGAATATAATAAAGAAATACAAATTGCACACGCAAAGCTTGTCCTGATATAAGGCTGCGTTCTCTCCACTTAACCACTTCCAATAACACCTATTTTTGCCGTCCACAAATAAGATTTCGTTTTGTTACTAATCTAGTTTATATTTAAATGATTCTTCTTAATAATTTCGATATAATGACGAATAATTGATTCAGCGATGGCTAAAATTGGGTGTACCAATTAAAAGGTTAAATATATAGATATCTATTGAATTTGTAAGTGATGGGAAAGTAATAACCTCATCTACATGTAAATTAATTCGGTGCCTGAGAATTCTATTAATTGTGGGCCGTAATTTTTTTGGTGTAATTGGCAGGTGATCCTGCGAAGTTGTTTTGTATCAATAAAAGTTTATTTATTTAAAATAGCCACTAATCAGTGGCGGATTTACCAATAGGCTAAATATACTGGAGCCTAGGGCGGCAGATTTAGAGGGGCGGCAATTTAGCCCAAATTGTCTTTATATTACAGTAATAAAAAAATTTAATAATAATCTGTATATACAATACGTCCGCAATTCGTATACTCGTCACTAAATAATGGGTTGCAAAAATAATCTAGTAACTGACAGAAATATCACCTAGTTCATAATCATACTAATAACGGGAAAAAGCCGATGTAATGAGGACGATAGAAAACAAATCATTAATTTTCATTTTCAGAATAAATTGTGATTGTGAACTAAACAAACGAATCGAATTTTAAAAGTCAGTAGGGTTGGCAAAAATCGGATATATCGGCGACTGCCACTAATTTTTCTGAAGTTACTTAACTAAGGTCTGTCATATCTGTATATTCACAATTATTACCTACGAATAATTATTATACATATTTAATCTTAACAATACACCTGATATTAGCTACATTCACAGTATTAGGGCATAAATATTAATAATCACGAACTCGACTTCAAATTCCTATGAGAATTTCGTTTAAAAAGTTAAAATGGCTATTGAAATATGGACGTTTTCAGCAGACGCCTGGGAATTGGTGGTGCGGCTCTTTTGGAAGGTTGAAAGAAAATGGACCATTTTGAGATATTTCAATAAATTCTATATTATTTCAGTTAACTTTTGCAAACTATTCTAATATAAATTTAAAAGTTTATTTGAAACTATAATCTATTCATTTCAAAATGTTATTGAACTTTAACAAAAATAGAGAGAGCTGTTCGGTACATTGAATAAAAGGGTTTGCTTCTAAACTAAATGAAACTAAACGTACTTACTATTTATAAATGTTTCATTTAAATTTACTATAGGAATGCAAAAAAAATTCGGCTTCCTAGTGGCAATGTTGGGGACTTTTATCCCTTTGATGTAAAATACATTTTATAACTTATTTAGGGTATTGCAAGACCGTTTGGATAGGTAGTATCTCTTAAAATATTGTACTAGGGTCATATCCATAGTATGCGAAGTTTAAGTCATTATTAGTTGTAATCTAAAATTATAGTATCAAGTTTCTATCGTTATACATTATTACCAGAAGTTTGGCATTAATGATCACCCTACCTACTAAGATCCAAGAAAAAATGCATCGAAATTAAAGTCAAGTAATAAGTCAATTACAAAATATGTCGTTTGATCTAATATAATTCAGCGAAATTGGAAACACGTCCGACAACCAATTTCGTTGATACGAATACTTTGTAGCCATCAGTTTATAAAGACATATCTCATTATCGGTCAATGTATAATAATTCTGTCATGTCATTCATTTCTTTAAACAGGCTCTTTAAATGCCGATATATTGAGTAAATGATAAATAATTGCGTTAAACACATCGTCTGCACTTTTAATTTAATGTTCGATTAGGTCTTTAAATTAAATGAGGAATTTTAATGGGGTCATTAATAATCAAAAGGAATTCAAGAGGAACGATTATATGTATAACACTTGTATATTATACTAGAGAAAATAAATCGTTTTTCATTTTTGTTCAATATGAAACCCACTACTCGTGGGTATTAGTGAGAGATAAGTAGGGACCCAAAACCAGTATATAAACAATTTCATACTAAAACTTCTGGTTTTATGTAACTTGGAATAGTATTTATTTTCAGTTAGGCATTACAAAAATAACCTAGTAGTGGTGTTGATATTGATTTTTGTTATATGTGAAGCAAACAAAAGTGATAAATATTTCATATATAAAACGTGAATTTAGTATAATAAACATAAAATATTTCAATGTTGTCATCGTAAGGTAAATTTATTACCCAATTTTGGCGACTTCCTCTTCTTGGTAAAGTAAATTGTTGTGTATCAGATATTAGGTAAACATGTCTAAAAAATTAGCAAAAATATAAATTATTGGATCTTATTTAGAAATGACTTAGATCAAACTTACGAGTATGTTCTATATTTAAAAATTTCATGTAATAATAGAGAAAGATCACTTAATTCTACCGTATAATAATGATACTTCAGAATAATTTAATTATAGTAATGTGGCATTAAAGTTATTAACAATTTTTGTTCCTAGTATTATAACTGACACGACGTTATGATTTATAAATATACAATGGTTAGTGATGAATTTAATGAAACAACAAAAAGTAGAATACACGAAGTGTTATTTGTCTATTTGTATAAACTAATTAGAGATGTAACGCAGTTTGAACTCAGGTGCAGAATGTGAATTTGGCTCTTCAAAGGCAAAATGTGACAACTTGCTTGCTTTAGTTAGTTCAGGATTGTTATTTACTTTGGCGGATTTCACTTATACTAACAAGGACGCTGAGCAAACATCATATTTGTTCTCCGTAGTTATTAAATGTTTCTTGCAAATGTTAGTTACTTGCTTATCCAACCTTGATTTTCTTAATTAAATATTATGACTTGAGTCGTCTTTGTACGGTTTTTAAATGTATCGTACATTTATATTAATTTAAACAACAGATGTATAATATTAAGGGGACTACATGAGCTAAATGCAAGTTTTATAATGCCCAAAAGTATATAATCCAATGCAATAAAAAAAATGAAAAAAATATATGATAATATTCAGGATACATCCTAGCTATTTATTGATATGAAAACATGATGTAATTAATTTGGTTCGATAGAAAAAAATCGCAAAGATACCTATAAAAAAGTATTTTTTTGTTTCAAAACTATACTTATATACATTCAATAATTTTTGTCTTTTGTCAGATTATTCTACAAACAATATATTAAATAATTATTGTCATAATTTTTTAGTAATATCAATAGATTTTTTTTAAATCAGATTTTCTTATTTTCGAACGAAATGCGTAAGCATGTGTGCGTGAACGCCTCGTACAGACACTGCCGGCCGAGGCCTGTTGCTAAACGGACGTGTCGCTGTTTTCACCGGATCATTGCGTTACGAGATATTTTTTTGTGTAATTTTAATTGTCAAGTATTATTCTTTCTTGTAAATATATATATTAAGTTAAAATAGTCTAGTTGTAATTAGCCATTTGTTTTTTATTCAGTTATTATTAATAAAGTTTCATTTTGCAAATATGGGTAATAAAGTAAAATCTGTGAAAAAATCTCAAAAACGTTCATATAAATTAAGAGCCGAACATATGAACGATATAAAAGGTAAGAGTATTTTATTAGTAAACATATATATATATATATATATATATATATATATATATATATATATATATATATATATTCATAAATAATGAATATTGGACACATCTATTAGAAAAAACATTCAATCAGTTCGCATAGAATCAGATTTTTCGTCAAGTTCTCAATTGGTTACCTTGGAGTATTTAGTCAAAGTACGGAAATTTGATGTAAGTGTTTTGGTTCGATCCCCACAAGTCCGAAGTTTTTTTTTAAATGACTATATTTAGAAACATATATTTTTTAATACTTTTTTAATTAATAAAATATAATGATTAACATCTTTTTATTTTTTACAGGATGAAGATAGTGGAAAATCATAACACGGAAGCTGTTTCTAATGCGTAAGAGTTTAATTTTATAGATTTTGTTTATAATAGGAATTATAGTTTTGTATGAATTAATTTTAATAATTAAAAAAAAAGTGAAGTCGTTACCATAGAAATATGTAATTGTTGTGAACCAAAGATCTAAAATATTTGGATGTGTCATTTGTACGTAAATCAATTTTTTTTTATAGTTTGGAAACACTAAAAAATCACGAAGATTGTGAATTAAATGATATAAGTACACATTCATATAAGCGTGTACTAGAAGAAGCCTCTAATTCACAGGTAATAATATTGTTAACATCAGCCGCATGTTGCTAGGTAATATCACCTTGCCATTCATTTATTACGTAAATCATATTTACACTAGTGGTTCTCCCCCATATTATAAGAGTAAATAAGAATAGGGCGAACCCCCTCCTCCCTGTACAATATTTATTACGTAATAATTTAAAGGAAAAAAATTATAAATATTTTGTTTATTTTTATTTCAAAGTATCAATTTTTTAAACTTTTGTAATTTCAATGGTTCTTAATGGTACGCATTCGAACGAACCTCGGCAATTTCGCGGTTTCCGGCTCTTTTCTCAATAATTTTAATTTTGCACATTTTTTTATCCGAAGTAAGAACTATCGAAACTCCTTCCCCTCTCCTTGTAAGAAAACATAAGACATGGTCGACCCCCTAGACCGTCTTACGTAATAAATGAATGGCCCCTTGCCAGAAACACGCTTAGAATTTATAGATTTTGATATTTTCAAAACCTATAAATATAATTTATATTTGAATTTTAGGTGATTGCTGTCTCTGTCAGTCAAAGTAACTTTCGGACTTCCAACCAAAACCAAGATTAAGATGGGTTAAGTTACAGTATAGAAGTGAGTTTTTCCGCGAAAACATAAAAAAATGAATTAAAATTACTTTTTAATTTAATTTAATTTATCTCTTGATTTTCTTTTTATTTCAGATGGACAACCCTACTCCTAAAACAAACATCAGCATTGGACGAAGAATTATTAACGTTTCTTATTTTTTGGAAAAGTTGTATGAGATTTCAAATCATGGACCGTTAGACTGCGGTCTAACTTGCATTGAAAAAGTTAGCGAAAAGCTTCACGGTTTATCGTCCATATTTACTTTTTTATGCAAAATGTGTAACCGAAAATTTGTAATCGGTAATGATGATGATAATTGTTTGCCAATTAACACATGTGTTGTAGCTGGTATAATTTCAATTGGGTGTGGACATTCTCAGTTACAAGAATTATCATCAGCCATGAATTTACCAATGATGTCTCAAAAAACATACCAAACTAACCACAAATTACTCTCTCAGAATTGGCAGCAACTTGCACAACAGTCCATGGAACAAGCAGCTGAAGAAGAGAAAAAAATGGCTATAGTAGACGGTAGAGTCACAAAAAATGGCACACCAGTTATAGATGTGGTAGCAGATGGTGTTTATGGGAAAAGATCATACAAAAAAAACTATTCGGCACTATCCGGCGCCGCTGCAATCATAGGTCGGAAAACAGGCAAAATTTTGTACTTGGGAGTGCGAAACAAATACTGCTACCACTGTGATCGAGCCGAAAAGAAAAAAATTGCAGTGGCCGAGCATTTCTGTTCTAAAAACTATTCCGGGCCGTCCACAGGAATGGAGAGTGAAATTATAGTAGAAGGTTTTAAACAATCATTGGCTATTCATGGTTTGATATATGGGCGACTGATATCTGATGGTGACTCAAGCACTTATTCCAAAATTTTGCAGGCAAGGCCATACAAAGACATTACAGTTGAGAAAGTGGAATGCAGGAATCATTTACTAAGGAATTTCTGTAATAAAATGCAAGCGCTACAAACTGAAACCAAATATTTAAAAAGTCACAGAAAGCTGTTAACAACATCACGAATCATGAGTATAAGGTCCTGCATAAGAAAAGCAATTAAAAAAAATAAAAATGACCCCTTTCCAGAAGAACAATATTTATTTGATGATATTTTGCAAGCACACCATCACGCCTTTGGGAATCACCATGAATGCAAATCATATTTTTGTGACGAAATAGGAAATCTGGAGAAAAATGATATCCCCAAAGATTTTGAGCTTGGTTCGTTGTGGCAAAGAATCTGTATCATGATTCAAAGTATTGCCGGTCAAGCTCGAAGCTTACTTCACGACGTGTACAGCAACGTGGTGGAACGTTATCACAGCATCATTGCAAAATACGTAGGAGGAAAGAGAGTAAACTATTCGCTCAAAAATTCGTACCAGACGCGATGCGTTGCTTCAGCAGTGTCGTATAATGAAGAAAATGCGCTGTCAAAATTATATAAAAAAATGACCAATAAAAGCCCGGGAGGTAAACTCAAAATGTGGGAAGAAAGCAAATATAAACAAAAAATCCTTAGTATGAGGTATACGAAAAAGAAGAGAAGGTTAGTTTTTAACAAAAAACAAAGTGACAAGGACTATGGCCAGTCATGTCAAAAGCCGGATATGCCGGTAGACTTACTAGATAAAATGAAAAATGATTTCATTAAAAGTTTAGATAAGACGGATGAAGAGCGAGCAATGATTGAAAGAAAAACTATTTTACAAAGCGCTAACGGAGAATGGCTTGAGATGAGGAGATCGTTATTGACTGCATCTAATTTCGGTAGAGTTATAAAAAGGCGTGTTAATACACCTTGTGCCAATTTAGTAAAAGATATACTGTACCGAAAAAATATAGACCACGTAGAATCCATAGCCCATGGCCAACAAAATGAAAAAAAAAGGAGGTTGGCAATTCAAATGAATAGTTTTCTTTATGATTTTTACTTTCTTCTTCATTGTTTTCTTCAACTTTTCTTTCGCTTTTACTTTTATCTTCGTTGTAACTTGTTTTTATATTTTCATCTTTATTTTTCACATATAGCTCTCGAATTTTCATATTTCTTGATGTTCGGGGATCTAGTATCTCAGGTAATATGCAATCGAAATAGAATTTTGTCAATTTTTCTTTCATTTCTTTCTCCCAAAATTCATCATCTCGTTGAATTATTTCCGTTTTGAGGTTTTCTTTTTCATTCCCCCATACGGCAAACAGGCAATATCTTCTTTGGGTCACGTGTAACTGACCTTGAGCTTGGTAATACCAAACATGTTTTTTGTTAACTAATAGTTCACCTGATTTTGTTTTTTGCCAGAAGTTAATTTTTTTGTTCTCAATTGCTGCTGCAAGGCCCATTTTATAGGCTGTCAAAGGACACTTCACTTCAACCACAGTATCATCTCCAATTAAACCATCAGGTGTTGCACCTAAGAAAAATAATTGTCGGTCTATAAATGAACCACATGGTCTTATAGTTATTTGTTCTTGTAGAGCCAATTGTGCCAGGGCGGTTTTTTCATTTTGTTGGCCATGGGCTATGGATTCTACGTGGTCTATATTTTTTCGGTACAGTATATCTTTTACTAAATTGGCACAAGGTGTATTAACACGCCTTTTTATAACTCTACCGAAATTAGATGCAGTCAATAACGATCTCCTCATCTCAAGCCATTCTCCGTTAGCGCTTTGTAAAATAGTTTTTCTTTCAATCATTGCTCGCTCTTCATCCGTCTTATCTAAACTTTTAATGAAATCATTTTTCATTTTATCTAGTAAGTCTACCGGCATATCCGGCTTTTGACATGACTGGCCATAGTCCTTGTCACTTTGTTTTTTGTTAAAAACTAACCTTCTCTTCTTTTTCGTATACCTCATACTAAGGATTTTTTGTTTATATTTGCTTTCTTCCCACATTTTGAGTTTACCTCCCGGGCTTTTATTGGTCATTTTTTTATATAATTTTGACAGCGCATTTTCTTCATTATACGACACTGCTGAAGCAACGCATCGCGTCTGGTACGAATTTTTGAGCGAATAGTTTACTCTCTTTCCTCCTACGTATTTTGCAATGATGCTGTGATAACGTTCCACCACGTTGCTGTACACGTCGTGAAGTAAGCTTCGAGCTTGACCGGCAATACTTTGAATCATGATACAGATTCTTTGCCACAACGAACCAAGCTCAAAATCTTTGGGGATATCATTTTTCTCCAGATTTCCTATTTCGTCACAAAAATATGATTTGCATTCATGGTGATTCCCAAAGGCGTGATGGTGTGCTTGCAAAATATCATCAAATAAATATTGTTCTTCTGGAAAGGGGTCATTTTTATTTTTTTTAATTGCTTTTCTTATGCAGGACCTTATACTCATGATTCGTGATGTTGTTAACAGCTTTCTGTGACTTTTTAAATATTTGGTTTCAGTTTGTAGCGCTTGCATTTTATTACAGAAATTCCTTAGTAAATGATTCCTGCATTCCACTTTCTCAACTGTAATGTCTTTGTATGGCCTTGCCTGCAAAATTTTGGAATAAGTGCTTGAGTCACCATCAGATATCAGTCGCCCATATATCAAACCATGAATAGCCAATGATTGTTTAAAACCTTCTACTATAATTTCACTCTCCATCATATTATGACAGAATTGCAAACTTTCAATCATTGCTCGTTCTTCATCCGCTTTGATACCAGATATAGAACATCATCATTAATCACCTTTTCGTAACGTCCGCTATATTGAATCTTGAATAACGTTACTTTACTAGTTGCATTTTTCACATCGAGATCTTTCATTTCATAGGGATTGTTGTAAAAAATTTCAATCGCAATTTTGTAACGACCGCCATATTGTATTGAATATGGCGGCAATAAATGAATCGTGCATTGTCATCGAGACTTAACATGTGTAAAAATTTCAGCTCATAGCATCAGTGGAAGTGGGTGAAATATTGATTGCAAGTATCCAGGACATACATACATTCATATATATGAATGAAATGAAATAAACGATTTTAATAAAAACAACACGATTTTTTTTTTGTAGTACCATATATAAATAAAAATGTTTGAAGTTTAATTGAATCAGTTTTATTTGTTAATCATTTTCAAGTAACAGTCAAGAACAATAGAAATTATATTCTATCGTATCAATTTTTGTGCGATTTATGACCAAACCCATTCTCATTGACCTCGTTAACCAATAATTCAATCAAATCGACTAAACATGTTTTAGATTTTTTTTTAATTTAATTTATATATATATATATATATATATATATATATATATATATATATATATATATATATATACATAATATATATATATATATATTATCAAACTTATAAAATGTTAAAAATTGGTATGTTATAATATTTAGTATTAAACAACTAATGTTATGTAATATAAATTAAATAAAAAAGGTTAAAATTAACAGTCTATTTTTTGTACACAAAATATAAATAAGAATCCTTTAAGTTTAATTGAATCAGTTTAATTTTACCATAATTGATTTTTAAATGACACTTAAAATAAATAAAAATAATTCTGTTGTCCTATCCATTTCTATGACATCTGTGATTGATGGAATTGATAGAATTGACTTCGCTTCGCTTTCGATCGGCGCGGCGCGCGGCGGTTCGGCGCCATCTGTTGGAATATTCAGGCGTAACCTCGCCGCCTCGCTAAGCGTAGTGCGCGCGGGGACATGCCGTTTTTGTCGTTAGTGTAAGTGTGTGCGCGTGATTCTCAAGGGCAATTAGCTCCTGTAGTCCCCTTAATAAAGTAGAACATCTTTATCAAGTAACTTGGAAATGAAATTTGAAATGACCTTGAAAATGTTTTTTTTTGGCAATTTTTATCATCGTATTCGTATCCAGTCAAAATAGAAGATTATAAGGGCAGTTCGTAACTACATCCATATTTTTATTATAATATTAATTAATTTTCTTTTTCTAAGCTTAACTGATATACGTTTATACCAATTTTTCCTTATAACTATGACCTATCATTTTGTCATAAGTTTAGGTGGAAGTGATATAAAAAACTAAGAAGACCACAAATTATAAAAATGTCGAGGATAAAATACTCATTTCAATACGCCAATAGATAACAATGTTTATGTAAACGTTAATAATACCAAATAGTTCTGCACTTAGCATGGTAATACAGTATAGTGGCAAATCATGTCTAAATGCAAGCGAACTGCGAATTGAAATCCTTGTAATGCAAATGTGGACCATTTGCAACTTGATTTAGCAGCGGGATGATACTTAGGAGTAGGGTAACCACGGCTTTAGTGGATTTTTTAGATTATATAGACATTTAAACGTTTTATTTCACTGTGGAATATTTCGAAACAATTGTTTTGCGCAGCTTGTGTAATTTTAACGGAGATTAGCCTTGTATTTGTGGCTCTTATTTAATGGGAAGGCAATATGATCGAAAATAATTTAGGCTTAAAACTGACGTCATTACGTGCGTTTCTCAGGCATGGAAGTGTAAACTAACCTAGACAAAAACCCGATATAATTTTTTTTACCATTTAACCAACACTGGGCATGAAAGCAATACCATGACGTTGGAAGAAGCATAAGGCTTTTGATAGTCATAGTTCTTATGTGACTTGACTACAGTACATAATCTTTTAGATAGAGAATATAGGATGTTTTGTTTAGGCTACTAAATGGGTCACCTGATGGTAAGTGGGCACTAACACTCATAGAACTCACATTGGAAATGTAACAAATTTTCGTCATACCTCACATCGCCAACTCGTCCCCAACCTTGGGAACTCGCGTGTTATGTTGACTCATCGTGTTGATTTTTATCCAGGCGCACATTTTTTAGTGTTCACTCAGTGTAGTTTTGGTTGTAGGCACATTTGTAGAAATCTGCCTCATCATCAACGTCGTCGAGGTTACCTGGTACAAAACGTTTTCCTTGATAGAAAATATTGTTGCTGAAACTGTAATTATTATTCTTCAATATGTAGTAACGCTGTCTTATTTCTGTTTCCTTTCGTTGCAAGATCAACTGATTTAAAGCAAATTTAAACCACGTTACAGACTTTCGGGAAAAACATGTAATTAAAAAAAAAACCTTTTTAATTTCAGCTCCAGATATCGACTTGTTCATATATAATATCATGTCTATGTTGAGATATTTTACTGTATATACACTCTAAATATCAATGATATACGAGTCGAGGTGGCCCAGTGGTTAGAACACGTACATCTTAACCGATTATTGCGGGTTTAAAAACAGGCAAGCACCGCTGTTTCATGTGCTTAATTTGTCTTTATAATTCATCTCGTGCTCAGCGGTGAAGGAAAACATCGTGAGGAAACCTGCATGTGACAAATTTCATAGAAATTCCGCCACATGTGTATTCCACCAACCCGCATTGGAACAGCGTAGTGGAATATGTTCCAAACATACACATCCGTCTCCTCACAGGGAGAGGAGGCCTTTAGCCCAGCAGTGGAATTTTACGGGCTGTTGTTGTTGTATATCAATGATGTAGCATTATGCTCTTTACTGTCCGGATATTATTATACTCGCAACGAATGTAACTGTAATGTCATAATTATATAAGTGGTTCATCCAGCGATACGACCATGCCGCTATAACTCGTCACATTAATTTGTTGGAGAATGACATCCCTTTGATGGTAGTATTAGGGAATCGCGTTATCTTTACGCAGTGAATTGTGATTACGGTAATCATGTAATTTGTTACATTTGTAATAAATAATGATATGTAATCATGAAGTAGGGTGTTGTAACTTGCTGCTCTGATACCAATTAAACACTGACTATAGTATCGTAACCGAAGATTGCACGCATTGAATTGTATGTGCTCAAGTTTTGTTCATCTTTTACTTGATGGTAGGACTTTGTGCAAGGTCGTCTGGATAGTCACCCAACCATAGTCTGTTTCTATCGACATGCAGTACTTATTATTCTTGAATTCTGGTGAAAGGCAAACTAGCTTCACTAAAGACACTAAGTTCATAAGATTAATGGCGTATTGGTGATATAAGAAATGATTAATACTTGTTAAAGCCAATGGTGATGAAAACCTACTTGTCAATTCTCCTGACTATATGACAAAACAAATATTATCCCTATTTTTTAAATAAAGTTTCACTAAATTCTGAAAAATTTTTAACTCACAAATGCAGTGAGGTCAAACGAATAACTTGTGCTTCCATTTATTTGTCAAGAAGTAGAACATATAAAGCCCGTCACTTAATTACGGAGGAGTTACTTCACTTACTTGGTGGTAGGGCTTTGTGCAAGCCCGTCTGGGTAGGTACCACCCACTCATCAGTTATTTTACCGCCAAATAACAGTACTCAGTATTGTTGTGTTCCGGTTTGAAGGGTGAGTGAGCCAGTGTTACTACAGGCACAAGGGACATAACATCTTAGTTCGCAAGGTTGGTGGCACATTGACGATGTAAGGAATAGTTAATATTTCTTACAGCGTCATTGTCTATGGGTGATGGTGACCACTTATCATCAGGTGGCCCATATGCTCGTCCGCCAACCTATACCATAAAACAAAAAAAAAAAAACAAAAACACTTTAATATTATGCTTTATCTCGTTTAATCGAGCTTAAGAAAATATCTTCTAGTAACTGTATTTGTTAGACTCATTAAATTAAATAATGTGTTCACATATAAATTTGGAGCATTACAGTAAATAGGTACATTAAAAAGTTTTACGTAGCGCGTAGACAGATTCGTAGCGTAACTCTACGAACCGATTAACCAAAACGAAAGTTTAAGTGTCTATCAACTTGTATATTTTAAATTTTATTCTATTTTTGAATGTGTTTTTTTTTTTATAAAAAAGTTAAAGCAAAATATACGTTTTTTTTTAAATTATACGTTTATATCATCCAGCTTCATTCTCGTACTAATCATGAGACGCATGATTTGATTGATGAGATCGTGGGTGTGAAATTACAGGCACCAGATAGAATATATTAACGAGATACTCTGTCGTTGGCAGTAAGTGAGATAATCGTAGTAAAGTTTTAATATTCTGTTATCTACGTCATATAAGAAAACCTGAAAGATTAAGTGCTTTTTTGCTTATTCTATTTTTGAAATAACCTTTTATTCTAATTTTAAATTTATATAATTCAGATATTGATAAAAACAGTTATAAAGTAATTTTATTTCCTTTTTTTTTTTCAAATGAATATGTAACAAGCACACTTAATGGAACATATCCCACCTATCGTTGGCTGAACAAAAACAAGCGCGGAAGTCCTAATGTTCTGTGGGTTATGTAATATATGTATTTAATTAACATGACGTTGTATTTTTTAAATGTTAAAAAAGAGTAACTACTGAGTTTCTTGCCGGTTCTTCTCGGTAGAATCTACTTTCAGAACCGGTGGTAGCTTCACTTAATTGTAAAATGACGATTCAAAAGTGCTTATAAAAGCCTACTAGAATAAAGTTTATTTTGATTTTGATATAAAACCTGATGTTAAATATTCAACATATTAATCATTTTCTTTAATGAATCCAAAATGGTCGAGCCATGTTATAAAGTCGCAAATCTGAACGGAGATTTCAAGTAATTCGTTATCTTTAGAATTATTTTACGATGCCCAATCAAAACAGTTTATGTTTATGAAGGCTGCAACAATTAAGTAGCTTTCGTTTAATGAAAGCAAAGATTATATGATTCTATTTCTTGAGTTATCTGGAATATAATAAATAATTTAGTATACGGTGTTAATTGAGCCTTTGAATGGGGCACTTAATTATTACATATTTACTTTATGATTTAATTATTATTTTTATCTAAGGTTCTATACGATGGTGGTGTTTTATTAATTTATAAGTAAGAGTGCCAGTTTATTTATGATTGTGAACTTTAGGAAAGTTTGTATTAATCCATCATTGTGCTTCCTCACAATGTAATTTATCTTCGACATGTATCAATGCAGACCTATGAAATTATTTTTTAATTAAGAAGACTCTTAGGATAATTAAAAATATGTGAATCGTCATGATACTGGCTTCATTTATTAGAAAAACTACCTATGCTTCGAAATGTAGATTCTATTGAGAAAACGCAACATGTGCCGCCTCATGTACAAAAACAGATAATAAATTAAGTTAATTTTATCGAATATAAACTCTACGCTTTTTATCAACTGTCTAATATTTTTATTAATACATAAAGGTCAAATTTAAAAGTCAAAAAATTCTTAAATTTTGCAGTGCTGTACAGATTTTAAAATCCGCAATGTCGTTCAAAATCTATGTGATTTTTCCTAACATAACATGGCCAGGCAGAGTGGGGCTGGATCAGCAGCTGTTCGTCCAACCTAAGACCCAACTGATAACTTCTTGACAAGAAAACCCAATCTTGATTACAACAGATCGAATCCAAAACTTCAAAATTTGCCAAAGATACCAAGATGCAAATTATGGCAAGATATACAGGCGAGACTCTTAGGTCTAAATTTAATTAGTAAGGATTTACATTTTGACAAATATAATAAATCTCGCCCCTCCGATGTAGTTGCGTTCAAGATTGCTACAAATCGATAAGACGTCATTTACTAGGAAATAAATGTTTACGATACTCCTATCGACTCAATTCTACGCCAACTAGACTGGCTGATGTCTGGATTTATTCACGCGGCAACTAAGAGATTTATTACAGGAATTCCGACTTGAAAGAAGGTTTTTTAGGTCTTAACGTTGGATAACATCATGCATTATTAAGTTATGTGGATTTGTAAGTAAATGAAAAGCGTTTTTTGTAATGTAGCTATGTGGAAAAATGGGCCACGTGATGGTGGTCACTACCACAGACATTTTAGGAAACTAGTTACCCGCCCCGGCTCGCACGGGTCCAATACTGATAATAAATATACTTCAGAATAAATTATTTTCGACATCACTCTAGACATTTCTAAATTTATCAGTGTTTCTTTACTATATTATCCGTGTATTATATACAAAAACTGTTCTCTGGGTCTGGAATCATTCTATTTATTAAAAAAGCCGCATCGAAATCCGTTTCGTAATTTTAAATATCTAAGCATACAGGGACAGACAGCGGTGAGCGAATGTTTTATACTGTTTAATAATCATGATGATAATGATATTTTTGATGTTTATTTTTTGTAACAAAAAGCATGACAATTAGACATAAGTACACACTTTTTAAAATCAATGCAATGAGTTTTTGCATTGATAACGTGTAAAGATTTCCAATTTTTTCTTTGTCGGTAATATTTCAACACCAAACTGTAATGCTGTGTTTGTCTATCCGAGATTACTTTACCTCAAACTGACCTTTTTGCTCGTAACCTCTTTAGACTAAATAACAAAAAGAAAAAACTCAAATATTTATTTAACACTTTCGTGACGTGTCAGGAATGCTTTTTATATTTGGAGAAAATTATGTTCGCATAAATTTATTCCATGACGTTTTTAAATGTTAACACGAATACTTAAATAACGCTTACCATAAAGCATATTATGTTAATTAATACTTACTTCTATGAATATTTATATGTCTAATACATAACCCATTCAGTACATTCAGTAAAATCAATACTTTATTACATAAAAATAAATTAAGTTACCTACTTATAATATTTCTTTATGCGAGCACAGACTACGTAAAAAAACAGTGATAACTCTAACAGCCTCTAAATTTCCCATTACTGAGCTAATGCCTCCTTTGAGGACAAGGTTTGGAACATATTCCAGAACGCTGTTCCAATGGAGATTGGTGGAATATAAATGTGGCAGAATTTCGATGCACGACATATCGTGCATTCATAGTGCGTTCATAGAATTATGAATACAAATTAAGCACATGAATATTCATTGGTGTTTGGCTAGGTTTGAACCAGTAATCAACGGTTAAGATGCACGCTTTCTAGCCACTGGGCCATCTCAACTCTGATATAGGGATAATTAGACACTAATATTAAAAAATATATATCACAGAAAAAACTTTTCGAATGTGCTTTAGACAAATTTTTAAGTCACTGTTTAAATAAAAACAAAAATATTATAATAATGAATCGTAAACATCTTAATAACCAGTCATACATACTTAATAGATCACAAATAAAATAACACATTTTAAATATCGTCACTAAAATATTTTTTATCATCATCATCATATATGTATATCAGCTGTCAGACGTCCACTGATGAACAGAGGCCTCTCCCAGTGACTTTCATCTTGACCGGTGAGTAGCATTAGTATATAATATTTTATAGTAGTATTAGTATAAAGTATTTTTATAGGAGACTTTTAGAGAGAATGAATGAGAAAGGTGTGCAATTTATTAATGTAAAACCTACTATAAAGTATATAAAACAAACCTATTAATGTAAATAACAAGGAAGATTAAAACAGTTTCTCTTAAGTAGCCATTTTTCACGGCATTAAGCTGAGGACTGTTTATTCTATGCCCGACTTGAACTGCTTTACTCATCGCGATTATCTTTTTTTTTTCTGGTATAGGTTGGCGGACGAGCATATGGGCCACCTGATGGTATGTGGTCACCATCACCCATAGACAAAGACATAGACATAAACATAGACAATCAAAATGTAAGAAATATTAACTATTCCTTACATCGTCAATGTGCCACCAACCTTGGGAACTAAAATGTTATGTCCCTTGTGCCTGTAGTTACACTGCCTCACTCACCCTTCAAACCGGAACACAACAATACTGAGTACTGTTATTTGATTTTATCGTCTTAACTTCAAGTTAATTTATAAACTTTTATATACAAACTAGTCAAACATTCGTAAAGTATATTTTTTGATACTACTTCACTTAAAATAGTTGTTAAATGACTATTCAAAAGTGCTTGTGAAAGCCTACTTGAATAAAGTACATTTTGATTTTGATGTAAGTCTAACTTATTTTAATACAAATAACAATGAATAAATCGCTGTAAGACTTTATTAATATCTCAATTTAATAAGCCCACGCCCACGTACCAAATAATAGAAGTTACACAAGAAACAATATCACGAAGAAGCAGCCAATACCGGTCCGAACTATTGCAACTAAATCAAACATTGAAAACAAGAGAACAGAATAAGAACAAGAATTTAATTTCGTCGATTGTTTGCGGTAACTTCTAGAGATTTCAAATATTTGATTAAAACCTTAGAAGGTGGATGAAACTAGAAATGGCATTTGCGTCGCACGCTTGAAAACACCTGCTGCTTTGGAATCGAGTTATTGGACCTTCGTACCTTGTTAAATAGTAAAGGAGAAGATTATTACTCGTTGGTGCCCGCGGCTTTGCTCTCGTTTTAGTGCTTGGTTATCATATGTCAGGCAAAAAAGTAGCCTATGTCCTTTCTCGGAGTTAAAGTTTGCTTCACGTTAAATTTCATCAAAATCGGTTCATAGGTTTAGTCGTGAAAGAGCGCCAGACAGACAGAGTTACTTTCACATTTATAATATTACCAATATAACATAATCTATATTATAATAACACGTTTATTATAATATAGAATATGCCTCCCAATAAAATGCGCGTTCGCCATCACGGAATACATGGCGGTCTCATTCCTAAGGTGCGCCAATAGATCTTATAGGTAAAAAAAATATGTCCAAGAAATAACGATACAGAGGTAAGCGTTCACAATAATTGTCTTGTACAATATGAATGATTTATTATACCTAATATTGTGTAGTAGATCTTATTGTAGTAGATATAAGGTTCAAAGTAAATAATGAAAAAGAAAAATTACCTTATATTTACGAGGAACACAATAACAAATGATTAATGTTCGGACGAGAAAATCTAGGGTTAGGGAAAGGATTTTTTGACGGAATTAGGTTGACACTGGTCAAAACGTTGGTAATAGTTGTGAGATCAATACCAAGACTGGCTGTTTAAAATATATACAGATAGAAGGAAAGTGGTTTTATACTGAGATATATTTTGGCATAATTAAAATATTATGTTGCATGAAGAGCGACACGTAAGTAAACAATTTAAAATAATTTATGATTCGATGTGATTTAAAATAATTTGTGATCCACAATTTTGACGCCTGTGTCGTCATTGAATGCGTCATTTTAACATAAAATTAAGAATGTTACTAAAATGAAATCCATAGTCTGTTTAAATCGATAACGTGTTTGATAATTTCGTTTTAAGAGCTAGCGCGCACCGGTGATTTTTGTCACAGTGACTGTTTCGTCACTCTTGTCAAGTCCGTGGATATGTATGGAGTTGCGAGCACGTTACGACGCGACAATTGGGAGACATTTGTGTACGACGACCGGCAAAAAAGCCCGTGACGAAACTGTGAGCGTCTTTGCGTTTTTTCATAGCAATGCGCGCACTAATGACAAATTTATCTCTCTCGTTATCTGCATTTTGACTGCCGACTTTGGCGCGCGCAAAATGGCGTCACTATCAATCTATTCAAAACGTAAACATGCGTGAAGACGATACTAAAAATGATGTTTTAATAGAAGAAGTGGAAAATAGACCAGCTCTTTATAATAAAAAAATTAAAGAGTGTTCAGATATTCACGTGAAAATTAAAGCGTGGGAAGAAATTAGTACCCAGTATTTTCTTCGCTCTTTTTCTGCCGAGTCTCACGAGTTCACAGAGTACCACCGTCTCTTCGAAATCCATAGTGGCAAATAACACTTCGATTTCGAAAATGTTTTGTCACTGTCTCTATTAATGAGCGCACTCCACTTGGAAATGTGACGTGACAATGACAAACACTTTAAAGACACCGTGACAAAAATCACCGGTGCGCGATAGCTCTAACTCGCAGGGTTGTGTGCTTATTTGAGTAGATACGACTGAGTATTATTATGTACCGGTTTTGCAGGGTCAGTAAGCCAATATAATAATAGACACAGGTTTCATTGCGCATAGCTTGTGTACGGATTGGCTCATATTTCTTACACCTAGCACTGATGATCACTTGTCCAAGTGTATCTCACTGTGTTAACTTATTTTACACATGTAAAAAAAGTCATATTTATTATTACGTATCGTTTCTTAAAGACCAGCAACGCATCAAGCACCCTAGTGCTACAAATCCATGGGCAGTGATAACACTTTCCATAAGGTGAGAATCCTGCTCGTTTGCTACCTATGATGTAAAAAAAATACTGTGCGAATCACGGCTATTTTTTTTATTGATTATATAAGTATAATAAATACAGACATATTCCTCCTTGGCCTGTTTTTTTTTATTCTTGGCGATCCATCAGTAGTTGGGAATATAGAAATAGAGACATGTATGGGCATACACTAAGACTGCAATAATATTATTGCATATTAGCTACTTACCCTAAAATATGGGCATCCTATTTCAATAGTAATAAATTATTTCATCTTTAATATATGTATTTTTGTTCGAATTTATCCCAAGCTCAGACCATAATGATTCGAATTAGCGTCTTTATTTTAATGGGTAAAATCCTTTGATCACTTTTAACTGGTTTGGAAATTTTGTCATTTTAAGTGGATTATATTTGAAGATGAAGTCCAAAGTTATCTGATGGTCGAAATCGGATTACCCGAACTAGATTCATCACTATATATTATAAAGCAAAATATTCCGGCGTCTGTCTGTCTGTATACAACAACAACAGTCTGTAAATTCCCACTGCTGGGCTAAAGGCCTCCTCTCCCTTCGAGGAGAAGGTTTGAACATATTCCACCACACTGTTCCAATGCGGGTTGGTGAAATACACATGTGGCAGAATTTCTATGAAATTTGTCACAGGTTTCCTTACGATGTTATCTTTCACCGCTGAGCACGAGATGAATTATAAAGACAAATTAAGCACATGAATTAGCGGTGCTTGCCTGGGTTTAAACCCGCAATCATCGGTAAAGATGCGCGCGTTCTTACCATCTCGACTCTCTGAACGGATTTTCATGCGGTTTTTACTAATACACAGAGAGATTCATAAGGAAGGTTTAGGTATAATAATAATAATAATAAGTTCAAATAGAACGACAATTGTTAAACATGTCGGAAAAGTAATAAAATAAATAAAAGGTTAAAATATTTAAAAAAAAAAAAACATTATGTCCGGTGTGAAGCCGGGTCGGGCTTATGGTATATAATAAAATGTTTCAAATGAGATGTTGATCTCATTTCATTCGTTTCGCTGAATTTGCGTAAAAACGCAAATCCTCTAGTCAGTCTATTGACTTTCATACGAATTATTTTACCGCAGATAACGTACGTTTTATACGGATGTCTATTCATCGGTTTGAATGACATAAATATTTGCGACGAGCCCGGATTTGGTGGAAAAGCTCTGATTCCTGATATCTAGTAATCCCTATGGATCGCGGAATTGACTTATTTATGCGATGGGATGCAGTGCACGCTTAAATTCGATAAAAATACTTTACGCTGACATAATACGATTCTAAGTTAGCCGAACTCTAGCTTCTTAAAATATCAAGGAAATTTTAGTAAGGGGTATTTTTACTGACTAAGAACGACATGTTATAATGTAACCAAATATGACGTATATCCAAACATTATATATATGTAATAGATAGTACCTATTAGTATGATTAAACCAATGTTATAAAAAAAAATTGAGAGCTTGAGGACCTGGAATCAAATTCCAATTCGGGCAGGAATTGAGTTCTTAGGAGCAGCCCGGAGTTTGTCTTCGATGAGTGAGCCAGTGTAATAATTATCATCGAGCATAACCACAAAAAAATCCTATTGGCGTTCACTCCATCTCCAATATTTATGATCAGAAGTCTCTTACCACCTAGTAAACCATTAAATTGTCTTATACATTAGGTTTCGCGGTCGCGGAGTCGCGGTAGGTGGTCATGATGGTAAGTTGTAACAGTGGCTTGTGATCGACTATGCCAAAGCACAGCAAATGTGACTGCTTCTGAAAACCTCCTCTTAAGCCACACTTAAATTTAAGATTCTAAACTAAGGTATATATTTTAAATATATATATATAATATTTATTAATATATATGTATCAAGTAACATTGAAATACAATTACGATAAAGAATCAAAGAAGAAATAAAATAAAATTCATTAAAAATCCGATACGTTTCCTTTGTTTGTTAATGAAGATAATGAAAGTGAAGCGGATTTAGAAACAAATATGGGGTTTTTAATTAAAAGAATTATATCTTTTATCTTTTAAAAGTAAATATAAAATCGTACAAATGTATGTTATAAAATACTCTGCATGAATGATAATTTTAGAAGGTTCTAATGTGATGCAGTGGCGGATTTACAAATTTGCCGCTAGTAGGCAATGCGATTTTTGCCGCCCCTTCTGACTTTTTAAATTCGATATGTTTGTTTATTTCACAATCACAATGTATTCTGAAAAAAATATGATTTGTTTTCTATCGTCCTCATTACATCAGTTTTTTCCCATTATTATATTCCGTATGATTATTAACTAGGTGATATTTCTGTCAGTTACTAGATTATTTTTGCAACCCAATATGTAGTGACGAGTATACGGATTACGGACGTAATGTGTATACATATAATTATAAGATTTTTTTATTACTGTAAGGTAAAGAGAATTTGGGCTAAATTTGCCGCCCCTCTAAATCTGCCGCCCTAGGCTCCAGCCTACTCAGCCTATTGGTAAAGGCGCCACTGATGTGATGTCATAGATAAACAAATTCTGTAGGATATTTATGGTCTTATAATAACAAATATATTAACATAAGAATTATTAACATTAAATGCTTAAACATATACAAATATGAACAAAAACTGATTACTGTTTAAATCTTGACCGCGTAGAATGGTGGCAAGAATGCTAGCAGCATTTCCCCATTGAATCGCAATTCCGATCCTCTGGGCAAAAAACGAGCCAGACCTCCTGTCACCAGTGGAGGCAAAGAGGCGAGGTGTTATATGTAGGATATTAGTATTTGAAGTTAGGATTTTTATTAATTTAAAATGAGTCAAGTAAACGTTTTAATTATCACGCAGCTCATGTGGGCTTTCACCTGTATGTAATTAGTATATTCAATTTTAAAGGCGGTATTTTTTTTGGTTTTAAAACCTTTTCATTAAAAAACAAATTGAATTCTTAATCAATCGTAACTCAATAATTCCGATAGATTGACAGCGTCGAATTTTGTGATTACATTAAATGTCGCGTCCGATGCGATTTTTGACAAGCATATATTTGACAAAATTAAAATAAAGAAAATGAACAAAAACACATGCATTTTATTTGGATATTTTTTTGATAGACTGGCAAACTCTTAAATATGTAATAATATGATCACGTAATACATTTTTTTTTGAAATAGTTTGGCGGACGCGCCTATGGGCCACCTGATGGAAAGTGGTCACCATCACCCATAAACAATGACGCTGTAACAAATATTAATTATTCCTTACATCGTCAATGCGCCACCAATATTGGGAACTAAGATGCTATGTCCCTTGTGCCTGTAGTTACACTGGCTCTCTCACCATTCAAACCGGAACACAACAATACTGCGTACTGTTGTTTAGCGGTAGAAAATCTGGTGAGATACCTACGCAGGCGGGCTTGAACAAAGCCCTACCACCAAGTAGACAGATATGTTCTATTTAATAATTGAAATGGAATATTGTTATTATAATAATGTGTTCTGAGTATATGTAGCTAGCGCCAGTGGTTGATATTACTTGGAATTAGCTGGAGCATCAGCTTATCTGTTTAAGCATCACGCACACAAATGCACAATGTCAATGTATATATAAAAAGTTGGAGTGTCTGCCCAATATAGAATTGTATTGTTGTAATAAGTAAAGTTGCAAGTTGAGAACTGAACTCTTCTGCAGAATTCAAAGCTAATTAGTTAATAAAGAGGATCACTCTTAATAGTTTTTTATTATATATAACGAGGAGTCAGCCATCAACTCCTTATCAGACATTATGATATACAAAATATAATTCTAGTCGTTCACGTGTAATATCTTACCTTCGATATTCTTTTAAATATCCCTTTATCGTTGTCATGTGTTCTACGTCATACTGACGTCACAAGTATGTACGATAACCAAATGAAAAAATCCTTATTAAACTTTTTGACGCTTCGACATATATGTTATAATTTGGACGGTAACAGCTGATGGTATTTCTCACCAATGAGCCTATTATACACAATATGAGCCTAATGTTGTCTTAAATTTTCGCGATTACACATTGAAATAAAACTAGCTATAACGGATTTGGTCACGGGTAGACAGTCTACCCGTGACCAAGCATCTGAAGCACATAAAGCTTAATAAATACATGTTATTAAAATGTATAATTATTGGAGAAAATTTCTAACAAAATAATATCGATAACATCAATTAAAAATTAATTAATAAAACCAAAAATTACTTAAAAAAATAATGTTACGGATTACAGCAATAACGAGGTGTTATTTAATAATAATCAAATAATAATAATATTTCATTCGTTTTCCGTAATACGTTTGAATTTAACAAATACGTTATATAATTATATCCATAAGATGCCTAATACAGAATCAATATATATATATATATATATATTGATTCTGTATTAGGCATCTTATGGATATTAAATCAATGGGAGGCACTCGACGTGACAGCGAAGTTTTGACGCGTTGTACGTGGATAATGAAGCGTGACTTTATCATTATTTTATAACATTGCCCTTGGAGTAGTGGTGCAAAAATCTATAAAAAAAGTATAACACCTCGTCTCATTGCCTCCACTGGTGACAGGAGGGCTCATTCATTATTAGGCCAGAGGATCGTAATTGCGATTCAACGGGGAAATGCTTATAGCATATTTGCCACCATTCCATGCGGTTAAGATTTGTACATAAACTAATTTTAGTTCATATTTATATATATTTAAGCATTTAATGTTATTAATTCTTATGTTAATACAAGTCAGATTATTTTATATTTAATTATAAAATAAAAGTAGCTTAAGTTACTTCTAATTGTATAAATTATCTATCAGTGAAAGACCTGTCACAATCGGTCCAGCTGTTGCAGAGATATCATTAAAAATGTCGAAACAAATTTTTAGCGAACAAATTTTAATTCAAAGCGACCTTTGTGGATATTAAAAGATCTTTGAAAGACTGCATGAGGGAATGGCCGTAGGGGGTGCGGTGAGATACGCTTGTACTGGGAAGGCTAAATGGGATAGATTACTAAGCAACGCTGTATAGAATACGGTCTTATTAAATTTACCTATTGCGAAAATTTTCAAGGTCTGAACTAATTGCGACTTGGTAATTCAGGGTGAGTAGATCTGACTAGAGTCTATTTATACGTCCAATATTATTGAAAATAATTTCTATTGGCCGAAGATAAAATTATATTTATATAATCAGATTTAACTGAGATAAAAATTATCTCAGTACTAAAATAAAAACATTTTGTTACAATTTTACTAAAATATACATCTGTCTATTATTTTTTTACTCAAGCTTTCCTTTGACTTTATATCATAATCCTAGCAAAATTGCATCGTTCATGTATTAAAAACAATAAAAACTAATAATTATTAATCACAACAAAAAATGCTGGCACAAAATAGCTAAAATTACAATCTTAAAGCAACACAAAAAATCAAACATCAATTTAAAAATCGAATTATTTCCTTTCAAAATGATGATGTTATTTTGATTCAATGAATTTCCTAGTAAATACTGCTTGCTTATTATGTATGTATTATTAAACAGCAGACAGGAAATGTATCAGCCAGAGCACTTTACCTGATTAAGTGTCATCTCAATGATCAGCGTGCCCCTTTGATCGATAGCACTCGTTCCATGAAGGGAAATCAAGTAGGGTTGACGTATGTGATCACATAACATTTGTACACGTAATGAACACTCTGTGGATGATATCATATTTTTTCGGTCGAGTTTATATATACATGTAATAAAATTGGAGTGTCTGTTTGTAATTTTAAAATAGCCCTTTTTTACTCAATGCATATACCAAAATATATTTTTTTACTATTTTTGTTTGTCTGTCTGTTTGTTCCGGCTAATCTCTGGAACGGCTGGACCGATTTTGACGGGACTTCCACTGGCTGATAACTGATATAATAAAGAGTAACTTAGGCTGCAATAATATATATTTTTTTGTTAAATTCAAACGCGTACAAGATCGCGGACATAGCTAGTTTTTTTTTTTATAAATCCATAGCTTTGTTTGCTATCCGCATATTTAATCCATTTGACTCTGTGAGTAATATTTAAAAATCGAAGCTTAAATTTAATTGCAATATACAGTGATGAATTTCCCAAAAATATCGCGAACTTTTTTTTTTAATTCGTTGAAAGTTTAAGTGTCCACAAACATTGGTATCCTAATTGCGTTCTTTTTTTAAAAGTGGTAGAGAGGCTAAGGACTCACCACATACATTCTAATATTGTTTAATCATCCCTTAAATCGGGAACGTGTCGTCAACCTTAGGAACAAAGAGGTTATGTAACTGCCTATAATTACGCTTGTTTATTCACCCTTAAAACCGGAACACTACAATAGTATTGCTTGTTGGCGTCAGAATGAATATATCATCATTACATAGTATAAAACAAAGTCCCTTACTGCTGTCTGTCCCTATGTATGCTTAGATCTTTCAATTTAAATAACAGATTTTGATGCGGTTCTGTTTAATAGATAGATTGATTTGAGAAGGTTTTTGTACATAATACATGGACAATATAGTAAAGAAATAAGAAAAAAATCTGTAATATATTTGGTATCAGTATTCTACATAGCTTGGAATACTCTAGTTGCCATCTATCTTACCAGCAATTTTACATTCTCTTCCTCAATAGTATAACAATTTTCAAGGAATTACTAATATTCCAATTTTCCCCTTCGGTTAACGATAAAGCTCACGAGTTACCACAATAACCTATTTATTTCGTATCAAGCGACTTCGACATCGCTTGGCGGTCCGTATAAGAGTACAGATTGAGGCTTCTTACCTTTTAATAAATGTCACAACTTTATTTTCATCTTATAACTATTTTCTAGTTCATACATTATTTGTAGTCCGTGTTTATAGTGTTGGATGTCATGTTATAGACACAAAAGTAGCCTATATCCTTTTTTGGAGTAATATATTTATATTTTGGGGGATAAAGAATCATAGTAGCTCCAAACTTTAATTTCAGTTCAATCAGTCGAAAATCTAAGAAGGTTTCATCCAAAATTTCAACCCCTATTTTATCCCCTTAGGGGTGGAATTTATCAAAATCCTTTCTCAGTGTATGCCTACGTCATAACATCTTCGCGTTAAAATATCATATCATATAATTGTCGCTCGCGAATTCCTTTGCATTTTAGAGGCGCGTCGTCATCACATGTAAGGCATAAAATGTCGCCTACGATCTTCTAATTTGTTATAATTTGACCTTGATAGAAAAACAAACAAAGCTACTTTCGCATTTATAATATCAGTATAGACTACCTCACGTTACTGAAAAGTAATTACATACACACTCCAAAATAAACCGTATCGTAATATCGTAAAGTCGACTTTCCATGTTTAATGATAAGTCAAGTTTTCCGAACATTTGAGCGTTATAATTAAATTCTAGATTCTTATTCATAGCTCGATGGAGTGCACTAAAATCATGTTTGCGTTTTCAAAAATGTCTAAAAAAACACAAATATATAAATAGATAGTATGAGTTTGTAACAATATAAAACATTCCGAATATTTCGAGCTAATTCACGATATTTATTTTAATTTTTATTAGCGAGTGACACATAAGAAATAAAAGGTATTTTGATCTAGTAATTCCATCTTTTGTCACAAGTAAACGTAATCTGGTAGTAACTGTTCATTAATTAAAAAAAAAAACTTTGAATATTTTATAGAGAACCAGTGATCCAATCTGATTTCGTAGTATTATAATATCTGTATTCAATTTTTAAAAGAATAATCATAAATAGAAATACTATTAAGATAGAAATTCGTTCTTTGCTAATACATCTCCTAACTTTTCTCGGAAATCGTTTTGTTTGTTGGTGAAAGCTGCATTGAAATCTGCTGAGTAGTTTCAAACATCTAAGTGTACAGAGGTCGGGAATCGACTTTGCTTTGTACTATATAAGAATAAATGTTTCAAGATTTGTAAGTAAAATATATCAACATATTAAAATCTATGTATGTTTTATTGGCACGAAAATACATATATATGATTAACATAAACGTAACAAATTAAACATAATACGTTTTAAATGAATCCACCCTTGCGTCAGTTAACATCGATTCCGTAAAATATAAAAAAAAAACCTCATGAAAAATACTTCGCAACATCAGCGCCAACCATAACATCCACGTAAACCTCAAATAACTCTACCAGCAAAACCTAGCTGGTAACGTATTGTAGACCTTATCTTTATAACAATAAGGAAGATTTTTGATTACAGCTTACCCAGTATCTTAATCAAGGGGTGAGGGTTGTTTGTCGATAGATTAAAAAGCGGTGGAACAACGTCTATTTCAGCGACACTTATGTACATTATTTAACGATATTGTATACCGTTTGTCATTAAGCATTTTTTATTTTGTTTTTTATAAAGCAGACAACAGAATGGACCACCTAATAGTTACTCTACGTCTAGGTTTCTTTAAAGATAATTATTTTAAAAATGGAACGCAAAACAATATTCCAAATTATATGTATGAATATCTAAGTAAACTATGAACATATAATTTGGAAACATCAGGCGCTCGCAACCAACATACTTGCACTAATTTATTACAATGCGACGAAGTGTTTTTTTTTTTAACAATACGATCTTAAATTAGTTGTTACTGTAAAGTCAGGCCTCTCCCTCTGAGTAGAAAGTTTGAGGACTTATTTCGTTTCGTACATATGTGGTAGAATTTCTTTAAAATCAGACATATGCAGGTTTCCTCACGTTGTTTCCTTTCACCGAGCACGAGATGAATTATAAACACAAATTGAGCACATGAAAAATTCAGCGTTCTAACCACTAAGCCAGCTCGACTTTTTCATTGCTATTTAAATATTTACATATCATAATTTATAATATTTTAAATATATATTTATATATGTCTGCTCTTTAATTGCATCTATACCAGTATATATGTAAGCTTTGTGTTGTTTGTCTTTGTGCAGTTGAGTCGAAGGAGGTTGACTCAGTAAAAAAAGATATTATAATTTTTTTAATGACATGTGAAGTGTCAGTTAATTTTAAAATATTAAGACATTTATGTTATAAAAGTATTTTTTTATTAGTTAATGTTCATTTGGTCTCTGTTGTCTAAAAATTAAACTTTGCAATTGTCGATTCACTGTTTTAGGTTTGTAATACTCAGCTTTTATTATTGTATTTTTTTTTATTTTAATTGTAAAATTTATTCGTTACTAACAAAATTAAACACTGTTTTAGATGAATCAAATTGCTTAATTTGGAAAACCCATCACCTTATATATATTTCTATATATAATTATGTCTTATTCATTTCAGAGAGTGTACGTCAGTAATGTTTTTCGATATTTTAAATCCAATTTATTCATTACTTATAGTTCACCTGAATCCCTTTCAAGGCGCCCTAAGTTGAGGCGTCGTTTCATTAAGTACCTGCCAGCACGTCGGCGCTGATGGCGTTTTGATTAATCGTCCTTTGTCCCTTACACGCCTCCGCCATTATATCACCAATAAAAGGGTTTGATTGAAGATTCTTTTCTTTGAATTTTTTTTTATAGTCAATTAATTTCACCAAATTCCATTTTCTTTAAAGTATTTATCAAAATGCTGGATAACGTTGATTAAATATTTGAAGATAATATTAATAATAAATATCTAATAATTTACTGTTATATATTAAAACTAGAATCGAAGTTAGTTTTATGTATCAGAAACGTTTTCGATATATTTGCTCTATAAATTCAAATAAAATAATATATAAAAAATAATAAAAAACAATATACAATAAAATTGTTTTTAAATGAGCGCAAATATTAATCAAGATAAAACGTTGAAATATTAATTGACTGAAATTTTCGATTTATATTTGCGGAATGTCTTTTTTTAAATATTTTTGATGATAGTGCGAATTGCATTGCATTCGCTCTTACGTCCTTAAAATAAAAAATAAATAAATAAATAAAGCATGGGAAGAGACGTCGAGAACAGATCTGTGACACTATTCAACGCAAACCCAGAGTACATAGGATGTGAAATTTCTGACATATTTTTATGTATCGGTAACACTCAATCGAGGAAGTTCAACGACTTTTATTCGTCTCTTAATAATTTGTCGAAAAAGAGTCGAGATGGTCCAGTGGCTAGAACGTGGGCATCTTAACCGATGATTGATTCAAACCCAGGCAAGCACCACTGTTTCATGTGCTTAATTTGTCTTTATAATTCATCTCGTGCTCAGCGGTGAAGGAAAACATCGTGAAGAAACCTGCATGTGACAAATTCTGCCACATGTGCATTCCACCAACCCGCATTGGAACAGCGTGGTGGAATATGTTCCAAAACTTCTCCACAAAGGGAGAGTTGTAATAATTAGTCACCTTAGTAATTGTGGTACAAAAACACATGTGTCAAAAAGAACTAATCGAAATGTGAAATCTAACCAATGAAAACGAATCGCAATTCGTAATATTTCGCTCAAATCATGTCGGGACCAATCACATGCACCGCTGACGCCGGCGTTTATTAGATGCTAATTTGCGAATTAATTTCTAAGTGCCAGTCGATATCGTGATTTAGAGGCGTATACATTTTTGTGTGATCAAAAACAAAGTTTTCTCAATTAATGAAACCTCATTTACTGTTTATTACAGAGTCATATAATCAAAAATCAAAATCAAAATCAAAATAAATTTTATTCAAGCAGGCTTTTACAAGCACTTTTGAATCGTCACTTTACAATTAAGCGAAGCTACCACCGGTTCGGAAAGTGGTTTCTACCGATAAGAACCGGCAAGAAAATCAGTAGTTACTCTTTTTCAACATTTAAACAATACAAAGTCATATTAGTTAATACAATTATTTAAATTAATATATCCTGCTTGGAAGTCAACAGGTCTTAACTCCACGCTTCTTTATCATCTATAAAATCTTGTATCGTATAATATGATTTTTTTATCAATGTATTTTTTACAAACGATTTGAATTTACGAAACGGCAAAGTTAAAAATGTGTAATAAATAATAGATTTAATTTTTTATATATAACTATATATAACTATTAGTGTGAAAGTATTTGTTTTAAAAAAATCTGTGCATCTACAATATTATGTTGCGCATGGTAGAATCAAAGTTTATTTCTGTTTCGGAAACGTTTTCGATATATTTCCTCTATAAATTCAAGCTAAAATTGTTTTTAAATGAGCGCAAATATTAATCAAGATAAAAACTTTAACAAATAAAAACAAACAAAACAGAGATATTGAATTTTGTTTACGGTTTAAAATATAAAATGCTAAATTAAAAACTCGACATTGAATTCTCCTAAACGTTTTTACACCAAAATACCAAAGGAAGTATGGATATGATTTAAAGTTATCCAAAATAGAAGAATTATTGATTATATTTATTCAAACACTGATGTTAGTACACCTTACTTAACACTGCTCTACAGCAGAAAATATTTAATAAATCCGTTCAGTCTCATGAAAGAAAGAAATATTTATTTAAGACAGGGCAATGATAAAAAAGGTATAAAACAAAAATCAAAAATAAAATATATACAAGAAAAAATATAAAAAAAGATATTTGGTAAACAATAATAGTAATCGCGTCCTATGTACCTAAGTGTACTATTCAGCTTCCAAGTTGGGTTTCAAAAACCCAACGCAGATTTAATGCTATGAAATTAATTATTAATGATAGAAATAATATTTTATACTGTATGCCTATGTATGTCTTACAACTTGAATCGAAAGAGTAGATAAGTATATCAAAAAACTTGATTAACTAAATCTGCTTTGCTATATTCTGCACTAAAAACTGTTGAAGATTAATATATGTATATTTATTATTAAGCGTAATGTAGGGCGACCTCTGACCTGCTGGTTCGATGACATTCTCAGGATCGCCAGTAGAAGGTGGATGAGGGAAGCAAAGAAGCGAGCAACGTGTCGCGCTTTTGGGGATGCCTATGTTCAGAAGTAGACTGATGATGTTGGTATATTTGTTTAAAAAAAAAACAACACTATTTCTCTTTACTGCTTTTTTATGATATAGGTTGGCGGACAAGCATATGGGCCACCTGATGGAAAGTGGTCACCATCGCCCATAAACAATGACGCTGTAAGAAATATTAACTATTCCTTACATCGTCAATGTGCCACCAACCTTAGGAACTAAGATGTTATGTCCCTTGTGCTTGTAGTTATACTGGCTCACTACCCTTGAAACCGGAACACAACAATACTGACTACTATTATTTGGCGGTAGAATAACTGATGAGTGGGTGGTACCTACCCTACCATAATAAATGTTTAATACATTTCAAAATGAAATTCGATGATTTTAAATATGCCATTATATCTAGAATCCATAGTGAATAATATAGATAATTTATCAATTATGTACCGACAGTTCGAAGTCAAAGTTGTCTATTTGTATTTACTCCATTTGTGGTTGGATACGTTTGAGTGAGTGAACATACGTGTACCTGCATATAGATACGTGTGTGCGTATATCTATGAGTGAATGTAGTGTGTGTTGATACGTATAGTACGACACAACTTAGATGTATCATCGGCAAAATTCGTAAAACCAATCACATCCGAATTAAGTTACCTATCCCAAATTATCATTTATTTCTTATGTGAATATGATCTTTACACACACAACTTGTAATATCGTATGACCTAATATATTCGTCAATTTGACACGTCGATTTACATGAACTTGCGACGAATAGTGTCGAATGGGGCGATATCGAGCTATTTCGATTGATTGTATAAATCGGCAGTAATCGGTTTTATTGAATTTGCCGATGCTACATCTAAGTTGTGTCGTGCTATAATTGTGTGTGTAGATACGACTAAGTAAGTGTCAATCATGTAAATTCACATGATATCCAATAATTACCCTTTTTCCATATATTTTATTTCAATAATATGTCAATTTGATTCGTAAATCGTAAATTACTCGTATTATTCGTTTGATTAATTAATGTAGTCAGAACCATATGTTGTTTTTAGTTACATTGCGGTTCTGGAATATCCATTGTCATTTTAAAAAACCACTGTATCTGAAATTCTTCTGACGAATCGTACATCAGCTCAGGTCAAATGATACGTATCCTTTTACAATTTGTGAAAGATCCTTCGCATGTTAACAGAAGGAGCGATTTGATATCACTTTTAAATATATTCCAATTTTTATTACAGACATTGCAATAAAAAGGTCATATGAGGCCGTAATAAACCGTCGAGTGGTGTGTACACTGCTTATCATGGGTACGTCACATCGAGGTGCTAGGTGCGATTCCCGGCTGAGTCGATGTAGATTTTCATTAGTTTCCTATGGTGTCTTGGGTCTGGGAGTTTGTGGTACCGTCGTTACTTCTGATTGTCCAAAACATAAGTGATTTAGCTTCTTACATTGGGATCAGTGTAATGTATGTGATGTTGTCTCATATTTATTTATTATTTGCGAAATATACTAACCTTGCGTAGGGTATACCGTGATTAAGATACACTGAAATGAACTACACGTAGGGAAAATATCTTGGCTCTTCTTTGTACAATAAATAGTACATTATGTCAACCGATTTACTTTAATACAGATTAAACAATTTGAATATCATAGATTCATTCTGAATTTAACGTGTCGACTTGTTGTTGGTGGAAGTGCGCTAGATTTTCGGTGAATATAACCTGTGCTAAGCACAGAAAGATCAAGAAATTTAATTATTTTATTTCCCAGAAAATAAAAGTTCGATTCAACGAAGTTTAATCTATCAGCCCTTTATAAATAGATAGTTTTATTAAGAAACAACAACGGGTAATCAGGCTCCGGTTAAGATGGAAGTCAAATTAAATCAATTTAATTTATTAATTTGCTTTTAAAATAATTTTATAAGTCCATTTTACAGAATTATATTAAAAGTAAAGTTACCTGAGGTTCGGAAAGTAGATTTCACTGGATAGAACTGACAAGAAATTCAACTCTTCTCCTTTTTTTCAACATTTGAGATGTATTACGTTAATAAAATACAATTTTATATATCCTGCGTGAAAGTCTATTCGTGGCACTCGAATGTCCAGTACCCAGTAAAATCACAAGCACAGTACTAGGCACTTATTATATACAACTCTGTTGTAATCTAATAAAGATGCATTTTTTACTGACATGTGAATTTTCCTCACAAAAAGCATCAGGTATAGTTTATTACTTACATTATTATTTTACTATAAGTTGTTGTGTTTAGGGTTTAACGATGAGTGAGCCAGTGTGACGATAAGACAATCCAACCGGTCGAGGTGAATGGTTGGTATATACATATTTTACAGTAGCAAATTTTATAAGTAGTCGTGACTAATAATATCAGCTGCTTTATCTGTCTGTAAAATTACATATCTTCATCATTACATGGTACAAAACAAAGCTTACGCTGTCTGTCTCTATGTATATTAGATAGATCTTTAAAATTACGCAACGGATATTGATGCCGTTTTTTTAATAGACAGAGTAATTTGAGAGGAAGGTTTTTGTATTTTCTTATTATTCCATCAATGCTGATATACATACTATTAATACAAGAAATAAGAATCAACTTGTAACCCCCAGTTTCCGTTTGCATGCGGTAAATAGAACGTTTTTGGGCAATGGTATACGCATATATATTAAGATAACGGAAAATATAATCAATTTACCATTTTCAAAATTTAATAAGATTATTAAGACTTAATTATAAATAAATCATATTATCCATTAAAAGAGTATTTTTTAGAAAGAAAAGCCGGGTTTGGTTCGGGTTCCATCATAGGACGCTAATTACTGTAAATAACAGCATTGTAAATCTGTATATTTCAAAAGAGCAACTATGCGAGTTTCTTGCCGTTTCTTCTCGTTAGAAGCTGCTTTCCGAAACGGTGGTAGTATTTAATTATTAACGATTCAAAAATGCTTCAAGGTGAAGTTTACTTGAGTAAAATTGATTTGATTTGGTTTGAATTGTATATAACACATGGACAATATGGTAAATAAACACTGATTAAATTATTTAGGCATTCTCTACAATATTTAGTATCAGCATTGCACCCGTGTGAAACCGGGTCGAGTCGTACGATATAAGAACTAAGTTATTTAAAGAAAAATGTCAATTTTTATGACTAAATAATCAATTACCAATGCGGTCTTCACTCACGTAATGTGTCCTCTCTACTACAATGTAGTTCGTCGAGCCGTTAGCTTGTAGTTCTGATGTTAGTCTGGAGGTATTGTATTTTAAATTTTTCTACGAGACAATTCCGATATATTTTTCCTTTTTCAGTGAATATTATCGCATTTGTCTTAAATAATCATTCCTAAAAGAAATATTGATAAGTATTAAAAATATTTTTTTTAAAAAGCCGTATTCTTTATTGAAACTAATTTGCTTGATATAAAGTTTGAAATATATGACATTTTTTATCTGGTTTTAGTATTTTGAGTACACTCGAGATGGCTTCATAGATACTTTTGATCCTGTAACAAAATCTTTATAAACAGAAGGATTAACAAACACAAACGAAGATTTAATGTGAAAGAAAGAAATCTTGATCACAAATTTCCAAGGTTTTTTAGTGTTTCAGATTCCCAAATTATTTATACTTTAATATAAACTAATTTATTTGTATTACATTTTGAAATAGTGGACATGAGAAACTACTGTATTACTTGCCGATTATTCTTAGTAGAATCTACTTTCCAAACCATGTTTTTCAAATTTTAATTCAAGAGCTTTAGAACTAACTTATTAAAAAATATGTTAAATTCAACAAAATTAACAAGTAACTTTTTAAACTAATAAATCATAAATTAATTGATTATGATTCTTAATAAATACAATTTTAACAAAAAGAAAAACCGACTTCAAACAAAACAGTATTTTAAAACAAATTAAAATGCACTAAAAAGTAATAAAAATAATTGCATATTTAACACATTTTTGAGAGTCCTCCTAGGTAAAATGAAATGAAAAATATTAGACTACTTAAAAGTCGATTTACGATTATATAACGTAGTTATAGTTATTGTTATATTTGGAGCCGGTGTCAGCCACAGGCACACGCTTCAACAATCAAAAGAAAGAAGCGATACGAGCCTCTTGATTGACCCAGTATAATATCGTATAAAAGGTAATTTGTAAGAAACATTTCTTAAAGTATTCTCGTATTGTTTTTTGATAGGTATAGTATAGGGTTGGCTGACACCGACTCCAAATATAGCAATAATTATAACTACATTATATAATCGTAAATCGACTTTTAAGTAGTCTAATATTTTTCATTTCATTTTACCTAGGAGGACTCTCAAAAATGTGTTGAATATGCAATTATTTTTATTACTTTTTAGTGCATTTTAATTTGTTTGAAAATACTGTTTTGTTTGAAGTCGGTTTTTCTTTTTGTTAAAATTTTATTTATTTTTTGATTTTAAGTGAAGCTGATGTAGACTAACATTTTTTTCTTAATATGGATAGATTAAGCGTGCCGTTTATATGAATTAGAAACTACTTCAGGGACAATTTCAAAAGAAACTTTCGAATAAAGCAAAAATAGACTTTCGAAAATGCGGCATAAACTACGAGGTACCACCCTCGAATGAGCTGTAATCGACCTCAGTAAAAAAACTTTGCAAAAGAGCTATTCGTATGCTATGTCGTACATCATATGACATCATATCATATACACAAAATTTGATTAAAGACAGAAAGAAATTCTGCCCCAAATCGCATCCTAACTGTAAGCCGTTTAGGAGTTCCGTCAATACATAGTATAAAACAAAGTCGCTTTCTCTGTCCCTATATATTTAAATCTATGCAACGGATTTTGATGCGATTTTTTTAAAAGATAGTGTGATTCAAGAGGAATGTTTGTGTATATAATACATGAACAATATAGTAAAGAAACACTGATAATTTTAGAAGTTTGCGATGTGATGTCGTAAATAAACAAATTCTGTAGTATATTTAGTATCAGTATTGCACCCGTGCGAAGCCGGGGTGGGTAGCTAGTTGATTATAATATTCGACAATGATAATTACATAAACATAACCACGTTACGGAAGGTGACTCAAATATCCAAATAACCTATAAATAAAAGATTCGACAGGATATCGCTAACGTGCTCCTCAGAATTGTTCCGCTCCCTTCCGTTCCGCTACTTTGTCATGGATCCTGTACTCAGAACCTTACCAAACTTTCATCAAATTACCCTTGAAGTATATAGTTTATAATAAAAAAAGAATTATCAAAATTGGTTAACGTGATTTTCAGTTATTCACCGATTTGTCGCGCATATACATAATGCAAATTTAAGACTTATGTCGTTTTCATACGGATACCATAATCGAAAAAAAATTTAAAAAAAATGGGACCCCACGGAAAGCACTACCTTTCAAACAAAAAAAAAAATATCAAAATCGGTCCACCCAGTAAAGAGTTATGAGGTAACAAACATAAAAAAAAAAAAATACAGACGAATTGATAACCTCCTCCTTTTTGAAGTCGGTTGAAAATAGACTTAAACTACCAGCTTAGATATTACCCAAATAATTTTAAACTGAATTAATTGTCGGTAATTATGAGAGATCAAAGCTGTGACACAAATTAAATGGATCGAGTAGCCTATGAAATTCAAACGATCTTACCGAAACAATCCTTCATTAGTCAAATGGTGTTAAACTAATACATTGACCAAGGCGTGAAACACGCCAATTTCCCTAGTATAACTATCATTAGTTGTAACGTGAAATCAAACGGTGTCGCTTCTAATTAATGATTAATTACACATAGATTGCACATCGCATTGAATGATATAATTATCTATTTATTATAAATACCCGTAAAAATTAAAATAATGTAAATTTAAATTTCAAATTCCATTAAAATGTATGTTATATTAATACAGATATAAATGTTGTCTCATATTTATTTATATTTATATTTAAATATGTATTTAAATATAAATATAAATAAATATGAGACAACATCACATCACTCTGACCCCAATGTAAGTAGCTAAAGCACTTGTGTTATGGTTATCAGAAGTAACGACGGTAGACATCATAGAAAACAAATGATAATCTACATCGACTCAACCGGGAATCGAACCCAGGACCTCGGAGTGGCGTACCCATGAAAACCGGTGTACATACCACTCGACCACGGAGGTCGTCAAATATTATTAATGTGAAAGTAACTCTGTGTGTCTGTGACTCTTTCACGACCAAACCAATGGATCGAATTTGATGAAATTTGGTGTAAAGTAAATTTTAAGGAAAGACAAAGGCTACGTTTTTCGCCTAACACATAACAACCAAACCCCTAAAACGCAAGCGAAGCCGCGGGTGACTACTAGTAGTAGATAATAGTAGGCACTATGACTCATTTGGCCGTTATGTTGACAATAAAAAACGCATTTATAACATTAATGTCTGAAATAGGAAACACTTTTTTGTACCCTTCCTCGTCCCATCCGTTTCGTGACATCAAAAAAATCGCCCCAGCTTTAAAAATACTTATGAAACCAGTGGAAGCCGAGTTTATTTGTAGTCATTTAATAGAGAAATTGCTTTTTTAAACGAGGGACTTAGTGCTATATTTAATGAGGATCTTATTTTGGAATCACTGTCATTTAATTATCATCACATCTGTCGTAGGACTGATGGCCGCTGGAGCAGACGAGTACTAGATTGGAGACCGCGTCTCGGAAAGCGTAATGTAGGAAGACCTCTGACCCGCTGGTCCGACGACATTCGCAGGTTCGTCGGTAGAAGCTGGATGAGGGACGCAGAGGACCGAGCAACGTGGCACGGTCTGGGGAGGCCTAAGTTCAGCAGTGGACAGCAGTGGGTTCTGCGGTTTGCTTGTGAAAGAGCGACATACAGGCAGACAGAGAAACTTTCACATTTATAATATTAATATAGATGATTATATTCATATGAGACGTGTCTTGACATTTGCTTGGAAAAATAAGTCAATAATTAGTACAAATACTTATTAGTATAAGTAGCATTTAATAATGCCGATTCAAGCAGAGATTGCAAAATTCATTAATTCAAAGGCAAACAACCTTTCAGAAAGCTGCGAATAAAATCTTTCACGAATGCGCCCGAAATCTTTGATCTGACCTTATACCATAAGGTAACCTTAGAATTCTACTTACAAATCATCCTGACAAGGTTGACTCAGAAACAAAAATATGGTTCCGTACAGAAATTATATATGAGGTGATATTTCATTGTTTTAAAAAACTGCTGAACCTCAATAGAATTCCTTAAACAATATAAGCACACACACACACACACACACACACACACACACACACACACACACACACACACACACACATATATATATATATTATTGTAGCCTAAGTTACGCCTTATTATATCAGACAGACAGACAGACAAAAAAGAAAGACTTATATGCATTGAGTAAAAAATGACTATTTTAATATTACAAACAGACACTCCAATTTTATGATATGTATAGATATTTGTGAATGACGTCATCGTTACCAGAATCGCAATAGTTTACTCTCTTAGAATCTTTTTTTTATATTATTGATAATTCCTTTATTTTGATTCCAATGACAGCTGTCAACCTGTGACGACGCTCATACAGTTGCCGCCGCTCCACCTACTTTATTCAAGCTTACTAAAGACGATAGAGTCAGATAAAGCGATGGAACTGTGACACTATTTTGCCCCGACAAGCTTTAATATCATGTTATTCCACGAAATATAATAACTTGGTTACACAAAATACATAAACTCGATCTTAAATAACTACGTCTACAAAATAACTTCGTATAAAATTAATTAAAATTTAATATTCGTGTATTTCGATGAGTTGTTTGAATAATTATGAATTAATATCAAATTAAATTATTTTGAAACACATGTTTATTATTAAAAATGTAATATTTAATAATAATATTATGTATTAATTATGGATCTCTAAAATTGGTACGTGTTATGACAAATGCCATAAGAACTTAAATAATTAATCACGGCGAGGCACATTGTGCCATGACGAGGGTTGAGGCCTGACCTGATAGCATTAAATGTTTAATGCGGAGTTTGACCGGCTGACTTTTCACCGGATTCGTTTTCGGAAACGTATTCGGATGTGGTTCTTTTGTACGCTCCCGGATATTTATGCTGATTATTATTAATCACAGATTCAATAAAAATTCAACCGTTGATTAATCGTTGATGCATATAACATTTTTCCATTTATGGCAAACACGAGCCGAGTTGGCCCAGTGGTT
Organism: Vanessa cardui; assembly: GCF_905220365.1. NCBI lineage: Eukaryota > Metazoa > Arthropoda > Insecta > Lepidoptera > Nymphalidae > Vanessa > Vanessa cardui. The sequence continues at coordinate 3,381,877 of NC_061129.1, forward strand.
GGAACGCGTGCATCTTAACCGATGCTTTCCGGTTCAAACCCAGGTAAGCACTGCTGATTCATGTGCTTAATTTGTGTTTATAATTCATCTCGTGCTCGGCGGTGAAGGAAACCATCGTGAGGAATAGGTTTCAAGCCCTCTCCTTAATGGGAGAGGAGGCCATTAGCCCAACAGTGGAAAATTTACAGGATGCTACTTTACTTGGATTTTTCTTGGAAGGTTACATTATGTTGCTTCATTATTGACTGTGGGTTAATAAATCTGGCAAAATTTCATTTAACATATGTCGATAACTCAAAATGATTTCCTTCACTGCGAAGCACATGAGATTACAACAAACAGCCTGTAAATTTCCCACAGCTGGGCTTAACCCTTTGAGAAGAAGTTTTGAAGCAGCCAACCACGCCGCTCCAATGTGGATTGGTGGGTTCACAAGTCGCAGAATTTCCTTGAAATCAGACTCACGGTATTTTCTTTCACCGCTGAGCAAGAGATGAATTATGAACACAAATTAAGCATATGAAAATTCAGTGGTGCTTGCCTTGATTTGAACCCGCGATTATCGGTTGAGGTGTACGCGTTCAAACCACTCGGCTATATCAGCTCTAGAAGTAGAGTTTGCACCGTAAACAATGGTTGAATAGAATACAAATAATAAAATAGACTCGATGACTAGTGTGCGTAAATATTATTACTGTAAAAGCAATAATTATTTACATTTTCAACGTATTGCTGTATTGCTAACCTATTATATTTGTGTACTTTTGTAACAATTGTTATCAAACACTTCAGGTACAAATGATGAAATATAATTTCGATCGCGTAAAGTCAAATATTATGTAGAGTTATTATGTTGATTCCTTAAATTTAAACAAATTTCCTTACAAATTACGATCGCGTGGTTTAAACCAGCGCGCTTTGTCGTCGTCACGCTTCGGATCTCACCGTCATGGTTAATTTAACTTTTTCAAACAATATTCCCATTTTTGGGGAGATGGCTCAGTATTCAAACTTAATTACGAATTCATTAAAAATTTTACGCTACGGCCGAATCCGAAAGAAAAGTTTCTTAAATTTTTTTACTAGGATTATATTTGATTTTTTTTTTGGTGAAGATTGTTTAAAAATGTTATAATTTTTTTTTGCGTGTTCTGTTAATAACTACGTGTGAAGTAGCCCTAATGAACAGTAACTTAGTTTTAGGCCAATTTTTGTTGCGACTGTGTAATTTCCCGCCTTTGACAATTTGCTTTTTCTCTTAACATCACTATAAAGTCTTACAAAACTATACAAGTATCGAAATTATATAATATCAGAAGACACTTTGAAAGGTCAGTTTAAATAAAGAAGTAAAAGGTTGTCGATGGATGAATGTATGAATGGATACCATATCAAGATTTTTGATCGATCACAAATCACTGACAGGATAAACGAAAGATTACGGTATACAGGATTTATTTGATTTTTCATGTTTAAAGTAAAGTAACAACCTGTAAATTTCCCATTGCTGGGATAAGGCCTCCTCTTCCATTAAGGAGAGGGTTTGGTACATATTCCACCACGCTGTTCCAATGCGGGTTGGTGGAATCCACATGTGGCAGAATTTCGATGAAATTAGACACATGCAGGTTTCCTCACAATGTTTTCTTTTCACCTCCGAGCACGAGATGAATAAACACAATTAAGCACATATATATAGTGGTTTTCCCTGTGAACCCGAAGTCATCGGTTAAGATGCACGAGTTCTTACCACTGGGCCATCTGAGCTTTTCATGTTTCAAAGAAAATTCTCATTATTTAGCTGTCCTTAGAGCAGATTACTAAGCTGAGTCATGTTGAATTAAGCCCCCATCGGCTTGAGACCTAGGAATAAAGCGCACATCTATATTCATAATAATTTGTGTCCTGAAATATCTTCTGCGAAGGCTAGTCGGAAGAGGCAAGCTAGACGTATCGTTCGCAAGGTATCAAAAATTTAAGTGTGTTTCCGTGCACACTTGAGCATTATAATGTTCCGCAATGCCAGTCTTTTGAGATTACGTCACGGTAGCATGCGCAAGTATCTCCTGAAGTTTCCCTGAAATATGGAGTTGGTATGGCTGATTTAGTCACCGCCATGTTATAAACGAGTAAAAGCATTTTCCCAAGTAGAACAATATGTCTTAATATTGGCTTTCATGAATAACATGACTGTGTTTTCAAATGTTGAAAAAGAGTAACTAATGATTTTCTGAGATCTTCTCGGTAGAATCTAATTTCCGAACTGGTGATAGCTTCACTTAATATAGTTGTTAAATCGATACAAAAGTGCTTATAAAAACCTTTTTTGATTATGATGGCTTAACAAAGTCAAGAGTTCATAATTATAAATACTATTTTATTCTGTATTTTTATTTAAATAAGGTTGCTTTTGCACCAAACTCGTGTGCATAAAATTTTATTTCAAGTAATTAACGTTAATCACATTATTATGATTAAAGTAATATTACAAATGCATGTAAATCTTGGAATGTTATCCTCGAAAGTCATTAGCGGAAGGATGCGCAGCGCTTTTCAAACTTTTCATAATTCATTACAACTTCTATGTTCGTGATGTTACACGTTTCCAAGTCCTTACTATCGTTACTCGAAATTTATTCCAAATATATTACTTTAAAGGGATTTTTTTTGTTTCGGTGTACAATAAAGTATATTTATCTTATCTTATCTTATTTATTAAACTCGAATCTCATTTTACACGACTAGTAGTCAGCGGCTCGCGTTTTAAGGTTTTGGTTCTCATTTGTTGGGCAAAAAAGTAGCCTATGTCCTATGTATTGGGGTTCAAGTTTGCTTCTACCACATCATCAAATTCGGTTCAGGAGTTTGGTCGTGAAAGAGCAACAGAAAGGCAGAGAAAGTGTACTTTCCAATTTATAATATTAGTATATATTGTATTTTAATCTACTATTCACAAACAAATACAATTGTATTAAATAAAAATAACAAGAACATTAATCAATACTTTAATCATGCAACTGGTAACTTTTGTCACGGTGACTTTTTCGTCACTCTTGTCGAGTCCATGAATATGTATGGAGGTGCGCTCACATTACGACGTGACATTTGTGTCTGCATCTGTACATATTCACGGATTTGACAAGAGTGACGAAATAGTCGCCGTGACAAAAGTTACCAATACGCGCTAGTTCTAACGCTTCGTCGTATGTCCGGTGATGTCACTATATTTTCGTTCAACATTATAATATTTGAAAATCGAATGTGACATTGCTAATGTTTACAAGATCCACGCATCGCTACAGCATAGCATCGTATTAAGTGAGATAAAAAGTGAGTTCTTCAAAATGGCACTGTTGTTAGTTATTAAATAATTATAAGATACTGGTTGTCACCCGCGTTTTAGCTCGCTTTTAAGGGTTCTGTTGGTGTTATACAAAAAAGTAGGCTATGTCCTTCTTTTGAGTTCAAATTTGCTTCATACAAAATTCCATCAAAATCGGTTCAGCGGTTTGGCAGTGAAAGAGCGACAGAGAGATAGAGTTACTTTCACATTTATAATATTAGTATAGATGATGCGAGAAGTTATACTTTGAGAGTAGACCCATATTAATTTTAATTCTCCGACTTCAGATTTCACACTTCTACCACCGTCCCTTACTACGAAAACACTACTACATAAAAAATACTACAGACAATCTCATCATAATTTTTTCCAATGATTAAAGATAAAAAATCATAATAACTCACTTGTAAATACCATTCGAGAATGAGTCTTTTAATCATGGTAGCGGCACTTTGAAATATTAATATTTGGTTTACGTCACGAACTGCCAGAGGAACGGGCCTAACCCTTGCTATGTTTATTATTTTTGTAAAAATATTTTGTTTCGTTATTTTTTTTAATTATCGCATTTAGTAAACAAAATACGACACATATTTCAGATCAACATTAAGAACCTTCCTGATTTAATTGCAATTAATGCTTTATTATTATTTTTTGAAATGTAATCTTTACAACATTTTCATTTACGAACGCGTGCATCTTAACAGATGATTGCGAGAAACAAAGTCAAAAGTGAAAAATACAAAGTCATGTTAATTAAATACAATTATTTAAATTAATATATCCTGCTTGGAAGTCAACAGGTATTAACTCCACGATTTTTTATCATCTATAAAATCTTGTATCGAATAATGTGCTTTTTCTACCAATGTATTTTTTACAAACGATTTGAATTTACTAAAAGGCAAAGTTAAAAATGTCTGCGGAATTTTATTAAGTGTGATAGAGCCAAATAACTTCCAAATTAGTAAGATTTAATCTTAGTTTTATCTTGGAAATGTATTCATAAAATACGTCGTAAACCTTGTCTTATTACACACACAATATAAGGCTAGCTACAGGTTGTAACTGCGGTGAAAAAGGCCGGGGTGTGGCCAGGAAGTCGCTTACACCTCATAAATTGTTACATCACCTCTTTATCAGCACCGCAGTACTATTTTGGGTGTGTTTATATTAACCGCAGATTATGAAACAGAGGAAAATTAAGAGAAATTTGTGAAGTAACAATAATGAATGGAAAATCAAACGAGAAGACAGATTCCAAATGGAGAAAGTGTGATGTTTATTATTATTTATTGACTTTACTTGGTTGTAGGGTTTTGTGTTAGCCGGTCTGGTTGGGTTATCCCTCGTCAAATTTTCTATATTATATCTGTTTCCGTTTAAAATGTATATGACAGACAGTGTAACTTCAGGTACATAACACAAGGGACAACAATTTTTATTTTTATATTAACTAATGTTAATATAAAAATAAAAATAGTTCGAGATGGCCCAGTGGTTAGAATGCGTGCATCTTAACCGATAATTGCGGGCTGCAGGCAAGCACCGCTGATTCATGTGCTTAATTTGTCTTTATAATTCATCGCATGTTCAGCGGTGAAAGAAAGCATCGTGAGGAAACCTGTATGTGACAAATTTCATGGAAATTCTGCCACATGTGATCCACAACCCGCATTGGAACAGCGTGGTGGAATATGTTCCAAACCTCAAAGGGAGAGGAGGCCTTTAGCCCAGCAGTGTGAATTAACAGGCTGTTTGTTGTAATGTTAATAATTCTTATATAAATTTTTAAGTACGTCCATACAATAATATCTACATAAAAATAATTTTATTCTTACATATAAAATGAATACAGACATGGAATACAAGTCTCATAAACCTCGGTAACAGTTCCAAGTTGTATGTAAGTGTTTGTTCCAGAGCCTCGAAAAGTAAGTAAAGCTGTTTGTTTAGAGTCTGATCTCCTTATCGGATTCATAGTCCGAAGAGAGGCTCTCATCTAACTGTGAGGGATGAGAGTACCGGAAATTAAATTGCACCTGTATTCAAGTCCACTCATGCACTGTTGAGCATTCGTCGAGAACATTCGACGTGGCCGAATAATGAGGTCATCAACGACTCCAGTAATCCTAATGAAAACATCAACGTTTCGCGAAAATTTGTAACAAAAATATTCCAATTTTGAAATATTAAGAACGCTTTAAAATTCTTGGGTATGACAGCATAGTCAATCTTTATTCTAGTGATGATAACAAGCTTGTATCACCCTACAGCCAGACACAAACTTACAGTAACTCTTTTACTGTGAAAACCGTCAAACTTTGGAATGTACTAACCAACGATATTCGGCAATCGGAATCCTTACCCATCTTTAAGCATCGCTTGAAAATTATTATGTGTCCATATCCCAAGAATGTATTACGTATTCGATCTATAATATATATTATATTACTATATGTGCATTATTTGGATGTAGTTATGTTTAGTTTATTATTATACTGTAATATTAGTATACTTAATTATAGTTATTATCTCTTCTTTCTATTTGTACTTACCTGTTCTCTTAATTTTCTATCACCAAAGGTTGTCTGTGAGAGATCGCTACAAGCCATAAGACCGCCTTTGCGCATCATTTGTTGTTTTTTTTTTTGTTTCTTCAATACCCAATAATTGTCGTGTAATGTGTTGTGAAATAAAACTATTTTTAAATAAAATGAAACAGTTTACCAAAATATGTGGTATAATAATTGTAACGAGTCTAAATTTAATTAATAATAAATTGCAAATTTCACACGCTGTTGCATTTAGTTCATATTCGTTTCCTGCTCGAGGCAGTTGAATAGTCACATTCAGTTAAATTGCTGTTAACACACGATAATTAATTTGTCTTTCGTAAAGGCATTGTTTGTTGAGGAAACTGTTTTACGTTCGCGAATTCGTATGAAACTTCTTAATGTTTGTCAAATGAGTTTATTGTGCAGTTACTTTGGAAAATAATATGTAGCTTTATACAAACTTAACTCTTACTATAAGTAAATGAGCCAACACATGAGAGATATTATAGTCCTGGGCTCAACTTAGTGTTGCATATCGATAGTCCATTATCGATAGACTCTCGACAGTTACCTATGAACAATACTATTTATACTATCGATAGTATCACATAAACATTATTTTTAACCTAAACTAACGATACTATTATTTTTCGACGGTATAACTTTATTTCAAGAGTTAGTTGTTGAGTAAGTCAGGTACAGCACTATATTTTAATAAGTTTAGTTGAATTTGTACCAGTAAAGAGTATAAGAATTATTTTTCATTCTCATTCTTCTTCTTGGGGCAAGGTATCCGTTTCTATAGTAAAATTCCACAGACATTTTTAACTTTGCCGTGTCGTAAATTCAAATCGTTTGTAAAAAATACATTGGTAAAAAAAGCGGTAATTATGCAGTTTGGTTCCTCTTGCGACCGTGCCGCGGCAGCGGCCGGCGCAGCGCCAATAATCACATTGTTGATGTCAATCGAATTTGATGATAGTAGGGGTTGTTTCTTAAAGGGGTTGCTCCCCTCTCTCGAAATGTACCCCTCCCCCGCGAAAACCCTTATAATTTATAGTAAAAAAATGTAAAAGAGTTTATATTAAATTTCAGCCTCCCCCATGGAATATCATTAACGGAAACCAATCAAAGGTGCCTCTAAAAAAAAAAATTCCCCCACTTTTCGCAAAAGTAACCAAACTGCATAATTACCGAAAAAGCATATTATTCGATACAAGATGTTATAGATGATAAAAAAGCGTGGAGTTAATACCTATTGACTTCCAAGCAGGATATATTTATTTAAATAATTGTATTTAACTAAATGACTTTGTATTTTTTAAATGATAACAACAACAGTCTGTAAATTCCCACTGCTGGGCTTTAGCCCTCCTCTCCCTTTGAGGAGAATGTCTGGAACATATTCCACCACGCTGTTCCAATGCGGGTTGGTGGAACACACATGTGGCAGAATTTCTATGAAATTTGTCACATGCAGGTTTCCTCACGATGTTTTCCTTCACCGGTGAGCACGAGATGAATTTAAAAAGACAAATTAAGCACATGAATCAGCGGTGCTTGCCTGGGTTTGAACCCGCAATCATCGAATAAGATGCACGCGTTCTAACCACTGGGCCATCTGATAATTAGGAAAGTGATAAATATATTTATATGATGCCTGAAAACAGAATGGTATGGTGTACGTACTTAATACGGGGTCTCTTTGACCATGTACCGCATTGAAGAAAAAAAATCGATCACATCACAGCCTTACTCATCGAGTTTAAGTTTCTTAAACGTTACGGGGTCTAATAAACCCCACATCGGCATTATCATATGAGGTCTTAAACACCCCGTACCGCATGAATGGAAAGAAATAAAAATGATACCGCAGCTAAGGTTATGTAGAACACTTTTTATATCGGGAATATAGATAAAAACAGATGTTGATTTGGATAATTATAAAATTAACGAATCAAAGAACGAACTAAATTCGTCAATTATTCAAACAAATCTCATTTAGAAACGTTCAAGCTGTTACCGCGACGTGTTGTGAATTATAAATTGCGAATTATTAAAAGACGAGGCCGTTAGATGTTCGCCTAGACTTACTACAGAAAAGCAAAAATTATATATACTCATGATTATAGGAACACAATAGAAAAAAATGAATTTAATTTAAATTGAGAACATAAAAATATTTACATAATATAAGTATCAATTTAACCAATAAAAATATTATTTATATCTTTTCTACCTTTATGATAAAATTTACTAATAATGTAATACTTCTATATTATATTTTCTGCGCTAAATAGCGGGAAGTTGTAGGCATGAACTGCTAGACCAATCGTCTATTTAAATAAAAATAATGCACACGGAAAAATGTTTGATAATACAAAAATAAATTACTAAGGTATAATAATACCTCGGTGATTTCAATGTGAATAATAAATGTGTTGGATAATTGGAGCTGAGAGAAAATTTAATTGTAAGATTACCTTACATTGACGCTTAAATATTTAGCTTCAAGTTATTAAGCTTTAACGAGAATATGATATATTTACTAATATTAGTTAATTATTTTAGTCCTTACATCGATAAATTTAGTATTTATTCTAATATTATAAGTGTTGAAAGTAACTCTGTCTAACGTTCCGAATGTCGCTCTTCTACTATCAAACCAATGAACCAAATTGGTTATAAAGCAAAGTTGAACTCCATGGAAGGACATAGACTATTTTTTTGCCTAACTCCTAACAACAAACCACAAAATCGCAAGCGAAGCCGAGTGCAACAACTAGTGTTAATATAATAGCTTGGTCCTTAGTTTGCGCTTTGGCTGAATTTAAAGACATTAAGGGGACTACAGGAGCTAATTGCCCTTGAGAATCACGCGCACACACTTACACTAACGACAAAAACGGCATGTCCCCGCGCGCACTACGCTTAGCGAGGCGGCGAGGTTACGCCTGAATATTCCAACAGATGGCGCCGAACCGCCGCGCGCCGCGCCGAGCGAAAGCGAAGCGAAGTCAATTCTATCAATTCTATCAATCATAGATTTCATAAAAATAGACAGGACAACAGAATTATTTTAATTTTTTTGTGTCATTTAAAAAATTATGATAAAATTAAACTGAATTAATTAAACTTAAATTATTATTATTTTATGTACAAAAAATAGTTAATTTAAACATTTTTTCTTTAATTTTTACTGTATCAATTCAATTAGTTGTAATATTAAATATTAAATCGTACCTATTTTTAAATTTTATAAGTTTGTTAAGCGATTTATTAAATAAAATTGGAACTGTTCGTAATTTGTACACTGACAAAAAGCGTAGAGTTTGTTCATTTTACTAACATCGGTACACAAAGAAAAAAAATTAAGTTAAAAAAGTCAGCATCAAAAAGTTACTATAAAAATAATATCGTCAAGTCGGTTTAGTACAATTATTGGTTAACTCGGTCAATCACAGTGGGTTTAATCATAAATCTCATAAAAATAGTTTGGATATTAGAATTATTTGAATTGTTTTTGACTGATATTTGAAATAAAACTGATTCAATTAAATTCAAATATTTTTATTTATTTTTGGTTTAACAAAAAAACAAATAAATTTCGTTTCAATTTTTTTATTAAAATATTTTTTTTTTTAATTATTCGTTCGTCGTCGTTCGTTATTAAAATATCTTGGATACTTGCAATCAATATTTCACCCACTTTCACTGAAGCTACGAGCTAAAATTTGTACTATTCAATTGATACTATTTCCAATCTTTAAAAAATATTGAATTACGTATATGACACTTCTAAATATTTTAGTTCTTTGGTTCACAACAATTACATATTTCAAGATGGCCCAGTGGGTAGAACGAGCGCATCTTATTGCGGGTTCAAACCCAGGCAAGCCCCACTAAATATTCATGTGATGTGCTAATTTGTATTTATTTATTTTTTTTATTATTAAATTTCATCCATACATAACTATATTTCCTATTATAAACAAAATTGATAAAATTAAACTCTAACGTAATAGAAATAGCTTCCGTGTTAATTTTTTTCGATTTTCTTAATTCTGAAAAAATAAATGCAAAATGTTAGCAATTAAATTTTAATAATTATAAAATATATATATATATATATTTAAATATAGTCCTTTAAAAATAAAAAATTTTAGTTCAGAGTGCGGGGATCGAACCCGCACATTCTTCTTGGACTTGCTTGCATTGACCAAATACTCCATGGTGACTGTAAGAAATATGACGAAAAATCTGATTCTATGCGAACTAATTGCATTGTTTTTAAAAATGTTTCCAATAATCATTATTTATAATATATATATATATATATGTTTAATAATTAAATACTCTTACCTTTTCATATTATCTTTCATATGTTCGGCTTTTTAATTTATATGAACGTTTTTTAGTTTTCTTCACAGATTGTACTTTATTTCCCATGTTTACAAAATTAAACTTTATAAAAAATAACTTAACAAAAAAATAAATGGCTAACTACAACTAGACTATTTTAACTTAATATATTTATTTACATACAAGAATAATATTCGACAATTAATTTACAATTGAAATTACACAAAAATAAAATCTACGAGATTTTATTCGCAACGATGCGGTGAAAAGAGCGACACGTCTGTATAGCAACAGGCCTCGGCCGGCAGTGTCTGTACGAGGCGCTCACGCACACATGCTTACGCATTTTGGTCGAAAATAAGAAAATCTGATTTAAAAAAAGTCTATTGATTTTACTAAATAATTATGATAATAAATTTTTAGTATATTGTTTGTAGAATAATCTGACAAAAGACCAAAATTATTGAAGGTATATAAGTGTAGTTAAAAAACAAAAAAAGACTTTTTTAGAGGTAACTTTGCGATTTTTTTTATATCGTACTGTTATAACCCTACACTGTTACCCATTTTGCTGACCGAAACTACCGACTCATCACCTTTTCCCCCAGAACCTTCAGTAGCTCGCTCCTCAGAGTCAGTCCTACTCCAACCTCCGATTCCGACGGTCGCGTTTAATAATTAATATTGTTATTATTCTATTTCAAGGACTCACCCCTCAACCCTTACTATTTCTAAGTTTAGTTTTGTGAACACCTTTTTTTTAAAAAAAAAGCTTCAATTCCGTACCGTATAACATTTTTGGTGGCAGCGGTGGGATCCGGAAATTCTAGTGCCCTATTCTATACGCTGAATCGATCCGGAATCCTATTTAAAGTGAAAATCGGTACGGAACCCGTCGTGAGTGTTAAACTGAAAGTGCTAAAGTGTAACGTTTATCCACGCCCACACAAAGTGCGTGAAAATTTGTGAAACCTACTATTCTCTGGGTCTGCCGATCTACTAAAGATCCATTGCAAAAATATCATCACGTCCAAGTAACATCGGGCCAAGCATCAGCTACTGCGGGCCACTACTCACATCGCGAATCTATTGTTCCTGGCTACAACGAGTATCATCTACTCGACGCGACTCTCACCAGGCTGCAGCGAAAATTCTGCGAAATGATAACGGTCATAATTGCGCTCTCCGTGTGCATGTGAGTGAAATTTTTGGTCAATAGCGGTTCTCAAACTTTCGTGCTTTTCTTATCTTATTTTGTTTTCGTTGTTATTTACTGTGTCTTATAATCTTAGTCAAAATGTCCGAAAGTAGAGCTCTTAGCCCAAAACCTGAGAAGGCCGAAACAATTGTAACGGATACAGAAGAAGATATTTTCTGTCCTCCTGGTCCAACCACTAGGTCACAGGCAAAGAAAAAAATTACGCCTAGCATCAAAGTCGAGTTAGATTTAACGACACTACTCAAATTTATTAAGCCATACGATGGGACTAGGGAAACACTAAACTCATTTCTCGTGAACTGTAACAACGCGTATGATTTAGCGTCAGACGCACAGAAAGACATATTATTTAAATATATTCTATGCCAATTACAAGGAAAAGCACAAACTGCTTGTTCCATAAAAGAGTTTTCCAATTGGGCTCAACTCAAAGAGTTTCTTAAAACTCAATTTAGTGAGAGAAAGCATTATGCTCATTTGCTCACTGACCTTCAAGAGTGCCGTCAATTAAATAACGAAACGGTCAGCGCATATGCCCTTAGGATCGAGAAATGCCTCTCACAGCTACTCACAGAAATTTCTATATCTCATAGCCATAAGGCAAGGGAGATACCAGGTCGAACGGCTGCTATGGAGGAATTAGCACTCCATCACTTCCAAATGGGTCTGTTAACACGGTTGTCTAACATTGTTAGGTGTAAATCACCTAAATCGCTCAACGAAGCGATAAATATAGCGATCTCGGAGGAGAAAATACAACAATACCTCTATAAACAGAGTTCGTCTGTTTCAAAACCAACTAATACAGAAAGGCCCAACTTCCAAAATTCGAGACGCGAACAACCTCAAGCAGGTCCGAGCCAACCTAGGACAGCATTCCAGAGTAGGTCTACTAGTTCCAATAATGCTTTCCAAAACTCAGGTACCCCCATTTGTAGATACTGCAAATATCCTGGGCACACAATAGAACAGTGCCGCAAACGACAATTTAATAACAACAGACTTAGAGTAAATCAGAATTCATCAAGGACACCACAACGTGTCAACTTCGTTTCCAATTTCCCTGAACAGCAGTATCCAACCGAATCAGACGAGGGTTATGATACTGTTGATGCCGAAACAAAAAACGAGTAAGAGTCTCGTCCCGGTGTCGTACGGGAACTCAAAATTTTAAAATTGACACCCCAAGCGTCTATTCTAAAACAAGATTGCCTCCTTTAAATGGAAAACAATCTTTACCAAATCTTACTAAATCTATTGTACCAAATCTTACTAAATCCACTGTGCCAAATCTTACTAAATCTATTGTACCAAATCTTACTAAATCCACTGTGCCAAATCTTACTAAATCAATTGTACCAAATCCTACTAAATCCACTGTGTCAAGTTCTACTAAATTTACTATACCAAAACTTAGTGAACCTACTAAGTTCACTGAATCCACTGAATCCTTCGAATCAGCTGAGTTCGCTGTATCTACAAAGTTCACTAAAAATGTGAAACCGAATATATTCAAAATAACTACTAACCCCTCACTTATGTTTTTACCTCATGTACTCGTCAAATCTTCTGTATCGGAACTTCCATTAACACTACTCGTAGATTCAGGATCTTCTGTTAGTTTGCTGAAAAATTCTTGCATCTCAAAACGACCTAAATTGACACAAGAAAAAATTCAATTAAAAGGTATTGATTCCTCGGAAGATCTCATCGAAACTCGAGGTCACTTCCAATTAAAATTACAATTATCTAAATCCAGCTTAACTCATCAATTTCATGTTATCGATGAAATACACCTACCTTACGATGGAATAATAGGCTCTGATATGCTTAATGCGCACAACTGCAACATCGATTACAATAACGATTTATTGCAGATCGGTAAATCGTCTCTAAAACTTTACTTCAATGATCCTACTTATTTGATACCTGCAAGAACAGAAACCGTCATAGCATGTTCCGTTAAAAATCCAGAAGTGGAAGAAGGTGTTATATTAGATCAACATATATCAGATAACATTCGTATATCTAATTGTCTAGTGAAAGTGAAGCCCAATAACAGAGTTAATATTTCTATCTTAAATACATCAGAAATACCAGTCGAAATTAAATCGAACTTATGTTTAAAGATCGAATCTCTCAATAAATACGATTATAATCCCATTACAAATTGCAATAATACACTAAAAAGAAGTCAAGAAGTTTTAAAATCTCTAAGAACTTCTCACTTGAATCAAGAAGAATCAGACGCGCTTTTAAACCTTTGCCATAACTTCTCAGATATTTTTCATTTGCCTGAAGATAAGCTTACTTTCACTTCTGCTATTAAACACCAGATTAAAACAAATTCAGATACTCCAATTAATACAAAATCATATAGGTTTCCGCAATGTCACAAAATGGAAGTACAAAATCAAATTCAGAAAATGCTAGACCAAGACATAATTGAACCATCTTTATCCCCTTGGTCTTCTCCGATTTGGGTTGTCCCTAAGAAGCTGGATGCTTCAGGGGAAAGAAAATGGCGTGTAGTAATAGATTACCGCAAACTCAATGATATTACAATCGGCGAATCTTATCCAATACCTCAAATCAATGAAATTTTAGACCAATTAGGTCATTGCAAATATTTCAGTACATTAGATTTAGCTTCAGGTTTTCACCAAATTCCAGTAGATTCAAAAGATGCTGAAAAAACAGCATTTAGCATCCCAGAGGGACATTATCAGTTTAAAAGAATGCCATTCGGATTGAAGAATGGCCCCGCCACTTTTCAACGATTAATGAATAATGTATTGTCAGGCCTTCAAGGAATACACTGCTATGTATACCAAGATGATATAGTCATTTATTCATACGATCTTAAAACTCATATTGAAAAAATTGAAAAAGTATTCCAAAGATTACGTCAATTCAACCTTAAACTACAACCCGATAAATGCGAATTTCTCCGGACAGAAGTGACTTATCTGGGTCACATTATAACGAGTGAAGGTGTTAAACCAAACCCAGAAAAGGTCAAAGCTGTAGAGAACTTTCCAACACCCAATACTCAAAAAGATATCAAATCTTTTCTAGGCCTTATTTCTTATTACCGCCGATTCATTCCACAGTTTTCAAAACTTGCCAAACCCCTTTTAAGAAAAGATAATAAATTCAATTGGGATAATGAACAACAGTTGGCATTTGAACAATTAAAAAACAAACTGACCACAGCGCCTATTCTTTTATATCCAGACTTCTCAAAACCTTTTGTACTAACTTGTGACGCCTCTGGTTTCGCGATTTCCGCGATATTATCTCAGGGCGAAATCGGAAAAGATCGCCCTATAGCTTATGCGTCTAGAATATTGAACAAAGCGGAAATAAATTATAGTACAACAGAAAAGGAATGCCTAGCAATTATCTTTGGGACTAAAATATTCCGCCCTTATTTGTATGGAAATAATTTTACGATAGTCACTGATCATAAACCACTTCAGTGGTTATTTAGTTGCAAAGACCCTGGTTCACGACTCGTAAGATGGCGTCTGAAGTTGGAAGAATTTAATTATGATATCAAGTATAAAAAAGGTAAAATAAATGCCAACGCCGATGCTCTATCTAGATATCCCGTAAATCCTATTCTTCCCGAAAATAAAAAAGATTTACAGTCGAACTCTTCTGACGATATTAATCTAAGAGCCAATGACCAAACCTCATCAGAGCAACAGCTTCCTAATATTCCCCAAGAAAATCTAGACGAAATACTGGGAACAGATTTTTCTCCTGTGGGAGAACTAGAATTAGATTTCGTACCGCTGAGTCCTCCTACTCCTATTGAGCTCGTAAACCCTGGAATCGATACGGTTATTCCTACCTGCGTAGATCCTACAATTACTCAAACTCCTCCTATACTCGAAGATCCTCTCGCGGTACCATCTGCACTATATCCTGAAGCAGAATTAGGAACCCTTCCTTTAGAACATACAAACTTACCTTTACCTAACGACCCCTATGATGACGCTCCAAATCCATCTACAAGCACAGATCCTACCACCGGTACTGACACTTATCAGACCTTCCTTAAAGCTATTTCTGATAAAAATAAAAATTTTAGTACAGTAATCGTGGAACATAATGAGAATCTGATGAAATGCCCTGCTAAAGTCATACTTGTCCCTACGTCAATAGACCTAGACGAGTCTAATCCTTATATTCAGGAAGTCTTAGATATTCCGGAGTTGAGCAAATTAATGCTCAATACCGAAAGGCAACTTTATTCATTTCAAAGAATCATGAAAGATAATAAAGCTTTCTACCTTATGTTCACAAAAGTCCATCATTTCGATGAGTCATCTTATCCAGAGATTTTTCAGACTTTAAAAACTGTCAGGAATGATCTAATTTCCAGAGGGAATATAAATAATATTGGAATTTCTGATATGAAGAACCCATTTGACAAACATTCATTTGTTAAAATTTACAACATTATTTGCTACTTGTTTCACGACACCGGTATTAAAATTGATATCTATCATAATAAAATCATTTACCCTGTTCCTACTGAAATAAAGAAAATTTTATACGACAATCACAATATCCCAACAGCTGGTCATTTAGGTTCTTCTCGTATGTATAATAGAGTTAAGGAGATGTACTACTGGAAAGGCATGCGAAGCGACATTGAATCCTATGTAAAACAGTGTAAAGCATGTCAACAAAATAAAGCACTGCGTAGAGTAAACCGTGCTCCCATGCAAATTACTAGCACTTCCACTGAACCGAACCAGCGAATATCTCTGGATATTGTGGGTCCTTTGCCAGAAACGGGCACCGCAAAATTAAGATTCATTCTCACTATCCAAGATGACCTCACTAAATTTTCTACCGCATATCCTATCCGAAGTACAACAGCTGAGGAAACCAGTGAGTGTCTTTTGCATTACATATCTATTTTTGGCATACCCAAAATGATACTTACCGATCAAGGGACCAATTTTACGTCTGATCTATTTAAAAAGACCTGCGAGTTCCTAAAAATCAAAAACCTTTGGTCCTCTCCATACCACCCACAAACTCAAGGTGCTCTAGAGAGGAGCCATTCCACGCTTAAGGAATATCTTAAATCCTATATCAATGAAGAACAGACAAATTGGCCTCGATATGTCTATACTGCAATGCTAGCTTATAATACATCAGTTCATACAACGACTCACTTTACACCTTACGAACTAATGTTTGGCAATAAACCATTTATTCCGAATTCCATTTACAACGAACCTCCTGGAACTACATACCCTGAATATGTCCGTCTGTTACAAAATCGATTAAAACACTCAAGAGAAAAAGCTTTGGAATTTATAAGAAAGTCCAAGGAATCGTCAAAATTATATTACGATACCCACACTTGTCCCGCTAAATATAAGGTCTACGGAGACTACGTTTATCTTAAAAATCTCTGAAAGCTCTTTCGCCTCTCTGGAAAGGTCCTTACAAAGTGGTAAAAATAAACGGTAACAATACGCTTACCTTATTAATAAACAGACGTCACATTACCCATCATTTTGACCAGGTCAAACCAGCAGCCGACGTAGACCTTAATCTGTGAATATATATGTAAAAAAAAAAAAAAAAAATTAGATATAGCTAAATATAAATATAAAATGAATAATTACCTGATAGTAGACTTCGCCTACTGAAAAGAAAACACAATAGTATTATACTATTAGTTAATAGCAAACCTAAAGTCTATGTAATTAATTTAATTTTATGATAATACCTACCTTCTTTACATCTCGTCCTAAGGCATCATCTGGCTTATTTGTTATTTACAGGGCCTCGTCCCAAGGTCAATCACAGCAAAGTTATCTACAACCTCTCATCTCGAGTCCTGGAATATACTTTGACCCGATTGGAGAACTCAAAATGAATGTTGGTCACTTAGACGTTGTCACTCCATATGATATATCATATATCTTACCTCATATTCAAAATATTAATGAGGTATTAGGTACAATTCGATTCCTTTGCAATCAATTTCAAAATAATATTACCTTCGAACTTGAATGCCATAATGTTCTAGAACCATTAACTATTAGATATAAAGATATTGTTTCTGCATATTCTTCTATCACTCACCTGACAGGCACCAATAAATTCAAACGTAGTGCCTGGATAAGTGGTGTAGGCACACTGTCCAAAATAATATTTGGCACTCTAAACGAGGACGATGCCGTCAAATATGATAACGCTATACAAGATTTACACGATAACCAGAAAAAATTAGCTTCTTTGACTAAAGAAAATATTTTGGTTACAACATCCACATTTTCCAAGTTTAATGAATCCTTACATACAATCAAAATTAACGAGATTATACTTAACGAAGGAATCGAAAAATTAACATCGAGATTCAAGAATTTATCACAAGCATATAATCATATAGAAATTAAGTCAAATATTAATTCAATATTACAAAGTTTAGAAGCCGCTGTACTCACTTTATCATTCCAATTAGATGACATCATTAATGCTATCATACTCAGTAGCCAAAACATTCTACACCCAGCTATACTAACTCCCACGCAATTATTCCAGGAACTTATTGATAATCATAGATATCTACCTATCAACCATAAATTACCAACTACTTTAGAATTAAGTCATATCCATGTATTAATGAATGTTTCTAATGTTTTTGTGTTTTAAAACACATTAGTGTTTTAGCTTAAGGAATAAGATAATTTTTATTTTAAGAATTCCTCTTGTATCTTCTAAGGAACATAACCTGTATCATAATATTGCATTACCTACGCCGCACGATAGTTTGAAACCTAACTCATTTATTTTTGTAGTACCTAAAAGTAAATATATCGCATTGACCAAAGATAAATTAGAATATTGCACCTTAGAATCAATCACGAACTGCAAGACGATAGATTCCCATGAATTCATATGTGACGTAATTACGGTGTATTCGACAAGTGCAAACCCTAGTTGTGAAAGTGAACTCTTATCCAACGTAATAAGTGCTTTACCAGAACAGTGTCAAACAGATTTTATCTATGGACAATTAGATTTGTGGAAACAAATTAGTAATAATAGATGGATTTATATACAGTCACAGAGTAACAAATTGTCAATTGAGTGTAATAATAATAAAAATTCAGAGCTAAACATACTTGGTACGGGAATTATTACAGTTCCAATAAATTGTTATGCATATTGTAAAAGTACTAGGTTAATACCCAAAACTGTTAGTATTAAGATAAATGTTACTACTATTCATCCCGATTTTAATATAATATTAGACTCATGCTGTACTTTAGATAAGTTTAAAAATGAAATAAGTAATGGACCCCTTTTCAAATTACAAAATATAGATCTTGACTCATTTACTCCAGAAACAAAATATAAATTAAAAGCGTTAGCAGAGGAAACACAAAAGATCTTAAATCAAAAATCTATTATAAAATACGGGGATCATTACTCTATACTCTTAATTATAGTTATTGTCATTATTATAGTTTATGGTGTGTTTAGGTTATTTTTGTTTATTAAATCACGTGGCCGTCTTACCTACCAAATCCCTTTTGTCATGCAGACAGTTCCTGCAGATCTACCGAATCCAGAACTTGCAATTCCTATTCTAGATCCTGTGGTTCCTATCCAGGTTAATAAAGCTAACCAGACTCCAGAAGACTTTCCACCAGCCAGCACCAGAAGGCACATTTAGCTTCTTCTTCCTAAACTTCGAATTTTAACCCCGAAGTTTAGTCTACCCCGGGGAGGTGTTATAACCCTACACTGTTACCCATTTTGTTGACCGAAACTACCGACTCATCACCTTTTCCCCCAGAACCTTCAGTAGCTCGCTCCTCAGAGTCAGTCCTACTCCAACCTCCGATTCCGACGGTCGCGTTTAATAATTAATATTGTTATTATTCTATTTCAAGGACTCACCCCTCAACCCTTACTATTTCTAAGTTTAGTTTTGTGAACACCTTTTTTTTAAAAAAAAAGCTTCAAGTCCGTACCGTATAACAGTACCAAATTAATTACATCATGTTTTCAACACAATTAATAACTAGCATCTATCCTGAAGATTAACATATATTTTTTTCATTTGGTTTATTGCATTGGATAATATACTTTTTGGCATTTTAAAACTTGCATTTAGCTCATGTAGTCCCCTTAAGAGTAAATAATGGTAAACTAAATACTACGTCAACGCTGGCTCTCGAGCCTATATTATGTGCATTAGATGTTGTTAATTATCAATCTTGTTATTACTTTGATCAGCTTAGATAAACGATTAGATCGTTTCAAAAATAATGATAACTTTTTAAATCATTCAAGTAAGTTCATAAAATGCTTTTGAATAGTCATATTGCAGCCTGAATTATCTTTGCGGTCTAAAAATCTTTAATATTCTGATTATAGCTATATAATAGTTGTACAAATAAGTTTTAGGACACTTCGATTTTGTATCATAATAGCTATTCGAAATTAATTCACAGGTCCCGCTCACTTATCATAAATAGTACTTGATATGTAGTATCGAAACTTAAAGCAGTCATAAACATAATCTATAAATTCTGTAAATTAAACATGCACACCGATAAGCTATTTATTAGACACTGCATTCGCTATGAATTCTATCATGTAAAAAGTGTTAGGCAAAGGCTGTGATATCGATTCACTTTCACATTGTTCTGTTCTTGGAGACAAAATTGTATCTAAAAGTACATGTGAGTATTGGTTTAAGCGATTCAAAGAAGGTTATTTCGACGTTAGTGTCCGAGAACGCACCGGGCCTCCTGTAAAAGTGGATAATCAGGAACTGCAAGCGTTGTTGGATGAAAACTCTTGTCAGACGGAGAAACAACTTTCGGAACAGCCTGGAGTAACTCAACAAACTGTTTCTTATCGTTTAAAAGCAATGGGTAAGATTCGGAAAGGAACAAAGTGGGTACCACATTTTCTGACTCAAGACAATAAAAACCGCCGTCATGACATTTGTTTGAGTCTTTACAACAAGCAACTTAGAAAGTCTTTTTTGAGGAAAATTGTAACAGGCGATGAAAAGTGGATTTATTTTGATAATCCGAAACGCAAATATCATTGGGTTGACCCCGGCCAGCCGACAACATCCACGCCAAAGCGCTATGTTCATTGTCTCAAAGTCATGCTGTGTATATGGTGGGATATGAAAGGCGTACTTATGGACTTCTCAAACCTGGTCAAACAGTTTCTGCCGATCGCTGTTGTTATCAATTGATGCAAGTGAATCAAGAATTTGAGAAGAAATGTCCATTTTCTGGTAGGGGAAAACGTCCAGTAAAACTGCTCCATGACAACGCGCGGCCTCATGTGAGTAAACCGGTCAAGGACTCGTTACTAACGCTTGGATGGGAAGCTGTACCACACCTAGCGTATTCACCAGACTTGGCTCCATCCGATAATCATTTATTCCGGAAAATGCAGAACGATTTGTCTGACGTGCGATTCAAAACATTCGAAGAAGTGGAAAAATGGGTCACTAAATTTCTCACCTCGCAAGTCCAAAGTTTTTTTGCCAAAGGCATCCGCGAGTTACCTGAGAGATGGCTGAAGGTCATTCAGTCCGATGGAGATTACTTCGATGAATAACTGTGTTTTACTTCTTTTTTAACAAATCTTGAATTTTTTGAAAACTGTCCTAAAACTTATTTGTACACCCAAATCTTATGTTGTTGTAAACATATTGTGAATCGATCGACTTTATTAAAAATATTCCGAATGTAGTGTCGAGCTTTAAGACTGAAAGAAGACCGCTCTTTTTTGTAGCATAAAGTAAAGTAAAGTAACAGCCTATAAATTATCCACTGCTGGGCTAAGGCCTCCTATCCCATTAAGAAGAGGGTTTGGAACATATTCCACCACGCGGTTCCAATGCGGGTTGGTGGAATGCACATGTGGCAGAATTTCGATGAAATTAGACAGATGCAGGTTTCGTCATGATATTTTCCTTCACCGCCGAGCACGAGATGAATTATAAACACAAATTAAGCACATATGTATATGTGGTGCTTGCCTGAGCTTGGACCCGAATTCATCGATTAAGATGCACGCGTTCCAACCACTGGGCCATTTCGGCTATTTGTAGTATAAAAAAGACTTTAATGCGTTACCCCATCAAAAATGCCGTTAGATTAATGCTATGAGATTAACTGTAGTATGCTAATCAGTAGCAATATCGGCTAGTTGTCAAACTTTTCTAATTAATTTTAAAAATAACTTTTCAAATTTAGAACAATTGTCGAAAGCTAATATCTTTCGGGTTTTACGATTTTAAAAACAAATAACTGACAAGTTTAAATTTAGAACGCGTTTCGAAAGTTATCTAGAATAATCTCGAAAAAAAATGCTAGTTTTAAGGTTTAGTGAGATTCGAATGAAAACTTTTTTTTACTAACAAAACAAAAATAACAAAAATAAGTTTTCAAATTTAGAAAAAATTTCGAAGCTAGTATCTATCAGATTTACGATTTTAAAACAAATAACTGACAACTTTAAATTGAGAACACGTGTTGAATATTGCCCAGAAAATTTTCGAAAAATAAATGGGTTCATTTAGAGAGTTAGTGAGATTCGAATGAAAACATTTTATAGAAATAAATTTTTAATTATCATCTGAGTAAAAAATAGTTATGTACTTCTCTTAAAATCTTCTTAATTTTTTTTACATAATTACTAGAATAGTATTTATTATTTTATATTAAAATAAATGATTAAATAACGTAATTTATAAACGTGATTTTAAACATATGATGTTTTTTGGGTTTTATGTTATAACACCAACGCTCCAAATTGGATTAAATAAAAAAAAAAAAGTTAATCTCCTTTTAATACAAAAACGTTTTTGTCAAAACGTTTCAGAGCGTTGTTTCCGGCTTCGTAAATAGATACAGTATCGTGATCTCTAAAGCGAGGTACAGTTAAGCCCATCGATCTGGTTGTTGAGTTGAGCTTGTTTGTTCAACATCCAATCCGATGTTAGAGACTCTTTCTCTAACAGGATTTACTGTGAGGTAAAATTTTTGTGAAGTCAGTGATTTTATATGAAACCTCTTTGGATATATTATATACTAACGACCCAACCCGGCTTCGCACGAGTATAATTATATCACAATATAAACTTTTAAAATTATCAGTGTTTCCATGTAGTATATTTAATAATCATTTTTCATGTATGATACCTACATGGAAAATTAACAATTTTCCATGTAGGTATCATATATGAAAAATTAATAATAAAAAATTAAAATTGTTAATTTTCCATGTAGGTATCATATATCAAAAATATTGCTCTAGAATCACTCTATCTATTAAAAAAAACTGCATCAAAATCCGTTGCGTAGTTAAATTACATACATATGTATGTATATAATTGTATTTAACTAATATGATTGGATTTTTTAAATGTTGATTAAGAGTAACTACTGAATTTTATTGCCGGTTCTTCTCGGTAGTATCTACTTTCCGAACCGGTGGTAGCTTCACTTAATTGTTAAATGACGATTCAAAAGTGTTTGTAAAAGCCCACTTGTATAAAGTTTATTTTGATTTTGATTTTAAAGATTTAAGCATACATAGGTATATAGGGACAGAGAATGCGACTATGTTTTATAGTATGTATTGATACAGTATATTATTTAAGATTATTATCCATGAATAATGTATGGGCTTTGGTTATAAAGTAATTAAGTTATTTCTAAGCTCCTTATGCAAAATGTTACGCTCTATAAAGTAAATTTAATTTAATGCGGTAAAGAGTTCTTTAGACTATTTATTTGTATATTGTCCGTGATATAGCTAGACGGACGAGAAATTCGAATACCTTTGGTGAGTTGGGCATAACCATACATTCATTGGCGCTGTAAGAACAATCAACTATTCTTACATCGCCAATTCTCCACCAACCTTGGAAGCGAAGACGTTAACCTCTGTTTTTACACTATCCATTGCCTAATGTTGTAAATAATTATGTAATCTCTTAATGTCAACAAACAGTGAATAGAAAACATATCTATTATCTCAACGACACTTCAATGATTCGAATCTAGTTAAGTACTATTTAATTTTACTTGGTAATAAGTTTTAGAGAGTTTTAGTCAATGATGTAAGCACAGCTTACAGCTCTTTAAATCGCTCATAAAAAGAACCGTCTCTGAATATTAGTGCTGTCGTAGCTGAAAGCATTATTCAAGGCAGGGTATTAATATAGAGTTACCTCCTCTTTCAGTTGTCAACAAAGCTACTTATATCTAAAATATACTTCATATTAATACATGATATACGTATATAACTTTTATAAATCTAAACTCAGGTCGATTAGATATAAATACATTTATTTAACATAATAGGTTCAATCGGCATAATTCCAAGTTGTACAATCAATCACCCTTCATTTTCATGATAACCCCGTTCAAAACCCCGGATTCTGACCACCGACCGCTCTCTTCTGTTTTTCTTCTTTTATTTTTCCTGTCACCTCACAATCTGTCCAGTCATCCAATTGGTCATCCGATCAAAGTCGGCTTTCTTTACCAGCCAACTACGACGCAACAGTGTTACCATCTCTAAATCAGAATAACATAATTAAAATCATCACATAACTAAGCTACCCGTAGTTTTACACAGGGACACCGTTTGAAGCTGGTATTTAATATGTATAAATAACGTTACGTATACTATAATATACAAAGACACATTATCAAATACTAGTAGTTGCTGCGACTTTGCTCGCGTTTTAGGGTATTGGTCTTGTGTCAGGCAAAAAAGTAGCCTATGCCGTTTCTTGGAGTTCAAGTTTGCTTCATACCTAATTTTATCAAATTCGGTTCAGAGGTTTGCTCGTGACAGAACGTCAGACAAACAGACAGAGTTACTTTGACATTTATAATATTAATACAGGTAAATGTTCTAGAAGTGTTTCTAAAAGTCCTATCATAATATTATGTACAAATTTATGGAAATATTACATAAATATGTCTACAACATTCGAAAAAGATAAATATTTTTATTGTACTATGGCGAGTTGGATATATAATAATTTCTTTACCTTCTGTTTGTATAGGCACATATAGTTTTTATGAGCATAGTCCAATATTTATTATGATTTTTTTATTTATTTATTTTTTAAAAAATATTTTTTATGGTATAGGTTGGCGGACGAGCATATAGGCCACCTGACGGTAAGTGGTCACTATCAACCATAGACAATGACGCTGTAAGAAATATTAACTATTCCTTATATCGCCAATGTGCCACCAACCTTGGGAACTAAGATGTTATGTCTCTTGTGCCTGTAGTTACACTGGCTTACTCACGCTTCGAACCGGAATACAACAATACTGTGTACTGTTATTTGGCGGTAGAATAACTGATGGTACCTACCCAGACGGGCTTGCACGGGAATATGGCGCGGGAAATTGAAGCCTCATCCGGTAATGTATACAAATGTATACCAAGCACGTCCAAAGGCTCTGTGTCTTATTTAAAAAAAAAATATTAACATTCACAGATTAGGGATTCTAAATTCAAAAATCTTTAAGGCATGTTTGTTAAACAGAATTTCGTATTGAATTTTTATTGATAGGCCATTTATTTTGCTATGTATTTTGATTGTAAATAA
The DNA here is from genome assembly GCF_905220365.1 of Vanessa cardui. Lineage (NCBI taxonomy): Eukaryota > Metazoa > Arthropoda > Insecta > Lepidoptera > Nymphalidae > Vanessa > Vanessa cardui. The sequence continues at coordinate 3,407,019 of NC_061129.1, forward strand.
ATTGAACATCGGTTAACGTTTATTTTTTCCCATATTTATAAGACGTTTATATTTTAATAAAAACATGGAGAGCTATATAAAAATGGTTTCCTTTTTGGTTCGACGTTTGAGTATATTCTTTCTTTACATCAAAGGAATAACATATTGGAGAAAATAAATAAATATGTATTTTGTTTAAAACTAATTGCTCATATATGTTTCATGTCTGCGAATTTCTTGATGAAAAAAACCATTAACATTTCGTTAGCATGACATAAAAAGATTCAAGCTCTGTTTGTTTCTGGATGGAATTAAATCTAACAGTTCCAATATTAACTACTTACTTGAACGCGATCAATCGTGTCTTCATAATTATATTCAAATAAAACAAAAGTATTTGCACCAAAATTTTATTATAATACAATTTAGCATACTAATATTTCATTATAAAAATAAATATATCAATTGCTATAAATTACGATAGCTCATAAAACGTTATATTGGTGTACCGTGTAATTGAAACTTTTAGTAATAAAAAAACCTTTCCTTCATAAAATAGTTTTACTCTAAAAGTTAAGTAAAATCTAGTTTCAATAAAGACACTGAAATACCAAAATTTAAATTGGTAAACCACTAAACGCTTACCATATTATAGATACATTTATACAGCTTTGCTATAATAGCGAGCCACTCAGAGCATAAGATCATTTTAACCCAGAAAAATTGAAAGATTCCCAAGAGTCAAACAACTGTATCCATATCAACGTCCACCCAAGTCAGAGACATCGCTTGGTTAAACATAAGTTAGAAATGAGAAAGGTTTAACTTGAGTAAGATATATGAGGTGACGATTGAAAGAACCTTCAGAACAACTATATAGTTTTAATAATTTGTTGAAGAACCTTCTTTGTACGGATTGGGATTTAAATTTCAAGGTCAAACTTCAATAAAAGGTTTGACGAGTATAAGTCTAGTCGAGATAATAAGATAAGCATAAGAAAGAACAATGCTTGGAATTTAAACGACAATCACAATTCGAAATCCGGGCATTGCTGAGTGACTTAATTCATTTTTGTAATTCTCAGTCATTGGTCGTAGTAAGTAGAAGTAGCTAGTATTGACTAGTGCGTTGTAACATATGTATTTGTAGATTTATTTATAGTCTTCAGGGTACATAAAACTTTTTGTGTTTTTTTTTCTATTTCAAGCGTTTCGTATTATTTCTGTTATCTGATATAATATATACAGGCAGGTTAACAGGATTTGGTATCAAATAATTGTTTCTATGAACTTATGTGTTAATGATTGTGTCTTTAAAATATTAACGTACTGAAATTTGGTTTATAAGAATTTATGTATATTCCAAAACGTTTAGTGATATTTTAAATATAACACAATAATAATTTACTTTTGCCATAAAATGAGTGAAAACTGTTACACGGTTAATTTAAGACAATCTTGGTCTCAGTGTAATAACATCGTAATGAAATGAAATTTAGGTCCTAGGTTGGCTAATTCAATACTTGCGAAAAATGTCGTCTACGATCAGTAATACACAAATCGTCTAAAATGTCTCCTAGAAAAAAAAAAAACATTGTAGTTAGACTTTCCCATCTCAAAAAGTTTTAAATGATGCTTCAAACCAATCCTCAATGGACAATCCAAAAATTTTCCGATAAGGTTTTTTAGTATTACGCTACAAAATTCAGATGGTATTTTTTATGAGTAATATTCTAGTTCTTCAATAATAATCTATGTCACAACCGTAAGTGCTATCATTCTCGTCATACACATCATACTGTAGAAATTTATTGGCCATAAAGTGAAGTAAGTGCGTCTCATCCGATTTATTTTATGACGTAAGGCATCGCACTCCATTCTTTAGCACACTTAGTATGACAGGAATTGATATTTCATTCCTATCTGCACATGTCTTTTCACGGAATTTCACGTTGTATAAACTTAGATCATTGTCCATCAGATCAAAATTAAATGTGAGTTTTCTTAGCATTGTATAGTACCTGATAGTTTATAAAAACAGTTTTGCGTTTTCACCTCAAATATAGCATACATCTGAGGTCCAGAGTTCGACCTGTAAAGTAACTCTGCCTGTCTGCCTGTTGCCCTTTACTACCAAACCACTGAACCGAATTTGATGTAATTTGTTTTGAAGCAACTTTGAACTTTACTTGATGATATGGCTTTGTGCATGGGTATGGCCGTCTGGGTAGGTCACCCACTCGTCAGATATTCTACCGCCACAACACACAACGGTAGTATTTGTTTTGTGTTCTGGTTTGAAGGATGAGTGAGTCAGTGTAACTACAGGCACAGGGGACAAAACATCTTAGTTCCCAAGGTTGGTGGCGTATTGGAGATGTAAAGAATGATTAATATATCTCACAGCGTCAATGTATATGGACGGTGGTGACCACTTCCTATTAAGTGGTCCATTATATGCTCGTCCGCAAACCTATAGCAGGCCTCTTTTTTTGCCTAACACGTTACAACCAAACTCCAAAAACGCGAGAAAAGCCGGGGGCGACAACTAATTAAATATAAAACTTGGTCACATATTTTCACAGATTAGATCCCTACGCTGCAAAGTTGTCTGAAAGATATCGTCGCTTTAGAGATAAATCCGTTTGTTGCACCTTATGTGAATTTTGTAAATCCTAGTGTATATTTTAATTAAGGTGTTAGTGTAAATTAATACAACGTGTGCTTTATTTATATTTATCCAAACTTCAACACGATGTGAGATGGCCCAGTGGTTAGAACGCGTGCATCTTAACCGATGATTGCGGGTTTAAATCCAGGCAAGCACCACTATATATATATATGTGCTTAATTTGTGTTTATAATTCATCTCATGCTCGGCGGTGAAGGAAAACATCGTATACCTGTAACAGATACTGTAACATCATGAAACCTGCATGTGTCTAATTTCATCGAAATTGTGTCCAATGCGGGTTGGTGGAATGCACATCATTCCACCAACCCGCATTGGAACAGCGTGGTGGAATATGTTCCAAACCCTCTCCTTTGTGGGAGAGGAGGCCTTAGCCCAGCAGTGGGAAATTTACAGGCTGTTACTTAAATTTACTTTAAACCATGTAGAATAGGCTTAACCCTCTTAGAAATTAACAAATAAATTTTACCGAAGTAATATACGTGCTATGTTCACACAAGCGATTAAGCAGCCGCAACGGAGAGAAAACATGACTCTGTGAGAGAGAAAGAGATAGATAGTGTCTTGCCGATTGTTGTCATAATATATTTTCCGATCCGGCAGTAGCCGTCACATTTAATTCAATACTGAAATCATACAATAGTGCTCTTATGATCTTACATGAATAAAGAATATTTTTATTTTGATTTGATGTCCCTTTAAAAAAAACACAAAGAGTTGCAAGATAAACAAACGTCGTACATTACGTGACGTATCCAATCATTGTGTAATTACGTTATATTTTACACGATTTTACGAACGAATTCATCAATTATTACGAAGCTTTGTCAAGACCCGCATGTTGACAAAATTTCACTCCTAATTATTCACTCGTGCAGATCGTAAACAATACGCGCCGAGTCCAATTAACTTTATATTATTATATCAGACGAACATGCGGCTAAAACGTGACATTCGTCACGTCACGTAGTCCGTGCACGGAGATAATGGCTTAATAAAAAATTTGCGTATTTCATACACACTGTATAAGATGTAACCGCAAAAAATATCCATAAAAACGGTTAGGACTCTGAAAAAAATACATGTGCTTTTTTTAGAAAGATATTGGAGTGTCACTTAATAAGGAACTCGTGTATTATAAACTCAAAGTCAAAATTGCTTTATTCAATATAGAAATATTAAACTTTCTTATTGATGGTCAATTGAAACAGTACCGATTCGGAAAAGAAAATACCCTGACCTGAGAAGAACCGGCAAAAGAAACTCAGTGGTTCTTTTTTGTCTCATATATTATAAAAACAATTTAAATGAAATAAAATAGCCAGGAGGCGATCGTTTCATTCCCAAGGTTATCATGTCAACGCTATCGATCAAAAACTCATTAATTATATAATAACCTTTTGCACACAAGCGTTCCTTAATATTTTGTTTTTTAATTTGGCAACAGAGGCATTTTGAACGCTTTCTGGGATCCTGTTGTAAAACCGTATACCCCACAAAGGAGTTACTGAGTCTATGCAGTTGAATAACAGGAGTAACAAGTTTGTGTTGTTCCTTCCATTAATATTTTTCGTACATACATAACATTACAGAATATACATATATTGAGAAGCAACAGTCAATATCTTGATTTCTTTAAATTTATTCCTTAACGATTCTTTAGCTCCTAGGTTATAGATTGCGCGAATAGCGCTCTTCTGCATCACAAATATAGTATGGATTAAATATAGTATTATACTTTTAACTGACAATGTCACACTTGGTTACTAAGCGGTCACTCAGTCTGACCGCATTAGTTTGTATAATTTAACTGAAATTTACTTCGATAAAATGTAAACTACCGAATAAAAACGGCGACATATGATTGGTCGCTGTTACAATAAGATCGGCCAATCAGGAAGAGCTTTGACAGTTGAACATTTGACGCGGGACAAATATTTGACAGTTTAACTTCGATATATCACAAAGTAGCGAAAAATAATACGTTAAATTGCAATCATATTTAACAGTTCACAATATTTCGACAAATTATAATCTGGTCGTCAGATTGTAAACTAACGAATTTTGTAATCTTACGGTGACATATATACTTATTATGTTACATACTAGAGTAATGAATCGATCGTCTATACAAAATTTTAGAATTAATTAGCGATTTAGAAACCGCGTCTTCCACGTGAGTGGTGAGTTACTTGGTTACCGACAAGATATATAAAAATAATTACTATAAATTCTTAAATTTCCTAAAGTACATAGAAAATAGCGCTTATTTATACATATATTTATTATTATATTAATCTAAACAGACAGACAGTAGATGGAACGTAAGAATTTGATTTTGTATTTAGCGACATAAAATGTGTCAAAATAAAAATAAGTAAAAGTATAGCTCCGCCATGACAGCTGAACGCTGCCGTGACCAGGATTCGAACCTGGGTTACTACGGCCACAACGTAGGGTCCTAACCACTAGACGATCACGGCTATCGGAGCACTGGTTGTTAAAGTGAAATTACCTTTCACTTGACAACTTGAAGTGTAATCTAAAAAGTACAATCAATACGACACGCTTGATCGATGGAGATTGGTGATATTGCTGAGAAGTTTGCGTAATAGACCTAAGCCGTTTATATACCACCTAGTTGTCGCCCGCGGCTTCGCTGGCGTTTTAGGGTGTTGGATGTCATGTGTTGGGCCAAAAAGTAGCGTATGTCCTTTCTTGAAGTTTGAGTTTGCTTCATTCCAAATTTTATGAAATTCTTTTCAGTGGTTTGGTAGTGAAAGAACGTCAGACAGACAAATAAACAGAGTTGCTTAAAATTTACAGAAGAGAGCTTATAACAATTATATTTAATTAATAGTGGTCAGTCGATTAGTAAATAAGTTTTGATAGTCCGGTAGAGTTGTTTGTGTCAAAAGTTCACAGATTTTTCCACATATTATTTAGGTAAGGATGAATGAGCTAGTGTAACACCTTACTTCTAAGGTTGGTGGCGCATTGGTGACGAACTTCCAACGCCAAAGTCTATGGACAAAACTATGGACCAATGTGACTCGCGACTTAACTATATTATAAAAAAATAAATGAAAATAGTTACATATATATTTTAAATACACTATATATAATAATAACACACTTAAACAGGAATCTTTTTGTGTTTGTACGCCGAGGCAGCGTACATAATAAGAAAACACGTTGCTTTCATCGGATACATTTCAATTAAGTTTATATATAAAAATGTATGGAATATTTCAAAGGGATGATAAGCCGTTTTGACGCTAAGCAATATTTCGTTTCTTATACATCTTTATTGACTCTCGAATGTATGAATTATTCATACATACTAGAGGCTATATATAAGGTCGGAGATTCCGAGGTTTTGAATTGAAACTTCAGATAGAATCGGTAAGAGCTACAGGAATTTTCTAAAGAAGTTCTCAGCAATAGTTTGGAAGCTAAGAATATTTTTTTATGTTATAGGGGGCAACCGAGCAGGAGGCTCACCTGATGGAAAGTGATTACAACCGCCCATGGACATCTGCAGCACCAGGGGGCTTGCAGGTGCGTTGCTGGCCTTTAAGGAAGGAGTACGCTCTATTCTTGAAGGTTCCCAAATCGTATTGGTTCGGTAAAACCCATCAGAGCGACATCATCAATGTGTTATATGCTTACACGTCAACACATCTTCAATAGCCTGTAAATTTCCCATTGTTGGGCTAAGGCCTCAACTCCTTTAGAAGAGAAGGATTGGAGCATATTCCACGCTGCTTCAATGAGGGTTGGTCGATTACCTCCTATTACTTACTCTAACGCTTAGCACAGCACTATTTAGTATTATTATATATTTAGCTCTGGCCGGCGGTGACTACTTACCATTGGTCAGCCTATTTGCCTATTATAATATAGTATTTAATTATAACATATTAATTAAAGTCTTGTAATTTATGATCTATTAAATATTCTCTCAACGATAAGCATCGGCTTACAGAATGCAATCAACCGTTATTTTATTTTCCAATAAAATTCATTCACTTGCTTGATGGTCCTTCGAGCCGGATCAAAGCTAAATTGCTTTTTCCAGAGTTGTAAATATCATTAAATGGTAAATCTTTTAATGAACTAAATTATTTATTATTATTGCGTTACTCGAATCGGACTAATTTGCATTTTCTTAATAATTCTTATTTTTTTACGATTATATTGATTTCAGTTATTGTACGTTTATCTTAATTACAATTGTAATATATTTATCATTTTTTTATAAGTGACGGAGGACTCAGCTGCAAATTATAGCAATTAAAAATTAGAACTTCATTTTTGAAGTCGATTAAAACAAAATGAATATCAAGATATTTGTGTTTGAATTTGTACAAACTTATATTATATATAAAATCTCAATTGGTTTTATTAGCATCTCGTTAAATAAAAAAGTTATCAAACAAATTAAAGTACTTAAAACGCTGAGCGAGATTTCTGTATCGGATAATAAAAAAATACTAAAATTAAGATTAAACGACTGAAAGAAAACATGAACAAAAAATGTTCTTTTTTAAAGTTTTTATGTATAAATTATTGCTAGTATATTTTTACTATTTATTTCCTGAACTTTTAATGGAATCTTAGATTTGGTATTTTGTCAATTGCCTTTGATTAGCTATGAATATAATTATAAAAAAAAAAAAAAATTAATTGTATAGCCATTGTACGAAAACTCAATGTTAATAATTAAATTATTCAACGTTTAATATAATTCATTTTTAAAAAGTAAAATTTTGTATTATTTCAAAACTCTTTCTTGTATACAAACTTCATTTGATTATCTATGTTAACTTAATTAGAAAAGGCTCGCATATATCCAACTCTAATAAAACAATATTAATATGATGAAATACAGTAAAGTCGAATTGAATCAAAGAAATTAACTTTCATATAGAAATATTTTGATAAAAAAAAATATCTTCTTCCAAAAATAAATCGTAATCATTAGGAGCTTTATGTTGGTAAGGTAATATTTGTTTGTTTAAGTTTTTTCCGTTTAAAATTTCCGTTACACTCCGTTCAAATCAGCCAAAATGTTATTAACTGTGTGAAAATTAAAAAAAGAAAAAGAAAATTATGTTAATTACATATATCATATATCATTGGCAAACCTTAAATCTTCATCATAGTCATTAAGTTTATCTTCAACATTTAGATTTTAGATTTAGAATTAAACAAAAAATTATTGTAGCTTAGTTACTCCTTATTTTATAAGTTATCTGCCAGAGAAAGTCCCGTCGAAATTGGTCCAGCCGTTCCAGATATTAGCCGGAACATACAAAAATTGTAAAAAATGTTATTTTGGTACATGGACCGTATAAATACATATGCATTGAATAGAAAAGGGCTATTTTATTATTACAAACAGACACTCCGTTTTTATTATATGTATAGATTAATCTAGTAGATCCTGCAAACAATAAAATAACAACAATCCTTACATTTAAACTCGCCTGATACTGTATAACAGGGACATTACTTATATTGTCATCTTAATTGTTATGTCTGTATGTCTCGCATAAGTCGTAAACGTTTAACGCCCCAATAAACGTCCTACATCGAGAACAGGACGCACGTAAACAAGTTTATGACAGCTACAGCTGAGGTAAGACATACTTTACTGAGACACAACAATTTGATATAATCATTACGATTCGTCATTATTTATGAAATAATGATGTTGAGTATACTTTTTTCAGTAACAGCTTGTAATTTCACAGCTGGGCTAAGGCTTCCTCTGCCTTTGAGGAGGTTTGGAACATATTCCACGACGTTGTACCAATACAGGTTGGTGGATTCACATGTGGCACAATTTCCTCAATTTCGTCGATTAGACACATGCAGGTTTCCTCACGGTATTTTCCTTCACCGCTGAGCTCGTGATGAATTGTAGATACAAATTAAGCTCATGAAAATTCACTGGTGCTTGTCTGATTTTGAACCCGCAATCATTAGTTAAGATGTACGCGTTCTTACCGCTGGACTATCTCGGCTCAATATGACTACTGGCATAGCAATCATGTTACATTAGTACTCGTGTACCATGCTAAATTCAGTTATGAGATATTACCGCACTTGGTATATAATTAAACAATAGGAATCGATGTACAAGCGATAACCAAATCAAATAAAAATTTACTTTATAACTTAGTAATCACTCAGTATTTATATTTCTTCTGTAACATCTATACATACATATAATCAAATTGGAGTGTCTGTTCGTAATAAGAAATAAGCACTTTTTAATTCAATGCATATGTATGTATGCACGGTACATATACCAAAATAACATTTTTTTTCATTTTTGTCTGTCTGTTTGTTCTGGCTAATCTCTAGAACGGCTGAACCGATCGAGGGGACTTGCACTGGCAGATAACTGATATAATAAGGAGTAACTTAGACTACAATATTTTTTTTTGTTAAATTCAAACGCGTGCAAGGTCTCGGGCACAGCTAGTTAGTAAAATAAAATTATATAAGTATCTATATAATGTCTGGAAGTCAACAAGTATTAATTCCACTTTTTTATCGTCTGTTGTTACATCGAGGATTCCATAAGCTTATTAATGGAAGTTTCATAATATAATAATCAAATATGTATGTTGGTCGAACAATGCCATTATCATTCTTCCTTAACTCAGTCTCACAAGATGGTTTACTTAAAATTTGGATTTCGAAAACTTTCAGAGTGCCACTAAAATGTACGATCGACTTTTGTATTATTTCTTGCTGCATTTCTTGCAAACTGGGAGCATTTTTAATGGTTATTCTAATATATTCCAGAAAAAGACTCCAACAGAAAAATCATTTCGGTATTTAGGAAAAGATATAGCCGCAAAGGGAACCAAGGGCTCTGTATCTGACCTCTAGCTCTCTCCCATCTTTTACGAAAGGGATGGACTGATGCGCTATAATAGGATAGTTCATCAGTCACCGCTGTACCTAAAGTCATTGTGGTCCTAATCGATATTCATTACAATATCTTCATCATCCTAATATACAAATAGAACGAGACGTTTTATTCTATTATTAAAAACCGGTAGTCGCCATGTGTTAGGCAAAAAAGAAGCCTATTTTCTTTCTTGGACTTCAAATTTGCTTCACACCAAAATTCATAAAATTCATTTAATTTGTTTTTTTTTTATGGTATAGGTTGACGGACGAGCATATGGGCTACCTGATGGTAAGTGGTCACCATCACCCACAGACAATGACGCTGTGAGAAATATTAACTATTCCTTACATCGTTAATGTGCCACTAACCTTGAGAACTAAAATGTTATGTCCCTTGTGCCTGTAGTTACACTGGCTCACTCACCCTTCAAACCGGAAAACAACAATACTGAGTACTATTGGTAGTAAAATAACTGAAGAGTGGGTGGTACCTACCCAGATGGCCTTGCACGAAGCCCTACCACAAAGTTTTGGTCGTGAAAGAGCGACACACAGCCAGACATAGTTTAGACTTAGACTTTCACATTTTTAATATTAATATAGATTGTAATCTATTATCATTATGGTATTCGGACAATATTAATGCTCTAAGTTGTTTTCTGAAACGTCGCACCGATTAATAACAAGTGTCGAAGGTTGTTCAGGAATAAAGCGTCAACTCGGTTACATTGAAGTATTACCAATATTATTCAAGCGTCGAATTGAATACATACGGAATATATTTCTGTTCGAACTTTCTACTTTTACTGGTGTTTAAGTGTAGGCCCTTTAATGGTACTAGTCAATAATTCATTATTCTAAGGCCAGAACCACCAACTCGTCAAATATTCTACTGCCAAACAGTAGTACTCAGTATTGTTGTATTCCAGTTTGAAGAGTGAGTGAGCCAGTTCCGCACGTTACGTAAAATATTAGTTCCAATGGTGGCATTAGCAAAATAAGGAATGGCTAATATTTCTTACGTGATACATTATAAAAAAAAAAACTTAAATGTTTTGAGTATCCGTTACATGCCAATTCTAGTTAACTCGGCAATTATAAGCCCGTGTAATTATGCAATCAAACGTAATATAACTTCCAAGATTACTCTCGGTGACAAATTCAAGATGTAATAATTGGTTTTTGCTTGAAATTAGTTCGAAATTTAAATTTCTGTTATCCTGAAGAATCGTTATTGAACAAGTCTAATATCATTTCCAGGGTGAACGAAAACTCAAATAACACATAAGAAGTAACATAACTTACTGTTTATGGCTCATATAAGGTATGTACATTACACAGCCTTAGCAAATATATGAGGTAATTCTTATTTTTTGTAATAGCAACGTTTTCAATAAGTGAATGTCGTAAATAAGCATACGTGTTGCTGTTCAAAAAAAGTTCTGATATTATTGGTGTCCCTTCATAATTATATAAGTACTTTATCATAAATTTATTATATAAATAAAAATATTTTTAAATAATACATTATTTAAATTCTGGTCCTTATAAATAATTAGCAACAAGGGTCCCAACAAATGGAGGAAGCGTCATCATTCAATCTTATTTAAAATTCTATTTGACTGTCTCTTGAGATGGTTTTGAATATAATTTAATAATAGATTTGAAATTTTATGAATGGAATAATATTTGAAAGTATTTTTAGATTCAATTCGGATCCTTCGGGACTCAGGTGTCAGTCACGGTAGCAAAAAGACCACCTATTATTGCACAAATTTGTGCAAACACAGTAGCCCAGGCAACGAAGGCCAAATTTCACGAAATAAAAATAATAAATACGAAAGTTATGAAATTTGGTTACAATTTTCATTATGGCTTATTAATGAACAGGTTAAAAGCATAAAAGTGCACCTTTTTTTCAAGATGGCGGCGATTACAGTTTCAATTGTCTAGGACTTTTAAGAAATTCAAATGAAAAGAATAAATACGAAAGTTTTGAAATTTGGTTACAATGTTTATTCTGGCTTATTAATTAATGAACGGGTTAAAAACAAAAAGTCCATCTTTTTTTCAAGATGGCGGCGATTACAGTTTCAATTGTGTAGGACTTTTAACAAATTCAAATGAAAATAATAAAGACGAAAGTTTTGAAATTTGGTTACAATTTTCATTCTGCCTTATTAATGAACAGGTTAAAAGCATAAAAGTGCACCTTTTTTTTCAAGATGGCGGTGATTACGGAGTTTCAATTGTTCAGAACTTTTAATACCTTCAATAATAAGCTAGAATGAACATTGTCATCAATTTTCAAAACTTTCGTATTTATTATTTTAACTTCGTTGCCTGGGTTACAGGTGCACATTTTGTTCCCGAAATCTAAGTATGTTCTTGTGTATTTAATTTTTCATCCAACGTATCTTGGACTATTTCTATTTAACTTGCAAAGTAATTTGATCCGATTTTGAATCTATGCTGAATTTAAATTTATTTACATTCCATTAAACAGTTGGTGCAGCGTGGCAAGATACATTATCAAATATAACAGTTAATGTATATTATTCTTTCAAAGCGGTTGGTTATACATTGGTATATAAAAGTTGAACAAAATCGTCAAATTGAGCTGGACTTCGGTTGGTATTTAAACCCGTGTGTTATTATTAACGAACAGAAATGAAGTTTTTAGAAATTCCCGTAGATTCCCAACTGTTCGACTGTCTCTGTAACTCAATTGTAATTTGACGTGAATTTCTCGAGGTTTCAGATAAATGGATTTTTTTATGGTATTTGTGTAAGCCTTATAGTAAGTTAAGCTACCTAATAATTTGGGAATTCATCATATAGAATACAGTTATTTAAAACGGAATGTTTCCAATGTCTTTTTTATTTTTATCTGTTGGAGCTCTATATTTCTCTACTTCAGTACGATATGGACATTTCTAATGCCGTCAACATATACCTGAAAACTTCAGTCTGGTGAATAAGACATTCGTAGATAATGTCGAATAATAAAAATAAAATGTTCATTTAACACATAATCTTATAGATTTAGTAAATAACAGCCTAACTTAATGATGATGATGATGATGAGACATCCCTGTGTTGATCAGATAACTATTTTCCTTCTTAAAGAGAAGATTACGAGCTTGGACCAATATATTATAATATCAGCTGGCTGACGGTTCCAAATATAGAGGGCCCCTTGACAATTAAAAATATGGATAAAATAGAACATTAGAAATAGTGAACTATTTGTGATTAAAAAAATTATAAAATGTTTTTAAGAAGAAATTCTTTAAATAAATGCCATCATGATTATTTCACTGTCGAATGGGAAATATGTCCATTTGCTGTCGAAACGCTTGGCCATTGGAGTAGTTGTGCAAAAAGTTTTATCAAAAGTATAACACCTCGCCTCATTGCCTCCACTGGTGAAAGGAGGGCTGGTTCGTTATTTGGCCAAAGAAATGTTTCTAGCATTCTTGCCACCATTCCAAGCGGTCAAAATTTATACAGTAACTAGTTTTAGTTCATATTTGTATATATTTAAGCATTTAATGTTAATTATTCTTATGTTATAAAATGATTTCATTTTGGGAAATAGATTATGTTATATTTAATACTAACTTTTAGAGTCAATTTCTTTAAGCGATAATAACACGAAATAAATGTTTCGTAAATATTTTTGTATTTTTATATAAGACTTGTTTTGAAATTCTCAATCTCCCCTGGAATTCCTTGAATGCCATTAATCACTTTTTTTGTATCAGAAAACATTCAACGTTCATGGCTTATTTTTTTATTTAAAGATTATTTTTATTCCTTTCGTGCGCATCAAATTTTTGTTACGGATTACGATACGATACGATTTTAAGGCAATTAGCCATGTAATGTATAATATAGTAGTAAATATATATAAACATTGAACTGTATTAACAACTTCTTCATAAATAATGTAAAGATTAGCTTTTGATTTTGTTTTATATACCTTTATAGTTCAACCAAAATTATTTTACAAAGATTTGGAAATAAATTAGAAATCATTTATGTATTTCTCCTGATATTGATGCACTTACGCATACTAAATTTTATTCATCATTTTTTAAGGTTCATATTACCAAAGCGTTTACATCCTTGTCTATACAACCTTTTGATTCTTTAGTGGAACGTTTTATATGACCGGGACTTGTCATCATTTTCCCATAAGATAACACGATGACATTATATGACGTGACATCTCCTATCATTGCTCGTTCAAGACCGTCTGGCTCTCGTATTATTACATTTTCAATATTACAATATGGTTATATATAATTTATTTATATATGACACTATTTCTCTTTTCTTCGTTTTTCTAAATGGTCCAATAGTTAAAAATCGTGTATTTTAGCAGATAATTACGGGTTCAAATCCAGTCAATTACCACTCGATTTCAAAGTACATGAAGCGCATTTTTTGTGTTAAAAAACTCAGGAAAACATCGTGAGGAAATTCCTCACCATGTGTAGCCAACGCGTATGTGAGTATATGGTAAACTAAACTACAAAACTTCTCCACATTGGGAGCGGAGAGTTCCAACTACGGAACTTAATCGGCTCCACTAGCTGTTAATACATCTTTTTTTACTCTTTCTTTTTCTTTCTATTGGATAAATCATATTTGAATTCAGTTATTATGATGATGTAGCATACGATTAACAAGCTATTTTAGGTTATCTTGTGAGTCTTATGTTAGTAAAGGAAATATATATCAATATTTTTTGTAGTATATCCAACGCAATGGAACAGCGTGGTGGAATATATTCCAAGCCCTCTCCTTAATGGAAGAGATCTATATTTTCTTGTAATATCGGTACGGCTGATGACATATTTAAATTCAATAGTAATGTTGCCAGTCAATAGAGGATTAGTCGCTGTTATTAATGTTCTAAATGACATTGTTACCAGTGAATTGAAATAGGTATTTTGTCGAACATTTCACGTGCACATCAAAGACTAGGCCTTAACATGTCCCTAGAACAGTGATTCCCAAAGTGGTCCAGGTTGACCCCCAGGAGTCCACGGGAGACATGATGGGGGTCTACGTAGGGGTGAATATAAAATGGTGGTCCATTAGATGTTAATGGGGGTCCACGAAAATTTATCTGCTTTTCATAGTAAGGAGCAAAAATGTAAGCACAGTTATATTACCACTTTTAATTTTTTCTTGTAATTATGTTCTTTTAATAAGTAAAGTGTTAGAAAATGTACTATTTTTCGTTTTTATTTTACTATTACGGAATATAGGGAGAAGAAGAAGCGACACAATTTTTCTTTTTTGGCGATTTTAAGAATGTTATCGAAATGTAGCAGCAGGGGCTCCACCAAAACCAATAAAATTTTGAAAATGGTCCACATTAAAATAAGTTCGGGAACTACTGCCCTAGAACAATATTATAATTAATTAGGAATGAAAATTAAATGAGTAAAATTCAAACAATATATATAACTTAAATAAAATGATATGTAACTTTCATTTGTAATAGTTTAAAGCTATTGTGATTTTCATATCTGTTTGTAAATTTAAACTATATTAAAGTCACGATGTTTCAGGCAAAACGCCGCGGGTACAGCGCCGGCTTGCAGCCGAGCGAAGCCGGGAACAATGGAGCGACAGTACGAAGATAATATTTTTAGCGTATGACTGTGTTGTGCAGGGCGAGTGCGAGCGGGGGAGAAAATTTAAAAATAAAGATATATTTAAACACATTGCGTAATGTTTTTTTGACGTCATTTTCTATATTAATAGTACAAACCTGTCTGTTTTTTTTATGGTATAGGTTGGCGGACGAGCATATGGGCCACCTGATGGTAAGTGGTTACCATCACCGATAGACAATGACGCTCTAAGAAATATTAACTATTCCTTACATCGTCAATGTGCCACCAATCTTGGGAACTAAGATGTTACGTCCCTTGTGCTTGTAGTTACACTGGCTCACTCACCCTTTAAACCGGAACACAACTATACTGAGTACTGTTATTTGGCGGTAGAATAACTGATGAGTGGGTGGTACGTAAGACGGGCTTGCACAAAGCCCTACCACTAATTAAGTCTGTGTATATGTGTAATTTGACCGACTGAGACTGAAACTGAAGGCCAATCACTAAAACGAGAGTGAAGACGCGTGCAACAACTACTATTAAATATTTTGTTTTGAATTAAAGTAGTGGAATTAAAGTCCATTTGAAGATGAATATACACATGTATCATAAAGTTAATTATAAATATTGTTAATGTACAATAAGTACATAAGCAAGTCACATATATGTTAGTATTTCTTAAAAAAGGGATACAATAGTTTTGAAGTTTGATGTTTCTTTTGTGTTTGTATTTTTTCTTTATTATTTTTAATAAACTTACAAAAGTACAAGCGCAGCGAATGAAATGTAGATAAGAACAATATAGAACGTTGATTTTATTACCAAGTAAATAACAGTAACAGCATGTAAATATCCCACCGCAAGACTAAGTCCTCACCCTTCGAAGAGGAGGTAATGAAGGCAATGAAGCTTATTACAACATCCTGCTTCAATGCGGGTTAGCGAATACATATAACATAATTTTTTTTTTTAATTAGACATATGAAGCTTTCTCACGATATTTTTCTTCACCACTTAGTCAAAGATGGATTATAAATATTAATTAAGTACATGGTAACTCAGTGGTGCTATTCAGATTTTGACCCAGCAATCATCCCTTAAAATAATCAATTTGGCCTTACAAACCATCTTTTAAAATTATTCATGTATATAGAATAGTAAAGGTAAAGCATAGAATAGTTATTCTGAAAAGCTTTTGGTTATCGTTTTTTTACAAAATAGGTGACAATGTTTAAAAATAATTCTACTTTAATAATGTTTTAAATTATGTAAAGTGTATTCTAGGACTAAAACTTAACGAAAACGTTGTCAAATCAATACAATTTATAAAATTATTTTAAAGTAATAAATCGCTTACACTAACGCCACAACCAACCCATTTATAGTGAACCGCGATTTGTGCGGTGACTCGGTGCTTTACGGTCCGTCATAATAGGATAGCTTAGAGGACAAAGGCTTAAATATACGCCCCGTAAACCCTTAGGAATATAATTTTTATAACTAATAACTTAATAGCATCTAAGTTATAAGTATTATAAATGTTAACGAAAGCTTAAGGGATGATTATCGACGTTACTATGATATAAACATGTGATTTAAACGCTTCTTCAAGAACTTTTATTTGGGCACCATGACGGTAAATTGCTCAGTGATGGAGAGTGCACACTCATGTGCTTAATTTGTGTATATAATTCATCTCGTGTTCGACAGTGAAGGAAAACATCGTGAAGAAACCTGCATGTGTCTAATTTCATAGAAATTCTGCCACATGTGTATTCCACCAACAAGCTTTGGAACAGCGTGGTGGAATATGTTCCAAACCTTCTCCTCAAAGGGATAGGAGGCCTTAGCTCAGCAGTGGGAAATTTACAGGCTGTTGTTGTTGTTGATGTTAAATTTCCAAGGTCAAATCTAAGTAACGTTAGTTACTTAGATTTGACATGACATGAGCATAAAGACGCATAAAGGTTTCTGTGACGTCATTTATCTATTCATTTGCTATGGTATAGTTTTGATTTTTATCTTCTAAGACTAGATGTGCCCGCGACTTCGTGTGACATTGAATTTAACAAAAAAGTCATTGTTTTAGCCTAAGTTACTCCTTATTACATCAGCTATCTGCCAGCGAAAATCCCGTCGACATCGGTGCAGCCGTTCTGGAGATTAGCCGGACCAAACCGTGTACATACATATGCATTTAGTTAGCGGTTATTTAAATATTACAAACAGACACTCGCATTTGTATAGTTTGAAGATGATTGGAAATATAGTTAATATTAGATAACTAGTGAACCGACTGGGTTTACACGTAGTACTAAGTAAGCAGACAGACTCAAACACAAATACAATAATGTATACAATATATTACACACACAGAGATAAAAAGCTTATCGCCGCAGGGATCAGGGGGAGTCCCAGTAGCCCGGGAATCCCCCTTAGTTGTTGGAGGCCCGTACAGGCGGGCCGACCGTAAGGGCGTCACGGTAGCATGCGTAAGCGTTCTCGTGGCGTCCGCCGAAAGACGGAGAGAGTACCACTGGTTTTTTAGTGGGTAAACCTGGCGTACTTGGGCGCACTCAGCGTCCAGGGCTCCGGGGAGTTCCCCCCCCACATTTCATCAGGTGGGAGAAGCGCGTAATGCGTTTTTCCAGCTTGAAAAAAAAAGATAAAAAGCCTATACGTATATGTACGAATATCGGTCTTATCGCTTAAGTAACGATGTCTTCCGGACAATATTTGGGTTGAAGTTGATATCGCTTTGAAGATCCGGATAAATGCATAAATGTTTATACATTAATAAAGTTTTAGGCGGACGGGAAAATGGTCAAAGCGATGGTAAGTGGTGACCATCTGCCACAGTCACGGTACCATTATAAATATTATTTTAAGGATCAGGAAATATAACGTCCATTGTTATAGAAAAGTCTTTCTTTAATCCATATGATTATGGAAAAATAATAACAATACACATAGTTGTATATCTATATTGATATTATAAACGTGAAAGTAACTCTGTATGTCTGTCTGTCTGTCATTATTTCGGGAAATAAACTGCTGCAACGAATTTGATGAAATTTGGTATGAAGCAAACTTAAACTCCAAGAAAGAACATTACATACTTTTTTGCCTGACACATGACAAATAACACACTAAGCAAAGCCACGGGCGACTACTAGTATACATATATGTATACTAGTTTGCACGAAGAAAAGTTACACAACGTTGACAATCGAAATAAATCTGTGTAGAGGGGGCAGTTTAACTTATGATGTAATCTATTTTATTGGTACTTTATGCGGACGAAATCGTCGAACCAATCTGTAACAATAATAGTTTTCGCTGAAACTTTTTTGGGAGTCAATCGATTTCAATAAAATGTTCTACAGAGAAATATAACGTTGTACGGTAACGAGTCGAATCAGTCACAATTATATTAATATATTTTTACAGTACTGACTTAGGATGTGTACATCCTAAATCGCGCTATTAATGTTTAATGCAAGCATTGCTATATATATAAAATAAATGTCCCAAAGAGTTGTCCTGCACTAGTGGCAAAACTTTCTATTACATTAATTTTATTAATAGATAGGTATCTACTATCAAGGCAAGAAATTTAAATGAGAATAGTTCACAGCTGTTTAATATGCAATTTATCTAACATTTGAACATTTTATGATAATAACAGTTAGATGCTGGAACTATGAAATTGATAAATTACATTTCCGAAGGCTTTCTAAGAACTTAAATGATACTTTACTACGTTCCGCGGTGATAACGCTTTATACACGGTTCGTCTGGTTCAGAATGCCTCACTTATTATATATACTAACGCCAAGTAGCAATGATAGTATTCCCTAGTAATTATTATCTTTAAAGGATAAAGGATTTAAGGGTGAAGTTAGCCAGTGTAAATAAAAGTGGAATATAACATCTTAATTCCCGAAGTTGGTGGTGCATTAGTGATGTTAAGAATCGTTGATATTTCTTACAATGCCAATAACTACTGATGGTGGCGATTACTTACCATTAGGTGGCACACTTGTCAGTTCTGTTCTGTCCTATAGTTCTAATATCTATAAGAATAATAAAAAAAAACTATTTATCTTAATTTTATTCCTCTATCCGGAAAAAATTATTATGCTCTGAGCAATGAATGAAATAATGAATTAAAGAAAATCTTCTAGATTTTTGTGACTAATTTGATAAGCTACTGCCATAAATCAATGAAACTGGACTACAGTTGTTGCTTTCCTGCTTTCCTATATTTAATAATAATATTATCACGTTGTATGTAAAACACAGTGGAAGATTACTTGGTGTTTTATCCTTCATGTTCAAATGGCTAGCTTATTTTGTTTTATTTGATTTTAACGAATCCTACACTTTATATATAGGTTAAAAGTATAAGAAATTGTATAATAAATATTAAATTTTGTAGCTTCAACGGCAAATTCGTAAAAACATTTGAAATAATTTATGCGGCTGCCTACGCTTCTCGGTTCACGTCAATTCAAATCGTATTAGAAGCTTTTTCTTTTGATTTATGATTACATATTAATGTTTTTTAAATTGACTAACACTTCAATATTTATTTTATATTAGATGACACGATACAAGTTACATTTTAATCTATAATATACAAAAGGCCCCGTCATGCAGGCCACCTGATGGTAAGTGGTCACCACAAATAGATAATGAAGTTGTAAGAAATATTAACTATTCCTTACATCGTCAATGTGCCACCAACCTTGGGAACAAAGATGTTATGTCCCTTGTGCCTGTAGTTACACTGGCTCACTCACCCTTCAAACCTGAACACAACAATACTGAGTACTGGTTTTTGGCGGTAGAATAACTGATGAGTGAGTGGTACCACCAAGTATATAAGCATATTATTAGCATTAAGACAATGTATCAAATAGCATGCGTTAAAATTTTTTTTTAAAACTATAAACGCACGTGTTATTTTAGATCTATATTTAAAACTTTGTTATGTTTTTAAAACTATTGGTCCAATTTGCGCAGTGGAATTATTTTTTATTTGAATATTTTTATATTTACGAGAAACGCAACGTGGTCCGCTCGAAATATGAGCTATCCATAAATAGCCTAACTAAAATGATAGTGAAGGTCATTATATATATATCTATAATAGATTATAAAAAAATTGAATACATTTACATTAAAAGAGGTTTTATATAGTTTTGTTTACTGTTAATCGTGTAAATATATAAATCGTTGTAAATTATTGAAAAAATATACTGTGATCGATCGTATCAGTAAATAATTTGTTAAAAAGGTTGTATACCTTGATATTTGGACTCTTTTCTGCTGCAACAAAAGCAAAAAATGGTATCTGGAGCAATTTCGTTCGCTCTTACGCAAACCGTAGCAGTGAAAGTAAGTTTATAAACTGTACATTAATTTCGGTGTCGTTATCATCGCTCCGATAGCCGTGATCGTCTAGTGGTTAGGACCCTACGTTGTGGCCGTAGTAACCCAGGTTCGAATCCTGGTCACGGCAGCGTTCAGCTGTCATGGCGGAGCTATATTTTTTACATGTAAATTTTATTAAAGACACCATGTTTTGACGAAATGTTTAATAACTTGGTGGAATAACCTCTAAACCTACTTCAAGTAGAGTAGGTTCTTTGCCTTGCTGTGTGAAGTAAGCTATCGGAAATGGTGATTATCTCTATATTAGGTGATAACGCGTTTTTGTTATGATGTAGTTTGGTTGACGGGCAAATGATCCAACAGATTATGAGAGATCACCACCGTCAGTAGGCGATAAGAAATATTAACCATACCTTATATTAGCAGTGTTCCACCAACGTTGGGAGCTAAGATAGTATGTCTCTTGTGCCTGCACTCTCTCATTCATCCTTGAAACCGGATCACAGCAATACTGCTTAATTGCTACTTGATAGTAGAATATATGAGAAGCGGGTGGTATCTACTCAGAAAATATAACTGTCATTCAAACGCAGGAACGACCACTAACAACAACTTCACAACGAACAGTTAGTTAAAATAATTATTTGCAAGTATGCTGTGCCATAAGTGTCAGCATGGAATCAACAACCCGTGCGAAGCCGGGGCATATCGCTAGTTCTTAATATATAGTATCGCATTGAACTTTATACGTTTATCCATTAAAGTGTAATTCCTTAGGTGAGTCTTTTGTTTGACAAAGATATTACAAAACTTTAACAAGACTATGTAATACAAATAGGGTAAGCGTATCGTATAGTACGACACAACTTAGATGTAGCATCGGCAAAATTCGTAAAACCGATTACTGCCGAGTCATACACCCAATAGAAATAGCTCTCTATCGCACAATTCGACGCTATAGATTCCCTAGTCATTTCAACCCTAGAAAGAAAGTATATGTAAATCGACGAATATATTAGGTCATATGATATTACAAGTTATAACGTTTGTAGGTATAAATATCATATTCACATAAGAAATAAATGTTGATAATTTGTGATGGCGCACTCAATTCGGATATGATTGGTTACGAATTTTGCCGATGCTACATCTAGGTTGTGTCGTACTATACCAATATATGTATATACTATTATAGTCCCACTGAAAATCAACACAAGTTGATAAGTTTAACTTAAAGGTTCAATGTTAAACTAAAGGTTCTCATATAATATATAACAGACACGTTATAACTAGCTTTATAGAAGCGAAACTTCTCTCGGGAATATTTTTGACATAATTCCCAAGATCGTTTGGTATTCAATGTACTCTGGACTTTAATCAAATCAGCTCTAGCGCTTACCATTTATTATTACCATAATTTTACTGGTGGCTTGAATAGTGCCGATGAAACTGTTCAAGATACGATATAAATTTCAAATCGAGTCTCACATAGTGATGAGGTTTTTTTAAGAAACATTTGTATTTAGTTAATACGGGGTATTTGTAAAAATAATACACTGTCAGAAGCATATCACACAGATTGATTGTTTTATTTTCGGAAACTCTATTGGGATTTAAAACTACAAAGGATATTAGTACTAATGCTGTCAGTAATAGGGTTCTGCCTAGGTTTTGTAAATAAATTCGCATATGCTTTATAAAATAAATATATGTATCTATAAATCTTAGTATCTTCTATAATAAAATTCCACACAAATTTTTAACTTTGCCATTTCATAAATTTCAATCATTTGAAAAAAATACATTTGGTAAATAAGGCATAGTATTCAGTACATGATGACGCAGACGATAAAAAAGCTTGGAATTAATGCTTGTGGACTTTCAGGCAGGATAAATTACATACATGTTTATATAATTGTAATAAACTAACATGACTGTATTTTTAAATGGTGAAAACGAGTACTGAGTTTCTTGCCGGTTCTTCTAGGTGGAACCTACTTTTAGAACCCGTGGTAGGTTCAATTGAAATAGTTGTTAAATGACGATTCAAAAGTGCTTATAAAAGCCTACTTGAATGAAGTATATTTTGATTTTGATTTTTTTTGAGTGATATATCATTAGATGTGAAGTTTGTGTGGATACCGTACTATGAATAAAAAATGAAGATATATTTAACAGGGACTATTTTGTCCATATCGAATTTTCTTTTTTTTTCTAGAATTTTTTTCAATTTTCTTTTGCTTTTCTAGAATATTCCTGTTGATTCTCACGGTTTAATTAACCGGGTCTAGCAAGTTCGTCAAATTAATGAATAGGTTAAGTTGTGTCGTCAGGTCACGGGGTTACTCCGAAAGTTTTGAGATTAAAACCGTCTGCAGTGGTTTGCGAATCTGTTTTATTTAGAAAGATTTTTTTTTGAAATTTTAAAGCGACAATATTTATAGCATTTCACTTAAGATTTTATTTTTTTATACGTGATATGTATTGTGTCTACAGATTATAATACCAAGTCACCCGGCCGTGTCTGTTTGTCTGTTCGAAACTCCAAAACTACTGAACCGATTTTCATGCAGTTTTCATTAATCGACAGAGGGATTCATGCCAACGATTTTAGTATATAATATATTATGGTTTTTGTGTAATTAAGTTGAAATAGAACGACAATTATTGAATATGTCGGAAAAAAGTAATAAAAAAAAACAGAAATATAAATATAAAAAACAATCTTTCGTCCACCCGTGCGAAGCCGGGACGCTCCGCTAATATTATTATTTATTATATTATATTGTATTATTTATTATATTATTTATTATATTATACATTATATTGTATTGTATTGTAAACTAGTCATAGTTAGGTAGGTTTTGGGGTATTTCCAAAAATCACGCCCAAAGTCCTAATCTTTTCGTTATATTTTCACAACGAACATACCCAACATATAGTAGGTTTACATGTTACATACTTAAACAATGAAGTTAAATAATCATTTGCGGGAGAGCTTTACATGTTTCCATAACAGATACATGGTCACATTATATATCAGCGTAAAACTGTAAACATCGTTAGCTGACAATCAGTCATCAATATTTTGTATAAAATTTAGTTGAACGGCTTTCCGAAGTGAATATCACTTTAGATATAAAAATTGAAACATAATGTAACCGAGAGATTATCAAATATCGAAATTTTATACTTTGTATTGTATTTTTATTACGATAAGTAGGAAAAGAAAATAACCCACCTTGTTTTTTACGTGATTGGTGGTAAACGAGCAGGAGGCTCACCTGATGGAAAGTGACTACCACCGCCCATGGACATCTGCAGCACCAGGGGACTAGCAGATGTGTTACTGGTCTTTGAGGAAGGAGTACGCTCTTTTCTTGAAGGTTATAATGTCGTATCGGTTCGGAAAAACTGTTGGCGAAAGCTGGATCCACAAAGTGGTTGTGCGAGTCAGAAAAAATCACCTTTTTAATTGTTTCGTTTAAATTATACGCATTCTAAGCACTGGGCTCGGTATATTATGAAAACTTTATTAAAATAGAAATCATTTTTAATTTAATCATTTTCTTTTAATAAAAATAAGAGTAAGATGTAATTAGTGTACGGGTGAATGCATCACTGAAATCAAGTATCAGAATTTCAAAATTAAAGCGAATATAAATTTGGAAGCCTCATTTTTCCCTAAAAAGAGGGGACGGCTTGATGTGTACTGTGTCTAAAACTCGTTCACGAAACGTTTGCGTATAATATTATGCAATAATACATACTTTATATTAAGCTTCACGTTGAAGAAATACATCGTGAGGTAACCTGCACGTGTCAGTCGCTCTTTCACGACCAAACCGCTGAACCGAATTTGATATAATATGGTATGAAGCAAACTCCGGAAGGATATAGGCTAATATTTGTCTATTAGGTAAATGACAACCAACACCCTTAAAAGCAAGCAAAGCCGCAGGTACTAGTAGAAAATAAACTGACGATACTTTATCGATTATTTTGAAATAATTGATATCTTATTTTATAAAATGAGCTTATAATACATCAGTTATAATGAGAAGTAATTTGAGTAATAACCTTTTTATTGTGTGTAATCCTTCTCTCATTAACGTAGATCCCATAAAATTTGAATAGAAAAAGATTGAACGTACGTTCGCGTGAAAATTTGGCCTGAATATATGAGAAATTTTTTGTGCAATATTATCATAATATTTATAATAATTGCAATTTAAATATTCACATTTTTCCAAATAGTAACTTACAATTTTACAGTTTAAGATGTCAGAATTTTTTTAGTTTTTGGGTTAGTAAAACCTTTTATATTAAAGGAAGGTTTAATTTTATAGCTATAATACGAGCCAACCAGGGCGGTGAAGGAGAACATCGTGAGTAAACCTGCATGTTTCTAATTTCATAGAAACTCTGCCACATTTGTATTCCATCGACACACCAACAGCATGGTGGAATATGTTCCCAAAGGGAGAGGAGGCCTAGGCGCAGCAGTGGGAAATTTACAGACTGTTGTGGTTGTCGTAACCCGGTTTTCATGGGTACGCCACTCCGAGGTCTTGGGTTCGATTCCCGGCCGAGTCGATGTAGAAAAGTCATTGGTTTTCTATGTTGTCTTGAGTCTGGGTGTTTGTGGTACTGTCGTTACTTCTGATTTTCCATAACACAAGTGCTTGAGCTACTTACATTGGGATCAGAGTAATTAATGTGATGTTGTCAAAAAGAAAAAAAATATATATTTAAATAAAACTAATTATAACGGATGAATCGCGTATATTAATTATTTTTAAACATCCCGACGTTTCGAGCACTTTGCAGTGTTCGTGGTCGCGGGTAGACATCACCCGTGTCTCTGATCAGGCTACCCGTGACCACGAACACTGCAAAGTGCTCGAAACGTCGGGATGTTAATTAGTTTTATTTAAAAAACGCATACCACTATTCCTCCACATGAAGTGGGGGGCGGGGTGTATACCTGCTAAAAAACCAACGTTAGCGACCCACTTTGTCTTTTTGGAGGATGTTACGAAATCTTTTGTGCATACTACCGTGACGTCCTAACGGTAGGCTCACCTCTGCGGAGTTCCACTTCCTAGGGAGTTCTCAGGGTACAGAAACCCTTAAGTAGCTCAAGCACTTGTGTTATGGAAAATCAGAAGTAACGACAGTACCACAAACACCCAGACTCAAGACAACATAGAAAACCAATGACTTTTCTACATCGACTCGGCCGGGAATCGAACCCAAGACCTCGGAGTGGCGTACCCATGAAAACCGGGTTACGACAACCACAACAGTCTGTAAATTTCCCACTGCTGCGCCTAGGCCTCCTCTCCCTTTGGGAACATATTCCACCATGCTGTTGGTGTGTCGATGGAATACAAATGTGGCAGAGTTTCTATGAAATTAGAAACATGCAGGTTTACTCACGATGTTCTCCTTCACCGCCCTGGTTGGCTCGTATTATAGCTATAAAATTAAACCTTCCTTTAATATAAAAGGTTTTACTAACCCAAAAACTAAAAAAATTCTGACATCTTAAACTGTAAAATTGTAAGTTACTATTTGGAAAAATGTGAATATTTAAATTGCAATTATTATAAATATTATGATAATATTGCACAAAAAATTTCTCATATATTCAGGCCAAATTTTCACGCGAACGTACGTTCAATCTTTTTCTATTCAAATTTTATGGGATCTACGTTAATGAGAGAAGGATTACACACAATAAAAAGGTTATTACTCAAATTACTTCTCATTATAACTGATGTATTATAAGCTCATTTTATAAAATAAGATATCAATTATTTCAAAATAATCGATAAAGTATCGTCAGTTTATTTTCTACTAGTACCTGCGGCTTTGCTTGCTTTTAAGGGTGTTGGTTGTCATTTACCTAATAGACAAATATTAGCCTATATCCTTCCGGAGTTTGCTTCATACCATATTATATCAAATTCGGTTCAGCGGTTGGGTCGTGGAAAGAGCGACTGACACGTGCAGGTTACCTCACGATGTATTTCTTCAACGTGAAGCTTAATATAAAGTATGTATTATTGCATAATATTATACGCAAACGTTTTCGTGAACGAGTTTTAGACACAGTACACATCAAGCCGTCCCCTCTTTTTAGGGAAAAATGAGGCTTCCAAATTTATATTCGCTTTAATTTTGAAATTCTGATACTTGATTTCAGTGATGCATTCACCCGTACACTAATTACATCTTACTCTTATTTTTATTAAAAGAAAATGATTAAATTAAAAATGATTTCTATTTTAATAAAGTTTTCATAATATACCGAGCCCAGTGCTTAGAATGCGTATAATTTAAACGAAACAATTAAAAAGGTGATTTTTTCTGACTCGCACAACCACTTTGTGGATCCAGCTTTCGCCAACAGTTTTTCCGAACCGATACGACATTATAACCTTCAAGAAAAGAGCGTACTCCTTCCTCAAAGACCGGTAACACATCTGCTAGTCCCCTGGTGCTGCAGATGTCCATGGGCGGTGGTAGTCACTTTCCATCAGGTGAGCCTCCTGCTCGTTTACCACCAATCACGTAAAAAACAAGGTGGGTTATTTTCTTTTCCTACTTATCGTAATAAAAATACAATACAAAGTATAAAATTTCGATATTTGATAATCTCTCGGTTACGTTATATTCTCATTTTTTATGTCTAAAGTGATATTCACTTCGGAAAGCCGTTCAACTAAATTTTATACAAAATATTGATGATTGATTGTCAGCTAACGATGTTTACAGTTTTACGCTGATATATTATAATGTGACCATGTATCTGTTATGGAAACAAACAAAGCTCTCCCGCGAATGATTATTTAACTTCATTGTTTAAGTATGTAACATGTAAACGTGCTATATGTAGGCTATGTTCGTTCTGAAAATATAACGAAAGGATTTGGACGATAAGCGTGATTTTTGGAAATACCCCAAAACCTACCTAACTATGACTAGTTTACAATATAATGTATAATATTAGCGGAGCGTCCCGGCTTCGCACGGGTGGACAAAAGATTGTTTTTTATATTTATATTTCTGTTTTTTTTATTACTTTTTTCCGACATATTCAATAATTGTCGTTCTATTTCAACTTAATTACACAAGAACCATAATATATTATATACCTAAATCGTTGTCATGAATCCCGCTGTCTATTAATGACAACTGCATGAAAATCCGTTCAGTAGTTTTGGAGTTTCGAACAGACAAACAGACACGACAGGGTGACTTGGTTTTATAATCTGTAGACACAATACATATCACATATAAAAAAATCAAATCTTAAGTGAAATGCTATAAATATTGTGGCTTTAAAATTCCAAAAAAAATCTTTCTAAATAAAACAGATTCGCAAACCACTGCAGACGGTTTTAATCTCAAAACTTTCGGAGTAACCCCGTGACCTGACGACACAACTTAACCTATTCATTAATTTGACGAAGAACTTGCTAGACCCGGTTAATTAAACCGTGAGAATTTGCAGGAATATTCTAGAAAAGCAAAAGAAAATTCTAGAAAAAAAAAAAGAAAATTCGATGTGGACAAAATAGTCTCTGTTAAATATATCTTCATTTTTTTATTCATAGTACGGTATCCACACAAACTTCACATCTAATGATATATCACTCAAAAAAATCTAAATCAAAATATACTTTATTCAAGTAGGCTTTTACAAGCACATTTGAATCGTCATTTAACAACTATTTCAATTGAACCTACCACGGGTTCTAAAAGTAGGTTCCACCTAGAAGAACCGGCAAGAAACTCAGTACTCGTTTTCACCATTTAAAAATACAGTCATGTTAGTTTATTACAATTATATAAACATGTATGTAATTTATCCTGTCTGAAAGTCCACAAGTATTAATTCCAAGCTTTTTTATCGTCTGCGTCATCATGTACTGAATACTATGCCTTATTTACCAAATGTATTTTTTTCAAATGATTGAAATTTATGAAATGGCAAAGTTAAAAATTTGTGTGGAATTTTATTATAGAAGATACTAAGATTTATAGATACATATATTTATTTTATAAAGCATATGCGAATTTATTTACAAAACCTAGGCAGAACCTTATTACTAACAGCATAAATACTAATATCCTCTGAAGTTTTAAATCCCAATAGAGTTTCCGAAAATATAACAATCAATCTGTGTGATATGCTACTGACAGTTTATTATTTTTACAAATACCCCGTATTAACTAAATACAAATGTTTCTTAAAAAAACTTCATCACTATGTGAGACTCGATTTGAAATTTATATCGTATCTTGAACAGTTTCGTCGGCACTATTCAAGCCACCAGTAAAATTATGGTAATAATAAGTGGTAAGCGCTAGAGCTGATTTGATTACAGCCCAGAGTACATTGAATACCAAACGATCTTGGGAATTATGTTAAAAATATTCTCATCTCATAAGTTTCGCTTCTCTAAAGCTAGTTATAACGTGTCTGATATATATTATATTATATGAGAACCTTTAGTTTAACATTGAACCTTTAAGTTAAACTTATCAACTTGTGTTGATTTTCAGTGGGACTATAATAGTATATACATATACGGCAAAACTAGTAAAACAAATCACATCCGAATTGAGTACGCTATCACAAATTATCAATATTTATTTCTTATGTGAATTTCTTTACACAAACGTAATAACTTGTAATATCATATGATCTAATATATTCGTCGATTTACATGTACTTGCTTTCGAGGTTTGAAGTGACGCAGGAGTCTATAGCGACGAATTGCGTCGAATAGCACAATACAGAGCTATTTATATTGGCGTTTCCCTGGAAGTAGGGCTTTGCGCAAGCCCGTCTGGGTTGGAACCACCCACTCATGAGTTATTCTACCGCCAATTAACAGTACTCAGTATTGTTGTGTTCTGGTTTGAAAGATGAGTGAGTCAGTGTAACTACAGGCACAGGGGACATAACATCTTAGTTCCCAAGATTGGTGGCACATTGACGATGTAAGGATTAGTTAATATTTCTTACAGCGTCATTGTCTATGGGTGATGGTAACCACTTACCATTAGGTGGCCCATATACTCGTCCGCCTACCTATAGCATAAAAAATGGTTGCATAAATCGGCACTAATCGGTTTTTCGAATTTTGCCGATGCTACATCAAAGTTGTGTCGTACTATACGCTTACCCTATTTGTATTACATAGTCTGGTTAAAGTTTTGTAATATGTTTGTCAAACAAAAGACTCACCTCAGGAGGTACACTTAAATGGATAAACGTATAAAGTTCAATGCGATACTATATATTAAGAACTAGCAATCCGCCCCGGCTTCGCACGAGTGCCATGGATACTAATGGCACACACACAGATGTTTCTTAAAATAATATTTTATTTACTTGCAAATAATTATTTTAACTAACTGTTTGTTGTGCGGTTGTTGTTAGTGATCGTTCCTGCGTTTGAATGACAGTCATATTGTCCGGGTAGGTATCACCCGCTCCTCATATATTCTACTATCAAGTAGCAATTAAGCAGTATTGCTGTGATCCGGTTTCAAGGATGAATGAGAGAGTGCAGGCACAAGAGACATACTATCTTAGCTCCCAACGTTGGTGGAACACTGCTAATTTAAGGTATGGTTAATATTTCTTATCGCCTACTGACGGTTGTGATCTCTTATAATCAGTTGGATCATTCGCCCGTCCACCAAACTACATCATAATAAAAACGCGTTATCACCTAATATAGAGATAATCACCATTTCCGATAGCTTACTTCACACAGCAAGGCAAAGAACCTACTCTACTTGAAGTAGGTTTAGAGGTTATTCCACCAAGTTATTAAACATTTCGTCAAAACAGGGTTTCTTGAATAAAATTTACAGGTAAAAATATAGCTCCGCCATACAGCTGAACGCTGCCGTGACCAGGATTCGAACCTGGGTTACTACGGCCACAACGTAGGGTCCTAACCACTAGACGATCACGGCTATCGGAGCGATGATAACAACGCCGAAATGAATTTACAGTTTATAAACTAAACTTACTTTCACTGCTACGGTTTGCACAAGAGCAAACGAAGTTGCCCCAGATAACATTTTTATCTCTTGTTGCAGCATAAAACAGTCCAATAATCAAAGTCTACCTTTTGAACAAATTATTTACTGATAGATCAATCACAGTATATTTTTTCAACAATTTACAACGATTTATATAATTAAATGACTAACAATAAACAAAACTATATAAAGCCTCTTTTTATTGAAATTATACAATGTTTTTTTTAAAGATAGTGAAGAAAGAAAGTGAATAATTCTCGGACGGACGCCGGATGAGCCTCCCATCGACGCCCGTCCGGAGGATCTCGCTGTCCGGGAGGTACGCTTCCAGCAGCGTACTGAGATAAGACGGCACCGTGGTATCTAAGTGCCTCCCACATAGTCCGAAGGGGCGACTACCACTTACCAGGACGACTTGCTTCCTTCGTCCGAGTCTTCGCGGCATCTTGGGCGCCGACTGTCGAACGGCCCGTCCTGAACCCGTACTGAGCCTCTGAAAGACTCGTCCCGACATTCTCGAGATGCTGAACGAGACGGGCTGCGAGGATCTTCTCGAAGAGTTTTCCCGTCACGTTCAGAAGCACAATTGGCCTGAATGCTTTAGAGGAAAAGACAGTGGTCACCTCATTCAGCATAAGTCTGTGCAAGTTCCAGCAAAATATAGTCACGGAAACGTGGAACGAAGAATGCTGCCACTTATATTATGCTAGTCTTGCACAGTACACAAAATGCAGGATAGCAGGTACTGTCGAACACGCCCTTGTTGTTTATTCAAGCAAGAAGCTCTTTGCTGCCGGTCAAGCATATGTAGTCTTAAGTAGGGTAAAATAAGGTCTTGTTATTAATTGAGAATATCCGAAATTAACCGGCAAGCGACCTTGCAACAGTGATGCGTTGAATGAGATGAATAGACTCAGAAACCATACAGTCATAACTAAAAAGTAAAAAGTAAATTCAAAATAAAAATATTTAAAAAAAAAGGTTTTATTTAAATGCACTAAAAAGAGGAAAATAAAATTTTCCTTCAAAATTTTAACTATCAATTTATAACCTCATTATACACAATTTCTTTAATCATAAAAGCTTGCCGCGTAATAACCTTGCTTAAATCTGGGGGCACGGCAGTGCCCCAGCCAAGTCTCGAAAAAAAGGGGACGGCCGTACTAGCTTTTCTCGAAGCGATTAGCGGCTGTTTCGCCCCCCTATATCTTCGACTTGGACAAAGTTAGGAGTTTAGGTTTTTGGTGATTAACAGTAAGCATTATAAAAAGTTTAAGATCGAAATTACATGTCAATTGAATTAATAGTTTAGGATTTACGGTCCATCAAAGTTACACCATTTTGTCACTCACTGACTGACCGATCATCAAAAATCTAAGGTACTTCTAGTAGACGTAGAAACTTCAAATTTTGCATCAAGGTATGTATATCATTAGCCACGTATAAAGGAAAAATTATAAAAAAATTAAAAAGTAATATACCATAGATAACAAATTTATATTTGCGTTTGGCAAGAACATTGTGTATGGATTTTGACTGAATTGTAAACTTTGTTCGTTGTTTAAGTATTCAATTGGATGAATACATACGTAGAATAGAAAAGAATAATATAAATGTAATAAATAGACTTTAATTAATACGAATTAATATATAAATGAAATAATTCTTTAAATTAATAAATCTAAAGCTCCATTGTATACTTACAATTTTACAGTTTAAGATGTCAGAATTTTTTTAGTTTTTGGGTTAGTAAAACCTTTTATATTAAAGGAAGGTTTAATTTTATAGCTATAATACGAGCCAACCAGGGCGGTGAAGGAGAACATCGTGAGTAAACCTGCATGTTTCTAATTTCATAGAAACTCTGCCACATTTGTATTCCATCGACACACCAACAGCATGGTGGAATATGTTCCCAAAGGGAGAGGAGGCCTAGGCGCAGCAGTGGGAAATTTACAGACTGTTGTGGTTGTCGTAACCCGGTTTTCATGGGTACGCCACTCCGAGGTCTTGGGTTCGATTCCCGGCCGAGTCGATGTAGAAAAGTCATTGGTTTTCTATGTTGTCTTGAGTCTGGGTGTTTGTGGTACTGTCGTTACTTCTGATTTTCCATAACACAAGTGCTTGAGCTACTTACATTGGGATCAGAGTAATTAATGTGATGTTGTCAAAAAGAAAAAAAAAATATATTTAAATAAAACTAATTATAACGGATGAATCGCGTATATTAATTATTTTTAAACATCCCGACGTTTCGAGCACTTTGCAGTGTTCGTGGTCGCGGGTAGACATCACCCGTGTCTCTGATCAGGCTACCCGTGACCACGAACACTGCAAAGTGCTCGAAACGTCGGGATGTTTAAAAATAATTAATATACGCGATTCATCCGTTATAATTAGTTTTATTTAAATGTGTAATAATCGCGAAAATTTAAGACAACATTAAAAAATAATAATCACATATTACAATATGTCAATAGGTTCGTCAAATTTTATAGAGATTTTTACATCTACATACTAGGTACCTAATAGCGATTCTTTTTTTCTATTATTAGTCTAAAAATATTCATACCATGTCTTAATTGTTCACTGAAATATTCTCTTGCTATTCGTGTATTGTTGTAAAACATTATAAAAGCTAAGTGATTCTTGATTTTTATATTCTTAATATAATGGAGTATTGCCACGCAGATTTGCGATTTCACCTCAATCAGACAATAGAGACGGCACTTCTGAATATAATAGGTAGAGTGAACAGCAGTGAATTGTAGTAAGTTTAAATTTAGAATACATTAATGTAGGTATATTATACTTATAAAATTATAACACACCAATGACGCTAAAAATAATCGAGGATAAATAAAAAAAAATAACAACAACAAAAACAACAACAACAACAGCCTGTATTCCCACTGCTGGGCTAAAGGCCTCCTCTCCCTTTGAGGAGAAGCTTTGGAAAATATTCCACCACGCTGTTCCAATGCGGGTTGGTGGAATACACATATGGCAGAATTTCTATGAAATTTGTCACATGCAGGTGCCTTCACCGCTGAGCACGAGATGAATTATAAAGACAAATTAATCGAACCCGCAATCATCGGTTAAGATGCACGCGTTCTAACCACTGGGCCATCTCGACTCGACGAAAAAAAATAGTATTATATATTCCAATTAGTTTACATATTTGTTCTAACTAAAAATGCAAGAATATATTATTGTACTATACCTTGTACATTGTTTCAATTAAAAAAAAATTTACTAAAAATACAAATCGGTAATAAGTCTGAACACGCAGTATTTCTTAAATCAATGAATAATTATGTAAAACATGAATAAATAACGTAAGATCATATTGAAAACGTTCTAGAAGACATATATTTATATTTTGTACGTATATTGTATTATAAGCCTTATGTTCTACGCAATAATGGCTGTAAGCATCATTTATTTTTTTCTTAAAAATCCGAATCAGACAAAGGACCCATCGAAGTATGAAGGTGCGTCTTTGTTCATGGCACCTTTGAACTCAGCTTGTTTTTAAGAAAGATGGTCGCTTCAGTGCTAATGAGCAAGTCTCGTTCTATCAAAAAGTAAAAAAAGGATCTTTTTTTTGTAATATTTTGATGTAAACTTTGACAGGAGTAATTTCAGGCATTTTACGTGAAATAGCCGTATACAATTGTCATACTGAAGTCCTATCGAAATGTATAACGAATATATTTACTTGATGGCAGGGCTTTGTGCTAGCCCGTCTGGATAGGTACCACCCACTCATCAGATATTCTACCGCCAAATAACAGTACTCAGTATTGTTGTGTTCCGGTTTGAAGGGTGAGTGAGCCAGTGTAACTACAGGCACAAGGGACATAACATCTTAGTTCCCAAGGTTGGTGGCACATTGACGATATAAAGAATAGTTGATATTTCTTACAGCGCCATTGTCTATGGGTGATGGTGACCACTTACCATCAGGTGGCCCATACGTTCGTCCGCCAACCTATTCTATAAAAAAAAATGGTTCTCGGATATGACGTATAGCAAAAATAATTCCAGTAAGTTTTGCTTATGTTGTCATTTGTCGAGAATTGATAGATTTATTTTCCGCGGGATATTGACGCGAGCGCTCCTCTTCGCTGGAAACCGTAATCTTCTTAAGCTTGTCAATCATTCTTACATAAATACCACAAGAGGAACTTAAATCTTTACTAATAATAACTGTATTATTTACTTGGTGGTATGTGTTCTCGTCCGCTCAACTATGATTTCCTACACATCAGGTATTCTATATATAGCATTGTTGTGTTTTTGTTGAAAAATAACTGAGGTGGGGTGGTGAGGTGTTAAATTCCAAACCTGTGGAAGATTTTTCAGCAAGTGTAATGACTTTTATATTGAATAAAGATTTTTGAATTTGAAGGGTGAGTGAGCCATTGTAATGCCAATCAAGAGATATAACATCTTAAGATCACAAGGTTGGTGGCGGTTTGGCTATGTGAGAAATACTTAATACTTGGTGATGCAGATCACTTACCATTCAGTGGCCCATATTAGGGGGCTCCATATCCCTTTATATTATTAAATACGCCAGTAGAAAGTATAATATTTATTTATTTCAGGTTTTATTTTTATATTATTGCCCCGAAGTTTACAAATCAAATCTTTTACAATAATTATTTTAAAAAATCTTCCATGCGCGACTTTCTCTTGTTTTTTTAATAATTCGTTTTCGCGGGAAAACATATTGTATTATTTTATACAGCCATACCAGTTTTAAAATCGATTACACTTACGAAAACGGATACACTAAAAAAATATGAGTTTATTAAATATATAATTATAATATAAATGTATTAGCATAAAGAATTATTTCTAACAATATATACCACAACAAAATTATAAGTCATACTCATTAATCAACATTATCATACTTTAGATATATGAAGTTAAACTAAAGTAGCTAGTTAGTGTGGACTAAAGACTCAAAATGAGCAGACTTAAAGCGAATTCGTCCAAGCTACTCCAACGCAGATTTTATATATCCATATACTGTATACAATTAATTTTATTGTGACCGCTTGCATTTTTAAAGAAAGAAGGTACATTTCTCATCTCTCCTTCATCGCTTACAGGGCGAAATAACACGAGGGAAATTCATATTAGGTTTTGGATATAAAATGGTATCTTTTGATATTTAAATTTTCAAGACGGTATATATGGAAATCCTTTAAGAAAACTATGTATTAATTTTGGTACGAGGATAAATTTAAACGGTACATCGTCGGTATCAGGGTAACAAAGGATTTTGCGTTTTAAAGCGCCTTTCGTCGCATACCAATTTCAAACTTGTTGTGATTTGCATGATAAGAGATTGCATCTCAATGCTGTTGGAAAAACCTTGGTTTTTAGTCGAATACCACGATTTAAATTAAGAACATATACTTTTTTTAAAACAAATAAATGGACAACCAATAAAATCAAAGATAATATTTGGAACTTATTTTATTCATGAACGCACTTCCTAGCGATTTTTTTCTTAGGTAACTTCACATACAGTAATTCATCATTCATCGCTACTCGCTCAGGCTCAAAACTATTCTCCTCAATTGGTACACACGAGCTCTTGCTCTCTACTTAGTAAGATAGCCTAGGTAGATTAGGATCTAGGAAACCATCTAGGCTGATTTATAGACTTATAATAATTATTCATACATTGTAATTACGAGTATGTATATTTAAATCATACTAACGTTATGGTAGGGATACGTTTCATTTGTTTTATACGAGTATAATAGTATGTTAATAGCCCCCGTTTATATTTTATATGGTTTTTGGGATAACGTTTATTATATGTTTGAAAAATAAAAGGCAACAAAGACAATTTTAACGTAATAATAATACTCCTATTTAAGAAAATAAAAAGCATCAAGCTTGTGTGAAATATGAAGTAATTCTATTATTAAAAAAAAATTAAAGTATTTGTATTCTTTATTTGAATAATCCTATAAAAGCCCTTTTGAAACGTCATGTTAGTGTTGAATTAAATGTAAAGCTAACGCCGGTTCGAAAAGCAGATTCTACTGCGAAGAACCGCAAAAACTCAACAGACATTTTATTTTTTATTTCATAATTTACTTATGATTTTACGGCCAGAATCTTTTTTTTTACATTTCGAACGGTAAATTCGAAATCATATTTAAAAAAAAAACACTATCATTTTATTTCGATCTTTTCCAATCAAGTCTAAAAGATCGTTTGTATTTCGTGTCACTTTGACTAAGCTCCAATCTAACATGCTTTTCCAATTTCCATAACATGACACTGCGGCTCGCTCCCAACGGGGAACGAGTGTAGCATTGATTGCATTCTTATAACGGAAAAATACATTTATGAAACCGTAAGAGTTGAATGCTGTGATATATTTTAAAACAATATTTATTATTTAAAAAGTTACTCTTTCTGTAAAGCATTACATTTTAACATAAGAAGAGATTCGTATATAAAAATGCATTTCAATATGTTAATATGAACAGTCAGGGTGAATATAAATAAATAAATATGAGACAACATCACATACATTACTCTGATCCCAATGTAAGTAGCTGAAGCACTTGTGTTATGGAAATCACAAGTAACGACGGTACCACAAACACCCAGACCCAAGACAACATAGAAAACTAATGGTAATTTACATCGTCTCGACCGGGAATCAGACCTCAGAGTAGCGTACCCATGAAAACCGGTGTACACACCACTCGACCATGGAGATCGACAAAGAAAAGGTTCGTCACCTTAAGATCTATTTTCGTGGGTTCGGATAATCTGCTTTACCGATTGAGATTGTCATATTGCTTCGCAATGTTTTATAATAACATCTAGCAAAGAGTACTATTTAAGTTTGTTTTTATATGAAGTTGCCTGTTTAGTGGTTTAGTGTCAAAAGGTATTAAGAGTTTACGACTTGACAAAGAAATGAATTTGAAAACTGACGAAGGGTTTCTTACACTGACAGTACATGTATTTTGTATGCTTTTGGAAAATAAAGTTTAAACTTTAAATATAACTATCGAAAAGTATAATTTGCCTATAACGTTTAGGTAGTACTAAATATAAAATACATTCTTATATAGAGTTCTTATTAAATCTCGATCATATCTTCTTTCATGTCTCCCGACGCTGTGTCACAGATGCGTTGCCATGGTTACGAGAGAGTTTCTATAAATATGTACAAAACGTACTTAAATGACGTGACGGTTAAACATTACCTGAAATATTTACGAACAAATATAAATGTCTACGAAGAAAAAATCGGAAAATTCTTAGAAAATCATTTAACGTTTCATCTCAATGAAGCTGTTGACGAGTTTCCTGTATTAATCGATTCTTGGTACGCACGCTGTAAAAGGAAAAAATGGTACGTTTTATTCCGAAACAAAAGCGAAGTTATATCCTTATAAAAGAATTATCATTTAAAATAATTTTGACTAAAACTTTTCTACTGTTCCGTGTTAATAAACGATTCAATTATATATAAACGATTATTTCTTGTCATAAAATATGTTTAACATTCAAGAAAGAAATTTCTTTCACATATCTCAAATTAAAAAAGTTTATTTTTATTTTTACAAAGTAAAGTCTGGCCTTGCTCAATGTTAAACATGGTTTGCGACGTAACACGCTTGCCTATAAGATATCTGTCAACTCTAGATTTGAAGTTTTACCCACCGGAATATAAAGTCTCAATTGTGCTTCATAAACAACTTGATTTTGTAATACAAAGAATTAACATTTAAAACATTTCAGAAACATAAATTCAACAACCACAAACAGACAACTAAAGTTCAAACAATTCTAATTTATTTTTAAATACAACTGGCAAAAAAATACACTTTCGTAGTAGAAAATGTTGTCACAGGAACAAACAAAGAGGTCACAGTTGAGATTGCTAAAGAACTTATGTTCTGTTATAACGACCTTATATTTTTCCAAGCTCATTCATCAGGTAAATATAACCTGGGTAATATCAGCGTGACAACCTTTATTACCACTTCTTAATGAGAGGACGATGAATAAAGTTTTCCCGTAACAAACGGGAACCATACTTGAAAATTCTCATCCAGTATACAAAGACCTCTTACCTCTTTGACTCTTCTTACAAAATATACTTTTGCCAACCGGTCGTAACAGATCTTTGAATTTTGTTGAAGATGTTTCCAACATATTTTTATTGCTCTACGTAAAAGAAAAGTTTTACATCGAAGATTAGCGTTTCTTGTTTATTTAAAGATTGTTGAATAATAAAACAAAGTTATTATGATAGACGAGATAGCTTAGTGCTTACATAAGATATTTTACTTGAAGATAGCGAGTTCAATCACCAAGCACCGCTTAATTTCTATATAATTGCTCTTGTGTTCAGCGTTGCAGATAACTATAGGCTTTTTATAACCATTTCCTTACCTTTATAGCCATGCTTATTTGAGAAACCTTTTTGAATTATACGTTTGGAACTTCTATAATTCTGTTACGTTATATGTAATGACATTATAGTTAAAAGATAGATGACATTTTGAAATTTAAAATGGTTTTCATCATCATTGTCATTATTACATATAGTACGACACAAATTAGATGTAGCATCGGAAAATGCAATGGAATGAAAATAAAACCGATTACTGCCGGTTTACACAACCAATAGAAATAGCTCCCTATCGCGCCATTCGACGTTATTCGTCGCTATAGATTCTCGCGTCAGTTTAAGCAAGTGCATGTAAATCGACGCGACAAATTGACGAATATATTAGGTCATATAATACTACAAGTTATTACGTTTGTGTAAAGATCATATTCGCATGAGAAATAAATATTGATAATTTGGGATAGCGTACTCAATTCGGATGTGATCGGTTTTACGAATTTTGCCGATGCGACATCTAAGTTGTGTCGTACTATAGTATAATTTTTAATTACCGCCGTCTGTTCCTATGTATGATTAGAACTTTAAAATTACGCAACGGATTTTGATGCCGTTTTTAATAGACAGAGTGAAAAGAGAGGAAAGTTTTTGTATATAATACATTGACAATATAGTAAAAATAATAAAAAATCTGTAGTATGTTTAGTATCAGCATTGTACACTTGCGAAGCCGGGGCGGGTCGCTAGTAAATATATAATAATAACTTCAAGTTAACGAGAATCTAA
Source organism: Vanessa cardui (assembly GCF_905220365.1). Taxonomy (NCBI): domain Eukaryota; kingdom Metazoa; phylum Arthropoda; class Insecta; order Lepidoptera; family Nymphalidae; genus Vanessa; species Vanessa cardui. The sequence goes on from NC_061129.1 coordinate 3,446,935, forward strand.
GATAAATAAAGCGATTAGCAAGAAACCTTTAACTTGAGCGAATTGGTAGCGATTCTAAGCTGCTAACATCTCCCAAGTTATAGCCAAATCTAGAACCGTATTAAGTAAATATTTGAGAGATCAATTGAATTTACGAGCTTGAAATTTATAACACATAAAGTGCTTACGCTTGGAGGATGCTTCGATATAATCTTGTTATACATAAAACGTTTACGTTACATTGTATATATAATACAATAATATATAATACGCTTATTACTAATGTATGTTTATATGGTATTTATTGACGTATGTACTGATTTTTTCTCAATAGTTAAATTTGTATTTAGAATTCGCCTCTCGATTGCCAGGTAACGGTTTTTTTTAATAGTATTTGAGCAACAATGCCAAGTAATTCGGTTTAGCAGTAAAATAAGTAAAGAGTGAGTACTGGTACTAAAAGCTATCAAATAAAATACTTTTATTCTATGGTAGGGCTTTATGCAAGTTTCTTTGGGTAGGTATCATCCAAATATCGGATATTCGACCGCCTAACTACTACTCTTACTCAGTTGTGTTCCGGTTTGAAGGGTGAGCCAGTATAACTACAGGCATAAGGGACATAATCTTAGTTTTCAAGGTTAGTGGTAAATGTGTGACTACTCACTATCAGATAGATGTCATAAAAACTTATATAAAGAATGCCCATAAATTACTCTATTCCAATTTCAAATTCGAAATAAATTAGAATGTTGGAAAATTAAATAAAGTAATTAATTATTTAGTATTTTTTATTGGAAGATCAACAAAATCAAGCACAATATATTAAAAATAAATTCGCCTTGTAGTTTTTTTTTTGTGACATCAATACAGGCAGGCAGGACGGACAAGCAAATGAATCAATCACCTGATAAGTGCACAAACCAGTTTGTGACTTTGACGTTGTTTATAATTTTAATCAATTTATACTGAGCCGAGATGGCCCAGTAGTTAGGATGCTATCTAATTTATAGTAATTCAGCATGTATTCCACCAACCGCATTGGAACAGCGAGGTGGAATATCTTCCAAACATTTTCCTCAAAAGGAGAGGAGGTTTTAGCCCAGCAGTAAATTTGCAAGCTGTTATTGTATTTTACATAACCATATTCCCTAATGTCTGTAGTAAAACTGGCTCATAGTTGAAACCATAACACAAAACCAATAGTAATAGGATACATTTTCTAATTAGATTATTCCATAAGACCAGTAGTGGGATAAACGGGGTAAAACGCTTAATCTTTGTAATACATATAAAGCTCGAGGCAGCTGTAGCCATAGCATTTACACTCACTCTCATGAATCGTGGCCCAGCTGGTTCCGGTATTAATGGGTAAAGTTTGTTTTATTGCGAGAAAAAGAAGCATTACGAGATACGTTTGTTTATTTTCATATGAATGGCGTGCGATTATTGCGGTTTGTTTTTTAGGATGCCACGTTTTTGCTTAATCGACCTCCATAGTCGAGTGTGTACACCGGTTCATGGGTACGTCACTCCGAGGTCCTGGGTTCCAGGCCGAGTCGATGTAGATTATCATTAGTTTTATATGTTGTCTTGGCTCTGGGTGCTTGTGGTACCGTCGTTACGTCTGATTTTCCATAACACAAGTGCTTTAGCTACTTACATTGGAATCAGAGTAATGTATGTGATGTTGCTTCATAGTTTTTTATAGTTGATTTATTTACATATGAGTTTATTCTGTGGTAGAAGTTTGTATGAAAGAGATAGATAGAGAAAGAAAAAAAAAAATACTCTTGGATTTAATCATCTATTTCGTAAATATGTGACGTTTTTGGAGTGACATATACAGGCTCCTATTTATAGTGCAGCTATCCTGTTTTCGCTTAGACGATATATTTTTTAAATTTCATCAAATTTTCGTTTCCATTCTTATATCGATCTCGAGCCTTTCCAAAATAATACAAAAACTGACATGTCATTTAAAAAAGTAATGTAGTCTGGTGTGGCAGCGAAGTAGTTGAGAAAATTGAATTTCGTCGGTTTATAGCAAAAACACTCTAAACGGTTTTTAGAAAAATAACGAGGTTTTAGGGTATATATAGGTTCCATACTTTTTAATCAAAATATTGAGTTTGTAATTTAATTAAAATTTATATCACTAAGGTTTATTGATGAGCGGTTATCGTGACTTTGAGAGATCACGAAGACTACAGAAGTTCTAGGAAATTCTAAAAAATATTTTCCATATAAACGATATAAAGGAATAAAAGTTACTTTTTAATAGATAGTAAATAAAACTTATTTACTTTACACGGTAGTAGAGCTTAGTGCAAAACCATTTGGGTAGGTAAACACTCATGGGCAATAGTGACCACTTATCATAATGTGATCCATTTACTCGTCAGTCTAACTATAAAAACAGTAAAATACGGCTGAATTGACTTATTGAAAAAACATCTTTATATCAACTAAAGATCAAATAAAGTCTGAACAAGAAGCAAAAATTATCGATACTAAAAAACATCACTAGTTTAATTAAAAATAACTTGTGTTAAGAGTATATCGTGTGGATTTCTGCAAAATAAGGAGAAATAGCGACTCGTACTAAACTTCGCTTCCCTCTTATCGATAAGAAACTTTTATTCAGTGAGACATCTATTGGTTTATAAATATTTCTTAAGTAACTTCTCGTCCCAATTTCGTTCGGCTATATTACAATTTCTATTAGGCATGAAAACTCTGAAAAAGCAAAATTAATCCCCATTTGGGCAACATTTTTCATCGGTACGTTCCTATTGGTCGAAGGCCTAAGGTAGCCTATAGCCTTACTCGATAAATAATCTATCACTTTTTTTTGCTGCTGGTTGGCGGACGATGATATGGACCACCTGATGGTAAGTGGTTACCACCGCCCATAGACATTGGCGCTGTTAGAAACATTAACTATTCCTTTCATCGCCAATGCGCCACCAACCAGATGTTATGTCCCTTGTGCATGTAGTTACACTGACTCACTCACCCTTCAAACCGGAACACAACAATGCCAAGTACTGTTGTTTGGCGGTAGAATACCTAGCACTGAAATGTTTTTTCAAATCGTACCATTATATCTGTGATTAGAGTGTTCAAACAAATAAAACTCGTCTCGTCATATAATATTAGATATTAATAGTAAAATATACGTATATAAATGTATGGAATTAAGTTATATTACCACACATCGGTAGCCAGCGTATGAAAGTTTGCGCATCGCATGAATATGACCTTAATCGGTCATGACGTTTAAAACTTAAATTGTCACTTAACAAACACACCAACTATTTATGTTCATATAAATAACATATCGGTAAATGTAGTAACGTATTATAGTTTTCAATTATCAGCCTGTAAATTTCCCACTGCTGGCCTAAGGCCTTCTCTCCCACTAACTAGAAGGTTTGGAACATATTCCACCATGCTGATCCAAACGACGGCTCCAAATATATCAATAACTATAACTACGTTATATAATCATAAATCGACTTTTAAGTAGTCTAATATTTTTCATTTCATTTTACTTAGGAGAACTCTAAAAAATATGTTGAATACGCAATTATTTTTATTAGTTTTTAGTGCATATTCATTTGTTTTAAAATAGTGTTTTGTTTAAAGTGGGTTTTTCCTTTTGTTAAAATTTTTATTTATTGAGTTTATGACGTCGGCAAATTTTGAGTAAGCTCGATATTTGATTAGTGCTTAACCGTCCAAACCTACCAATAGGTAGGTATGCAATATTATTGCTCAATTTCTGAGCTTCAATTTAAAGAGCGAGTCTTCATTATAATGGATGACAGCGTGCTAGAATTGGTTGATACCTTCTAAGCTTACCATTACATGGTATTTAAACAAATGAAATTGCCTTCAAAAAGGAATTAAAAAAAAATGTGTCACCAATTTTTTTCAGTGAGAGTACAGATTGTTTCGTAGGATGGAGAAGACACGAAAGAGATTGATCGGTCATTTAACTATCACCGGCCAAGCAAAAAAAGGGCTACGATTAATTACTTGTCAAAATGTTGCTTTTAATTTAGTTTAACCGCGCCCGACGAAAATTATCCGTAATCAATTAGAAGGATACCTTTTTTATTCGCAAATAATAATTTATTATTACGTAGTCGTAGACTTTATTAATAAAATAAAACAAAAACCTTCAATGCAAAGATACGAAATGTTTTTAAGATGAAATAACAAAAAAAAACATTAATTATAGCTTTGAAAACTAAGCACTACATTAGAACTATATATTTTTAATATTTAACAACTCAAAATGGAAGCAAGATAAAACAAAAACAAAAATATTAAGATAAAAAAAATGTCACGAACACAATTCTGTGGAGATGCAATTAAAATTAACAAAAAATAGTTTTGTAAACTTGTCCGTCATTTATGCTCGCAGCCTTATTCACAATTACAAAGTAGCATGGCCACTTCTGAAAATCCAACAAAGAAATCACTCATTTAATACTTTTACGAGCCCTTGACAGACACAAACATGTTTCTCATTGCTTTTTTTATGGCAATTGTATATAAACATTCTATATACGTAACACAAAATCGACCGATGTATCGCCAAGTAAAAATAAATAAATAAAACCCAGAAGATTCTTGATATTTGCTGATTGTCTTTGCCCCGTTTTTGTATTATTTGGTAGAGCTTCATGCAAACCTGCCTAGGTTAAACATTTGGAGGGTCAGTGAGACAGTGTAATTACAGGCACAATGGACATCTTAGTAATTAAGGTTAGTGACGCATTGACAATGTAGAAAATGATTAATATTTCTATAACAAAATATGCACAAAGTATAATAGTTGGCATACCTTTAACATAAAAAAAATTTGCAAAAATCTTAACAAGATTAGTACCTTAGCATTATATACAATCGTGAATTGATAAGCATTGATTGTTCCACAAATATGAACTCACCATAAAATGCATTCCATTGTCCAAGCTTCACTAAACGAAAAATGTTCGCAGAATTTTTGCTAACAAAAGCGTATACAGGATAGAAATTTCAGACGAGCCAGGAAAGGCAGTCGTTGTGGAGGAAAACGTTATCAGAAGGCTGTCCAAACTACCACGCTGTATAATTTACGGACTATTGGATTAGTTGGGGATTTTTTTGTAACACGAATTATATACGCTTACATTCTTCGTTACTTTGCTTAAAAGGTTATTTGCGGTGAAGAAAAACATCGTGAGGAAACCTACATCTGTCTAATTTCATAAAAATTTTGCCACATGTATATTCCACCAACGCATTGAAACAGGGTGGTGGAATGTGTTCCAAAAACTTCTCCTCAAAGAGAGAGGAGGCCTTAGCCCATCAGTGGGAAATTTACAGACTGTTGTTGATGTTGTTACCTAAATGTAAATCTTGAGTGACTTTGAGTGGTAAGATGATGTTCTCAATACAATACTAAGTATTGTTTTGTGGTGGTAGAGTATCCGATAAGTGTGTAGTACCATACAGTAATAATAAAGTAGAGTCACATTAATTAAATGTTTTGCCTATTCATTACTATTGCCTAGTTTGGCAATAAATATATGGAAACAAATAAATTAAAGAAAAATAAATAATTAGTTGAATCAATCCATTCAATATTATTCAATAATCCTCTATTTACAAAGTTTAAATCGTTTAAAGATCTGTTCGAAAAGAAACAAACTGAACTCTATTCGGAGGATTTATCTGGAGCTCCGCAAATTGAACTTTACTTACACTTAATCCCAGATGAAGCCGTCGTTGCAATTAAACTTAACTTCAGATAAGTCGAGATAACAAGAACATTCCCGATAAAAAATAAATTCCTTACAAATCTCTACGGAATTAAATTAAGACGATCGGCAGTTTTAAAATAGTGACTTCAGGCTAGGCTTCTTCTTTGTGTACAAGATAGCTTGATCTTTTTGATAGATGTAAATTTTTGATATTGTATTGTATTTTGCAATGACGAACACATTGTTTTCTTAATTTAATCATTTTAAAATTTGTAAAAATAATTAGAAGTTCCTAGAGATTCAAGCTTTATCCGAAAATATTGAGACTTTTTTTAATATATATTATTTCTTCAAAGTAAAATTTAAATAGTAACACTGAAAATAACGGCCTGTTACTTTACTTATTACTGATAATAATAGACGCTTGTACAATGTAACATCGGTCGGAGGGTAGGGACGAGAATAACAGGCATAACTGCTTAAAACCTAGACACGCGGTAGCGTGTCAGCCAAGTTCAGGTAACAGAACTGGCGAGTAGCACCGTGTGTAATTTTACACGAACCATTTGGATCCACTTTTGATATCGATTACAAAAATCCTTATTAGAGATCATTGTTAAGTTATTGTTACGAACGGGAGTCCTTTTCCTTGGGGTCTCTTTGGTAAGTGGTTGGGGTTCTCTTTAGCTGCTATAACTCCTTTTTAAAAATTTGAATTCTAATTTGAATTACGAATTCCATGTTTCCATCGACAGTTATATATGTTTTTTTTTATGGTATAGGTTGGCGCATGAGCAAATGGGTCATCTGATAGTAAGTGGTCACCATCACCCACGCTGTAAGAAATATTAACTATTTCTTACATCGCTAATGCGCCACGAACCTTGGGAACTAAGATGTTATGTCCCTTTGACCTGTAGTTACATTGGCGTGAGCCAATGTAACTACAACCCTTCAACCGGAACACAACAATACTGAATACTGTTTTTTTGCGGTAGAATAACTGATGAGTGGGTGGTACCTACCCAGACGGGCTTGCACAAGGCCCTGCCACCAAGAAAAATTCTATATTTACTGATCACTAGCCGATCTGTCAAAGAGATCGAGCTAACTTCAAAAGGGTATAACGAATTGTTATTGAACATTAGTAATCAATCGTCACATCAAAAATTAGTACGTCACATATAATCGACTTTAAATCTTAAGTAAATTTTTTTAAAGAAACTCTGTTTAATTACTCAGAAAATTTGGAAACCAAAACCAGTAATATAATAATAATAATTCGGGCGTATGCACGAATATTATGCAAATTATTTGAAACTGTTCAAAAGGATTTGAAGTACCTTATAATCTGTCATCATATACTGAGAAATAATTATTTATTGAAATGTACAAAACGTCACCACGTGTATCTGTGCCGTCATAATGTTAAGCTGCTTATATTGATGAGAACGAGAGCTCGTGCTCTATAATATAGACGAATACGTAAAACAGCTGTCTGGCACAGACGTAAATTTACAACGTGATGTCGACGACTGGCATTCATTTTGCATATCTATCTATCTCTATTTATCTACTTGATAAAAGTATTTGATAAATGAGATAGCCAAATGTTTAGAAAGCATGCCTCTTAATCAATTATTATAGATTCAAACCCAGACCACTACTGTGTCCATGTACTTTACTTATGTTTATAACTCATTTCGTGCTCAGCGGCAGGAAACATCGTGAGGAAACCTGCAAGTGTCATCGTGAGGAAGGTTTAATTAAATTTTGCCACCTGCGTAGCTACTCAAATTGGAGCAGTGTAGTGAAAATAACTCTAAGCAGTTACAGGCTTATCATTATATTTGAGATAGAACCTATCTTTCCAATCGAGATAGAAAACTGAGAAAACTGGTACAAATGTATAATTAGGCTTTTTCTGTTTATATATTTTTTTCGTTTTTACTTACTAAGACAAACATCAGAGTATTAATAACAATAAATCCTTAAATATATATGCCCTAGTTACTGTATAAATCTTGACCGCGTGGAATGGTGGCAAGAATGCTAGCAGCATTTCACCGTTAAATCACAATTCCGATCCTCTGGGCAAAAAACGAACCAGCCCGCCTGTCACCAGTGGAGGCAATGAGGCGAGGTGTTATAATAATACACTTATTAAGATAGCATTCATCAATATTATATTTATTGTATGTGTTATATGCTGTTCCGAGGCTGTTAAACAAAAAAACCACTTCTCGGTAAAGGCAATTTGCAAATGTATTCAAAATATTATTAAGTTTATAAAAATATATTGTTTTTATCATAATAATTCCACGAATTTGGGATAACATAAACATTTTATTTCCTAAAAGTAACTTTTTTTGTAAAATTACGCCGTTTGTTTCTAGTAGTAATCGTAATAAGTACATAATATTTTTTATATATTTTATATATTATGTACGAATGTTGTCGAGTAAAAAATTGCAGTTATATATTGCTTACGATTACGACACGTTATCGATCCTATTCCGAAACAAAATCGATTATTCTTCACTTCGAATTCTCAGCTGAATCGTAAATGTGGTTTACATTCTACGGGTTTATAATGATAACGATACACTTCCGATTCTATTACGATCCAACTTCAAGCAAACCGCAACTGGAACCGTGTTAGTTGAACACGAAATCGCTTGACTGTTAATGATTACGTTTCAATTCAATTGCAATAAAATGTCATTTTCAGTAATAGTATTAATAGTATAATTAAGGAAAAAAATACTTAAAGTATTGCTTTAAATCTCACAGAAGTGGTCTTTCGTGAAAAGAAAACGTAGTAAGCGCCATTTTTTTTAAAATAAATAAACATTGGACAACATTACATACATTACTCTGATCCCAATGTTTAGTTAAGCTTAAGCACTTGTGTTATGGAAAATCAGAAGTAACGAAGGTACCACAAACACCCAGACCCAAGACAACATAGAAAACTTATGAACTTTCTACATCGACTCGCCATCGAACCCGGGACCTCAGAGTGTATCCATGAAAACCGGTGTACACGCTACTCGACCACGGAGGTCAACAATAGACTATACAAGCTATTAAAGAATATAAAAGTAAGTAGGTATTGAGTGTTCAGTCAAGTATGAAAATGAAATCGTTTGTATTGCCAATTTGTAAACAAGTAAAACGTAACAAACAGCGATGCATCGAACAAAAGTATTAGCAGTCATTGATCGAATCTACAATCTCTCAAAAGTCAAAGACAAAGGTCAAAAACCTTTATTTAAAATGGAAGTGTTTACACTTTCTTATTGATAGAAACATCTACCACCGGTTCGGAATATAATACCTCAGAACAACCGGCAAAAGAAACTCAGCGGGATCTATTTTGTTTTTTTATTTTTATAATATCAATTTACAATCTACAATAATAAGCAATTATAAATCTCTGTTGAAGTACTCACCCTTGCTCGTGTGACCATGATTATCGTTAAATATTTATCGTATATTTAAAATTTATTTGGTAAATATTATACAATTAAAAATCACATTAACTCACAAACATTTTTTTGTGATTCTTTTACCGTGCCCTTGTAAAAGTTAAAGTTCTTTGCATCAGAAAAATTCCAGACACATTTTTGATAGGTAATATTTATAATTTAATATTTCCTTGTTTGCAATCTCTTAACTAAGCTAGTTTGATATTTTCTCTTTTTCCTCTACATGAGAGAAGAGAATATTATTTTATAATTAGCTGCCACGACTTTTTCTGTAAAGTTAAATATAATATATCAGGACGTAATATTTTATTTTATTTTATTCCATTTTAATACAACTTGATACATTTTCATTTTTATAAATATAACAAAAATTAAAAAAAGAACAAAAAAAAGAAACACATCTAATATATCATTTCGTTTTTGGAAATGATATACCTACTTATAGATATGTTTCAGTTGTCATGTTATGTATGTTAGACATTAAACTTATCCTATGAAAATGAATATACCTCATTGTCACCTTACTTCTTTACACAGTATAAAACATAGTCGCTTACCGCTGTCTGTCCCTATGTATGCTTAGATTAGATTTATGTGTATAGATGTTAGATTTTTGTGTATAATACGTGGACAATATAGTAAAGAAACACTGTCAATTTTAAAAGTTTATTTGATGTCGTAAATAAGGAAATTTTGTAGTATATTTAGTATCAGTATTGCAAGCGTGCGAAGCCGGGGCAGGACGCTGGTATTATATAATACTTATTCAGTAAAAACTCGATATTAACTTAGAGAAACTAAGTGAGTTCATTCGTACGTTCCATCGGATCCTCTTTACTGTGCTATTGTTAACGTTCTAAATACATTTTAAGTCTTGATCAGTGAAATGATAATAAAATTTATTTCAAAGAAATATTCAATGCTATAAAATTGAATAGAACAATTACCAACTGTATTGCGTTCATTGATGCTTTAAAATCTTATAAACGCTTTGGAGACCCAGCAGATGTTTGATTATATATGATTGCATAGCTCAGTGATCACATGAATGCAAGGACCGAACCAATCCTTACATCACCAATGCGCCACCGACATATGGAATGAGATATTATACTATTTAAACTAGCTTGTTCGTTCATCATCGGCGGTAGATTGTATGATGAGTGTTACCTACCCAATGCTTGTGCAAAGCAACTGCCAAGTATCAGGTATAATATCAAATTTAGTGGGTTTTAAAAGAAATGGACTACATCAGCTAACCCATTACCTAGTACATCTTCATTACATAGTATAAAACAGAGTCGCTTACCGCTATTTGTACCTATGTATGTTTACTTCTTTAAAATTACACAACGTATTTAGATGCGGTTATTTTTCATAGATATAGCTATTCAAGAGGAAGGTTTTTGTATATAATACATGGACATTATAGTAAAGAAACACTGTTAATTTTTGAAGTTTTTTTATGTGATGTCGTAAATAAACAAATTCTGCTAGTACATATTAAATATAAATTAATATATTGTAAGGAGTTTTCATGCTATCAACTAAGGAGTCACGTGACATGCTTGTCATCGGTTTTATAGTACGGATGATGGTGACAACAACGAGGTTATGAGTAAGTTCAGGTAAGCCATTTTTATTTAACTATTATATTATTATTGAAGTTTTCTATATTGGTGTGATATTATTTTGGATGTTGTGGTTACTAAAAATATATTCAATTTGAATTTCCTAAATCTATATTATATTTCTTATAAATTTTTGGCTAATATTCAGTACCAAATATTTAAACGATTATATCAAATTTAACAATATCTTAAGTCGTCAAATATCGATATCCAATGGGACTATAAGCGGACTCGACTTTAGGGATGACGCGGGAGAGCTTTACGTATTTTCCGAGATAAAGGAATGTGTCCTTACTGCCGAAGTCCGAGAATTTTATTGATTCGAACTAGAAATAGAACCCGGGACTTTTCTATCTAAAGCCTATATAAGCTAGCTCCTAGACCAATGGGTTGACTTATTTTTTTTATTCTCATTTTAAGAACTGAGTCTTTTGTTATTATATGTTGCTCTGGTAGGTTAAACAAATATTCTTTTCTTTACATTAATTACAGGTATGTTATGCAGTGTCGCTTTTATATATATATAATGTTTACCTATAGTATACATGAGTCTGGCTAGCTCAGAAGTAGGATTAGCAAGATAAATATTACAGTTGAATTAATATTACTGGTTAATATATTTTTATATTTTATTTTATTTCAATTAGGACAACCAGCCGTAGATACAATAACACATACAAAAAAAAATTACATTTCAAAATCATCAAGGTAAAAGTTCTATTATTTACAGGCAGTCTCATCGTGCATCAGAATATTATTGAAAATACTACTAATGATATTAAATGCAATATATATGTATATGCATTTAGTAAAAAGCGGATATTTTATTACAAACTCTCACAACATGTACCCATTCATCCAAGTCTCAGTCTGAAATAATGTAGGCAGCAATTAATTCCCTTAATGTTCCCTTCGAGCAGTGCGTTCTAGAAGAGCATCCTATCTATACTAAATGTAAAAACTTAAGCACTTTTAAAAAATTGCAACGTTATGATTTAAAACTTTAACAATACAAAAAATAGGAGACAGATATTATATTTTGTGTACATATAAATTAAAAAAATATATTAATAGTTTATAAAAAAATACAAAAACAGAAACAGTTAGTGAACTAAATATAAAAATAAAAAAAGTAAAATATCAATGTAACTACTCGGTCGATTTAAATGAAACTTACATTGTACCCTAAGTTGAAGTGTACCTAATTTAAAGGATCATCTCAAGACGACTTTTAATTTTCAAGAAATTCGTTAACAAACATGCTAACATACACTTACGAAATTAAACACACGTGCCTGGAAGCCTAAATATATCATCATACTCAAATACAATTCAATGCTAACAATGTTAGTCTTGAATTGTATGTTACATACATGTCGAACTGATAACCTCTCTTTTCAGAAAGTTGGTTAAAAATAATAATAAATAATGTAAGGAGCTTTTCCTTTTCGATATTTGCTGTTACGATTTTAATATACTTTTAGTTTATTAGAAACTGAGCCAGTGTACAATGTACATGCATAAAAAATATTTAGTCTTATTTCGAAAATTTAGAAAGTTGGTGGCGCACTGAAAATCTAAGAAATGATTAATATTTCTTAAGGCGCCAATTCCTATGGGCAGTGGCCACACACCTTTATAATAAAAAAAGGAATAAAATCGAAATTTGATACAGCAAATTAAATCTTATATATTACCACATCAAAGCCCAGTAATCCGTAACAACATCCGAATATTTTGTTAACGCTAAATTCAGCTACAATTCCCTTTGTTTGATAAAATAAATTGAGGTTATAACGCCACAAAATAGGGCTCGACATAGATGAAGGCAATTTATTATTATATACGCCATCTCTATCTAACTTATTAAATTCGAACGAGACAGACGCACGCTGTTGACGCCAGAGGGTGTAACATTTACTCCCAGAAGGTGAATGGAGTGTAAAAATATACATAATTCGATAATAAAGCGACAAATTGTTGGAGCAATGAGGCGTTAACAGCGAATTTGTGTAGGCTTCGAAACAAGCCATATAAATATTATGCTTAAAGAGCAGTATCGTATTAGTTTTATTTATGTATATGCTTAACAGCCGGGAGTGCTCAGTGGTTACAACGCGTGGTATCTTAGACGTTGATAGCAGGTTCAAACACAAGCAAGCTTCACTGAATTTATATATGCTTAAATGTTTCGTTCGCCTCGGTGGAGGAAAACATCGTGAAGAAATCTGTGAAAATCTGTTCAACGAAATTCTGCCACAAGTGTAACGACCAAGAGGTCGAGATGGCCCAGTGGTTAGAACGCGTGGATCTTTACCGATGATTTCGGGTTCAAACCCAGGCAAGCACCGCTGATTCATGTGCTTAATTTATCTTTATAATTCATCTCGTTGCCAACGGTGAAGGAAAACATCGTGTAGAAACCTGCATGTAACAAATTTCATAGAAATTCTGCCACATGTGTATTCCACCAATCCGCTTTGAAACAGCGTGGTGGAATATGTTCCAAACCTTCTCCTCAAAGCGAGAAGAGGGCTTTAGCCCAGCAGTGGGAATTTACAGGCTGTTGTTGTTGTTTGTATCGACCAATACGGATCGGTAGAGTGATGGAATCATATATGGATGAGTAGAGTGGTGAAATAAGTGCCAAAACTTCTCCTCAAAGGAAGAGGAGGCCTTAGCCCTTTCATGGTACTCACGACATACATATCTTACACATTAAACATGTAACATGTACTTTATAACACGCTCTGATCAATAACATGTACCCAACAATTATACATATCATCATGTTTATTAATTAGTTTAATTGTATTATGTGCATATCTAATATATATACTTATGTATATATAAAACTTCTAAATGGAAGATATACCTATAATTAATAATAAAGGCAGCTTAAATTAATTACATGTATATACTTATATAATGTAAGGCAAAGAAGTGTTTTTGACTTTAATATTCAACGGTAATATTACTACTACGCAAACCTATAGCAAAATATATGTACAAAACTGACGGGGCGAGCTTTACAGAAATATAAAATTAAGATAATAATGTTACATGAATGTAATAAATAACTGTAATACATAAAATACAATGAATATAATAAAATACAAAATATTAATAATATAAAATTCTTACAAATATTTTCTTTAAAGAAAAAAATATATAGCTCCGCCATGACAGCTGAACGCTGCCGTGACCAGGATTCGAACCTGGGTTACTACGGCCACAACGTAGGGTCCTAACCACTAGACGATCACGGCTATCGGAGCTGGTGATCGTAATATTGAAAATATCTTATATATTCTCGATACACTTTCACTTGCCAACTCAACCGTAACTACCGCCTTCAATTTAATTTCGTATAATTAGCGCAAATATTTTATAATACCACTTATGCAATAATTACAAAATCATTTACGTGTACGCATTGCATGTGTCGTGCATAAGTATTATACGTATGTATATACATACGCATTATCAACATTTGTAAGAAATTTGCGCATGTGTGTTACACTTACATGCAAATGCAATTTTGGGTATAGCTGACCAGACGATTTCTATTTAATCATATACTCGTATTGTAAATAGACCATTCCGTGGGTGGTAAATTCAATATTCCATTAACATTTTCCCCGGGGAGCCGACTGCTCACGTCTATGCAAACAAAAGCTACCTTGTGTTGCGCTATGCTAAGCAAACGTCAACCTTTGAGGATATCGACGCTTGCTATAATATTAATGGCTGAAACCACAGAGTAATAACATGAGCATATCTAGATAAATTCAATAAATTTTAAGGTCGTTATTCTTTGTGGCAGTATACTGCCGTGTGAGCAAGAAAGTGAGCAGTGGGCAGTAAAAGTATGCCAGGAATAACACACAACAGAGCAAGGGCTTAAGGAATGATATTCGGACCGAGATTAATCATGTTGCGTTCGTATGGATTATCAGATCTTCATGGCAAAAACAACCATAACTAGCAGTCACACTAGATGATAATAATTACGTATATACTAACGATTAATCTTCCAAATACACTCGGACCTAACCGGCCCTTTTCAAAACCAGTGGAAGAGGCAACAAGATTATCACATAAAAATCAGCGGCAGTGGATGATGTTGGATAGTGTGATTATGGTGAAATGGGTTACCATTCCATGAATAATCCATTTTTAGTTCGGTGGATCTCTCTTCAAATATGAGTGATAGCATCAAATGGGCATGTCATCAAGTAAATCTAGATTGTAATGGCAAATTTTAAGCTTGCTTGCTCCAATTATGATGTCATTCCAGGTGTTCAGAGCTCATCAATACCCAAGGAAATTTAAATCGTGTAAATGATAAACTATTAGCATCTCTTTCTTGTACATCTAGTTTTTATACCTTGCAAATCTTCATTTTCCTTCGATATGCGAATTATATGTTTTAGTTTTCACAAGATTTTTCATTTGAAAATATTACTCTCGCTACAATTTGGTCGTCAGTAAAATGGTCCAAAAAGACGTGACGATACTTCTTTTTTTTATAGCGTGTTTGAATCGAAATAATTAATAAGCAAAAAATGTTATCTGGGGCAATTTCACTCACTCTTACGCAAACCGTAGCAGTGAAAGTAAGTTTATAAACTGTACATTCATTTCGGTGTCGTTATCATCGCTCCGATAGCCGTGATCGTCTAGTGGTTAGGACCCTACGTTGTGGCCGTAGTAACCCAGGTTCGAATCCTGGTCACGGCAGCGTTCAGCTGTCATGGCGGAGCTATATTTTTTTTATAGAAATTTTATTTAATTAAATGCCGAAACTAGCCAAGAGGTTCAATTGAATAGGGCATGAGGTTTTTAAAGATTGTGGGTTCGAAGACAGTTTTTATAATTAGTCTTTTGATGATGAAGGAAATTATCAAACGTGTATAACCACCGGTTCGAACTGGTTGATCTTTTGAGGATGACTCGATGGTGCGTTACTAAAAAAAGTCCAAGCTAAACTACATTAATTTTAAATATACCAAAGGGATTGTTTCAAATTAAATTAAATAATGCTATTTGTCTTCGTAAGTAGATATTACTATATCAGTTTCTAATGTACGAACATACTGAAAAGTTCAATCGGTTGTCTGGATCTAGTTTACAAACAAGCAGTAAATTGCGACTCAGACTTATGCTTTGAGATTGAATGTGAAAGTACGTCAATTCTACTGAAACTTTTTATTTTATAGAACATTATCTTCTATTTAATACATGTAACCTTAAGGTCGATCAGGAAATTGGTAGTTTGAGAGGCGTTAATTCCGAGTAAATCAACGAAAAGTAAACAACCAATACCAGGAAACACTGACAAAATACGTAAAATGACACGAGGAAAAGATCGTAAAACAAGTCACAATTTCTCAAGTGAATAAGAAGCTTATACCGTGACTGAAGCTACTACCGATTTATTTTCACAAATTAATGATATCTTTACATCAATAAAATGATATTATATTAATCTTCGTCTAATAAATATTAGACATATTATATCTGATTCCAATGTAAGTATCTGAGTTATGGAAAATCAGAAGTAACGACGGTACCACAAACACCCAGACCCAATACAACATAGAAAATTAATGAACTTTTTCTGCATTGACTCGACTAGGAATCGAACATGGAACCTTGGAGAGGCGTGTCTATGAATACCGGTGTACACACTATTCGACCACGGAGGTTGTCAAATCTATCCATCTATTCTAAAACTATAAGTTTATCCATGAAAGAAAAGATTAATAACTATTCGAAGGAAGTCTACGATATTTCCTGGTAACTTTAAATTTATTTCCAGATTCAGTTAATGCAATGGCAATTTTTTTTTTACAAATGATTAAATACAGAGTGCGATCTTATGTTTAAGATCATCCTCGCTTAAGAAAATTTGCATAAAGGAGAAGTGTACATTACAGCTTACAATGGATAAATAATTTATTTAAAAACGACCTTATTTTTTTTCTTTTCTTTACAATTTGGGAAAAGGTATTTTAAAATAAAGCATCATTGATGGTTGATTTTAGGCAGTCAAAAAAAGTATGCCTTTGATAATTCTTAAAAACGATATACTATATAAAGTATTTAAAGTAATATTATATACATTTAATAATTAGAGTTATTAATTACGGGATATTTACTATGTTTTTTATTTTTATCCGTTGGCTTGATATTTCGATAATATCTACGAATCTTGTTCACGAGACATCGTTTATCGACTATCGTTTCGTAGATAATAATAATAACCATGTTCATTTAAATTCTTATACATTTCATAATATTATTATATACATATAATAATACTGCGACTCTATCCGAACGAAATTAATGAAACTGTGCTTTTGTGTGCTCCAGCAAACCGTCACCCCAATTAAACCCCTTTCAGCTTTAGCTCTTGCAGAAAAAAATATACAGGAAAAAAGATAAATTAATGATACAAAGTTATTTTGTTGTATGAACAATCCGGGTCGAGTTTGTGCTGACCAGTATTACATCTTCTTCATCATCTTCTAAAGCTTTATATTTTATAAAATAATAATAATTATTAGTATACAGGAAAAACTCAGAGAAAAACTTGTCTTAGAAATCTATTGTCACAATCGTGTCTTTAATTTTGTGTTGATTTTTGGTCGACAGTTCACTAATACTCAAAGTATTTATATATATATAAGAAATATGAGTTTAATTTACGACCTGATGCCGCGTTTAACAGGGTTCAATCAAATACATACGTAATAGATGATCTTAATCAGTTCAAAAGTCTATCAGAAGACACCCACACTCAAGAAAATATATAAAAACTACTGAACTTTTTCTACATAGACTCAGCCTGGAATCAAACTTGGAACCTCGGAATACCCATGAAAACTGGTGTAAAGCTCGACCACGGTGGCCGTCGAATATTTTGTATATCATTTTTTGTCCTTCTTGCTTGAACGTTGATCAGCCTTATTTAATTATTATAATGACATCGTTTCAGAATGACACAGTGACATACGTACAAACTCATGCATTATGATAACTCGTACGTGATTGGCTTGGCTGTGCTGAAAATGGCCGCGGCTGATTTCGGTCCAGGAAATTATGCATTATGTATCTAGTTCAGCACATCAGTTTTGGAAATGATTATACATATTTTTAACTAATATTTGAACAATGGTCCCATTTCGTCCATATTTGAAAATGTGGAAATAATGAAGAATATATGAAATTTCATATATATTATTTTTCTGGCACCATTTTTTTTAGCATCAAATATAAGCCCATAGTAATGATAACCTTCAACATAGACATATGAAAGTTTCCCACAAAATCGATGCGTTGCCAAACTTGAGAACTGAGATGTAACGTCCCTTGTGCCTGACACCTTCTATGGTTGGAAGGGCGAATGACAATAAGGGAGTCCACTCACCCTTCGAATCAGTAATCAGCTGTTTGCCGGTAGAATATTTGATGAGCTGTTGGTACCTACCCAAACAGCAAACAATTATTCCCAAAAGGCAGGTTTAGGTTTAATATAGAGAAAAAAATCGTGTGCGAAATATACGAGACAAAGGTACTGACCTGTTTTGTCTTTGTATATTTATATGTACATATATTAATAATTATTATTTTTTTTATTCGTAACAGCTCTCTTAACAACTTAGAA
Source organism: Vanessa cardui (assembly GCF_905220365.1). Lineage (NCBI taxonomy): Eukaryota > Metazoa > Arthropoda > Insecta > Lepidoptera > Nymphalidae > Vanessa > Vanessa cardui. Next base: position 3,465,467 of record NC_061129.1, read on the forward strand.
CCGGGACCGAAGCCAAGTGGTCAGACACTTGATAAAAAAAACTGAAAGCATTTAAGCAACTCCCGTTGCCCTTCTATTACAAGTAATTTGCGTACAATCCTTCATGTGTTCAGTAATATGTGATACGGTTACATATTTACATAAAGAACATTTAGAAGATTTTACAGATACATGTATTAGTTTGGGTATGATGTCAGTAGTACAGATAATTAATTGGTCTACTTAGACACACGGTAGCGTGTCAAAGCCAAGTACTAGTAACAAGTTATGGATATAAATGATGTTTTATGTCCTTCAAAATACACTCAGGAATGGCCATTGTACTTGGCCTCCATTTAGATCTCACTTCTTTTGTCGTTGAAGTCAACAGCCAAGGCTTATATTATAATATTGAACTTGGCCCTCATTTTACATTTATGTTTTTGATGTTGTAAATTTCTGCAAGTGCCACACACGTTCGTTCCGTGTATTTTCTAAGTTTTTAATTTACGGTGTTTTGCTTGTGTTAGATACGGCTATTTCAATTAAAAAAGCTGTTTTTGTATCTGTATTATTTAGAAAAGTGAATAAACTCGAACGAGGTATAAAGTAACAATATATAGTTAATCTATTTGTAAAAGTGCGTTATTAATGTCACGTAGCACGTTTCAAGAAATATTACATCAAAGACATTTCTAACCTGATTACGTTTTATGTATTCATGAAATTCCTCAAATTTTAATAATACCTTTCGTTCCTCTTATATGCTATGTATAAATTAATCATCATTGTTCGTTCAGTTAAATATATTACATATTTTATTTGTATGTGTTTAGATCGAATTTTTAAACAAATGCTTCAATAGTACAGAAAATCCGACTGACGACTTCGATCAAATAAAATAAGTAATAATAGGGTTTACCCTTTGCTTTTCATATATTATATAACCTTTTCGTAAATGTTGATTTATAATATTTTGAGGATAAGTTTTCATCGAGTCTGCCGTATCTCTGCTCGAAATTATTATTTGGAACACACTTTTTGAATGCACGCAACGTCAAACATGGCCGCCAGCTGAGATTCATGGCATTGAATTTTATGGTTTTGATGTCACAATATCTTTATACGAATTATTCCGATATAGGTATGTCGTCGATTTTAAATATATAATATTTTAACGATATATAATTGTATTGGTTAAAATGGATAGATTCCAATTGGGTCTATTATAGATTTAAATGAAATGTTATTTATAATAAAATTGGAGTGTCTGTTTGTAAAATTGCATATGTGTATACAGCATATACCAACATAACATTTTTCTTACAATTTAGTTAGTCTATCTGTTTGTTCCGCCTAATCTCTGAAACGGCTGTACCGATTTGACGGGACATTTACAGGTAGAAAGGGAATGTAATAAGGAGTAACTTAGGCTACACAATAAATTTTTGTTGAATTCAAAAGTTTACGAATTCACACAGCTAGTTATTAATATACACATATACGGGTTAGCCCAAGTACACTTATATCTATGTTTCTGTAAGTATTGGTCTGTCTATAGCGTTTTCCACAGAAACCATGGTCTACATACACAATCCACATTACTGACTAAAACATATGGAACCTCTAACTAATTACTTAATCTGCATACGACGTCTGCACGAGATTATACGGCGAACTATTGAAATCTATCGTTTAACTTTAGCATTGATTAAACACAGATCTGGAGCGATTCCTTCAGACATACCGTGAGTCAGCTTAATTAGCGTGGCGGAGTTAGTCGTTGGATATAGTATCTGTATATTTGTATGTTTTACAAAGATATTAAAGTTGTATATGTTGAGTTAGTAAGCTACGTGTCCTTATGAGGATTATTGTAATTGGATAAATATGTTATTTATACACGGCACAATATTTCTCAGGTAATTTCGATATTTTTTTAAACTTATATTTTTATATCCACTGTTGTGCTGTGGTTACTTATCTTTATATTTTTTTTTGTTTTAGTAAATTGGTATGTTTTTATTACCACAGAATATTTTATTTTAGAAAATCAAATTATCCAGGCAAAATCGCCACATGTAAACTTAATTTGATATTACAATCTTTCCTTAAAATATTTATTTTCACTGTTCTGTTTCACCTGTGACTGATTATATTCTAATAAAAAATGTACACGTTTCTTTATAAATGATGCATTTTGAAGTTTGCAATATATTCAATATACCTAGTGCTAGGTTCAAACCCAATGTTGGGTCGATATAAAGATTGCTTTATTTGTTGGAAAAATCTCAGTAGGGGTAGAGAGTTGGAAAATAGGTACACAACCGTGCTTCGGAAAGGACGTAAGTTTTCCGCGTGAACCTGAACTCTTCCGGTCATATAGAATCATTAAGACTTCAGTGAATAATAATACTGGTACATTAAAATAACGATTCCTTCTATATATCTATGTCGTTATTTTGTAATAAGTCATACATCTTAATCTAATTGACATTTATTTTGTTTTTAATAGTGCACTTACCTATCTTCCTTCAAAGCTTCATTCACCAAAAGTCTACTAGAGATACTTATAATCAATAAGACTGCGTTAGCGCACTATTTGTGATTTATGTCAGTAGACTTATAATTTGCAAGGGAATATTTAACTAACTAAATAAATTGATTGATTCCGTTGAAGTTCAAAACATCGCTCATGTTTTTATTTCAATAGAGCGATTGAATTCAGCGTGGGTCAGCTTAATTACTAGCTCGAGCTATCGCTTGCCCAGCAAAGCGAGTTTTTAAGAATTAAGTAATTAATTAATTTTAACTAATACGTGTTATACATCACGATTGATTAATTTATTTTAATTTTTTGGTACTATATACTCCTGTAAGAAATATTACAACAACAAACAAAATCAGCCTGTAAATTTCCTACAGCTGGCTAAGGCCTCCCTTTGAGGAGAAGGTATGGAACATATTCCATTACGCTGTTCCAATGCAGGTTGGTGGAATACACATGTGAAGAAATATCAACCTCCTCATAGTATAAAACCACCATTACTTCACTAAACACACACACACACAATGTTTTCCACATTGAAGAATATATAAGATGTTATGTCTCTTTTGCCTGTAGTTACACTGGTTTAAACCATTCAGATAGATGAAAGTAAATAATAAATAAAAAAGATTAAACTTAATTATAAAATATAAGTAAGTATATTGTTGAAAGAATTGTTACAAAATTGTAAGTCTTTATGAAAAGGAAAAAAAATATTTATACAGTTTAATATAACGAGAAGTTTGTATTATCTGCGAGCGTATGTAATAATATGTAATTTTGAGTTAGCTGCCGGGTTTGTCATCATAAAAAACCTACTACCTTCCCTGGATTTCAATCTTGCTTACGCATTTACAATATTTGTATTTAAACTAGCTGTGCCTGCGACACTATTGCAGCTTAAGTTATTTCTTATTACTTCAACTATCTGCCAGTGAAGGTCCCGTCAAAATCAGTCTAGCCGTTATAGAAATTTGCCGGAACTTACCTAAATCAACAATACATATCAATCATTACTAAGATAATGAAACACCGTTCGAAACGGAATTTTTTTAAAGTTTTTTATGTTTTACGAAAAACATTCAAGACAAAAAAATACTAATGACCGTAAAACATAGATTAATGGCGTCAGCTACGAGTGTTTAAGAGAAATTCAAACGTACTGTATTTCAAATGCAGTTGCTATTTACGATGATCATTAAACACAGCTGTTTCTGAAATACAGATCGTGGATATGAGCGGTATGGAAATTGATGTCCTATTGAAAGTTTTATAGCTATTTAACATTCAGCTATGACTTTAATACAAATAGTAAATTTCCCACTGATGGGCTAAGGCCTCCTGTCTCTTTGAGGAGAAGGTTAGCAGCGTATTCCACCAATCTTCTCCAATGGTGTATTCACATGTGGCACAATTTCATTAAAATCAGATACATGCAGGTTTCCTCAGGATGTTGTCTTTCAACGATGATTTCGAGACGAATTCTAAGCACAAATTATATTCATAAAAATTCAGTGGCGCATATTATATACATAAAAATTCAGGCTGCAAGCCTGGAATTTGAATTTGAACGCACAATCATCGGTTAAGGTGTACGTTCTAACCACTGGGCCATCTCAGCTCTATATACTAATTCTAATTAATATTATCAATGGCTGTCTTGTTCAATTATAAATTACATCGAAAATATAAGGCTATAGACCCCGAGGTTCTAAAATTAAATGCCAAATCTGTCTATAAAAGTTATTGTACTTTTCTGTTTAAATTCTCACTAAACGCCCGGAGTCCGAAAGTGAAAGCACATGAGGCACATAAGGTTTCCTGTCTCTGAACTCTTTCTGGTCTCGCGTGAGTTTGGTAGGCGCGACCGAAATCGATCAGGTTGACGTAATCACCATAATAATTCATGCTAAATTAGAGTCATATGTTACGCTTTCACATTTAAACTACTGCACAAACTATTTACTGCAAATACATTATCAGATGTACAGAACGAACTAGTGTACAAACCTTTCAGAACTAAGACATTTCATTGTTATATACAAGGAGCAATACAATAATACTTGGAACCGACTGTTTAAGTTAATTTTAAACATGGAACACGATAATCTTCCACTTGGACAATTTTTGAGATGATAAATATTAAGTCCTGTTGAACATATTGCAGTCCCGGCAGACATTTCGAGTGACTAATAAATTTAGTTTGTTTTTTTTTTTGTTATATTTATTTCTATACTTTTTGACTTATAAATAAATACTGTTCTATTCTATCAGCCAATTCAAACTCGGGTGCACTCTGCATTATCCGTTACTGTTATCATATCACTATCTTTCATAGAAGGAGAGACAAAGGGATACCAAAGGCTTCGAGATATTTCCGGTCAAAGAGTACGAACCGCAAACTTTCGCTTTAAATCTGACCTACTATTGATATTGCTACTTTTACTATGGATATGGGTACTTAATTTGTGTTTATAATACATTATCTTGCTCTGTGAAGGAAATTATCATGTAAAAGTTCTTGGACATAATTTCATCAGCCATTATTAATGTTATTAATTTCGGGATATTTACGATTTTTATTCGGTGGAGCTCGATATTTCGACATTATCTACGAATGTCTTGTTGTTGAAACTACGTTAATTTAAAATCTTCATCAACCATGTTTGTACCCACCAACCAGTACTATAGCAGCTTGATAGGATAATCTCCAAAAATTAAGTTCTCGAGGTGTGAAGGTTAGCCCAACAATGGTGAAAATGTCTAGACAAGAAAGGAATCTAAGCTTGATGGAATTCTAACTATCCAAAATCCAACTTAAAATATTCTTTATTCAAAGAGGCATTTTTGAACCGGAATTTAAATTAGCACCGATTCAGTTTAAATTCAACTAAAACCGGCAAAAAATCAATAGTAATTATTTTATAACATTTGAAACTCAAAGATTTATTGTATATGTATATTTTATAATACAGGATGTATTCAACAAGTATAATATACATCTATACTCGTATAATCTTTTGTTAAATAATGTCTTGTTTACTATTTTTCCTTACAAATGGTTTGAATTTATGAATCATCAAATTTACACTGACGCCTAAAGCTGAGATCAATAATGTATTTAGATGTCTGATATACATATATGTCTGAAAACAGATGTTCATTTTCATAAATCCATTTTCTTTTTTGAAAATTATATACGAGCAAATCCATCAGCAACATTAATGAGAGTAATTAATTATGATTTGCATTAAATATTATTTTATATTTTAATAAAATATTTCCGTTAGTAAATCCATTTTTGTAATCAGTTTTGATAAATCAATTTAATCAAGTCTGAACAACATGATTAAAAGCTTCAGTTCGACTTGCACAAGCTTTTAAAAGTTTTATAGCGAAAAGCTTCAAACGAAGTCGCTTTTCGAATAAATGCATTTGTTCAAATATTGAAGTTATACTTTAGATGCGAAATATAACAGTAAATTATTATAATGCGTCCGCAAAAGGTGATATCAAAACTACATGATGTGATTGTGCCAACACACCTAATGTTACTACGATGTTTTATTACAAATTTAATTTTTACGTGAATAATAGTAGAGCTGCAAAGAGAAGGAATAACATTTATCATAATAACAATTATTATTTCATTATAAATAAACAGACTCATGTTATTTTATTGTAATTAATTATTAAATCAAATAAATAGAACTTCGCGTATACATACATAATGATGTACAAGCACTTTTTTTCTTGTTAGTAAAAACTGCATATGTCAACTAAAACGCACTGATGATCGTGGCGGGATAAAATCTAAGCTTTTTTTTAAGAGAAAATTAATTGATGGGTTCTCTTACAGAAAATTAATTTTATCAAATTAGCGTAATAAATATATTGAGGTATTTAACTATAATTGAATATTAAATCTCGTAAATGAGAAAGACGTGAATTATTGTAAGACAAGGGATTTTGACCCTATTAAATCATCCACGACGGCCTCCTTAAGAAATAGGCTGTTAGGAAGGTAATAACATTGCCCTAACTACATGCCTCCTATGATTAATGAAATGTTATCAAAATATGCAAACATTTTATGCGAGGAAAAAAGTATTTTTGATTGTTTGTCATTTCTCTCTTAAATTTTATTTTAAGAATATCTGTGCCCGCGACCTTGTACGCGTTTGAATTTAACAAAAACAAATATTATTGTAGCCTAAGTTACTCCTTATTATATCAGTTATCTGTCAGTGAAAGTCCCGTCAAAATCGTTCCAGTCGTTCCAGAGATTAGCCGGAACAAACAGACAGACAGATAAAAATTGTAAAAAACGTTATATTACATATATGTACCGTGTATACATATATATGCATTGAGTGAAAAAGGGCTATTTTAATATTATAAACAGACACTCCAATTTTATTATATGTGTAGATAAACAAGGCTGGTTTTGTTATTGTTAAAATATATTGTTTGTCCGTAAGCAATAGCTAACAGTGAAACCGTTACCTAACCATATTGAAATGTAACGATATCTATTATCCAAATGTAGGTTTATAATTACTTAAAGTACCGATATTTAATTGAAAAGCTGAATTCGATAATGAGAGAAGGCAATTTGCTAATTAAATGTGAAGTGATCTTTATATTTTAATTATAATGATGATGGAATTTTGTTACTATTAAAGCAATATGACGCAGCGGTAAGTGTGGGTTTAAATCGAAGATTCCAAGTTCAAATTTTAAATAATGAGTTACCTAATTTTCATATTTTTAATATAACAATTAAGAAAGGAGGTTTTACAAAAAAAATCTTCGTACACTTTCGTGTATTTTTTATTTTGCTCTTGTAAATTTGATACAATATTCTACAGAATAGAAACATGTGATCACTGTTCAAAGTATCTGTTACATCTGTCTAATAAAAACAATGCGATAAGGCATTGGGTCTTACAAAATGACTTACCAATAATTATGTTTTTAATAATGTTTACTGGCTATACAGGTTTTTTCTTTTTCGTTTGATACAGTTTACTTGTATTCTAGAATAATCTCGAATAAGTTAGTACAATAATAAAATCCTTTGACTTCGTTACATTGTTTGCTTTTTCAACATTGACCTATCAGTAAATACGTGTTATGTAGTGATTAGGATGTTATTTAGACAAATTTATTTAACGTGATTTCGAACATATCTAAGCGTATTTTTGTCGCAAGTCAAAAATATTTATTCAATACAATCAAAATATATTCAAAATATATCCACCACGTTTTCAGATCAGAAGAACCAACTAAAGAAATTGAGCGATTTTTGTGTCTATATTTTCAACAATTGTATACACTCCAATTTTGAATATTTATTTTAAGATAGGCCAGGATCGATCGCTTAATTCACAATATAAGCGAATATCTGCACAAATACAGGTGCACTTCCGTAATCCGATAAGACTACCCAAGACGACCGGATAGAGATTGGGCGCCTAGCAAACGGCTACGTGGTTTTCAAGGGTATAAAGGCCTTTATCTCACAATGAGAATTTCCCGGAAAACCCCGAAAACTTTTATTGACATTATCTAGAATTTATTCATCTCGGACTCTCTTCGGAAAATCATTACAGCAAAACTTCTTTTATGAAATAAATATTTTTGTAATGCTGGTAGGACGTGAATGTGATCTGATGGTAAGTGGTCACTATCGTTACCGAGTTATATATTTTTATTGCCTAACCCTGCCTAGGATTAGCTGCCTAAACTAAAGAAATCCTTAATGACAGCACAGACGTGAATTACTATAATTGTATACATACATAAAAATTTTAAACACACAATAAAGTTACGTTATTATAACATATACATATTAATGTTGATAACTTTATTGAGTACGCAAAACTCATATAAATTTCGATATCAACTAAAGTGTATCACCAGGCTGCGTTTAATACCGTACTCATTAGACGTAGCTCTCACAAGTACGCGAAAGTACTAACTCACATCTCAAGTCATTATTGTCTTGGCAGAACTATCCATCTGAGGTAATTTATCAAGCTGTGTCAACGTGAAATAAAAAAAAAAAAAATAGAAAAATCAGCTGTCCAAAGAAATAAAGAAATCTTTTTTTTCTAAATGTGTTTACTGTTGCCTCTATTGGTCTCCACAACATCAGCGGGCGTGGAGGAATTATAATGCTCAAACCTGAATGTTGTGAACCAACTTAGCAGGGCTTACAATAGGCGCGTCCTAAAAGTCCTGTGAGGCCTTACCTCGGCTTAGGACTCCATCGTTGACCGGAGGGATAGGATTTCTGCTATTATTGGAACAATGTTCGCTGACAGTCAATAGCCCGCTTGTCCGTTTACGACGTGGAAACGAACGTAGAATCGAAGTTGACAATTAATAATCCAAGCAGTCAGGATTGAGCTCACTATAAATGTGTTGTTCTATCCGTTCAGATATTAAATCTATTGGATCTGACAGAAAAATCTTTCGAAAGGATATTTTCGCAGTAAGGTACTTTTACTTGGTGATAGGTCTTTGTGCAAGTCTGTCTTTAATGTACGTGGTCCTTTTTGAACGGTGTTAAAGCCAGTACGACTACATGCATAAAGGTCACAATATCTTTATCCCCGGGGTTGAAAGCGCATCATTAACGGGAATGATTAATATTTTAAGCAGTACTAATTTTTATGGGCCGTGATGACTACTTACCATCAGATTAACCATTTGCCAGTCCACCTACATAAATGCCATAAAAATCCCTCTAAATAATCCTTCTAAATCCAACGTCGTTATTGTATGGGGGATTAGTAGCTCAAAATGGTGTTCCAGAGTTATTTAACAGCTTTTTATTACCCTAAATCGTACATATGGCAATTATGGGGTGTCATTTAACCGATACGATACTTACATATTTGTAAATTAATTATAATAAAATCGTTCGTTCGTGACGATTTTCAAAGCTTAATAAGAACTCTCGTCCTTAGATCATGTACTTTGGTTTCAGTCAGTCAGTCAGTTAGTTGGACAAAGATCACACCTACATACATACATACATCGTGCAGATTAATTCAATTATCATAAGCTGTTAACGAATGTTTAGGCATTTTGTTATTTTTTTTTTAAACTACAGTTTTATATAAGTCTTTTTGCACTACTCCTAAAAAAAATTAATAAAATCAATATTTGTGATACCTGTCTTAGTATGTGTAGTATTAATACGCGCATGTTATGAAAATATAAAACTGGCTGAATTTGTCAACAAGGCTGTGAATATATTTTGTTTTTGCAATTAAATAAACAAGGTTTGTTCAAGACTAGAGAGCGGTGCATTTATTTTGATGGGATCTCAAAAGTTGTGTCACTGTAAATACTAATATCAATTTCATAGAACTATTCTTTAGCTATTCTATAGCTTAACTCATCTCTTAGGCCACATGGCTATTTATTTATTAATTAATTATATTTGCATTATACTAAACAATTATTTGTTTGTTTTGTCAGTTTTGATTTGAGCTTGCTTATATTGCTGGTATAAATATTTATATACAGATGCTTAATCCGTTACGAAACAGCAATACTTAGATTGTTGGCATTTAAGTTTGAATGATAACTAGTGAAATATTATTTAGCTCAAATAATATAAGCCCGAGATACATAAAAGTATAATTTTATTATTGTTGGTGGCGTCGAATGGGATTATGTCTATTTCTAACGGTGCCAATATTTATGGCGACGACTGAACCATCAAGTAACCCATTTTTTTATGGTGTAGGTTGGCGGACGAGCATATAGGCCACCTGTTGGTAAGTGGTCCCATCACCCATAGACAATGACGCTGTAAGAAACATTAACTATTCCTTACATCGTCAATGCGTCACCAACCTTGGGAACTAAGATGCTATGGCCCTTGTGCCTGTAGTTACACTGGCTCACTCACCCTTCAAACCGGAACCCAACAATACTAAGTACTGTTATTTGGCGGAAGAATAACTGATGAGTGGGTGGTACCTACCAGACGGGCTAGCACAAAGCCCTACCACCATTTGCTAGTCAGCCTATTCTCCTTACCTGTTCTAAATTAAAGATAATGTATATGACGCTTAAGTTCAGCAAATAAGTAGGGTTAATAGAATTCTTAAGGTATATAAGAGCCGACTAAGAATCTCATTAAGATTTCCTTCATCAGAAACTCATGCGGAAGTTTTTAGAACATTTGAAAGAAGCATGCAGGTTCAAACCAGGGAATGTTCCTCTGAATTTTCAGTTGCTTAATGTAAGCATATAATTCATCTCGTACTCGGTGATAAACGAAAATCGTCAGGAAACCTACACGTGTCTGTATTGATCTGGAATAGGTTCTAAATATTAAAAGGGACGAACGTTTTTGCCCAACAGTCCCACTCAACAGACTCTCCTTTACTTTTACCTTTAATTGAGTACATCGACAAGGATACAATCCACCATCTCAATCTAATGGGTTTGCCGTGAGGCATGGCGTTAATTTATATTTAATCAGGAAAGTTGTCTACTTGTCTACGTGACTTTTACGAAATCTGTTCCCATCGCCACGACTGAAAGCAATTAAGTATTGAATAAAAGTTTTTTTTTATATTATTACTATAAAATAATTTCAAGTCAATCGTATTCATATAGACATTTTTGGTATAACAAAGTTGTTGGTATAACAATTTTATTAAATATCTATGCATAGTTATAATAAAATTGGAATGTCTGGTTTTAATATTGTAATAACTGGTTTTTACTAAATGAATATGCATACGGCACATATGCTAAAATAACATCTTTTGTATGTCTGTTTATTTGTTCCGGCTAATCGCCGGAACACTGGCACATAGCTGGTATAATGTAAAATAACGTACACTACAACAATATTTATTTTTGGTAAACTGAAACGAACACGAACTTGCAGGCACAGCTTAAATAAAAACGTATGTAAAACAAAGACATGGATAGATCGCATAGATAGGACATAAGACTTTTTCGCTAAGTAACGTTGACTGTACTGTAAGTCGCATAAAAGCACTTCGTTTTAATGAGAAAAATATATTTATTTTGTACACGTAACTCTACGTGTTTATTTATATTATTTCATACTAGTTATCGCCCGCGGCTTCGTTCGCGTTTTAGGGGTTTGATTGTCATGTTTTAGGCAAAAAAGTAGCCTACCTCCTTCCTTTTGGATCAAATTTGTTGCATACCAAATTTCATCAAATTCGGTTCACCGGTTTGGTAGTGACAGACAGACGGATAGAGTTTCTTTCACGTTTATAATATTAGTAAAGATTTAGAACTAGCGCGCACTGATAACTTTTGTCACGGTGACTGTTTCGTCACTCTTGTCAAGTCCGTGAATATGTACAGATGCAGATATACAGACATACATACAGATATGACACAAATGTCACGTCGTAATGTGAGCGCACCTCCATACATATTCATGGACTCGACAAGATTAACGAAACAGTCACCGTGACAAAAGTTGCCAGTGCGCGCTAGTGCTTATTTTTTTTTTCTTTGCTTCTTATTTACCGGGCGTCCCGTGATATCCATATTTTTCACTTCATAACTTTCCTCATTTTACATTTAAGAGTAATAAGTACCATTTACGAGGACAAAAATACAAAAAGTCTGAAATTGTCCGAACAAACACCAGCGCTGAGGGAACAGCTAATCCAGTAATGCGGTGTAATTTCGATGAAAAATTGCGTCCATCTTGTCAAAAGTCCAACCATTTGTTGACTAAACGTCGCACTCGAATGTCAAAGAATAATCGTTCTTATTTGTCTCGAACTAGAGTTCATAGTCGTGATTCGTGATCGTGATGGTCCAATACATACAGCTGTTAATTTTTTTTTATTATATGCTCGTGATAGGTTATACACATCGTGTACTTCAAATACTGAAAGCTTAAAAAAAAGGTGTTAAAGTACTTTAGGTATATTTTATGGCACGATAAAGTCTTTAATGGATTGATTAAAGCAATATGTCCGACATTTTGTGTAAACTTGTTTATAATACATATATATTGTATAAATAATTTATTTCCGAATAATACTATGTACATACTACACGTAATATTTTTCTCTTTATTTCATTTTAAAAATAATAAAAAAGTAAAGTAAAGTAACAGCCTGTACATTTCCCACAGCTGAGATAAAGCCTCCTCTTCCATTAAGGAGGGGGTTTGTAACATATTCCACCACGCTGTTCCAATGCGGGTTGGTGGAATTCACATGTGGCAGAATTTCGATGAAACTAGACACATGCAGGTTTCCTCACGATATTACGAATATATATATATATATATGTGCTTAATTTGTGTTTATAATTCATCTCGTGCTCGGCGGTGAAGGAAAACATCGTGAGGAAACCTGCATGTGTCTAGTTATATATATATATATATAGTGGTGCTTGCCTGGGTTTGAACCCGCAATCATCGGTTAAGATGCACGTGTTCTAGCCACTGGGCCATCTCAGCTACAAAATAATGATTTTATTTTATACCTTTTCCGCTTGTAATCTCTAATTTACATTATTATTTTGTTCCACCAAGTAATCCGCATATTTCATAAATGAATTACCACGGACATACTCTTCATAAGATCTCCGAAACAATAGATACGATTCACTTGAATTGAGCATAGTTACTCCTTTCACGACGTAGACGCTCACTGTTGACGGAACCTTCGTAATTTCGTATGTATTTTACTTACACGAGTTCGGACGGACTAGTGTCTAACATACTTTTTTTTTCTCGCTGGAAAAACGCGTTACGCGCTTACCTCACGTGATGGAAAGTGGGGTCGTGTGTGAAACTCCCCGGTTCCCTGGTCATCAGGTTCGCCCAGGTCCAACGGGTTTACCCACTAAAAAACAGCGGTACGAGGGTACTGCTCCGTCAGAAGCGGCAGATTTTCATCCGTGATCGGATCGGATGAAAATCCTATGTTCCATGCCCCATGTCTAACGCTAAGTGCGAAGTGAATTAAGTTCCACGTCTCTTTCTTAAACTTAAAAAGGCTTAAAAACTTATAAAGATCATTTACTTAAAATGTATTTAAATCATAATATTACGCCAGCATATTTTTTGTTTTCGTAAAAAAAAATTGTATTGGTATTCGTTAAAATTCTAACACAAGGAGTTCTGTCACAACATTCCACAATATTTTATTTGATTAGCTATGAACAATGCATAAATACCATAATAATTTATTACAATTATTATTTAATTATAATGTTTGATATGAGGAAATTCACTAATCTTACTATAGATTCTCGCTTATCTATAAAAGAATCTAAAAAATTAGCGTAATTATATTCATCAGATTTATTTATTAATTTCATCAAATTTAAACCTTCGACTAGGCAGAATTCATGCATTTTATCAACAATGTAATCCACACTAATGTATCATAAATTTTCGTAAAGAATACATGGTATCGAGACGCTGAGATTTATTAAAATGTATTCAATAGTGTCTACAGAAGGAAATGAAAATTCACGGCTGATGTACGATATACTATTATGTCCGGAATATGTACATTGAATATCATGTAATCTGTAGAATGATTCTGTTAGAATAATCTCAAACTCGATACAGGACAAGATTGCGAAATATTAGAAAGTAATATGTGCCATTAACTATAATAATTAGAACAAAACGTTAGTTTTATCACAAATGAATTCTACTGTTGTTGAATGAAATAAAAATTACGAAAAACACAGAAATTACAAAAAAAATTTAAACGAAAATCAACTTGGAATAAAACCTGTTTTTCCAATTAACCAAATAAAACTGGCAACACAAAGACGTTTAAAATGCATGAAACGATAACAAGGCGTCCATGAGCCAGAAGATACGGAACGAAAACACGAAAATGAACAGAGAAATTCCTCACATCTTTATTACCAAATTCTTTCTACTTTTTCCTTTTTGTGAATTATCCAACCGTCCGCCTAAATAAATGTTAGTCAAGAAACAAAATGTAAGTGATCCTTAATAGGTATCACACACATACACAATATGTATAATAAAAAAAATAAGATTATGTGTGTATATGATTTTATTTATAAGAAATATCTGAATTTCGAGTACGCGGCATTTAATAGAACTCACTAGTATGTTGAAAATGTAGTACTGGAAAAATGCAGAAACTCAAATAAATGTATAATTTTGTCGCGACAAGCAATGGAAGCATTGTTTTCATATTCAATTACCTTAAAACTGACTTTGGTCAACAACAACAACAACAACAACAGTCTGTAAATTCCCACTGCTGGGCTAAAGGCCTCCTCTCCCTTTGAGGAGAAGGTTTGGAACATATTCCACCACGCTGTTCCAATGCGGGTAGCGGAATACACATGTGGCAGAATTTCTATGAAATTTGTCACATGCAGGTTTCCTCGGGATGTTTTCCTTCACCGCTGAGCACGAGATGAATTATAAAGACAAATTAAGCACATGAAACAGCGGTGCTTGCCTGGGCTTGAACCCGCAATCATCGGTTAAGATGCACGCGTTCTAACCACTGGGCCATCTCGACTCTTAAAACAGGTAAATCCGTTGGACCTGGGCCTACTCGATGTCCAGGGACACACGCTCCCACTTTCCACTACGTGGGGTAAGCGCGTAACGCGTGCGTGACTTTGGTCACCTCGGCTATTTTCCAAAAAGACTGTTCAATTGTGCAGAACATATATTGTACGAGCACAATTGTAAGCACCTGTGTTCTCTCTATTCCTTTAATCTGCCTGTTCGACACAACCGAAATCAATTCAAGTAGAGAGCCAACATGTTTTTGAAGCATTGGAATATACCCAATCTCCAGGCTCACTAAAATATCTCAACAAAAAAACCAATAGCTTTGTAACTACAAAACCAGTCCTTAGATCCACGAATCCTGATTATACTGCCTAAATAGCTTACTAATAAAGTAAGTATGTTAAATATCTCGGGAATATGATATTCCTGAGATATTTAACATAACTCGGACGAAGTCACGAGTCGCAACATATCACATAAGACGAGAATAAAATAATATTTTTCATAGATAAGAGGAAATCTCACGCATATTATTGTTTATTTAGGATACCATTAAAAGGAACGGCGTGTTTAATCCATTTGATTAACATTTACTATGAATACGGTTGGAGATGGTGAAATATTTCCAATCCAAGCTTATATATGTATTCTTATTACATACGATGGGTGTGAAGAAGCCTGTCAAATTTAAACCAAAACTACAAGTAAGTCTAGGCCGATCTTAGATGCGACGATTGGGATTATTTATGTCCATTTTTGGTCCTTTAAAGGTTCACAGACAGAATCAAGAAACAATGCATTTATACGATATAATTACTATAATAGATTACCACGATAAAAATCCATTTGGTATTTTAAATGTATAACCTATTTTAAAAATAATATAACCATCCTGATTGTATCCTGATGATTTCCTTTTTCTTGGATTATGTGTACTTGAGCAGAGATGGCCCAGTGGTTTTGTGGACAAATTTCATAGAAATTCTGTCACATGTGTATTCCACCAACCCGCATTGGAACAGCGTGGTGGAATATGTTCCAAACCTTCTCCTCAAAGGGAGAGGAGGCCTTTAGCCCAGCAGTGGGAATTTACAGGCTGTTGTTGTTGTTGTTGTTGTATGTGTACTTGGAGGACCGTATGTTTGATATTTAACTATCAAATAGAAATACTTAGTGTTGATCTCTTGTTAGAACCAGTTTAAAACCAGACAAATGGCATACAACATCTTCAGTTACCATCGTGATACGTCTTTGGGTAACACCACCACTAACCACGTAGCCTATATATAATTCCAAGTACCAATAATGAATAAAAACATTCACATTTAAAAATGTTTCATTGTACGTGGTTTTGCCGACACTTAACATTATTTCATAAAAGATCTCATAGTATGTCCTCAATTTGAGTGAATCGATTGATGTTCGTGTATACGTTTCAGAACGCGCCATAATCACGATTATGGAGGCGGATGGATTTGGTAAAGGAAATACTTCATAATATTATTTTTAGTTGCTTCTTTAACCTATTAAAAACCTCTGTTGTTTTGACCTTCGGTTTTGAAAACAAAATTACATTTCCATTCAAGTCACTAACAGCAAGATACCTTCAAATAATTTAACTCGAACATTTGAAGATTACCCGCTGAATCAATTAGCTCGAACCTCAACTAAACAACCAATTAGAAAGATACACTTGAAGTGATTAGCTGTAATAATAACGGTGAGGGAACTCTTGTTTGTTTGTTTATATAAAGGATTAAACTTAAAATTAGTTTTGTTTTTATGTTATAAGTATATGTATGTTTTAGTAACAGAACACGTGGATTTTATCTTGGAATGGCTATAATACCAAGATAACATCAGGATATGATCAGTTGATTTATAACTATGATTTATTTAAAAAAAAAACAAACATTAAATACTAATTATATTACAATTGATCATCAAACCGCCTATCCCATTCCTACCAATTTCCCACATTTTTTTAAATTCATAGCATAAAAAGATTGTAAAACAAATTTATAGTAACCTTTTACGAAACCAATATGTTTTTAAAATAGTTTTAGTAGGTATTTGTTGTAATTCGAGTGAGATTGTGAGTGAGCCTTTTACCTTTTTTTTGAGTTTTTTAATGTGCTCAATTTATGGTTATAATTCATCTCGTCATCATCTGTACGAGATAACTGACTTATAATATATCTGTAACATCAAGCCGAACTGGAAATGTTCTTGAAAAAATTTTAGGAAACTCAACCAAGAAATACATTTATTGATTGAATGTTGCTAACAGAATTTCATTTGTAAAGTATTAATAGGCCAATAGAACACAGGTCTTCCAGCGATGAGTAACAATATACCATAATTGAAATCAACTCATAAAAACGTTGAATAAAGCATATTTTCAAAGAATGTAAATGCAATTTACAAATCTTCAAACACTAATTTGAATGTTCCATTGAACTATCCAGCCATGTAAGTTATTCCTGACACAAAAGACAGAAATTCCTCAGCTTTAAGTTTCAACAACGATAGCAACTACGAGTTTAAAACAAAACTTTGTCGCTTCCGAATAGCAGATCCTGGTTTCATCGCAGTAACTTTGCAAGTATTTCTCCTATTTAAATGGATAGCTACCAAAAAGATCTCGTAAGAAATCGATAAATGGCTGTTCAACTTATTTTTGGTGATGTTGGCACGAAATACTTATTACAAGTAAGTTTAATCTCTTAATTTATAAATACTTTATCCTGTCAGTAGCGTTCTTCCTGATTGACTGGCCGTAATCAGATATACCAAAATATGAACATTACAGTTAATCTGTTGTTAAGGCTAAGATGGCGTTAATGTTGATTTTGAGATCCAATCCGCACTATATGGATTTTTAATCAAATAATATGAAAAATACGTTCCTACTAATTTTATTCATAATATGCATGAATATTTATGGACGTATTAACTTAAATTAAAAGTATATATAAAGGATATTTATAAGGCATAATTTAATAAAGGAAATTTCTCTCCGCAATTTTGCTCTTTATTTAAAAGAATTAG
The DNA here is from genome assembly GCF_905220365.1 of Vanessa cardui. NCBI lineage: Eukaryota > Metazoa > Arthropoda > Insecta > Lepidoptera > Nymphalidae > Vanessa > Vanessa cardui. The sequence continues at coordinate 3,483,601 of NC_061129.1, forward strand.
CCGTAATAGAATTTTTTATTACTTCCCACAGCCTCGCGGCTAATCTGATCTCGACCGTAGTTCAAGTAATTTCAAACGAACTAAAAAGTGTTAAACTAAGCTTCGGTGCAAAGTTTTTCCTGTGTAGAGTTCATAATTAACGCTGTAATTAGAGACTTGTCTACCTTTCAACCAGATTATGTTGCAGCTGAGATAACGCAATTTGTGTATATCTTTGAACACATTACTTTACACTTTAATACTTTTTCTACCGTCAAAGGCAAAAGTATTGTTGTGTACCAGTTCGAACGTGTCAGTATTTAAAAAAAAAGAACAATATTCCGAGTATATCGAGCAATACTTCTTAAGATAAGATTGCAATCATTGGAACCCTTCCAAATCTCGGAGACTATTCTATTTTTGAAAATACCATATTAAATAAGCCGATGCAAAATATCTCCCCCCCATCCAGCCCCCTCAAGGCCCCTCTAATATGCTTTGAATGTGATAAAAGAATGACGCGTGTCATCATGTTCACACCCTTTCGTTACAAATTTCACGAGTCAAGTTGTATGAAATATGTACATTTATTTGAGGCTTTTCGCTGCGTCGTTTTGCAATGACATTGCGCTATACATAAACTTCGTGTTTCGTTTTTCTGGCTCATTATTTGATTGAAAAATAAAAGCTGATCTGAAATTAAGTAATCCAAGAATAACGAACATCTCCGTATATATTTAGACATTTTGCACACTTCAATTGTACACAAATATTTGCTAAAATCTTAAAAATAAATTTTAATCTTTTATTATTAGTTTAGCCTAGTGGTACCTCTTAATAAAGTTTTATGCACGCAACGAGTAATATAGACTAGATTTCCTTGAAATTTCTCTAAGAATACCCATATTTTCTTTTATACGAGTGGTAACTCATGAGATGACAAACCTCTTCGTTACGTAACGCGTTACGGCGCATATCTGACTCATTTCACTTGCGTTCGGCAGCGGCGGCGTTCCGAGACTCAAATGTATTTTTTAGAACTAACCAGTAGGCACCCGAGACTTTTAGAGTGTTGGTTGTCGTGTGTCAGACAAAAAAATAATCTATCCTTTCTTGGAGCTCAAGTTTGCTTCATACCAAATTTTATCAAATTCGGTTCAGCGGTTTGGTCGTGAAAGAGCGGCAGACAGACAGATAGAGTTACTTTCACATTTATGATAATAATATAGAATTACATTGGAGCTCAGAGTGTCTTTGTAACTATAATTTTTACATTGCTTGTATTTGTTACACTTCAAATGTTTAACTTACACTTTTAATCTCGGTGATCAAACGAGCAGAAATCAACAAATCCAATTAACATCTTAATGCGATGTCGAAGCAAAACTTCGACATTCATAATATAAAAATCTCTGAGAACTCGATTTATAAATTCCATTTTATGTTTCAATCGCATTCCTTTAACTACATTACAGCATTTTCTTTTGAGAAACCTGTTTTAAATTCCTTCAAGGAAATAAATCAGATTTTTTATTTATTTAGGAATTCGAATTATTTTTCGTTTTGACTTTAAATGTGAACATAAAGCTATGACTAGAGATGACAATGAGTTATCCATTCGAATAATTATTCAGAGATTCGAATTATTCGATTCTGGTGATTTATGACCGTTGAATCATTTTGAAATTTAAATTATATTCGAATCGAATGATTATCGATTAAACTTTCTTTATATAATTGATTTATATTTGAAAATTATTTATTGTGTTCGCACAGTGTTCGAAATTCAAACAAACTTTGATACTAAAGTCGGAATTTTGACGTTAAACATTTTTTTCATAATAACAATCGACTAAAGCTCAACAATACAACCAAACAAAACAATAAATCAAATTGTTTGACAAGCAGGAAAGGAAAAGTTACTGAACCGTTCTGTCTTCGATTTATTATTTATAGATAATGATGTTAATTACCGCTTAGGAAGCAGTTCCCCAGCTGTGTAAAATTAATGTTACTGATGTCCTCGTGACCGATTTCGGTCGGGGCGGACTCTCTAGGGAATCTAGATAACAGCGCAGGCCATATTACAGTGCCAAGTATAATATACGAACTCAAGTAAACTGTATATTCTAGTATTTTGATAATCTCATAATTAAAATGTAATAAGTAACAGCATGAAAAAATGGGGTTAAGACCTCCTTCTTTTGAGAGGAAGATTCTTTGAATACACATGGGAGTATTTAATTGAAATTAGACAAATGCAGGTTTGCTCACAATGTTTTCTTTCACCGCCAAGCATAAGAATTATGAACACAAGTTAAGCACATGAAAATTTAGATGCACTTGCCTGGATTTGAAGCCGAAAATATCGGTTAGGATGCACGTGTTCTAACAACTGGGCCATCTAGGTTCGTTAATTAATAACCTTAACAGTAATGGAAAAATGTCATCATGACTTTTTCTAAATAAAAATAAAAGTTACTAAATTTAACTTGGATATGTCTGTCAGCTAAGAGTTATTTAAAAACAGTCATACTCCGCTTTTGAATTTTGGCGATTTATGAATAATAAATCCAGCGAACGAGCGTCGGACACCTGTACGTTCTCAATGAAAGTGCGTGAAATACGATATGAAATGAAACGATTCGTGAAATGGGACCGAAGAAAGAAAAATGTCATTTGAAACATCATTTAATAATACTATGGTAAAAATATGTATCAAACAATATCTAACATCGGAGCAGCGTGGTGGAATATGCCCTAAACTTCTTATCAACGATGAACTCTCAGCCTAGGTATGGCACTGGGCTATTACTATGCATATAAAGTAATAACATATCAACCAGTAGTTTTGTCAATTTATATACGCAACTAGGCAACTATTTTCAAAATCCACTTTTTTTTGTTCTATAATTTATTACAATACCTCAATCTATTTAATCAAAATACAATAAAGTTATTTAATTTATTTGTTTAATTACTTTATTGATCACCACAAAGTTTATGGGACAAGAGGCGGACTTAAGGCCTGAAGGCATTCTCTGCCAGTCAACCTTTAGGTTAATCAGAAAAGCATGAAGGCGGCAATTAATAAAGAATTAAAAATATAAAACAATATATGTACATACATAAAAAAACAATAAATAAAAAAACATATATATCATATACATATAATATAACATCATGATAAAAGTGCATAACAGAAATCATAGAAGCTAGGGCTATTTGAAAATATGTGCTCAGGTAGACGGTTTTTAAAAGTAAATTATAATTAGTTAGCTATTCTTCTAGCTTCATAACCTACTTCTAGTTATAGTTCTAGTTCTTTATAAATATACTACCTATTGTTCTGATAATCATATCGATGAACATTATACATTAACACCTAAAACATTCGTAAGTATAATTAAATCTGTTGTGATTATTAAACTCAGGAAAATTCCCTCAACTTTGTAGTACACTCGTATACCAAACAAAGCCATGTGTAGTTCTTAACAATGAATAAATATTTATCCATTGTTTATTCAAACCTCTTCCTAATAATATATCACTGAAGCTGCAATAAAAATATTACATAGAAACTGAGTTGACTGCTGTCAATTAATATGTTTCCCAGCTTCCTATCACGAACGTACGCACTGATGTGTACGTGAGTAGCGCTTCAATACCTAATTATTTCTCACGCCTGCGCCATGAGTGACCCTTAAGAGACAATAAAGTACATTAATTATTTATTTTTCGTAATTGGATATATATATATATAGTACTAATTGTCGCCCACGGATTCAATTGTGTTTTAGGGGTTTTTTGACATATGTTAGGCAAAAAGGTAGCATATCCCTGTCCTGTCCTCCAAATTTCATCAATTTAGATATACAGGCAGACAGATAAAGTTTCTTTCACAATTATAATATTAAAATAGAGATATCATGTTAAAATATAAATCATCACTACTTTTTGTCTCGTTTCTACGTGTTACTATTCCGTATAAAATATGACAAGTATTATAAGCCCTTATCAGCATCTGCATCTCCCTATTATTATTTATATGTCTAGATAGAAGAATACTATGGAAAAAATATGACCACTATTTTATCCAACGCGTTTCAATAATTTACAAAACTAGATAACAGTTAACGTTAAGTTAAGTTAAGTTAAGTTACGCACACTCGTATAATATGACACAACATAGATGTAGCATCGGCAAATTCAATAAAACAGATTACTGCCGATTCATACAACTAATAGAAATAGGTCCATATCGTGCCATTCGACGCTCTATAATCACCAAGTGATACAAGTTGAGCTTACAAATCCAGAAAAAAAAATACTGTATATATCACCAATATACCTATCCACCTTTTCACCTACTTCACTTTGTTCTTTATTGACATTTGTTAAATTAATACATAGAATTGATTTTATCGATACAATTAATTAATATTCGTGCGATTCCAATAAAAGATTATTGGAAATAATCTATCAAACCTTGGTCGCTCTCTCTTAAATAGTATTATTGTCATACTAAAAATCAATCATCAATCGTTAAGAACACAACAAGCTAAATCTTGTGAAAAATCTTTATTCAATTCTTTAAGTAATTTGGCTCAAATAAAATATGTTCCTCTTTGGAATCAAGTTCAATTTGAGCTTCATTTACTGAGTGGTCTGAATTGGTCATAAGTGGTCAATGATTTTTAGTAACTTTATGTTTATATTATACTAGCGACCACCCCGGCTTCGCACGGGTGCAATGCTTCTACTCAGTATTCTACAGAATTTGTTTATTTACGACATCACATTAGAAACTTCTAAAGTATCATTGTTTTTACAATATAGTATTGTCCATGTATTACACTTATACAAAAACCTTCCTCTCGAATAACTCTAACTATTAAAAGAAATCACATCAAAATCTGTTGAGTAATTTTAAAGACTAAGCATACATAGGGACAAACAGTGGTAAGTGACTTTGTTTTTTTATACTATGTAATGATTATGCTTACGACTATATGGTGTTTGATTTTTCTTTATTTATTTTGAAATCAACTCAAAAATGAAGATTTTGTTTATAGATTGCATATATGCCTCTACAATATGAATGAATCAGCAAACACATCTGTGCAAAAGTTATCCCCATAAAGAAAAGGTTAATTAGACCCTAATCCATTAGGGTACTGGATTCCATGGATGTTTCAAAATGGTTATCCTCGTTCAGATAAATATTTTCTTTCGGCCCTGAAGTAAATATTGCAAGATGAAAAAAATATTGGTTGATCTTTGGATAGGTTGTATTCATGGAACCTCTATTGCGTCATTGCCTATGGGTGATGGTGACCACTTATCATCAGGTGGCCCATATGCTCGTCCGCAAACTACAACATATAAAAATAAAATTGCTGCTTGTTGCATAAAGTCATATTAAAGCAGCGTGCTGGAGAAACCTTTAAACCGTCGACTTTATGAGCCATTCAGTTTATACTAATATAATAAATGTGAATGTAACTACATCTGTCTATCTGTCTTGCGCTCTTTCACGATCAAGCGAACCGAATTTGATGAAATTTGACGTGAAGCAAACTTAAGCAAAGTCCAAGACAGGCTACTTTTTTGCCTAACATATGATAACTACTAAAACGCAAGCGATGCCGCAGGCGACAACTAGTATATACATATATACATAAACAATATTTGTTTTGTCGAATTCGTACAAATAATAACTTAATATTCAGAATGATCGCGATACAAGATTTATTTAAAATAAAGACTCTTACGAGACATTTTCAATAAAGAACGAGGATTGTCAAGTCTGCTAATTTTTTCCGGATAATGAAATTTTTCTGTTGAACTTTCAACTTTGTAATTCTCGATGAGAAGTTTCCGATCGTCTTTTATTTCTTTTAATCCGAGCCGTTATTTCTTTGTAATATGAATCGTTTGAATTGAAATAAAACACTCTTAAAGAATCAGAGATTTTTATTCGTATTCAATGTAGATTCATTTTGAGTGCCTTTTATTGACAAAAAAAATGATATTGTTTCAGAGAAGTGCTCCCTTCAATATTAAAACTTCCTTCATATCAATGTTCATTTAATATCTATTTATAATTTGGTACATGAATAATGTATTTGTTACATTAATGATTTTAGATTAAAGATTTTTCTACCAAAAACATAAGACCTTAAAAAATATTCATGAATAACGATAACAACTTTAGAACTTGAAATTGTGATTTATTAATTATAAATATGATTTTTCTGTATAGTAATAATTTTTCAACATTAAATTATTAGATTTATTATTTGTCTCAAAACGTTTGATTGCATTATATACAAGATAAGACAATGATTACAAATGACTAAATTATTTTGATAATTTCGATGTATGATCTAGTTATCTGTGTAGGAAAAACCCAGTCTACATATATTCAACTGTCAATCAGCAATATTTAGCACTAGTTTTCGCCCGCGGCTTCGTGTAATGTAAGGTAAGGTACTCAAAATATACATTATTTAAGTAGGTTTTAATAAGCACCTTAAATCGCCATTTTAGAAATATATAATATATTTTTGTTATTTGAGTCTACCAGTTCGGAATTTGGATTGGTTAATATAGTAAAATTTAATGTGTATATATAGCCAACAATCGTCAACAAGTACAATATTCATGCTTTATTTATCATCTATATAATCTCGTATCAAATAATATACTATATTAATGTATCTTTTACAATGTAACAGTCAATTGTTTCACGGCAAATGAAAACAGTAATGACAGCAAAACACTTTTTAGAGTTTTTGGCAATCATGGGATTTAGTAGCGGCCCTTCGTATCTCGTCAACCTGTCAATACGTTGATTGATCACACTCCCCGCATGTCTGCACTGCCTTTGATAAGGGAACTCAATGAAGATTTAGCCTTATTACTGTGTACGAAACCGTTTTTATTTAAGTCATGTATTTTATAAACAATCCCAATACGACTTCATTTGTTTGTTTTTTTTTTCTATCGTTATTGGCAGACGGGCCAATGGACCACCTTATGTCACCACTGCCAATAGGCGTCGTAAGAAATTGTAACCATTTATATGCCCTCTAATGCCTCACCAACATCGATAACTAAGCTGTAAAGTCCCTTGTGTTTGTAGTTTCACTGACTCACTCAACCTTTAAGCCGAAACAAAATATTCATACTTGGCGGTAGAATATGTTGTGGTACCTATTTTTTCACTGGGAAAACGCAATACGCCTTTACCCCAAGTGAAGTGAAGGTGGGGGGATGTGGGGGACCCACTGGTGTCCAAGATGCCGCACTAAAAATACAACAGGATCGCTTTTTCATGCTACTTTGACGATGTTGTAGTATCTACCCAGACGGAGTTTCACAAAAACTTATTGCCATATAAAATGTGTATGATTTTTTTTTAATTTACGATTTATTTAATTTACTCAGAATAGTAATAACCGTATTGTACCGTAACCGTAATATTACGTATATTGTTTTTGGCTGAATCGAGAGCAACCTGAGACAACCTTAGATCATAGATATTTATTTAAAAAACATGAAAGTGGTGGCTTAAAATCACTAACAATACCATACGACTCTATAAAAGTATTTACATTTTTCATAATGTTCTTAGGATGGTCACGAGTTTAAACAACGATATTCTTCCAGATTCATTTATTAACACTATTTTCACATTCATTTTATCCACTAATCCGTGTTTTACAATACATCCCGTATCTTATACCTAAATTTAGCCTCTCATTCTCATTATTTCCAAATTAATAACAAATATCACCAAACATTGCCGCCGCATTCGATTTCTTGACATTCTCTTTCTTTTCGGTCAGTATCAGATATTCGGCCAGTAATTAACGTGAAAAATTAAAATATTTAATTAAAATATATTCTGAAAACAGTCAATCGACATATTATCAACTAAATTATTCTAATAAATTATAGTTATACAATGTCTAAAAAAAAATTCTATAACTATATTATTCTACTATATTATACAAAAAGTAACAACCTGTAAATTTCCCACAGCTGGGCTACGGGCTTCTCTTCCATTAAGGAGAGGGTTTGGAATATATTCCACCACGCTGTTCCAATGCGGGTTAGTGGAATGCACATGTGGCAAAATTTCGATGAAATTAGACACATGCGGGTTTCCTCACGATGTTTTCCTTCACCGCCGAACACGAGATGAATTATAAACACAAATTAACCACATACATATATATAGTGGTGCTTGCCTCGGCTTGAACCCGCAATCATCGGTTAAGATGCACGCATTCTAACCATTGGGCCATCTCAGCTCCATATTATACTACTCCTGGTTAAATCTTGAGTTGGAAATGGATATAGTAGGCCAAAATATTTTGATAGTAACATTTTTATTAAAAGTATTCATTTCCCGATATTTACCATGATTTTTACTTTTATTAGATGGAGCTTGATGTTTCGACATTATCTGCAATTGTATGGCGAAATATTGAGCTTCACCATCTACAAAGTATTTTTTCAGCATTATATTACTAAATATAAACGAATACGAAAAACGCCAATAATATCATAATAATTCTGAGGAATGGTTATACGATACAATACAAATGGTTTTATAGATGATAAAAAAGCGTGGAATTAATAGCTGTTTACTTCCAGGTAGGATACATTACATACACACATACATACATACATACATATATATATGTATTTAACTAATATAACTGAATTTTGTAAATGTTGAAAAAGAGTAACTACTGAGTTTCATGCCGGTTCTTTTCGGTAGAATCTACTTTCCGAACCGGTGGTAGCTTCACTTAATTGTTAATTGACGATTCAAAAGTGCTTGTAAGAGCCTACTTGAATAAAGTTAATTTTCATTTTGAATACACAATGGTTTTTCTACGATAAGGTTCTAAGAAAGGCAAGTAATATAGCTTTAATATTGCAATGTCAAACTGTAAGTCAAGTACGAAATATATTACTTGCATTAATTCCATGTGACATTTTAATTACATTGTTTTAGATTTGCATGTATGCTTGAAAAGTCGAATACATATGCGTTGCATACTTACTTCTCAAACCATAAATGTTGACCAATTTAATAAGACTGTTTATTTAGGAAACATTAAATATTTGAAAGAAAAAAAATATAAATATTAAAATCTATATCTATACATATTATAAAATTGGAATGTCTGTTTGTAATATAAGAATTACCCCTTTTTACTCAATGCATATGTATGTATGCACGATACATATACCAAAATAATATTTTTCACAATTTTTGTTTGTTAGTTGTCTGTCTGTATGTCTGTTTGTTCCGGCTAATCTCTGGAACAGCTGGACCGATTTTGACGGGACGTTCACTGGCTGATAACTGATATAATAAAGAGTAACTAATGCTACAATTTTTTTTTATTAAATACAAACGCTTACGAGGTCGCAGGCACAGCTAGTATAAAATATGTACAAATCTTGAATAATAAAAAGTGTGTCTTTTTATCTGTAATATTATTTTACAAAGTCCTGAATTATGACGTCATCTGAAATTCAAAGATGGCGGACCCTGTAGTCTTTTGTTAGCTGTGACGTCTCCCTCATAGTTTCTCATTTCGTTTCTTTTATTTGTACAAGAAATTGGCCAAACAATAGCTAGCAGGTCAGATTTTAATCTGCCATCGAATCTCAAGTGGCTTTTGTGTCACAGCGAATTAATGTTTTTTTTTATTTGTCTTTTAAATAGAGCGACTAAAATAGATCCCGATGGCTGAACTGTTAAAATACTTGAATTTAATCCGAAGATTCTGGAATCAACAAGCACCGACTAATATATGATTACTAAATTTTATTCATGTGCTTTATCCATGTTTCAAACAACTTACGTTTTGCGGCTAAGGAAAATATCGTAAATAAATCTGCTGTTAACGATAAAATGACCAACCCGAGTTTTTAACCTTACCCCCAAAACACAAGGAAGGCTCGGCCCAGTTGGACATTTACAGAAAGATTATATATTAGAGGTAAATAAAATAATAAATAAAAAAATTAACAATAAGAAAAACCGACTTCAAACAAAACAAATTTATGTGCACTAAAAAGTAATTGCGTATTCAACATATTTTTTAGATTCCTTCTAAGTAAGATGAAATGAAAAATATTAGACTACTTAAAAGTCGATTTACGATTATATAACGTAGTTATAGTTATTGTTATATTTGGAGCCGATGTCAGCCAACCCTACAATATATCTATCAAAAAAACAATACGAGCACCAGTGTAGAAAAAAAAACAAAACCTTACCTACTTTTATTGTTAAATCATGTTGGAATATTGTTGTGGTGGTGCGGAACCCGCTATAAACGATTCCGACTCGCACTTGGCCGATTTTTTGTTTATGCACTAGAAAAAAATTCTCTTCCGTAGAATAAACCCATGTTTGAGTTTCACGTAAATACGTCCTCATCAAAATTCCGTGTGGTACGTGCACTAGACGGACAATATTTAAAACATTGTGTTTCGTTTGTATTTTATTTCATACGTTTTTACATACGAAATAATATTCACCACCATTCCCTATGTTAGAATACTCGTTTTATATTTTTGCCAATAAATGTACGCAAAATACTTTTATACCGCACTATAGAATGTTTTGTAGACAGCCTTCACACATTTTTGTCGTTCAATAATACAAACCGCTATGACCCTATGAATGCATTTGAAATATGTAACACCTAAAGCTGAGATGGCCCAGTGGTTAGAACACGTGCATCTTAACCGATGATTGCGGGTTCAAACCCAGGCAAGCACCGCTATATACATATATGTGCTTAATTTGTGATTATGATTCATCTCGTGCTCGGCGGTGAAGGAAAACATCGTGAGGAGACCTGCATGTGTCTAATTTCATCGAAATTCTGCCACATATGCATTCCACCAACCCGCATTGGAACAGGGTTTGGAACCTATTCCACAATAGGTTCCAAACCCTCTCCTTAATGGAAGAGGAGGCTTTATCCCAGCAGCGGTTTACTTTACTTAACACCTTCAAAAATATTCATTGTTGTAAATTCCCCCACCCATGTTTTAACCTCAAAAGGGAGTTGTTCTCTAAAGATACATTAGTAGATATAGCATTCATTTTAAATTTCAAATCTATTTCAAAAACTTAGGTATTTTATACAAACTACAAAACCCTGTTTTACCCCGTTAGGAATGGAGTTTTGTAAATTCAAAGCAATCAATCCAATCTTAAAGGTGGTTATAGACCAACCACCATATGAAGATCCTGATAAGTTTCAAGTTCAAAGATATTTTAGTTTCTGAGATTATATAAGTAAAAGTAATAAAGAGTGAGATTGAGATATATGTAGAGTTCATTAAAAAGTGGTATAAAATTACTTGGCTGGGTAGGTACCACCCACTCGTCAGTTATTCTACCGCCAAATGCTCAATACAGTGCTCAGTATTGTTGTGTTCCGGTTTGAAGGGTGAGTGAGCCAGTGTAACTACAGGCACAAGGCACATAACATCTTAGTTAACAAGGTTACTGGCGCATTGACGATGTAAGGAATAGTTAATATTTCTTACAGCATCATTGTCTATGGGTGATGGTGACCACTTACCATCAGGTGGCCCATATGCTCGTCCGCCAAATTATACCATAAAAAAGTAATTATGTAAACGCTATGTTGAATTAATAGTATACTAAAATAACATTCCTTAAAAAACCCAACAAAAAGGCCATCTCCTGCGTTTGGGGGTAAGGTTGAAAGCTCGGATTGGCACATAATGTGTTTAACACTGGGCCATTAACAGTGGTTAGAACGCGTGCATCTTAACCGATGATTGCGGGTTCAAACCCAGGCAAGCACCACTGTTTCATGTGCTTAATTTGTCTTTGTAATTCATCTCGTGCTCAGCGGTGAAGGAAAACATCGTGAGGAAACCTGCATGTGACAAATTTCATAGAAATTCTGCCACATGTGCATTCCACCAACCCGCATTGGAACAGCGTGGTGGAATATGTTCCATACCTTCTCCTCAAAGGGAGAGGAGACCTTTGGCCCAGCAGTGGGAATTTACAGGCTGTTGTTGTTGTTGTTGTTGTTGTGTTTAACATGCATGTTTTCGTGATTAGTCAGTGAGTGGTATATCACTTTTACACATATATAAAGATTTAGATTATTATACATATATGTCAGAATATTATATGTTACTCGGAGGATTTTGTCCATTAGTATGACATTTACGGGCTGCTACGATCCTTTTTAAGTGTGTGGGCTGTATTTGTATACAAATGAATGCTGCTTCGTATGCTGAGTATTTTACTCCATCTTATTAACGTTCTCTCTGTTTTTCCTTAAGTTAGCTGGTAGAGAATACTTGTATGTATAATAACAAACTCGCCCCCGCAACCTACAAAAAGGAAAAATACCCAAAACGTTATTTTTTTTCTTCAACAACCTTAGATTTTTCTTTAACAATCACAGTCAAATTCAGCAAGAATGTACTAAACTATGTTCAATTATTATAAGGTAAGGTACACAAATGGATGAAGAATTAACTTCATCCATTGGAAGTTTATCGAGTTTAAATAGACAGACGCGGCGAGGGATATGTTTTATAATATGACACAATATATAACATGTTCAATACATTAAGTATTGAATATCATGGCATACAAATAGCCGGTCTGGTCGCGTAACTTGGGAACTAAGGGGCTCCTCCCCATTTGAGGAGATGCTTTGATGCTTACCCCACCACGCTGCTCCAATGCGGATTGGTGGATTCACACGTGACAACATTTCGTGGAAATTAGTCACATGCAAATTTCCTTACGATGTTTTCCCATCACCGCCGAACGCGAGATGAGTTATAAACACAAATTCAGCATGTGAAAATTCAGTTGCAACCATTGTTACAATGTAAGTGTTCTAACCTACATTAGACCTAATTCCTAGAATATTTGGATGATCAAGAATCTTTTAAAACAATATATAACATCAACGCAAACTCTCATGATTTCACTTAAAATTAATGAAATTTGAATTATTTTATTCACATTCCCTGAAAAATACCCCCATTGCGAAACAAGTAAACAACAGATTGATACCGCAAGTGCCATCGATAATGTTTGACAAACTGTCCAAAAATATATTCATTTAAATTTAAACCTTATTTCGTATAATGTAAAATAAAATATTGTTTGATAGCTTACGAGCGTAGATAATAAACAAAGCGGATGACCTCTTGACAAGATGGGCGCTATATTTTAGCGAAATTACACCTCATTACGGTAGATTAGCTCGATTTTTTATTTCACCCAAAAATGTTGGTAATTCAGGCATTTTAGAACTTTTAGTTAGTACAATGAACTGTGGTTAGACGGATGGTGCACATATAGACTTACTTAATAGTTAAAGAAGTCAGCTTTTATTACATAAATGAATATCTGTCTTTTATTATAACATGCTTCCATCACAAAAAAGACAGATGTCTCGGGATATCCCATTCCCATCCGATCCCATCCCATAACGAACATATTTTCGCTGTATATTATGCTTAATATCTTATATAACTTCGAGCAAAACAAATGAATATGCACTAAAAAGTAAAAAAAAATAATTACGTAAACAAAATTTTTTTAGAGTTTTCCTAAGTTAAATGAAATGAAAAATATTAAACTGCTTACAAGTTGGTTTATGACTGTATAATGTAGTTACAATTATTGTTATATTTGAAGCCGGTGTCAGCCGGGCACGCGCCTCAACAATCAAAAGAAAGAAGCGATACGAGTCCCTTGATTGACACAGTATATTGTTGTATAAAAGGTAATTTGTAAAAATCATATTTCTTAAGAGTCGAGATGGCCCAGTGGTTAGAACGCGCGCATCTTAACCGATGATTGCGAGTTCAAACCCAGGCAAGCACCGCTGATTCATGTGCTTAATTTGTCTTTATAATTCATCTCGTGCTCGGCGGTGAAGGAAAACATCGTGAGGAAACCTGCATGTGACAAATTTCTTAGAAATTCTGCCACATGTGTATTCCACCAACCCGCATTGGAACAGCGTGGTGGAATATGTTCCAAACCTTCTCCTCAAAGGGAGAGGAGGCCTTTAGCCCAGCAGTGGGAATTTACAGGCTGCTGTTGTTGTTGTTGTATATTTCTTAAAGTATTCTCGTATTATTTTTTCATAGATATATCTTACGATTTCCTCATATAACCCCTTTTTATTGATTACTTTGGTAAAGCATTCGCACTATAAGGAATAGTTAATTTTTATAACAGTGCTAATCTTGATGTGGTTTACTTATTTACCTTTAATCAATGAAACCAATTACCAGCCTACTTACTTATTATTTATATTTCTTATGTACTATTGGTATTTATAATCATTGACAACTACGTGATCTAATACGTGTTTCTTATGCAAGTTATCAATATAGTTGTTTTTCTCTGCAGCTGAGATGAATCAGAATCTAGAACACGTGAAATCAGGGAATTGATAGTCATATGCTTAATTTGTATTTGTAAGTCATTTCGTGCTCGGTAGTGAAGAAAAACATTATGAAGAAACAGTGTGTCCGATAATACTTCCCAACCGTCGGATTTGCGCGGTAGATAAAGCGCCAAGGCTTTTATCACAAACCGGAACAAAAGAGTAAGATTAAAAGTAGGTATTCATGCTAAGCGTTATATTAATAAGTTGTTAATAGCTCGAGCACAGCTCTAATACCAATAGGAGTAGCCGATCGATCATGGAGCATTAATCGGTTGTTGGAACACTTAAAACATTTGCATTAAAACTTTGTTTATCAACTTTTAAAAATATACAAGGGGAGTTTTTAAACGACGATTTAAAAGTCTTGATTAAAGATCGTTACAAATATTTGGGATATATTCGAAAAATGTAAGTCAATATTAAAGTTTTATACTTAAGTTATTATTACGTTTAGTGGATTATATGGACATAAAAAAATCATATCTATAACAATCTAACACTAATAAATCAAAACCAATGTATATCATATTATAAATGTGATAGTAACTCTGTCTGTCCGTTGCTTTTTCACGACCAAACCAATGAAACTAATTCAATGAAATGTTGTCTTTTGTGACGGCCTATGGTGTTAGTTGTCGCCGGTGACTTCGCTCGCTTCTAAGACATTGGCTGTCAAATATCAAGCATACTAATACTTATCTTATATCCTTCGTATGGGTTTAAGCTTGCTTTTTACAGAATTGCTCAAGTTCGGTTCTGTAGTTTAAAAGAACAACAAGATCAAGTTACTTTTGCATTTATAATATTATTATAGATAACAAAATACAATTGATTACATAATCAACAAATTTTTAGGGTAATGTGCAAACCGCCTGGGTAGATACCACCCACACTTCAGATGTTCCACCATCAAACAGAAATGCTTAGTATTTTTGTATTCCAGTTTGAAAGCTGAGTGAGGCAATGTAACTGGCACATCTAAGGTCCCAAAGTTGGGCATTGTTGGCCATGCTTAATGTTTCTTACGGCACCTATGTCATATCAATGTTAGTACATAAAAAGAAATACATTTTAATTTATAACACAATTATTTTCTATGGTAAGCTAATACGAATTACCTACTAGTACAAAGAAATAAAAAAATAATATGTTTTTTTTTTAAATAAATTTTAAAGCTTACCAGTAGGTAAATAGTGCTTTATACTTGTTCTTTGAGATAAAAGAAACAAGAATATCAGGTTTGCCAGCGTTTAAGGCTTTAAGCCTAGCTATTGTTGACTGGCCTTTGCGGACTTAACCTCATTATAGCTCTTTATTAATTTTCCTGCCGCTGTCACGGTCAGAGTTATCTGAATAAAGCCTTATTTTTAGACTAAAATCATTCTTTATTTATAACATTTAAAACTTTTCTAATTATAAAAGGTAACAACGTCTATTTTGTTTCGTTTTATAATTAAAAAATGGGCCTTTTTTGGGTACAGAATTTTCTCAGAAAAAAGAGGCGTTGAAAATGCTCTTAAGTATATGAAAACTCATTAGGACTTTCTAAGATGTGTATCAGCGATATTTAGTAAAAACAAAAGTCTATATTTGTACTAAATTCATACATTAATACCTTCCACGCGGTCGAGATTCATATAGTAACTATTTTTAATTCATATTTGTATAGTATGACACAACTTAGATGTCGCATCGGCACAATTCAGAAAAGCGATCACATCCGAATTGAGTACGCTATCCCATATTATCAATATTTATTTCTCATGCGAATATGATCTTTACACAAACGTAATAACTTGTAATATCATATGACCTAATATATTCATTAATTTGATGCGTCGATTTACATGCACTTGCTTTCTCTGACGCGTGATCTATAGCGACGAATAGCGGCGAATGGCGCGATAGGGAGCTATTTTATTGGTTGTGTAAATCGACAGTAATCGGTTTTAATTTCATTCCATTGCATTTTCCGATGCTACATCTAATTTGTGTCGTACTATATATATTTAAGGACTTAATGTTAATATTTCTTATGTCAATATAAAATGTTTCATCTACTATATATATTAATATTGTAAATGTGAAAGTCACGTTTGTTAAAGAGTGACAGTTCTTTCACGACCAAACCGCTGAATCGAATTTCATGAAATTGTTATGGAATAAAGTTGAACTCCAAGATTTGCTTCTTTTTTTGCACACAGTCGCTGGTGACTACTAGTATAATATAATTTATACATTACATTGGAAAACAACTAATTGAAAGCTACTTTTTAAATGATTCTCACCGCGTCCAAAGAGGTTTTTCTTCTTTATACACATACCTGTATTTCTATATTTAAAAGTAATACCGCTACTCAACGATTACACAATATAAGTGTAGTACGAACTCCAGCGAACAATATATTTTGTGAATAATAGAGGTGAATGTTGCCCCTTGTAATTAACACCACATAAATTACAAAAAAGGATAACCTTTTGTTAACCTTTTTATTTTACTATTAATACGTTTGTTTTGTATTTAGATTTGATTAAAACGTAATGTTATTTTTTAGTATTTAATTGTAATAATTTACACATTAAAGTAAACAAATGAAATATTCCAATTTTATATTAGAGTGCATAATTGGTTACAATTACTTCATTAATTCGAGAACTATTTTACTGATTTAAGATTCCTTTTTTAAACCTTTCTAATTATTTGTAGAAGAATCTTTTTTTTTATATTATCCAGGTAGGCACATGACTTCACTCCACTTGATGCTAAGTGGATTCCAAACGCGAAAACGACTAGTAAGCACAGCTAGAATGAGCTGCACTAGTCACCTTCGCCCTGCCGGCCCGCAAAATCTTCACGCGTCGTTTGAAGGAACCCAAGTTATAAGAGGAGGGGAATACGTGAATCTTTGTAAATGTTGGGAAAAATTACTTTGTAATGCTTTTTAAAAATAATAAAAATAAACGTATGCGAAAACGAACGACGCTAATTTTATATAATTATGTTTTTGATCAATTTCAAACCCGGCGCCTGTATACGAAGAATATTGAGTGCACACGAGACCTTATTAAAGAGCTCAAGTGCATGCTAGACAAAGATGCTCTTATTATTCCGTCCCTTTATCACTATATAGTATGAAATAAAGTCCCCCAGCCGCGTCTGTCTGTCTGTCTGTATGTTCGCGATAAACTCCAAAACTACCAAACGGATTTTCATGAAGTTTCCGCTAATAAATATAGCGATCCATAAGGAAGGTTAAGGTATATAATTTATAAGTTTTTGTTTTAATAAATTGAACGACAATTGTTAAAAACGTTGGAAAAAAGCCTATTATAAAAAGTCCCCCGGCCCCATCTGTTTGTCTATGTCCTCTATAATTCGCTCCAAAATTACCGATGGGATTTTCATGAGGTTTTCGTTAATAAATAGAGGAACTCATAAGGAAGATTTAGGTAAATGATTTATTAAGGTTTTTTCAAATCAAATTTAATCAAAATAAACTTTATTCAAGTAGACTTTTACAAGCACTTTTGAATCGTCATTTTACAATTAAGTGAAGCTTAGATTCTACCGAGAAGAACCTGCAAGAAACTCAGTAGTTACTCTTTTTCAACATTTTTGTGTAAATAAATTGAATTGAACGACAGTTGTTAAACACGTCGGAAAAAAGAAACAAAAATATAAATAAAAGGTAAACAATTAAACATGCAAAAAATAATTTATGTCCATCCGTGCGAAGCCAGGACGGACCGCTAGTATTTTTTAATTTAAACAACATCCAATTTTTAACAGAGTAACAGAAGATAATTCGATACCATAAATAAGTTATGAGCTTAACTTAAATCCTTGCGTGAACAGGGTGAAGATATACAGATAAAACCGTCTATAAATGGAAAAAACATATCAAATCGGTCTGGTGGTTTCTGATACTAACGTGACATGTCGTCCATAGCCTTAAGACCATTACAACGTAAACAAGAACGCGTATTTCACGCTTGTCACGTCAATAGTCCTACTATTTTTATGTTTGACTCTTTATATAATAAATAATAATATAATAAAACATTCTTTGTAACTAGCTTCATTTTCTCATATAAGTTTTATGATTATTGTTTTAGTAGACTTTATAACTTTTTACCTTGGCCTTTTAAAAAGTTGTATATTTATGTCAATGAAACTTTGATTAATAAGACATTACTCAAAACGAGATTATATAAATGAGTACTGCGTTTCTTAGTTTGTTATTACGTCACTCGTTTCGACTCGTTACGAATTGTGGCGTACAGAATCAGGGCATTGTTGTTTTTGAAACTGGCAAGATGTAACTGGCAAGATATAAAAAAAATGACTTGACTTGACGACCTCCATGGTCGAGTGGTGTGTACACTGGTTTTCATGGGTACGCCACTCTGAGGTCCCGGGTTCGATTCCTAGCCGAGTCGATGTAAATTACCATTAGTTTTCTATGTTGTCTTGGGTCTGGGTGTTTGTGGTACCGTCGTTACTTCTGATTTCCATAACACAAGTGCTTCAGCTACTTACATTGGGATCAGAGTAATGTATGTGATGTTGTCTCTTATTTTTTTTTATTTATTTATTTATTTAAAATTAATGGCACTTTATTCATATGCTATGTAATGAAATGTTGGAAAAGATTAACTACTTTGTTTCATGCCAGCTCTCGGTAGAATGAACTTGACAAACCAGTGATGATATATAAATTCAAAAGTGCTTTTATAAGCCTACTTGAATAAAAAATATTTTGTTTTAAATTTTTAGGGAGCCATTACAAAGCGTCTCCAAATTTATTTAATAAAAAATTGATACTATAAGTCTAAATATTTGAATATATTACTCGGTGGTAGAGCTTTGTGCAAGCCCCTCTGGGTAGGTACCAACCACTAATCAGTTATTCTGCTGCCAAATAACAGTACTCAGTATTGTTGTGTTCCGGTTTAAAGGGTGAATGAGCCAGTGTAACTACAGGCACAAAGGACATAGCATCTTAGTTCCCAAGGTTACTGGTGCATTGACGATGTAAGGAATAGTTACTATTTATTACAGCGTCATTGTCTATGGGTGATGGTGACCACTTACCATCAGGTGGCCCATATGCTCGTCCGCCAACCTATTCCATAAATAAAAAAATATGTATATACAATACATAAGTAAAGTAAACGAGTTTTTACAAAGAGTCAAAGTTCTACAAATTATGAACTTTGCTCGTTCCAAATCTTCAAAAATAAATTCATGAATACTTCATGAAATATTTTTTCTCATTCGTGAATTCCGATATCATTATAAACGGAAACAATATTTATCGCTATTCATTACGTCTGTGCACTTGCCAGCAAAAGTTAGTCGCGGAGTTGATGAAGTTAGTTTCAGAATCATTGTTAGATGCTGTAAGTTACAAAACTATTATTCACAACTCTATGAATGTTTATTTTTTTATCGATAGTTCGAAAAAACACGACATTTTATTCCAATTGTCAGTCTATCGATTTTACTGATAATATGAATATTTTGTTTGCGTATTTCTATGAGTCCCCAGGTAGTTTTATCTTATTATGTACTAGTGACCCCGCCCGGCATCGCACGGGTACAATACTGATACTAAATATACTACAGTATATTCTTAGTAATGAAATCGCATTAGAAACTTCTAAAATGATCAGTGTTTCATTTCTAAATTGTCTATGTATTATATACAAAAACCATACTCTCGAATCACGCAATCTATGAAAAAAAACCGCATCAATTTTTGCGTTGCGTCATTTTAAAGACCTAAGCGTACATAGGAATTGACAGTGGTAAGCGACTTTGTTTTATACCATGTAAAGATATTTATTTTTGAAAAAATCTGACTCAGGGGATGGAACGAATGGATTTGAACCAAAATGAATGACTAATTCACAGTGCAAATGAGAGCGTTGACAATGAGGCATATAAAGGCATATTACGAAAGCGCGGTGAGGTGAATACTGGAACTCTTGGCTTTAAGTACTCATTGCGGAGTTTTGGAGTCGCTAAGTTCTTCAAATTTGGAATAATTTTGCGTACTTTCAAGAGCCTTATTACACTTACTCTTTATTATTTATAATGATGAAAATACAGACAGAAATAAAGAGATGTGTCGTGGTCCACTCGGTCCAATCGAAGTTGCTTTTCCTCTTTGTTTTAATTATTAAATAACAAACAGAATACAATTAAATTATTTAATTAAAATTAAATAAAGAATACAAAAAACGTTTCAGAGTTATTAAAAACATAACTGTATTCATCGTCAATGAATAGGAGTACGTTATAACTACTGCTTAGTTTTGCATGTTTTTTCTAGATCCCTATTATACCCGTACACTTCTACACTCTAACTCTACTACACAACAACACTCCTCCTCTCCTATTAAAGAGAAAGGTTTGGAACATGTTCCACCATGCTGTTCCAATGTGGGTTGGTGGAACACAAAACTGCCAGAATTTCTATGAAAATAGAAACATGCAGGCTTACTCACGATGTTTTCCATCACCGCCGAGCACGAGATGTAAATCTTATCATAAAATTAGCTCATGAATATTCAGTGGTGCTTGCCAGGGTTTGAACCCGCAATCATCGGTTAAAATGCACGCATTCTGGCCTCTGGGCTATCTCGGCTCACATAACACATAAGAGTAATGTAACATTTTTTATATTTTATTAATAAAAAAATCTATTTATAAAATTTTAAACCGCGTTGAAAAAAAAGGACTACCATTTAATTGACGATATCTTCCATATTTATCTTGCAAGATAATAAAATATTTAAATGAAAATAAATCCCACAACATAACGTAATAACTCCTCACCTTCAAAGTGGATAATCCCGTAGATTGCTTCCCGTAATCTCCCGCCAATGACTTGTTCAGACACGTCTTTAGCATTCCAAGTTGATTCGATTGGGATTACGAGCGCGGGAGAAAATTGATTTACAAACCTACGTGTTTTTGAATTAGGGATTTGGGCCGGGTATTACAAATGATAAACATAATAAATAATTTACATAATATCTCCGATGGAAAGGAAGAAACGCTAACGCGCCAAATTGTACTTGTGGAAAATGTGATTTAAAGTAAAAAGTTGGAGTAATATTTTAAAAAATTACCATTTTGGCGCTTAAGCTTTTTTTCTCCTCACTCTTAGCATAAAATTCATAAATTTAAGCAATAAATATAAAAAATTAAATAGTGTATGTAGAGAAGCATGTTTTGGTTTAACAAAAGTAAATATTCCTTTCCACCAACTACTAGGAATTACTAGGAGAAAAATCAGATATTAATGTAAAGTCTTGCTTCGGAAGTGATTGCTTCTTAACTTGTTACGGTAGCCCATATACATAACTCGCATGCACCTCTCAGTACAAAACATTTGTCAATTATTTTATTGCATATAATTTATTACACATCAAATATTGCTTTTGTGAAGCTATATTGAAAAGCTTAACATAATACTAACTTGATTTTTCTTGATTTACACTAAGTTAATATGAATTGAATAATACCTACATATATTGCGTTCACTAATTCCAGACTATTTTTTATTGCACGTATAATTCGATATTTTCTAGTTTTTTATTAGATTTGAACGATATTTTATTGTATCGAATAGACTGTAGGTTAGTAACTAACCTAACTTATATTAGTTAGAATTTGTAGATAACTATATATTAATGTCAAAAATGGATAAATTTTTCAGGAAGTCACCACTTATTTCCTTCAACTAGTCTCGTTTAAATCGTGTAGCGATTTATAATTATGTATGTTGGGTCTAAATTACACATAAATATACATTAAAACTTATTTATAAACTCTTGTAAAAATTCGCAAACCTAATTGATCAAATTTTATTTTATGGATACAAAGATTGGAAGGAAGTTGTTTGAATAATCATAGTATTTATTCAATAACAGATGTTATGGAATAAATTAACAATATTTGAGAATATGTAGGTATTTAAATAACAAGAATTAAAATAGTAATTAAAAGTCCCGCGTGAAAAAAAAAACATATAATAAAAATAGGAAAAGAAAGGGAGAAAATATCGCCTGGCGGGTGAAATGTTTTTTTTTTTCACCTGAATATTTTTCCAGTTCACTACTGAAATCCGCGTAAAAGATCTCTATCCCAAAAAAGACGTACTTCAATCATAATATTCATCTAATTAACGTGCAACTACAAAAAAATACTTCACCGTGAATACCACAGCTCGTCAAGACTGGTACCACTAATTAAAGATTAACCGCTTCAAAGACTACCGTAGAAGTGAACGTTCCGGCGACGAAACTACGGTCTAATTGCCGGCTAGCCTTTAGTCCGTAGTTGTTCAACCGAGTTCCTTTTAAGTCTGGCGAGACTCGACTGCAGTTTGCCGAATAAATACTCGTGTATTCGTACAGAGTGGTGCGTTTTACGCTTTTTGAATTTCAATGTTACTTGTGCAGTTTCAGAGCCGAGGTGGTCTGGTCGAACGGGATGGTCGTGGGTTTGACTACAGATTTAAGTCTATAGACAGTCATAAATAATTTGACTAAAGATTTAAGTCTTTAGATAATTTTATGTAAATCTAAGCGTCAATAGAGCAATTGTTTTAAGGCATTTAGAGATGTGAGAAGTAGTAGATTTGATTTTGACATCTTAGGCTATTCTCATCACAACTTCTAGCTTTAAGGTTATAATTATCATTAGTTCTTTAAATCAAACTATTGCTATTATTATATTTGTATTCCTTAAAGAAAAAAGAATGATAAAATGACTTAATAAAAAACTTTGGTGATTAGTGTGGACTATAAAAAAAACTTTAGACTTGCAATATTAATAAATTTATAGTTACCATCTGCATCGGTTCGGAATGTAATTTGTATGATCTCAATTGCAATTAAACACACTTACTATTTTTATACAATAGGTATTTATTTGACAGCACACCTTTCTTGTTCGTATCTACCTCAACGAATGGTCGGTTTTCCGACTTTTATTAGTTATAGTTGTGATTTATTAATATATTCTGTATTTCCGTTTTATTAAATAATGTATCTAATTATCTAATGTCGATTGCAATATACATATACATAAAATCAAGCAAGTGAAAATTTCCTTATGTTAAACATTTTAAGGTCATTCTTTTAATACATCAGAGGTTTACCATTTTAATTATTCTATTTTAGTTTCAATATAAGTTTTACACTGTAATAACACTATTTGTATTCTAGTGTTGCTTTAAAATCCAAACCGAACAGTTATTTCTACAACTATTCTATCTGAAGTAAAATAACAAAAGATAAAGTAACTATAAAAATATCGCAACTATACTAATCGAGTATCAATACTGTTAAAACGTGTATGCTGCGGAGCTATATAAATATCCATATGCAAATGCAATGCAACACGGTCAATTGCTAATCGGAAGAAGGACTTAGTGCAAACCCGTCGGAGTACTGGCCACTCATCATATATTCAACCTTCGTGTTCCGGATCGAAGGGTTAATGAGCTGTAGGGCTGGTTCTCAAGGTTGGTGGCACATATCAATACAAGCAATGACTATGTGTAACATTTTATTAAGTGGCTCATTTGACAAATAAAAATAATCCTGTTCCCAATTACATTTATATGATAATCAACGAATTTAATAATTGGAAAAGTTTCTAAGGTAAATCGTTATCCGATACTTCAAAGAGGAAATATAGGAAACAAAACATGATTAAGAAATTTCCACTCTTCGAAACTTGAACAGGAAATTGAATTGTATCGAATACACTATAAATGTTAAACAAATCTGTTATAAATAGACCCTTTATTTTAAAAATAATTAAATATTGCAATAGTCAATGAGATATAGAATAATATCATTACATAGTAGAAACGAAGTTGCTTATATGAATGCTTAAATCTTCAAAATGATGCAACGCATATTGATGCTGTTTTTTTTAATAGATAGAGTGATTCGAGAGAATGGATTTTGTATATAATACATGGAAAATATACTAAAGAAGTGTTGATAATTTTAAAAGTTTCTAATGTGATGTCGTAAATAAACAAATTCTGTAGTATATTTAGTATCAGTATTACTCCCGTAGCCGAGGCGAGTCGCTAGCTGTAAATATTTTAAACACAGATGTGAATAATATTTTAATAATATTTTACTCACAATGCACGATTGTGAACAAAGAGAGATGCACTATCGATTCTCTCACTCTAATCGTTCAAGGGGACAGCAATCAAATCTAATCAAAATATACCTTATTCAAGTAGTTTAGTAGTTACTTTTGAATTACTTTATTGTACATAATTAAATTACGTTTAAGACCAATTTAAAATAAAGCAGGGCCTTTCCGATGGATGACATACTAACTTCGTGATTTAATAGCAACTAGATATTTCATCACGAATAGCTTTTTTTTCATTTAATTATAAATAATTATCTGACATGATTATTAATTATATATGTGTTCTATAAATAATTAATTAAAAAAAAACAATCTAAGATTTTTGCAAAAAAATACGAATGCTGACCTTTGAAGAGTTAGTTCGTCTAATCAATAAACATTGCAATTGAAAAAGTTTGTCAAAATAGACACAACAGAATACCACATTGATAAATTTCAATATTTTATTTATCGATAAGTTATTAATACTAGTAACCGCACTTAATTGTAAAATAGGAATTAAAATATACATAAAAAATATTCAATGCTATTCAAAAACCATATATACGTTATCTGAATACTCCTAAACATCAGAAAGCAGGAATATGGAATAGTATGCGTACTTTATTTTTCATTTCCATGTTAGGTTGAGTGCAATCGTGAATCATGAGAGATTGCATACAAAGCGATCCACCGCGCTACTTCTCGTCCATTCTTATACATTTTTAACTTATACTCGAATTATATTTCTTGCATTTTATAATAATTTCGTTACCATTAATGTGAATTGAAGCTTTTAGTATAATAGGACTATTTCAACAATCGTATTTAGAGTTGCTTAAGCACTTATGTTTCTAGTTTCATATGGAACGCCAACGTATTAATATGTAAGAACTGCTTTTGTTTTTCGTAATAATCGAGTTTATCTATGACAGTTCAGTTAAATAAAATTATCGGTTTGTGGGTATCACAAGTATGTCTTGATAACGACGCATTCAAGTATTCGCTGGGTGCGCGATGACAGCGTCAACTAGCGGTTGCAAATACGGTGGCCTCCGAAATGTCAAATGCCCGGCTGTCATTACGACGAGTTATTTACAAACGAAAAATTTTAACTAAATATTATAATTTACATTTATTCCAATAAATATCCTAAATCTATATAAGGAAAGTATTTTTTATTTTTCGTCTATAATGGCACAATCAATAGATTTCGCTTCGTACATTACGGATTTTTCATGGCTGTCGTCATGAGACGTAAGTAAAGAAATAAGCAAATTTTATCGAATAACGCATTTCATGTAAATAGCAGACGATTATTTATAAGTGCTTGTGCTCTCAATAATTAATCATTTTATGTATTTTCAGTTAAACATGGCCAAATTAATCATACAAACTGGATTCCGACCAATCACACACGACAAAATTTTCCAATCACAAACAACATTGAAAGGAAAAAAAATAGTTTTAGCTCAACATGTGCAAGATGTGAAAGAAATTAAATATGAAGATGCTATGATCCACACCATGTTTATTTACTAAAAACGTAAATCTCGCTATTAAAAAGTGACAGAGTCCGCCAAAGAAAGTTCCTTTTTTAGCCACGACTGCGATCGTTTCGTGGTTCCCCCACCTTATACTTCGCACCCAGCGAATAATCTCATCTCAACTTATCAACGAACGACATTTTATATCGCGAATTCTTAGGTATTCTTAGGTAGACAAATTTTATGTTTTTATATATTTTTTAATTTTTATATAATACTTTAGTGGAAATAAACAAATATTAAAGTGACGCAACATAGTATACGTTTTATATAGGGTCTCTCAGTATCGGAATACCAATATTATCCTCTATTTTATACGGTTCATTCTACTCCACGCTTATTTATCATCTTATGATAAAAAAGCGTGGAGTTACCTAATACCTGTTGACTTCCAAGCAGGCTATATTAATTTAAATAATTGTATTAACTAACAGGACTTTGTATTTTTGAAAAAGAGTAACTACTGAGTTTCTTGCCGGTTCTTCTCGGTAGAATCTACTTTCCGAACCGGTGGTAGCTTCGCTTAATTGTAAAATGACGATTCAAAAGTGCTTGTAAAAGCCTACTTGAATAAAGTTTATTTTGATTTGATTCGATTTACACCAGCTACCACTGATAATTTCTAGCTTGTTGATCAGTCAACCCACCATTTATTTTATGCTTAAACATACGTGTGTGTTCACTCCTGAAACCTCTCAATAATTAGTAGCTGCGTGCATCGTGTAAACTTCTTTTCAAGTGGTTATAATGGATCGAAGTCATAGTATTATTGCTCTTGTGTTAAGGTTAAATAGCGAAGGATTCATTCAATTAATCTGGAAAAATTAAGTGTAAAAATTTTACCAGTACCATGAAAGAAAAATAAGTGATAATCTTTTTAATTATTATTAATACAGATGGCAACATAAATGTTGAAAATAGGATTGAAATGAACCCTGTACTTGAACTGTGTTTGAACCACTAAAAGCTGTTGATGAATTTCGTAAAGTCTAAACTAATCTTTTGCACCAGCAAGATCTGGAATTAAGAAAAAGTCAGCTAGAATTAAAATAATATGACGTCAATATTAAATGGGCATAGATACAAAAAATATACTATACGCCCAACTATGTCATCAATATAATCAAATCTGCCAAAAATCATTGCATATTATCAGAGAGCTTAACAAAACGTAATTTAAGTAATATTGAAATAAATCCGTAACTATTGAACATTTGTTTAATTGAACATGATTATCCAATACACTAATTCAGTAATCCGGTATTTGATAGGATTTCGTGGTGGCGGATTAGCGGGGTGGTAACTACTTACTGTATATTAAAAATAATGTTTTCAGATATAACTCACCTACAGCTTGAGAGATTATTATCACAATACGAATGGCACAATTCTCTATCACCTAATGAAGGAACATTGGGTGATCCACTTCCTTGTACAAGCTAATTCTTACGTTGATATTGCTAACTGTTTCTGCTCTTTGTACTTGACCGTACCCTGGCTCACTCATCCCTTATATCGAAATACACAAATACAAAGTGTAAACGCTCGGTTACAGCACAACCGTTGAGTGGTATATCAGGTTTTCTGTGGATGAATTGGAAACTTAGCTGATATATGAAATTTTGTATATTCATATCCTATATGTTTATCTTATTGTTTGTTTCCCTAAAATAAAAAAAAAAAAAAAAAAAATGATAGAATTTTCTTCGAGGTTATTCAAGTGTCCCAATGAAATCTGGTAATCTTAAGGTATGTCATGTGACTTTATATATATATATATATATATATATATATATATATATAGGAAAGCATTTACTTCAACAACTGCCTGTCATACTTATGCGGGTTGGTTTCCTCACGATCAAGTCAAGAAATCAAGCACACGAATATTCAGTGGTGCTTGCCTGGGTTTGAACCGGCAATTATCGGTTAAGATGCACGCTAACCTAACCTAACCACTGAACCATCTCAGCTCTAAGCATTTATCGAACGTTTAAATATAAAATAACGACTCGATAAATACTAGAAGGTTTGTAAAACATTTTTTCATGAAATAATATTTCCAGATAAATTTTGTATTGTAGTGAAGTCGGATGGATCGTTAGCTGGAATTGAATGGAGATTTCAATTAAACTCTTTCGTAATGGACTCAGAAATGCATTTTTCATTGTTATGTGTTAGAAACATAAAGTATTTTTAACGCATTATTCTAAAGTAATGTATTGATTCATTGTTTTCGAAACATTTTCATTTTTATTATTGGTTTCTATGTTTTATTATGGATGTCTTTGTGTTTGGTTGGCTTTGTATATATGTAAACAATACGAATACATAATAATAGTTACGAATTCGCACTTTGTAAGAGTATGAATTTTCATACAAACTTTCCCCCTTTGAAGTTGAAATTCCTCCTTAATAAACCTCTTCATCGCAATAACTACTAAATTTCAGGTCAATTGGCTACAATTTTGAAGATCTCAAGATGACTGGTATTTCGCTTATATTAAATATTATATAGACCAATTACGTATTGTGCGTTTTTTTGTTCATAATTTTCTTTCCACTTCTAATCAATTTCATATAATAAATCTAATTATGCTTCCACTGAACTTCAATCCATTGCAAAGTGTGAAACTCAATAGTGTAGGAAAACTTATTCACAGAAACCTTCACGATGCTTCATTGTATGCGATAAGAGTAAAGTTACAGTTTTCTTTATTCAATATAGAAGTATCACACTTTTTGATTGTCAAATTAATCACTACTACCGGTTCGGAAAAGGAAATACTCTGTTCAAAATGAATCGGCATATTTGTATATTTTGAAAATGATTCATGTTCATGTATTCAATATCAATAAGGAATTGCTAGAGGTGATCAACCGTGTACTCACTAATTGCACCTAAGATTTTTTTTAATTTTAACTTTTAATTTCTCGATCAAAAATTCGATCTTCTACAACAATGTATAAAGTTATATTAACTAATTTATAACGTAAAATATTAATGGTACTAGAATTATTTGAAGTATATTTTAATAATGAAAATATTTGAATGATCGTTTAAATTTATAATGGGTAAATTGAATTGAATTGTTTTGAAATATTATTACATCAATTAGTTTATTGTTTTACGAGCTGTGTAGACGGAATGCTTACGCTCGACTTCACAATATGATTAAAATGTTTGAACTGCCGTGCTCGATATGAATATTACTTATATACAATTTATATTGTAAATAAGCAATATATCAAAACTGTCTTGTTGGTCTAATAGCTAGATATGTCATCGTACAATTGTTAATAACGTTAGATTATCTATATCGCGAGATTATTAACTGTCGAAAGATTGTATGCCGTAATATACAGCTAACAATTTAACGCACGGTAGTTTATAATCTATCGAAGTATATTTCAGTTAAATATTAACTTAACCTAACCGAAATACTATGGTTTATCGAAATTGTATATGTCGGCGCGAAACCACGAATTTAAGAAAAACACGTGTCCAGAAATAATTATTTTAATAATTCGAAACTGTTTGATTTTTAAATTAATAATTTTTAAATGTTGAATTAGTCTGAAATATTTTAGGGTTTGTAAACAGCTGTTATGTTGAGTGAATAAGTCTACCCACCTATTTTTGTTATAAAAGATCAAGCGCCCGCCGGTATCGACAGGTCGAGCCGTCGGAGCGATCGGACCGCCTCATATTGGAATAAATCAGAGAAGAATATACCCTGAGTTTAATTTCAAACCTCCGAGGATGTATAAAGATCGAAACCGAAATCAGCAAAGCTGACGTCACGAGCGTCAGAGTTTTTAAAAACGGGCTCGGACATGCTGCTCCGTTATATATGATTTTTGTAAGTTGTATAAACGCTCACAAACTTTCTGTGCGCGAGATAGATTGTAATATATAGATTGTAATAACGATATTTATAATTTACGGTGATAGAAGGTCGTTGAATTTGAGGTGCAGGGTTCAAACGACAGTTCAGGTCAATAAAAATTTATTAGGTTTTACTGTCCATAAACTCTCGATAGCAGTAAAAAGTCTGAAAGTTAGAAGTGATACAGTATGTGGAGGAGTAAGTTTTATATTTATATATTTTTTTATGTTATAGGGGGCAAACGAGCAGGAGGCTCACCTGATGGAAAGTGTCTACCGCCGCCCATAGACATCTGCAACACCGGGGAGCTTGCAGGTGCGTTGCCGGCCTTTAAGGAAGGAGTACGCTCATTTTTTGAAGGTGCCCAAATCGTATCGGTTCGGAAAAACCGCCGGCGAAAACTAGTTCCACAGGGTGGTTGTGCGAGGTATAAAATGTCTTAAAAATCGCGCTGTTGTGGATTTTTAATTAAACTATTATGTAGTTTTAAATTTTCACTAAGTTTGTACCGAAAATATTTTTATGTAAAAAGGTTATTACTTCTGTCTAGACTTACACGTCGGCCTAAACATATAAATTGGTTTTATTTTCATATATTTGATATCTAATTGGAATAATGTACACAAGAAACGTCGAGTACACTTCAATCATAAACAATTTTGTAGAACATTTGATCTCGTAAGCCTACGTAAAATCAGTGATTGTATCTTAGAAATGTCTTTGTTACCAAAATAGTACTCTCAAATACGTTCATGTTTCAAAAACTTAAGTTGTTATTTTCTAATACTATTCATATAAAACTTGTATGAAAGTTCTATCGTTTTGAAGTATATTCAAAAATAGTTCCTACTACTACTAGAATTGTTCTTTTAATATTACTTTCGAAATCTTTACTACATTTACTACACAATTACTAAAGTATAATTATCGATACTTTTATTTTATTAATTAATTTTTTATTATAATTATTTTTTTATATATCATCAGCTTCTTAAATGAAGGTCTTGAGCATGCATGTGGATATAGATAGAGGTAGAGGACGACCAAAGAAACGGATGGATGGATTGTAAGAAAGAAGATATGTTTAGAAAGAATGTTACTTGTGAGATGACGTCCGACAGAGAAGTATGAAAGAAGAAGATATGCTGCGCCGACCCTAAATAAAAATGGGATAAGGGCAGGAGGATGAAGATTCAACCATCAGCCTAAAGCCTGTTACAAATCAAAAATATACGAGTAATGTCATTAACAAACATTTTGAATAAAAGTGGCTCAAGGTAATATCCTTGAGGTACAACAAACGGGTACTAGTTACAGTATGACACGAGCGTATAAAGTTTGGACTCCATGTATTATAATCGCTGCTGGGAGCTATAACCTTTGTTTTAAAACCTTTTTCAGCTAAACTACGTGCTGATGTATCTGAAAACTTTTAACAGTGTAAATCGTAATAAACTATAAGCTGTTTTATATAATAATAAGGTCCGGTAGATAAAGTTTATATAGCCTCGCTATCGTGTTTTGGAACATGTTAAAATTTTCGTAAAACCAGAATAATATTCTAACCGAATTTCATACACCGAATCTAAATTTGCATTTTCACTATAACACAGAGAACTTTATATATCAACAAACTTCAAACTGTATTCAAATGTAAATTACCTACATTGCATTGTTAGAAAATATACCGAAACTCATAAATATGTGTAAAATGAAAATATAAAGAGTTGAAAATCTGCAATCGTCAGTCATAATAACAGCTAAGTTGAACATACAATGATACCTCTTCCTAATGAGTTTTGATTCCTCTATAATTTACAGACTTACCACGCGGCTACATCAAGAATCACAGAGGTCTAGGCGTTACCCAACTTCCACCGATATATTCTTTGAGACCAATTTTTATAGGCCCTACCCGTGATGAAAATATAGAAGTTCGGCATTTAAAAGTTATCACAATAATAATACTAATGACTAAACAAAAAAATATGAACTCAGACAAACTTATTTTTTTAAATAATGAAAATTAAATTTATATTTGTTTTAATTAAAATTAATTAAATGACCGAACAGAAGCTCATATTACTAACAGTTAATTTATTTCTTACTAGCTGTGCCCGCGACCTTGTACGCGTTTTAATTTAAAGAAATATATTGTAGCCTAAGTTACTTCCTATTATATCAGTTATCAAAAGTCTCGTCAAAATCGGTCCAGCCGTTCCAGAGATTAGCCGGAACAAACAGACAGACAGACAGACAGACCGACAAAAATTGTAAAAAATGTTATTTTGGTATATGTAACGTGTATACATACATATGTATTGAGAAAAAAAGTGCTATTTTCATATTACAAACAGACACTCCAATTTTATTATATGTATAGATATGCCATGTTAACATTAAATATGTTTTCACCGATATGAGACGATTCATGTTACTTTTCTATAATGCTGATTAGGCATTTACTTGCACAGTTCTCACACCTTGAGCTGACATTAATACTATCATTTATTTTTCTAAATTTGTATTCCACATAACAAAACAAAAGTCTTAAATGAATTCGTATTTAAGCTCTTTACCTCTCTGTATAAGGTTTCCAATACGACGGTTATATAAATATTGTTAAACTCGATGTGGAAACAGATCATACAAGTAGTAAATCCAAATAAACATCGTCAATATCAACAAAGTCATTCGAATAAACATGTAATTCGGAATCGATTCCGCCCTCTGACGTCGATTATTTGCATTTTAAAGAGCGTGGTCCATTTCAAGTCGTGTATCCATGACTTTTATTGAATATTGCTGCAACTTTATTTGTCGGAATGAGAAAATGATTTCTGTGACTATTGCATTTTTATG
This sequence comes from Vanessa cardui, assembly GCF_905220365.1. Lineage (NCBI taxonomy): Eukaryota > Metazoa > Arthropoda > Insecta > Lepidoptera > Nymphalidae > Vanessa > Vanessa cardui. The sequence goes on from NC_061129.1 coordinate 3,516,572, forward strand.
TCCAACTGTTTGGCAAAAGGATCTTCCATTAAATAATAGGTTATAAATCACTAAAAGAGATATTAACCGATGGTTGCGGGTTCAAACCCAGGCAAGCACCACTGAATATTCATGTGCTTAAATTGTGTTTATAACTCACCTCGTGCTAGGCGGTGAAGCAAAACATCGTGAAGAAACTTACATGTCTCTAATTTTAATATAAATTCTGCCACATGTGCATTCCACCAGTCAGCATTGTAACAGCGTGGTGGAATTTGTTCCAAACCTCAAAAAGAGGTCTTAACCCAGCAGTGGGAAATTAACAACTGTTGTTGTCACGGCAAGTAGGCAAGTTCTGTCTTCGATAATTTAAACACGATTTAAAAAATGTAAACAAAGTGGTATTCAGTATTGTTTACTAATTCATTTAATTTAAGTCCAATTCTGCTATTTCCAATTTTTCGCGATTTCAGGGAAAAATATTTTCAATTCGGATACTTTTTGTATTACGCAGCAAATTTCCTTTTATATTTCTGATAATGTTTTTGCTCTTAATGCTTTCGAAATTTAAAATAAAGAACGATTTTTATAAAGGGATCTTTTATATACGACTGAACTTTGTGAAACAGCTTATTTGCTTTCAACTTTGTCGTTCATAAGTAAATATTCATAAAAATATTATTACTCATATAGTCATAAATTATGAAACGTTTTTTTGCGTACGTAATTTGCTTGTAAGTAATAAAAACTTTTCAGTATATATTCGCTGTTTTTTATTTAGGATGTCATATAAATTTAATTGTACAGTCGGGGTAAGAAAAAATTCGTCACTGAGATCTATTTTCGTGTTTTCAGTATGAGCGATAATCTGCTTTACTGATCGAGTGTATATGACACTGACAGACATATTTTGACAATTCAGTAGAAGACATCATATCTTATTTAAATTTATAATGACTAATTAAAAAGTTTTCATGTTGACTAGACGTAGTCTAAAGATATTACACTATTTTGAACCAAGTTATCATAGTATGTAAGTTTAATTTTATATGCAGTAGTTAGTGCTTTAGTTTCAAAAGGTACTAAGAGTTTACGACTTGATAAATGAATGAATTTGAAAACTGACGAAGGTTTTCTTACTCTTACTGTACATAGACAATTTTGACGATTACTTCTCGAAATATCTACATTACGTAGATTTTGAAAGTTCACTGTATGTATGAGCAGAGATGGCCCAGTGGTTAGAACGTGTGCATCTTAACCGATGATTGCGGGTTCAAACCCAGGCAAGCACCGCTGATTCATGTGCTTAATTTATCTTTATAATTCATCTCGTGCTCAGCGGTGAAGGAAAACATCGTGAGGAAACCTGCATGTGACAAATTTCATAGAAATTCTGCCAGATGTGTATTCCACCAACCCGCATTGAAACAGCTTGGTGGAATATGTTTCAAACCTTCTCCTTAAAGGGAGATGAGGTCTTTAGCCCAGCAGTGGGAATTTACAGGCTGTTGTTGTTGTTGTATGTATGTGTATACGAACACGTTGACAATGGGTTCACTCGACGCCATTTTGAATCCCTTATATTTTATAATTATTACAGTCAATCGATCACTTAAGCACCTACTCACATTTCACATTCGTGTTTTTTGGTGATTTTCGAGTTTCTTTATTAATCAAAATATAGCATTACCGCTTCAGAGTGATCTATTTCATATGGAAATTCCAAAACTAAAAATATAGAGTGTTAGGATACACCTCCTAGAATCGTCAAGGGATCTATGACACTGGCTCACTATACATCCAACTGTCAAAAGGACATTACGAACTCAATACTTTCATGTATATATTTTGAAATCAATATATTTGTTGATGGAATACGCGGTTTTACTCGCATTGAACTATAATGTTTAGTCTACGTGAACCGCTGTGTGTTTGTACATCTATAACTGCTTTTGCATATGTATGTATAAACAGTACATAAACCAAAATAACATTTGTTACAATATCTGTCTGCCTGTTCGTCTGTTTATTCCGGCTAGTCTCTGGAACGGATGGACCGGTTTTAACAGGTGTTACACTGGCAGATATCTAATGTTATAAGGAGTAACTTGAATAATTTTATTTTAGAATTATACCAACGCCTTAATATCATAAAGCCGCTTCTTACCGAATAAATAATTTATCGTAAAATCTGTGAATTGATCAAAAACTTTTCTGTTAATTTCTTTCTAAAATCGCGGGCACAGATATATTGTTACATGACATCTTCGCATCCAAACAAACAAACTCTTCAGCCTTATAGTACATAGCTAGAGTACATGACATTTGAGAATTATTTTACTTAAAATGTAGTAGAATGCCCTGTTACTTTGTACGTTCGTTTTTGCGCACGTTACGTGGAGAGCTCTCCTCTCGGCCCTCGCCGAGATATGCGGAGACAAGATGCGGATTTTATGTTTGGATTTTTCATTGAATAAAGTAATAAATGTACTTGTATGTTTTTCTATCTATCTTACACAGACTCCGACCGCGTTTGTTTTATTCGTTTTATTTTGCTATGCTATCACTAAAATGTAAATAAATAATATTTACTCTAGAACTACTAAAGATTATTTGAAGAACCGCCTCGATATGGCATGTTTATATTTTTATATAATTAAATACGTTTGTATGTAACTCAATTCTTCCTAAACGGTTGAACTGATTTGGATAAAACTTTTTGTGTCAAATTGAGTGGATTCTTGGATAATTGGTGATGATGAAGGTACTGCAATTATAAAGTATATAAATTACATATTTCGCTGAAGCAAAGTTGGCTAGCACGTAATATAACGCACATAAAACATTAAAAATCAATCTATAAAAGAGTTCTTGTAAGTACGGAAACTATTTTTGCTTTCAGCATTATTATAATATGGTTTCAACGCCGTTCCTTTGTGTAATATCTCATCAAGATCTATTACACCACAGAGGCGTTATTAAATTACAAAGAAAAATATTATCTTCAATTCTGGATCCCAGAGGATCTGGTTATACGGAGTGAGGCGGTGAAATATCCAATCTTGAAAGATTTAAAAATAATATTTGGTACGAATGAAAAAAACGAATTATTATCTGGGTAAGAAATGCACATTTTTTTTAATTATGGGTGATTTATGATATTGTTTTTTGAAGGTAACCTGGTGGAATATTTCAAATGGACTAAAATCTTGGTGGTTATGGTAATTGACTGCTGATATTATGCTTCTAATCGAAACGATGCGTACGGTAAAGAGTTCTCCCTATATAAGTTAGTCGAATATAGCTCTATATATCAAATCACCTCGCTTATCAAGAATAACATGCAATAGTATACATACACATATATAAATGCGAAAATTAACTTATATCTGTACATATAATAAAATTAGGGGGTCTGTTTGTAAAATTAAATATAATACACGATACATATACTATTTATTTTTTTTTTAATTTTTGTTGGTCTGTCTGTTTGTTCCGGCTAATCTCTGGATCGGCTGGACCGATTTTGACGGGACTTTCACTGGCAGATAACTGATATAATAAGGCTACAATACTTAGGCTACAATAATATATTTTTTTGTTAAATTCAAACGCGTATAAGGTTGCGGGTACAGCTAGTACCTAAATATATTCTAATTCTTGCCATCACACGTGGCCATGAGTGATAGGGTAATTTTTAATTGTGAAGCAGATACTAGTCAGATATTATTGCAATACGGAAAAAGTATATTATTGCTATAAAAATTGCATAGGAACGTGTAAAAATTGTATAGCAATATTATAAATACGAAAAAAAAAATTGAACCTAACTTCATGAAATTTTGCGAGGAATGACCGAGGCTTTTTATACGTAGGTAAAACCTATGTCACGAACCTCCTAAACGCGGGGAAAGTCGCGGGCGAAAATTAGTCATTTTTACATCACACATTTAAACGACCCTGCCTATTTATTTAAGTGAAAATTGTATTGAAATAATGAATATAACTCAATAAGAAAATGCGAATTGTTGGCAAATTTACTTCAACTGTCAATGAGATTAATATACAACAACAACAACACAACAACAACAACCTGTAAATTCCCACTGCTGGGCTAGAGGCCTCCTCTCCCTTTGAGGAGAAGGTTTGGAACATATTCCACGACGCTGTTCCAATGCGGGTTGGTGGAATGCACATGTGGCAGAATTTCTGATATGAAATTTGTCACATGCAGGTTTCCTCACGATGTTTTCCTTCTGAGCACGAGATGAATTATAAAGACAAATTAAGCACATGAAACAGCGGTGCTTGGCTGGGTTTGAACCCGCAATCATCGGTTAAGATGCACGCGTTCTAACCACTGGGCCATCTCGACTCTCAGATTAATTAATTATTAATCTGAGAGGGATTAATATAATTATGTATATTCTAATTTTAATTTTATGTCTATGTTCTACTGATCCAAAATTTTTTGGAGCTCATTAAGGTTCTCTACTTAAAAGATGTCTTTTACGCGATTATATATTTATAGTACGCGATTATATATGTATTTATAGTATGCGAAAGGAGCAAAATGGAGAAAACATTTCAACGTAATCGACACTTATTCAAGCGATTTTTATATATTTTTTATTATAATAAACCCTTAATTTACCCACAATGAGTTAAGGAGTCTAGCTGGTGCTTTATATTGTCTGAGTGCTGCTCTTTGGGAACTACAAATTGTTTCGTCCCTTGCGCCCGTAATTACTCATACATTAAGTTCACTAGTAAGCAACTACACAAAGGCTGCTTGATATACATACATTTTATGTCTAATAAGAGCTGCGGTGGCCCAGTGGTTAAAACGCGTACATCTTAACCGATGATTGCGGATTCAAACCCAGGCAAGAATCACTTAATTTTCATGTGCTTAATTTGTGTTTAAAATTTATCTCGTGCTGTCGCAATCTTGTGACTAAGTACAACGAAATTTTGGCACATGTGTATCCACCAAACCGCATTAGGATCAGCGTAGTGGAATATGCTCCAAACATTCTCCTCAAAAGTCGTGAAGGCCTTAACCCCACTCCCACTGCTGGGAAATTTACATGTTGCTAATGTTATGTCTAATGGGAAAGTGGACCAATCACGTCAATATTGGTAACAGCTGGACCACACGAAGCAGCCTTTATGTTTAAAATTAATATGAAAATGTTATTTGTTCTTCTCTTCAGATTATAGGGGTGATAATTAGGTATAATGTGCATATGTATAAGTGATATAACAAATACAATAATATAACTTTTTTTGCCCTACTGAGAAGTAAAGGTCAATTTCTTTTGAGTAACCGGGACTACCATTTCACTCCTGAATAATGACACATACAGGGACTTCCGTAATCTTATACGTTGATTAAAAACTAGTCATAATGTTGTTAGATCTAGATCGCAAAGAGAAGCGATAACCTTCACCGTTGTTATATTTTATGAAAACGCGACAAAAAACACGAGATATGATGTTTCTTCACTTATTCTTCAAACAGAAACAATACAATATAATATTGTTTATTAATAATATCTATAAATGCGTGGTTTCTAGGGCACGACCCAAGCGCAAAGCACTTAAAAAATATATCACGATTTTGTAAGTGTATAATAGAAACTTGGTTCACGATTATTAACTTTTTAAGGAATTACATAAATTTAAGACGTCTATTAAGACGACTACGTGACTCTTCTCTCGCGCCGAGTTTAATTTAAGCTAGTAAATTCAGCCCGAAGGTGTTAAACAAACTGAATAAGAGGCGTTTTACGAATTGACTGAATCCTAAATTAAACTGTGACCCTGGTAATAGCTTACTACCTCAATGAAAATTTCATAAACATTTTTGGTCTCTAGGATAGGAGCGCTACTATTGGACCTGTGCTTTGAAAAAAATCTTTCGTTGTATCGAAATATTATTTTTTTATTTATTTATTTTTACTCATATTATATTACATTTTTAAATATAAAATACAAACATATGTATAAAATATATTTAAAAATATAAAATACAGAGGCCAACCAGTGACGGGAACAGGGTCTAAGCCACCGGTGGTCAGGGCTCCAAAGAGAGGAACTTCCTCACAATACGCGCCGTGCCGAGGAGTACTGCCTTCTGCATCAGGCCCTTGACCCAGCTGCCTAACGAGAGCCTCTTAAGATGTTGGTCGAGGCTCTTGGCTATTAGGCCATTCGCTGAAACAACTATCGGCACAATAACTGCTGTATCCACATCCCACATGTCGACAACCTCGCGAGCTAAGTCAAGATATTTTATTTGTTTATCCTTCTCAGCTTTCACGAGATTCTCGTCATGAGGGATGGTGATGTCAACAATTATCGTGCGGCGCTCTGACCAATCTATCACCACTATATCAGGTTTGTTGGCGACAACAGTCCTGTCAGTGATTATAGATCGGTCCCAGTACAGTGTGATATGACCATTCTCGAGAACTGGGTCGGGCACATACTTGTAGTATACCACATACACATGGTACCTCTGATACCACAAGACCGTATCGAAGTGCAAGTTGTTGATGGATAATCTTGGCCACTTGATTATGTCTGTGCAAATACTCTCCGTTAGCAAGACGAGAACAACCGGAAATAATATGTCTAAGGGATTCGCCCGGAGTGTGACACGCCCGACATATGTCCACCGTGCCATCCCTCACAATATACTTCCGGTAATTGTTCGTCATGTTCATCCATAATCGCACAGACAAAACCTTCGGTTTCACCAAATAGGTTACCGAACCGTAGCCAAGATACGGACGCCATAAAGTCCACATCGGGTCCATGAAGGGCCCGATAGAAGCGTCCGTGTAACTCCTTGCTCTTCCATACCTCCTTGCGGTTCTCAGTACTTAGTACTACAGGTTTGTGCCAGTTCTCTTTGCCTAAAGAGAGCGGAGTTAGTCCCTTGTCCATTGTAACTACATCTCGGTGCATATCCAAGTCAGTGTGGAGAAAATACTCCCTGAGTTTGTATACCTCACGGTTATGTAGGGTCTTGGCATTTAAAAAGCCACGGCCACCACATCTCCGTGGGATGTACAATCTCATCACCGAAGACCGAGGATGATGCATTCGATATGCAGTCAGCAGGGCACGGACTTTCCTATCCAAGGCGTCTAGTTCTTTTTGAGTCCACTTGAGTATGCCGAAAGAGTACATCAAGACCGGCATGACCCAACCATTGAAGGCGCGAACCTTATTGCCACCTGATAAAAGACTTTTGAGTACCTTTTTCAGGCGACCAAAGAAACGCTCCTGCAATGATTGTTTCATGTCGGTCACATTGATGCCTAACGCTTCCGACATACCCAAGTATTTGTATGATTCGTTTGCGGACAGTGACTTAAAGTTTATGGAATCTGAAAGTTGTAATCCGTCAGATTCCATAATCTCTCCTCGCTTTACATGCATAACCGCGCATTTGTCAACTCCAAATTCCATTCTAATAGAATTACTAAAAGTTTCTGTTACCTTTAGTAACTCCATTAGTTGTGAATCTGAAGGTGCAAAGAGCTTTAAGTCATCCATGTAAAGTAGGTGGGATATTACTTTACCTCCTCTCCGCAAACGATTACTTAGGAGGTTCAAGGCTAAACAAAACCACAATGGACTCAAACTATCGCCCTGGAATATTCCCCGCTCAATCCTTATCGGTTCGTCATTACCATGAATCGTTCGGCATCCTGGATAGCGAAGGACTGTCCGCCATTGCCCCATACATGATCTCAAGAAACTGCATAGAGTTGTATCTAATTTATACAACTCCAGCACCCTCAAGAGCCATGTATGCGGCACGGAATCATAGGCATTCTTGTAATCTATCCAGCATGTCGACAGACTCTTTCGAGAACGACGAACCTGTTGGTTAATGGTCATATCAATGAGGAGTAGCTCCTTAGTGCCTCGTGATCCACCCCTACATCCATTCTGAGAGACAGACAAAATACTATTATTCTGTATGTGACTATTAATCTTATCTCTCAGAATGGCGGTAAGGAGGCTATAGACCGTCGGTAAACAAGTAATCGGTCTATAATTTTTAGGATCCGTTGCACTACCTGACTTATGGAGCAGATGGGTGACTCCGGTGGTAAGGAACTGTGGTAGCGAGTAGCGACCCAGACTCTACAGCTGACTGGAACTGGGATGCCAAGCATTCATGCGAGCTGCGCAGCCATTTTAGCCAGAAGTTATGCAGCCCGTCTAGTCCCGGAGACTTCCAGTTGGCAACGGATCGAACTGCAGCAGCTACATCTTCAGAAGCAATGGAAATTTTTCCCATCACTTCCAAAGGCTCGCACGCTTGCCTGACCTCCAGCATCCAATCACCTTCAATGTGGTCGACGGGCACCGACCAGATGTTGCGCCAAAATGTATTCGTGGCATCATCATCTGGGCGGCACCCATCGCTCACATCCTGGTCGAGTCGCTCCCACGTTCTGTACACCCACCTTGATCGCTCTGGAATTTGCGATTCAAGTGATAACGGTCCACTCGCCGCCTGTACCGACGGATGCGGCTTGCCCATGCATAAACTTTTTGTTTTAGGAAGTCAATACGCTCCACGACATGGGACGGATATTCTTGCGGACCTATACCAGTCCCCAAGAACGCCCGCCCCACGAAACGCATTACACGTGGACGCGTATTCCCTTCCTTAAAACAATGTAGTTTTCCAATGAGCACTCTGGTCTCATTAATACGTTTCTCAATCCTGCTCTGCCAGGCCGGTGCAACAGCCTTTGGTCGTGTAGCACGTTCGGTGTCTTCAAATGTAACACCAGCTACACGACATGCTGCAACAGCCGCACAAAACAGAATTGAGTGCGTATCCTCGAGATTTTCACTGCTCTCAAAATAATCTGCGAGCAGTGAATCCAGAGTGCACACTAGGTCCCTATTCCATTTAGTCATGGGTAAACGTGGCAACTGTGGCCTAAGCTCAGCGGGAGTGTTACGATACTCCCGAATCGCATCCCCCAGTGCGCTCCTCAAATGATCACTGTACTTATTTTTTGTAATAGCCATGTCACCACCACCCTCATCATCATGTTCTGGGCCCTGTGGTATTGCAGGAAGTGGTTCCTCAACCACGGGCGTTGACGGGCCGGAAGTGACATCGCTATTACATGTTTCCGAGCGAATCCGATCAAGTACGGTGTCACTCAGCCTGTTGTTACGCAGAATGACTCGCACCTGATCCGACAGTCGTTGAGCCGAGACGTTGACAGCTGGTTCAAGCGCCTGAAACAGAAAGAGCATCCTAACACGGTACGCCGTGAGGTTAGTTCCCCCCTTTGTAGCCCCATAGTATGCGCGCATGACATTTTCATTGATGGGTTGTGTCCATCGCATGCGCTGCACACCACCACCGGAAGCGGGGACCCCGTTCGAGACCGGTTGGCCTCTGGCTCCCAAGCCCGTCGGTGGCCGGCGTCTCCCCGCTCGACGTACAGGTGTTGGCGACGTCGGCGGGGAGAAGTACTCGTCGCTCGAGCTCGACGCAGCTGCAGACACCAGACTACTTCCTTGTGCGGGGTCCTGTGTCTGCGAGGCGGAGCTGAGCGGCGGGTCCGGGGATGGATAGTTGTGCGCTCGTTGTCTGGCTCTTGTCAACATGTTTTTTCGGTTTTAAACATTCTTATTTTGGTTTGACACTGTCACTTTTATTTTTGGTAGAATTTTTGATGTATATCTGTTCATTTTTGTATATTTGTACATATATTTTATTATTTATTGTCCAAAAATATCTGTTTACACTTTTTTAGATAAATATAGAATTTTTTCATTAATTTCTTTAAATAATTTTAAGACAGCCCAATTTTTTTCATGTTGACGTATTAGTTGGTTGCCAGTTATTTATGTATTATTATGTATCGAAATTATTATTATGCTATCAATATAAAATTAATTCATTTATTATTTCATTACCTACGAGTACATATCTATAGGGTCAAAAAGAGCAAAACATATAACACTATGTTGCCAATCAAGTTTTAAACGTTTAAGACACCAAGAAAGTGCCATCAAAAGAATTGGCGCTTTGTATTGGACCCGTTCAATTACAGAGATCATACAATACTGTTACATAGTTCGAAACTGACGCTGAAAGTTTTGTAGACATCAAAGAGGTTGACAATGAAGCAACCGTCTTATATAAATGCTAAAATTCTAAGAAATATCTACCTTACATATCCATTGAGAAACCAACCTTATTGATAAACAACAACACCAACAACAACAGCATGTAAATTTCATACTTTGAGGAGAAGGTTAGCAACAAAAATCAAAATCAAAATATACTTTATTGAAGTAGACTTTTACAAGCACTTTTAAAAAACACTTTTAAATAAAAACAACTATATTAAATGAATCTACCACCGGTTCGGAAAGCAGATTCTAACGAGAATAACCGCCAAGTAGTTACTCTATTTCAACATTTAAAGATACAGTCATGTTAGTTAAATACAATTATTATCTTTGTATGTAATATACACTGCCTAGAAGCAATAAGTATTAACTCCAAGCTTTTTTACGATTACCAAATTAGAAAACCTATTTGTTCAATCAATTAAGATTCCTCGAATCTAAGGTTTACACTGGTTTTAAAATAAAAATTTGCAACAGGTTTAAATAGGCATCTTTACCCTACAAGATATAGAATTTAGTAAAAAAAGTGTATACTGAAAGAACTGTAATACTGTTTCAACGTCTCAAAGTATTCATTACAATTAACAAGAAAAAAATGTTCAATCTTGTAAATCACCCGAATTCCCATTTCAAATCCATGGCAGGTGTCATTTACTTCTGACCATAGAATAAAATGACCTGCGAAATCCACATAAAAACGTTTCGATAAAGGGGATATCATAAAAACTATACATTACGAGAAAAAATGAAGCAATTCAAGTGAATCGTGCTTTTATCGACGAAGGAATCACCGATAATAAAACTGGAAGTGAGCATACGGCGCTAACAAATGGACGACAAAGCGCCTCATTCTATACCTATCGTAGGTTTATTTTCAAAGCAGTGATATAATAAGAGATATAAAATAATTCAACAATATTATATACACAACAATATCCCACTGCTGTAAATTTCCCACAGCTGGGCTAAGACTTTGAGGAGAAAGTTTGGAACATATTCCAGTACGCTGTTCCAATGCGGCTTGAATACATATGTGGCAGAATTTCTATGATATTAGACACATGCAGGATGTTTTCCTTCACCTAGCACGAGATGAATTATAAAGACAAATTAAGCACATGAATATTCAATTGTGCTTGGCTGAGTTTGAACCCGCGATCATCGGTTAAAATGCACACACTAATAATTTAACAATATTCTATATATAAAAACATATGTAAATGAAAAAAGCTTTGTGATAATCGCGGTGTCGAAAGTAAAAAAACTATTAGATTTTTCCACGTATAGAGAAGTTTATTACTAGTTTTTTATATACACGTTTTGTCGCCTGTATCATTTTTATACTGAGTTTTGCGATATTGTAAGCTTCGCAGAATTCATAAAAAAATTGAAGTATTTTTTCAGTAAAATTGTTATTTCACGAAATATAAACTCTGTTCAAATCTGTGAAAAAAAACACAAAATGTGGTCTCGGGTGTTTGGATTGTGTTATTATTTGACAATTGATTGTTTTCAGGTGTAAGGTATAAAAAAGCCTATGTGCTTTCTTGGAGATCAACCTTCATACCAAATTTACTTCAATGGAATCAGCAGCATACAGACAGATTTAATCTACATTTGTAATATATAGAAGAAAATTTAAGTATCATAAATGAGATTTCTACTTCTTCATGAAAAGCTGCAAAAAAATGACCTCCAAGTTAAATTATGAAACACAACCTTTTCTGTGGAAATATAATATCACAAGTGAAATAATATCACGACCATGGTAATAGCCCCACGACACATCCACGATATAACTCGACCCGAGTCTTCTTAGTTCCCTGGCTTAAAATGGCTTTATCGAAAACATATTTGAAATAATATGGATTTTTTTATATCAAAGCATACCTTATCTTTGAGTACAAATCGTCCAGATTTTTTCCTTTCATGTTTTTACAAAGCATTTTTGCATTTTTATCGATATTATTAACGTAAAATATATTTTACGGTCACTCATAGTGGCATTGAATCGTATCGTAAAATAGATCAAACATTTTTGAATTATCAGCAAATTTATCTTTTTTTGTTTAACAGCCAGTCTCGAGATCATCTAAATGGACAATGTATTTATAACCAAACACAATGAAAGGTAACTTAAAAACACTTTACCTTTGCTTACAATCTTCACTAAAACTATAACACCTAGCTTTATTGCCCCCAGTAGTGACAAGAGAGCTGGTTATTTTTTTCCCCAGAGAATTCCTGCTTGCATTCTTGGCACTATTTCATGCGGTCAAGAATTATGCTTTAACATTATTGTTTGTTTATAATGTTATTCATTTTTATGTATATATAGTTTATATTATGTACTTAGAACTTCTCCGATATTCAAATCCATTTTTCAGTAATCATATTAATTATCATATCAATTTAATATCAAAATAATTTATAGAAATTATCTCAGATTGATTGATTAAACTTAATATATTGTAACCCAAGTTGACAACACAAAATTAAAACAAAAAAAAGAGTAAATCAGTTAGAATATATTGGTGGTATATGCTCCATTTTTTAAAAGAATTTATACGTAAATAAATTTGTTCTTTATACTATTTTTTTTTAATTATGTTAATAAAATCATGAATCAATGAATAGTTATGATGAAATCGTCTTGGGCGATTTTGGACTTAGCGGTTATTCTCAATGGATGTAGCTGTAGTACAGAAGATATTGTGATGAGGTTACTACCGGGTAGATAATTTATCTGTTTATCTTTAAGGTACTCTTAGATAATAATAAATAAACTACACAATTGCATATTTTTAACGGTAAAATAAAACGTAAAAAATATAACTCCGCCATGACAGCTGAACGCTGCCGTGACCAGGATTCGAACCTGGGTTACTACGGCCACAACGTAGGGTCCTAACCACTAGACGATCACGGCTATCGGAGCGATGATAACAACGCCGAAATGAATGTACAGTTCATAAAATTACTTTCACTATAATAATTTGCGTAAGAGTTGCCCCAGATACGCACGAGCTTAGTTTACCAGTCAGAAATTAGTCACAAGTGACTGCACAGATCACAAAATATAAAATAAAAAGCAGTTAGAACATTCACCACAATTAAGTTAAGCAACAAAAGCGAATTCATATTTCCTGTGTGAAACGACACTTTTTTTTCTATAATACCTCAAAAGTGCATTTAATTATTTGGCACAGATAAAATAGGGAAATCAGAAGACCAGTTGCCATATAGTCCATCTGCTAATCAGTCTCTGTTTTCAATTAAAAAAAAAAAACAACATTTTACGATGATATTTTTTTTGAAAGATTTTGTACAAGTATTATTTAGAATTAGCATTAGTATTTACTTTATATTTCAGAACATTACTTTTAAAACATAACTTTTTTATAACGAGTCGAACGTTAATCGATTTATGACTCAATATATGACTTTATTATCTGTGGATAAGTTTTGGCGGGCTTTTAAAATAACTGAAAATTCTAGAAATATAAAATGACGAGCGTTGTCTAATTGATCACAAAGATAAATTCACGAAATAATGGTTAAATATGTACTTTTAATACATAATTAAAGTAATTTAAATAATAGGAAGCAATTTTCCTACACGATATACGATATACAATCTTCATATGCTTTCTGCGTTCCTGTTATTACTTATTAAAATAGAATGAAAATGATGTTCAAAGGCAAAAAGCTTTCCATTTAATAATCCAATAAGCTGATTCATCATTCTTACAGTTCGAATAGTGAATTGGTAAAACAAAAACTTCAGTAGAGTAACTGTATAACCCTCACTGGTCAAATATTTGACTGCGCTAGGAATACATTCATAATGATGTTATCCGATCAGGGAGCTATTCTGTGAGAAACAAATCGAAACTCTCTATCGAACACGATCGTAAAATTTCAAAAAGTTATTTGTATCTTTAACAATAACATTTAATCGTACATCCTACGTACTCAAATAATCTACCACAGAAAGTCGGTTTTGGACATTTCACAAGTGAGTTTCGAAGTGATTTCTTACAGTACTGCTGTTATTCTAAGTATACACACTTATTACATTATTTATAAAGCCTAGTATTAACGAACACCAAAGCAGTTATCTCGAAGCATCTATAAATGGACTAAAATTAATACGATTAGGTATATGAAATGGTACGTTTTTTAACGTATATGTAACTATTGTCGCCCTTTATATCTCTTGAATAGGTAGTATTAGTAGATTGTCCTGACAAGATACAATTATAGACTCCGCTTCGGACACGTGCCGTTAAATCAATTTTCATTTTGAAAAAGTATTCGGGGATACTTTTCCAATGCAAAATGCCTTGATTGTCTAAGTATTAAATATGTGCCCGAAGACACAGTAGCAAAAAGTAGTCTCAGATGTTGCGTAAAAATATTAATGGTGGAATTAATTATTTTTAAGATAGTTATAGTTTTATTTTTGTATTATATAATATATTCTTTAAAAGGTAATAAATAAAAACATCTATTGGCGCGCTTTTTGAGTAATTTTGATTCGTGTGCCATTACGGGAAATGGATGGAAATGGATGTTTTTATGTCATCCTCCTCTTCCCTCCAAATAAAATCCAATCAATTTTATTCAAGTAAACTTCACAAGGAAGCGTTTTTGAATCGTCGATATTCAAATACTGCCGTTTCCGAAAGCAGCCTCGAGCGGCAAGAAACTCGCATAGTTGTTTAATTAATTAGTGTCCTGTGATGGAACCCGAACCTAGTCTCCACCGTCGCTCTTTACATAAAGTATACAAAAAATTAAATATATGTTTATTTTATGAAACTAAGTAACGGTACCCTTTATAATCCTAATTTATTTACCAATTTCCTTTAATTATACCACACTTACATCTGTTGGGCGTCACGTAGCCGCTACATATATTTTTTTAAATTGTCTTTTCATCGCTGTTTTACAAAATCACGATATTTCTATATTACTAGCTGAGGGTAGGTAAGATATACGATTTATACTTGGGTCTCCTAAGTATCCCTACTTGAAGTTATTCCGATTTTGCAATAAAATTTAGTACCCCTGAATCAACTTGCACATAACTTATATTTACTTTTATTCTCTATATTATTATTATGTATCATTTTGCTATAAACAACCTTTCTGTGTCATACTTATGAACATAAGAACATCACTGCATATACAACTAGACTAATTCCTTTTCTGTCAAAGCTGTTCAAATATGGAACCCTCTGATCATACAGATCATGCTCAGTCAAACACATGCATATAATGCTATCAGAGAACATGCCTTTGTCGCTAAGTATGTCACAGAATTATATTTATTGTAAATCAAGTATAGAAGACACAACCTAGATGAAGCATCGGCAAAATTCGTTAAACTGGTCACATCCGAATTAAGTACGCTACCCAAATTACCAATAATTATTTCTTACTAGTTGTGCCCGCGACCTTGTACGCGTTTGAATTTAACAAAGATAATACTGTTGCAGCCTAAGTTACTCCTTATTATATCAGTTATCTGCCAGTAAAAGCCCGGTCAAGCCGTTCCAGAGATAAGCCGGAACAAACAGACAAACAAAAATTGTAAAAAATGTTATTTTGGTATATATACCGTGTATACAAACATATGCATTGAGTAAAAAAGGGCTATTTTAATAGTACAAATAGACACTCCAATTATATCATATGTATAGAAGATATCATATGACCTAATATATTCGTCAATATGATGCGTCAATTTACTCTGAACTGACACGAGAATCTTTAGCGACAAATAGAGTCGAATGTCGCTATAGACAGGTAAATCTATTGGTTGTATAAATCTGCAGTAATCGGATTTATTGAATTTGCCGATGCTACATATAAGTTGTGTCGTACTATACGCGTGTTCATGATGGCTACGCTATCAATATTTGTAAACACCACGTGCATAGAGATTTCATCATCTACCCCACCAACGATCTCAATAAAAAATGGCAATGGATGACAGTTGATCGGAGATACATATTGCTTATATTGCTGATTGTAAAGTTGGTATTACTTATATGTATAAATTGTAATTTGTATAATTTAAGTGATTGTGAATATTTACCACACAAGGTAATTTATTTTGAAGGATTATATAAAATAAACAATTATATACATCAAATTTTCTGCTCACAATCTATATTAATATCATAAATGTGAAAGTAAATCTGTCTGTCTGTTTGTTGTTTTTTCACGACCAAACCGCTGAACACAATTTGATGAAAATTTGGTATGAAGCAAACGCCATGAAAGGACGTAGGCTACTTTTTTGCCTGACACATGATAACTAGCACAATAAACGCGAACGATGCTGCGGGCGATTACTAGTTAAACATTTGATTGTATTGTTTATAAGATTACTTTATATTTTATATTTTTTTTATTAAACCTTTTTAATCAGATACCACTTGCAACAAAACTTCAATTAAATTACTTGCAAAAAAAACAAAGATTTGAATATATTATATCGATAATAAATTTACATTTCACATCACTTTTTTAATGTGTAAAAACGGCCATCGTATCTTGCCGCTAGTATAATTTATAATTCAATTTAATGTGTTAGTAAGCGTGTATTTACAAACCGCTGTTACATTGCGTGTCTTTAAAGAACACCTTTGTCGATAATATATTCTATTGAAAATATAATTACGAGTATTCGTGTTGTATTGTGTTTACTTTAACACCCTGTAAGTCATAATAGGGCTTCCACGAAACGTACCCACAACAGTCCTAGCGTGTAATAATTAATAGATCGCCTACATTGACCAGGTGAGTCTGGCATAACGAAGCGATCGGTGTGATGCCTATTCAAATGTATTGTACTAAACAAGACAATTTGATTTAATGTGACCCTTGAACCTTGAATCTTAACTGAAGGTCAAACATTCAAATCTGGGCAAGTACAATTGTTACTCATATGGGTAACATGTGTTATATGAGTTACCGTGAGAAAATACGGATTTATAGGAAGATGAGAAACCAGCGGAATTGAATTGAAGAGTAGTATTATGGAATAAGTCCCCTCAGTCTCCTAGAAACGACTTTGACACTCTATATTAATACTATTAATGTAAAAGTAACTCGGTCGGTATGTTTGTCGCTCTTTCACGACCAAACCACTGAACCGAATTTGATGAAATTTGTTGTGAAGCAAGAAAAATTTCAACAAAACTACTTTTTTGCCTGACACATGACAATTGACAACCAACACCCAAAAACTCGAGCGAACTCGCGGGCGACTACTAGTATTCCGTATTTGGTGGTAAGCTTTGTACAAGTCTGTTTGGGTAGATTCGACCTAGTATCTCATACTTATCTTCAGTATTGTTGTGTTCCGGTTAGAATGGTGAGTGAGTCAGTGTAACAGGCATAAGAGGGTATTATCTTGGTTCATAAAGATGGTGGTATTGCCGATTGTAAGGATTGTTTGATGTTTCTTACAGTGCTTATTTATATGGGAGTCGGTGTCTTACTATCAGAAGATCTTGCCCCTCTTATTTTGACGTTACTAAAGGTTTCGGAAAATAAAACATAAAGTGTATATAGAGAGTGCCTTTATTCATTACAGATTCTATACAGATGTTGCCGAATACAAAAACATTGACAATTTCGATTTAAAAAAAAAAAGTTAAACATCTAAAAACATAACCGATAATTGACGTTACATTTAAAATAGGCAGTGTACGATGTGCCAAATGAAAATTGCATTTTATCGAGCGTCCAATATTATTATCAGTCCTTACTTAGTATCTAGTCATCTACGATTAAGGCTAGATCACACTTGACGAGATGTTATACTGCGTCTCCATCTTGCCAACTTCTGCATTTGCAACTTGCAAAAAACACATTTTTACCAATATTGACAACTCAAAATACCATATCAATGGATACGCAGTTTTAGTAGCTTCTTAAGGAGTGGATTTAATGGTTTTATTGCAAAATTATCCTTTGAAAATGTGTCATTTCCGCCTCAAATTCCTTATTGAAGTATTCTTTTAAACAAAGATTTGTTTTTTAATTTGAAATATGATACGCGTGTTTTTGGTATAAAACTATTTACGACTCAGTTTAAATAAATGTAAAGCGAGCTTTAACTCTTAAATCCAGACACATGTTTGAAGCTACCTACTTGAATAATTCCCGTATGAATTTTAATTCCGTGTAATCATACCCTTAGGAAAACGGGATTATTTTAATGAACCAGTGCGGTCATTTATAGGGATTAAAGCGGGTTTCTTTTGCTTGTAAACGTTTTTTTTTTAATGATTTTGTTTTACTTACAAAACACTTCGTCTAGACATCTAGAGCTTTTAGAGAATGTAGATATTTTGAAAATAAATAAGACAACTTAAAACTATCTATCAATGCACAGAGTTCATTATTTTTAATTTGAGTGCATGCTCTGTACATTCGCAGACATTTTTTTTTAATACGAAATTCTAAGGATACTTTACACACTAGCAACATTATACATGATAAGAATCTCTTTGGTATTATTTAGCTGTTGAAAAACAGTCTGAACTCATAAAACTCATCGCATAATAAAACTTTTTACCCAAACTCGCCGTCGTAACTTTTAACCGTAAAAACAACGGAAACGCGAGCCACCTCTTTTGTGTGAAATCCGAACACGAAACAAAATGTTTTGACGTCTCCCATTATTTACAACTCACTGACATTCAAATGTACATTTTTCCTCATATAATTTTCAAAACTTTTGTCATGAGTCACTCAGATGAATGTAAAACCTTCTTCATCTCATGACGTTTACTTTTTCTTTTTTTAAACGAAATTTGAACAAAGAACAAACTTATTTTTTTTTGTTTGACATAAATTTAAACGAATTATACCATAAATAATTTAAATGATAGAGTAAGTGTCATCTTGCTAGTGTGTAATCTTCCTTGGCCGTCTAGACCGCGTTTCCCGCGCTGTGGACTCCGTTCGCGCTCAGCGGGATTGTGTTAAACTCGTCCTCCAAATCTTCCGTTTTTCTGTGAAATAAAAAATGTATTTAGGCATATATTTTGCTTTCCTCACAATTTCAAACTTTACTTTTAAATGAGGAGGCAGATGATCATTAAGATCATTATCATATTCGCTCATAGATTCGCTTTAGGTACTGAAAGAATTGTAAAAAAATAAGATTTTTTGTATCCTGAGCGCAAGTAGTAAGTAAGTCTTTACACCCAAATACAGCAATACAAGACAAAGTATTGATGTTGTTTGAATAACGAATAAGTGTATGTGACCCAACAAAACCGCCCTACAAAATTCCTATTTATAAAAGGAGTATTACTCATAAGTGTCTTAATATTATGGAAAAGATACTATACTTGCAAATGATAGTTGTATATAGTAACTTTATATTATTAATTTAATTCTGTAACACGACTTTTGAAACAAATCTTAAGTGATATGAAATAGAGCATAAATAAACTTCAATTTGGGTTCAAAACTTTGAGACCTACGTCTTTGTTGAACTTAACAATTGTAATGAGAAACATTAAATTTGTTCGAATTAAACATATTACGTATTAAATCCTTCCAGACGCACGAATACTCAAACATACATACCTATGTATGTGTATACGTCAGGACGTACACACACATAGAGACCTACGAGAATGTCTACGAGTGTGAGTATGTCTAGATATATTTTTATGCGTGTGTGTGTGTGTGAATACATGAATAAGACATACCAGGAGTAAATTCGCTTAACAAATCAAATGAAACGGCTTAGTTAATTACACGCATCTCGAAAAGATTCTGAGGGCAGATTAGGATCAAAGGTAAGTCTACTCCATTACCGCGAATTATAATTTAATGAGAAATCTTATTATTTAATCTTTAGTATGCTTTCAAGAGATAAATTCTTGATGCGTAGTTTCATTTAGTTAGAACACCGTGAAAGGAATTACGATGGGAGCAGATAAGGCCGGTTTCACACACTTTATTTGTGGTTATATTACACCTCATGCTAGTCAAGGAAATTGTATGTGTAGGAAGAAGTTCTGCTTCGTCTATTTGTTAAGTCATATAGGTAAACGGTCTGGTAAACAGACCATCAGATGGTAATCGGTCATGACTTCTCATAGACTGGTACTGTAGGAAATGTTTTTCATATACTTATATCTACAAAGACCCATCCTTTGGGAACTAAGATGTTATGTCCCTTGTACATGTAGCTACTGACTTCGATTGT
Organism: Vanessa cardui; assembly: GCF_905220365.1. Lineage (NCBI taxonomy): Eukaryota > Metazoa > Arthropoda > Insecta > Lepidoptera > Nymphalidae > Vanessa > Vanessa cardui. Next base: position 3,536,994 of record NC_061129.1, read on the forward strand.
GGACCAAAACACAAACCAAGTATTTCTGTTTGGCGTTAGAATATGTGGATATATGATGAGTGGGCGCTACCCACCCAGACATACTTGCACAAATCCCCAGCACCAAATATCCTCAACAAGAGTAGATAACCCATTGTTAGGACTTGAAGGTTCAGGAATAAATATTTCAGCTAGCGCGTCATTGGTCTAATTTCAATAAATCTAAATAATATCCGTTTATTAATAAACCATGTAATGACATCAACATTTCATAGAAATATTATTTTGGGTCTTCAAAACAGTATCTAATAAGCTTATAACCATAGTCAATAGACGTTTGATAAAATTGTTTGCACACGTTTTCAAAGGGCGGGCAATAAAAATAATTTCGTCCCAATAAATGACGAAAGGTCGCTGGCCCCAGAAGTTTCCGTTGAAGAGTAGATTGCTTTCTCTTGCAAAGGGAAAAAACTACATATTTATGTACGTACCAATCCAGAAAATTTCCCACAAAGGTATCGGTGGATTTCCTACAAATTCTCGTGTAAAAGGAAAATATTTTCAAAATCCTTTTACAGCTTTATATATGGTTATATGTATAAGTTTTTTTTTGTATCGTTTCCAAAGACGTAAATATATGTAATATGCATACATCATACGTAAAAGTTTGAAGATTTTTTTACTACAAAATTAAAGCAATTAATAATAAAACAATATTCTATATCATTTCTATTTTATTTTATAAATAAATTTCATGTCTGCAAATCAATGTGATTCACAACTGAAAAAAAAGAAATAATTACCGTTAAATCGGAATAATGAATAATAATAAATTCACCTACTTATATCCAAACTCGGAGTTCCGCTTTGGGCGTTTAAGTCAGTGTACCAAAAGGAATTAGGGACATAATCATCATTACCAACATTGGCGTATTGGTCATGTAAGGTACGATTAATATTTTTTATAATACCAATGTATATGAGCAATAGTGACCACACCCATCAAGTAAGTTATTTGCTAATTTACCAATCTATAACCAATAATATATATATATATGCTTCAAAAAATTGGTGCAACATTTCATTCCAAACGATTGGGCCAAGCCCGTTCTCAAAACCCTTACAACAATATTTTACACTCACTCTGACATGTTAAATTAATCTTCCATACTGATACTATTTCAAAGCGTAAAAAAAACTACTAAACCAACGATACATAAAACGTATACCAGAATATGCAGCGCCTTAAAGCGCTGCATTTCGTAAATTCATCCGCTTTAAATTTAGCCTATTGACGTGACAAGCGTGAATAGCATGTTCTTGTTTTGTCCAAACCCAAGAACCAGCGACGGAAATGACCAATAGCGTATTTTTAACAGCTTTATTTTCTGTTTCATCGCATTCTTTAACTGAATCGAGTTCCACACACAAAGTTCGAGTTAACTCCATACTGCGGTTGAAAGAGCTGGCTGTAAGGTCAATTAGGGAACAGAAGCGAAGAGCTGTTAGCGATAATGCACTTTAGCTTCACTTGTATCGGGGAACACGACAAAACAATTTACTAAAAATCTTTTGAACATTTTTCTGTCTCACTAATATTAGAAAAGGAAAACTTTGTACATTCGTAACCCAATCAGGCTCGATTGACGATTTGCTGTATAATTCGGTATAATAGATTACATTATGGTATTTAAATAAAACACCACTTTTTTTTAAACTATTTGTCGCGACTGACTAATCCATCAGACAATACTACCGATATTTAAAACGAAGGTTTATTTTACAGGATAATAAATCAACTTTAAAGGAAATTAATAGCAGTACTAACTCTATACAAATTCGTAACTGTTTCTATGTAAAATAATACCAAAGTAAGGTATATATTGAAATTGTACTTATATATATAAAACGGGTATCAGTGAACGTCCGTGCCTCGCGAAGCCAAACAAGTGTGACACAATCAATGCTAATGGTTAGACTTCCTGCCGCAGTCACGTGACCCTTATAAAAGGTATATATATTTTCTATACAATGGAAATATTTAGATTATTATTTTTCTTGACAGACCATTCTGCAAGGTCGTTTGGTTAACCGCCACTATTATTAATAATCGCTACTAGTATCATTCGGTCATCAATTATTATATATTACCTCTAAAGTTTCTTGACCTAATGTTACGTCAATTGGAAGTGAGCCAGTTTAAACACAGGCACAATTTAACAGGTCCTATGGTTGACGGCTCACTGTAGAAGGAACAATTTATGCTTCTTAAAATGAAATTTCTTATGTTGATATTGACCAAAACTAATCAGATAGGGCATTTGCAAGTTTTTCTTCGTATTAAAAAAAAGAAAACAAATAAAAGCGTACAACTATTAAATATTGGGAGAGTAAAACATCTCAGTAAACTAAAGTGGAGTAATAATGAAGATAATTACAGAACAAAAGAAAGAACGATAAAAATGAACGACGTTGATATGTTGACGAATGATACGTGCAAGAGAGATTTAACTAATTCCGAAACACATCCAAAGACGAATACCAACCAACGGGATACGCATTCAAAGTAAACAATTTTAAATAGACTAAACATTCACGACAAAAATAAAACAACTGTTGACTGAAATAATACATCAATTCTGATTTCTTTCTGACAAATTAAGAGCTCAAACTGACGTAAAATATTGAATTTGGCAGACGGTGCAAATTATCGTTTCTCATTCCAAATCATAACTTTATACCATGAGCTGTCAAAGATTTCCTAGAAGTAATATTGCTGAAAGAAACTTAATAGATGTCACTCCACTGGTGACAGGTGGTCTGCCTCATTTTTCACCCTGACAATCGGCATTATGATCAAACTCTGTCACTCTACTTTTTTCATTACATATTCTTTCAAACACTTTCTATCGAGTTCCAGACATATATCCGGTCCCAATCCGTACCAAATATTATTTATATTAAATGAGTACTGAAATATTGTTACGAAATTTACACTTAGTTTTATATAGCCTAAAGTCAGCTCGATACTGTGAGAAATTTAAAAGTACGTTGTCTTTATATAAACCCAAGAAAAACAGCTGACATTCATATTCGTTAGTATAATATGGTAAAAAAACTTTTACGACACGAAAGTCAAAAAGTGTCAAAGAAAATTCGATCGTTAACGCATCCAATAGAAACGATCATTGTCACAATTTGCTTGAACTTATGCCTTTTATCTTGGATCAACGCTGCATGTAATCTGCATTGGGAAATAACATCGATTCTAAGAGGGGTAGGCTCCCCAACAATACGGGTAATTTAGCTGCTTACGGACTCAATGGATGCGCTTAACAATAAGTCCCTTAGTCAGCTTTTACAACGCCTACGGCTTGTGGTAGCTTACTTATATTCTGCTTGAGCCCCATGGAGTATTTTATAGAGCCAATATTAAGACGATTTTGTACAATATTACTAACCGTTTCCTATACTTGTATATGATGAGCACGATGAATGCGTTTCCAATAAACAGCGCCGCTATAAGCAGCGACGGGATCACGATATCTGAAAAAAATAGAATATTTAGAATACAAATATAATTTGCAAGGGTTTTTTGAATTTGGAATATCAGTGGTGTGTGGGTGTACATATGCGTGAGTGTGTGTAAAATATGAGTTTATCATTACATTTAAATGTTATCAAATAGAAAAAGGTCAAATCCGTTTACAACATAATTTTAACAAGCTTTAGTCAATCTACGAACAATATATGTATTTGTAATGCCGTTAATTTCATCAACACCCTCGTGCCAGAATACAAAGATTATGGGATAAATTTATGTGACGTATAAAATAATGTAAATTGTCAAAAGAATAACTGATAAATAACGAGATATCCAGAGAAAATCTGAGCGTAATAAATTTACATAAATAAATGTAGTAAAAATATTCACCCAAAAATGAAATTCAGCAAACATTAATTTATTGATTTACAAAATGAAATAATAAACATAAGTGTAGATTTATTTACTACTAACATTAATTCATGCTTCAACATTTTCTTATTACGAAGCGTCACAATGAACTAGAAATATCGCTCGAGCGAACATCGCTCTCAACTTCGATATTGTATCTGAGAACTAATAGTTGAAACAATTAGAAGCTTAGCTGTGACTCTGTGAGTTAAATTTGTCCAATTTAATGCGCTATTTAGTTAGTTATCCTGTCGAGACGTAACTATAGCTAAATTCCACTGTAAAGGTTGTGGCACATCTAAAATTAACAGTAAAACGAATTTAAATATCATTCGCTTCAAAAATTATCAGTTCAAAAATTTCACTCACACAGTAGGTACGTTAAAATGATTTAGTGTTCAGTTATACCTGAATCTTGAACGCAGGATGTAAATTCAAACTCAGGGCAAGTACCACTGAAGTATCATTTGCATAAATGTGCTCATAATTAATCTTTAGTTACCCGTTTATTTTGGATGTAAATTAGTGTATCTACTTATCCTCTATCAAGATAGTTGCCACATAAACTCCAAACCTTTTCTTCAAAAAGGAACACGCTTTATCCTAGCAATGGGACATTTATCCGATACTATGTCAATACAGATTAAGAATGGCGTTTTTATACAATCTATAAATAATCAATATGCTCATACATAAATTAGATCTGTTATAGGATTGGTCAGATAGATATAGAGATAATATGAACCATCACCCTAATACAATATTCCAATACTATTAAAATGTATTTGATAATAATGGGAGTTGATGGTTCTGAATGGCAACTGTCGTCATTAAACTAGCATTGTCAAGTCTGATTTAGAATAATAAATAAAATCAGACACAAGCCAATTAGTTAGCCACAATATGATGCCCGATTACTAGTAGCTTCGACTGATCATCGAGAATTCGGTATTTGACATGGCTAACAATTAAATGAGAAAATAATTGAATTATGTAGATTTCAAGATGCTGATTCAGAATAACTATGTCAATTTACAAATTAAACATTATAAATATTTTTATTTCTTAAAAATAAATAAGAAATTTTGCATCTGTGCAATTACAAAACTCAAACGGCTCACTAGCCAATCAGAACGCGTGACGTTACGATTCAATAAACAAACAAATCTTGTTTGGTCTGTCAAACAAATTGCACTGTTACTTTTGTACGGTGGTGTTATTTTATTAATAATTTTGTGTTGATTTTATTAGTTATTCAGTCAAAATGCAAGTAGAGAAAGACTTTATAAAAGCTGATAGTGCTAATCTGCCAAAAGTTGATTCGTTTATGATTGCAAATTTCTTTGCATCAAACACGGACTTCTGTTCTGCAGAATTTAGAAACGTGAAAACTTCAGTGTAAGTATAAAAAACGGTATCTATCTAATATACATATATTCATAATGTTCTAATTCAATCGATGTCCTTAGCCTTAAAATTTTGATATTATTTGTCATTATTTACTTTGTTGGTTATGTATGTCAAAAATATATTTCGGGTTATATTGCGGTAGGTAATAATTTATAATTAACTGAAGCAGTTTTAGAATGCAAAAAATGCGTAACATGGTCTGCTGACCATTTACATTTTTTTTTCATAATTATTTTATTGAAATATTTCGATTTTCAGATCATCAAGACAGTCCTATGGTGATGATGCTATTGGTTATGTTCAATTAAAACGTGACCACACTCTGTGCACAGTGAAATGCAGAATATGCCCTGAGCATAAAGTTCGTCAGCCACTTTTTACGAAGAGGCCCCCGATTGTGGCACATGAATAAATAATTTATTGGGATTTTTTATTGTTTTACTTGTACAGCAACGAACTGTGCAAACTTTGTATGATGAAGAAGCCATTTCTTTGAGATTTCAAGAAAAACAAGAGAAAAACAGTTTACACAGGATCATTCACTTAACTGTTTATTGAATCATGACGTCACGGCTTAATTTGTCACGTGACTTGCTGTTTTGGCGGGAATTTTGAATCGTATTATTTAAAATGACTGTTTTTGTTATAAATTAACTTTAAAAATGAAATAAACAATTATTAAACGTATCTTTAGTGTCCTAAGAATACAATAAAATACTTTTTATAAAATTGTCAAATACCCAATTCATTCAGAAGCTATTAGCTTACTAGCTAGAGATCGAAAGCTACGAAATAATAGATAATTCAATAAATATATGTAAATGGCTGATATTAGTGTGTCTTTAAAAATGGAAACTTCAATGAGAAAACTGTATTTAAAAAAAAATCGTGAAAAATAATTTTGTCAAATGATTATACAATCGAACATAAACAATCGCACACAAATGTCATCGATGTGCCATTTTGATTTTAATTATGCCATTCGTTTATCAAAAAATCATAGGCTTTTTTTTGGCAATCACATGGCATGAATATTTTATGAGCAACTATCAGATATAATATACTGATTGGTGCAAGACATTAGGTTGGACTGACAAATTTCCGTTTTAAAATATAAGACTAAATATTTCGAATTTGAAATAGATAGTAGATCCGTTGCGCATCAGCGTATCAGGTGGACAATCAGGTCAAAGTTACCGGAATTTCGAATACAAGTGGATCCTTTGAAGATTTAATTCTCGAAGTTGAACACAATTCTCAATGCGGCTATTAGGGATTCCAACTCGTTTCCTCGTTTGCGTAATTTGCATAAATACCAACCCTTCCCTGAGATCCAACTAGCATTTAATGGACTGTTTAATTGTTCGCGATACACTTGATAGAATCTTTGTTTTAATAAAAGGTATTCTTAAATGTTCATCGATACTGCAATCAATTAATAATATATTTAACGGCACTGGAGCACCATTATCATCTTTGTCTCTTGATATATTTTTTGATTTGTATCACTCATCATAAGGGCGTGGGAATGTTGTTATTGATTCCAGAAATAAAAGTTGGTATCGTTAGATTACAATGTTGTAATGCTTTATATGCGTTCGTACAATTATTTTCAATAGTTAAATCAAATAATAAACTGGGTTTACTATTATAGACGTCGGCAATAATTAATCAAATAGATAGCGCCTCATTTGGCGGGCGTCGTCATATTTTTATATGAGTAATTTATACAAGCAGTACAAATACTTGTATTTTGTAAATAATTACTTATCAATACTTACAAATTGTTAGCTTATATTTATCAAAAAGTAGTCTATGTTTAGCCGTGAATGTAATAGATAGACAGGCAAACAAACAAAATTATTTAGTATCTATAATATTAGATTATGTTATTATTAAATACTTGTCATCATTAGCAAGTGACGATAATGATAGCTCAAGCAAGAGTATTTGTATTATATTGATATTCACGATGCCGACACGGCCTTAGGGATTGAGCGCAAGATGAACTTTACGTGCCTACCGGAAGTGCAATGCTACCAATTTCCTATCTACTGCAACTACTTGACAGAAAAATCCAATAAATTTTACACCCAAGACTCCAGCTTCAAATCTTATTATTTAAGATGACAAGCTATGCATTTATTTATAAATTTTATTATTATTTATGAACTAGGTAATTTTCTTGTTTATATTTAAGAAAGGAATGTTATGTTACAAAGGAAAACTTATATCTGTTAAAAATGCCTCCCTTTCGAGTTTCAGTTATGTGTTTTTAAATATGTTGATGTTTATGTACAACAATAACACCAGCCTGTAAATTTCCCATTACAGGGCATAGGCTTCCTCACCTTTGAGGAGACCCTTTGGAACATATTCCAGCACGCTTCCAATGCGGTTTAGAATACACATGTGGCAGAATTTCTACGAAATTAGACACACGTAGGTTTCCTCACGACATTTTCCTTCACCGCCGAGCACGAGATGAACTATAAACACAAATTAAACACACGAATTGCCTCAGTTTGAACCTGCAATCATCGGTTAAGATGCATGCGTTCTATGCACTGGGCCTGAGTAATGTTGATGAATATGTAATATACAGCGATAAATTATGTTACTAAGTACAGTTTAAACTCACCGACTATCATGTTGGCCTCGTTGTGCGGCAGTTTTGTATCTTTATCAGAACTCTCTGGCGCAGAATCGTTCCCGGCGACCTTTGAAGCCGCCTCTTCTACAACAAAGGCATTATTTAACTCACAATACACACATAAGCTTAGTTTAATACACTTGTAATCACATCATACGTTTTTGGCCATAGTTTTGCAACATACACAAAACTTCTTTTTTTAATTAGTTATAACGTGTATATGTCAGAACTATCACACGCTTATCTAATGCTGGTGGCTTTACATGTGGAAGATTATCATTTGTTAGATGTTGGGTGATGATTTAAAAACACAAATTAAACACACTGAAATCAGCTGTAAGAATTATAAAAACGTTGTTCGTTGAGTATGGATTAAAAATGAAGATAATAAATAACACATATTGTTTTTTTTTTTTTTTTAATTTAACGATATCGAGGATATAAATAGTGCATATTATAATTGTTTGTTCGACTGTTCATTAAAAACAAAGGATTACCTTTATAAAATTTCCAATTCGTATTTTAAAGGACGTAAAATCTTAATTAAAAAAGCCCATATTTTTTGATTAATACAATGAAACATGATAAAGAACCAATTTGCTTGATGTGTTATTATATGAGAACATAAATCAACAAACGTCTAAGAATATAATGTAATGAAAATTTATTAGTTACTAATTTATCAACGCTAATTACACGAAATCATGTTAGTTTTCGCTTTCATGCCTCACCGGAATTCACTGTACTCTTTATTTTGAGTGAACACGCGTTTCAATTAAAAGTAAAGAAAAGCATTGAAGTCGGTGTAAGAAAAGGTTCGTCACCTTAAGATCTATTTTCGTGTGCTCAGTATGAGCGATAATCTGCTTTACCGATCGAGAATGACATATTGCGTCGCAATGATTTGATGTATAGATTCAAAAGGTGCTAAGAGTTTAAGACTTGATAAAGGAATCAATTTGAAAAGTGACGAAGGTTTTCTTACTCTGACCGCACATGGGACCAGTATAAAACTTCCCTTAAGTGAAGTGCGAATTAAATAAATCGTTTACAATGGGAGGTATAATATTGCTCATATAAACATAGATGCACACTATAATGTCCCTCGCTGTCATTATCTGACGGGACTACAATCTGACACGCCCGAAGAGAGATCAGAGGCAGTACTAACGGTTGTACGTGCTCTTCAAGGCATGGGAGTGCGCATTCCTTCCCAACTTTATCGCACAATTGAGAATTTCAAAATGAATTCCTTTTTCTAATTTTGTATTTTTTTTTTAATTTTCCGTTTTTGTAGCCGTGACATCAGGATCTACAGCCTAATAATATAGTCATTAAACTGACGTAACAGTTCCGATATAAATATATTTAAATTTGGATATTTTTTTTATTCGAGTCGGTATTGTATCCGTGATATTGGGATGTACAGCCTAATAATAATTAAACTGACAGAATAGTTCAGACATAATTAAATATTATTATCTATTTAATAAGCGATAATTTCCAATAAATATAAAATGTTTATTTAACGTATAATATTTTGTGTATATCATAATTAACATTTAAAACCACATAATATTGGTTAATTATTTGACAACGAAAACCGATATAAGCTGATATAATTGACACAAGGATATTATCTCTAAAAACATAACATAGGATAATACGAAATGATTTAAAAATGTAGTAAACTATTTAACATAGTGGTATATTAGTCTATTATTAGTAGAATATTAATGTTCACATTTCCTTATATTAAAGATGTGCCACAGGAAAATTCTATTAGATTTAAATTAAATAATATGTTACATATCATGTCAAATACTTATTATGTAACAAAAAATGATATATGTAATAAAATAAAACTAATTGACATTAATAACATAATTAATTATAATTCTTGTATATTGACATGTGATAGGTGTCACCTATCTAATTTTTATAAGAGACAGATAGCTAGTTTGCTATCATATTTTATTATTAAAAAATCAACCAATGGTTTGGTTGACCAGACAACTGCTTCTATTGAGCAGTATAATAATAACAATTTAAGACCATATATTTTGGAACATGTTCCAAGTAATTTAAATTAAGTTCTAAGACAATAGAGGTAGTCTCTGGCAACGCTAATAATTCTAACTATAATTGTAAAAAAATAGTTACTATAGAAGCCAATAAAAATAATAAGAAAGTAAATAACAAAAAAATTGTAAATCTGGTGCACCAAAATATTCAAGGAATGTTAGGGAAAGACTTAGAAATTGAATTATTTTTGACCTGTAATGGCATTGATATTTTGTGTTTAACTGAACATTGGCTTCTAAATTATCAGGTTATGTTTAACTTTAGTGGGCACCAGATTGCTAGTCTGTTCAGCAGAAATAAAGCTATACGTGGTGGCTCTTTAATACTTCTGTGTAAAAATATAAAATTTAAAGAACGTAAAGATATTGTGAGCCTTTCTATTGAGCAAACTATAGAAATAGCCTGTGCAGAGCTTGAGCGTGTCATTGTTGTATGCGTATACAGGCCCCCTAGTGGATTATATGAATTGTTTGAAAATATATTGGACAATGTTCTATCTAAGTTATCTGGATCTAATAAAGAAATTATTGTTTGTGGAGATTTTAATATAAATTTATTGCATAATTCAACCACAAGTATTAGATTCAGATCTTTGTTAAGTTCATATAATCTGGTAAATCTGTTCTTAGAACCAACTAGAATAACAGATTCCACAGCAACTTGCATTGATAACATATTTGCTACCTATATTCCACAAAACAAAATTATTATTAATAACCTAAGTTCAGATCATTGTGGACAACAAGCCTTATTTAATTTTCATGTTAAAAAAATAAGTACTTCTGAAAAGATAATGTTTGTTCCTTTGACCGCAAGTCGTATTGAGAAGTTTAGAAGTAATATTATGGCTAATCTCCCTCACATACATTTCAGTGATAATCCCAATGTATTATATAACAATCTATTTAAATTAATTAAAAACAGTTTTAAATCTATATTCACTTCTAAAACAGTTAATACAAAAAACTTTTTAAAATTCAGTGATTGGGCGACTATTGGAATTCATAAAAGTAGGCAACGAATGTATGAGCTTTACAATGAAAGAACGTACAATCATAGTGCCACTTTTGCCAATTATGTAAATAACTATTCTAAATTATTTAAAAAAGTGTGCTTTTTGGCAAAATCTTTAACTATAAAAAATAAAATTAAGAATGCACATAACAAGATAGAAATGACTTGGAAAATTATTAATTGTGAAACTGGTAGAGTTGGCAGTTGCAACTCCGAATTGAGCCTGAATTATAATAATAAAGTAGTAAATAGTCAAAAGGAAGTTGCTACAGTTTTTGAAAAATTTTTTGCTGACATACCAGTTTTGACAACTAAGTCACTTGTATCTTCTCCAGATGTTGCCGAGTCATTGATGAAAGAAAATGTAAGAGCTTGTAAATCTAACTTTAATTTTACCCTTGTAAACCCCAACGACATAATACGCGCCTTTAAGTCACTAGACATCAAGAAAACGGCTGATTTATGGGGTATTTCTCTAAAGGTGATAAATTCGATTATTGATGTAATTGCACCTTTTTCACTTGTCACCTTGCTTTAATATTTAATAGTTGTGTCCAACGTGGTATATTTCCTGACCTGATGAAACATAGTAAAGTTATTCCAATATTTAAATCTGGTAGTTCTTCAGACCCCAATAACTATAGGCCAATTTCGATTCTACCTACCCTGAACAAAATATTTGAGAAAATAATTCTGAATCAATTATTAGAACATTTTAACAAACATAATCTGCTTCATAGTAAACAATTTGGATTCACGAGGGGTCGCTCGACAACAGACGCTGGTATCGAGCTTATTAAGAATATCTATGAAGCCTGGGAGGAGTCACGGGATGCCTTAGGGGTTTTCTGTGACTTATCCAAAGCCTTTGATTGTGTTCAACATGAGACTCTGGTCAGGAAACTTTATCACTATGGAATTAGAGAATGTGCGCTTGACCTTCTGACTTCTTATCTTAACAATAGAATTCAGAGGGTTGACGTTAAAGGAAATAGGTCTCCTGGGGTCTCAGTTGGTATGGGGGTCCCTCAGGGATCAATTCTTGGACCTTTTCTGTTTCTCACATATATAAATGACTTGCCCTTTCTTGTTGGGAACAAACATGATATAGTATTGTTTGCTGATGATACCTCCTTAGTTTTTAAAATTAATAGAAAACAGGTACAGTACGACGACGTACACAATGCTATAGCTGATATAGTACATTGGTTTAGCGTAAACAATCTTAGGCTTAATAATAATAAAACAAAAATTGTGAAATTTAGTACACCAAATGTACATAATGTAAAAGCCGATGTACTCATTAACGGGGAATCTATGGATCCAATTGATTCTGCTGAGTTTCTTGGCCTTGCTGTTGATGCCAAGTTGCAATGGGGCCCCCATATTAACGGATTGGCGAGTAGACTGAGTTCTGCGGCATTCGCGGTCAAAAAGATTAGATTATGTACCGATGTTGATACGGCTCGCTTAGTATATTTCAGTTACTTTCACAGTATAATGTCATACGGTATTATGCTGTGGGGCAACGCAGCCGCTATCCATACTATATTTGTGCTACAGAAGAGGGCTATTCGCGCAATCTATAACCTAGGAGCTAAAGAATCGTTAAGGAATAAATTTAGAGAAATCAAGCTATTGACTGTTGCTTCTCAATATATATTCTGCAATGTTATGTATGTACGAAAAAATATTAATGATTTCATGAGAAAATGTGATACTCATAGCATTGGTACAAGGAACAAACACAAACTTGTTACTCCTGTTACTCGACTACATAGAGTCAGTAACTCCTTTGTGGGACAATGTATACGGTTTTACAACAGGATCCCAGAAAGCGTTCAAAATGCCTCTGTTGCCAAATTTAAGAAAATTATTAAGGAACGCTTGTGTGCAAAAGGTTACTATACAATTAATGAGTTTATGATCGATAGCACACCTTGGGAATGAAACGATCGCCTCCTGGCTATTTCATCTCATATTAAATTGTTTAAATAATATATGAGACAACTAAAAAAAAAAAAAAAACCCGCTGAGTTTCTTTCGCCGGTTCTTCTCAGGTCAGGGTATTTTCTTTTCCGAACCGGTGGTAGTGTTTCAATTGACCATCAATAAGAAAGTGTAATGCTTCAATATTGAATAAAGTTATTTGAGTTTGAGTTTGAGTTTATAACATATTTACTTATATACAATGGCAACATTTAATTTATTTGAAAGGGATGAGTGAAATATGACAGAAGCCTTAAAAAGGAAGATTACTATTTTTTATGATATAGGTAAGTGGACTGGCAAATTGTAGAAATGGAATCTGATGGTGAGTGGTGAACATAGCACATAAACATTGATGTACATTTTTAAAGATTTCAGTTTTTTGCAAGCCCTTCTGGGTAGTTACCACCCTTGCATACGATATTATACCAGCAAACAACAAAATCATTATGCTCTAGAAGAGTAGTTACAGGCAAAAGTATACAACATCTTAGTTCGCAAGGATGGTTATGCTATAAAAACAGACCTCTAGACTCAGGAAATACAGCAAAACAATATAAGAAAATCTTAGATTTTAGAATAAATAGTTTCGAAAAAATCACCGCTCGCGAAACTGATGATCAGATTGTCAAAGCAGAACAATAACATTTTGACCTTTATCCATATTAAGATTATCCATAATTTAGAAGATGAATTTAATCTAGGAGATGTTTGACGATAAAAATATTAATCAAATTTTTCATTTACGACATACTCTCAATTAAATAACTTATCGTTACAACATAAATATACCCACTTCATGCATTCTTGCTAAGCACACTTGCCATTTCCTTTACTGATAAATTTCCAGGGCAAGTCACAAGTCAACATAAAAATAATAAAGATTAATTGAGAAGGAGTCATATACCCTTTTCTTAGAAGGACAAAATGTTATAGCAATACTGTTAAAACGATAAACAATTTGAACATGAGCGATACAGATTTATTTTCCAACCCCAAGAGATGACCCGTAGCCGAACAACGTAATTTAGCTCAGCACGCATCGGGGAATTAAGAGAAATCAATCTTGATGTAAGAAAACGATTTTGTTGTAACCAATGAACAGAGCTTACGATTTTAAATCAACCAATGGCTGCGTTTAATTTGATCTTATCAAGAGATTACGAGTTGAAGGACAAATGAAGATATCTTTAAGACTCGAGACTATTTAATGGTATTTTAAGATATTTGTCCATATCTGCTCAAGATTTGAGACATTCTTTGCTAATATTACAGCAATTCTAACGGCTCATACACATATACCCAACATTGAACATTTGTCATAAATTCAAAAACAATTCTACAAAGGTGAATAGGTGAAGGTTTTTGTATTGCATCCTAATTTATCTATCAAGTACTTTTTTCGACATCTCTGAAGTATTTGAAGTATTTAGCTCAAATTAAGAAATAGGTGCGTCAAGGGACATCTGGATCGAACGAAATTACTTTTGCTATATTATGTCTTAAATAACAGACACAATGAAACAAATTAACAAGTCTTGGAATTAATTAAATTACGAGGAATTAAATTGTTTTCGAAAATCCCATGTGAATTATAATTAAACCGAACAGGAAGAGAAAGAGAGATCTTACTTTTTCCTCACTTGAAGACTTGCCAGTACAATCTATTAAACGCCACGTGAAAGAACTACATTCCAAAATTAATGAAATACCAAACCACGGCATTTTCACACATATGTAGATCCATTATTATTAACATTCACACGTTCACAAATTTTCGTTCTTCTACACGAATGGAGTAATTTATCCAACACGCTCCTGCTATTATGTCCTCAGCTTTATACCACTCCATCATTTTAGCATATCGACCTTATCTCAGGTGCCGCATAACACGCTATAGACCCGTATTACGAGCCGCTAATTGAGTTATTTTTGGGTATCCTTCGTTCTATGTACTCACAACGTTATATAACATTCAAGAAAATCCTTTTATTGAAATAAAAACAACTTATTACTCTCCTCTTAAGGTGCTTTCAAACTTGCTATACTGTACGCAACTGTATTACTTGTATTACTAATAATAATTATAAAAGTTTCGTTTAAAACGAATAAAGCATTGGGTATACTTAAAGTAAAAAAAAAGTAAAGTAACAGCCTGTAAATTTCCTACTGCTGGGCTAATGGCCTCCTCTCCGATTAAGGAGAGGGTTTGGAACATATTCCACCACCCTGTTCCAATGCGGGTTGGTGGAAAGCACATGCGGCAGAATTTCAATGAAATTAGACACATGCAGGTTTCCTCACGATGTTTTCCTTCACCGCCGAGCACGAGATGAATTATAAACACAAGTTAAGCACATATATATAGTGGTGCTTGCCCGGGTTTCAACCCGCAATCATCGGTTAAGATGCACGCATTCTAACCACTGGGCCATCTCAGCTCATGGGTATACATGGGTATACTTATAAAGGTTTAATATATTTTATTCATAAGGAAAAACAAAGATACGCGTATACAAAGTTATGATACGCCATTTGTAATATGCGTGAGAAGAAAACATATGATGCGTACAGTGTCTTGGGTTCTTATTAGTACAGTACTAGTAGATCGTCTACATAATGATTTTATTATATTTGTTTAAGCCTAGCCGACTCGCCCCGGCTTCGCACGGATTCAATTCTGATACTATAGTAAATGTATTACATATTATTTCTTGTTTGTTTACTTTGTTGTGCGTGTATTATATACAAAAACCTTCCTCTCGAGTCACTCTATCCAAAAACCGCATCAAAATCAGTTGCATAATTTTGAAGATCTAAGGCACAGCGGTAAGCGACTTTGTTTTATACTATGTAATGAATATGGATTTTTTTTCAAAGCACCACCTTGTTGAATCTTAATTTAATTCTCGAGTTACGGAACGAAAATAAAAAAAAATGTTTTTACAAACAGCCAGTTTTATTTATTATAATATTATAAAACCTTACACCTACCTACGCGTTTATAATATAAGTAGAGGTTATATTTTAGTGTGTTATCTCAGGCGCGTCATAAGTCACATTAAATGGACTGGATCAATCTTCGTGTAAACTAAATACAATGCCTACTAAGTTTACAGACCGTGAATTTATATGAAACAAGAATATAGTTCAGCAAATATCTTGAGTAGTGTTAATGTTATGTATTATAAGTACGATTATATATAAGATATGATTTCGTTTGTCTTTTATGATGTATTTAATTCTATTATATTTGTAAAGGCAACGCAACGAAAACACAGAACCTGTTCGTGCTACCACCAAACATGAAGGCATTGATTCGGTACGACGGTAAGTAATCCAGTGGAATATAGACAAAAGCTACCTTAGATTCCGTAATACATAACGCATTAAAAAATTAGATGAATACCTTTGAGCTAAAAGGCACTGCCATTTGATGTCAATCACCTCTCATTATCAGGTGACCTACATGGTAATCTATCCTTCAAAATAAGTCAATTGTGGTATATTTTTCAACCTTTATGACCATCGCTGTAAAATTCATAGCAATGACCACAGTCTTCATTATCAACAGTAGTATAAAATAAAGTCGCTTATTGCTGTCTGTCTCTATTTATGCTTAGATCTTTCAAATTTTTTTTAATAGATAGAGTGATTCGTGAGGAAGATTTTTGTATATAACACATGGACAACAGAGTAAAGAAACACTGCGAATTTTAGAAGTTCCTAATGTAAAGTCGTAAATAAAAAAAATCTGTAGTATATTTAGTATCAGTATTGCACCCGTACGAAGCCGAGGCTGATCGCTAGTTAATAATAAAATGGTTTTATCATAACGGTCTTAATATGAATATAAATCAGACGAAATCGTTAAATCAAAGATTGCCACGCTTAAATAACTTAGCATTAATTTTGGTCGAATCTTTTGAAAAGATTCCGCAAATCAAAAAGGCCGTATACTAATAAGTCAAAGTTATACGATAATGGTATCCGAGCGTTGTTAATACGTCACAATGTGCCTTCGTCACTCGACGTTCGCCCTGAGTTATTAAAGTGACCCTCGTGACTAACTTTGAACCTTGGAAATTAACTCCCATCTCCCTTTTATAATCAAATCATAAGCTGTCCCTTTTGTTACGTATGAAGTTGTGAAACTTTCCATGTTAAGTAAGTTTGTGTATCTTAACAATGAATTACACTTGGTGAACCGAGGTTGTACCGAGATTGGAGCTTGTTTATTACGTGAAACATCTTTTGACGTTGGTTAGGACAGACCCGTGTGCCGTGACGGCAAACGGCATTTCATTCTTACGTCAAACTGCTCCTTAATCCGAAGGGTATTCTTGGGTCACACAGCATACATTACACGTTGCTGTATATATTATTATACGTACTAGCGCACCGCCCTGGCTTCGCACAGATGTTTAATTTAGTCTTTTTTTAATTCATCTTAATTACTTTAAAATTGAGGTTGTTTGATTAGTTGCACAACTTATTAAAACTTTCATAAGCATTTATTGTATTGTAAAGTATATTAAGTAATAACTTCGTAACAAAGTTTGTCAAAAGCAAATCGTTTGCTACATTTAAATGTTGTAATAAAACTTACTACTAAAGTCAAAGACATTACTCGAAATATAAATTCGTTTACAAACCACACACAAACAAGGCACTCATGCAAACACGCACAAATATTCATATATAAATACAAATAATATAAAACCTCCTTTGTCGCAAAAAAACTTTTTTTTAATTGCACTTTAACGAAGGATCCTCGCAATAATTACGAGTGTCTCGTGTCTTCAGTCTGTGTACACTCTCGACGTGAATAGAGCTCTTATAATAAGCCGGTACTTTTTTGCGATATTAAGACTTATTCTTTTGTAAAAATGTATTTTTTAAACGTAAAAAAAACTTAGTGTTCTTATTTTAAAAAAAATCTTGCCAGTTTCAAAGAATGTTTTGAAACTTTATATGTTTTAGGTACGTAACAGATAAGCACACATTCTTGTGGACTTTAAAAAAAGAACTTGAACATTTTATTTTTATAAATACATATTATATTAATATATTTTTGAAGCTTACAGTACCTAAACTTTGCTTAAGATAGAACATTTGCTCAAAAATACTACGTTCTTACAAAATTAAGACATTTCAAAGAAGCCTACAATTTTTTTTCACTCAAAAAACAAATATGAATTATTTAAAACAACAATATTAAATGTCTTAAATTTAATTCGGACAAATATGTAATTGTTGTTTTCTTCTAACTTCCCAGCTTAGTTAGGACGCGTCGTTTAACGCCATACATCTTTAATTCTTGCAGCTGCGCACATCTCTCTTAATTAACAGTCATCTGTATCTACATTGTGAAGCTGGAGAATTTATATATTTGAACTCTAATCAGAAACTCGATGTTTCTTGAACTGTTTTTGTATGAGGTAGTTCGTTTTGAGCGGATAATTAAATAAATAAATATGAGACAACATTACATACATTACTCTGATCCCAATGTAAAAAGCTAAAGCACTTGTGTTATGGAAATCAGAAGTAACGACGGTACCACATACACCCAGACCCAAGACAACATAGAAAACTAATGGTAATCTACATCGATTCGACCGGCAATCGAACCCGGGACCTCAGAGTGGCGTACCCATGTAAACCGATGTACGCACTACTCGACCATGGAGGTCTTCAACTATATAAATACTAACCCATATGGCCAAGTATATGCCGATATATATACCCATCAAATGCAACAAGATATTTACATCTTCCTCCTAGTGAACGGTAATCCTAAACGACCTTACCCGATGGTAAATCCCTCCACATATTCTACACAAAGAAACTTCATGACAAAAGTTTATTCAAAATCAAATGTAACTAATTTAATTTTCAATAAAGCGTTGGAACATAATCCACTCTGACCTTTATAGTAATTAAAGTTTTAACTAGTTTTAACTGAAATAAAGCGCGATAAGTGATTAAACTTTGCTTTTAGTTTAATGAACTACACTTTGTTCCCGCAATGGATAAACGTTAAAAAAAACTTCAGCTGTTATCGACGTATATTATCTTACTGATCTTGAAGGAAGAAGTTTTTTTCAACAAACCGAGTCTCGAGAGATATAAGAACTTTATAATTTAATGGAACAGTTTTAATGTACACATATTATGACGTAATCACCACCTGATGTCAAAGCAGCCTATCTAGAGATAGACCAGTCAAATAAAGTAATCATAAGCCCCATAAGTGTTTGCGTAAATATTG
This sequence comes from Vanessa cardui, assembly GCF_905220365.1. Lineage (NCBI taxonomy): Eukaryota > Metazoa > Arthropoda > Insecta > Lepidoptera > Nymphalidae > Vanessa > Vanessa cardui. The sequence goes on from NC_061129.1 coordinate 3,556,353, forward strand.
GTGTACTTTCTAATCTCTCACTCTTATAATTCTATGGAACGGCAAATCTGTCAAGACTGGAGTTCAGGCTCAGGACCAATGGGTTTACATGCTTTCTAAGATATGCACTAACTTTTAGACTCTGAGCTGAACTCAGAAGTTTTCGACAAAAGAACCCAATAACTTTCCCTTTATCTTGTCTTAGAGATCTGCAGTCTTATTTTAGCAACGCAAAGCTATACTAAAAGTGTAAACATGTTCAAAAAGATCGTCGTCAGTCTGGTAATGTTTTTGGCAAAACTATTCTAGTTTAATCACCTACAAATATTTTTTACAATTGTAGATATCTCTATATATCTTTTAGAACAGTTCGTAACAACATCAATCTATTTTATACAGCTGTGCTACTGCAATAACTTTCGTCGTATCTTAGTCGTGAAATGTTTAAAACGAACGTTGATACGCTGTTTGATGCTAGTATTCACTTTCGGACATTTCATGATTGCTATCTACGTCTGACTGACCAGTTTCGTCATATATAGCAATATATATCAAGTAAGCGTGACCAAATTTGATGTCTAAAACAACATGGTTACTATAAGTCGTTTCATATCACTACATAGTATAAAACAAAGTTACTCTCTCTGTGCCTGTATCTCTGTGCCTACATGTACGAGTATATTTAAATCTTTAAAAGTACGCAACGAATTTTGATGCGGTTTTTTTTTAATAGATAGAGTGATTCGAGAAGAAGGTTTTTATATAATACATGGAAAATTTAGTAAAAGAATCACTGATAATATTAGAAGTTTCTACTGTGATGTCATATCATTGCATCCGTGCGAAGCCGGGGCGGGTCGCTAGTAGTTAATAAATCCTACTCAAATTTGAGAAATGTCGAATTACATCCCAAACACAATACATGTAATAAATTTTGTTAAAAAGTAACAAAAGGAAAAAGGAAAAATACATGACGAAACGAACTATTAGGAATCACCGAACCGACACCTCATTCAATACCTCCTATAACTTCAAAGGCTCGCAAGCGATAAACTTTGAAAAAAAAACACACACAATAGTCGAACTGAGCACATTTTTGAAGCCGTTTCAAAATTCAACCGTGCGTGAAATGGAATGTCATGTTTATGAGAAATCAATAGACAAAGTTACGAACGAATAATAAATACCCAATGAATTTTATATGACTTAAACAAGGACAAATCTACAACTATATTATAAATGTATGTCTGTTCATCTATTATAAAATAAACCGAATTTGATGAAAGTTATGAAAAAAACACTTGAACTCCATGAAAAACATAGTACCTACTTTTTTACCTAAAATACTTGACAATCAACCATAAAGAATTACACGAAGCCCAAAAAAACAATTATTTCGACAATAAAACGTGATTATCTTTTTTATATTCCTTGGTGATATTGGCACATTGAGAGTACAGCACTGACGGATAGCTAAATATATTACCTGGTACCCATTACATAGTGGTAGATTTTTGACTATCAATAAGCAAGTGTAAACACTTCTTTATTGATTGAATATTGTCTTGACTTTGGCTTGACTTTAACTAGACTATTATATAAAGTAATGTATTAAATATCTGCTAGGATAAACCTAACCCTTCACGATGAAGTTTGGAGATGCTTCACCAGTATTTCCAAAAGCTCTAATACGAAGGAATAAACACGTGGCCTATTGCACAGGTCACGATGTTTTCCTTCACCGCCGTACTCGAGATGAATTATGAATTATAATCCCAAATAAGTACATGCAAATTCAGCTTGTATGAGATTGTATGGAACACGTAATCTTCTAACTTGTGATAGTTCAGTTGTTAGGTCACATTAATCTTGATCGAAGTTTGTGATTTTAGTGACTGTGAATATTTATTTTATTACGTTTTTTATCATCATAATCTAACATATTTGCTCAAATTGTTTATGGTATTATTATACCACAATCATAATAGTAAGTTGAAACAAAAGCTATAAAAGGTTAACTACCGGCAATTTAACGATACTATCTGAACATTATTCTATTGTTAATTAGTTGGGGTTAATTATGTTGTGTTTAAATAACTACCTATTTTACGTCACGTTATTACACATAAGATGGCCTTATTGTTGGACGTATATTGTTTATATACATACCACTCGCCGTGACTTCACTCCGGTAGAAGGATCGACGTAAAACATTTATATCATAATGCGTATAACTTAATTTTATACGCGGTGCACGCTAATAACTCGTCCACTCGGCATATTTTTTACCTCTTGAACAAATATCGTCATATTTAAGCCAAATTATACGAAATATTAACGAATTATACACCAGCACCTTCCTCATTAAACAATCCGTTAATTTGTCACAAATCCGCTGAGAAGTTAATGTTTGCGTTCAAAAAAAAATCACTGAATAAAATTTCAAACAAACTGACAAACAGCAGGTCTTTGTTTCATTTTCATGACGAACGGACAACTCTAACTACTTCTGTATAGGCCATTTACACTACACCATCAAACAAGTTTAGGACTGATATTATATGTATATTTGTTACAATATATAGAAGAATTAAGAATAAGTGAAGTTAGTAGTCATTAATTTTCATATGGGAAATTATATAACGTATAAATGTATCCGATTGATGAAATCTTTTTCACTAAAGGAACTGCTAACTTTATTGCAGGCTCTTGTAGGAAGTATCTACATTCCGAAACGGTGTTTTTTTTACAATTTATATTACATTAATATCACGGTACAGCAGCATTGCTTGAAAGTCAAAAGTATTTTATAATTATTATTTTATTTTATTTTTGTTCCATTTGCTGTCGAAACGCTTGGCCCTTGGAGTAGTGGTGCAAAAAGCTTCATCAAAAGTATAACACCTCGCCTCATTGCCTCCACTGGTGACAGGAGGGCTGGTTCGTTTTTTGCCCAGAGGATCGGAATTGGGATTCAACGGGGAAATGCTGATAGCATTCTTGCCACCATTCGACGCGGTCAAGATTTATACAGTAACTAGTTTTAGTTCATATTCGTATTTATTTAAGCATTTAATGTTTTTATAAATTAAAAATATTGCTTTCAATATTTGTCTCTTATAATTTACTCAACAAACTATATTTACAAACATAAAATTTTCCATATTGGACTTAACCTGTTTTCGACTTAGAAGAACTCTATCGATCGATTCGAGACCCACCACCCACCCACTCATTAGTTATTTTACCGCTAACGGCAATACTTTGTATACCTGTAGTCTGGTTGGAGGGGTAGTGTTTGCCTACAGTACAGGTAAAAAGGATATATAATCGTTGGTGCAAAAGCTTGAGTTGAGGCACAAATACGGTATAAGGAACTATTAATATTTATTTTCAAAGGAAGTTGGACCATCGTCCATCTACGAGATGGTCCATCTGTTTATGTGTACTCATTATTATAAGAGTATAAATCGACAATCTAGTATGATTAAACAAAGATGTACACTGATATTATAAATGTGAAATTAACTCTGTTTGTTAGTCGTTCTTTCACTACCGAACCACTGAACCGATTTTGATGAAATTTAGTATGACATAAATTTTAACTTCAAGGAGGGACATAAGTAGGCTTTTTTGCCTAACTAATGACAAACCTCCTAAAACGCAAGCAAAACCGCGGGCAATTTATATGTCATCGTAAGATTACAAAATTCCTTAGATTGTAATCTAACAGTTTAACTTCGATAGATTATAATATAGCGAAAAATAATACGTTAAATTGCAATCATATTTCACAGTACACAATATCTAACGAGGCAGATTGTAATCTAACAAATTTTGTGACATGAGATAATTTAATAAAGGAGGCTATTAAACTGTCGTATATATACTCTACAATAGCATCATTTAAAAGAAATATTTATATTTGCAAATATATGTAATCTATATCAGATTTTCTTTAAAAAGTCATAAAATTGAATTGAAAACGTTATTATAAAATGTATTTTATACTCCGTTCAACTTTAATCGACCTAGTTAAAGCTAATTGTATTAAAGCATAATTATTTTAATAATTATCAACCATAAAATCACATGTTTACAAATAAATATTTTGAAATCCATATAGATTCGTAAACATATTAACAGAACTCATTAGTAGCTAATTAATGTTTAAACTTTAAAATGTATTTGTAAATATGAATATTAATGTTAAAACTCGAGACATAAGCCCTTTCATTATTTAATAATTGATAAACGGCAGTGTATCAGTTTCAAACGCTAATTCAATATCGCGTTGATAACAATTTTATTTAAATACATTTCATAATTTATATGATAAGCGTTTATTTCTCTGAAATTATCTTTGAACAGGATTTCAATTGTATTTTTTATGCTATCGGTACTTAGATAGGCAAACAGTCTACCTAATGGTAAATTATCATAGCGTCGTAAGAAATGATAACCATTATTTACATCACTAGTAACATTGGAAACCGCTATGGTATGGCCCTTGTGCCTGTTACACTGGCTCACCATTTAAGCTGAATGAAGCTAAGTAAAACTACTCGGCGGTAGAAGTATATAATGAGTGTATGTTTATGATACGGAGACATGCTTACGAAGCCCTACCTACAAGTAGAGATGTTATTTTATAAACGATATATATACTTATTAATACTACATTCTGTATATCTGTATAATATTATTCTACATTATTAAGTATATACGAAATAAAGAAATGAAATACAGATAATAAAATGCAAAATAAGTGCTTTTTATATTACATTCAGTGACTATTTATATCAATTTTACGAGGAAAAATATAAATATATATATTCAAAAGGATAATGCAGTATCAATATATTTATTATTTAAAATAATATGCAAGGATTTATAATACGCGTCGATATACATATATATTCTGTAATTATGTATTAAGTATTTATATTGAATATTTTTTCCACAGTTGCCTTAATTTGTAAATAATCAATTTCGCATATTTCTTTTTTATTTTATGGAATACTGCTAACATATTTGCCATCTTAATAATTAATGGAAGGCTTTGCAATTTATATTTAAATCATTCAAAACTATTTAAATTACTTGTAATAAAATTTATAGAAATTTAATATAATTTTTGTTGATTGTAAAAATACAAAATATAAAAATTATCACTATAAAAACCCCGAAAGTAATAAAAATAACAACGTTATACCCTCTCACCAAAATAATAAATCCTTAAAGAGAACTCTCACGAAATCACATAAAAAATCACTATTATAGAGTTAAAAAATATTTTATATATCAAAACTCACTTTTTTATAAACACGTGCTTGACACGCTACTGACAAAAATATCAATTTGAGATCCGAACGACCGCTACCGATGCCAAATAACGAATACACGAAAACTTGACTGAAGTAGGAAGCTCTCGGAACGTTCAAAATAATAATACTCACCTTCACACAAAAATCAACTGTATGTCCCATTAATAGCACCGATAATCATATATCACGCGAATAATAGTAAATAATCGCGTGGAAGCCGAAACATATATTGTTGTTGCTTTCGCTCGTAAGGTACATGATATGAATAAAAGAGAAGGCAAATGTCAACTGCGCATGCTCGTTTTTTCTCACGTAGTGAAGTGAATAATAGAGACGGATAACCTAAGTTTATGAATTAAACCTTTAAAAGTAACGGTTTTAAAATAAAGGGCTTTTATTGCGCAGATTCCTACTAATTATCAGCATTAAATAAAGAAAAATATGTCGTGAATAGCAAAGTGACCAAGCGTCTCTATATTTGAATTTTCTTATTTATAATTATATTATCTAAATTGGCTGTTAGTCTTTTCACATTTGTCCATACAGTATTTTCTAAATTAATTATAATTTGTAACATGAGAAACTAAAAAAAAAATTAAACACCTTCAAGTACAAATTATAAATATAAAATTTATGAATAGCATAAATTGTTCAATTGAATGCAAAACTACATCAATGTTATTAAAGTTATCGATTTCGGGATATTTACCATGCTTTTTATTTTTGTTTTTATCTAGATAATGTTGACATATCGAGCTCCACCGCTCCAAAATATGTTGGATTTTAAATTAACATGGTTTAAAATATTTAATTATTTTTAATAATAAAAATAACCATGTTAAATTAAAATCCTACATCAATGTTATCCATTATTTTATTTTTTTGAAAAAGAAGCGGGAAAGTAAATTAAGATAATCTACATACCTATACAGGAAGGTAGAGTATCATTCCACCTATTATCATCATAGCACCATACAACTCGCGCCCTCTGCAGCGTGTCTTCGAAAACGAAGTTGACATTGCACATGTAGTGCGCCACATCTTCGTTCCGGTACACTAAGTAGCCGCTAGATGGCGCTGGTAACGTAACACAACCTATACCTGTTGACAATAATATTTCATAGATGGCGCTTTTACATATACGTACAAATTTTAAAATAATTGATTTATAGAACTAATAAAAAAGAATCTGTGTCATAAACTTACTTTTATAATGAAACAACACGCCCCTCTTGGGAAAGGCGCCTTTAGATCTAGCTTCAACAATAATTTCCACTGTGTCTGTGGTGGAAGTCAAGCGGGAAGGCAAGTCGACCTGTTCGCAAGTCGACAATAAAACATTACCATTCGAATCCTCGACCGACACGTAGTCAGTACATTCATTTTCGAACGGTCCTATACCTGGAAACAATTGACAAAATATATAAAGAGTTATTAGTTTAGAATATATCGTCATTATACATGTAGGTATATTATTTAGTCAGCTCCTAAGCTATCTACCACTTTTTATAATTAAGGAGATGTCGTTTGCATGGTTGTGTAATTTGTCACGTTAGTTTGATAGTCTAAAAAAAACCCTGTACCACTAACTATATTTTTAACAACATAATATGTAAATCACATTTAACTCCTTCATTTTGGAAATGTTAATATTTTATATCTACCAGGGGTGTATCTGATATTGAAACTCTGAAAATAAAATCTCGAAAGACATACGCTGGACTATTGGCAGCAAATGCGACGTTCCTTCGCCAATGTATGTATTCAACATTTTTCTTACAAAATTCTACTTCTGACCCACTCAGTGTCAACAGAAAAAAATAAATTAGGCAGAAAACAGAGTAGTCTTATAAAGTTTTTCATTTTATATCACACATAGACCATTCTCTTGCAAACAAGGCAGAGAAAAAATCAAGGAATATTATATCACTATTTCGAAATCTAAAAACTTGCTTCAAAAATTTTCATCGATACGTACGTAATAATTTTGTGGCTTTTATTTACGCCAAACAGGCACAGATTATTTCGCCAATGTCAGAAGACACGATGGAGATTGATCGGTTCGGTCTAAATTACATGCTCAAATTAATTTTGAAGGCATAATAGTACTAGACGAATTGGAGACCCATAACCTATACGTAATAATAATATAGGTCGTACGTCATTTCTTACTCCGAAATTATTATGACACACTTGAAGATCTATATCAGCACTCATCCACCCACATTCAACGTCCAAAGTTGGACTATAACACACTATATCTATGTATACAATTGTCTGTTTTCATTTCACTGAGCGCAATCCCAATAATAAATCGTACTAATCTTATAAGACGGAAACTTTTGTTCGTTCGTTCCAAATCCGCACCAAAGAGTTTTAAACTTACATTGCAGTTATTACATATCCATTTAATACATCATGACGCTTATACTAAGCAATGGATTAGCTTCGGAAATATTGCATTTTCACAGACTATATAAGGTAAAAATATACTTTATTCAAGGAGGCTTTTAGAAGCACTTTTGAATCGTTATTTAACAACTATATTAAGTGACGCTACCATCGGTCCGGAGTGTAGATTCTAGGTACAGAAGAAGGATCTCGAAATTTAATATATTAACTATTTTAACATATGTATAATGCTTTCTTTACTAATAAATTTAATCTATACAAATGGTATGAATTTATGAAACCACGAAGTTAAAAATGTCTTAAGAGTATTTAAATATGACAAGTGTATTAAAATCATGTTAGATGATAAATTTGCTTAGACATTATTCTAGTAAAATAGAATATTATTATAAACTTGGTATCATCCGCTTTAAAATTGAATTATATATTATTTTGCCTGCTTCATCCTCACGGTAAGTACTGCCTATCACTTTTTATTTGATAATATGTATATCGAGAATAAGGAGCTTACCTTATATTAATCGATAAAGAACTATAAAGAACTTACTTCTCAAACTAACATCTAGCAGTGTTATTCGGATCACTTGCTCAGGATTCACGCGAAGTTTCCACCGGCACTCGTCTCCGACGTAGAAGTGCGGGTAGCCAGGTGTCCGGATATACCCCTCGCTATCCGGTCCCCTTTCCGATATATACACCTCGCGATTGCAATAGTGAATCGATAATAGATCTGGAACAATATAATACAAGCTTATTGTTATAGTTTTAACGAAATAATTAATATTTAAATATTTTTACAGCTGCATACTTTTTTAACTGTATTTTTGTTATTTTGTCATGTTTTGTATTTATGTATTTCAATAGAAAATAGCCAAGGATAGAAGAGATAAACTATCTATATGTATAAACATGAAAAACCACACATTGATTAATCACGAATTGACATTGGCAGGTAGATCCTTTTGGGGTGTAGATATCCGCTAAGAACTGTATGAGACTTTACCCCTGAGGGGGTAAAACGGAGTTGGAAGTTTGTGTACCTATTTAAAGCCGCGGTTTCAACTAGTATTTTATAGTTCAACTAGACTATCCTAATTTCTCTCTCCCATAGTGAAACGGTAAGTTCACACGACCGGAAAGAGTCCGAATACGAGACGTTAAACAAACATAATATTATACACAATGACAAATATGTATACAAATATACAGTAACTGCTTCTGAATGTGCTATGTGAATGACAATACATTGAATAGAATAGAGATCATTACTACAATTTCAACAAAAAAGTTTCCAATATTGTATTAATAAAAATTAATTAACATCCTCTAAATATGCCACTGTCAAGCTAATCTTCTTCCTTTAAGGAGAAGATTATGGATCCCACCACGCTGCTTTAAAATGGATTGGTGGATTAATGCAAATAATAAATACCAATTAAAGATTGTAAAATTAATTACAACACAAACATTATAAGTAAACTTAATGAATTGGCAACCTCCGTGGTCGAGTAATGTGTAGACCGGTTTTTATGCGAACGCCACTTTGAGACCCCGGGCCCGATTACCAGACGAGTCGATGTAGAAAAAGTTCATTAGATTTCTATGTTGTCTTGGGTGTGGGTGTTTGTGGTACCGTCGTTACTTCTGATTTTCCATAACACAAGCGTTAGCTGCTTACATTGGATTCAGAGTAACATTGTCCAATATTTATTATATACATATTTTTATTATAATATCCTTAATATAAATTGTAAATTTATTTAGAGACATATGAACTATTAATTAATGAAATACAGAATAGCTTCGTATGTTCACAGAAAGTATACCAAAACCTATCCTCAATAACACACTACTGATGGTTGACAACTGGATTTACGACAGACTACCTACGATAAAATTTCCGATGACGGTATACAATTAATGTCAATAGGAATGTTTCCAGGAATCTAACAACATAAAAGGCATTAAATAATTGAATTATGACCGATCTGATCTTGTTTTACGACGCTACTTAGTAATGTACATTTATTATATTAGAAAAAGCCTACTTCAAAGAATAGAAGAAATGAATCTTATATTAAAATATCATTGGTCAAAATACGAGGAAACCCCAATGATGTATTGCATGAATGTAAATATATAATTAATGTTGATTTCATGGAAAAAGTACAAAAAAATAATTTGTTGTTCAGAGTAAAAAAAGTAAAGTAAAGTAACAGCCTGTGCATTTCCCACTGCTGAGATAAGATCTCCTCTGCCATTACGGAGAGGGTTTGGACCATATTCCATTTGGTGGAATGCACATGTGGCAGAATTACGATGAAATAAGACATATCCAGGTTTCCTCAAGATGTTTTCCTTCTCCACCGAGCACGAGATAAATTATAAACACAAATTAAGCACATATATATAAGTGGTGCTTGCCTGGGCTTGAACCCAAAATCATCGGTTGAGATGCACGCGTTCTAACCACTGTTGTTTAACTAGAAGTAAATGTATGAGGCGATCCCGTTGCCTCACCACTCGGCGGCATGGTGGAAACCCGAGGATTGTTTCAGTGGGTAGGACAGGGCATTTGTCCCTGATACGAGCCCCTCATGGCCCCGGTTGAGTCCCACATACCCGTCATGGTTCCCCACCGGACGGCATGCGTAAACGCATTTCCTCCTCGTTAAACAAAAAGAAGGAGTAATGTATGATGGCAACAGGGTTGTTTTATTTTCACCACTCATGCAAAAGTATAGTTTCAATCATGCAAAATTCTGAAAATGTAACGATGACGTTTCATTTTACAATATCATGTGTATATCATGACACTATCTTAACTCTTAAATCAAACATATATTTTTTTAAGAATTCAAAATTTATTGCCACTTTTTCGGCGATTCACGATTTTAAATTGACCAATATTACCCACGCTTAAAGGAGAAAAAAAAACATAGTAAAACTTGTTGTACAAATGACACAATTGTATCACCCAAAACCCCACAGGACCAGCAAATCAACAGTGACAATTATTAAGTATTATAATAATTACGAATAGTATTGTTGATCTTTATATTATTATTATTTAAAGAGGCATGACATTATAATTTGTCAAAGGTCATATTTCCATAATTCTCTTCACGATCCCAATTCAGTATTCAAACAATCCAAGTCATCAATAAACATCTTAAACTGCCATTCCCAGAAATGTCGCTGTCATACCCATTGAACTATGATCGTTTCATTTCATTCGATCATAAATTCTCATTCATTCATTCATATTAAACTCTCGTGCTGACACTACACTTAACGGGATTCTTTAATTGATAAAATGCATACAGGGAATAAATTTATCATTGCATAACTCTATTGGTCTATTCTTTTGATAAAGATTTTGGATTATATCTTCTTGAGAATATAACTCATTTCATTACTAGTATATATAATATTTACAAACGATATTAACAAACTATATTAAGTAAAGTTACCAACGGTTCAGAATGCAAATTCTACCGAGAAGAACCGGCAAGAAATTCAGTAGTTACTCATTTTAACATTTAAAAATACAAAGTCATGTTAGTTAAATACAATAACATATATATGTATTATCCTGTCTGGAAGTTAACAAGTATTAGCTCCGAGCATTTTTACCATCTATATAATCTTGCATTGAATAATATGCCTTCTTTACCAATATAATTTTTACAAATGATTTTAATTTACATATGAATTTATATTGGTCGCCTAATCCATGGCAATAAAAACTAGCTACTCGATGCAATATTCATATAATACATATGAATTGTACAGCATTTTAATAAATCTAAAAACCGACAAAGGCTAGTAAAAATCTCGTTATTTAACAAAGGGAAAGTTCTTTACGGTTACGATCCCGCCCCACAGACTGTGGAAAATATGAAAATCCACAAGAATAATTCATTGATTTAAAGATAACGTTGGTCACGCAATACTGTACAATCATAATGGGACTTTTAAACGATAATACTGCCATGTTGTATTTTCATTATTGTTTTCTTTGTGAGCTTATTTGTCCATGGAACTCTGAAACAGAAAGTGGTTCACTTGGTGGTAGGGCTTTGTGCAAGCCCGCCTGGGTAGGTACCACCCACTCATCAAATATTCTACCGCTAAACAACAGCACGCAGTATTGTTGTATTCCAGTCTGAAGAGTGAGTGAGCCAGTGTAACTACAGACACAAGGGACATAGCATCTTAGTTCCCACGGTTGGTGGTGCATTGACGATGTAAATAATAAATAATAGTTAATATTTCTTACAGCGTCATTGTCTATGGGTGATGGTGACGACTAACCATCAGGTGGTCCATATGCTCATGAAAAAAAAAGGTCGATGTTTCACTATTTAACAGGGATCTCTCCTGTCAGCGAGCTTGGAGATAGTTCGCCAATATTGCTCTCTCTCTCTCTGTTTAGCTCTATTTGTCTGCTGCTCTTTCTCGAGCAAACCAACGGGGCCTGAATTAAAATCAAATACATAGTTATTCTTTTCTACGCCTAACACCAGGGTACCAACATAATTTCCTTTAACACAGAAAACAGTAACTCATAAGTACAAATTAAGCATGGTATATACGTAAAGTGACTTTATTGAAGTTATTGAGCGAGGTCAATGACATCCACCTCTGAAGTTATATGTTCACATTATTTTCATTTCTGGGATACATAGTTAAGTGTATTAATTAAAGTAAAGACTGGACCTCCTTTAAAGAAGAAAATTTGAATCCCATTTCCAGTCGCTACAGCGCATTTTAGAACGTGACAAAATTAAAGCTAACTCATGGGGCTATTCACGATATTATCCTTGCCGAATTAAACACTAGTTAGAAAATTGATCCCTATTGTTTTCTAGATTTGTATCCGTTACCTTCGCACAAGATAAAAGTCACTTGCTTCATTTAAAAATTCCTTGAGACAACACTAACTTGCACTTTAATTGCTGTACTTAGAGAAATATTTATTTATTTTATTGCTTTTTTTGGCGAGACATTAATATAATTTTTGTATATTATAATTTGAATTTAAGTAGATAGATACATATATGTATGCATTTTAGATATCAGGTACTGTACATTATTTTATTTATTTATTTTTTAATATATTAATATTACACTGTATTTATTTATTATGTTTATATCTGCTCTGTACACCCCTACCTTTTTCTATATCTGTTTTCCTCTACCTTAAGGTTGCCTGGAAGAGATCGCTGTGTTAGCGATAAGGCCGCCTCTTGTACATCTTTCATCTAACCGTGTATATGTGATTTATTTACTGGTGTACAATAAAGAGTATTTTGATTTGATTTGATTTGATAAATTGATGATTGAAGTTCTACAATCATGTAGAGGTTGTCCACGTCCGTCTCGGTCACACCCACTCGTTAGATAATATATAGGTAATACTTAGTGGCGGTGGCGTATTGGCAATGTTAGTAATGTTTATTATTTTTAACAGCGCTATTGTCTATGGACGATGCTGACCATTTACCATCAGTTGGGGCATTGGCACGTACGCCAATCTACACTATAATTAAATAATAATCTCTTCATTAATAGTGTGTTAAAAAATATTGAAGTAAATGCAACAAATTATAGAGTATTATCTATTGTATTTATGTATTGTATATCTATTGTAGAGTTTATACAGTGTCTTTGTAACATTCGTGTTTATAAAGTCGTTTCATTATTCTAATTTTCATTATCACGTAAGTGAGAGCTTTCTGACATAATCGTTTATGACGCAACGCTCCCTTAAATAACCTTTGTGTATTGACTAATGTTTACGTTGCTACGGACGAGCGACCTTGAACCGCGCCTTGTGCTTGAACCGTAGCTAATCGTAGCACCTGTGAATATATTTTCATTTCCAGAAATCTTCATTGACAGAATCTTTAACGAACTATTCAAACCAGTTAAAATATATATTTTCATTCACAATCGCTTATAGATCAAAAATAATAAAGTTCAGTTTAAAAATATATTTCCACACAGTCAAAATCCTTGGCAATCTATAAGCGTTTGAGAAACTTTTACCTATCCATATCTAAATAATGTATGTCATAATATGTGGTTTATAATTATGTATATATATTTTGATGTATATGTATTATATTTCTATGTGTGTATTATTGGGGTGTATTTATGTGTTTATTATTATACCTTAGTATAAATACTATACTGATGTTGTCTTAAATTTTCGCGATTATTACACATTTAAATAAAACTAGTTATAACGGATTTTAATCGCGTATATTAATTATTTTGGATATCCCGACGTTTCGAGCACTTTACAGCGTTTGTGGTCACGTCTACCCGTGACCGCGATTAAAATCCGTTATAACTAGTTTTATTTAAATACTATACTATTTATCTTTTTCTATATTTTTTCTTCACCTACCTGTTTTCGTTCTAAGCCCCTATCACCAAAGGTTGTCTGTGAGAGATCGCTATAGGCGGTCGCCTTTGCGCACTATGTATCTAATGTTTTGTATCTCCCATATATTTCTATGTGTTGTGCAATAAAGTATTTTAAATAAATAAAATAAATATTACCCTTGTATTAATAATAAGAAAGACTCAATATTTTTATACCAAGATGTTTGATTTTATTTTTTAGAGACTGGCAACCCTAAATAATATTTTAACAGCGATTCGATCCGGATTTAAATCCCTCAATAAATAATATCAATGTCCGAAACTGATTGTTATCGGAAAGATTTTGCAAGATCTCATTTCAGATAAAAACACCATTACAGACAGGGTCATTTGCCATACTGCAATTTCCTTGCTATATACCCAATAACTTAGCCTCATTGGTCTAATGGATAGCTAGTATGGGTTCTGAATTCAAAGTACTGGGTTGAAATCCTAGATCGAGTTTACAAATCTCTTTCACTGAAGATTGCGCGATATTTTTTTATGCTATAGGTTTGCGTATGAGCATATGACTAACCTGGTAAGTGGTCACCACCGCCCATAGATATTGGCGCTGTTAGAAATATTAACCGTTCCTTACATCAATGCACCACCAACCTTGAGAATAACGATGGTACGTACCTTGTGCCTGTAGTTACACTGGCTCATTCACTCTTCAAATCGAAACCCAAAAATACTAAGTACTGTTGTTTGGCGGTAGAATATGTGATGAGCGAGTAATACCTACCCAGACGGGCTTGCATAAAGCCCTACAACCATGATTACAGCGGTATACCAAATACCCTACAAATTTTATTAGAAAACTCGGTCCGAGTATCACTAACTCATAATCTATCGTGGGATAGGTTTCACTTTGAGTTTGAATGCCGACCGTAAGTGCAATAAGTAAATCATTTGGAATGTCATAGCTCATAGCTCACAGCGCATGAACAGCTTTAGAAACGGCTTAACCTTCTTACAGTGCAAATGAACAGATATGAATACTTCTTACTCATGCCTCGATGCTTGTTTGACCATTTGTGAATTCCACGCTTTTTTATCATTTTGTAGATGATAAAAAAGCGTGGAATTAATACCTGTTGACTTCCAGGCAGGATATATTAATTTAAATAATTGTATTAATTAACATGACTGTATTTTTTTAAATGTTGAAAAAGAGTAACTACTGAGTTTCTTGCCGGTTCTTCTCGGTAGAATCTACTTTCCGAACCGGTGGTAGCTTCACTTAATTGTTAAATGACGATTCAAAACGCTTGTAAAATCCTACTTGAATAAAGTATACTTTGATTTGATTTAAAAAAACGATTTAAAAATAGAACGTTGTTTAAATGTGACATAACGTAATTAAAGAGCCTTTCAGATATGGAAGCGTGTTTGCGTATTTACACGAATTGTCCAAACATGACAATGTATGCCTCGATGTGTATATCAACAATGTATGTATATAAATCGGTGGTAACAAATTTGTGACTATCAATAGCACTCTTCGTGAATTTTATAATATTTAGTTGGTATGACACCGATATTTATTTTGAATGTTTGAGAGAATTGTCTGTTTTGCATGATTATATTTGCTTTTTGTTCACAAGTTACTATCACATGTTTTTAGAAATCTAAGAAAGGAGGATTACTAAGACGAATATTTGCCCGTCCGCATTTGATTCGTAGATTCCACTCGATAGTAACTTAAAATTTTATAAAATACTGTAAAATTAAGAATCAAAAGTGCTCGTAAGAGCCTACTTGAATAAAGTATATTTTGATTTTGATAAGCTGTCTAAAACCGATCAGCTTAGTGAACTCATATATTATCAAAATAAACCCACCCAATGCCATTATATCTAGGTAGTTATGTTGTGCAATCAATAAACGGGCCCAATAGGCGTGAGGCATAATATAAATATATCGTCAAATTATGCAATCAACCCCTGACAGCAACCCCAATTTAAATAAGCCGCAAAATAAATATATTTTTAAGTACCCTATAACTAATAATTTTGCAAAATTTGTTGTTCATAACTGTATATTGTAAATTGACAATATAAAAAAAGAAAAAAAAAATAGATCCCGCTGAGTTTCTTTCTCCGGTTCTTCTCAAGTCTGAGGTATTATATTCCGAAACGATGGTAGATTTTCGGAAATCAATAAGAAAGTTTAAACACTTCCATTTTTAATAAAGGTTTTTGACCTTTGGCTTTGATTAATAAACATATATTTGACTATATATTAATAAAAATATAACCTACACTGATATTATAGTTGACAAGTAACTCGGTCTGTTTATTTGTCTGTATGTCTTGCAAGCTTGAACTCCAAGAAAGAATGTCTCCCCTAAAAGGCAAGCTGAAACAATTAGGATTAGATACAAGAAGTAGAAAAGTTCAAGGAAACGGGATGAATGTTCCATTAGCTTTCCAGTTAACAGACAGACTATGTAAAACAGATCCTATAATAACATAGGCTATTTAAAATGTATGTTACATTGAATGTCGACAAGTGACGTTTCAGTGATTTTGATCACGTGAATTCTTATCAAAGATTGCGGTTCAAGTCGTTCTAGCACGAAATTATAATGTACTACCGACCCGCTCCGGCTTCGTACGGGTTCAAAACTGTTACTAAATATACTGCAGAATGTTTCTTGTTTCTACTATATTATCCGTGTATTATATACAAAAACCTTCCCCTCGAATCACTCTATCTATTTAAAAAAACCGCATCAAAATCCGTTGCGTAATCTTAAAGATCTAAACATACATTCGGAAAGGCAGCGGTAAGCTACTTTGTTTTACACTATGTAATAATGATAATTTAGTCAGTGATTTTTTATTTTTTATTATATTTAAATTTATCAAAATAAATAACACGTTTCTTTAAAAGTAGAACTACATATTATCTTTGTTCGTTTACTTTGAAACGAGATACGTATCACTAACCACAGTCATATAATATACTGCTCTTAATTTTAGACATTATCCTTGAAA
This sequence comes from Vanessa cardui, assembly GCF_905220365.1. Classification (NCBI taxonomy): domain Eukaryota; kingdom Metazoa; phylum Arthropoda; class Insecta; order Lepidoptera; family Nymphalidae; genus Vanessa; species Vanessa cardui. The sequence continues at coordinate 3,573,511 of NC_061129.1, forward strand.
TGTGTTAGCTTTGACACAGAATATCCACTTTAAACAGATCCATTGCATTTATAGAACGAAATAGTGTTGATATATAGATATAAAACTAAAAGGGTCTACTTATAATGGCTATAGCGTATTGAGGGGAGCAAAAATCGCTACTGCATTTAGTCCTCAATATAACCGAACAATGCAATAAATTCGTTAGTCGTAAGCGAAATTATATCTTACTGCTTTGATATAAATCAGGAATTGCTTTGTACGATATTATGCAATTTACAGTAATTGTCACCAGGGAAATCAGAGTCGTTATCAATTATATTAAATACACTGTTAAATGTTGTAAAATCGGATATAATAGAGTTGTTACAAACCATTCAAATAAAATGTTACAACACTGAAAATATAAAGAAAATATATTCAATAAATTGAAATTCCAATAAAAAATATATTTCTAATCAATCAATTGGTGGTAGGGTATTCTATGGATTATATTCGATATATATTCGAGGGTACCACCAACTGTGACTTAACTCTACGTAAAAAATAGAGTACCTATCCTGATTCTGAATCTAGGTCTTCCGAATCCAACGGTGTGTGCGTTGGAGTTATCAAAGTAACAATGTATCTGTATCATAAGCATTATCTATCTATCTATTAAATATATGGATTAAAAAAAATATGAAAAATTAATCGTAAAAAAGTACATTGACCAAGTCTTGTAAATAAATACTAATAAAACAGATCTCGTTATCATGAGTCCACACGTGTGTAAAAATACTGAAAACGTGCCACGTGCCGACCTGCTGACAAATCCCTGAGGATAGCCGAAATGAAGCTAATCCGGATTTGTGGGAATGATTTTTTGTAGATTATGTAGTTTCTGTAATTTTGCAAACGACTTTTTATATAGATACAAAAAACCGAATGGCATAGGGAAGGAAATTTGCTTTATTGTGATGTAGCAACATTTTACAATGCTTGGTAACGATCCGTTTAAGAAGATAAGAGAAGGCTTCGTTTGTTATTCTACAGCGCTGCTGCACTGCAATTTATAAGAGGCAAACACATACATGTAAGTATAGTTTATTTGAGTAAGAAATAAACCTGAACAAACCTTAGATATAAAGGCGTGTTATTTTCTAGTAACCCAGCTATATTGTGCACTACTAACAGTTCTTGACTTATATATTTTTAATATAACTTCCTAAGTTCTGATAACACTTTCGTAGACGTTTAAAATGCTATGTTTATGCATGTTTTCACAAACCCATACATAATTGATTATTTAAGCTCTCAATCAATGATATAGCTTTAATTCGATGTCAAATATTGAAAAAGAGTAACTACTGAGTTTCTTGCCGGTGCTTCTCAGTAGAATATACTTTCCGAACCGGTGGTATCTTCACTTAATTGTTAATTGACGATTCAAAAGTGCTTGTAAAAGCCTCCTTGAATAAAGTTTATTTTGATTTTGAAATGTCGTTTATTTGACATTTATTGTTGGAATAGAATATACATAGGTGCAGTCATTATGTGCTTATTATAACGTTAGTAGTAGAAGTAGTAATAGTAGTAACAGCCTGTAAATTTCCCACTTGTGTTCTAGGGGCTCCTCTCCCTTTGTGGAAAAGGAGCATATTCCACTAAGACAAGTGGCAGGTTTCCTCACCATGTTGAGCTTTACCAGCGAGCTCGAGATGAATTATCGACACAAATTAAGCACATAAAAATTCAGTGGTACTTGCTGGGTTTGAACCCGCAATCATTCGTTAAGACGTACGTGCTCTAACCACTGGGCTATCTCGGTTCATAACGTTAAAATTATAATAATATATGTGTCATGTAATAATAATACGTCGGAATAACGAAATTCCGCCAAAAATATACCCATTATATTCCACGCATTATCGAAATGGGGGCGATTATATAAGCGACATTCAAACCGTAGCTTTTACCCCAATATCGATATATTGAATGGCATGTGGCATTTGATAAGTGTGACGTCACGATGTCACACATCTGCCTATTGATGAGAATTAATTTCACGCCTCGTGTTGACACGTGTGAATTGTTAAAGCTATTCTTCAAAGGGGCGTGCGGTGTGACTGGCGATAGTAGGTATACTGTTTTTTTTTATTCTATGACCATATAAAAAAGTGATGTTTAAGCAGATTATAAAAAAGGCACAAAACGTGCGGAATATTGTAGTGATGCAAAAAGATTTTTATTCTTTTCTTACTCTGTCTTATTTCTTATTTGCATTTTTTGTATATATCAATATATACTAATACTACTACTTTGATGTAAAATTAAAGTCTAAAAGTTTTAGTGACTTTGTGAAAGGAAAAAAAAACGTCCAAAGCATAGAATATTTTTAATCAAATCATTTAAATACAAGAGAAGAAATTTTTCTTCGTGTTTTTTATAGAATCTTCTTATTAGGGAAACTGTTTAGTTACGTAACGCGTTACGGCCAGTCTGGCTTGTAATAATAAAATATTTTCTTAATAAACAACCTTGCCTTACATCATCATATTAATGTAATAAAAATTTAAGTAATAATCCCATCTTTCCTGAAGTTATGCAATTTCAGCAAAATAAACAAATAAATATTGGACATCACATACATTACTCTCATCCCAATGTAAGTAGCTAAAGCACTTGTGTTATGGAAAATCAGAAGTAAAGACGGTACCATAAACACCCAGACCCAGGACAAAATAGAAAACTAATGAATTTTCTACATCGACTCGGCCGGGAATTGAACCCGGGACCTCGGAGTGGCGTACCCGGCGTACGCACTACTCGACCACAGAAGTCGTCGAATAATACAAGAAACATATATTGAGCAATCACAATAATCTAACTTAAAAAAAACAGATTTAATACCAAATTATTATGCTCATTTCGAATACTTATAAAATTAATTCTGAAGCATTTAAAGGATTACTGGCAAACTAGAGCTCGGCTTCCGACCCTTATAATATACTGTATTTCACAAAGCTCCAACGTCAAATATCTCCTTATATATCGTCGAAAATATTAAATTGGGTTCATATTCCGTCATATTTTACACCTGGCAGGTTAAATGTCCTAAAAGTAATGATTTATTTTGAAATCTGACTTAAAATTTATTCCGATCAAATTCATTTTACATTATTTTCTAAAATTAATACATCTCTACAGACAACTAATTGTTTTATTTATGTTTAAATTTTGTTCCTACTTATTATTGTCAGACAGCATCACCAATTCGATTTCTAATTTAAGTTTTAGACAATTTATTCGCTTCCATTTTTTATATCCTGGCGTTCTTTTTTTAAATTTTATGTTTTTTTTTTTTTAAATCCAGTCTGTCATGCGTAATTTGTCTTTGATTCATAATGTTTAAATTATCTGTAAAACTTAAGTAAGTTTTATTTAATCTCCCCTTTGCAATTAATATATTTTTCATGCAACACAACAACTTTTATAGCAAGAGAAAATATTTATTTTAACTCACCATCAAAACAGGCGTACTTTAAATATACAACACCAGGAGACCAGCTCCTGGAAGGAGGATAGTCCTCCGCCAGCACGAAGCTACAATGGTTGACTCCTGTGCATCTGTAATAGAAAAAAATATATTTACTGATACTCATACGAGAACTTCCTTTTAATTAGGTTTTTCCTTCAGAAGTACAAATAGAACTACACCGACATGTTATAAAAATTATAGAAAATACACGCAATCCAAAAGATAAACATGTGGTACCAAAATAAAAATATACTTTATTCAAGTAGGCTTTGACGAGCACTTTTGAATCGTAATTTTATAACTATATTAAGTGAAGCTACCACCTATTCGGAAAGTAGATTCCACCCAAAAAACCGACAAGAAACTAGGAAAAAAAGTTCATAGTTATTATTTTTCAACATTTAAAAATACAGCCATGTTATTTAAATACAATTGTTTATGTTTGTATCCTGCATGAAAGTCAACAAGTATTACGTATAATCTTGTATTGAAAAATATGCCTTCCTAAATAATGTATTTTTTACAAATGATTTGAAATTATAAATTAAAATAAAATTATAATTATAATATATAAAATTCTGTGGAATTTTACTATAGAAACCAATATCATGCCCCATGGAGGATTTATTGACATTGTACCCGTTAACGAAACGGCTAAGTTAAAAAAATCTGTGGAATTTTACTATAGAAACCGATACCTTGCCCCAAGAAGGATTTATTGACATTGTACCCTTTAATATATATAATTAATGAATATATTTACACTATATCCTCTCAAGAAATCACCGCGTTGCGTTCGTGCTTGTTGTTTACGACGGCACTAACACCGTTTCGTAACATCACGAAGAAACAATAAAATTAATGTAAAACAAGTAAATGTTCGTGTCAAAGATTTAAATCGTTAGATGCGCCCTCACCTTGAAAAACTGTGGAATAATTTTTACAATGCGTGTGTTGACAAGTCGCTTACGATGGCTTACGCACTCACACGAATGCGTGCGAAGTACGGTCAACAAATTCATCAAATTGTAAAATGTAAGAAATTAGGTTGTTAAAGGAAATAATTTGAAAATTGCAACAAAAAATAACACGTTATTAATAAACAACTTTAATTTTAACAAAAATGATATAATTGTACTTTAAAACATTGTATTATTTTTTTTTGTTATTGCATTATATTTATTCTCCATGAAATAAAATCAAATTATTATACTTTTGCCTGTTTGTTCTCTTAAAATGTTTATGAATATCATGAAAGCGTACATCAGCGTAGCATTTCATTACAGACTATATTAATTGTATTTTATGGTTCCAAGTTGCTGGTTGTTCTAGGCAGAACAAACTTGACTAAATTTCGTAGGTAACGTTCGTGTGTCTTGCGGAAATCAAAATAATAAAAATGTAATTTAAGAAGGGTATTTTCAATTATTTAAATTTTGTTCCAGCACCAAATAAGTAACTCTTGATTGAACCACTGAACCATTTTTAATAAAACACCCATAATTTACTAAGCTACTAGATTTCTAAGAGCAAAAATATATTTTGACGGATTAATATTACAAAATATATTACGGTGCAATTTAAAACATTTTTTGTAATATAATATTTATAAATCATAAAATGCCGACGCTACTAAAGGATTGCCTCTGTTAATGTCCATTTATAGATGATCCCTTTCCAAACCGCTTCCGTAGTACTTCCGTGTATCTAGTTATATTAGTTTATAATGAAAAATGAATGGTACTGAGACAATAGTTTCATCTCTGTTAATTACATAAATTATGCCATACTACTTTCTCTGTCGCACAATTTCTTTCATTTCGTGGTCTTTTCGGACATCGGAATAAAATAAATTCAATATTAAAATAAATGTAAATAGTTACGAGTGAAATGTTACACCCTGGGCTTTATTATTATTTCTTGAGTTGTGACTGCACGTTCGAAAGGCATTTTGCGATTTTTTTTGGATTATAATTAGCGCATTAATTACAATGGATGACGTCTGACTGACACTGCGTTTAAATGAACACTGATTGCGAATAAGTGAGTTCACTCATTTGAGGATTGACACATTTTATAGCGGTTATACTATGGCAGGGGCGCATCTAACGATTTAAATCTTTGGTTCGTGTAGCGATCCATCGCGTACATTTTAAATAAGTTCTCACAGACCTATACATCCTCTTTTGTGAGTTTCGTGTAACGAATTTCCGTAAATTTATTTACATGTGTATGTGTTGAATGAAACTATATTATACACGATAAGTGGTAGCATATTTGTAACGTAACATTAATTAGTAATGTTATACTGTAGTTATAAGTCTTACTTAATTTTTCGTTCTAGTTTACAAATTATATATATTATTTTGTATAAATATAATTGTTTTATCTTACATTATACGTGACCTTATGTGTGATGTTCGACAAATTATTTGTTCTATTTCAGTAGTTATACATTTTGATCTTGTTCTATATCTATATTATTATTTTTTTTAATAGTATAAAAGTAAGAGTAATTCTGTCTGTCTGTCTGTTAGTCTTTCACGACCAAACTGCTGAGCCAAATTTGATGAAATTTAGTATGAAGCAAATTGAACTCCAAGAAGGGACATAGAATACTTTTTTGCCTAACAACCAACACCCTAAAACGTGAACGAAGCCGTGGGCAACTACTAGTATTACAATACATAACCTATTATAGTATATACAAAAGATTTCACACGAATTTAATTTAGATTATTCAGTGGTAATTTGCCTTATACGTTGAAGTTCACAGTTACTACGGTAGCGTACAATCGTAGCGATATGTAGCGATAGCCTATAGTCGTACTCAATAAACGGACTATATAATACTAAGAGCTGAGATGGTCCAGTGGTAAGAACGCGTGCATCATAACCGATGATTGCGTGTTCAAACCCAGGCAAGCACTCATATATGTGCTTAATTTGTGTCTATAATTCACCTCGTGCTCGGCGGTGAAGGAAAACATCGTGCATGCATGTGTCTAATTTCATCAAAATTCTGCCACATGTGCATTCCACCAACCCGCATTGGAACAGCGTGGTGGAATATGTTCCAAACCCTTTTCTTAATGGAAGAGGAGGCCTTATCTCATCAGTGAGAAATGTACATGCTGTTACTTTTATTTTTACTTGACTTTTATATAGTGTAACTATTGAAATAAGACTTACAATTAATAGAATTACAGAGAACTACTTTACAAAAAAGATTATCATCATAAAAAACAAATTAGAATAGTCTATTATAGCGGTTTCTCAGAAATTGTCAAATGTTTAGTTTTAAGAACGATACCATATTCAATTCAACAAACGTTTTCATTGATAAGATCTTTCTTGTTTTATTTCATCGTTGTGTGTGTTCTTTCAACAAAGTTTGATATTTTATTACTATTATTCATTATGAGAATGAATACAAATACATTATAATATACTATTTATATAATACATCTTATTGTTATCTCCTGAATTTATTCAGCTTTCGTTACACATCTTGATAGTATTGTGATTTCTTTTTTTTTGTCTTTTTCACTTTCGTTTCGTTAGGTAGATATCTATTGGCGATATTTACCAATAAAGATTCGTCTAAATTCGTGTGAATATATATCTAACTAGTTACGAGTTTTATTAAAGTTGAATTTCGATTCAGATATTAATAATAATAAATACACCAAACCACTAAAGAGGAGTCTTGAAACGCCCTAAAGTGCTGTAGTTTGTCAAAGTAAGTACCTAATAACATTTTTATGTGTTTTGTGAATTGTTTTCGATGCTTTTATTCATTTGTTAAAAGAAAGTCTTTTCATTGTTCGTGTATTTGTATATATTCTTACAAATATAATCTTACGTATATTTGTATATCCGTTACAAAAACACTTGATCTTCAAAATTTATTTACAGCGCCGTTTACAACCAATTTGTCTTCGATCAGAAACCATAGTTAAACCATAATATTTTTTTTCTGTAGTTCTTGAGGAGCGAAATATGTCAATAGGTACAACGCGATGGAAAACATTGTGACAGCCGTAAGTGCCCTGGAAATGAGAAAATAGAACATGAAGAAGAAGTTTACTATAACAGACGCACTAAGCTCTAAAATGTGCCCTAAAATCTGTTGTCAATCCAATCATTGATATTGTAAATTGTTTTAACTGGCCTTAATATCGCGTTGACTCTCTTAAATTCTTAAACCTAAAGTAACATTCAACCGAATGTTTTATATAATGATCTACTTTATGAAAGCAATGACTAGGCAAAGTAAAGTAAAAGGGTTTGCGTAATAATCCAGTGAATGAAGAGGAAACTTGGATTTTTGGGTTCATCCATTCCTCTTGTGGTTCTAAACAAAGTCCCAAAAGTCCCCATTGATCCACTCACTAAGAAAGTTATCGAGAGTCAAATTTCACAACAAACAGTTTTTCGCGATTATCTCATTTAAGGACATAATTATGGAAAAAATTTAGTTATCAAATTTGTATCTCTTAAAAATTTCCAATAAAAAAAATATCACTTATTCTCGGAAACCAACCGTAGATTTGATAATTTTTCCGAAGTTCGATCTCTATTTTGTCTTTATTCGTACTATTTAGTCAATGGACTACTACCACGTGTATTACGATATGTTATATTTCAAAGAGCACATTGTCAACAAACAACTTAACACATGACGTATAAATCTGCGCCCTAAATACCATTTGTCCGACTTTTAAACGAAGATCAAAGACGAAGTGTGAAAGTGCTGACACATGACAAATTCGAGGAACAAGAATTATGTTCCTTTAGAAATACTCGTAGTCTATATTTGTAATTGTCGTCAAACTTTGACATCACGGTCCAACGTAAAGTAGTGCATTTTATATAAAAATAGTAAGCGGTTTCAGTTTTTTTTCTTATTGATAAAAGAATAAAATATTGTATCAATTTTCGTTAACAGCTTTAGCTAACAACAGCAATTTTTGTTAACAACAAATATTTTTTTAAATAAAATTTCCGTTATTATTGCAAATAATTTCCAATCATTTTATGTTTATGTTAAAAATTGAATATTCTAAAACTAGCCACCCGCCCCGGCTTCTCACGGGTGCATTGCTGATACTAAATATACTACAGATTTTTTTCTTGATTTTTTTTACTATTAGTCCAAGATTTTTAGATATCCGCTCTGCATAAAACCCTTCTACGTGATTTTTCGATTGGATTATGTCGGAGGGTGCCCCCCAAGTATTAAACCGAGTTTCTGTCGCCCGAAACCGCGAGCGTTAGCCGCCATCTTGGAAAACGTTGGAAAACGAAAAATCACGTAGAAGGATTTTATACAGAGCGGACCGATTTTTGGTGCTAAAATTCCTGGACTATATATTGTAAAGCGTATCAAAATCGGTTGTGTAATTTTAAATATTTTAGCATACATAGGGTCAGACAGCGGTTAGCGACTTTGTTTTATACCATGTAATGATGATAAACTTACAAAACAGTTCACCACTTCCTTAATGTTCTTTAAATAGTAACATTTTCCCAAATTTCCGACAACTTCCTTTCCAGGTCAAAGCGAATTGCTTCTTGCAACTTTAATTCAAACATTGTTATACAACGAGCCAGGGTTCGAGCAAGAGTTCTTATAAAAACCATTTAAAATTACATTCAGAAACGCCCATGTAGCTTATAACAGAAATATTTTATTTATTCAGCACTATTTTTTCCGGGGAAATTTTCAAGCGTTTTAATAATTTACAGAATGCTCTTTCTCTCTGGGAAATGTTATCACTGTCTCTGATAATACAATTTAACATTCTGTAAATGTTACACTTTTGGATAATGATCTCTCCGTTTCGTTATTTAATAAAGCAAAGGCTAGAACACTCATTAAACCACGTTGTTTGTAAAATGCCTTTTTCCTGATTACCTTTTTTCCCCGCTTATTACAAAATCTCAATTGAATTTTTTATCACGTGGTTACTACAGGACGTATCGATCTGAAAATATGACCAATCGACTCGGGATCTACCGAGCTTAACAGACAATAAATTTTTACAAATCCTATTAATCCATGTATCTTTTCCTAGGATTTGTTTTGGGCGGATATCAACTAGTGTATATGCACAAATTAAACAAGTGAACTTCCATCTAGCTTAGACAACATCTACGATTCTAGATCAATCTATTGTATACACAGTGTGATTTCGGCTTTGATCGCATTTTTTATAAAAAAAAAAAACTTATTAATATAATAAAAATTTTTAACAAGGATATCTATTAAGTTAGTTCTAGCAAATTGGGTAAGGGAAACAATTTCCCTTGTCCATTTAAATCACACTCAAACGAATTGCACTCCTTCCAAACAAAAAACATAAATTGACACCTATAGTTTGAGATTATTCAATTTTTTTTATTTAAAAGCAACTACACTACACGTAACAACTCAGCTTTTCTTTTACCACGATAGCAGGGAAATTACATGCATTCTCAAAAAGCTACACACAAATTAGACGCAAGATATCATCGTTTAATTTCCTTTCTGGAAAGCAAGCACATAATTACAAAGTAAGGTCGACTGCAAACATCCGACAATTTTTTTTATAATTATTTGATCAATCATTTTCATCGGAGAATTAGTTACAACAATACTAATAATTGACCTCTTAGCCTAATAACTAAGGTGCTGGGTTATCCTACTAGATTGGTGATACCGTCCTAACAGTATATTTGAGTCAGAACAGTATACAAGCAACCACGTTGGACAATGTGACAATACAATGTAGTGTATTGAATTTTAGTAGATTAAATGTAATTATTATTATTTGTGATTATTTTTTTATAATAGTACTGCAAAATGGGCCATCGGATGGTAGGTGGATGAAAATACTAACCATCCCATACAGCGCCAATGCTTCACCAATCTTTTGGACTAAGAATTTATGTCTCTGATATTATTCTAGTTCACTCAGTTTTTAGAACACAATTACCACAATACTAGTTATTACTGTTTGGAGGTAGAATAAATCAAGGGGCGGTTCGACGGGCTAACACCAAGCCTTAACCTACGAAATAATCTTATCTGTAATTCAATGCATATATATCTGAATACATTTTTAACGTTAAGTGCTCGCGCGCCCTAGCCCATCAAAATTATAAGGAAATGACTCGCACGAATATTCTAATATAAATGATTAATGATTTTCTTATCCGTATTTAAAGTGAAACGCTTTCAAGCATTTCCGAAACATTCACAAAGTATAAATAAATAAAAAAAAAAAATAATAAATAAAATAGCCTTTTTATTCCATGCGTAAATCTACAGTCATAAAGTAAAAATATTTAGATATATAAAAATAAATTTGATCTCATAGGTAAGGCCTCAACTACAATTTAATATATATGACGTAAAATGTATAACATAGACACCTACCAGCAATGATGTTCTAGTAAACAGATATGTCATTAACGCGCAAAAAGTGAAGACTAGAAAACGTCCTAATTGAGACGTTTGCCTTAATCGTTTTCATCATAATTATGCCAGTAATATGTTATAATACAGCATAATTATGTAGTAATATACGTTTTGCGTAATTAAAACATCTAGTTATCCCTTTTACTTATTGTTTTTATCAAGCTATAACTTTTTCTTGTAACGAAATTTAAAATAAACGGTCCCCGGCGCGGCACACTTTTTTCTGATGTTTAGTATGGGAATAACATATCTGTTTATTAGAATATCATTGCCTACCAGTAACAATATGACTAAGGCCATGTCTGTCAATGTAACGATATAAAAAAAAACGAAACGTCATTGACCCTCCTAGAATAATTTAAATGGTTGTTTACGTAACACCTGGATAATTCAATTATACGGTTCATTGACTGCTTAAATTTACTTTTTGACTTGTAAATAGGCTGTTAGTATTTAAGCCGTCATCGTTACTACCCTACACCAATATTTTTGCTGTCATAGAGTTTGCCGAATGGAAATGGGATTAGTCGTGGTCCCCATGGCACATATACATTGGTACTATAAGAAAACGTCACCAACCTTGGAAACAATATTATTTGTCTTTTCTCTGTAGTTACACTGGCTCACTCACACTTAATACAAGAGTACAAAACTGCTATGTATTTCTGTTTGGAGGTAGGTTTGACGACGGCAAATTACCTACCAAGAATAATTATGTTTTTAAGACTTTTTAACGTTTAGGGATTTAAGGAGTATTTCAGATATATCAAAAGGCAGATGGAGCGTATGGAACATTATAATGAAGCAACATAAGCGAATACAAATCCCAGTTAGCGCATCAATCGCACGACATTCGCCTTTTGTTTTACAATCTGAGATTTTACTAATGAAAATAATTTACTCAAGATAATCTTTAATTATCTGTAAATATGACACACAAGGCTGTCAAATCTAATAATACCTGTATAGACAAAAACTTTTTAAGAAAACATACACAATTCAGATAAATTATACATTATAAATAAAATTTTTAACAAAAAGAAAAACCGACTCTAAATAAAACTATTTCAAAAAAAATAATATGCACTAAAAAGTAATAAAAATAATCACGTATTCAAAATATTTTTTAGAGTCCTCCTAAAAAAATGAAAAATATTACACTACTTAAAAGTCGATTTTCAATTATATAATGTAGTTATAATTAATGTTATATTTGGAGTCGGTGTCAGCCAAGGAAATCCTACAGTATATCTATCAAAAAACAATCCTCCTTCATTTTGAAGTCTGTTGAAAATAAGTAATGCTACGTCCTGACCTACAACGATGATTTCTATTTAAATTACGATAAAAATTGAACTATTAATAGATTAAACATTGTTTAGTCACGATTAATTTTACGATCGGCCAATAAAATTTATGATAATGTAAGCACAACAAAAAAAACCGCACTTAAACGTTACTTTATTATGCGCACGCGCGCGATCAACGGAACATGGCGCTTAAAGTGGTTACTTCCGGAAGTTCGTTACGGCGCCACGTGACGTCACATCCTGATATAGCCCCTCACCTGCGTTTTTAGCGAATTTCACATTAACCATAAAAACACGATGATGCATCATTTTAATGTTATTTAAGAATTGACAAATCGAAAACTCTTTGAAATGTTTAATTCCTTTTGGTGATTAAAATGCCTTATTTCCTTTGTTACGTCGAATGACTGCAACATTAGTCCTAAGCATTTCGCAATCTTATAATTTTAAAGTGATATTTTTGATATCATATATTGACCTCGCTCGTCCAATGGATTCACATGTGGCAAAATTTCGTTGAAATTAGATACATGCCGGTTTCCTGACGATGTTTTCTTTCACCGAGGAATACGAAATGAATTATTAACACAATTTAGGACAAAAAATTTCAGTGGTGCTTACCTGGGTTTGAACCCTCAATCATCGATTGAGACGTACCTACGCATTTTAACCACTGGGTCATCTCGACTCCTCAACTCTGATTTCCCTTAAAAATATAATATATAAGTCTTCCTTTTGATTTCATTATTTATTTACATATACATATTTATACTAAATAGTAATATACATGATCGTTACGAGTTATGGTGATATATATGTGAATGCTAAAAGCGAATCTTTCTACCATTCGCGTCTCAAGGCGTCACTATACAGGTCGAGGTCAAGTCTGTCGATCCACATAAGTCAGAACCAAGAATAGAATAGAAACGTCACTGAGCAAGCAATTTGGAGGCTATGGTGAGAGCCATTGAGGCAGATTTGAAGACAGAAGTAACTCTTTGCGGTATAATAGAGCAGATAACTTAGTTTTAATACTAAAAAGCAAACAATTCAAATGTATATTGTTGAATCACTTTTTTTATATAGCCTCTGTCATTATATCTTGTGGTGTGTACTTCCCTCCCGTTAGGATTTGATCGTAAGGTTTTACGTATAAAAAAATCAGTCTTGAAGTTAATCGCTTCATATGAAGTTTTATCGAATACAGTTAAGAGGTTTGGTTTGAAATAGTAACAGACAGACTAACCAGACCGATGGATAGACTTACTTTCTCATATATAAAATTAGTATAGATAAAATAAGATAAAATTAGGAAAGACATTATCCTCTGTAATACATGAGAAAATCCGTGCTTGCTTGGTTTGAACCAATCATAAGTTAGCATTCAGTTCCTATTGCCATTATTTATACCATCTCTTAAAATTAAAGCCTAATAACAACTCTAATTAAGGCCAGAAATACACCTTACATAATATAATTGAAGAAAACATTACCAAATCAAGTGACATAAATCGCAAGAAACTATTAAAAGTACTGATGAAAATACTTTTAGCAACGACATAGTAACAAATCGAAATGGTATTACTTTCGTTCGAAAACTCTTAAAATGTTTCGAAACGAAACAATGATTGCTGAAAATACCGGAACTGGAAAGCTATTCCATAAGAATCAACTTTAAAATCACCGTGGAATACAATCGTAAGTGACAGAGACTGTTATGCGATATTGAAGTTAAAAATGATACCATTAAAACGATATACGGACCAAAGTAGCGTGTATTGATTTGGAACATTTTATGAGTGAGAACGATTTCATACAGAATACCACGGTTGAACTGTAATAGTGTTTCTTTCAGCAGTATGCATGATTTCATCTGTATTCGTGTCGCGTTTTAATATATTTCCAAAGAGAACGAAAATAAACATCCCTAGAAATAGCCGAATGTTTTACTAGTATATTTTTGTTAACGTAATATTAAAAAAAAATTAATGTCACTTACTTTTTAATAGTAATATGATGTGTGTGCAGGACTTAATATCTTAAAGATATACGTACCGCCTAACCATTTTCAAGTCCATTTTCGAATGGAATATCTATCTTATCTACATTGCACAACAAAGAAACAAAACAGCACAATATACAGTCGCACTGTTCATCTTTCATGTACAGTCGGGGTAAGAAAAGGTTCGTCACCGTAAGATCTATTTTCCTGTGCTCAGTATGAGCGATAATCTGCTTCACCGATCGAGAATGACATATTGCGTCGCAATGATATAATGTTTAGATTCAAAAGGCACTAAAAGTTTAAGACTTGATAAAGGAATAATTTGAAAACTGGCGGTTTTCTAACTCTGACTGTACTAAATTTGTATACATTAATCATCTCAGAAAATATATGACGAATACAATTCTGACAAATCTTCACCCAAAATTAAGCAGTGTGATGGGTCGAGGTCGTGGTTGTAAGTTCCAAGCCTTCTCTTTCGGAAGGAGCAGGCCTTTGTCTAATAGTTTGACAAATTATGGCCATTACTTAAGTTAGCGTCAACTTTGTATCAAAAAACTTTTCGTCATATAAGAAATTATATATTATCTTTAAGAAAAACTCCATGTTGATATGTGAAGCAATTTATCATAAAATGAAATCATTTGCAAACTTTCACAGGTTTAGAAATTCCGCTCCGCTGGAAGCGCTTCAGGGATTCAAAAAAGCAGCGACGGCGACAGAGCTGATAGTAAAACGCTGAGCATCGCTTTGTGCATCCTGCATCGCAAATTACCAGAGATTGCATTCCTGCTGAATACAGCGCTGAAGCGCAGATATGAGACAACCCCTTTCACGTCACGATTTGTTTGCGTGTCCTTTAAGTGTGAATGTGTGCTTAACCTATTTTTGCTTCTATTTGTTACTTAGTATTTATTTGATAGCACGCGTTGAAACATTTTTTATAATCTGATTTTTATTACAGATATTTTTCTTAATTATGGAAAGAAATAACATAATGTATATAAAACTACAACAACAGCCTGTAAATTCCCACTGCTGGACTAAAGGCCTCCTCTCCCTTTGAGGCGGAGTTTGGAACATATTCCACCACGCTGTTCCAATGCGGGTTGGTGGAATACACATGTAGCAAAATTTCTATGAAATTTGTCACATGCAGGTTTCCTCACGATGTTTTCCTTCACCGCTGAGCACGAGATGAATTATAAAGACAAATTAAGCACATGAATCAACGGTGCTTGCCTGGGTTCGAACCCGCAATCATCGCTTAAGACGCACGCGTTCTAACCACTGGGCCATCTCGACTCTTATGTAGAACATTAAAACAATATAATTACTACATTTATCTATTAATTTTTTTTTAATTGGCGGACGCAAAAATTTAATGCAATATATTTTTAGACGAATTATCTGAAAGAAACAAATATCCGTAGCAATGTACTGAAATATATGAAATAAAATCCAAGCTATTCGCCAACAACTACAACTGAATTGATCGTAGTATGGAGGAATAAGGGTCATGTTGTGATGAAGGTTTTAAGCTTGGAGTTAGGGAACGATGAAAGAAACGTTAGATGGGCTGTATGAAAGATGCTTATCGTCTCGCTACAAGGAATTTTACTTGTGAGATGACGTCAGAGAAGTATGGAAGAAGACATGCTGCACCGACTCCAAATAAAATTTGATGATGTCTTGACTTTTTGTTTTGGGCGTCATCACGTGTTAAACTACAACGCGAATGGATCTAGCTTAGACAAAATCTACGATTCAAGATCTATCTATTTTATAAGCAGTGTGATCTCGGCTTTGATCTTATTTTTTATAAACTCAAACTCAAACTCAAACTCAAATTGCTTTATTCAATAGTAGTATTACACTTTCTTATTGATTGTCAATTGAAACAGTACCACCGGTTCGGTAAAGAAAATATCCTGACCTGAGAAGAACCGACGAAAGAAACTCAGCGGGGTTTTTTGTCTCATGTATTATAAGAGAGAGAAAGATGCTTATCGTCTCGCTACCGATACTTGTGAGATGACGTCAGAGAAGTATGGAAGAAGACATGCTGCACCGACTCCAAATAAAATTGAGATAAGGGCAGGAGGATGATGATGTCTTATGACCTTTAGTTTTGAGCTTAAATCACGTTTTTTTTTTATTTAAAAAATAAGCTTTATTCAAGTAAGCTTTTACAAGCACTTTTGAATCGTCATTTTACAATTAAGCGAAGCTACCACCTGTTCAGAAAGTAGATTCTACCGAGAAGAATCGGCAAGAAACTAGTTACTCTTTTTTAACATTTAAAAAATTCAAAGTCATGTTAGTTAAATACAATTATTGAAATTAATATATCCTGCTTGGAAGTCAACAGGTATTAACTCCACGATTTTTTATCATCTATAAAACTACAACGTGAATGAATCGATTCGAAACTGACCAATCGATTCGAAATCGTTCATCAATCGTTATCGCTATGTTGATATTCCATTGATCCTCCCCCCATCTATATAATGGCCAGTAAAGCGGGGTAACAGCTAGAATAATAATATGTGATAAAGTTTACGTACATAATATTAAAGTTACAAACTTACGTAACCGTTGCCGGGTGTTATCAGATTGGCAAACTTCCAATCGAAGCACGGAAACGGAAGGTACACGAGTTTCGTATGACTTGCTACTTTGTTGCATTTCATAAACATAGATTAAATATTATTAAAAAATATATAGAAAATGCGAAAAGGTTATATAAAAGCAATACGGACTATGAATACTGGATGTTTTATTTAAAGCATATAACTTGTCGCTTGCGGTTTTATGGACGAAGTGTTTTGTAGTCAGTTTTCACCAAATTTTATCAAATTTGGCGCAGTGGTTAAGCCATGGTGGCAGTGTAAAAAACAGACCTAAAGACATACGAGTTACTTTAACATTAAATATTGATCAAAACCAAAACCAAAATAAACTTTATGCAAGTAGCCTTTTACAAGCACTTTTGAATCGTCATTTTACAATTAAGTGAAGTACCACCGGTTCAGAAAGTAGATTCTACCGAGAAGAACCGGCAAGAACTCAGTAGTTACTCTTTTTCAAAATTAAAAAAAATTCGTCTTATTAGTCAAATTCAGTTATACATGTATGTAATGTATCCTGCTTGGAAGTCAACAGATATTAACTCCACGCTTTTTAAACATCTATCAAATCTTGTATCTAATAATATGCCTTTTTTACCAATGTATTTTTTACAAACGATTTGAATTTACGAAGCAGCAAAGTGAAAAATGTCTGCGGAATTTTATTATATAAACGGATACCTTGTCTCAAGAAGGATTTATTAACTTTGCGAAGTCGGAAACTTGGCGTTATAAGCTTATCCTTACTTAAGGTATAGGTACTGTGCATAAGGCACATAGTACAATGATTATCACTGATTTTATCAAAATGATCAATGTTACTGTGAATGTGGATAAGTTCACGTTTATTATACGTTATTTATTATTTTTTACTAATTTATAAACCTTTGGTAGGTTTTGTTTTGATTTGATTTCATTTCATTTTAAGCTGACGTCTGATCGCACGTTTTAAATTTGTCTATATATAGCCAAAATAAAGTTATTTAAATGTTTTCAGTGTATTTTATGCAAATCCTTGTCGGACTAGACTAGACTAGAATACATATATTTACCTGTTTACTTATAGGACATTGTTTAATTTGGGCGGAGAACACACTAAGCCATCATGTAATATTCTTGTCCTTAAATTAATAAAGAGAAAAGGGTCTTAGTTATATATAAGGTTATATATATAACAATATCTGAGCGTAGAACCGGGATAACTTACCCCGCAATTTGCAGAACAATGTGACTATTAAATTATGTAGATAATATGTAAGAAAAAAGTAATATCAGCTAGTTAGTAATCATTTTTGAATACTTTATCGTCGATACATATTGGATGGAAAGGACTCGTTGATCAAACCATACATTTTGGTAGACAAATATTTTTTCAAATAACTTAGATAATTATCTTCAGATTTAATAAAAAAAAAGTTTTGAGAATCATCAAATCGGATCATTTTATATAATATACATTTTTTGTTATCTGTGTTAGCTACCACAATCGAGTTTTCGTACAGAAAATTATTAACTGACCATAGCTACTCACGAAAAATTATCTTCATAATAATCAAGTGTCAAAATGGACCATGACTATAGATCCTGGACTATATTGTAAAGTTTATGAGAAAAAATTCCCACCCAAAGTTTATGAGAAAAAAATGCCACGAGTAAGTCCATACAGATTAAAAATACCTCTGTAATATGCAATACTTACCCGACTTGAACGGCTTACGTAAGTTCTACGAGGTTATACAAACTTTTATTACGCTGGCGGAGGTCCAGCTGGATTCAGAAACAAGTGTGCCAATGTAGAACACGCCTAATTTAATTGTAGACTAAATTATTAGGTTAGCCTCTCCAAATTATTCCAAGCTACTTAACTCGAGCGGTTGTTTCTATACTTCGTGAGCAATTTTTATATTTTACGTTTAAAATATCAAATTTTTAGAAAACAAATACCAATGTATTATGATTTTTTACTAAACTCTTATCCCCTATTTTATGTCCTCAGGGGTGGAATGCATCAGAATACTTTCTTAGATGCCTACGTCATAACATGCCATGGCAAATTTCAGCCCGATCCTGCCAGTGATTTGGGCTGTGCGTTGATAGATTACTATATCAGTCAGTCAGGCACCTTTGAGTTACATATATTTAAGTAATAATTATTCTCATTATAAAAAATAATTGTATAATATTATAAAATATTATTGTATTTATTTATCATATATACAAAATTTTAAATACATAGTCTAACTCTTATAATCCGATAGAAAAACGATCTGACCCAAGTAAAAACAGGTGCAAGACGCTTGATCTGAGAATAGAACACCGAAAAATGCGTTTTCCGGCGTGCTACTGAAAAAAGCATTTACAGAATAGCCCAATAACTTGAATTTGGTCGACCTAGGACTTATAAGCTGGACCAATAAAACCTATATATTAGACAACGAGGCAATTAACAGAATAATGAAATAATAACAAGAAACTAATTATGATGTTAACAATGAAATTTAATTAGAAAAACACTTTGAGTTAGGATATTAATTAATTAAGTTTTCACCTTAACAAGGTTAACTTACGATTTACAGATTAATAAACGCTATCCAACCTTGGCCTAAAGGAATCTAAGCCGTGAATCGAGCTAATTAGTTCAATGAATATCACGCGATCCTAACATTAAAGCTCTGATGCCAAAATGTTATAACACACCCGGATTGAATTCAATATATACTACGACACAATTTAGATGTAGCATCATTCGTAAAACCGATCACATCCGAATTAAACATCCCAAATTATCAATATTTATTTATTATGCGAATGTGATCTTGGTGGTAGGGCTTTGTGCAAGCCCGTCTGGGTAGGTACCACCCACTCATCAGTTTTTCTACCGCCAAATAACAGTACTCAGTATTGTTGTGTTTCGGTTTGAAGGGTGAGTGAGCCAGTGTAACTACAGGCACAAGGGACATAACATCTTAGTTCCCAAAGTTGGTGGCACATTGATAATGTAAGGAAAAGTTAATATTTCTTGCAGCGTCATTGTCTATGGGTGATGGTTACCACTTACCATCAGGTGGTCTATATGCTCGTCCGCCAACCAATACCATAAAAAAAAACTTCACACAAATGTAATAACTTGTAATATCATATGACCGAATATATTCGTCAATTTCGACGATTTCACGAGAACCTATAGAAAAGAATCGAGAATTTATAGCGACGAATAGCGTCGAATGGCGCGCTGTTTCTATTGGTATAAATCGGCAGTAATCGGTTTCATTGAATTTGCCGATGCTACATCTAAGTTGTGTCGTACAATACATATATACTGTAATAAATACACAAAGGTCTAGGTGTTGCCAATTGAATATATAAACAATTTGAATGTCTTTATAATTCAATTCTTGGCTTTATAACGACCTTATATAGTACAATACATTTAATGTTGAAAAAGAGTAACTACTGAGTTTCCTGTCGGTTCTTCTCGGTATAATTTACTTTCCGAACCGGTGGTAGCTTCACTTAAAATAGTTGTTAATTGACGATTCAAAAGTGCTTGTAAAAGCCTACTTGAATAAATATTTTGATTTTGAATGTTATAAAACTTCTTTGTTTTCTAAATTCGTCAAATAGGTCAAATTATAACAAAAGATAAATCTCTGAAAGACGAAAGGTCACGGTAATTCAATCATTACTATAAAAGGATTCAAACCGTTCTGCTGTAAAAGCTATCATTAAAAACAAACAATACCCAACTTTCTTCGGAGTCTGATCTGTTTTATAAAATGTTTTAATTTTCTCTTATTAAAGATTTTACTTAATAAAATTAGCAATTAAGTGAATATTCCGTTTTAATTAACTTATTTCTAAAAATGGTGATTTATTGAAGCGTGGCTAGATCTTCAGTTATGAGGCACTTCTAACAATTCATAAATCTGTAATAATCTCTAATAATAAATCTCTAATATTATAAATGCGAGTTCCTCTGTCTGTGATAAGCCACTGATTTATTCTTTAATTTTGGTACGAGACAATCATGACTCTAATGACGGAATTGAAAAATAATCAAACAATATTTAAGTCCCAAAGCAGTTTAATCTAAAACTCAATAAAGGATAGCCGCGAGTTAAACTAAATACAAATACAAATTATTAAAATATTGTTTTAGAGCATATTTTAAAATATGGCTTATTATAATGTTTCGTAACACTCCGGAATGTATAATGAAAATAAAAAAAAAACTTTAAAACACTTTAACAATAAGCGAAACAAAGCTATGCGGCAAGTGCTTTAATTAAAATATAAAGTTACCACAACTCTGTAATGAGTAACATTAATGAGCAATGCTAGGCGATGGGATGTAAGCTATGAGGTTTGAGCGTTTACACACATTACTAATTATTGTTTTAAGGTTGATCTTCCTGATTCTCCTCACTTAATTAACTCGAAACCTCTAAGATGGTAAGGCTCTGTCCAAACCGGTACCAGCTACCGGTTGGTACCAGCCTGTCGTCATATATTCTACCAAGCAATACCTAATATTATTGTGTTACAATTTGGAGCGTAAGTGAGTCAGTGTATCAGTCAATAGTATATTGGATTGGTTAAGGTTGCCAAGGTGACCAACGTTGGTGGCGCATTGGCCATTTAAGAAATGGTTTAAATTTCTTACAACGATAAAATAATGTAGGCAGCTATATTTAGTAGTATCATTGTTTTGATTTGAAGCGTTAGTGAGTCAGTACTTACAGGCACAAGAGACATTTTGGATTGGTTAAGTTTGCCAAGTTGGCCAAGAGTGGTGGCGCATTGACGATGTAGGAAATAGCTTAAATTTCTTACAACGATAAAATAATTTAGGCGCAATACCAATGATTTTACGCCAGTATATACATTGCTAACTTCAAGCTTATTTAGTGACAATCCTGACGTAAAAATCAACATTATATTCGCTCGAACCAGGGTTTGAACCAACGAGCAATCAGAAGATAATATAGCCTTAATATAGAAGGTTTTATAAAAACTATGACTGCCGCCTCTATCTTGACACCGCATCAAGAACTGTATCCTTGGAAAACAATTTACGCAACACGAGACGAATTTATTATCACACCACTGCACTGAATATTTCATAAGCAGCTCGAAATGATTTCATTTCCGAGGCAATGCGTTCATATCTTGACACATGAATAAAACTTCCAAAAAAACGTCTAACTGGTACAGTAGACGTAACAAAAACGTGCATTAAAAATGTTTTAAATTTACTTGATGCCAGAGTTTTGTGCAAACATCTCTGGGTTAGTACTCCCTTATCAAATATTCTGTCGCAGCAGCAATACTTGATATAATTGTGTTCTGGTTTGAAGGGTGAGTGAGAAAGTGTAACTACAGATACAAGGGACATAACATCTTTGTTCCCAAGATTGGTGGCGTATTGGCGATGTAAAGATATAGAAATATTTTAAAAAGCGCCAACCCAACAGTAAAACGTTGCCTGTCAAAACCGTTGGTTCCAACATTGGTGACTGTCGTGCTTAATATGCAGTTATAAATGAATCTCGTATTCGATTAAAGAAATATTTCTTTCGTTAGAAAACATGTGTAGCCAAACCGCATTTGAGAGTCCCCGCTCCTCATCTCCTTAGCCTATATTTACTTTTATATATTACACTGCAAGCAGTAAATTCCCAATCATTCATCAGCTTAAAAGCTTAAAGGCGATGTACAACGGCTTCTACAAATATTTCACGCCAGATTGAATGGCGAAATTCTCGTAACTGTCAAAAATATATACACTCGAATCGAATAACGCTGATAAAATACTATACGTCATAAAATATTTTTTATTTGTTTGTATTTTTTTAAACAAAAATGAATGTTTCTCGTTCTAAAAACACACTTGAAAAATATGCTTTTTGAAAAATAAATGAAACATTTGATACCGTTTGGTAAGTTTCGTTTAAATATGATGTATGCCTATAAAATAAATACAAGGCAAAGAACACATTTAAATACGTTTGCTTATACAAAATGCTTTTACAATTGCTTAGTACTAGTAGTGCCCGCGGCTTCACTCCCTTTTAGGATGTTGGATGTCATGTATCAGGCAAAAAATGGCCTATGTCCATTCTTGGAGTTCAAGTTTGCTTCATACCAAATTTCATCAAATTTGGTTCAGCGGTTTGAAAGATCGTGAAAGAGCGATAGACAGATTGACAGAGTTACTTTCACATTTATAATATGAATATACATATGATTAACTAAGTGTTATCTCGGAATTTCGCACACGGCTGTTTCACAAAATATTATATCGTAGTGCTCTAATACACACGTTGATACAAACAAACCCTCTCTGACACACACACACGCGCGCTCGCACACACATACATGCACTAATATATGAAAACTAAGGTATATATTTAATCAATTATTATTGTTAACCGTTGTATGTGGAAGAGCGGGGTTACCAGTATTACGGGTATAAACCTCTATTGGTTGTTGACATTTGCAATACAAAAAATATATAGAAATGTACACAAATATTATTATTTTCATGGTGCAAAGAACCAAACAATCTAAACATATACATACATATATGTTTATTCGTATGTAAGCAAAATAACATCAAGATCCGATTGATTTCTCAGCTATTGTTACAATACACTAGTAGCTTTCTTTTTATCTTCAACCACAGACTATTTTTCTTAAAGTAATCAATCAATCTATATTTTTGTAGCCAGTATTATTTCATAAATTTTGAGAGACAAAATAGTATTATCTCACATTATCACACACTTAATATAATATATACCAACATTCTTTATTTAAATAAAATATAATACATTATTCGAATTGAGAATTGTCGGTGTAATGACGTAAATACAATTTTAAGAACATATTAAACACGCATAATTATTATCAATTAGTTTAAACACATATTTCGTTGTTAGTCTTATTTGAATCTCATCACAACATATGTTAATAGGAAGAAATGATAAACGACCGTCAGCAGAAAAAAATAAAAAATAAATCTGTTTCTTAAGTGGTAACAGTCAGTGTAATTACCGTCGTAATTTATGTGAGACTCGTTTTGATAAAGGATAGCTTTTATTATTTTCAGACACTTTATATTTCCTACCGAAGGAGGAAGTAAAAAAAGGTTAATCTGAAAAGTATTTAATGTTTCAAAAACAAAATTTCTCGAGAGATTTTTCAACGAGAATCTTGGAAGAAATTCATTGGAGCGAATATATTTTATCTTTCTTTGAAATAATTACTAAAACAAATATTTTAACACAGAGTAAAAAAATAACAAAACGAATTTGATTATTAACAAGAAATAAATGGAGTGTTTTTTTTTTAAATACTGGGTGTACGTAGCTACGTGGTGGTTTTAGTCTTAACAAAAAATAACATTGTTATAAAATAAAATAGTTCGAGCGTCTGTTACGTGACGTTGCTTCAGAGCTAACGATTTTCGTAAGCCGCTATAAAATTAAGTGAACAACGCAACAACTCTATTAAGCTTAGCAGAAATGATATAAAACTTAACTTTATGACTTGCCTGACATACAAAATGTACAGTAGGAGTAAGAAACCCTTAGTCAGTTTTCTATTTCACTCTTTATCAACTCTTAAACTCTTAGTACCTTTTGGAACTGAAAATCAAATCTTTGCGACGCAATATGTCATTCTCGATCGGTAAAGCAGATTATCGCTCATACTGAGCACACGAAAATAGATCTTAAGTTGACGAACCTTTCTTACACCGACTGTCATTAACGTGTTTCTGACCAATGACAGAACAAGGCATATTAAGAAGAGTTTAATTTTTTTATGTCAGTTTTAACTAATCACTTGTTCGTTGTAAAAGTTTAAAAAGCTGTTTTCTCATAATCCAGACTGTCTTTTTAAATAAAATACGAATAGATTATCAAAGTAAAAAAACACATACTTTTTAAATTTATAATTTTTTTATACACTGTTTTTTTTTTCTTTTAGTTCTGATAATTACAAAACGTCGAGTATATTTAGCGAAATGGTATTTTTTCCTGACGGATAAATAATGTTATGTGACACGATCTTTTGATATGTTGACATCGATTTCATATTTGTGGCAACATGAAAAAAGTAGAGTTTTTGAATTTCTATTATTTTAATCTGTATAAATTTTAATTACAAAAACCAATTCTCTCAACTATCACCAAAAAATACCAGTTAATATTGTCATATCAATGATGTGCATTTGTAACATTTATAAATTCTAATACAATTTTATATTTACACAAATATATATACCTAGCTGTTATTTGGGACCACCATACTGGATTAGTGATCGCTGTATTATAATTTAAAATATCAAATAATAAGTATCTAAACAATAATTTAAAATTCACTCACATATCTTCCAATTGATAATCAAAAAACTTTAATGATTTTATTATTGTTTATTAAACATAAGAGATGAGTAATCATTCATTTCAAAACGGGAAATATAATTTAACTATAGCTTAAGTTGTCGGTGACTATTCTTAAATGACGTTTAAACGAAACTGTAAATCTCTGGTTAATCTTATTCAATCCTTCTTTCCCATATCTTCAAAATGATAAAACATTTACTATTATTATTATCCTTTATTATGAATACAAAACATATAGCTCATTCGGTTGGTTAAAAAAAATATCAAATGAAAAACAATCTAGTACAATATATTTTTATATAGGAACTAAACCGGTCATAGGGTTAATTAAAGATCTGCGAAGACAAATGACGAGCCTTACTTTAAGGTCGACTTATCCATTTTCTACCGTGAGTAATCGTTACTATGAAACTGAACTTAAATAGTTTATGTAGATTAAATATATATTTTTGATATATTCCTTTTTAAATACAGATTAATTTATATTCAAATTTAAAACGACTCTCCAAATAGTTTAGATACCAATTCGTTGTATTTTCAAAATGACGCAGTCAACCAATAAATTCAATATGGCGTCGATAACCAAAAAAACAAAATGCGTAATAGTACCGCCACGTGGATCCCCACAAAAGTCCCCCTGCCCTATATAAGGGTTCCCACAGTGAGAACAGAAAAATTTATTGCATGCAGAAGTTGCTGATATTTTTATTTTCAATCTCAATCACGCATCGATTTTATTAGGAATACTAAAATTATAGATTATTTAGTAAATGCAATGTGATCTACGGAAATTACATTGAAACTTAAATAAAAAAAAATATCGAAATAACTTAAAACTTAAATATTTTTGTTGAAAATATTCAAAGCAATTAACATGAATTAAGTTGAAACCGATTAATTATAATTTGAAACTGTTCCAACGACTTAATTCCTGAACGTTAAATGAGTTGTCAAACAAATGTCAGATCAATATTACCGCCGTTTCCCGCTCTTACGAGTACAACTGATGACTAATTTAAATAAAGAACAGTTGTCGGAACGGAGAAGCCGATTGACATTAATTCATGTTGTTGTTTTTTTTTATTTGTCTTTTGAACGCCTCATGGAGTCGTGTTATGTTTTTCGTTTTCGTATCTATATAGATTTTTTTCATTTTATAAACGAAAAATATATATTTTTTTATAAATAAAGCATTGGATAAATATTTGAAAGATGACAAAATTAAAAACAAATATAAATAAAATAAAAATATAATCTATCTATCAGTATCAAAGTGAGTTTATTTTTTTTAATGTTTATGTCGTAGTCATCTAGAAATCAACTTTTTTGTTTTTTAATAACATAAAATCAAAAAAATTTAATAATAATGAAATAGAATAATATATTTTAATGTAAGTTGTTACGAATAATAACTTTTACGGTATCGTCTGTATGTATTCACGCTATCTTTCATTAGAAACTTGGAAACATGGCTAGCAATTTTCTGAACGTCTGAAATCTCGAACAATGCAACAAAACCTTACATCCAGACATTCAAGGACTTTCTCCTTTGTTCCATTCGCATTTGATCATCGCAAGAAGTAAATTTTGTTTATATGAAAGACCAAAGTAATAACAATAGAGTCTGAGATATTTTTCCTATTATTATTATTATTATATAGCTTATCTTTGACATTAAACAAGCACTTTAAATGATTAAATTTTAGCAATAAGCATTAACCCTAAGTCTTACTTTTTGCATACTTGTGGGTAGGGCTTTTTGTAATGGCGTCTGGGTAAGTACCATCACCTCATCAGATATTCTACCAGCAAATAGCAATATTCAGTATTATTGTGTTCCAATTTGAAGAGTGAGTGAGTGAAGCAGAGCCAAACATCCAAATAAATTATTTCTTTTGTTCACGACACAAACAAAAGTAATTCGAATATAGTGTAATACATATATACTCGCAGACCATCATAGTGAAATTTTAAAAAAAAGTGATATGTGTATAAGTAAGTACTTATCACTGTAAGTCGTTTAAAATTTATCACGAGAGAGATAAAAAATTATAATAATTCTTACGCATTGTAGAAGTTTATCTATGACCCGACAATTTAAAAAAAGACTGATTCTCCAATTAACCCACAACATGTATGTGAATATATGTATATGTAGGTTCATTATGTACGTATGTATTAAGTTAAGTAATTGAGTTTGAGTAACAATCAAGCGTATTACTTAAAGTGACATCAGATGGCTTAGAACACCCACTAAGTCAATTAAATAGCCACACAGTATTACAATCGAGTATTCATTTGATGTAATGGATGAATGCCGCTGGTCCTTTATCCATTTAACTTTTATGAAAATAAATTTATCTATCACGGAGCAATACGTAACACGATTGTCAGTATTGCACACTATGTATAAATCAATTTGAAATGGCTAAAAATATTGACATCTCTCTCATATGCCTAGGAATAAAAAGGATAGCAATACTGTACATATTTCATTATAATATATTAATTCCAAATAATTGTAGTTTTCTATTTTACATATAAAGATTTGTTATGTTGGTACGTATTCTATGCGTTCATGCATCGTTTATTTGATTAAGCTGTAACGTAGTATTATATTTAAATTTTTGACAAATATATAACATTTTATTTTATTTTAACAAGACAATACAGTAAACAGAAACCATAGTGTGAATGATAAAATTTCGGTAATACGTTACTATGCCTGATTTATACCTGCGAACTTTGTTCACCATTCTAAACAACGCGCCATCTTGGATTTCGATTACTAAATAGATTTATTGAAATGTTTCAAATTCAAATGGAATTTGTGTAAAAAATCGGGGCAATTCAATTAAAAAAGTTCAAAGTTCTGAATCGTCGAAATGTGAATTTGATCCAATACCTGAAGAGTAATTGAGAAATACTTTAGTCCCGGATAAAATTGCAGGCGAAGCTCGAAGCGAAAATCACTCGGAAAAATTATTTCCCCATTAAAAGGCAATGTAAATCGGCTTTGATCAAAAACATAAAAGAAAAAAAAATTCTCGATGGAATAAAATCACGAAATAACCGAGTAATTCTTATTTAAACTCATAATAACACGAAATCTGAATTTTTTTATAAACCCCTTTCGTTTTATTTTAAATCGCATAATAAAAAACGATGGCGCTTTCTACTTTTTTTTCGCAAAGTACTTCTCGAGCTATATATATACAATCGGGGTAAGAAAAATTTCGTCACCTTATGATCTATTTTCGTGTGCTCGGTATGAGCGATAATTTGTTTTACCGATTGAGAATAACATATTGCGTCGCAATGATTGGATATTTAGTTTTAAAAGGTACTAAGAGCTTAAGAGTTGATAAAGGAAATCCTTTGAAAACTGAGGAGGGTTTTCTTACTCTGACTGTACATTGTTTTATCATACATATTATCTCGTGTCTAACATACAATTGTTTGTATGTGTGTGTGGTGTGTGTGTGTGTGTGTGTTAATTTGTGTCTTTAGTTCCGTTATCAAATTAAACGAGATATTTAAAGACCCTATTACACGAATTCACTTATGCATTAAACCGTAACTATCATAACAATCAAATGGTTTCCGTTTTAATTAATTTGATACGTGTAACACAGTCCTTAGTGCTGGTACATACAACGAAATAACAACTCTTTAACAGATATGATTAAGACAGCGATAGTGTGCGAGCGAGAAGTGAATAGAGGTGACGCTATTTTCAATCCCATTGTTATCTGCAAGGGTAAGTAATTAGATATTGTCACATTAGGATACAATCGAGCAGTTAAAATTACAATGTAAATTAAATGGTTTTTACGTATTTTCATTATCCAATTCAAAACTCATATTATTCAATATGGAAGAACTAAAGCATCTGACACGTAATAGTCAATAGTAATCACTTGGTAGTAGGGCTTTGTGCAAGCCTGTCTGGGTAGGTACCACCCACTCATCAGTTATTCTACCGCCAAATAACAGTACTCAGTATTGTTGTGTTCCGGTTTGAAGTGTGAGTGTGCCAGTGTAACTACAGGCACAAGGGACATAACATCTTAATTCCCAAGGTTGGTGGCACACACGATGTAAGGAATAGTTAATATTTCTTACAGCATCATTGTCTATGGTGGTGGTGATGGTGACCACTTACCATCAGGTGGCCCATATGCTCGTCCACTAATCTATACCATAAAAAAATAGATTTTACTTAAGCATCTTGCATATGACAAGAATATAAGTAATGTAATGTAGCCAGTCACAAGACTCCAGTATGTTACATTACATTTATAAAGATTACTTCACTCATTTTTTTCAAACTGATTATGTTGAAAACTTAAATATTGCGATTAATTCAAAATAATTCATTATACATAAGAATTATTAACATTAAATCCTTAAATATACATTATTTTTGTAATATATCCCATCATGTTCTTCGGTAAAGAATGAGATGGTTCTTACAGACTACAATAAACTCGGGATTCAATTAAAAAAATACACAATGTTATTTTAAAAATAAATTGCTTGCTAACAGTTTATAGAAGCTATCGCCCAAAAACAATGTTTAGACGCCATTTTTCCAATATGGCGGCGCGAGTGAAAAGACACAAATTCAAAAAGAGAACATCGATATCAATGACGTCACTCATTTTCAAAAGTCCCGTAAAACTTTCCAGGTAAACCTACCAGATGTCAGAACTATTATTGTTCTACCAACTTGTACGACCGTCAAAGTCGTGAACGAATCTTTATGAAATCATTCTTTAAATATGACTTCCTACTCCTATAAATAATAATTTTAACTCCGCTACGGTTTATTTAACGTGTCGTTGTTAATTATGTAATTTCACAACACATTAATAAAACAATAATTTTAAACGTCACATTAACAAAGAGAAGTATATATTTTATACTGTCGCGGTTGTGATAAAAAAGTGTTACTTAATGTTTTATTTTGGTCAGAAATTTCAATTAATAAATCGTACAAATATATAATCATTAATATACATATAAACATGATATCCAAACGAAGTTTTCCGATGATATCCCGAGGAATCTCGACTAAATTTTCATGTCAGTATAGGGTCTTCCTCCCTGGCTTAAAACCGACTTGGTTCGGGCATCGAGGCTTTTCTTACCGGGCAATTACTCACAGGTCGCAGCGGTTAGCTGATCAATTGGTTTGACCTAGAAGGTCAAGGCAGGTCAAAGCCTTACAGACCTAGATTTTCATGTACTTTATATGTATTTAAAATTCGTCCCGTGCTCGGCAGTGAAGGTCAAATGTCGGGTTGAGTGAAAATCTTACAACGCATTGAAGTATTTTGCTGGAATTAGCTTCTAACTCTCTCCTCTAAAGAGATTATCTCAAAAATCGAATGTATATTAATATTATAAATGTGAAAGTAACTCTGTCTGTCTGTCTGCCTGTTGCTCTTTCATAACCAAACCGTAACGAATTTGATGAAATTTGGTATAAAGCAAACTTGACCAAGAAAGGACATAGGCTACTTTTATTGCCTTACACATGACAACCAACTCCCTAAAACGCACTAAAAGCCGCGACTACTACTATAATTATAAAGATAATAACAAGTTCTAATCATATATTATTTGAGCAGCACATTTTTATTCGTCTATTTCATTTAATACACGGCAAATATCATCTCATTAAAGAGATCCAGATGCTGAGAGCGTAATGATGCCATTTAGTTTCACGTAAGCAATTCTATCCTTCGTGAGATACTCGGGAAAATCTTCATATTATTAAGATAAAATCAAGCTGCGTAATTTCTTTCTTAACTCGTTATTTTCAGTACTATATAAGTGCTTACGTTGGATCCTTTTTAATCAAATGACTTAGCAAATCCTATGCCCTATTAACCTAACCCTCAACATTATATAACTGACTTTTTGTACAGTTTGGCGAGATTTTTTTATCAAAAAATCGGCTTTGTAAAAATGGGATTTAAGCTAATTCTTTGCAAAAAAAGATACAAAGATCAATCCTTAATTAAACCCCGTAGTGAGGTCGAATATAATTACGAATTCTTATAGAACAATTTTTACAAGGTGGGCACAGTAATCAGCGGTTTTAACTTTCAACTGAGCCGTCAGTTAGATTTCCAACAGTAGTTGAGAGGTCTTGTGATGTAAAACTCCTGTTAAAGACAAAACGTAACCTTGATTTTTTATATATTCAAGTAGTTATAACAACGCCTCAGATTGCGTCAAATTTGTTTTCTCATAAATTCTGTAGTTTATAGGTCTCCTTATCTAGATATCAGGCTACCCTATGTCAAAAATTACGATCGGATCAGTAGTTTAGTTTGTGACGAGTATAGAATCTTTTGTTTATTTGATCTAGATAAAAACTTTTTGGATTTATATGATTTATATTAAGTTGAAATTCTTATTAATTTCATTCATTCACAGCTTGTACATGTCCTACTGGCTATAGCTTCCTCTCTCTTTAAGGATAAGGGTTGAAACCTCCAAGCTGTTCCGACGAGGATTGGCGAAAACATATGCAGTTGAATTTCATTGAACTAAGGCACTGGTGCAGCGCTTCCTCTACCCATACACATGGTGGTGGATGGGTAGAGGATGGTAAGTAATTTCCAACCAATCAGACCAATCCTTATATAAACAAATCACGACCAATCTTGGTCCAAATCCTTTGTGCCAACACTGGCTCGCTCACTCTTCAAACTGGAACACAACAGTACTAAGTCTTTCTGGGCGACAGACGATGAGTTGATGGTGCCTAAATGTACTAACTAAGCCCTACCACCAAATAAATCGTTATAATCACTGAAATGTAAATACAGTATACAACTAATGCCAATAACATACTCTATCTTGGTTCAATTTGTTTGTAATAAATATTATTTTATGGGAACTGTACTTCATGTGGTGTATGCACGAATAAAGTCAGAACACATCGCATATCAACTGCTTAGTATATTATATAAATAAAACCGCAGAATGACGGACATAAACTACAGAAACGACGGCTGCCTGGTATCAAATATTATTGATCCCATAAATTCTAGTTACTAACCGCCAATATATTAGTACAAGAGACTTTTTTATATTTTTAAATGTAAGCCGTTTTAATGTGGTATTATATATTAATCTTCTATTACAGTAAGGTTATTTTAGTGTATTGTATAATATCGGTATTACATTTTTGTCTTTTTTGTTTAATTACTTGTGTTATCAATAGTTATTTTTATTACGTTTAAAAAGTATTCGCTGTGTGTTTGTTTTGTATTTATTTTCTTGTTTCCTGGATATTGCGTTTTTTTTTTAATATCTTGAATTTGGCTGACGATCAAATGGAACACTTAATAGTAAGTGATCAACTCTGTCCATATGGCGTCATAAGAAATTGTAACGTCTCATTACATCGCCAATGAGCCACAAACCTTGGGAACTATGATGTTATATCTCTTTAACTTATTAAACTGGCTCACTCACCTTTCAAATCAGAATAAAGCACTAAGTATTGCTGCTTGCAGTAGAATATATGTTGACTGGATAGCACCTACCCAGTTTTAAATAAAGAACAAAAGATGAAGAGGTAAAAAGTGTATTTTATTCTAAAATGAAGTACAGTAGATTTTGTAATCGAATACAATGCCTCTAATAGTTTCTTGCAACCACGATA
This sequence comes from Vanessa cardui, assembly GCF_905220365.1. NCBI lineage: Eukaryota > Metazoa > Arthropoda > Insecta > Lepidoptera > Nymphalidae > Vanessa > Vanessa cardui. The sequence continues at coordinate 3,606,518 of NC_061129.1, forward strand.
CAAAAAATGTAATAACAAAACGGCTGCATAATTTCCATTGTATTTATCTAAAAACAATGTTATGTATATTTTTATTCGGGAAAAGATAACTTTGTACCTTTTACGAGCAACATTTTGATATTTCGATATTTTGGTATATTTATTTATCGTTTACAAGGAAAAACAACGCAGAAAACATTTTTATTATAACTAACTCGTTCCGACTCACTCGCGTACAAAAAAAGGTCTTTAGATTAAAGAACAAACGCGAAAGCGATAGAAATACACATCACCCTGTAAATTTCCCACTCCTGAACTAAAGCTCCTCTCCCTTTGAGGAAAAAGTTTTTTGGAACATATTCCACCACACTGTCCCAATGCAGGTTGGTGGAATACATACGATGAAGAATTAAACACATGCAGGTTTCCTTACGATGTTTTCCTTCACCGCCGAGCACGAGATGAATAAACACAAAATAAGCACATGAATATTCAGTACTCGCCTGGGTTTGAACCCGCAAGTAACCACTGGGCCATCTCGAAATACAGATTATAGTAAATATAATATAACATTCGTAATTTACGCTCACATCGCCATAAACAAAACACAACGACAAAAACAACCTATATACCAATAACGCATATTTATTCTTTTTTATCTGTGTTACTTTTGGCGCGTAAATTATGATACGAGTTAAATTTTATTGTGAATCTGTACCAACGGAACTGAAATTCCCTGTTGCGTCAGAAGTGATGTAGCTTGCAGTCAAACTTTAACAGTGAATAGATATCGCGTTACTGAGTAAAAGTTGGTTCATATATGTGGTCTATATATGTATTTTCAATTACAGCGGAAGGCTGACGCTAACATTGCCTTACAGTAAAGAACCGTATGCCTTATAGCCAGATTGTTAGTGAAATTAAACAACAGCTTGAAATCGAAGAGAATCGTTATATTTTATTTATTTTTATTATAGTTTAGCAGCAGTTTGTATCTCCCAAAGCTACGCTTAACGCTCCTATCCAATTGGGGAAGTTGATACACGTAGGGTGGATACACATGAGGCAGAATTTCATTGAAATTGGACATATGCAGGTTTCCTCGCGATGTCTTCAGTCAGCGTAAGTAATAAATTATAAACCAATTAAGCTTATGAAATTTAACTTGTGTTTGAAACTGGAATCATCGGTTAAGATGCACACTTTCTAACTGCTTAGCCATGTCGGTTTTATAACTAAGGTCTGATTTAGCAAACAGGACACACTTGTATTATTCATTTATGCGAAATTCAATGGTAAACAATTCACAGACAGGAAAACATCAAGATCCATATCGCCAGTTGCGTTTCAAAGGGGAAACGCTGCGAGTATCATCTGTACAGGAAGTATCTATACTTTTACACTTTTAGGCCTTAATAGAAATAATTATTAAATGTTTTTATTTTTAGTCAACAACTTATGGTTAACGTTGTGTACCCCGGAGTAGGCTCTTACAAGCTAACTAACATACTGACAATATAATTATACGCCACTCTACTTAAAATTTATAAGTGTATAAGCAATTATCACCCATGGAACCGTTTCTTGATGAGCTTGGTCCCTTTTATATAAAAATTAATTTGTTAAAACCTCCTTATTCTAAAGCTTTAAGCCTATATTTGGACCTTCAATCTTTAAACCATGTTAGTATATAGTAATTTGAACTCCACGCAAGAACTGTGAGTCAAGGAGTATTTCTATATGTTCAGGAAAAATCAACACATGAAAATATATTTAAATAAACACAGTGAGTAATTCCAGGAAGCGTGCAATAAATAATTGTCAGATATATGTAAATCGATGACTAATATCGCGTAAGCGTTTATAAACGAGTGATTAAGGTAGATCTGGAGTCATATATAAAATTGTACCTAATTATAAAGATTAAAGTACATGTGGGTAGCTGTAATTATGACATGTGAAATCTCTATAAAAGAAGAGATATTCTACTACCGAGAAATTAGGAAGTATTCTGGTATTCTGCTACGATTTTCATTCTAGTTGAAAAACGTTTTTGGATTACAATTAATATGTCCATGAGTCGAGATGGCCCAGTGGTTAGAACGCGTGCATCTTAACCGATGATTGCGGGTTCAAACCCAGGCAAGCACCGCTGTTTCATGTGCTTAATTTGTCTTTATAATTCATCTCGTGCTCAGTGGTGAAGGAAAACATCGTGAGGAAACCTGCATGTGAGAAATTTCATAGAAATTCTGCCACATGTGGAATACACATTGGAACACCAACCCGCATTGGAACAGCGTGGTGGAATATGTTCCAAACCATCTCCTCAAAGGGAGAGGAGACCTTTAGCCCAGCAGTGGGAATTTACAGGCTGTTGTTGTTTGTTTGTTTTGTATGTCCATAATAATGCTATTTTAATATTTACTAAACCTTGCCGTATATTTCACTAGTAATTATAATCGTGTATATTAATATTGTAAATGTGATAGTAACTCTGTCTGTCTGTCGTTCTTTCATGATCAAACTGCTGAAGCGAATTTGATTAAATTTAGTGTGAAGGAAACCTGACCTCCATGAATGGACATAGGCTACTTTTTTGCCTGGCATAAGACAACCAACACGCGACTTCTAGTTATTCTATAAATAATTACACATATATAAATAAACGGAATCAACAGAGGACCTTAGTTTTTTCAAGTCGGTTAAAATAATATTTAATTTAATTGATAATAAAAATATATTATAGAAAAGATAAGCCTGTATGTTTAACAAATTTAAATTTTAAATACTAAATATTATTACAACTATCTCTGTCCGTATGTATTTTTAACTGGTATTCTTACGGTCGACGGTAAGTCTTCAGGGTCGCTGAACCTAAATGGATGAAATTTAGTACAAAAAAGGACTTGAACAATTAAAGGTCCTAAGCTACATTTTATGCCTCACACCTTAACCCATATAAGCGTTACTCCATCGCTACGCGGTCAGTTAGTCGTTGCGAGAATGAAGTGGATCTTTCATTCACTTTTTTCAAACCATTACAAACCAATCGCATAATAAACATCGAGGTAGCGATTGAATGGATTTGGAAGTAGCATTGTCCGCTGATACCGCATTTCATTTGTTTGTAAGATTGTCGCTACAAAAACTCTCCTTTGTTACATTAATCCGTTTCGGCAAACAATTTTTTTTATGTTCAGAGATTCCCCCATTTATAAGACCACGTTCATTTTCAAAAAACTATTGTACGAGTTTAATTTACTTTTGTCACGATGTCTTAGTTTTTTAAAGTGTTGTTAAGGTATAAAAAATAGATATTCGGTTTGAATGAGTTTTTGTATATATTTTTTTTCAGTAATTCTTTCTTTCTCAGTGAAACACTTTAGATGTGCGATTGCGGCATCTGAATGATTATTAAGGGGATTTTTATGCAAGCAAATTATTAAAACACATCAAATTAAAATTAACTGTATTAAAGTAGGCTTTTACAAGCACTTAATCGTCATGTAACAGTTATATTACTCCGTAGTTACTCTTTTTCAACATTTAACGCAGTCATGTTAGTTAAAGACAATTTATATATGTATGTAATATATCCTGCATGGATATCTTTACTAATGAGAAAGGAAAACTAAAATATAGAACCTCTTTTCTATAGAAGGATTAGAGCTTATTTCACTTTACAGCTCCGATATAGTACCTTATTTGACACATAAAAATATTTTCCGAAACCTTCTACCACGCAGCGTAATTTACGTTAAATATTGACATGTATGTCTGTTCGGTGGTAGGGCTTTGTTGAAGCCCGTCTGAGTAGGTACAATCCTCTCATATATTATTATTACTGCCAAACAACAGTACTAAGTATTGTTGTGTTCCGGTTTGAAGGGTGAGTGAGCCAGTGTAACTACAGGCACAAGGGACATAGCATCTTAGTTCCCAAGGTTAGTGGCGCATTGACGATTTAAGGATTACTTAATATTACTTATAGCGTCATTGTCTATGGGTAATGGTGACCACTTACCATCAGGTGGCCCATATGCTCGTCCGCCAACCTATACCATAAAAAATGTCTTACTATTGAGCTATCGCGTTTCCATTATTTATAAATCAGAGTAATTTTATAAAGTCGAAATTCCCATTGCGGTTCTTTTATACATATAATGCATAACAACTCTCTTACTTAAATGATATGATATTTTTTTCATTATTAATTAATGGATAAATGGATTAAAAAAAGAAACTTATTATTGTTTTTTTTTTCCTATATGGTAACATTATATTATAAGTGCATTCATACATTTATCCGGCTTAATTACGTAACTGTTATGACTTTGAAACATCAAAAGGCACCGAAGATAGATTATCTCAAGTTTTATAAGATAACATATCCTCCCGTTGGTTAACGGGTGTGAAGATTGAAACGAGAGTAAAACGACCGATTGAATGAGAGATTTACAGTCATTCATCAATCTCAATGATAATAATAAACAATGAAGATTTCAAGTACAAACGCGAAGTAGTTCATTATCCATTCTCTTTGATCTCGACGTTCCAGGTGGGAGGCTTTCCAATGATCGTTTCATCGCAATAATTGTTTCGTTCAAAAACCGATAACTGTCGATACAAAAATAAAGCAATGGATTATAATACAGTTCATCGCGCAAGTGTGAACATAGCTTTACCATTAATCATAAGTTGAGTCGAATCAAAATTGAGTCGTTTGAACATATTTGAGTTCGAGAGGCGAGATAGCCCGGTGGTTAGAACGCGTACATCTTAACCGATACTCCGGGTTCAAACCCAGGCATCACTGAATAATCATGTGCTTAATCGTGAGGAAACCTGCATGTGTCAAATTATAAGAAATTCTGACGCATTGAAATTGCTTGGTGGAATATGTTCAAAACCTTCTCCTCAAAGGGAGAGGAGGCCTTAGCCCAGCTGTGTGAAATTTACAGGCTGTTGTTGTTGTTTTTGTTGAACATGTTAGGTTACTATTAGACAATTTACAGAACACTATTCTGCAATTTGCTAAGTAGTTCAAGCCAGATCGCATATATGAATGAGTTTTTTTTTTTTTAAATATTCTGCTCAATAATTTTGCCGCGTTAGGTTGCCATTCCTCAGAAATCACGTAACGCTGTTGGCTCTACACCTTACCCCTCAAATCGTGCTGGATTGCCATCCCATCGGATTACGTATGTGACGCAATAGAGAATGCACCTGTGTTTACCGATACACTACATACCTACCTCCTGCGAATTAGCTGCTCTCAGTTGAGAACACCCGAAGTAGGTCAAGAGGACTTTATAGGGTCACGGCATTTTAAATTTAGAATTTATAAGAATGCTTACATTTGTTTAATTTCAATTATCGCGTAATGTTAAGAACCGGAAGTAGCTTGGATCGTGATGTATACAGAAATAGATCATCAAATTGAAACACGATGTATAAATAAGTACTCATATAGTTAGTGTACACAGCATTTTAATTACAAACTTTGCTAAACTAAAAACTTATTGAGTAACAAAAATATAACGAATACAGTTAACGATTGAAAGGTACGTTTTAATTTAAAAATTATAGCTGCTATTTCAATGGAATTCTTTACTAATCACTATCGGAGTTAAACTGTATACTTCTGACGCAGTCAACTTGTTAGGTAACTTAAGTTTCGATCATTCATTGGAAGAATTTGTACATTTTTTTTTCTATGATAAAGATTAGTACAACCTGTAATAATGGCTCTGGTCGACACACAGTGGCGGCGCAAGATCGAATCCTAATGTGGGCAAGATACAGTTTGCGAGGCCCTAGTTTTTTTATTTGTTTTTTTTTTTAGTTTTCTAATCCGGCGGTGTGGGCCACCTCCCATGGCCTCGAGGTGCCAAGGGCCTCGCGCCCGAAATGTGAAAAAATACAACATAACATTGGGATCAGAGTACTAAAAAAAAAACTAGGGCCTCGCAAACTGTATCTTGCCCAAATTAAGATTCGATCTTGAGCCTCCACTGTTGACACGTATATATGTCATAGTCACAGGCCATAGTCATTTGCGCTGTTAAACCGTGGAAGTTAAGATGTTATGTCCCTTGTACCTGAAGTTACACTAGCTCACTCACTCTTCAAACCGGAATACAATAATACTGCTATTTGGTAGAAGAATATAGGAAAAGTATGTGTTACCTACGCAGATAGGCTCACACAAAGCCCTGCCACAATGTATGACCAATCTATATAATTAATTTATGTCACACATACAAACACTCTCAAACATCTACAACCTGACTAAAACCATGTACAGTGATAGTCTAGCTCTTTTATAATTTTACCTGAAAAGTTTTCCGGGAAATACGCTATGTTGTTGTGTGATTTTTGAGTAACAAATGACTGTATTATCACTACATAGTATAAAACAAAGTCGCTTTCTCTGTCCCTATATCCGAATGTATGCTTAAATCTTTAAAATTACGCAACGGATTTTGATGCGGTTTTTTAAATAGGTATGGTTAATTCGAGAGAAAGGTTTTTGTATATAATACGTAAACAATATATTAAAGAAACACTGATAATTTTAGAAACGTCTAATGTGTCGTAAAACAAATTGTTTACTATATTTAGTATTAATATTGCACACGTGCGAAGCGGGGGCGGGTTGCTAGTAAATCTATAAATTAAAGTCCCCTCGTCACCTTAATATGCTTAAATGACAAAGCTTGATTAAAAAGTTAACTGTTGCTTTCCTAACTCTAACGATAAATGATATAACAGGTAATTGTTATACGAAATCAGTTAATTTCAGAATTTAATAAAAGTCCATTTCAGATAACTCTCCACGTTTGGGCAGATTAGAATCGAGATTAAAACGATATTTATCAACAGGAGAAATTTATTTTTATTAATCCTACCTAATCATTACATAGTACAATACAAAGAAGCTTACCGCTGTCTGTCTGTATGTATGCTTAGATGTTTAAACTTTTGCAACAGATTTTGATGAGTTTTTTTCAATAGATAGACTCGAGAGGAAGGTTTTTGTGTATAATATATAGACAATGTAGAAAACAAATATTGATAATTTTTATAAGTTTTTAAAGCAATGTTCTAAATAAACAAATTCTGACGATATCTTATCAACAAAAGAATGATATTAAGACAGCAAAATTGTTACTAAAAATAAAATAAATAAAACACTAGTTATACGTTCTTCGTACGGGTAACAAAACAAGCAACTAGCTTTATATAAAAAATAATATTTCTTTGTTTACGGATAAAATAAAAAAAAATAATCAAATCTTTACGTATTTAATAAACATTTGTTTCTAGCTTTCTAGTTTTGATTTACATTGATAGTCAGTCAAATAAATGGTTTTATATGTATGAACATAATATAAAAATATATTACTTTAACATAAAAAAATATAATAAAATCGTCAAGATTTAATACGTTACAAATCAAATCAACTGTGATTCTCGAGTCTTGTACTTTATCAGTTCCTGTTATTGATTAAGAAAGCACAATTAATTCTTCCGCCGTCATCTGCGTGGCGGAGCATTCCATTCGCTACGAGAGCCCATTAGAGCATTGAGCACTGAGCATTAATCTAACAGTCTTGTGATAGGATATTGATCATTAAGACAAGGACGCAAGAATTCAGCGCCAATTATACATCTTGCTCGATCAAGTTCATAAAGGAAGTACCTATTTCTTACGTAATGTTTCATCTTTCAAATGTATAAGTAAATTAGTCTTTGAAAAAGTATATATAGCATTATTTTCTATTATTATTTGTATAGTTCCCTGATGATAGCGGTCACCACTACTCGTAAATATTGGGTACGAGATTATAATCAAGAATTATTAAATTATTTATTATTACATCATTGCCGTTTTTTATATTTTATTTTAAATAACCTTAGTGTAAATATGTGATACGTTGATAGTCCTGTTCAGTGATACGTTTCGATGTATACAAAATTTATATTACTTAATGGTATTGCTTTACGCTGATCTGTCTTGGTAGATATTACCTTTTATATATTCTAACACCAAAAAGCAAAACTAAATATTTTTGTGTTCCGATTTGAAGGGTGAATGAGCTGCTGTACTGTTTTTTTTTTTTCAATTATGTGTTCTAAATAATTCGTATGAATGAAAACTACAAGTATTTTCTATTGAAATTATTTTTCTCAGAGGACCACTTGGAAAATAGAGATTGTTCGAAATGCAAAATAAGAAAATTTTACAATTGTATTGTAGAATTGCACGTGATTATCTTACACTTGAGAATACAAACATAACTATAAACTTTAATACAATACAACATTGTTTGAGAATATTCTAGATATAAATAAAAAGTAAGACCGTCTCTAGTGTATATGTACTTTACAAAGCATCGTATATTAAAGACAAAAGCGTACGTATCGGATAACAAACTACCGACAGCAAGAAAAGAAAAGAGATGTGTGTTTTTTTGTCAATTAAAATATTTGTAATATTGGAATATAATGATAAGATACCGATTTACTAGTTTAATTAATTAGACCATCCACATTGTTTTATGATGATTTATCATAATTCACAGAAAAAAATGTCAAAATGAAATAAGACTTTAAAAAAAATAATAAAAAAAAAAACCGTAATCATCATGAATGTTATCGTTTGCTAGCTGCAAAAGCTCGATAAAATTTGAAATTACGGTTGGTTGGTACATGGTGCAGTTCACGGCATATTTATGTTTTTGCTGTCTGTACTTTGTCTATATGAACAAGGATTCAATATGGCATCGTTTGAAGAGTAATCATTTGATATTAAATCTGGGGTGTACTTTCGTCTTTGGTCACAATGAAAAGCGTCCTTATAGAAATCCTATCCTTTGAAATGTGACTAACAATATCATCGGATATTTTACTAATATATTTATATATAGTTTTAATTAGACAAAAAGTTATTGTTATAGCCTAAGTTACTCCTTACTACATCAGCTGATGGAGTGATTAAGGCTACAACTGCATCTGCCAGTGAAAGTCCTATGAAAATCGGTCCAGCCGTTCCATAGATTAGCCGAAACAAACAGGCAGACAAAAATTGAAAATTTATTGTTTTAGTATAGGTACCGGTTATTTTGATGAAAATGTTATAATAGTATCATAATTTAATTTTCTATACTATATTGTACTTCAATGAAATACTGTAACGTTTAGAACTTTAAGAACACTGTACATCTAATTAAAAACTAGCAGTTTTCTAATTTTCAGTCAAGTATTTGAGCGTAAAGTTTAATTTAAAATAAAGTGGAACTAAATGAGCACTTAATTTTCAGTAAAAATTTTAATGATTCTGCCCAATTAACCATTCCAGCTTATACTCAGAGATGTGCAGGATCCAACTTCAGAATGAAATTTCAGGCTACTTCTGACAATTTCTTGAAACAATCTCATATATTTAAAAATACTCAACAAAACAACAACAACAACAACAACAGCCTGTAAAATTCCCACTGCTGGGCTAAGAGTCCTTTGAGGAAAAGGTAAAATGATCGTAATAACATTACTTTTAACTCTAGATGTATTGACGAATAACGATGATGAAAGATATTCTAGGAAATTTTCGACAACGACATTGTTGACAATTCAAAGACTTGTCAAAATAACATTCGGTTTAAGATATTTTTTCATTTCAATTTTGTAACAACTGTCAACGAACATTGTTTGAAATTGAAACTTTAAAGTACTCCTCCAGACTCGGAATACATATTCGAAAACTTGAGCAATAAATTTGCGATTTGAACGCACTAAGACTTGAAACTACATATGAACTGTCTCTTGTGCTTAAACGACAATAAAATAGCATAAAAGACCTAAGACTTTTACGAACTCTCACATTTAAGGATTATAGTCTATTATGCCAGAAGTTGATTTAATTTATATTATTTTTTATTTTTCCAATTTATGTAATCATATTAATAACTTTAACTTAAAAAGCTCTTTAACTTGAAATATTACATTGTAATACTGCTATTTATCTTTGTATATTGAAAACATAGAACCGCTATGAAATTTGAAATTCAGTACCAAGTTAATGAGTTATCGATCGCGATGTACCTACCTTCTATCCAAATACGTCTTACAGAAGACAGATCGCGTTGGTTCCCAATTAAATATTATGAAACATTACTGATTTATAATATAAGACAGTATAGATTTGTGTATAATCAATAGTTTTACAATTAATCAATTGAAAGGAAAAAGCCTCACATTTTTTTTTTATCTTTCTTAGAGATATCAAGTAATGCTTCTGAAATTACTAAAATACTAGGTAATTTTTTGTTATATCAATAGGAGGACAAGCAAATGGGCATCCTGATTGTAAGTGGTCATATCCGCCCATTGACATCAGTGATAATTTATATTATTAGAAAAGTTAAAATTGAAAGAATATTTAGTTTGATAAACATATCTCTTAACCGTCATGACAAGGAAAAATCTCCAAATGTGAAAAACAAAAATACTTTTGCCAAAATAATGTACCGATCTCAGACCCTTACCGAGAAATGAAAAGGTAAAGTAACAATCGAATCAACAAACAAAACAATATGGCACTATGCCAACCGTTTTAATATAAAACGACCCAAGGTCGTAAAAGCACAATCTCTTGATTTATTTATTTACCGAAAACTATACATCGTAAAATTTGTGACGTGATGGTTTGCAGACATGTAAATATAAATAAAATAGTCGATATCAAACAAATTAAAGAGAACACACAACATCTAAGATAGTCTTTCAAATTAGTAGAATCATTAAACGAGAATCCTATTGTCGGTAGAAAATTTCGATTTGTCGGCAAAAGTAAAATAAATTCACTCCATTGGTTTAATTCTCTCACGCCTAAGTTAACGTCAATCCGGACAGGATTTTAGACGTGAATATGATGGCTACATACCTAAAAATCAAAAATCTAGCCTACCTATACGACAATAAATATGAAAAAAAAAAAACATCAAAAACTGTTCACCCAGTGAGTTCTGAGGTAACAAACATTAAAAAAAACAGTCGAATTGAGAACCTCCCCCTTTTGTTGAAGCTGGTTAAAAATATCTCTATACTAATATTTTTTGTTAATTATTATTTAATATTTTGTATTTAATATTTAATTATTAATCCACGGAATACTTACCTCTTGTATATTTGTTAAAGACTTAAATAGGTACTTCAGTTCATTTATGTATACCAATTATAAAAAAGGTCCTAAAATGAAACCCTTTGAAAGACATTTTTCGCACCAAGAATAAGTAAGCAGCAACCTGATTTGTCATGAAATGATCCCTTCGCAACGCGCATACACAAAATATTCTTCGGTACAAACTTTAAGATTTAGTATTACCTATCACCAGGCGCGGTCGCTAAGTCTTGGGTGTGAGGGTGTTATACATATACACTAAATTAGATTCGATTACCCAAAGAAACTTGTGGGGACTTATAAAAAAAATGACAGTGTTCTGATAAAATGTAATTTAAAAGTTACAATAATTTAATAAATGGATTTTATTATATTTTTTTAATTCTCGTATAGTCCATGTAAGAATCTTTACTTGTCAATTTGACGTATGCGATTTTGAGGTCATGGCCCCTATGACCGTCGGACCGAGACTGCCTATTGTAGTCGAAGATAATATAATATCCATGTACTCCAGTCTTAGAATATATCAATATATAGACCAGTCGTTAATGTAACCATTACAAAACCAATATCATCATAGTAAGATCATAGTAAGAAACATTATATAATGTTTTTACAGAATTATTTGTGTTTTGAACAGAACGATCCTCAGTTATTCATCTTTTCAGTTTCAAAACTAATTTTAAGTATTGCTTTTATAAAACGGCTTTAAAATTGAGATATATCAATCAGCACTTTGCTAGCTGTTTCTTATTTTTAAACTATATTTGACAGGAAATTGGAAATCTTTGCTAAAGTATCGAGTTGATCTCAGTTTACGTAAAAGCTGTCAAATGTAATCTTGAAAACAGATCAATGATTGGCTCGTTGACAGAAAGACGTCATAAACTCATAACGTGGATATTTCGAAGACGTCAATTATTATGATAATTTATTCATAAATCGAAGATACGTAGATCTCACTAAGGTACTGACTAGACTTCCAAGATCCTCATACAATGGACGTCGTAGAATTTAAAATGTGATACAGATTTTCTCAGGAATCATTAAAAATCTGGTAGATTGGGTGTGAATTTCAGCCAACAGAGACATTATATTGACCATAACGATATTGTACAGTCACATTGCTTATAATATCCTTTGGTTCGTGAAAGACTAATAAATATGAAATGGAAATAGCCGGGATTTAGGTTCTTTATGCTTGTGCCAATATTTTTTCAGATCGTATTTTTATGTACATATTCGATTTTCATTTATCCATGTAACTTAAGCCTCAAATATTTCAATTGTATTATTTTATTAAAATTTTTAAATAAAGATCATTCTTCATAATTTTAAATATTGTCTTTTAATATTATTGATATTATTTACATACAGTCATACATACATACATTCCATGGATATAATAATCCTACGTATTAAAATTATTTTTTGAAGTGTAAATTTTTATATTAATTGTTCGGTTGCTTCAAGATATTAACAGAAATGACCTTAAGATCTTCTTGAAGTGTCAAGAAATTTCTTATCATTTTTTTACTAATTTTACATATTGTACCAAACACTTTGATAATATTCAGACCATCGTACACCATTCATAGATGACGTCATCCGTAACGCGAGCTGGAAATAAAAATCGTATATTTGTTTTTTCTATATCTTTTATAGCGAGCTACCAAATGACTGTAAACTTCATAAAAGTAACAAATTCATGATCAAAAGCGCTATTTCGAGATCGGAAATCGATCTAAACATATTTTTATCTTCAACTAAATTTAGTATGACTTATCTTTTATAACGCATAAATACAAAAACCGCATAGAATATCAAAGAACATAAAGTATCATCAGAATAAGTATTGCAGCGCAATGAAAAGGTCCAAAAGTAATTAAAACTTCAATGAGCCGGTATTCTTAACAAATATAAATAGGAGTACTCTATTTTATATCTATAGACGTCTGAAAGTAATTCACTAGAAAAACAACAACAGCCTGTAAATTTCCCACTGCTGGGTTAAGGCTTCCTCTGCTTTGAGGTGAAGGTTTGGAACATATTCCACTACGCTGTTCCAATGGAATACACATGTGGCAGAATTTTCATACAATTAGACACATGCAGGTTTCCTTTCGATGTTTTCCTACACCGCCGAGCACAAACACAAATTAAGCACATATATATTCAGTGTTGCTTGCCTGGATTCGAACCTGCAATCATTGGTTAAGATGCACGTGTTCTAACCACTGGGCCATCTCGACTATTATAGTAAATCAATATCATATAACAATTATTTGATATGTACCCAAAATGGTTACTAAAAACAATACACACATGGCATATTGGCGTCCCTCCTTGTACATATTCATTTTAAAGAAAAATAGCTGGAGCATTGTATTCTAAAAAAATATTTTTTAAAAATGTATTCTAAATTTGAATGTTTTAATCGGATAACATAAAAGCATGTATGATCACAATACTGTGAAGTTAATCTAATGTGACCCAATAATAGCATGTCAATCGTAACTTGCTTCAGTGTGTATGGCCTACATTGGGAAGTGTCGTAGTTCTCACGTCACATGGCCCTTTTTCCCCTAACACGATGACAATACATTGATTTAAAAGAGACTTATTACAAGTCAACGACTTTGGAAACCTTAGTAAGTATGAGCATTGTCTGTGATTTGGTTTGCGTGAATGCTCGCTGAATATATGTAAATACTTTTTGGTCTATCCCGAGAGGATCTTTTCAATTTACCGAATAAAATATTCAATATTTATATATAAAAGCTACATATTTTAAATTATTCCGACGACGATTATTCCGATTTGACGACCTCCGTGGTCGAGTGGTGTGTACACCGGTTTTCATGGGTACGCCACTCTGAGGTCCCGGGTTCGATTCCCGGCCGATTGGATGTAGATTACCATTAGTTTTCTATGTTGTCTTGGGTCTGGGTGTTTGTGGTACCGTCGTTACTTCTGATTTCCATAACACAAGTGTGTGTGATGTTGTCTCATATTTATTTATTATTATTATTATTCCAATGCTATTATCATATTAAATGTATAACAATATGACTATAATTAATATGACGGCCAATATTTCGGACTGCTTTTTCAACATGAATTTTAACTATTAGAGTAGAGTATGATTGGAATACGTCCCATCATCAGGGCTACGATAAGCCATGAGCGAAGAACAGTACGATAGAATACGTGCATTTAAAACGGCTATCACAGCGGTTTAGTAGTTAACTATCCCACACAGTTCAAACAAAAGAGGTTTCCCTTGGTTCTTCGTACGGTTGAGCTGCAGAAATCTCGTGAGTCTGGTTCTTCAATCGCCAGGTCGGTTTATATAAAGAGTTATTAGGTTTGTCTAACAATTTGGACTCTGGAAGTTGTAATTGTGGCCACATGTTTCCCTCGTAAAATTTATTTATTTATTTATAATGCCAAACTGTATACATATCATTACAAGACGGTGTCCCAATTCCATATAACAGCACGTTAAACAAAAATATTTAAAATATCTAACTATGTTATACCTCATATAATACCATCTAAGTTGTTATGATATATTCCAAGCAACAATCATAAATAAAGCTTTCTGCTCCTGAACACTTATCAATAGTGTGAGGGAGAAGAGATTGAGTAAGAATAGTGCTTCCGTGTTTGCACACACACACACACACACACACACACACACACACACACACACACACACACACACACACACACACACACACACATGTGCAGTATCATGTATCCTGCGGAGTTGAGTTGATGAGTATCTTTTAAGACTGCAAATCGTAGCCAAAGTCAATCCAGCCGAATCCAGAATCAAAACAGGCAGACACTCCAACGTTATCATATGTATATATTTTAGCTTGTAACACAATATGTAAGTACATATATGATAAATCTCCGTGTAACTCTATTTTGGATTTAATTGCGAGTGATTACCTAATATAATTAGTCTACTTGATAAAATTTTACAATGACTGATATATGAAGTACCCTTAAAGGCTCAAAACGATGAGTTCAATATAGTGAAATTTTGCACAGGAATGCTTGGATTTCCAAGAATGGGATTGGGATTGGAATTGTTAAAGCTCTAAGAGCAGATTCATCAAAATTCAACTCCTAAGGGAGTTAAATGGGGAATGAAATTTCGTATAAATATTCCCTTTTTTAATATATGAAATACGAAAATGGAGATTTAGTCTTGCTTTTGTGAATAAGGTCTATAGCGGAAGAGCTTAGGGAAATTCAACAACAAAGGAGTTAAAATTGGGGATGATTGTTTTTGGGGACTATTTTTAGAAACATAGAAAATGGCATTTACACTTCTGTTTATATGTAAGATACCAATAACTCAATGTCTGCAACACCTTGCAAGTGCGTTTCCGGTCTTTAAGGAAGGAGAACGCTCATCGCTTAAAGGTAAAAAATTATAGGAATTAAATGTAAAGCTACGAAGTATAAGACTCGAACCAGCTAAACTTATCCGATAACTCAGATAACTAGGTACGTTCTTACGTCAATTATATCATGACTAACATATCAAAGGCTGTCCGTCAGACTGACGTTGTTATCAAGACAGTCGCTTTCTCTCGTACGAAATTAAACTACTTAGACAAATATATTTAATAATATTTGAGATTAAGTTTGGTACATAAAATTACAACAACAACAAAAATAAAACAATTTTTTTTGGAATATTTGTGCAAAACTTACTGCGATAATGTTGAAATGGGATTTTGATCTAGACTAGAAACTAATATTTATATCAAACTGAAACTAAAGTAACAGTCTGTAAAAGGCCTTCTCTTCCATTAAGGAGAGGGTTTGGAACATATTCCACCACGCTGTTCCAATGCCACCCACCGTGGAATGCACATGAGGCAGAATTTCAATGAAATTAGACACATGCAGGTTTCCTCACGATGTTCTCCTTCACCGCCGAGCACGAGATGAATTATAAACACAAATTAAGCACATATATATAGTGGTGCTTGCCTGGGTTTGAAACCGAAATTATCGTTTTAACCACTTAACACAACAACACAAGCAAAATTAATAAGTACGCATTTAAAGTCTTTTTAACTAGAGTGTGTGAATAATGATGTTGAAATTTTTAAGTGTTATGAAAAGATGTATTGTTTTTGTATTGGAAGAAGTGAAAAATGAAAACATTATAAACTGAAACGAGGTTTTGAAAACCATTTATTACCTGTTTATTTTAAGCTGTTTCTTCGAAATAAATGATAAATAAAACATTATGATGTATTTAGTTGACAGCAGATATCCGCAAAAGTTCTAAATGATATGATGATGAAAATATGTTTATGAAAATTAAACAACGAACCCTTTTAATTTAGATATATTTATATCACCCAAGCGAAGCCGGGTTTTACTTAATGTCATATAATTAAGAAGCATAGTTGAAATTTAGGAATAGTATTTAGAACTTTGATTTATGAACTGAAATAGATATAGCGTGTATCACAATATATCACATAACAATCCCACGTCTAAAGCATTGACTGGGCATCAAACCGCACACCGCAGGCTGCGGTTATTACACCCGTACACCTTTCACAATGTTTACGTAAATTTTACAATTGTATAACAATCGTGCTAACACATTTGGGCGTTAGTTCAGAATATTAAATATTCCATGCGGTTATTCTAAAACTTTTTTTTAATGTTTGGAAGCAAACGTTTTACTTGATGGTAGGGCTTTGTGCTAGCCCGTCTGGGTAGGTACCACCCACTCATCAGTTATTCTTCCGCCAAATAACAGTACTCAGTATTGTTGTTGTCCGGTTTGAAGGGTGAGTGAGCCAGTGTAACAACAGGCACAAGGGACATAACATCTTAGTTCCCAAGGTTGATGTGACACATTGAAATGTAAAGAATAGTTAATATTTCTTACAGTGTCATTGTCTATGGGTGATGGTGACCACTTACCATCAGGTGGCCCATATGCTCATCCGACCGACTAATGGTAATCATTCATCATCACCCAAAGACTAGACTATAGAAATATTAAGCATTCCTTCTATCACCAATGCGCCGCCATCCATGAGAACCAAGATTTTCTGTCCCGTTGTTCCTTTTTTATACTAACAAACCAACCCTTCAACCTGAAATACAACAAAACTAAGTATTTTTGATTATTATAAGAAAAATTTTTGATTTTTGATAAATTTTTCCAAAATTTATTTTCAATATTCAAAGCATATTCAAACTTTAATATAAAAATAGAACAAGAAAAAATAGCACACTTTATTGCAAACGATTACAAATTCATTTGATGAAAACGAATAAGGATTTGAGTCTTTGTAAAACAGATATCATATTCAGCTTTACTAAAAATATATTATATACCTACGCAAGCACGGCCAGTACAGTAACAAATATAAAGAAGATAAAAAAAAACAATTCAATTTTCGAATGTCTGTTAACATAACATTATAAATGCGAAAGTAACTTACACTGTGAAAAACTATTTCACTATTACTGAACTGAACTTCACCTGACATCACTACAACGCGGACAATAATAATTACTAAATATGCAAAGAGGTTTCGCTTGAAGCATTTTCACCTTATCATCTTGAAGCATTATTTCTTTCCAGGTGAAAAAAACAAATAACCAATTAAAAAACGTATTCAAAACGAAGGGTTCCGCACTAAGAGATCAAAATGTGTTCCATTGCAGCCGTAACCATAAAACCAAGTGAACGATAGCTTTACAAAAGCAGATGTAGGCAACCATCGCTCTATTCATCTCGTCTATTATTATTTATAGATCTCACATTGCACTCGATGGATGAATTACTCTGCAACGTTTTGTGTTATACAATGAAAATCTATTTCATACATTCGAAAACAAAAATGAATACAACTATCGACCTTAACTTCATTATGATAAGTCTTAATTTCAATTATAAATTCTGGGTACAAGATTATTTGAAAGAAGCCACTGAAAAGAATTTCGGGTTAAGCAATTTTGAACCTTATTGTTCTGTTAATAAGATTGATGAACTTGATTATTAGATGTTGAATGAGTTCGAGTATAAAGGGCTTTGATTCTTAAATTATATTGATCGAGTTCTGACTATTAGATTTGGTTTAAGAAAGTATTCTTCCTTATTGTCCTGTAACAAGGATGGAGATATGATACGAGGCTATCTTGAAAAACAATATTAAAAAATGTGTACACGATGTACAAAAAAAAATTTATAAATATGAATTTGATTTAATATTATCATCGGTTATTTAGTTAGTGACGAAGAGAGTTAGGTGGTGCGAATAGCTTTGACATGCAAATGGGTACAAATTAAATTGAGAGATTCCGGTCATTCACTGTGATTAGATTTTTAATAAAAGTGGGCACTCAACAATTATGCAACTACATAAATATTGATCATGCCCTCTGACCTACTTCTACAGTGGTCATACTAAGGGGACTAACCAACTGCGCAAGAGATTTAATAGATCACGTGTGGGGGCAAACACAGGTGTTCTGTTCCTCGCACAAATGCAATAGAACGGCTTACGCTCTTTTAGAAACAAGAGTAATTTTCAATTATTTTTTTTTTTTAAGAACGTCATACAATAAACAACCAATAACCATTCTTATTCTACCAACAAACCACCTGATATTAAGCTTAATTTACGAAGACAATTTGAAATAAATTCAATTGCTCCTTAGTTATTCCGGAGATTTGGTTTGCAAACTGAAGTAAAAAGATTTGGTATAAGGCTGACTTGGACATGCAAGTCTTCTTGGGAATATTTTTGCTGATCGAGTGGTTTCGAGTGGTTGAAGTGGCTTGATTCGTATTCTCTATACCCTTAATAGTATTATACTGAATCTATTATTATATCGCAGATTAAAATGGGGCAGAACTCTATTTCATTTTACCGGAACCACATAAATAATCATCATTACATAGTATAAAATAAAATCGCTCACTACTGTATGTCCCTATATATGCTTAGATCTTTAAAATTACGCTACGGTTTTTGTATATAATACATGAAAAATATAGTAAAGAAACACAGATAATTTTAGAAGTTTCTAATATGATGTAAAATAAACACATTCTGTAGTATGTTAAAGGCGCTTTTTAAATGATAAAATGTAAAAAACCTATTTAATTTAATACCCTATTCAATTATTTATTTGTATTTCTTTAAATAGATTAACACCTCCTCTGTTAACAATAGGGGTTCTAAATACGAATTTACGTTTGAAAAGCGATATTTCGTTGGAAGTCTCGATAAAATATAATAAATAAGATTGATTGTTTGCTATTGACCGTGATTGAGGCGTCCGTGACGGGAATATCACTTATCAATGCCTGAATACGAAACTTTATTCGTCTAGACTTTATTTCATACAAATATCGTAGCATAATATAGTACGACACAACATAGATGTAGCATCGGCAATTCAATAAAACCGATTACTGTCGATTTGTACAACCAATGGAAATAGCTCCCTATCGCGCCATTCGACGCTATTCGTCGGTATAGATTCTCGTGTCAATGCATGTAAATCGACGTGTCAAATTGACGAATATATTAGCTCATATGATATTACAAGTTTGTGTAAAGATCATATTCACATAACAAAAAAGTATTGATAATTTGGGATAGCGTACTTAATTCGGATGTGATCGGTTTTACGAATTTGCCGATGCTACATCTAAGTTGTGTCGTACTATATATATAATCTATATAGATTATGAAGTGGCTTGTAAATCTCTCAAAATGTCAAAATGAAACATTTTTGACTCCTACGTACTTGTCACTTTTGAGTTTCATAATTTTTTGTAGATTTTTCTACATTAACGCAAAAACTACGACTTAATTTTAATAATTCTTATGAAAAGAAATATAATGCTATTGTTTAAATTCAAATTGTGCTTGTAAATAGTTGATGTCTCAGTGTAAATTTAAAGAAGGCAACATTGATATATATCTTTTTGAAAATATATGTGATCCAAATATGTAGAGAAAAACAAATTCGTCGCGTCAAATTCCTTCCAACGCATTCAGGTCAAGAAACTTTTATTTATTACTGCCAGTGGTTTCGTAATGGAGGGATTACATTTTGGGTTTTTACTTTCAAAAACAATTTCAAGAGTTTTCATATGAAGAAAAATTTGATTTTTTTTAAATTGTATGTGGCCGAGAATATTTGCCACCTGTATTTATTAGTCACCATTTCCCATACACATTCATATTTATTAAATACTAACTGCGCTCACGACTTCGTGCGTATTTGACTATAACAAAAAAGTTATTGATCAGTGCGCAGATTTAACAATAACTTTGCTTATTAATAGCGTCCTAAGTCACTACTTATTACATTAGCTATCTGCTAGTGAAAGTCCCATCAAAATCGGTCCAGCCGTTCCAGAGATCAGCTGGAACAAAAAGACAGACAGACATAAAGACAATAATTGTAAAAAATATTTCAATATTACGAAGAGACTAATCTTTTTTATTATATGTATGGATAATGTAATGAATGCTTACTAAAAAACATTTAAATGTAAACTAAAAATAACCTTCCCGTAATTCCTTCTCGTAACGTATTTTTAGTGATCCGTCGACAGATACATCTTTTACTTGAAAACTTTGACACTAAAATAAATACAAATTCCGGTAAAAACACGAGCGGGCTTTTATATAAAGCACAAAGCATACTGAGCTCTAATCTATACAAATTCTGGTAATACCGAGGAATCAACGTATTGATTATTCAAAGCTTAACCATTATGAAAGCTTACCCGTCAAATTCGTGGAATCGTAGCGCGGCTTATTCTAAGGATCTATTTCTTAATCTTATACATAAGCAGGCATGATATCTATTTATACCTGTTGACTTCCAAGCAGGATACATTAATTGAAATAATTGTATTTAATAAACATGACGTTGTATTTTTTAAATGTTAAAAAAGAGTAACTACTGAGTTTCTTGCCGGTTCTTCTCGGTAGAATCTACTTTCCGAACCGGTGGTAGCTTTACTTAATTGTAAAATGACGATTCAAAAGTGCTTATAAAAGCCTACTTGAATAAAGTTTATTTTGATTTTGATTTTTTTTTGATTTCAGATTAATAGACTTCGGTGTCGTTTGACTGAAGATCATGAGATTTATCTATGTAGGTATATATTATAATATAAAGAAAATTTTGAATATTTACTTTCTTTGTAAAATATAACCAGGTGACGTTGCAACGTTCAAACATCTTAACACATAAATGTTATTTGTACAGACAGAATTGTCAGATTTGGCTTTAAATAAACTAGAGGTTACTTCGCGTTGCGAAAAATACGATTAATTAAGTGTAAATTCGAAAGGTCTTATTTCCATTTTTTGATCAATTAAAAGATTCTCACTAATAAATAAGGACTGTTTTTCTATATGGCTTACTGAACAAGTACTAAACGAATATACATAAAACTTTTCCAGAAGTATGTAGCAAATAATCTATATATATATTTATATACATAGATTTTCTTTGGCCAAACCAAAACTTGAAAATGACTTTACGAATTACATTCAACCTCTTTTTCTACGTTTTCTTATTCTTTGGAGACAAGATAAATTATGTAAATTAATTTTTAGAAATTAAAGAGCGTTTATTCCGTATTAGCAATGTACAGGGCTTTCTAAAAGGGACTGTGACCCATGTGACGTGACCACACCACATTCAGGCATTAAAACGTAATTAAAAGTCCATCATACAATCACATTTATAAAATTATATAACATCAGAATCTTGAGTAGCAATCACATTTACCTGGTGGCTTTGTATAAGCCCGCCTGCGTAGGTACCACCCACTCACCAGATATTCTACCGCTAAACAATAGTAACAGTATTGTTGTGTTCCGGTTTGAAGGGTGAGTGAGCCAGTATAAGTATAGGCACAGGGGTCATAGCATCTTAATTCCCAAATTTGATGGCGCATTGACGAACGACGAAAGGAATAGTTAATATTTCTTGCAGCGTCATTGTCTATGGCTGATGGTGACCACTTGACATCAGGTGGCCCATAAGCTCGATTGCCAATCTATTCCATAAAAAAAATCAGTAAAATATACAGTAAGAAGCAGTAATTACTTTAAGTTAATAAATTTCAATAACATGACGATTTAAAAGCTATTTTATGAACCTCCTCAAGTAAATAGTATTTTGATTCTCGATTCAATTTCAATTACAATTTTGTTTTCTCATACATTATTTCAACGAACCAATGTTTATAAATCTTAGCAATTTATAAGTTTCAATAGAAAATATATAATTTATTCAGTCTCGATTTAAGTAGTTTTAACAATAAATCTCTCACATTTATAGAAAAATAATTTCTGTATCGTACCACTGGTATTTTTATTCAGACGCATTTCCATATATCATTTATTTGCCTTGCGGTTTCATCTGTGTTTTATATAACTATATTATATAGTCTATATATCATATCTTGACAATGTTTAGCTATTTTTTTATATAATATATTGCAAACGAGAAAGTAGTTCGCCTGATGGAAAGTGAAGTGTAATACCGCCCTTGGACATCTCAAACACAGGAAGTCTTGCATATGCGTTGTAGGCCTTGAATAAGTAGTCTTTTCTTTATGGTTCTGAAGAATTATTTTTTTTTAGTTTAGTGCCTTATTTAATCTTTACTTATATTATTAATGCGAATGTAACACTGTCTGTCTGTCTTGCTCTTTAACAACCAAATATTAAATCGAATTCAAAATTAAAATTTGAATTCGAAGAAGTTACTAGTTTTCATGTCTAAAATCTGACGACTAAACCTTAAAACACAAGCAAATCCGCGGAAGATAATAGGTACTTTATAACTTTCTGTGCCAACCAATCAGAGCTGGTGTAGATCTAAATTTTTAAGCGTCCTAACGAAAAATGAATGAATGATTTTATAGATATTTTTTTAACTATATTAATAGAGACAAAAGAACATAAGTTTGTAGTATAAATCTATCAAAACGCGATCAACTGCTTTTCAAGACCTTAAAATCGGATGAAAGCTCAATATTGTTATAAATATATAACGTACGCGTTATTTTGCGCAACTTTACTTATTTCGAGTAAACCAATGAACTGTTCCACAATAATGCAATTGCTAAAGCAAACATCTACGCTTCGCCAGATGTGCACCAACAATTTCATATCTATTTAAAAAGTGTGCGCATCCCACTTAACTGGTCGGTTAAATTAACCCAATACAAAAATCAGATTAAACTTAGTAAATTCATTCTAGAAAACTCGAAAGAAATAGTTTGTTATAAAGTGGAAATTTTATTGTAACGCTAATATTTACAAAAAACGCAAAATGAATTCGAACATGCAAATATGAAATGTGTGCCCTAGTTGAAAATACAACTCTGAATCGTTTTATATTTATTGATACCGCTCAGCACACAGGTAATCAAAAACTAGAAAATAGTTCAATCGAATATCGCTTTTAAAGCCTATAATATAGAGTATACTATCGGTTATCACACTTTCTAGGTTACTGTAGCGTTTCAAATATAGTTCCAAATATAGAATTAAAATGTACATTAAAATTCTGGGCTGTATCGTTCACGGTGTACTGTTAAAAATAAATATTTGTATAACAAGCTAATCCTTGCGGCTTTGCCCTAGTTTAAGTTTAATTGAAATTTGTAATAGTCTGGCAAATACCTACTGATAGTTTTTTTTATGACATAGGTGGCAAACGAGCAGGAGGCTCACCTGATGGAAAGTGTCTACCGCCGCCCATGGACATCTGCAACACCGTGAATATTGCAGGTGCGTTGCCGGCCTTTAAGGAAGGAGTACGATCTTTTCTTGAAGGTTCCCATGTCGTATTGGTTCGGAAAAACCGCCAGCGAAAGCTGATTCCACTAAGTGGTTGTGCGGGGCAGAAAATGTCTAAGAAATCGCGCTGTTGTGGATTTTCGGACATCAAGGTGGTGTGGGTGAAACTTCTACCGTTGTTCACGGGGAATGTTCCGAGGTATTGTTTGGACTAATCCCGTCTGCTGAATTTCACCTTCGGACATCTCGTCAAAATTCGAAGTCTATATTAGCAACTTTGTTCACAATAAAAACAAAGAACTGCTAATCGATATTAACATTGGAATAATGGTAACTCTATCCACCCACGTGAGTTTACACAATCGCAACTTGCTATGAAGTTACTCCTATTTTGTTATTAGAACGCCTATATAAATGGTACACGATAAAATGCTTTAGTGAGAAGACCAATTTATGAAAGTTCGTCAATGGGGTCATTCATTTCAGTCTAACTAGTTTGCCTACGAAAACAGAATCGTAAGCGAAATAAGAATTGCCACGTTTTTGAGACAACGAGGAGTCGTTTTTTCGTGTCAATTTAACGTCTTTTTTATTCATCGTCATATTTTAACCGACTTTTAAGAAAGGAGTTTATCAGTTCGATATGTATGTATGTAAAAATGTTAGAATTTTATTATATTTGTGTAAGATGATCCATTTATGGTTAATTTCGTAAGTGTATGTTTTTATGTTTGTCTACGATTTTCTAGCAAACTAAAAGTCGTATTGAGATGATAATTTCTGTTCTAAGTCAGATAATCTTAGGGAATAATGTAAGTTTCATTAAAATCGATCTAGCAGTTTCTAAGATATAAATACATTTTTATTTTTAGTTCACTAGCTATTTCTAATTTTAGAGACGGTTTCATTTTTTTATAAATTATTTAATTTGTTATGATGAAACATGTTATGAAAGAATCAAAATAAAATTTTATTTATCCGTTTACAAATGTCTACATCGTGAAATACAACGAAATTTATATTTTTAATACATATCTAATGTGCAATGTGATCGTGCTTGGTGAGTCAGTAGAACGTTTGCCGAGAGAATATTGATTTTTTTTTTTATTTTGATGTGAGATATATCATTTATGTATGTGTATGTACTGTTGATTGTCCTAAAATAAAAGGAAATATTACTATGATAATCATTTAATTTATGAAAAATATACATGTACATCATTATGTAGTTTAATACAGTATATGGTGGTAAATACCTTACCGCAAGCGGAACGAAAATCTTTAACGTCACTTGATACTAATTCCAACGATTCTTTCCAAGCCCCTACAAGTACAGCCTCGTTGTTATTGCTTTAAAATTATTTTTCTGTGAAACTATTATATAATACGATGAAATTGCTTCGAATTAAAATTATGAAATATATTACCGGTTCCAAATATAACAATGATTATAACTACATTATACAATCGTAAATCGACTTTTAAGTATTCTAATATTTTTCATTTAATTTTACTTAGTAGGACTCTAAAAAATGTGTAGTGCATGTTCAATGGTTTTAAAATAGTGTTTAGTTTGAAGTTGGTTTTTCTTTTTATTTTTTTTTGTTTATTTATTTGAGATACAAATATGTCTGCTTGCCGTGACTAAAGTATGTTTTAGATTTTGTCAATATAATTAAATAAAATATTTTTAGTACTATGTTCTTCTTTCACGCAACAGCTGATTGCTTCAAAATATGCATGGTAACAAAACTTCAATTGAGATATTTTGCAAGAACCATCTTGAAACTAAAATGTATTTATTATTCGACATTGAACATAATAACGATAAAGTTTATAGTTTATATCCAAAAATCAAAAAGGGCTTATTAACTAAGTTCAGTACGACACAACTTAGATGTACCATCGGCAAAATTCGTAAAACCGATCACATCCGAATTAAGCAGGCTCTCCCTAATTATCAATATTTATTTATGCGAACATGATTTTTACACAAACGTAATAACTTGTAATATCACGTGACCTAATATATTCGTCAACTTGACACGTCGATTTACATGCACTTGCTTTCTCAGGTTGAGTTGACGCAAGAATCTATAGCGACGAATGGCGGGATAGTAGCTATTTCTATTAGTTGTATGAATCGGCAGTAATCGGTTTTATTGAATAGGCTATTTGACTGGTGTTTAAAATTCATTTTATATTATTTAGTAGATGTTAAGGAACCCAGTAAAAGTTGCGTTTTTTTATTTCTAGTACATATTTGCCGAAAAATATCATTTTAAAAAATCCATATTTAAATAGCGCGCAAAAACGCTACTTGGACAATATGGCGCTGCAATGGGGTCGGTGACGTCACTTTCCTGTATTTTAATCTGTGGTACACATAGTAGAAAAGCAAATTATACAAGAAAGTGACTTCATCATAAGCCCGGCCAATCAGAAGCGTTTTGTGTCACGTGACAAACTTTTGAAAATTTGCATTTTTATTTATGGAGTTTTGAATAAATTAAGTATTATGTTCAACTTTCGTTACTAAATAGCCATTTTTAAACTCATAATATACACTGATTACAATAATTCACAAATTATTTTTCGCATTTTCAAATAGCCGATAGCCGATGCTACATCTAACTCGTGTCGTAAAATAAAGTAAGTCGATTGTAAACGTTTCAATAGTGAATTCTACAAGATTCGCGCGGAACGTCACAATTTCATAAGACACGTAGAATTAAATTATTATTATACGACTTTGAAACTTGTTTTAAAAACTTCATATTTCAAGGCTTTTATTCTAGGGTTTTCATTCAGGGTCTTCATTCAGGGTTTCTTAATCTAGACAACAATTTAATTTGGTACACTTATTATAAAGAAGAATTTAAAATTTTAAATATCTGTATTATGAAACATTCTTATGCAATATAGAATATTAATATATTTTTACACAACAATTTACACCTCGACTGTACATACCTAAGCCTCCGCGAAGCCTTTGTATCTTATGGTTTTAATATGTACTTCACCTAACACAGTTTAATTTATATTTTATAAAAAAATAAAACATTATTGATTTTCTTATTTCTATGATTTTATATTATATGTCAAGGCAGTCAAATTAGTAAATTAAACTACTACTACTTCTCGAGCTGAGATAGCCCAGTGGTTAGAACGCGTGAATCTTAACCGGTGGTGCAGGAAAACATCGTGAGGAAACCTGCATGTGTATAATTTCATCGAAATTCTGCCACATGTGCATTCCACCGACCCGCATTGGAACAACGTGGTGGAATATGTTCCAAACTCTCTCCTTAATGGAAAAGGAGGCATTATCCCAGCAGTGGGAAATTTACATTCTGTTACTTTACTACTACTTCTAAATCGGAAAGTCTTAAGTAAACGCGATATTTTAAATCATTCTGTAATATAATCAAATTCCACGCGAGCAATACCGCGGACAACAGCTAATGTACCTACTATAAAAAAGGCAAAAACAGAAAAATCATAACGTTTCATTCGCCGTAGACAGATGACTGTTTATACAACAGCATCCAGTCAATGTTTCATCTCGTCCAATACGAATTTGATATTTGCAAATATTTACCCGAGGATGCCTGCGACTGTTCTCTGATCTTTTCATCTCCCTCTGTAAATAGAGGGCGAGTAATTGATTCGTATCACAGACACTCAAATCAAACACCTAGATCGCTTAGTGGTCAATTACAAGGCTGTAAATTTCGAGATTTTGAGTTCAAACAGCTGATTATATCCTGAGTTTATTATTGTATATGACAGTTTTCTTGGTGGTAGCGCTTTGTGCAAGCCTGTCTGGGTATGTACCACCCACTCATCAGTTATTCTACCGCCAAACAACAGTACTCAGTATTGTGTTAAATGTGTTCCGGTTTGAAGGGTTAGTGAGCCAGTGTAACTACAGGCTCAAGGGACATAATATCTTAGTTCCCAAGGTTGGTGGTGCATTGACGATTTAAGGAATAGTTAATATTTCTTGCAGCGTCATTGTCTATGGGTGATGGTGACCACTTACCATCAGGTGGTCCATATGCTCGTCCGTCAACCTATACGATAAAAAAAAAAGTTAAATTTTTATTTGTGTTTTATTGTCATGAAATTATAACTTGGAGTCATATTTTATATGAATTAGATAGACGAACAGGTAAATTAGCTGTCTAATGGATAATATTGGCGTTTTGTACATCACCAATGCGCCAACAATCTTGGAGATGTTATGTCCCTTTATCTGTAGTCCTACTCGCCCTTCAAACCAGAACACAGCAATACTAAATATAACTGATTGATAATAGAATATTCATCCGAGTGAGATTTTGTAAGGATTCACATCAATTCTCACTTGTGAAAAGTTGACGACCAACTTACAGTGATACGCCATTTCGATATATCGAATAAATAGCTGTTACTGCTTTGTTCGCGTAGACTATGAAAATATCTAGAAAATAACTAAAAATATTACGTTAATGATTGGTATACAAAGAGGTCTTACCTCGTTGTTTCCAAAAAAAGTAGCCTATATCTTTTGGTACGCTCTAGTCTATTTGTACACCAAATTTCATTTAAATCGATCCAGTAGTTTTGGCGTAAAAGAGAGACAGATAGACACACAGAGTTACTTTCGAATCTATAATATTAGTATGGATTCAAGAAGTATAAAATATAAATGTAGTTCTTTTGTAGTTGTTCACCTTATAACGTAAGCCGCCAGTCACTTATAGCAATTTAGACCTACTAATCCTGACTCATAATCTGCAGCCTTATAAATTAGCCTCTAGACCAGTAGTGACATATTACCTACAATGATTCAGTGTTCTCTTAAACTACCAAAAAGTGAATCTCTTCTGATAAGTGATGGTAACCAATTTATTGTAGAGGATAATTTAAGTGTTCTTGTAAATCATAAAGATACCATTACAATGGAATTTGCAATTTCATTAATCTGATTTGATTAACGCGTTTGTAAATATATAAGCGATATATCGTAATACCTTTGAATAGGACATACATACAAAACTAATCTCACGTATTGCGCAAATATAAATGTAACTTTATCTAACAAGACCGACTTAATATAATATATACATTATGTTATCTATACATTCGTTTAACCTCGTGGGATTCGTGAAGAAGTACCGTTCTTTATGTATACGCCACTATATACCTCGAGAATATAATATTAATAATATTACAATATGTCTTTTTATATGGTATGTGGTTTCCACCGCTCATAGACAGTGACAATACACCACCAACCTAAGGAACTAAGATGGTAAATATCTTGTGCCTAATGACACTTGCTCATTCATCCTTCAAACCGGAACAGAACACAGTACCTACTGTTGTTTGACTGTAGAATATCCTGTGAGTGGGTAGTACCCAGACAGGCTTGCACAAAGAACTACGGACAAATTTAGTAATAATTGCAATGCACAGAATAATAAAAAATCAACTATATATACATTTAATTAAGATTCCGTATATATTATATTTAATGGAGAATATATTAATATATAATAAAAAACATTCCATTTTAATATTGGCTCTAAGATTAATAATAATAAATAAATAATAAATAAATATGCGACAACATCACATACATTACTCTGATCCCAATGTAAGTAGCTAAAGCACTTGTGTTGTGGAAAATCAGAAGTAACGACGGTACCACAAACACACAGACCCAAGACAACATAGAAAACTAATGATAATCTACTTTGAGTCGACCGGGAATCGAACCCGGTACCTCGGAGTGGTGTACCCATGAAAACCGGTGTACACACCACTCGACCACGGAGGTGGAGAATGTATTCGAAACACTAAAAACAAAAAAAAATATATTTATTTTTATAGTAGATACAAAGACAAACTTACCTTCAAAACATAAAGCACTTAATTAACAATATTATTAATTTATTATCATTAATAATAGTTATATCAATGAAATATAAAACAGTCTAGTAACGATTAATAATGAAGCTATCCCGGTGGTCCCGCTTATTCCCATAATGAACCCTCAGGCTATGATTCGTAAACGTATTTGATATAAAGTGAGATAACGATCATTAATTAAAATTGTTCTAGTGATTATATTATAATTAAACCTAGTCACATTCATATTTGATATTGATATATTTAAAAACAAAACTTAAAAATAATACATTTCATAGATGAATGAATGAAAGAATTGTCATTATAATAAGAATTTAAATGAACATGGTTATTTTAATTCTCTTATTATGTTATCATTTTATCATGTTTTTTATTTTTATTTGGTAGAGCTCGATGTTTCGACATCATCTATGAAAGTATTGTTCACGAGAACAAAACATTCGTAAAGATAACTCACGCAAGATTGTATCTATAAAAAATATATTATTTTTAAGTTTGTTTCAAAAAATTTGATTAAAATACGAAATATCAAGCTAAACCAAATTTTAAAAAAATCAGCTAAATATTCCGATTTTGATGTGTAAAGCGTACAACGCGTATATAGCGTATATAGCGCAACGCGTATAAATCGGTTCAAAAGTATTTCTTTTATATTTCGCCTTCTAAACATTCAACTAGATATAATAATTACATTGCTAACAGACAAAACAAAGCAACAGGAACAATTTATCATTTCGCGTTCAAAATAAAAAACAAGTGCTTGCCAAAAAAATTTAGTAGCTGTCATTGGCATCATCACTATGTTTCTGTGATAAGAATCAATACGGCACACATTCAAAATTAACTATCATATGTAATGGTGAACCAAATCAAAACACTTAAGTCATACTTTTACCAGCACTTATAAATTATTTCTAAGAGTTCAATTTCTATAAGTAACCTCCAATTCATTCTTAGAAAGTATTTAATGGATTTTCATTCCGTTTTCACGTTTTCTGCTGAATATTTCACTAAAAAGGTTATATATCTGATATAAATTAAGCTTATCATGAGATTCATAAAAAAGTACACATCTTTAATCTATTTGTATCACGGACAGCGGAGTTCTCAGTGGATCGCAACTACATTAAGATAATACTCATTGTAAATGCAAATTCTTAATTCCGAGAAGACCAACGAGAAACTCAGTAGTCACTCTTTTTACACAAAACGCAAGGCCGTGTGAAAATGCTAGAACTAAAATACATACTGTTTTTAGTATTTTTTTAATGATATAGGTGGCAAACTAGCAAGAGGCTCATCTGATGGAAAGTGACTACCACCGCCCATGGACATCTGCAACACCAGGTGGCTTGCAGGTGCGGTGCCGGCTTTAAGAAAGGAGTACGCTCTTTTCTTGAAGGTTCCCATGTCGTGTCGGTTCGAAAAAACCGCCGGCGAAAGCTTGTTCCACGAAGTGGTTGTGCAAGGCATAAAATTTTTAAGAATTCGCGCTGTTGTGGATTTTGGGACATCAAGGTGGAAATACATTATAAATATATACAAATGTATACATCCCTGTAGATAATCAATTGTTACTAACGCAAATCTGTTTCAGTAATTAAATTACAGATACAAATATAGTATGGTGGTCTACTAATTAAATAATTCCTTCGTAAAATACAAATTCATTAGATAGGCAACACATAATTAATTAAAAAAAACACATTAATTAACCTCTTACAAATTGTATAATTAAAAGACATTAAGTCTAACCATATACAGATAATGTAATTCGATATTTTGACATAAAAAGCGACTAATTGATACTTTTAGGAATGACACATCAACTAATCTTGATACTTTATAATTGCAATAAACATTTAATTGCAGTTTTTTTATTGTAAAGCAGTAACGTATTGACTTTATTGGTCCGGCTAGATCAAGCCACAGATCCTCAAACCTCAAAATAAATATCATATTGGTTTGACACGTACTAGTCAAATAAATATTTGCTATTAATTTTGAATTCCGAACGACGACTTTCGAATATCGAGAAATTTGAAGTAACGTTTAAGAAAAATACACGGTACATGTTATGGGATGGTTTGGCATAAACGACCCTATATGTAGAACGAATATATCTCACTGGTTAAATTCTTATTTTACCTGAACGATGTCGAGACCTGTAGGTATCTATATCTATACATATAATAAAATTCTACCGTCTGTTTGTAGCATCAAAATAACTTCTTTTTACTAAATACATATGTATGTATGTATTCATGGTACATATACCATATATTTTGTCAGATGTTTGTCTATTGGTTCCAGCTAATACCAAGAACTTTGACGGTACCGATTTTGACGGGACTTTCAAAGACAGATAGCTGATGTAATAAAAAGTAACTTAGGCTTATTTAATATTAGAGTTATACATAAAAATAATATTAACGAACCTCTGTGATGCGATATTTTTTTTAAATTGAAACGCCCTGGAATTCGCGGGTACTATTTGGTTTATATCATAGAGTTGAAATCTTAGTAACTATTCTGTTAATTGATATACTCTCACGATCGTTATAACGCTCATTAATCTGATTGAGTTTAAGATAATCCCTTACGCGAACTTTTAATCGGTATATGTAATACACGAATGTATTGCACGCAATATTTTTTAATATAAAATAAACGTATATTTCTTTGGTAAAATTGGTGGTCGAACCAAAGCTGATTTTTTTATACCTTTGGTGTAGGAGCAAAAAATTGATTAAAAAAATGTCAGTAGCCTCGGAGTCGTGCCTCGGGAAACACGCCCAGCATATGGTCTTGCGTCTAAACTCTTTCTCCTTGCGTGTCGAAGTTTTTATTACGAGAGTGTGGACATAAAAAAGAAAACAGTGAGCACTGCACACACACACACACACACGCACACGCACACGCACACGCACACGCACACGCACACGCACACGCACACGCACACGCACACGCACACGCACACGCACGCACGCACGCACCCACACACACACACACACACACACACACACACGCACACACACACACACACAAACTTTACCACTTGACAAATCTAGTGATTGGACATTTTGGATATTAGAAAAAAAGGTTGTAAAACACTTGAATATACAGAAATTATTAAAGTATTAAATATGACTTGATCAAAGCTATACAATGGAACAAAAGCTTCAATTTCAATGGTTTTATCTAAGACTCTATATATATATTGTATATAACAAATACGTGATTATTAAAACCTTCCAAGAATATCATAATATAATAATGAGTGTACACTCCGGAACTACTCCAATTCCTTCAGATTACGTCATTCAATTTATCGTTCGCCCTACATACAATGATAACCCTTAACATTTCTTTGTACGTAATATGAAATTCTGGCGAACCGTGATTCTACGTGAGATTTTACTTTAAAAATGTATCCATAATAATAAATTAGATATTCCACGAAAGACAAGAAAGGTAAGTAATAAATAATAAGAATTAAAACTAAAGTTCGCTGCAGCGATGAATCTTCGTTGTGTTATCTAATCAAACTATGAAAACATACAGCGCTAGATCGCTTATAATTATAATAATTTTCTCACGAGCAAAACGTCATAAGCAACGGGAATGTCGTGGCATATACGCTTTTCGTTTCATTATAGATTTGAGATATTTAGGGTATGGTGTTTTTTTTTTATATTTTGGTAAAATTAAATTACATAAACATTAATCATTATTGAAAATGAATTAAGCACCAAGCAAGGTTAAGATTATAAAACCACTAGCAACCCGCCCTTCTTCGCACGGGTGCATTAAATGACATCATAGTAAAAAATTTCTAAAATTATCAGAGTTTCTTCAGTAAATAATATATATAAAAACTATACATAAAAGCCTTCCTCTCAAATCACTCTATCTGTTAAAAAAACCGCATCAAAATCCGTTGCATAGTTTTGAACATTAAAGCATATATAAGGACAGAAAAAGCGACTTGGTTTTATACTATGTATTGATGATGTCACTATACATCTAGCTCA
This sequence comes from Vanessa cardui, assembly GCF_905220365.1. Classification (NCBI taxonomy): domain Eukaryota; kingdom Metazoa; phylum Arthropoda; class Insecta; order Lepidoptera; family Nymphalidae; genus Vanessa; species Vanessa cardui. The sequence goes on from NC_061129.1 coordinate 3,640,486, forward strand.
ACAATCCTCGGGATGACCTTAAACTGTCCCATGGGATATCGGGTCTTTTAATTTGCCAAGACCAACAATGTATTCCAATGTTAAGATAAGGTAAGTATTCAATCACAATGATACGTGGCTACGTTAAAGTTACGTGCACCGAATGGTTAGATAGGACAATGACGACCTCCGTGATCGAGTAGTGGGTACACCGCTTTTCATGGATACGCCACTCCCAGGTCCCGAGTTCGATTCCCGGCTCAGTTGTTGTAGAAAAACTTCATTAGTTTCATATATTGTCTTGGGTTGGGTGTTTGTTGTATCGACGTTACTTCTGATTTTCCTTAACACAAATGCTTTAGCTACTTACATTGGGATCAAAATTTTGTCCAATATTTATTTATTTATTATTATTAGATAAATATTATCTTGGCAATTACTTTGTGTGAGAATGAGAATATATAGGTTTTGGGTAAGTGATTATCACAGCTATTGGTGAAGTAAGAAATATTAACAATTCCTAAAAATACCAATGCGCCAGCTATCTTCGAAACTTAGATGATAAGTCTCTTGTACCTGAAGTTACCCTAATTTAAATATCAAATTCCATTCATTTGGCAAGCTCGGGTAATCTTTAAACAAATTGTTTCGATAAATTATAGTTTAACGAAATTATTTATAACCTCTATAAATCGAAGTAGGGACAATTAAACAAACCCTTGATTTGCGCATTTTCATGCAATTTCTTAATAACACAGCTATATTGTGCACTACTAAAATTTTATAAGTAAAGTAAAAGTAAAGTAACAGCCTGTACATTTCCCACTGCTGAGATAAGGCCTCCTCTTCCATTAAGGAGAGGGTTTGGAATATATTCCACCACGCTGTTCCAATGCGGCTCGGTGGAATGCACATGTGGCAGAATTTCGATGAAATTAGACACATGCAGGTTTCCTCCCATGTTTTCCTTCACCGCCGAGCACGAGACGAATTATAAACACAAATTAAGCACATATATATAGTGGTGCTTACCTGGGTTTGAACCCGAAATCATCGGTTAAGATGCACGCGTTCTAACCACTGGACCATCTCGGCTTTTCTAATAATAAATTAACCTTATTCCAGTTTTTGGGCGCAAAACAGGACAAACATACAGTCATTTCGATATTTGTAATAGTTGTTACTGTTATTGTCGAAAATGTTAAACATTTCGTTTATTTTAAAAGAAAAAGAAAATATTTAACGTAATCCAAAACAAAACGTTCGAGCTATCGAAGAGATGCTTAATCAGAGAGAAATATCTAGACCAAACGAGTCAACATTTTAACACTGCGATATTTTATTCACTGAAACAACACAGAAGTAGTGGATAAAATGTTATTGCTTTAGGATTATTTATTACTGCATTCCCAGTAATTCTTATTTCTAGAATGTTGCAAATTGATTTTCCCGCTCGATTCCGATCGAACAACCTTGGATCGTCAAAAGATGCTGCTTGTCCGCGATACTTTGACGAGAACCATAGTAAAACAAATCAAATCAAATCAAAAACTCTTTATTTGGACATACACATTATACAAATCATAAAATAAAATAAATAAAAAAAGAAGTAACAAAAATATACAAAATGAAAAAAAACAGGAAAGAATGTGATGCCCAAATTGGTAAACCACTCAGCTTGTGTTGAAACCATTGTTAAATGAGCTTCAACGCTGGTATTCTGTGGTCGCCAGTAACTACGTACGTCACGTCGTAGATAGCGATAACAGTAAAGTCACGCTTTAAATCAAATTACACTTACTTTATATAATGTAGTTTTTTTATGAAATAGTTTGGCGGACAAGCATATGGGCCACCTGATGGTAAGTGGTCACCATCATCCATAGACAGTAAGAAATATTAACTATTCCTTACATCGTCAATGCGCCACCAACCTTGGGAACTAAGATGCTATGTGCCTTGTGCCTATAGTTGACACTGGCTCACTCACCCTTCAAACCGGGACACAACAATACTGCGTACTATTGTTTAGCGGTAGAATATCTGATGAGTGGGTGGGACCTACCCAGGCGGGCTTGCACAAAGCCCTACCACCAAGTAGTTAAAGTTACAGTTGTGACGTCACTTTACCAAATTACACTTGAAGCCAATATTGGTTGAAAAGTTTTACTTCGATAAGAAAAAAAAGGTTGTTTGTTTCTTCTTATTAAGTAACAAATATAATTCATCGTTTTTAATAACCCGTATTCATCTACTGCCGGTCATATGCACTTGACTAAGTTACAGTCAAAATAAATATATGCTTTATTTAAGTAGATTTTTACAAGCACTCATTCGTCACTTTACAGAATTATTTCAAATATAAAGCTAGCTATTTGTAATGTAGATTCTACCGAGAAGAACCGGCAAGCGTACTGCAAGTACTGAGCCCGAACATTTAATTTCTAGCTATCTATAGTGAAAGCTGGAAATTAAATTAAATGATGACTCCTGATGAATGATAATTAAAAATAAATATAGTCTATTTTTTTATGAAGATTTCATATTTTTTTTTTTTTTTTTGAAGAAGAAGACCTATGGATCATTTTCAACTATGCTGCCCCAGTGCGAGCTGAATGCACAATTGGCAGAAATTCATCGAAAGTTTTCAGGTTTTCGTACGGTATTTTATTTCATCGGCAAGCACGAGAATAATTGACAACTGGCGCTTGGCCGTTTGACAATTACTGTTTGACAATCTCACGATCTTCGTTTATAATAAACCAGTTCAAGCCACCAGTCAAATTTAAGTTAAAATTTAATGGTTGATTTTATAAATTTCGAACTCCAAAATCAAAGCTGATATAGTTTAGAATAGTATTAAAAAAATTCGAACTTAAAGTCAAAATTCTGAACTACTATGAATGAAGTTGAGAATAAACAATAATCTTTTCAAACAATTGTAAAACAAAAACACAATAAACCGCTTATTGAATTATGCTTGCTAAAGATGATTAACAAATTCGTTTTTAATCGACTTCAAAAAAAGGAGGAGGTTCTCAATTCGTCGGGGCCTTTTTTATTTTTATTTTTTATGTATGTTACCGAATTACTCGAAGATGGCTGGGCCGATTTTGACAATTCTTTTTTTGTTTGAAAGGGCATGTTTTACAGGTGGTCCCATTGTCAGGAGATCAGGATCTGATGATGGGATCCTGGAGAAATCGAGGGAACTCCTCAAATTTTATAGGCACACCTATAGTGATTTCGGTTTTATTCAAAGTGCCTTGGTCATATGCTCACGAAAAGTGACATTTGATGAAGTGGAATTGATAATGAAGACCACAACTAGTAATCAGAACCTATTAGTAAGTAACTATTTTACGGGCTTAGTTCTATTTCTTTAAGATAGTCGTCAAGCAATTGATGTTAGTAAACATGCCTATGATGAAGTCTAGCTGATGGTGGACTACCAGGAGAACTCCTCAATGATTAACGGCATTAAAGTGAATGACAAACACTACCAATTGTAATTATAAATAACAAAACAACACTGAAAAGCAGTAAATAATTTTTTATAAATTAAAAAAACCGCCTTCAAAAATGAACTAAAAAGAAAAAAATAATCAGTTACATCCATATCCAATTTACGATTTTTTAATCACCTTTTGAAGGCGGTGCCAACAAAGTAAATAAATTCCTATATTGAAATCATTTAATTTGTATCAATAGTAAGGTTTGTCTAATGGTGTCATCTATACAATAAATAGATTTAGTTTTTGTATGTATGTATTATGTACCTATATGCATATATAGCAATGTTGGCACCGACTTTGAGAGGTGATTAAAAAATCGTAAATTGGATATGAATGTAACTGATTATTTTTTTCTTTTTAGTTAATTTTTGAAGGCGGTTTTTTTTAATTTATAAAAAATTATAGACTTAGGAAAATATAATGCGACATAATTAAAAATCCTCGACAAAATATTATAAATGTTCTGTAATCCTAATATATGCAAAAGGTCGCCTTTATAAAACCGTGGACGGAATATTTATTATTCATAACCAATATGGACATTGCCTCATGAGAATATTGAATGCGGAAATTCAGTGACCAGAACGCAGCTATAGATGTGTTTCTATTTATAATGTTACTAGCTGTAAATTAAGATTTAATTTTGATTAAATAAATTCCATTTGTTTTCCCTGTCACCAGTCTGCGCGTTATTGAATGACAAAACACAAACAAAATTGTATGCATGGCATATTTGTAAGATGTCAGCGGCGCGGCTTGGCTCATTTTTCACGTAAAGAATAGAAATTTCGAGAATGTGTTGCTAGTATTAAAAATTTAAATATAGACTATTACATTGCAAAATTTTTTACCGCCAAATTTTATTGTAAAATTTTAAATCCCCAACAAAAATTATTATTGTTTTTCAGGGATAATTTGAGCTTTATAAGCTATTTCATTTGAATATGATCAAATGAAAATTAGACAAAAATAAAATATACATTATTTTAATAGCACGTATGCAATTAACTTTAAACGTAACGAATCTGAAAATATAGTTATTAAGTCACTAATAATTCATAAGAAATTGACCATTTAAAAATATCTACTAAGATACTATAAAAATAGATCAGCTTGGAGCTTCGTAGACGCTCATAAAATCTTGATTTATAAGCCCAATACAACTAATGTGGTTCAGATAAAACAAGACAGTGAATTTACCAAAACAAATACCAACCAGTTCAACCAAGACAATAAATTCTTTTTAATAATAGGATAGTATAAAAATATTTGCCTCAAATTTAGATTGTATACTACTAAGAAGAATGGTCGCCTCTAAATATTTGTATGTTGTATCAACATATACACACACAAAAACACCGCGCTTGTGGATGTCACAGAGTATATATGCCTTCCACATTTAAAGTACAAATAGTATTATTGAATAAAAACTATCAACTAGGATAATTTATCAATAACAAAGTTGTATATGTTACTAGCGGGACAAAAGAGTAGTGTAATATTACCGGCTTAATCAAAAGCGATTTAATCTAAACTCGTAAACAAATTACATCAAAAAATGAGTCAATTTACGAATTAAAACATGAATGCTTTTTGTTTTGGAAACTATTTGAAATGAAAACGAAAAAAACAATACGGATAGATACTGGCAAAAGCAAAAATATGTAGCTTAAATTTTCTTTGAATCATAAAATTGTTCATTAAAATTTGCTTTCAAAAAATTTTAATTAAGAATTTGATCATCTTAAACGGAACCGTATCACCGTGTGCCCTATACTTACATTCAGCATTATTTAAACGTATATTTTCTATTTCATATAGTTAAACTGCCAATTGGATCACCTTACTGATGGTTGTAGGAGGTATAATTGATTCCTCAAATCACCTACATGCTACCACTCTTGAGAACTAAGATGCTATGTGATTTGTCCCACTGGCTTAAACCTCAACACAACAATACTAAGCATTGCTGTTTTTACCACCAAGGTAAAAAATGTTGATGGTTGGGTAGTACCTATTCAGGTGTACTTTCCCAAAGACTTACCACTGAGTAAATGCATAGCTACCGTTTCTAACGGATTCAAAGGGATAACAAGGCGACCAATTAATGAATTGTTAGATTCAATTTATAAATCGTATGCTCGTTAAGGCAGAAGTATGTCATTATAGTCTTACAAACAATTCGATCGAATCGAGTGTCGAAACTCAATTAGCCTCGTTTCATTTAACGGAACGTAACGTTAGTGAAGGTATTCCGGAATCCAAAGGGCTGGATTAACCGTTACGAGAAAACATAAAGTTAGCGCCTGATTAACTTTTAAAAACACGACTGTTTAAAAATGAGACATGAGACCGTCAATGATAAATGGTACTTAAAATCGATGATATTACGTCACAAAGTCAAAAGCCTACCAATACACCACTACAAGGTAAAATTATCCTTAAACTATTTGTTTTGACAAAAGGGGCTCCTCTTCTTTTGAGGCGAAGTTTTAGGTCATATTCCACTCCGATGTTTCAATCAGGGCTGGTAGATATGTATATACATATATACATATGTGGTCTTTTCAATCATGTAGTCCTTACGATATTTTCCACCGAGGAAAATTATGAACACAAATTTAACCCCATAATCCAAAGATTCACGTGTTCCACCTGATTCACTAAACCATTACGACCAATAAAATAAAAGTAATTATCTATAACCGTTAATCTACAATTATCTACATTTATAACTGTTACGCTTAGTCATTCACCTCTTACTATGATAAACAAATTATTTTTCACTATAAGATTTATTTGTTTGTTAAATAAATTAAGATAGTATATGTGTTATTAAAGCAATAACTTACCGGTAACTTAGTGGAGCTCGCAGATTTATAGACGAAATTCTAGAGACTGGCTGCCTGCGCTTGTCCCCTTCGTGCCAGCTCGCGTAACTTCGCGCATACGTCACAACACCGCACCCCTCACTCGAATTCAAAAATTCAACTGACATGTCTACATTGTCAAAGGTATCGTTCAACCAGCTATCATTTAAAAACTTAGAATCAAACTCAAACGAACTATTTACATTGGCGGTAACATTTTCAAAAATGGAATGGTTTGTCAATTCGTATACGCCATTGTGTTTTGGACTAGAATATATGTAAACACGATCGAGTTCCGAATCGTTTTCGGTTCTTATCGAACTCGCACGCGTTTTTGTTTCGTTCGAGATGCGATGGTAGTCGTCGGCGGAGGTATACCACGCTTCGAGGATCGCTATATGCGTGTCGAGTTCCCGGCAAGTCAGTCGGAACTCGTAGTCGTGACATCGCTGCTCTTCAACGATTTCTGGAACAAATGGTAGAAGTAATCGTTAAAATAAACATAAAACAAGAGACACTGAAAAATATATCAGTGTTATAAGAATTTTTATTTTAAATATTTGATATTTTAATAAGCGAATATTCAGAGATGTAACAATATATTGTTTCACAAAGGTTGTTGATTGATAAATTGACTTCGTTGTGATATATTTTTATTCCTGAACAACTACAAACCGAAAATAGAACACGATCGTTAAATGTCAAAAAGTGATATGTGACAATGAGTATAATATGATAATAGTATTTAAAGGAAGACAGCGAAGATAATTGGATACAATAGGGCATATGGTACAAATGGCAAATATAAATAAAAATCATAATAGCGTATCATCGTAAGTTCGTTTTCAACGCATTACAAATGGGAAACGGAGCATCTTCTTAAGGATTTACAGATTACTCTCAAACAAATAACGGCCTTATGGTTAGAAGACGTGAATCTTAACCGATGACTAGGGGTCAAATTTTGCTAAAATTGTGAAACCTAAACATATGGAACAAAATAATTGGGGCCATCATTGGGACCAACACACATTACAGAAGCGTTTTGAAATAAGATCCATACCTTCTGTTCAAAAAGGAGAACTGTTACCTGACGGCTAATTAAATTAATGTTACAATTACTTAGCCGTAAAAAGCATAAAATAACCAAATTATAGTATTTCCGTACCAAATGCAACCATTAACCTATCAACTGGTTAATTTTATTTCAATACAACACAGTATTAATTGGTAATAAACTTTGAACCGTATCGTAGAGCAATTAGGTCGAATTTCAATTGCACCTTCCTAAGATGTTAATTCACGCTGCAGTCATAGAATATTTATGATCGTGTGACTTATTAAACGAACTCTACGCGCAACTTTGCTTGAATGGAAATTAAATTATACGAAAGTATATTACTTACAGACATCTTATGCTTGTGATGTATTTTCTGTTATATACCTTTTATATACCTTTATTTTTATAACATTAAGGTAGCATTACAGTTATTAATATTACAAAAGATTTCCATTTTACGAATAGATACTTTTTTGTGAGTATACGAAGGTCCTTTTAGGGTCCTTTAATATTAAAAGCGCTGAGTTTATGCACTAGTACCTATTTGTCGATTTCTAAACAAAAAAAAATTCAATTTTACTTTTCAGACTATGTGATTAAAATCGTGGAAGAGATTAATAACTGAGTCACTTGTAGGTACTTACGGTAGTATCTACTTTCCGTAACGGTGGTAGCTTTATATTTTATTGAACTGTGTAACATGAAGATTTGAAAATTGCTTCTATAAGCCTACTTGGATATACGAAAAAAGTATGTTTTTTAATCTGTATAATTTTTTATATATTTACAATATTAAAATTCTGATTTATTTACTTTGACTTATTTCCTCTATTTTTAAATCATTTTACGCTTGGAGATTCAGAATTGCGAATTTCACAGGGAAATTCTCCTAGCATTCTTGCCACCATTCCACGCAGTCTTGACTTGTACATTAGTTATTTTTAATATCAACCTTTTTGCGTATAATCAATTCATGAATAAAAACAATTATTGCTTTGGTGAAAATAAATTTCCCGTAATTAATATGTTTGTATGCTAGACTAGAGTATCAGATATCATTACGATCGATACAGTAATTCAATCGTAATGAGGTAACAAGTAAGCATATACTGTCACTTTCGCATTTACAAACTCGAATAGTTAAACCAAATTTTGACATTAAGGCACAGATAAAAAAAGAACAGATAACATATATTCTATTTATAACCTATTAAGTAAAACACAAACAAAAAACATGAAAGCTAATGCGGTTTTATATCTTATTTTATAGTGATATCTCAATGTATTCTTGTTTTTATAGTAATTGGTGTGTATCATAAAAATGGCTGACCCGTTTTTACTCTCTTGATACGCAGTTTAATATTCATAGATGGTCACAGATAAGATTTATAGGTTATAAATCTCTAGTAGGTATATTGATAGGAGAGTGAGACAAAACATGTTTGTACGAAAATCATATTAATTATTAATATTGTAATTAACGATCAATATTATTTGCCTCGACATATATTTTTAAAATAACAATTTAAAATAACCTTTGACATATATTTTTAAAATAAATTAATTGATGTCTGGCTGAGAATTGGCTGATCGCATTGTGTATTTAACAGACATGAAAATAAAATAACAGTTATTATTTAAGAAAAATTTACAAATAAAAAATTAATCACAAAAACTGCAATGACTGAACTTTTAATTTAGATACATTATTGTTGTTATTGCAACCAACAATTGCTCAAAGTTGTTAAATATACATTCACAATACAATTACAACACAAATATAATTTGATTTAAAATATTACATAGTTTGGGCAATATTAACATTAGTAATCTGTTTGTTGTTTAATCTTTCACGAATAATTATTTAATCTGATTTTTATATAAAGAGCTGAGATGGCCCAGTGGTTAGAACGCGTGCATCTTAACCGATGATTGCGGGCAAGCCCAGGCAAGCACCACTATATAGTATATGTCCTTAATTTGTGTTTATAATTCATCTCGAGCTCGGTGGTGAAGGAAAACATCGTGAGGAAACCTGAATGTGTCTAATTTCATCGAAATTCTGGCACATGTGCATTCCACCAATCCGCATTGGAACAGCGTGGTGTAATATGTTCGAACCCTCTCCTTAATGAAAGAGGAGGCCTTATACCACTAGTGGGGAATTTATAGGCTTTACTTTGCTTTACATAAAGATTTGTTGATTTCATATTTAATATTTTAAAAATGATCATTTTGGTCGTTCTTTAGTACAATACCGCTTCGCTATAGTCGCTTTGCATTCGTATATAATAAGGGGCTTATTAAGACGCCCCAACCTAAATAAATTAAGTGGATTACGAATATAATTTAAATAAATCCATTGAACAGATTTAGCAGGAAACCATGTTTGTGACGCTATTTTTTTTAACTTGTTCTATATGGTTTGAATTCTATTTATTTTTTACTTTAGATATCTTGGCCTGGGTATAATAATGAATACTTAAAAAAAAAACGAAAAATATTCGGTACGTGTATCCGATTTTTGTTTCACTATTTTTAATTGACATCAAGTATGCAATTCGAAATAAAATTTTAAGAGCTATAAACCCCTGAACTATAAAAAGCGATAGGCCATTGCTTACGTTAGCCTATTTCGAGTAACAATCATTGCTCCGATGATATCGAACAAGTAGAGCGCTCGTCCGTACAGCAGACTAATGCAATTTAACCGAACACTGCCAAATGCGCACTGCATCAACCCCATATATAATCTCTCTGTCACACCCACACGAAACGTGCACTTTGTCCCATTTTCGCATGTACTCACCCCTTACGCGTCTAATTTTGATCAAGCGTTACCATAGCAACGGCCCAAAACAACGCCATTACCTTCCAATCCAGTAACAATTGACCTTCCTAGTTCCAGTACACCGATGGTCCTCGCTAAAATTAAGAAGAAATTGCACATAATTGGAGATCAATTAATGTTGGTCCAATTTCGGACGGTCTTGGGAGCTAGAGGCGCTCCTTGATTGCTGCAAATTAAACGTTAAATAGACGGACTAAAGAGCAATTTTCTTTTAATTAATGACTCCAGAAAAGGGGCAGGTTGCCCCAGGTTTTGGGGAAATTTGTTCCACTTTCCATCGAACATATTTATTACAAGACGTCTTTATAAAGGGTTAAGTACAGCTTTTTTAAATAACAGTAATTTAGTTTTTTTTGAACAAATGTTCTTAATAATAGTGAGAATATTTAAATAATCATTAGGTCTAATTAAAAAATCTAAGCCTACACATCGCCATCAAACATTACATTTCCAGAAGAAAAAAGCACGTTTCAACATTCAGAGACGTCATCAGACAAATTGGTTCGTTTCCCCCTACTTTAAAATGGGGATAAAAGTGAAAAATATAAAGTGTTCGCAGCACCAAATATCACGGCTATGAAGACATTTGTCAACTGCACTTCACACACAATAGACACAGAACCTTCACATTGAAGTTTTTAAAGGGAGTGTGTGAGTCGTGAAAATCAATTCTACGTACAACAAAACATAAGCTGTATTGAGAGGGGTGGGACCCCAGACAAGGGCGAAGATGCAATGTTAGATGATTGACTATTTCCATTGATCTATAGCATATACGAAATTATGAAAAAAAACGATGAATTATTTTTAATCTGTTATGTTGTCCGGTGTAAAACTCAAAATATTTTTAATCTGTAAAATTGTCACTTCAATTTTGTATTTGGAATTTCACTAAAATAATGATCTTCAATAAATCCGCAAATTCTCTAATATGAATATTATAAAAACAATAATAAAAATAATATTTATTAACCTTAATATACACAAGATAAAATAAATAAAACGAATTTTTATATTACAAACTACAAAAAGACATATGCCGCTAACTATTATAAACAGTTTATGCCTTTTAAGAAATAAACAAACATAAAACATCTCACAGAGCTTCGAATATTTTAAGTAGTAAAATAAGATCTAAACGATTATTATGACGTTTGATATTGAGTACAAAAATAGATGCCGTATCGTCTCAAAACTTGGACACAAAGCGCAGAGTATGACACACTTCTTAGAAATCCCGATAAGCACGAACTTTTACTTGTTGAAATTTAAGTATCTGAAAGGTTCATAGAACGACCTACATTACTTGTTACATTTATTATAATAGTATTTAAAAAAGTAAATATGAGACAACATCACATACATTACTCTGATCCAAATGTAAGCTAAAGCACTTGTGTTATGGAAAATCAGAAATAACGACGGTACCACAAACACCCAGACCCAAGACAACATAGAAAACTAATGATAATCTACATCGACTCGGCCGGCTATCTAACCCGGGACCTCGGAGTGGCGTACCCTTGACAACCGGTGTAAAACTCAAAATTTATCTGTATACGCAAAAAACACTTCAAAGGCACTTTACATTTCATAATCTGAAGGAGAAGTATTAATAAGTCCTTTGCGTCAAAATTGAAAATAATGCACAAGGTTTAAGTCCTAAAAATAGTATTTGAGGAAGTCACCTTTGTTATTTTTAAATAACTTCTAAATGCCTTTTCGTTTCACAACAATCGTCCGATAAATCTTTCATTTTTTTCTATTTTCTTTCAAAAGACATTCAAAGCTTAAAACAACATAAATCTACTGAATATGCTATAGTATTGCATTATTAAGGTCGGTGTAGACCGATTTACAGCAGCTGTTTGTATTAAACATTCAATGAATATCTTCATGATACGGCGCCTCCGAAAAGGTTTTATGTAAAGGTGCAAAATATTCAATTCAAACAATAAATAATAATGAACTTGGTAATAATTTTGTAAGAAAATTTTATCTGTGAACCTTCGATCAAATGAAAGTGAACTAAAAAAAAGAAAATAAATTATTCTATGCAGTTTTTATTGTACTACTAAAAATATCTATATTTTTACATCGTAATAATTTAATTTAAGGCATGCATTATACCATAGATCAAATTGACTTTTTTAATAAAACGCTTTACAATTATTATTTAAAAAAATTAAAGAGTAACTCAATTAATTCTAAGTGTTTGAGGTCATTGCCCAGTCCAAAAAAACACTCAGATACAACTTTTTTTTTAATAACGGTTACAAATTATATTATAACGACAGGTACAACTGATCGAGCAAGTGAATTTTAGGAGCAAATAGTTTTCTATAAATATGTTTATGGCAATTTGTAATTTAGAGACAAGAACACTACAACCATGACAATCAATGCATCTTCAACAACGAATAAGGTCTGATAAGAATAATTTAAACCTTCAGAATGTAAATTAATTAATTTTTGCTTTGACGTAAAAGCCTAAATACAGACAAGATTGTTATTTAACTTGCCGTGATTAAACTCCGAAAATAATACTCACAAAATAAACGTAACGGTACCTAAAAGAACTTCGCTATAAATCCTACGAGTATAAATAAAAAATAATTAAGGTCTGTATTTTATTATAAAGCTCTCACACTCCGTTAAATGTTTTTAAACTCATAGATTGAGCGATCACGAACAACACGTTCGTGTGTGCACAGCTTTGCAGCGGCCATGATTAATGGATTCCCTTGTCTCCATTTGAGGTTGAAGAAAAATTTATTCCTGATCTCGTTAGTTTTGCTCGTTTAAAATGCAATTAAATTTCATAAATTCTGAATCGTTGAGATTGATGATAATTTTTAATTTTTTTAATTATTTTATAATTCAAATTGGAATAGACAATCGGAATCGTTATGGCTTTCCTTATGGCTAAAATGTTGCCAGATTTTTTTCACCCTGTTACCATTATTTATTCATAATGAGGAGAGATTTGAGAAACCGTAACCGTCCACAGATTAACAAAGTACGAACCATTTCGTTAGCCATTAATACATCGCTGACCTTGGAATTTAAGATGTCGTCTCCCAAACCCCTCTGGCCCACAATGAAAAACAAACCAAATCATAGCAATGCAGCGTCTTGTCATTTCTCGGTAGATAATGGGTAAGCTACACCCTAATAATAAATTTCCAAAATTTCCAAAAGGTATAGCTAAACAAATACTACATATAAAATAGATTATTTAACGTCCAAAAATATTGTCGTTGTAGTTCGCAGCTTAAGATATTTAGGTCGGACGTCAAAATAACTCTAGTAGACGTGTTTTTGTTTTATTTTCGTTGAAGAAGATTAATTAATCTTTCGGTTTACATGGTCTCTCTTTACCAAGGAATTCAGATAGGATTTTCTGCCACGGTTCTCTTAATAACACAGTAAAAAGAGTTCTTGTTCTTACTGAGCCTCGTCGAATTAGTCGTGATGATGATAAGAGACCTAATGGATTAACATTGGCTCCCCGGGAACGAGGACGGTCCCTTGTGTGGACGCTACATGCGTTGACACGTTGGCCCCGTCAAGTTCCTTTCATTTCCGAAGTCAAGAAAAACCTAAAGTAAAAAAATGTCTAAATATTCGTGTCTTATCTCAAATTAATTTTTGTCCCATTTGCTGTCGAAACGCTTGGCTCTTGGAGTAGTGTTGCAAAAACCTCGCCTTATTACCTCCACAGAAGAGCTGATTCGTTTTCAACCGACTTCCAAAAGGAGGAGGTTATCAATTCGTCTGTATTTTTTTTTTTTTTTTTTATGTTTGTTACCTCATAACTTTTCACTGGGTGGACCGATTTTGATAATTTTTTTTTTGTTTGAAAGGTAGTGCTTCCCGTGGGGTCCCATTTTTTTTATTTTTTTTCCGATGATGGTATCCATGTGAAAACGACATAAGTCTTAAATTTGCATTATGTATATGCGCGACAAATAGGTGAATAACTGTAAATCACGTTAACCAATTTTGATAATTCTTTTTTTATTATAAAATATATACTTCAAGGGTAATTTGGTGAAAGTTTGGTAAGGTTCTGAGCACAGGATCCATGACAAAGTAACGGAACGGAAGGGAACGGAACAATTCTGAGGAGCACGTTAGCGATACTCAGTCGAATCTTTTATTTATAGGTTATTTGGATATTTGAGTCACCTTCCGTAATGTGGTTATGTTTATGTAATTATCATAGTCGAATATTATAATCAACTAGCTACTCACCCCGGCTTCGCACGGGTGCAATATTGATACTAAATATACCTACTACAGAATTTTTTTATTTACGACATCACATCGCAAACTTCTAAAATTATCAGTGTTTCTTTACTATATTGTTCATGTATTATATACACAAACCTTCCCCTTGAATCACACTATCTTTTAAAAAAAACCGCATCAAAATCCGTTGCGTAGATTTAAAGATATAGGGACAGAGAAAGCGACTTTGTTTTATACTATGTAGTTATGGAACTCCTATACGGCTCGCAGTTAGGGTGCGATATGGGGCAGAATTTCTTACTATCTTTAATCAAATTTTGTGTATGTGATGTGATGTCATATGATGTACGAAATATAGTTGGCCTTTTTCAAAGTTTTTTTGCTGAGTTCGATTACAGCTCTTTCGAGGGATCCTTGTAGTTTACGCCGCGTGACGTATTAAATCCGCATTTTCGAAAGTCTATTTTTGCTTTATTCGCAAGTTTCCTTTGAAATTGTCCTCGAAGTAGTTTCTGACTCATATAAACGGAACACTTAATCTATCCATATTAAAAAAAATTAGTTAGTCAACATCAGCTTCACTTAAAATCAAAAAATAAATAAAATTTTAACAAAAAGAAAAACCGACTTCAAACAAAACACTATTTTAAAACAAATGAATATGCACGAAAAAGTAATAAAAATAATTGCGTATTCAACATATTTTTTAGAGTCTTCCTAAGTTAAATGAAATGAAAAATATTAGACTACTTAAAAGTCGATTAACGATTATATCATGTAGTTATAATTATTGTTATATTTGGAGTCGGTGTCAGCCAATAAAACCCTACAGTATATCTATCAAAAAACAATACGAGAATACTTTAACAAATATGTTTTTTTACAAATTACCTTTTACACAATAATATACTGGATGAATCAAGGGGCTCGTATCGCTTCTTTCTTTTGATTGTTGGGGCAAGGGCACCGTGGCTGACACCGGCTCCAAATATAACAATAATTATAACTACATGATATAATCGTTAATCGACTTTTAAGTAGTCTAATATTTTTCATTTCATTTAACTTAGGAAGACTCTAAAAAATATGTTGAATACGCAATTATTTTTATTACTTTTTCGTGCATATTCATTTGTTTTAAAATAGTGTTTTGTTTGAAGTCGGTTTTTCTTTTTGTTAAAATTTTATTTATTAGCTCAGAGGATCGGAATTGCGATTCAACGGGGAAATGTTTCTTGCATTCTTGTCACCATTCCACGCGGTCAAGATTTATGCTGTAACTATTTTTAATTCATTTTTATACATATTCAAGCACTCAATGTTATTAATTCTTATGTTACTAAAAATATTTTATAAATAAAAAAAATTGTAGTTATTGTACAGTCGGGGTAAGAAAAGGTTCGCCATTTTATGATCTATTTTCATGTGCTCAGTATGGGCGATAATCTGCTTTACCGATCGAGAATGACATATTGAGTCGCAATGATTTGATGTTAAGATTCAAAAGGTACTAAGAGTTTACGACTTGATAAAGGAATGAATTTGAAAACTGACAAATGTTGACATTAACTTTTAAATAAAATCATTTAAATGAAATCGACTCTCCGTAGTTTCTGAATATTTAAAAAGCATTATGCCTTTATGAATAATGCATGCGCCACACTTGCAGATCGAGCGAACTGTAACTTCTCAAGATGTCACATATTGTATTACTTGAATTAAAAATAGAACTTCAAAATTAAAATTATTTATATTTTTAAAGGTTTTTTGACCTATTCTCTCAGCAATGTTTTTTTTATTTTTCAAACATGAAATTATTAAATAAATTACATTGCATTTAAAGTGATGAAAGGCCGTAATGATCCAGTGGAATTAGCTGTTCCAGTCATTTTATCAAAAAGGCTATATAAACCTAAACTGACATATAAATGGCGCGATATCATTGGTCGAGTTTGATTAATCTATGATATTCACTTTGGTTTGGGAAAATTGACGTCTTGAATACCGAAGAAACTGTTATCGGAAAAAGTGCAATAGTATTTTATTATAAATAAAGCTTTATTAATCAAATTAATGTTATCCATAATACGTCCGTAATTTTATGAATAAAAACCGATTAGACTTGTATTTTATTTTAATAATCTGTTGAGTTTAAACTTTCCACAAAATTTAACTTATATTAACAATATAGGGATATAAGACGTTATCAGTTGAATATCTGGCAACGATCCAACCTAGTCTCGTTCTATTTTAGGAATGTTTAGGAGTTATTAGTACGTTTGTCAAACTTTTTTTTAGCTTACACAAGCGACACCCGTTTCGCACGGGTACAGTACTAAATACATTACAGAATTTGTTTATTTACGACATCACATTAGAAACTTCTAAAATTATCAGTGTTTCTTTACTATATTGTCCGTGCATTATATACAAAAACCTTCATCTCGATCCGCATCAAAATCCGTTGCGTAATTTTTAAGATCTAAGCATACATAGGGACAGATAGCGGTAAGTGACTTTGTTTTATACTATGTAATGCTGATACTATTGTAGATATATTAACAATAATAATATATAACAAATATATAATGTTAACAATAGCTAAACTGCTTAATTAATCAATTATGAGTTGTTTTAAATATCATCTATATAAAGAAGATGGAAAGTTTGTTTATGTGTTAATCTCTGAATCTATCTGACCGAATCGAATATCTGAAACTCAAAATCATATCCATTGAAAAATATATAATACATGATTCTGCGACTCATAATGAAGCAGTAACGTTTAAGATGAAATCACGGAACTGATAATGATGATAATTTTGTAAACATACAAATTTCAATATCATTTTCATCGGCACATATTATAATATAACACCAATACTTTGTCTCTAAGTCAAAAAAATTAAAAGTAAATGTTTTATAATATACGTCTGCAATTAAAGAGGAGCTCATTATTTTTTCTTTCAAATCTCTGTATATTTAGGTCTACAAGATGTATACAATAATTAACAAGAGCATAACAAGCTCAGACGATTTGAGGAAGTTGTTACAAAATGTATTATAACAAAATGATGAAGCTACAATTAAGAGGTACCGAAAACCAGTAATTACAAAACCATTTAATTATAATCATTAACATATCAAGAGTTAGAAATAATAATTGGATATTGAACCAATACTTTAATTAAACTATTACAGATCACGCAAGAAGCGTGCTAAGAGGTTATCCCTGTATTTACTATTTTTTTTTATAAAGTCGTATTTTACGTTATTTTAAAACATTCAATATCCCTTTTTAAAAAATTGGCGTCGTAACTTTAATTTGATACAATATACATAAATAACGATTGTGCCTGTGCGGATTATGGAATAAATTGCCGGACGAGCAAATGGGCCACCGGATGGTAAGTGGTCACCATCACCCATAGACAATGACTCTGTAAGAAATATTAACTATTCCTTACATCGTCAATGCGCCACCAACCTTGGCAACTAAGATGCTATGTTCCTTGTGCCTGAAGTTACACAGGCTCAATCACTCTTTCAACAGGAACACAACAGTATTGCTATACGACTGACATCTGATGAGTGGATGGTACCTACCTAGACGGGTTTGCACAAAGCTTTACAACCAAATAAAACTAACTTAGTATGAATTGTGATACATAATAATTATTATAGGAATTACAAGCGGTATATATATCCGTTGTATCTAGGCAGACTTTATTAAGTGTTACTCACAATGATAAAACTGGATTAGTATAACGCCTGTAATATAATACGTTCGATCTTATTTCAAATAGACAGGTCATAAATCAAAACCAAACATACTTCAAATAGCTCATTACAAGGAATATTAAATCGTAATTATACATGATTACATCGAAAGTTACCACAAGTTTGGAGAGCATGGATTCTACATTGCGATCCAAATAACAACAGTATTACGCTAATTAATTTATATAAAATAATCATATATTCTGAAAAAGCAACGAAAACCACTTTCACGTTTTAATTATTACCTCATAATATTTTACTATTTATCAATATTTTATTTCATAAAATGTTATTTATTCAAAATAAGTCATGTTACAGTGTTGAATTAATGTTAAGCTACCCCTGGTTCGCAAAGCAGATTTTAATTAATCTAGTACAATTAAATTTATATATGTATATCCTACAAGTATTTTAAACGGGATATTTACTATGTATTAATTTTATTCGGGAACTCGATATTTCGACATTATCTACGAATGTCTTGTTCACGAAAAATCTCATATACCTATATTGTCTGAAAACAACAAATACTTAATACCTATATTATTATTATTATTTGTAATATTAAAATAGCCCTTATCAATGCATATGTATGTACACGCGGTACATGTACCAAAATAACATTTTTTGCAATTGTCTGTCTGTCTGTTTGTTCCGGCTAATCTCTGGGACGGCTGAACCAAATTTGATGAAATTTTGTATGAAACAAAGTTGAACTCCAAGAACGGACATGGGCTTTTTTTGCCTGACACATGACAACAACGCCCCAAAACGCGAACGAAACCGCGGGTGATTACTAGTCATTAATATAATATTTTTAATAGAATATCATATTTTAACAATCAAAGATGTATTTGTGAGAATGTAATTATTCATATAAAAATACTCGCCGGTACATATCCGTCGCAAAACTGAAAAATAATATTGCCTTTGTAATATAATTTCAAAGAAGAATTTACGACTTGTGCCAAGTCGAAGAGAGATGCGCTAAAGGGGCTAATGACTTTCGGCCAAACGTCGAAACGTCAAATCGTATTCAAACTCTTTCCCGTCCGCTTGTGAAATACATCTACTGTTCTTCGGAATGATAATGTTACAACGAAATTTATTTAAGGAGGTCAGAAGTTCAATGCATTGCTTTAATCATCGTCGATATCAAAAAACTACTAAGTTTTTATTGAAAATACTACTGATTTTTGTTTGATTTAAAATTCAAGGTCGAAGTCACGTTCAATGTAATATTTCTAATGCTAATACCTAGCTAGAGTTTAAAAATCAGTCTCTTTAAACTTCTTGGAAATAGGTAACATCCAATCGTGACTTTATGCTCTGAGTGGTATTTAATCTGACAAAGCAAATAATCAGTGATGTAGCTATTGTTAGGCCAGGTGATGCAGTGCACCAGGGCCCCGGAGTTCAGGGGGCCCTCTTAACTAAACCATAAGCTACTGAAGCTAGACAAACACGACCCTACGCACAAGATTTCTCGTTATATAATTTTAAAGGGTAATTATTAGTTAAAGAGGGATGGGAAAGAGGTGAGGGCCCGATTCTTTTTCTATGCATCGGGGCCCTTCCTTATCTAGCTACGCCGCTGTTGGAGGTGGATTTTATAGGAATTTATTGATTAAATAATTAAAAAATAATACTATGTTTATAATAAGTGCATTAAATCTCTTACTCCACTTTTACTTAAAGACTTTGCGTTTACTTGTATTGTTACTTAATCCGTGAAATTAGATCCACCAGTAAGCTTACCACAATTATCATATATACGTGTATACATATATCAGGTAGGTGTAGCTTTTTTCTAATAATGATTCTATTCTTTTAGATATATAATTTCACCTTTGGCAACACTCAATTATAGGGTAAAGTATAAAATTTAATTTTCTCCATAAATCAATGCGATTTTAGTTTTTTTATCATAAAAACTGTCTTAAAATGTGCAACATTTATCATTATTTATTAAGTACAAAATAATATTAAAATTATTAAATAAAAATGCATAATAGAAAAGTAATTGATAACAAGACATCCCGTCCTCACATCTGTGATATAACAATTGTAGTTCGACACAAAGGGGCCCTTGTATTTTTTATTCAATTTAAACGCAACGAAATCAAATGCAATTTTTATGCAAACATTTATTGATCTTTAATATGTCACGAATAAGAACCAAAATAGCACGTTTTTTTAATGTACATAGTACGTTCATAAAAAAATAGTGCCCCGCCAACAAATTGAAAGTGTGCCACAATTTGTGTTAGATGTATATTGTTCATTCGTTCGCGTATGATATTTAAAAAAAAGGAATAGCTATTTTAATCCTATGGCTTTGGATACCCTTAAGGTTTTGGATTTATTTTATTATTATAATTTGTTTTGATAGTGGCTGACTTTCTGAGGAATTTTCAAAGATAATTCTGGCAATACAGGCGAGTGATGAACTGACGGTGTACGTTTAGTAATAGGCTAATAGGGTTCCAATCTCAAAACGAAGATTATTTTGGGTTCTGTACGCAACAGAACCCAAAATAATCTTCGTTTTTAAACATAGAACTTTCGTTTAAATAGCTTATAATATCCTTTAACTTTGCATGTAGAAAAAATTAGAAGAGCTGAAATAAAATTTAATAAAATTCAATGAAATTAACTGCAGCATTATAAACGAAATTGTTTGTTTGTTTTCAAGAGGCGAGGCAGAGAATGTTCTTGATCATAATCATGTATTATACGAACATAAGCAAACCTTCTTATCGAACTTCTTTAAAATTATCCAACTACAGAGGAGACTACTAAACAATTATTGCGCAAAAGCACAGACTGAGGAAATAGAGTATACAGGATACCACTCTCATAGACCAAACCAACGCGTACTTTTATTGCCCCTACCCCGATCCACGACACGTGAGCCCTTATGATATGCACCTGGAAAACCTATTCACTAGACCAACAAAAAAGCTGGCAACCAACATGCACAGACTAAAAATTTTGTTCTACAAATTCAAAATTAGCGTCAAAGAGTATGAATTTAAATTAAAGATCTGATGCGATGCGATTTTCCAAAAAGTATTTTACTTTATACTGAACACATTTGCACATGAGTTTAAAATTTAAAATTTAAACTCATGTGCAAAACAGGTTTCATTTAACATATTCATCAATTAATCTCTTTAGATTCCATTTATAATTACCTAAACATCCGTAACAGTATCGTCATACAAGTCCTGTTAAAGTACGTAAAGTTTAAGTAAAGTAAATACCTGTTTATTGTTATTACCTTTTATGACTTTCAAATAGATTGTAAGGAATTTTATTCATCATTATAACAAGAAGAGAGCAATTGCAATTTTAATATGCAATAATTATAACTCATAACATTTTTAGCAGAAACACAATTAGGATTACCTAATACAATACGTTCATCGAAATATTTCAATTTAACAAAGAAACAACTCATTCATAAATAATGTTGTATTTATTGTGACCATTGTATACTCTAATAATAGAACTATTTCTATTTGATTTAAAAAAATAAATAAATACTGGACAACATTACGTACATTACTCTGATCCCAATGTTACTTACATTGGGATCAGAGTAATGTACCTAAAGCACTTGTATTATGGAAAATCAGAAGTAACGACGGTACCACAAAAACCCAGACCCAAGACAATATAGGAAACTAATGAACTTTTTCTACATCGACTCGGGCGGGAATCGAACCCGGGACCTTGGAAAAGCGTACCCATGAAATCCGGTGTACACACCACTCAACCACGGAGGTCGTAATATAAATAATGCATTTGGGAATTATTTGTAACATTAAATATTACATTACAAATGTATATAGCGGCTCATGTTAAAGTCGGGATAATTATTTATATATAATCCTATTCTTTTTTTTAAAACTAGCCATGAAACCTTGCCTTTTAGCAGCAGTTACTCTCACGAATAATATATATTTTATTTTTATAATATTATTTGGTGATTAAATCCTCTTAAATGTATATGCCTTTTTTGGTTACAATAATTAAACAATATTTTTGTTACAAATAATAAATATATCAAATCTACTTTGTCTATAATTGCCTAAATAGATGAAATTTAACCAAATATAAAATTGAAATAACTTAAATAGTTACCTAAAATTCATGTTTAAAGAAAAACAGTACACACTAAAAATCAAACAAAATTCATTAAAATCTAAATAATTTAAACGATACATTACGATTACATAAGATTTTGTTTTAATAAAGAATATAAAGCTAAGTATATATTAAGTAATGTTAACTTGTATTTATATTCACCTATAAGTCCTCGGGCCCCACAAATGAATAAAGCCAAGCACATCAAACCTCCAAGCACATATCGCGTTCGAAACGCCTTCACCATTTTTCTAAACTCACATCCTTCGAAAACATTGTTCACCAAAATTAAGCCGAAACTTTAAGCCGGGAAAACCTTGAGCTGCATATTAATTACAAACAACACTGTTATCCCATTATCAACCAAGAAACGGGTCATTGACCCTTCATGGTATTTTTTTAACCTGTAATTGGATTTAAGGTTAACGTAAATGAATACGCGCGTGTAATATGCGTAAGAGAAACACGCCCTCCTCGTTCGAGAGCTGGCGCTGTACTAAACGTGAATGGTAGTGTCAAATAAGCTCCACGCGAAAAGCGAAATCGTAGTCCACGTAGCGGCGTAGCGTTTTGGGAAAATCCGACTCGCATCGATCGTGTTTCATTACAAATTAAAATTATATTTTAATATTATGATCACTAAATAAACAAGAATTGCTCATAATCAGAAATAAATAATGATTTAAGTATATCATTAAAACTGTTAACATATATATTATGCCGCTAAAAAGGACAAAAGCGTTAAAGTAGCAAAATCTATACATATAATAAAATTGGAGTGTCCGTTTGTAATATTAAAATAACCGTTTTTAACTATGTACATGTATCTATGTTCTATACATATGTATGTATTCGCCGTACCTTTTTGTTATGCTATCTGTTTGTTCTACGTAATCTCTGGAACGGCTTGACCAATTTCGACGGGACTTTCACTGACTGAAACTTGATACAATAAGGAGTAATTTCGGCTACAACAATAATTTTTTTGTTCAATTAAACCACAAACGAATTCGACACAAATAGTATTACGTAGATTTTAGCGCTATAAAGCCAACAACCTTAGGAGCTAAGATATTAGTTTCTTTGCAGATACACTAATTCACTCACCCTTATTAATCAGTGGATTCGCGGTGCAAAGGGCCTCACGCCCGAAATTTGAAAAACAGGGCCTCGCAAACTCTTACCCACATTAAGATTCGATCTTACGCCGCCACAAACAGCCACGGACTCGCGTTGCAAAGGGCCTTGCGCCCGAAATTTGAAACAGTACAACATAACATTGGGATCATACTACTGGAAAAAAAAGAACAAGGGCCTCGCAAACTGTAGCTTGCCCACATTAAGATTCGATCTTGCGCCGCCACTGTTAATATTACAATACTATTTATTGCAGTATATCAATAATATATGATGAGTAGGTGGTAACTACTAGGTATGGGCTTGCACAAGGCCTACCAAGTAAAATGACTTAACGAAAATTGAAATTCGACATATAGTAATATGCTATTTTGTTCCATGTATCATTTAAATGTTCTAATTATATTAGTCGATTTCAGATATCACTTTTACGATCACGACATTTTATGATCGTGTTCTATGATGTGATTCAAATTGATTGTAGAATAGCTCTTAAGCTAGAGCTATTCTACAATCGCTCTTAAGGAGCCGAGATGGCCCAGTGGTTAGAACGCGTGCATCTTAACCGATGATTGCGGGTTCAAACCCAGGCAAGCACCGCTGTTTCATGTGCTTAATTTGTCTTTATAATTCATCTCGTGCTCAGCGGTGAAGGAAAATATCGTGAGGAAACCTGCATGGGACAAATTTCATAGAAATTCTGTCACATGTGAATTCCACCAACCCGCATTGGAACAGCGTGGTGGAATATGTTCCAAACCTTCTCCTCAAAGGGAGAGGAGGCCTTTAGCCCAGCAGTGGGAATTTACAGGCTGTTGTTGTTGTTGTTGTTGTTGTTGTTGTAGCTCTTAAGTTTTAAATTATATGTATATATAATATATGTTCATGGTCATGGTTTTCCAGTCAAGAAATTAACCCTAGCAAACTAGAATTATGATATTAATATTCTGACTTCTGTTCTTTGTAAAGCTGATGAAGCTGTTTGGATTGCACCTGATCTCTTTCATATCGTGACGGATTTCCGCCCCCTTAGGGTTTATGAGTGAGGGAAGAGAGATTGCACTTATGTTTGCGCACTCAATTATACTCTTTTTGCAAAGAAAACCTTTTTTTTTAAATGTATTTGTTATTATGAAATATAAAATATCCTACCACGCAAACAAAATTAACATAATTCAAAATTGAAATCCATGTTTCAATTTATTCAATAAAAATCATCTGAAAAATTGCATAAACATAATAGGTATCATAACATGTATCCTAATACATGAGCATAATAATATGAAAAACAAGGCGTACAGTACGGACCTTAAAAAAATACAGACGAATTGATAACCTCTTCTTTTTGAAAAGTTCGGTTTGGTTGAAAAGCGATCTATAGGAAAAATTAATTCAGCACAAATGGACAGGAACAACTATTATCAACATCGTTACAGAGTGTAAAACAAAGTCTCTTACCGATGATTCATTTGATGCAGTTTTTTTAATAGATAGTCTGATTCGAGAAGAACTTTTTTGTATAAAATACATTAACAATATAGTTAGGTATGTTTAGGTAAGATTAGATAGTACATAAACAATATAGTTAGAGTGCCAAGATGGCCCATTGGTTAGAACGCGTGCATTTTAACCGATGATTGCGGCTTCAAACCCAGGCAAGCACCACTATATATATATGTGCTTAATTTGTGTTTATAATTCATCTCGTGCCCAGCGGTGAAGGAAAATATCGTGAGGAAACCTGCATGTGTCTAATTTCATTGAAATTCTACCACATGTGCATTCCACCTACCCGCATTGGAAAATCGTGGTGAAATGTGTCCCAAACCCTCTCCTTAATGGAAGAAGAGGCCTTATCCCAGCAGTGGGAAATTTACAGGCTGTTATTTTACTTTTTTTTACAACAATATAGTAAAGATAAACTGGTAATTTTAGAAGTTCTTATGTGATGTCGTAAATAAACAAATTCTGTAGTATATTTACTACCCGTGCGACGTTCTGGTCGCTAGTTATAAATAAAAACAAACAATAAATGAAACGAATCAAACTAACTGGATAACTTCATTTTAACACGCACGCTTTACTCAGTAACCAGTACCAGAAACAATATGGAACTCTACAAATGTGTATCGCGGTCCATCGATGTCACGATTGCCTTAAATTAGTATGGACAGAAAGGTTGTAACTATTCGGCGTCCGTGAGTCAATCGTAATTAGCAAAATAATCACGTTTAACGTCCTGTCATCTAATACCGGTTTAATAGAAGAGACCGCGGTCACTGGGTGACTACGAAATCTATAAACGATTTAACATTCACCGTGAGCTATTAATGCATTTACATAAATAACTTTACATGTTTTTATTTTCATTTGGTTTTGTGTAAACACAAGAGCTGTGTTTCCGCAAGCGATACCGTTTTAGTGATTCGTGCTGTTTATACAAAGTTATGAAAATATAACAGCTAATAATAAACTGTTGTTAAATAATAATATTGACTCACTTCTCTGTTAATACTTTCGTGTATTTCAAATGTCTTCGGCGATCAAAACAAAGTAATGAAATGAGTGAGGGTTGTAATTGTATCCTCATTTATCATCCACAAAATATCAGACAAGAGAATTTGTTGATTGAACTGTAAATAACATAAACCTACTTACTTTTATAGTACTTTTGTTAAAGCGATGTTAGTTTGTGTAAGAAGGTTTGTAAGGAATCAATATTAACAATTCTTCTTATGGTTTTAATTAAAAAGAAATCTTTGCAATTGTATCACTATCAGCTTTACATTCAATTCAAAACTGTAACATGACGATTCAAACGTGCTTTTATGAGTCGAATGAGATGATAAAAAAATATTTTGATTTTTAATTTTGAATATAGCTGGCTCCTAAAATTTTACAAATTATGAAATCAAGTTTGAATTCCCTTCCAAAGAGCACCTGTTGAGCTTAAAATTATTTAATAATTAATAATAAGACTTCGAGTTAAAATATATTGAATCGTTTTTTTTATTTAAGTAAGGTAGGTAGGTAAATTGATGTACGTACATGAATGACATGTACATATATGTTGCATATTAACGTATTAAATATGCAGTATTGTATTATTTAAAAGTAACATAAGACCAAAGTACGTATATAAATATTGTGTGCATATTTTAATTCAAAATAATAACTGACATTTATTTTTATTTTTTGTTATTATACTTTACGGTGTTACCAGTGTTATGACACTTTGCATCTTAGAACTGAATAAGTGTAGGGCATGTGCGTGACGTTAAATAATCTTCACTTAAATTAAGAAAGTGCAGCGTGTTATTTTAATAATAAGTATTTGTTACAAACATTTGTGTCTCGTCCAATCCATAAGTCGTTAATATTTAAGGTTAATTTAATGTATGGTTTAAATAACCATACATAACTTCCATAGCATAATATATTAAGTACTATGAATTACATTTGCATAATTTAGTCATTGGGGCGTGATGGAATGACAAACATCGAAACTTTCACATATATTATATTGGTAAAATAAAATTCTAGTAAAGATAACCTTTGATATTGTGTACTTTGATTTATGATAATAACATAGTTAATAATACAATAAAAGAGCTGAGATGAAATTAGACATATGCAGGTTTCCTCACGATGTCTTCCTTCACCACCGAGCACGAGATTTGAATTATAAACACTAATTAAGCACATAAATATATAGTGGTGCTTGTCTGGATTTGAACCCGCAAACATCGCTTAAGATTCACGCGTTCTAACCACAGGGCCATCTCGACTCATTTTATGTTAATCTGGCAATAATCCCTTGCTTCGTCCTTTTTTTATTGTTATTTAAAATTATTTCGTGTTTTTGGAAAAATCAATTGAGATATATTAAAGGTAAGAAAGATCCGTAAAGTTTTATTATTTTATATAAATAGACAACTGCTCATGCAAATGATAATAAGCAATGGTCCCTTTCGCACACAAACAATTGATAGAGTGACACGTTTAAGCTAAGGTTGGACCAAATGTTCGATTTATCTTCGATAATACTATTCCATTAAAATGTTGCCAAAAAACAAAATATATATAAATCCTTTGACAACAC
Organism: Vanessa cardui; assembly: GCF_905220365.1. Classification (NCBI taxonomy): domain Eukaryota; kingdom Metazoa; phylum Arthropoda; class Insecta; order Lepidoptera; family Nymphalidae; genus Vanessa; species Vanessa cardui. The sequence continues at coordinate 3,668,186 of NC_061129.1, forward strand.
GCGGACAAAATTAGTCAATACGTGGGGTATTGGCTAATTTTAAATAGTTTCATAGAAAATTAAACCTTTCGACTACAAGCTCCATGTTAATTTAATTTTCGCGCAAACAATGCACCGCAAACCATAGAATCTAGTATATATATACTATATATATGTTATCTTGTGCCTATAATTAGATTGACTCATGTTATATGTACCTTCTAAATCGAAACGCTCAACCAAGTATCGGAATTCTATTATTTTTTTTTAAATTACTTCCAAAAGAATTAAATTTTTAAAAAGTGGATGATTAAAACAGTTAAGAGGCTCTTTTTACGCAAAATATATCTCTTCAACCTTAACCCTTTCAAACTAAAAACACCATTTTGATATTTTTTTCATTCACGGTTACTTATAACAAATTGCCTAACACTTCATTTAAATGTTTGTGTTTCTCATTATCATATTTCTAAACAAGTTTTAGTAGCTACAGTGTTTTTAGTTATCAATTTTCTTAAGCATAAATAATATAATAATAGTACTCACAAAATATTGTTTCATAGAATGTTTCCACTCTCCAAATTCTTATATGATAAAAAAATTGATAAATATTCGCGTATCGTAATAAATCAACGCTGTTTTTCAATAAAATGAATATTGTTTTTTTTTTTTTTTTAATACTAGTTGGTCTTTATGCAAGCCCGTCTGGTTAACAACCGTTTACGATATATTCTACCGCCAGTTAGTATTCTGTTCCTTTTTGAGCTAGTGTAACTTCAGTCATAGACAAAGAGTAAGTGACCAAATTTAGGTGGTCATTTCAAAAGTCACGAAACTTTAAAGTAAGACTTCAACACCTGCTCGTATGGATAATGAAAACCCACTTCCGACAGCCTTGTATCTGCGAGGTAGACTATCATTTTTTTAAGGAATAAGAAATAATACTTGTTTTTATTAAATTATAAGTCATAAAATTTTACAATTTACGAAATTACTTTCGACAGTATTTTACTTCATAGATTTTTTGTCGGAGCAAATACATCCGTCCTAATTGTTGAAATAACCCTATAAATATTCTCTTCAAATTTTAACAGAATAAATAAAACAAGTTAATAATTAATTACATCTAATGTCAGAACGAAATTCCATCACTAACGGTCTGCTAGAGCGAAAAACGTATCTGTGCTAGAGAGAAGAGAATAAGGAAGAGTAATAGGTAAACTTGCGAATTAAAGCCACACTCCCTCTACCAAAAATGACTTAACAAGTAGCTGTGGGACATTGGATTTCTAAGGAATGGGTAATATTTCTAAAAACGCTAATGTCTATGGGCGGTCCATACCATACAATCTGTCTAATTGCTATTTTCATTAGCTGGTGAATCAATGTAGGAAGAAATAAAGATACTAACCAAGTTACTGTATTTGAAATTAAAAAAAAAACGACCGTTTTTTATAATGGCATAAATGTAACATGTCATTTTGCTAATAAGCAACGTTACAATGATATCCTCTCGGAAAACGGATTGGTACTCATTTGACTGCCAACACTGGCACCGCGCGCGCTTATTGGTTAATTCAAATAACGCGCGCTTCCTACTTCCAGTTACACATTTCCGTTTTACGAAATCACTCCCACAGATAATAGAAAAGCGAGAGGAAAGATGTCAAACACCAAAATTTAATTACAATTACATTGTCACTTCTGTCTAAATAATCTCAAGTTATATAGACAAATTTTACAACGCAATTGTTTGTAAATAAAACAAAAGATACTCCTAAACGAAAGTTTTATTGGAATACTTAATAATTATACATAAATCACATTAACAAAATTGGTTACTCAGTGTAAATACTTAATCTAAAATTACAAAAAAGATCTCACACATACCATGTATCGTACAGACATAACTTTATTTAATAATTTGTGAAACAAGGATTAATTAATGTCTATTGAATGTCTTTTCTTTAGGTATTTATGTAATTACTGTTCAAAAAGTGTTTTATGGAATAAATGATTTTAAAGTTATACACAAAAAAAAAACATGTTGTCTCTCTCATACATAAATAACAATAAACTTTCACAATGACAGCTGACAAAAAAAATGAATAATAAAAAAGTTATGAGTTTAATTTTAATCGTTTTTTGTAAATACCAATAAATAAATATTGATTCAGATCAGACAATCCAAATATTAAAAATGTACACAGAATGAAAATATGGCGTCAAATGTGATGTTTTCCCGCCATTTAAATGTCAATAGAAACTTGAAATTGTCTATGGTTTACATGACTTCTAGTGGCCTTAAAAAGAACTTGAATTCACATCTAATAATATCGTAGGTAGATGGAATAAACATTATTTACGTTATCTGTGAACATATTCATATCTACCCACGTTAGTGAATAAATTGATGTGAACTGAATAAGTCTACGTGTTACGGAAGTCCTAAACACAAACAATATAAATAATGAGAGATATAATCGTAGTATTAGATGCAAAAAATAACGTATTTATAAAGGCAGCTTGACGGGAATTTAAGTGCCTTTTCTTTACCACTAATCTAATAACGTTGCGTTTGCTAGAAAGGCTGTTTTGATAACAAAAATCTGTTGTAACGTAATGTAATATATGTAATGGTAATGCGTCCCAATTCTGAAGCCCTAATTATAGATTAGCCCTAAATATAGATAATATACAGGATTATTAAATTCATACAACTTAACTTTTAAATAATATTTTCATTTTATTATTACAATTTTTAACTGTTAAAATTAATTTTATCTTATTGTTATTAGAACTATGACAAAACTGGATGAACAAACAAAAAGTTGCTTTTATTCACATAACCAATTTATTATCTTTTACTTAACTTCATCTACATGGGTTTTTGTGTGCGTCTTATACAAAGTATGTCACCCTAGTACTGGCAGGAAATACTTGTAAGTAGGAAGATATTTGCTAAGCGCTGAAAGAACTAGTACTACTAATGATCCTGCTGTTTCTGGTACATCCTCGTACTTGAAACATATATGCAAAAGTACTGGTATTGTATTTTACTAGTATCAGCAAGTATACAAACATATTGAGCTCATATTTTGCTTCTGATTGGACGAAACAAAATACTACATATTATTTCTCTATCGGATAAATAGAGCTTGTTCTATAAAGGGTTTTACTTTTATATAAATTAAACTATTATTGAAATAAATACATTTTTGCAACAATAAAATCTACTAATATCTTTGTTCTAAAATTATTAAGATAATTATGACTTGCATGCACGGGTGAATATTTAAAAAGTGTTTTATTAGAAACAAGCCAAATCACCAGATTTTAAAGCAATCAATGTCATTTATTCTTGTACTTATTGATGAGCATACAAAGCATCTCACTTGTGACTGTCCGACAAACTCTCATAATTTCAACGTTTGAATATGCTTATAATGAACGTAATTCTTTATAATCTTTTCTTCATAACATGTACACATAATAAAAACAACTGGATGAAAAGTATTATATTACATTGATACTGATCTTTTACCATCTATACAATGAATTATTCTACATATAAATTATTTCTAAGTTAAATTATATTTAATGGTATCTAAAACAATCTTACTATCTATTGTATATTTAGAAAGTTCTATTTTCATTGTGTAGGAGAAAGAGCTTAAATAATTACTGTTTTTTAAAACCAGTCAGAAAGAAAAACATTTACGAAACGGCCTAACTATTTCAATGAAAACGATTGCATATGAAAATTAAGTTGTAATTTAAAAAGAAAAAATATGAATACACAGAAATTAGCTTCCATTATGTCCTGTTAAACACACAATTTTCACATACAACCATTTCCACTGACAGTAACGAAATGTCAAATTAAATGTTAAATTTCAGTCTATTTAAGTCATCACATATTAGCTTGGTCATAATAGTTATTTGGAAAAGTGACAGATATCAATCACTTCATCTTACTATTCATATTGTACTGGGATCTCGCACAAGAAAAAATGTTACAACTGAATTTTTTATTTCTGTCAATATTATGCAAATGGAATCATCATTACTTGAAATAAATCGTTGTAAATTATTTTATTATGTAAGATTTTTTTTTAAAAACCCATGATATGTGGCAGTGCTTTGTGCGTCCCACCTGGGTGGACTCATGTCTGATATAAACATCAGATCCCAATAGCCTGTGAACATCGGTAGTCAAATGCAGTTTTTATCATCACTAATAAATACGGCTAAACTTTTGATTCTTATACAGTTCAAGTTGGTTACTTGATATCATAATATAAATTTCGAATTTAACTAACTGTAATAATATATATATCCAATATTAATTTCATATCATCTCTGTAGTTTTGTAGCAAACTTATAATGCTATGTATAGCAATTTAACATATGAAAACTATTACTTTCAACTTATGACTACTTAATATCAAACTCACCATATATTGATTCCACTGTATACAATTAACACTTAACACATTTACATCTGCGGCAGGAACTCAATGGGTGTTGCGAAGTTGAAGTCTTCCGGGAACAATTTTGCTGCAAACGGATACATCAGCTTGTATGACTGCCTGATTGTAACGTCCGCTACACCAGCGATATCACCAATCTCTTTCTGACTGCGTTTGTCTGCTGATGCCTGGAATACGAAAAATAGAATTATAAATAGTTTTAAGCTTTTATTAGTAATCATACAATAAAAACAAGCAACAATGGAATCATTAATGTACAGTTGAAAATATAAGTTAGTTCGTGCAATTAACTATTGGTAAATTTTCAGTAAAATTATATATTGGCTATTAGTTATTGACAAAGTGATCTCTTATCTACATGGTTCTGATTAAACTAGACATTAACTATTTGAATGATTATAAAAGAAATATTGTTATGAATCATCTACACATAAATATAGATATGCATCTAATAGTGTGAACTTATACTATTTAAATTATTAATCTATTAATAAAATTAATTATTTACCTGTGATGCCATATATATAGCAGCCGCGGCAACCGAAATGGGACTCCTTCCAGATACAATATCCAATTCCCCAGCCTTCCTCGCGATATGTGTAGCGGCTCTTTGTACCGAGTTGGGTAGTGCCAGATTGGAACAGAAACGAGACATGAAGTCTGCGGTCGTGATCAAGTCGACTGAAGTTTCCAGTGCCTTTAGGATGAGTTTGAAACATCTACCAATTTCCTTCTTACTGATCTTACTGACTGCGCAAATTTCCTTAAAAGTACGCGGTACACCCTCTTGCCTACAAGCAATGTATAAACATGCGGATGCTATTGCATCGTTAGCTCGACCTTTTAAGTTTTTACCATCATGAACCTGTAAATAATTAAAAGGGTAATATAAGACTTTAATTTTAAATCTATTTTACATTTGATTTTCAAATTATTATTTATAATATATACATAAAAAACATATTAAGTGTACTGATTATAAACACAATATTTTTTATGTAATAAAGGTACATATGTATATACTGTATGTACCGTTATTACATGAACAATAATATTATTGTGTATTGGACAGATATAATATTGGATGATAAAAAGTAATGATGTGAAGGTAGTACAAACTTTAATGATAGAATTTTTTACACTCTATTGGAAAGTCTGTCTCTTTTAGAATGTGTAACTATGGAATTTCATAATAATAAATAGCCTTATTAAACAAATTTAATTACTTTAGTTGTTCTTTAAAAATGTAATATAGCTATCAGGAAAAAGATGTACACTAATTTGTGAAGAAATTGTTAAGTAATCTTCTTTAAACAATGTTTTCGAAGTATAAGAATACCTGCAATCTTTATTCCCCTATATAAGTTTTCAAACAATATTTGGTAATAAATGCACTACATAACAATAATAGTAATTACATTGCATTCAATTATAAATTCAAAGGCATAACAAACACACACTCATTATGTAAAAAGATAACTAGAATAATAAGTACATGTAAATAAATATCACTACAGGTAAAATCTATGCTTGGAAAAGTGTAAAATTAGTTATCATCAGGTTTGCTAAGTAGGACATTTATCACATGCAAAATAACCAATTTGCATTCTAATTCAATAGGCATATTTGCATTTAATACAAATTTTAAACATTTGTTTCTATTATTTCTTTATTTACAAATTGTTGATGAAATTCATAGCAAAATATGTATTAAATTAATATTACTGAAAAGTATATGTATTGAAATAAATTTACTTGGATATTTGTCTGATATTCTGGTATTGTCTATGGTTATTATCAGATTGAATAATGTCAGTTCCCACTATACACTTAGTTCTTTTAAGCAATGCAATAGATTTTAATGCAGTTTTCATCAATAAGCAGTGCTGTTATAACACATATATCATATTAGAGCATTTATCTTTTTATGACTACTTTAAAATCTAAAAGCTGTATGTTAACCTGGTATTGGATATACATTATCCAATATAAAATTAATGGCATGTATTCAATAAAAGTTATTTAAAACAGCCAATATGGAAATCACTAATGGCATATAAGCAAAAATAACTTTGCATTTACTCATCTCATTCAATATAAAAATAAATTGCAAACGGCTTACCGATTCAATATTATGAATAAAAAAAGAAAAAGATTATTTATTATGTTACCTGTTTAAATAAATTATTTGCTCTGTCAACAATTGTTTTTGGTAAGTTGATACGATCAGCCATCGTGTTTATTTCTCTGAAGGCGTTAATGAGGGCTCGGTCAGTACTGCTAATGTTTCGTCTGTTTTGGTATTTAGATACTCCAAAGCTATCAAATGATGCATCTCCTCGTCCAGGGCCAATAATTGTGGAAAGATCACCTCCAGACAGAAGTGGGTTCTCTGGACCACCAACACGAGATGGATCAACTCCTGACTTCTCATTACTGAATGTACGCCATTCAGACCCTACGTCAATAACTCTGAAAAGATACAAAATAATTCTTCAAGTTATTGTATGTAACATTCTTATCTTCTTTTAAATAAACAGTATAAACCACCAACTTATTATGAATGCAAGAGTACAATTTATTTATGTTATCAGTTCCATGCAGAAAAAATAATTCTGGCCGAAAAGAATTATTTGTAGGTACTAGGCATGTAGTAAAACCTACTTGGATAAATTATAAAAATAAAAGAGTACATATAATGTTTATACTGGTCACACCAATTGCATGTATTAAAGTGTTTAATTCGGTTTCGAAATCGCAGATATCCCTGCAAAATTGCAATTCGCCTTGACATCTATAGCTTTGGTACGATGCACTGTTGTGTACCAAAGCAACAGAGCATCATGTTTAGACTGCACTTATAATTACTGACCTGTCGCCAACAACGAGGCCGCATTCTGAACATATCATGTCACCCGCTCTATAATCCTCAATGAGCGGTGCGTCGGGATGAGCATAACACACCACCTTATTCGCTTCCATTCTAAAACCACAAAGGAAAGTACATTTAGGAATGTTAGAAATCTCGACACTAGATAACTAGCACAAGCGACTCTCGCTAACGTTACACCATTACAACCATTAACTTACGTAAAGCCAGTTTGTATATTAACATATTTCTGGTTTTTAATTATAGAAAAACTTCGTTAAAATATAAACAGAATTAAAAATAAATTATAAAAACAGACCTCGACGTGCTCGCCATGATTGTCAAGTTGCAACATACATAGACAAGACAATTACGAATTATCTGTCTGCCATAGACAATGACAGTACAATGGACATTTCGTTGACATATATTTCTGCCGAATACCGACATGGATAATAAGCATTTGGCTTTAAAATGTCAACTTAATAATAACAATAATATTGAAAAATATATGAATATCGTATTTTATAAAAATTCTTATTATTTTCATTCTATTTAAGCAACAGAGAAATTAAAGGAAATAATACCCGAAATACAAACGACATTCAAGAAATGAATCATTTATTTATATAATATATTTATAATTGGATCGTTATTATAATTAAATATATTTTTATATTCAAACTAAATAAATAAGTGCTATAAAATAAAAAGAAAAATAAATTTTACTAAGGGTTACGGTAAGTAAAAATTATTTCATAACGTCAATTCAATAAGCGATGCAAATATTTAAACGAAAAATTAAGCAAAATATATATTTATGAACTAGTATTTAACAAAGACTAGGGAAATGACACGTCTTCAAAGATTGAGTAATAATTAAAAACTTAATCTTCTAATAAATTGCATAATTCAAAAAAAATACAAAAGTAAAAAATATATCACATTATTATACCAACAGGTAATGGGTATTTCTCTTCAAAGACATGTTGAATATTAAATGTTTTGTAAACCTTCGCAATGTACGACATAGTCGTTTATAGCAGTTTAGTGTCTCAGGTAATCGTGTCGTACATTTGAAACGACTCATTACATGAATGTAATTTTAGTTGAACGTCTCAACGTCAACGTCTCGTTCAAACCCAGGCAAGCACCGCTAATTCATGTGTTTGATTTGTCTTTATAATTCATCTCGTGCTCATCGGTGAAGGAAAACATCGTGAGGAAACCTGCATGTGACAAATTTCATAGAAATTCTGCCACGTGTGTATTCCACCAACCCGCATTGGAACAGCGTGGTGGAATATGTTCCAAACCTTCTCCTCAAAGAGAGAGGAGGCCTTTAGCCCAGCAGTGGGAATTTACAGGCTGTTGTTGTTAAATTATTATGCAAATCTACTATCAAGATGTTTAGTAAATTTTGTGAAACTGAAGTTGAATTGAACCGAAATAATTATTTTGTTGCGAAATAATTATTAAGCGTATTTTAGTATTTAAACTAGGATCTAAAGGCCGTCTGAGTAGTTTGTCCAGTTTTATACAAAGTTATAGTTAGGCTGACAAACAAATGGGCTAGATAAGGGTAATCTGATGGTATGATCACCATCGCCTGTAGATATTAGTGATATAAGAAATATTATTATCTACTCCATACATTACACTAAAGCGCCGCTAACGAGGAGAGTTAAAATTTTATAATCAGAACCCAAAGCTCAGGGTGGTTAATAGTCGCTACGTACATAGTAGCCTATATTTTTATTTTTTATCTGAATCATAAAAACAGATTTAAGAGAAAAGCATGACCAGATAGAACAGACAGGTAACCTAAGCAATAACTACTGAGTTTCTTGCCGGTTCTTCTCGGTAGAATCTGCTTTCCGAACCGGTGGTAGCTTCACTTAATTGTAAAATGACGATTCAAAAGTGCTTGTAAAAGCCCACTTGAATAAAGTTTATTTTGATTTGATTTGATTTGAAAAACCATATTGACAAAGACCATTAGATCGTATTAGCCAACGATCCCTTGGAACATACAGCTAAGTTAATTCTGGACGTGCGAATTTGAAGGCGAAACCACTATTCCCTTTATCGATTGAATCAGAGTACTGCTCATCAGCCAAATCGATTTCGTATAAGTACCTATAGGTCATAAGTAGCATAATTAAAACAGAAAAAAGAGAAAAAATAACGAAAACTATTAAGTTAGTTATGATAATAGATTTTTCAGTCGTCGTCGTTGTCATTTAAAATTGTGTTTCCTTAGAGCTTCCACGACGTTCGCCTAATAGATCGTCGGATCGGAATCGAATAAGGTTATATAAAAATAATATAAATTGACAGTGTAGATCTTCTTTAAGGAAAATGCTTCGACAAACGGCTATAAGTATAACTTAGCTCTTCCCACGCGAAGCGAGGGCGAATTGTAATAATATTACAAGTCTACAACAATTACCTTTATTATGTATTATTTTATATTTAAATGGCCGATGATAAAAAGGAGTCGAGATGGCCCAGTGGTTAGAACGCGTGCATCTTAACCGATGATTGCGGGTTCAAACCCAGGCAAGCACCGCTGATTCATGTGCTTAATTTGTGTATATAATTCATCTCGTGCTCAGCGGTGAAGGAAAACATGGTGAGGAAACCTGCATGTGACAAATTTCATAGAAATTCTGCCACATATATATATTCCACCAACCCGCATTGGAACAGCCTGGTGGAATATGTTCCAAAACGTTCTCCTCATAGGGAGAGGCCTTAAGCCCAGCAGTGGGAATTTACGGGCTGTTGTTGTTATATTTAAATATGACGCAATATATACGTACTGTCATTGGTTTTAGAGAAACGAGGATAAAAGTATCTATTGTAATTTCAATAGATCAGTATGACTAAATAAATTTGAGGTTGATAATAACTCTCCAACAAATCTTTTTCTCAATAACTTGCAATCATGTCTTGTAACAGATAATTATTTAATTTTAAAAAGAGAAGTATTAATTATAAATAGTATTAGGTAATTAAACTTTGACAAATTATTAAACAAATACCTAATAACTGTAATAATTTTATAAGTACACAATAATGTAAAATAAATAATTTTGATTATAATCATTATATATATATGTAATAGTGTTATATGATTAATTATGACATCCTATGACGTGACACCGTACTACTCGCTAACACTATTACTACTATTAATACTATATACTCTATTCCAATGGAAGTAAGAAAAAAATAAACAACCGTTCTATTTATGTATTTCATGCGATTTACATGAAATGCGTAAATCTAAGTTTGTAACATACACGTTACGATTAATCTCTTTTATATACATATCTTTATTTGTAACACCACACTATTACACTTAACCACTTATTTGAAATTCGTTTCGTGGACGTTCAAAACGCAATTTTTTCGTATTCATAGATTAAACAAGCGCTAGACCAATGATATCGCGTCATCTTGATGTAAAATCTTGTATATTTAACTTTTTTCCTGTTATTATTGGAATAGATTATAACTACATTTTTTGTCGGCTATATATTCTATAAATTAGTAGTTGTTACCCACGGCTTCGCTCGCGTTTTAGAGGTTAATAGGCTATTTGACTGGTTTTTAAAATCCATTCTATACTATTTAGTAGAAGTTAAGGAACCCAGTAAAAGTTGTGTTTTTTATTTCTAGTACATATTTGCCGGACAATATCATATTAAAAATTCTATATTTAAATAACGCGCGAAAACGCTACTTGGACAATATGGAGCTGCAATAGGGTCGGTGACGTCAGTTTCTTGTATTTTAATCTGTGGTACATACAGTAGAAAAGCAATGTTTACAAGAAAGTGACTTCATCATAAGCCTGGCCAATCAGGAGCGTTTTGTGTCACGTGACAAACGTTTGAAAAAATGCATTTTTATTTATGGATATTTGAATAAATTGAGTATTATTTTCAACTTTCGTTAGTAAATAACCATTTTTAAACTCATAATATACACTGATTACAATAATTCACAATTTATTTTTCGCATTGTCAAATAGCCTATTGTGATGTGTTAGGCAAACAACGTATGTACCCTATGTTCTTTGAATTTCAAGTTTACTTCACACCAAATTCGATTCATTGGTTTAGTCGTGAAAGAACGACAAACATACAGAGTTACATTTATAATATTACTATACAACTAAATAAAAACCTAACTAATATATTATAATTTATTGTACATTATAATTTTAGTCTATAATGTTCAAATTATATCATAATATACTTATATTAGGATGTATACAGTAAATGACTATCGAAATATGGTATTAGCAAATGTTCACTCATGATTCAACAATCAATTAATTATGAGCAAATCAACGCTCAGCAAAAAGATCGCAGATTTCAAGAGTATTCAATCTAGGGCAGTGGGTCGTTGTCGAAACTGGACGAGTGCTGTATTTATGTATGAATAAAGTTTGTTGAAATTGTCAATTTATATTTCAGGCAACGACATTTATTAAAACATCCAAAGACTAAAAAATATACGTTATATATTTTTTAGTCTTTTTATTTTTTAGTAAACAAAGAATACGATAACACATTAAATTAAAATAAAATAAGAAATACAAATACCAATACATTTCAATCAGACTTTCATTTATTTTTTGGTTTCTATATCAAACGTTTTCGAATTAAATTAAATATCATGTTCAAGCGATTTATTTCTTAAAAAATACTGGTAACATTTAATGGCTAAAACAGTAATTTTATGATAACATCTACATAAATTCTATTTATCAACGAATTTACAGTGTTCTGCCACTGTTATATTCAAATAATCTGACAGAAATAAAACGCCTAATATACAAAATATGTATGCTATATGACCATATAATCACCGTTAGGCAGTGTATGCATCTACCCTAAGGCAAGAAATAAATTCTGTTATGCGGTATTTAAAATAATAGTAAATGATTTTTTATGACATAGCGTCAAAATTCTATATAACATTACATTGTAGTAGAAAATATAACTCTTGGGAACTTACACTGAAAAAAAATATTTAAAAGAACGCATGCGAAAATTAGTACATACTAGGTGCATATATAATTTACCTATATCTCGCTATCAGTACGGTAAGACCTTGGTTAGCCGTATATTAAAAATACCTTACCCGCGCGCAGTACAAGCTGGCCGTAAATATAAATTCATAATTATCAAGTACATACAGAAGTGAACTCCTTGAGTTTTATTAACCATAATTACTACAGACTCGAAGTAATCGAAATATACAAATATGGCTTAGGCTCGCACTCTTGGGATTTAATATTTTAAAAAAACAGCGATTTTCATACATGGAGATATCAAACATTTTTTTAGATTAATCTACATAGATCCTTATTCAATTATTTGTATATTAAAAACTACATTAAAAAAAAACGATCATTTGTTCAATTCGTTTTTGCGTGAAAGAAGACAACAAATGTATTTATAAAAAGGATAAGAACAACAGCAACGTCTATTTAAAAAAATATATTATTATTCTTATTTACCTCTCCTATTAAACTTAAAGCTAGAAATTACGCACGACGGCAACGCACCTGCAACTTTTAATTTGCCAGGCGACCCGTAAACCATTGAGCTACTGACGTTTTCAAAATTCATCTGGAATGATTACAAAATCACACAAATATACGAATAATGTTTTAACTTGAATAAAAATAAAAATCAATATATATTTTACACTCTAACAAGAAAAAAATATACTTCGCCCTAAAACTAAAACTAAAACGAGTAACTTTTACCACCCCAACCCAAATGTTAGCATTGACGATAGCTAACGATTTTAAAACTATTCATAGTCGTTGCAAATAAGAGGTGCGGTATCGGTAATATTATACCGTTAATTTATTAAACAATGTTGTCGAACTATAAAGAGAATAGTCATCATTATAGAGACTTATCAATTGCCTGTCAATCAAATAATGCTATGATAGGACAAGTTTTTGATAATACTATTGATCCGGAGATTTAAGTTGTATTTTGATTATTAGTAGTACTTAAAGCCTTTGTACTGATGTGCTCGTAATTTTATTACAATTCTAATAACAGAACTAGGAACAAGAAACGTGTTTGAAACACGTTCAGAATAACTGACAAAACATTTTTATTATTAACACGGAACAAAATCGAAATCCGGTAAGTTTTTATCGATGTTTTTAATTACAATAAAGGTCGAGCAATATGAAATGATTTTTAATATTAAAAGCAATTATTGATTGACCAATTTGAGAACAACACTAAAATTGATAACTTCAATATTTGTATTATATTTTTTTCCGGTTAGACGTATTTTGATTAAATATTGTCTACGCGGAATAGGTTTTAAAAATTTGTTATGATTGCAATATTATGCTATAGCAAAACTGTATTATAGCTGAAACAAAAAATATCATATTAGTAGTCAAATGTGCTTGAAAAATTCTAAATTGTTTTGTTTGAATATGAAGAATTGAATTTATATCTGAGATTGTAACGTATAAGAAATTTGACACATAAGAAAAAATCTCACAGTAAAAAACGCGTTTTTTTTAAAACTATAATATGGAAACTAGCGCCATCTAACGCTTAGTAATCGATAATTTTCTACATGAATTAAACTAGTCTGATGTCGGGACAATGAGAATACGTCTTGCTTTGATCAATGCTTTAATTAGACTCTCCCACAGTATGTATTCTTATGAATTATTATAATAACATAGGTATGTAAGTTGAGAGGTGCACACATGCACACTACACCTCCCATGGCAATTGGAAAAAAAAAATTTCGACAGTAAAATTTTTTTTTACAATTTTGTTCTTTTGCAATTACTTTTTTTTTACACTTTAAAAACATTTTTTAATTAACAATAATTTATATTATAAAACAAATTTAATCTTTGAATGAGCTAAGCAAAATTAAAACGATTGATCAATACAATTGATTTTTTTTACCTAGACGTAATTAAAGTAATCGATATAAGTATTTCATAATTGAATATTTAATTATATGTTTAGAGCTTAGCAAAATTAATACAGAAGTATATATTCAATTAATTAATATTTAGGGCTAAGCGATATTCTTAGATCTAGGCTAATTTGATACAAATATTTAATTAAAACAAACAATATTAACGTTATTTTATAACTAGGTGCACCTAAACTAATTATAAGAAAAAAAAAGTCATTATACAATAACTTTTGTCTTATTCCTTCCATAACCCCAAGCTTTTTTTGTCTCGATCCTGTTTTAAATTTTTTTTTTTTTTTTTTTTTTTTTTTTTTTTTTTTTTTATGGCATAGGTGGCAAACGAGCAGGAGGCTCACCTGATGGAAAGTGACTACCACCGCCCATGGACATCTGCAACACCCGGGGGCTTGCAGGTGCGTTGCCGGCCTTTGAGAAAGGAGTAGGCTCTTTTCTTGAAGGTTCCCATGTCGTATCGGTTCGGAAAAACCGCCGGCGAAAGCTGGTTCCACAAAGTGGTTGTGCGAGGCAGAAAATGTCTAAGAAATCGCGCTGTTGTGGATTTTCGGACATCAAGATGGTGCGGGTGAAACTTAGAATTTTGACGAGATGTCCGAAGGTGAAATTCAGCAGCCGGGATTAATCCGAACAATTCCTCGGAACATTCCCCGTGAAAAATTCGGTAGAAGATGCAGAGTGATCCGACATCTCTACGCAAAGCCAAAGGATCAAGGAGATCGGAAAGGGCTTGATCGTCGATAACTCGAGCCGCTCTACGTTGGATGCGGTCAAATGGAAGGAGCTGGTACTGGGGAGCACCCGCCCAGAGGTGAGAGCAGTACTCCATGTGAGGCCGAATTTGCGCCTTGTAAAGTTTTAGGCGATGGGCCGACGTGAAGTACTGTCTCGCCTTGCTGAGCACACCGAGCTTCTTTGAAGCCAATTTGGCTTTGCCTTCCAATTGACCGCGGAACTGAACGAGGCTCGAAATATCAACGCCAAGTATTCCGATACTACCTGTAGCGGCTATCGGGATGTTCTCAAATCGTGGAGATACGACAAATGGTGTTTTTTTAGCGGTTAACGCGCAAACTTGCGTCTTTTTGGGGTTGAAATGGACTAAATTTAGCCGGCCCCAATTCGAGACTTCGTTTAATGAAGACTCGATTTCAGACACAAGTTTGTTCCGGTTCTCTTCGACGTTTTCCCGAGAAATATTAGCGCGGCCGGTGTATAAGGTGTCAACGGTACTGTCGTCTGCATAGCAATGAATGTTCCCGATTTGCAACAAATCATTGATATGCAGAAGAAACAGAGTGGGTGATAGAACGCAGCCTTGTGGAACACCAGCATTGACGAATTTTAAGTCAGAGCATGCACCGTCGACAACGACCTTGATGCTCCGATCTGCCAAAAAGCTGGTAATCCAATTGCATAATTTCCCGGGAAGCCCATAGGAAGGAAGCTTCGAAAGAAGCGCTTTGTGCCATACGCGATCGAAGGCCTTCGCTATGTCCAAGCTGGCTGCTAATGCCTCCCCCTTGCTCTCAACTGCTTCAGCCCACCTATGAGTAAGGTAAACTAGAAGATCACCGGCTGAGCGACCCCGACGGAAACCGTACTGGCGGTCACTAATCAGCTGATTCTCCTCTAGGTACCGCAGGAGCTGGCAGTTAATAAGGGACTCCATTATCTTGGAGAGCAAGGAGGTGATGGCTATAGGCCTATAATTGGACGGGTCTGAGCGGTTGCCTTTTTTAGGGATCGGATGCACCAAAGCTGTCTTCCAGGAATTCGGGACGACGCCTAATGTGTAGGATTGCCGGAAAAGACGCGTTAAGACCGGTGCCAACTCGGGAGCACATGTCCGTAGCACGATTGGAGGGATACCATCGGGTCCGCTCGACTTATGAATGTCCAAGGAAAGAAGTGCTTTACGAACTGCACTTTGCCGGAATTTAACTTCCGGCATCGTGGTATCACACCGCGGAATTGTTGGTGGAGATTTTCCTTGGTCATCCAGAGTCGAGTTCGACGCGAAGAGAGAGCCTAAAAGATCAGCTTTCTCTTTCGCGGTATGGGCCAATGACTCACCGTCCCTGTGCAGAGATGGAAAAGAGGGCTGACAGAAATTCCCTAAGACAGCCTTAGCGAGAGACCAGAACGCTCGTGTTCCTGAAGGGAGACGCACCAGTCTCTCGCCAATTCTGCCAATGTACTCCGTCTTCGCCCTAGCAATCACGTTTTTGAGGGACCTAGAGGCAGAGTTATATTCCTTTTTGAATGCGCTGGTATTTACATCACGAGACGCAGATGCATTAGCCCAGGTTTGATAGCGTTCCCACTTTCGGCGTGATGCCGTTTTGCAGAAACGACCAAACCAAGGCTGGGACTTGCCACCGATGGGTACTGCAGAGTAAGGAATGAATAGTTCCATACCCTGAAGCACCACATCGGCAACAGAGTCAGCAGCAGCGTTCGGATCATCCGGCGAGAAACAAATCTGCCCCCATGGGTACGATGCAAAAAAAGACCGCATCCCATCCCAATCTGCTGACTTGTAGTGCCATACTCGGCGGCACCCAACAAAGCGAGGCCGTGAGTACCGCACAACCGGCACTGTACTCCGGACGAGACAGTGGTCAGACGAGCCCAGAGGGGGATCGACGATAACCTGATAGCCATCCGGATGCGAAGTCAGCAGAAGGTCCAACAGGGAAGGTGTATGATCCTCCACATCCGGTATTCGCGTTGGCGAGTTGACCAGTTGTGTCAGATCATATGCTAGAGCGAAGTCCAGAACAGATCTACCCGCATGATCGGTGGTGCGTGAGCCGAGCCATTCTGCGTGGTGAGCATTAAAGTCACCCAGAATAATGATCTCTGCGGATGGAATCTGCTGAAGCACGGAATCTGTAGCCATTTGGACGTGCTCAACCAGTCGGTCGGTTTCGGCATTACCGCTATGGGACCTATAAAGGCACGCATAGATTCGCGGATGATCATCGCAGTCTACACGTAGCCAGATAATCGATAGGTCCTGTCCTTCAAGGCTGCCGAGGCGTCGAGAACAGATATCATCTCTGACGTAAACGCATACCCCAGCTCGTGGTATAAAAGAATGTTCCAATTTGTACCCAGGGTACGAGAGAAAAGTCGTATCGGCAGGAGAAGATATCTGGGTCTCGGTTAGAAAGAGCAAGGCCGGCTTCGCCGTTTCCAGATGGTAGTGAACGGCGTTGAGGTTGGAGTTGAGTCCCCTTATGTTGCAGAAGTCCACAGCGAGGGTGGTAGGGGTTGCCTTATGATGCCTGCTCCGCTTGCCCCGAACAGTGGCGAGCGCAAAATTGCCCCCCCCAGAATTCGGAGGGCAGCCTGGGCATCCCTGCTCAGGCGGTGTACGTCCTGAGCATGGATGCCCAGAGAGGGATTCTCCACCGCTGTCGCTGATGGTACCCTCCTGGGGTAATTTAACCAAATTCTGCACAACCATCAAGTTTTGGGGGGGAGGGGGATTGGGCCTCCGGAACTCTCACTTACCGGACGAAACGCGGTAGCATAGCCACCACTTTACGCCGATTTTAAGTGAGAGAGTGGTACTTCCCCGGGCGTGCCGGCCCATTCGGCTGTAACCCGAAGGTATACAGCGTGGCACTACCACTTGAAAATCATTGATTAGTTTTTGTTATAATAATAACATTTATTAATTGTCAAATCCTTTCATTTTAATCTTTTTTTTTTATTCTTGGCCAAGTTCATATCCATAGTTTATATCATTTACTTAAGTAAATAAGTAAGTCACAATTAGTGAAAGTCACTTAAATATAACTTTTTGCATAGTGCATATGCATACATTCATTCCTTTAATAACATAAATTTTCACATTATTAGGCACCTACTTTAGGCTACCTCTTATATTTATTATATTCAGGATATCTTTATATATTTTATATTTCTTTTGTGCCTTTAAAATGCCTCAATACTTTCATGTCACGGACTCGCGTACAACATGCCTAAGATATTTGGCAGACACAATTTTATATATTTATGTAATATATTTTTCCATATCACACTACATATTTGATTTTACACAATACTTTGTAATTATTATCAGAATAATAAGCATTTTCCCAATTTTCGGGTAATCAGTCCGATCATAGCTGAAAAAGTTAATATTCTGATAAAATTTGTCATCCGTCATAAATATTCATCAACATTAGGGTTTATATTCATTTTGTCTTTCCGAGTAGGTAACTTTGAACTACCTTAATATCAAAATAGCTATGGCATAAAATAAAATTTGTTTAAGTTGTTCTTGAAAACACTAGCAACAAGTGAATTTTTTTTTTTTTTTAGTTCATATAAAATAAATTATTAATACATCATTATTATTTAAAAAATATATAATTATAAATCAACACCTAATAACTTTTATAGTTCAATTTAGTTTTTAAAATTAATAATAGCTAGGTACTTGGATACCGAGATGACACATAATACGTAACACGCATACAAGCTTGTGAATTCCATTCCCATAAAAGAAATGCTTAGGTGACAGTAATTGGAATCTGGCTGATGTCATATTTAAAAGATACAATTTATAAATACTTTTGAGTTACGGCAATAACTACATAAAATGAATTGATGCAAACAAAATGTTTAAAGTATAAGAAATTACCTAATTATAATATTTTTTTCAAATTGCACATATACTCACTAGGTATACATTATTTTAGTAAGACAGGAAACACTCGTTCTTCATTTCATTTTCTTTTTTGTTAATGTCCTCGTCTTCTTAAGGTTTTTCTTTTCTCTCTTTCTATTTCTTCTTACTTCTTTGCTTTCTTTTTCACTACGAAGTAAATTATGTCATTTCGGCTCCAAATAACTTTACTTCCTTCTTCTTATTTATTTTGATATTCATCTTGCTCTAATTTTAATATTTCACAAAATATTTTAAATGTGGTTCTTGTATCTTCGACATGATTTTTTTAAATAATTTTATTATTAAATTTCACTTGCCTCTTCTTGTCTTTATTATTTAATCGTCCGTCTTGTCAGTGAAAATAGTTCGATTTTCGAGTATTTCATTTTTTTTCTTTATATTTTCTTCTTTTAACAAATTTTATATAACGGCGGCGGTGCGCATGCTAGAGAGCAAGCGCACCGCGCTAGCAGGGTCGCCATCTGATGTCGGGACAATGAGAATACGTCTTGCTTTGATCAATGCTTTAATTAGACTCTCCCACAGTATGTATTCTTATGAATTATTATAATAACATAGGTATGTAAGTTGAGAGGTGCACACATGCACACTACACTAGATGTCGCTACTGTCTATGGTTAAGAAAACAAAACACCTATAAAATAAAAATGTAATTACGTACATAAGAAATATTCACGTCGAGGATTTTAATTGTTTTTGTCATAAAAAATATAACATGAATACTTCTACAAATTATATAATACGGTATTTACTTTATGTAATACTTGAAAATAACTTTCATGCATCGGTCAAAATGATTTTGATCTTTCTAATAATAAATTAAAATTTAACTAAAACGAATCGAGATGGCGATTCTGACTCTACAATCCAAACTTACCCCCGGTAAAGTTTTTATTTGTTTTCTTTTCAACTTTATTTTTCGAATGAAATTTCGCCTATAAATAAACAATTGTGAAATAAAAGAGAGCGCTAACGTCATCAAAGAGTTGACGGCGTAATGTTTACGTCACCGACTTACGTTCTATTACACGAATTTCCGTTTTATTTATTGAATCCTAACATCCTACCTGTCATACCAAATGTCTAAATCTCATAAAATTTTAAATGGAGTACACTCGAAACTAAGTATATTTTACTTTTTATGAACAAAACTGCACTAATATTAATATAAGGAAATCTTACAAATTTACCTTTAGTTTGAAGTTGAAAAATTAAATTTCATTTAATGTTGTCTTAAATTTTCGCGATTATTACACATTTAAATAAAACTAATTATAACGGATGAATCGCGTATATTAATTATTTTTAAACATCCCGACGTTTCGAGCACTTTGCAGTGTTCGTGGTCACGGGTAGACTTTGACACATAAGATTAATAAATTTCATTTATTAACTTGAAAAGTCAAATTTATAACATTTATAAAAGAATGATAATATGTGTAATTATATATGTAAGAATTTTGAATGATCACCATTCAAACAAATGAGGAAAATAAAATAACAAATTCAAAATTAAGCCATAATGGCAGAATATAACCGTATTTTACTAAATCTTATCTTTAAAATTTCCAGACTAGATAAAATGTCTCGAACGGAAACAATAGCTATAATATTTAAGTCCATGTATACCTACATGCAAAATAATCGTAAAAAGAGCGATCATATCTACGCGAACTGAACAAAGGAAAATATTAATTCATAAAAATAATATGCACGTAGTACCCACAGTGATTAAATTACTTGTTTTATAATCAAATAATAATATTATTTTTTATAATATGATGTAAGTACATATCTGTATTTTACAATGGAAGTAATTGATTACATTTTTGTACTTTTACCTCTAAAAACTGCCTTTTTATTATATTTTTGTTTCACTAATCTATATTGATTTCTATTTTACAGCTACTTTAAGCACATTGTTGGAAGTCAGCTGTTTCGGTTTTTATAATATTTGGTACAGAAGTTTAATAGAGTATAAATGGAAGACTGCTTAGAACATTCTCACTGTGCATTTTTTTTTAAATAAAAACGTTTTCTTTTGATCGTATTTCTGCATTTGTTTTGTTTTCAATTACACATAGAAGCGCAGTAATATTCTAATATACTACTAGTTCGGCTTAACACAAGTCATTTATAAATCTTGGTCTTTATATCCATGCATCACTAAGCACTAAGCTTTTCTAGATTTGTGCGGGTCCGTAACACGTGTCAGTATCTGAAAATTTCTATCTCCTTTCTACTTCATACCTCCATAAAAAATATCTGGAATCGACTGCAGTGCATTTTGTTTAATAAAAGACTAACAAATCGAAAAACGAAAACTAAATGATAATAGTTCACTGCCGAACATATTTAATGGCACCCAAAATATATTTTCCGCCCCTGACATCGTCAAAGCGCTATCCATCAAATCAAAAACAGATATAGCAATGCTGTATGTCGGTAGAATACGCGGGCTTGTTAAGAGACACCATGTAAAAGTAAAATATCAGCACCTAAGCCTCTTGTACTAGGTACAAAAATAGCCTTACAATGAATATCTTACTGGACGGATTTTTATATACCTTTTTGATGATGAATTGACCATAAATAATACGTGATTAGAACTCAGGCCTCCTTAGGAGCGAATAGCTTTACATGATGGTAGGGATTCGTGCATATCCGTCTGGTTAGGTGCCACCCACTCATTGGATATTCCACAGCCAAACAGGAGTACCCAATATTGTTGTGTTCCGGTTTGCAAGATAAGTCAGAGGCACAAGGGATAAAGCATCTTTGTTCCCAAGGTTGGTCAGCATTGGCGATGTAAAGATTGGTTAATATTTGTTACAGTGCCATTGTCTATGGGCGACGGTGACTACTAATCCATCCATCAGTATTAAAAAAAGAACAGTCATGAAACTAATTCATAATGTCCAAAGAAAATGAAACAAAAATGCCCGTTCATTGGTGACAAATTCGAAAGCAAATTTGTCTCATTATCGCAGAATATCCCAAAATCAATAAGGTCGAACGTTAAAAATGGACATCTCTAAAATGATCTGCCCTTTAAGGGTATAAAGCCTTTGCCTAGTTAGTGCCTAGTTAACTTACATTCGTCCACCGGTTACCCTTGACTCATTCAGTGCAGCTTCAGGTACAATCATAAAGACAAATCACACGAGCGTATTATTTCACAATATTTTGCCATCAGATTTTTACTGCATTGAGTATGTGATGATGACGATGATGATGATGAATCAAGTTATAAATTAACTGGAATTGATATGATGCACATATTTCTTGTAGTACAGTTTCATTGTAACGTTTAAATTGATTTAAATCTGACGGAAGTTTTTGCAAATGAAAACGTTTTATGGAAATTTAATGATTATATTCTTTTAATGCATGTATAAAATAAATACATTTTATAAGCACTGATGTAACCGAAAACATACTAAGGATTCTTGTACCTTTTTAAGGGAATTCTAGGTAATCATTACGCATCAAAATCATTTCGGATTAAAACACATCTTTGATAAGATTTAGGAAATGTGCAGTTATATTAAATGATGTTAATGCTGACTATAAGTGATTAATAAATTATTTTCTTCAGATAATGTATAAAATAAGAAATCTTAATTAACAAATATCAAAATTTATTTCTGTGAGAACTTGTGCAATATTGGGAAACCCCACAAATTTAAAATTTCTACCCTTTGAGTTTGAAAGGTCAGTGACCCAAAATAGTTTGAAATCAATTTAATTAAATTAGTTAATTCATATCTATTGGTAGTTTCAAGGTTTATAGAATAGATATTATTACTTTCATTGCCAATACTGTCTTTCAAAGTCAGCCCTTAGACTACAATATAGTATCCTAAATTATCGAAATAAATGATGTTTTATGTAGTTATAAATACTTTCAGGACTGGCCATTGTACTTGGGACACATTTAGATCTCACTTCTTTTGTCGTTGGAGTCAACAACCAAGGCCTACATATTAATATTGTACTTGGCTCTCATTTTACATTTATGTTTTTGATGGAATTACTATTTATCGCATTTAGGCTTGAAACTTTAGGCTCTTTAAGCATTTACGATTGCTCACCTCTTTTTCTTAAAAAAAAAAAATTCATTTTATTCATATTAAGAACGTTTCATAAGTTAAATATATATATACTCGTAATTCATTTTTCCTTACGCATATCCTTTATCGGTCTCCGTGTAAATTGATATAAAGTGGCGTAATCCGTTATAACGTTCATGATAACTTATTAATTATTACATTTTGATTTCAAGTTTGCTAATCCTTTGTAAGAATAATAATTATTTGTTCAATGTTAGCATTCGAGTTTTCATTTTATACGTTGATCAAAGTTTTAAATTCGGCTTCAAACGTGTAGTATTCGGTTGTGAATCTATATTAAAATTGTAAATGTGAAAGTAACTCTGTTATCTGTCGCTCTTTCACGACCAAACCGCTGAATCATATTTGATGAAATTTACTATGAAGCGAATTCCAACTCCAAGAAAGAACACAGGCTATAATCCAGTCAATAAAGTCTAAAGAAATTTTGTGGGTTTGTTTAGGAAGGTAAAATAACTTACCGTGTGATTTTGCAGCGTCGTGGGATGAACGGAAAGGGATGAAAAGCGGTGAAAATACGCTGCATATTTGCAATTATCATATTTATAGCATTTTGTAACATCTATTAAATTTGCAGCGTTTTTCAACATACGGAATATTGTTACTAATTCTTTTGCCTGATACATGACAACCAACACCTTGAAACACGAACGAATCCGCGGGCCACTACTAGTAATCTATATTAATATTAAAGGTAAAAGCATAGACATATCTATGGGTCGAGAACCTTCACAGCCGCACTCTGAACAACTGATATTTCGTCATAATCGGTTGCATGGTTTAGGAACGCGCAAGACCAACAAACGAAACGCCTCTTTATTAAGACAACAGGAAGTTGTACTTTTAAAGTAAATAAAAGCATATAAACCAACTTCTAGTCAAAATTCCCTCCTTTTAAGGATATGCCTATAATAGAACGGGCCTGTTGCCTAAGTGACATTTGACCATAAACATTGTATGCGTAAAAAATTTAATCACATCACTGCGTTACCAAATAAGAGTTTTCAGATGTTGTTTCCTTTGTATTGTTCACACTGACTCACTCAGAATATAGTCAGAATTCTAAGTGTGCCAATTAAAACAAAATTTAAGCATAACACTCTGTGAATGAACTACATTTGATATCAACAGGAAAAACTTTGTAATACACGTAAATACGAATATTAAAATCATTCAAATACTCTTCTTATCGCCAGTACTTTACTCAAACTTACCTTTATCAGGACATTTTCATTTTACCTTACAACTCATTTTGAATTGATTTAAAGGCCAGTGCGTAATTGATACGCCTTTTTTAACAAATTTTACATATTTTAAAGATTATAAAAAATAAAATACTCTAACTCAAACGACAACTTCGATCAGTGGTGA
This sequence comes from Vanessa cardui, assembly GCF_905220365.1. Classification (NCBI taxonomy): domain Eukaryota; kingdom Metazoa; phylum Arthropoda; class Insecta; order Lepidoptera; family Nymphalidae; genus Vanessa; species Vanessa cardui. The sequence continues at coordinate 3,692,750 of NC_061129.1, forward strand.
GTCATACTCAAATATATTCAATTTAAAGAGTTGAAGAGTTGAGTTTTAAGGTCATTACCCTCCAGGACAGCGCATGAGTTATTTTAGGAATATCAGTAAATAGTATCAAACTGAAAGTAATCTTAGTAAAGAATTTTATACTATTTACTTTTTATATTTTCTAATTATATATTTTTTTTTTTTCAAAACTCTATTTTGTAACTCACTTGGTGGTAGAGCTTTGTGCAAGCCGGCCTGGTTAGGTACCACCCACTCATCAAATATTCTACCGCTAAACAACAGTACGCAGTATTGTTGTGTTCCGGTTTGAAGGGTGAGTGAGCCAGTGTAACTACAGGCACAAGGGACATAGCATCTTAGTTCCCAGGGTTGGTGGTGCATTGACGATGTAAGGATTAGTTAATATTTCTTACAGCATCATTGTCTATGGGTGACGGTGACCACTTACCATCAAGTTGCCCATACGTTCGTCCAACCTATTTCATCAAAAAAAACTTAGTGAGGAGATAATATAATTTTAATATCTTGATAAATTGTTCATATATGTATGTATGTATTAAACACAATTGCAAAATAACTCATAACAAAACAAATTTCACAGACAATGACCCCAATATAACTGTGTCAAGGGATCTTGAAGTGTCTGAACCAATTCCAATCTAGATTCTAGATATCATATCTAAAAAGAATAAAGCGCATTTTCATATTTTAACTTAAATACAAATATACATGCAAAGATATTTATTTAATTTGTACTAAAAAAAAATTGCTAAATATAGTTTAAGTTAGAAAATGTAATTGATGTTAAAGTAAATAATTATGTACTGTTGGTTAATAACATTATTTAATGGTAGTTTTGTTGAATGTCCCGGTAGTGTAGTGGTTGGGGTATACGGCTGCAAAACGCGAGACCATAGGTTCAGATTGGGTCAATATAAACTTTTTAGACTTTCAGTTTGAAATTTCTTACTATTAACTCAAACTTAGTACCCTAAAAAAATAAAATAACAATAATGTATTTTGATCATATAGTAACGTGTCGTAAGGGATAAAGACTAGTCGATATCAGCAATAACGATTAAAGCTATGATACTTTATAAAATGAATTTTGATCAGAAATATATTCAAGCGCTGCAAATCGCTTAAATTTACAAGTCAATCAACTAAAATATTGAATAAAACATCTATTTACTCACAAATGCGCGCCCTTCGCGTTAAATTAGTTTATTTGTGTGCTTATCGCTTCAAATTTATTTATCTCACAGCTTTTGCTACTTATATTCCTAAGTAAGTAACTGTAAATTTCCCACCGCTGGGCTAAGGACTTCTAGTCCAATGCAGGTTAGTTGATACATATGGCAGAATTTCTTTGAAATTAGACACTTGCATGTTAAGACACGACGTTTTCTTTAAGCGCTGAGGACGAGACGAATTATAAACACTAATTAAGCACATGAATATTCATTGGTGCTTGCTTAGGCTTGAATCCGCAACCATCGATTAAGAATCGACTCTGCTTAGTAACGACCACTTAAATAGTTCAGCATTTTACTTTGTCATGTGAAATCAATATAAATTTTCTGATGTAATCCTCAAAAATAATACAAAAAAGGCCTCATAGAAAATAATATCCAGTCATAGTTGTGACGTATGTATCTTGTTAGCATATCATTACACGCAAGCGTTAAAATAATGATTCACTGATAAGGTGTGTACGACTCAGCTAAGATATTATGGATTATCGAGATATCGTTTGAATGAAGATACAATTTTTTTTTTTTAAATAACCGGTTAGGTATATGACTCCACTCCACCTGATGGTAAGTGGAAATGGAATCCAAACGCGAAGAAGACTAGTACTCACAGCAAGAATGAGCTGCACTAGTCACCTTCGCCATGCCGGCCCGCAAAATGCCTCTTCACGCCTCGTTTGAAGGCACCCAGGTTATAAGAAAATTTATAACCTGTTATAAATTTGGCACTTTCCTTCAGTAACTATTTAGCACAATACCTAATTTTAACAAAGACTCAATTTTGCGTAATGGCTAGAACACGTGGTTTATAATCGAAGGACTATTGAATTTTTATGTCTTTATTTGTGTTTAATATTTACGTACACGCTGGTGAAAATGTCGCGAGGAAACCTGCACGTTTCGGATGATATTCTGCCAAACATGTACATACATCACGTAAATAAATATGTTCATATATGTATTACCAACAAACACGCAATAACATTCCCAGAAAATTGACATTAAGGTATTTTACGATGATGTTGAAAAGTACTTCAAAATGTTGGTTTTCCTAATAAAAGGCCACATAAAGATATATATCGAGAAAGTAGAAAAATCTATTTCTTGCCATTAAATTAAACTTTGAACCTTTTTATTCCCCCAATAACGCTTCCAGTCATTTTGGTGAGGTAACATTGATAAAAACACAAATGACACAAAACTGACAGTCACATTAACAAAATAAAACACAGTACGACTGGCGCTTATTTAACGTTAAATATTTGGTGTGTTTTTGGGAAAATTATGATTAACAATCGCTATCGTTTGCATGTAATGTACAGACAAATACTGGCAATAAAACTCCAGAAAAGTTGTTTATCAAAGTGCCGGTATTGAAATGACAGTTTTTCACTGATGTCACATGACTTTTCATTTCAATATAGTAAAACAATAAACAGCTTTATTGACTCAAAATCAGAGTATTTAATATATATATTTACATTCTACATAATTCGTCGTTGCTCCTGCAAGAGTAGCTATATGTTTTTTTTGATATTTTTCGACTGTTGTGCCAGTTTAATCGTTATTTCAATATATGGAAATTTCGATGTATGAATATCGCATAGCTAAATTTGTAAGCTTTTAAACTATAGAAGTAATTACAAAAATATTTTTACAGTTCATGCGTATTGAAATAACGTTATAATAAAACACATAGCGACTTTTGCAGGAGCAGAGACTAATTATATTGTAATTTTTCAATTGACAATTACAATCAAATTTATAATTTGTTTATCGATACCGAAAATATCCTCTTACGGGCTGCTAATTTACTTGAATAAAAAAAGTAAAGTAAAGTAATAGCCTGTACATTTCCCACTGCTGGGATAAGGCCTCCTCTTCCATTAAGGAGAGGGTTTGGAATATTTTACACCTCTGTTCCAATGCGGGTTAGTGGAATGCACATGTGACAGAATTTCGCTGAAATTAGACACATGAAGGTTTCCTCACGATGTTTTCCTTCACCGCAGAGCACGAGATGAATTATAAAGACAAATCAAACATATGAATCAGCGGTTCTTGCCTGGGTTTGAACCCGCTATCATCGGTTAAGATGCACGCGTTCTACTGGGCCATCTCAGCTCCTCTTGATAATTAATAAAATATAACCAAAATTCCTATATATTTCACAATAAGCAATATACTTTTTTTTCTTAAAAAAGTATCCTGTACTAACACTGTCTGACTGTTCGTCATACACAAGGCTTTATCTACTAATGAAAACATTAAAAAGACCAAACCCAAGGGCGCGCATGAGTGCACAAAACAAAACAGTTAGGTACTTTATAAAAAATAAATCGTGTGAATATTTTACTTTAACAATAATTAATCTCTAATTAGGATTTCCTTTCTTCAGCTATCAGTAAAGATAAGTTGATAAATATATATTATTTTATTGTATATTGATTTAATAATAAATTTCATTGATAATAAATTGTTCGGCAAACAAATAATTTCCTTTATCAGGTATCTATATATTTTTTACATATACAGAAGTATCCCCAGCAGACGATTTTTATTTATTTCCAATCGATTATTAATAATTGTTCCGATAATATTAATAAGATGAACAAAGTATTCTATAGATTCTGATAACATCCTAAGTAATGGGAATTGCACGGGGAATACCGTTGATAAATATATAAATATTTGTATTTATTAATAACTATTATTAACGGTATTTTTTTCCCGTCTAGGAATATTTATGAGTAATTCTATTCACTAAGCTCAGTGTTAGAATTCTCAGTACACTATAAATTAGCTGTAATAAAACTGGCCTGTGTTATTACATAGAAAACTATTCGAGGCATTATTCGATATGAAGGAAGCTTTTTTACTATTTCAGGAGGAAAAAATATTAACACATTTGTATTAATTTTCTTAGTTATGGTTATTTTTTACCATATATTTTTCTGTTGGTTTTTTCCAATTTACACAAAAACCTTTTTAAATTATACACCTAAACCTTACTTTTGAATCCTTCTCTATTCCTGAAAACCGCATGAAAATCCGTTCGTAAGTTTTGGAGTTTATAAGGAAAGGTCCTTTCAAATGACAGATCGAAGATCGATCGTATTTCATATAACATATATTTCTCTCGAAACCTAAATGTATTTATATATCAGTCGCGCCTTTCAAAAGAATGGAATCCATTCTAAATAAACCGAAAATTACAGTTCTTGAGGAGTGTTCGAAAAAAATATGTAAAAGAGAGGCTCAAATATCAAAGACATCTACAAAGCAAGCAGTTTTCATTAATAAAAATATATTTAAGATATCGTCCTAACCGGCGGCCAATCTCAAAGGAAACCAGCAAACTACAGTCACATTAAAGTGACTAAGTGCCTACAAACACTGCACATAAGAAGTCTAAATTAACTTTCATATTCCGACGGTACGATAAATCAGATACGACATTACTTCACAAATGAAAACACTTGCAAATTCTAGACATGAGCTAACAGAGATTTTTTTGGTAGGAAAACCATACGCCGTCCCCGGGGAATAAAAAGATAACTAACAAAACGTAAATTTTCAGGAGAAATAAAAAACATGTTTTTGTCAATAACTTTTTAAATACTGGACATAGAAGCGTGATTTAAAGTTTTTAGAACATTAGATTTTTAAAAGATTTAAGTTAATAACGAGTAGAACCTGTAACTTATGTTAAAACGGAGATATGTAAAAAAAAAGAAGTTAGTCAAAATCAATCATCACCTGTGTTGCCTAACGCCCGTTATCATTTTATTCACAGTATTTCCTATCCGAAATCAAATATTGTACAACAGCTATATCATTTTATTCTTAGGGATTCAAGAGTCCAAATGCAAATGATAATACAATAATACCATTTTGTTCTCGTAAATATTCATTTACCATTTTATATTAAATGACTGTAATCGATTTTTCTTGTAAAATTTTGATATGGTTATCACCTTTAGTTTACTTTTCTCATAATTCTTTTTTATTAAAACAAAATTAAACCAAGGAAATACAACAAAACGTCATATATTTTTCGTCTGTTCATCTGTTTTATTTTAATTCTTCTTTAAATCGAGTAAATCAGTAATCCATAGTTTCATATTATTAATTTAAAACCTAATTACTCAACTACCTAATCAAATACATCCGTTTTAATCAACAACTGAAATATTAATCATGATCTTCTTCCTCGTCATCAGGATTGCTTCCAGAGTTACCCTGATGAGTAAGAAACTTGTAAAGAAAGCATGATAATGGCTTGAGATATGTCCTGACATGCAGACGCACATAAAACCATCATAATATATAGCCCTGCGTACTGGAAAAAGTTCAGTATACATATGTATAGCACTGGCAACTCCGCCACATCGCTGGGGTTTGGACTAACTATCTGTTGGGTATCTCGTTTCATACTGATTCTTCACAGGTTCTATGTTTATTAGAAAATATTCAACATCAAAATCATATCTGTATTTTAATTCTAATTGCTGTGAATGGGTAACACTCTCTTCCACAATTTGAGTCTACAATATTCTCTTACCATCGTCATCTTTGGGCCAGTTTTTTAGGCTGCCCTTTAGATTGTAAAACTTTGATTGCACCATTTCTTTGATTTTATATCTATCGCCATTAACTTATGCGTTTCTAACAACTGAGTAAGCCCTCACTATTGAAATGCTTCGAATCCCCCGCACTTTGGCCGTGGCCGATCTCAAAACATCTGTCCGTTGTATTAAATCCAAGCAAGTGTGAGGAAAATATATATCAAACTAAAATAAATCTGTTTTTATTTTGACCATAACATCCATCGAAGTAAAATGTCATGCTATTGACGCCTCTTTTCTTCTCATGAAGTAGCAATTGCCTCAAGCAACTACCAATTTAATGAGCACCTCTTTTCGAAATCTGAGCATGCCAAACATAGCAATACCTAACAAGCCTTTACAATTGATATCATCATATACAGTGAAATCATAAATAGGATACTTTATTTTATCGTAAAAGGTACCAACTTCAGACTGTGAGATGCACAAAACCGTTTCGAAAATCGAAGACATCTATAGTCTCTGGTGGCCGTCTTGCGCGAAGACTCGATGAATTCTAACCCCCGGGACATGCCGGGTTTCAGACTGGTTTGGTAGAACAACCTTGAGGATGAGGTGAATAGAAGATTTCAGCTAGGTTTGGCAGAGTTTGGAAAGTTACGTCGAATCTTTACATCGTCAATCCTACAGTGGCTTAAGACGAAATTCTTCAACCGGTGCATCCTACGCGTCATGACATACGGAGCCGAAACGTGGACACTTACGAAGGCCGGTCCACCAGTTTAAAGTCGCTTAGCGAGCTATGGAAAGGTCTATGCTCAGTGTTTCTCTGCGGAATCACATCAGAACAAATATCATCGCAGAACTGATAACCGTTAGAGAAAAAGTGTTCTAGAGTGGAGACCGCGTTTCGGCAAACGTAGTGTAGGAGGACCTCGGGCACGGCGGAGACAATTTACGCAAGACCGCTGGCAAGAGCTGGATGCGAGTAGCCGAAGAACGATCACAATGCGTGAAATTGGCCTTTGTCCGGCAGTGGACGAATATGGGCCGTTGATGATGATGATGAATATTTTCAAAATCTTGTTGCTCTCGTGTGCTATGTTCATTAATTCCAATGTTTCCTTTTCATGGTTCATTTTGATTTTGAAACCATTCATTGGTAACTCGTTGATATTTTTTTTTTGAATTCCTTGAAGATTAATACTTTTATTATAAATCTCAGTTAAAGTGAAGTCAAGAACACATTCTGTCTTTGTTTTAGGATTATCTGAAATTATTTGAGCTTCGTATATAACTGATGAGCGATGCTATGACATTTCTTGTGTTCAAAAAAATAAATTTTGGATATTGTTTACAATTTTTTAGTTGCTGTTTCTATGTAATCACAATGGCCTCCAGTACTTGATAGACTATTGAGTTGCAATATTTTTGATAATCTATGTAGACTCGACAAATACTCTGATTCGTCCGCCGAGAAATCTTCAGCTATTTCACTTTCCTTGAAATAAATCCCTTCTTTTGGGCTCTTTGAACATGTACCATATTACAAGTTATAACTACTTCATCAAAAGTAGTATTATAAACACACCTTACACGAAATGTGTAGACTGTTTTGCACAAGAACAAAATGATAATTGCTTCTATCATAAGCTAGTCGAGAAGTTTTCACGAGAAAATAATTGTTAGGCTGTTTGTCCTACAGTAAGATATAAATACATTTAGATAATAGTACCATATATTTTTGTTCTTGAAATATCAGGCATGAGTAAAATCGTAGAATAGTAGTGTAATATTTTGTAACTTTGTAAGTATCACTACAATATTTATGAAAAAAATTGAGCAGGTGTATTAGTATCCAAAGAACTTAAAAATGATAAAACACTAAAACAATGATAATGGAAGTTATCATTTTGTTCCTCGGGGACGGCGCATATAACCCTTTATACCGACCTGACCTGGAGCTTAAACTCTTGACATCGAGAACTGTGGCCTTATATCTACGTAAAGCTAGACCAAGAGGCAGTCAAATATGTATAATATTCGGGAGAGTCTACAAAAGCCAAAAACTGTTCAAGCCGGAAGAAACCAAACATTGTTTTATTTATATTTGCCTTTCAATTAAATATTTTTATAAAGACCCTGATTGTACCCGTGTGTATGTGCCCGTGCTATAACTTACTTTCTACAGCTTAATAGATAATAATTTTATAAAGTCCGTGCCGACTTTTCTCCCTCACTCTCATAACTGATAGGACGGCAACAGACCGTATAAAAATCAGGACGAACAGCTTTTACGTGCTTTCCGAAGCGTGACAGTGTAAACACTACAAACTTCCAAGCCCCGGTGGCTTCTGAGATCTTCTTAACATACAATCCCATTAAATTTTTGTTGACTCGGCATGATGTTTGTTTAAAACTATCCACTTGTAAAACGAACAATTGAGAATAATACAGGCAGGCCTTGACTTACGTCGTTTCGATTTACATCACACATTTCGAATGACCTAACATGCCGTAAGTACGAGGATTTTAAATTTTAGATATTCTTACAAAACACTGTTTACAGGAACGAGTGGAATATCTCCTATTTCTAAAACTATTAAGAAATGCATTCACAAGCAATATTATCTATATACATAGTAGTCTAATAAAAGACAATGTATTTCTAATAAAAGTTATGACGTTAATAACTGTGGTATGCAATGGAACAGCATTAAGTAACAGCCTCTCAATACTGGCTAAAGCTTATTGAGTACACTGCTCCAAGGCAGATACTCATGTGTCAGATTTTCAATCAGTATCAGTGTATCAACCAATCTGGTACTAAAGGTGACCGCTGAAAATGATAATCTAAATTGACATTTGCTTCAGTGAAAAGCCAGAGACACTCCACGTAGTTTTTCTTATCAGCTAAAATTACAGATTTTTAATTGAGGGCTCTTACAATTTAAAATACAGTACATTATTGTATTATCACCTAGTTTAAAAGCACGTGTAACATTACGGCTAATTCAGATAGAACTGTTTAAAAATTCAGTCGCAAGTCAAAGCTTGTAAAATGGTCATAAAAAATACAATTTTCTACCAAAGTGTGAAGTATTAATGAATCTTCAATATAAAGAAAACAGCTTATTAGTTAACACGTGTTAAAGAGTAACCCTAGCCTTCAATTCGGTGTTGTCATTTGGTTCTGTATTATTGATTGTATCACATTGCTGTTGCATATTATGAATGTAGCAGGGGCTATTTAATTTTTTTTTTTATGGTATAGGTTGGCGGACGAGCAAATGGGCCACCTGATGGTAAGTGGTCACCATCGCCCATAGACATTAACGCTGTAAGAATTATTAACTATTCCTTACATCGTCAATGTGCCACCAACCTTGGGAACTAAGATGTTATGTCCCTTGTGCCTGTAGTTACACTGGCTCACTCACCCTTCAGACCGGAACACAACAATACTGAGTAATGTTGTTTGGCGGTAGAATAACTGATGAGTGGGTGGTACCTACCCAGACGGGCTTGCACAAAGCCCTACCACCAAGTAAATTTACTTTATTATATACAATTATTATTGTAATTAATTGATCAATAATTTGTGAAACTATAATTAATATTATTTTATAGCATAGCATTTAGTACTGGTACGTAACACTATTTCTTAGTCTAAAAATGATTGAGCTGTCATTAAAAAACAATTAGATGATTGCGGGGGATTTTTGTAACATAAGATAGAGAGATTGGAGCATCATTGTGAAACATAATTTTATTTGGACATCCCGAACTACTAAAATTACATACGATATATATAAAGCGACCAAATAAGGAAGCTGTGATATCTGACCAGATGTTGTCGTATTCCTAGTGTGGAAATACCATACAATAATGACGTAGATATAACGCGGAAGACAGTGACTCACGTCAAAGGAAGACGCCGGTGTTGGCGCGGCTAATATAAGTTATTTATTTCTTACATCGATAGCAAATACCTCTGTCTGAGTAAGATATTATTATTGAAATTATTTCATTGCTATTTTGTTTATTTATAGAACGACTAGCTTTTCATCTCGGCTTTACTCGGCAATGTAACAGATTTAGTCATGCATGATATGGCTTCTATTTTGGTTGTGGTTTGGTTGTTGTGATATACATTCCTCAACAAATGGATAATCTAATATTAAAATCACTTTTCAAATCGTGCCAGTAGGCCCTGAGATTAGTTCAACCATACAAACAAACATACTCTTCAGATTTATGACATTAGATTAAGTGACAACTTTACATCTATACATATAATAAAATTGGAGTGTCTGTTTGTAATATTTAAATAAACGCTTTTTATTACACACGGTACATATACCAAAATAACATTTTTTGAAAAGGCTAAACCGATTTTGACGGGATTTTCATTGTCAGATAGGTGATGTAATAAAGAGTAACTTAAATTACAATATAAAATAACAATAATAACATTATTGTTAATTTCAAATGCACACGAAGTCGCGTGCGCAGCTAGTTTAAATACACATATATTGAGAAAAATATATCCTATTAGTAACAGTAATTTGCTTGATGGATTGTTCCTCAATAATTCTAATAGCATTTGGCACGGTCCATTATATCGTAGAATAGGACATAGGAAGATTTTATTATAATAGATTGTTGATGGACCATTTAGTACCATCAACAATCTACATCATCTTAATTTAATTAATACTGAGAGATGCGGGCGCGTTACAGCCGGTATCACAATAGACCGACGTAATGTTTTCTCGCGGTGTTTAGATATAAAGATAATATCTCAAGTACATAGTCAATCGTAGGGAAATCCTCTTCGTATATTCACGATTTAAATTAATTATCACATACCATCGTAATGTTCGCTTGACGCATTTTCAAACACTCAAAATTTCAATAAAGACAAATTCGTGTTATAGTTGTGTCATTTTTATTATGTACTTGCTAACTGTTAAGGTACCAAGTCACTTGTTTGGTGATTTTTTTTTATATTGGTAATTCGTAAAACATGCTTAAGCACGAATATAAACTTTTGGATTACATATATTAAATCCGTGGGGTTTTTGTGAATGAAATGTTTTCAAAAGTCAGTAACAATAACAGCCTGTAAATTTCCCACTGGTGGATCGCCTCTCCCATTAGGGAGAGTTTGAAACATATTCCACAACGCTGCTTCAATGCGGGTTGGTGTTTTACGTCATTTTATGTTCTATGACAGCTGTCTAGTGTCAAGTATTTACAAAAAAGAAATCCTCTACTAAGGAGGTTTACATACAAAAGTAATAAAATTAAATTAATCCTGTAATCTCGATCGAACCGTTCAATCTCCATCGTGTCTTCTCCATCAATTTTAAAAAAATGCAAATATTAAATAAAAAAATAATCTTAATAAACCAGACGGTCAAATAAGTAGGTAAGTATTTTCGCATAACTCTACGATGATTTTATTACACGGAAGAATTATTCAGTTGATTATAACTTTTGAGAATTAATATTCATGATTCAGTAAAGTTTATATTCCCACATCCGCAATGAAATACTTGTTTAAAAGCAATTAATGTTACGTCTTTGGAGCGCAATGTATTTTTTTATGTGAAAGTATAATTTTGCAACTCCATTGAATTAAAGAAAGAAATCTTTCCCTGTTACTTTCACCAAAAAGTGCGACACAGATTTAAAAAAAAAAACGATCATATCAGATAATAGTCAGAAATATAAAAATTGAACAATATAAAGAAATTTTCTACCAGTACAGAGATACTAAGGAGGTAATTAAATAAATGAACGCAGAAGCGACTAATTAATAATACTAAATAACCTTATCATTAAGCAATTGACATTTCAATAATGCAATATTTCATAACAGTGAAATTCGTAATAGGCCAAATTGAAATGCAAACTAACGGACAAGGTCACGAATCAGACTTAGTTGTAATTTCTACATTACATTTTATTAGCAAATGTATTTATTTAAATACAACCTGTAACCCGCTCGCTTCGTTGGAGATTAGGTAAAAAATGAGGAAGGATAATCGAAATCCAATCAAATTAACTATTTCTTATAGGCTGAAGCTGATACGTTGAGTAGTTTTCACGTTTATAGTAATACTAGCGACAGGCCCCGGTCGCACTAGTGCAATACTGATAATAAATATACTATAAAATGTCATATACATAGTTCATAGTTTTTGTGATTCAACAATGAAAACCGCTAGCTAAGTGAGGAGGGGCCCCGGTGCATAGAAAAAGAATCGGGCCCTCAACCCCTCTATCCCATCCCACTTTAACTAATAATTACCCTTTAAAATTATAGATACCAAATAAGAGATCTTGTGCTCAGGGTCGTGTTTTTTAGCTTCAGAAGCTTAAGGTTTACTTTAGAGGGCTCCCTGAACTCCGGGGCCTTGGTGCACTGCACCACCTGCCGTACAAAAGCTACGCCACTGATTTTAAGTCTGTAATATCTTCGAAAATATTCATTTAAATTACATGCTGTGAAGGGCAATGTTGATCTATATGAAATGCACAATGTTTTTAGTGTACTTTACTGGATAAGGACTAATACTGTATTGCTCAATCGCTTCGAAAATAAGTCATTATTTTTCGTATAAAGTAAAAAGAAAAAATAGTTATTGGGAGTTATACCTAAGAGATAGATGTATATACCATTATTAGTATCGTTATCGTTTGTATAATTTGGTATCAGCTCTACTAATCATTGGAGGGAAGAAGGGCAGACGGACTAGAAATACTTTTGCCATATCACTCAAAAGTCCATTTACTTAGTAACCGCTACAATTAAATAGTTCTATGTTTTTAAATCCTGCTGAAATTCATGATTTCAACTAATGAATATTAACAAAATAAAACAATATTTAATGACGCTCAATAAACCCGCCGAAAAAAAAATGGTAACAACATTCGCAATTACAAAGTACAAAAGACATCAAACTCCGTACTAGATATAGTTTATTAAAATATACTATTAATGAGCAAAACTTATTGTTTTTTCCGACAATACATCAGTATGGGGAGTTGATTTGTGATAGCTTATCTGAGTACTGAGTAGGTACCGGCCACTCATCAAATATACTGCCATCAAAGAGCTAAGTATTATTTCATTTGACAATAAGTGAGAAAAAGTAACTGCACAAGGGGCACAACACCTTACCTCCAAAGGTTGGTGGATCATGCTATGCGAGGAGTTATTGTTTCTGACAGCGCCAATGAGCATCAGTGAGCGACAGATAGCCCTTTAACCCATACTTAAAAACCGTATAAGGCTTTTTTTACTCCTCCATTTGAAAAGGCTATATATTTTTAGATATATAGATACAACATTGACCAATATAGTGTATCTAGTACAGCTCTTCAATATAGCTCCACTATGTCACTGAATATTATACTTATTCTGATTAAACAAAAAATGACTATTTTGGAATGAAACTTTACAATTTATTGTTTCATCTCACCCCCATAGAAAACGCTCTAATATCTAATATCGCTTAGAATAGAACTAGCGTCGTTTAGCTAGTGGGATGAACTTATCGTAGGAGTCTGGACGTCATTCTATCCCTATTTATTGCGTTTATATGAATTACATAAACATTATTATGTATTTTTGTGTCGAGACAAAAAAATTGAAATATGTTCTCGGATACGTTACGACAGCAAATAAAAAATAATAGTCCTCCAAACAAAACTAAAAGCTAATTATTGTTTGTAATCTTTATACGGGTATGTTTTCTTCGAATTAAGGTTTGATATAAGCAGACGTGACCTTGCTGGAAATAGGATGCAATGATTTCGTGCCATGCATCGGACTGGACGAAATTTTATAGCTTGTCAATACTATGCAATAGTTACCCAATGATAGTTCGTGTCATTCTAGCGATAGATTTTAATGTTTTTTTTTTTTTTATTATTATGAATAGCTAATATACTGTTGTAAATTAAAAATAAGCTATACTTATTGTCGTTTAAACTTGTTTACATTTCTTCAAGTTCATAATTTTAATTACGTGTCTAACGCTAAATTGTTTTTTTTTTTTTTCATTAATCTTGTTGCCATAGATTCAACCTCTTTGGGAACCCCAAAGAGGTTGAATCAAATTTTCATGTATATAACCTGCGTGTATCTCTTCCAGGTTTATGTATGTCACATTGGTACAGCGATATTGAACTAGTTCCAAAAAATCTCTTGAAAGGGCCAGACCCAACGGCAAAGTTTACTTTATAGGTTTACTTTTTTTACTAAGCGTAAATTCCCAGTTGATATTTGTATATACATCTACCTGGTATTTAAATTTTTCTAAATAAATTATTACTGTTGAGGAAATAATAAATTTTCTATAATATCTTGGAATTTAATGTTTAAAAATATACTATTGTTTTGATTGGTTTATTTGCCAGTTTTAACATAAGAACTCACATTGTATGTTGTCATCAATGTATTTATAATTGTGTCATATTGTCCGAATACTGTTAATAGCAAAGACAAGAACACAAGTGTTTATACAAATACGTGTTACGATCTATTCCTTAACTATCATAGTTGAACGGACATTTAGGCAAGACGGCTGGCAGGAGCTGGATGCAAGTAGCCCAAGAACGATCACAGTAGCGTGCAGTTGAAGAGGCAGAGTCCAGCAGTGGACGAACATGGGCTATTGATTGATTGCTAAATGGACAATCTTCTCTGTTAATTAGTTCTAATTAATAAGATAATTATATATTTTCAGTATCAAATAATCTCAAATAATGCCTTGGAGATAGCTTATAAATATGTACTTTAGTTAATACATGTATATATTATATGAAAAAGGTAGGCGGATTGCTGTGATCACCATCGCCCATCGATTTTGACTTGGTAAGAAATATTAACTACCATTCCTTATATGACCAATGCGCAACCAATTTGGAAACTAAGATGACATGTCCGTTGTGTCTGTTACACTGACTCATTAGCCCTTCAAACTTTATTACAACAAAACTAACTATTGCTGTTTAGTTTTGTCTGTCTGTTTATTGGAATATGTGTAAACAAAATCATCTTGCATCGCTGCACGGAAGCCCTTAACCAAAGCCCACACATGAAGGCGCGCCCCTCCATATTAAATTTATTATTGGCGTGCATTAGTTAGATCATAGAGTGAGTGACCTCTGTTGCTTACACGTTGTCTTAGTAGTCGCCGTCATTCCAAATGGCATTTAATAATGAATATCAGATAGTATTCAAGACTAGTTTTTGCCGTAACTTTGCTGGCCTTTTAGAGGTTCTTTTATCTCTTTTTAAATCATAGCCTATGGGTTATTCTGATGTATACGCAATATTATTGTAAATTCTCACTAAAATCCATTCAGTAGATGTTGCGTGACAGACTAACATCCGTACATTACCAACCAATACAAACTCTCGCCTTTATGATATCGACCAATGATATCGCGCCATTCAATGTCAAAATTGTTTGTTTGCGTTAACATCTGTGGTTTGATTAAGCTAATAAGTGTATTATATGTTTATAGGTACTTTATTTATAGAAACCACAAATTTACTTTGAGCAATTACATTCTTTTTAGTAATAACCCATATTTCACAGTTGTAAGTTGTAATACGAAATATTAATTTCTAAAGATGAAAGATTTGCGTGAACACCATACGAATGAGACTCTGTTCATTACCTAGGTATTTACAAGGACGATTAATCACTGCAATAGGCTATTTGACTGGTTTTTAAATCCATTTTATATTATTTAGTAGAAGTTAAGGAACCCCGTAATTTTTTTTTTTTATTTCTTGTACATATTTGCCGAAAAATATCATACTAAAAATTCCATATTTAAATAGCGCGTACAAACGCTACTTGGACAATATGGCGCTGCAATGGTGTCAGTGACGTCACTTTCTTGTATTTTAATCTGTGGTACATATAGTAGAAAAGCAAGGTTTACAAGAAAGTGACTTCATCATAAGAATGGCCAATCGGGAGTGTTTTGTGTCACGTGACAAACCTTTGAAAAAATGCATTTTATTTATGGATTTTTGAATAAATTAAGTATTATTTTCAACTTTCGTTAGTAAATAACCATTTTTAAACTCTTAATATACACTGATTACAATAATTCAAAATTTATTTTTCTCATTGTCAAATAGCCTATCGAAAAAACATTTAATTACAAATAAAATTGTTTCTATTTTGAATGAGTCTTGATATAAGTAAATGAAAATATATATACTATGGAACTGTAAGTCACTCCACCGTGTTGTTTACGCGTTGTTTCCTCAACGAAAAAAGCATTACAATTGGATTATTCATTATTAGGGAATGCATCAGACAAACAGACTTCAAAGAACTTTAAACAATGATGCGATGTATCATCTCTCCTATGAGTCACTTAATAGGAAGGATAAGTGATCCACGAAAAGGGACTCCGTGATTTATGCGTGGTCCTTATTACAAGGGCATAAAGTACACTCAAATAAACATAATGGTTCTAAATTAACCGACCTTTTTTCAACTATAATCTGTGCTCGTTCGGTAAATATTATGAGTTTTATTTTTTTTAATATGTGTTACTACAATTCTTAACTTGAAATTGTTGTTCATAGTTCTGCCTAATGCACGTAAGTTTACACAGTACTTATTACATGGTTAACTAACAATAAAAATTTTAATAACAGCAAACATTTTAATTGTAATTTATTTTATTGATAAAAAATCAAAACTAAAACTTTTTTTTATATCTGAGTATGGACTAAGGCCTTGACACATACGTATTCGAAACTTCCTGTTTCCGACATTAAGTGGACATCACAATATACAAACAAATATACAGCTTAGGTCTATGCTGTTAAGAATTATTTTATATTTAATTGGTGTCTGATATACCTCATTTCTGATTCAGAGCGAACGATGCTCATCCGTAATGAATCATGCATGTCCTTTATAGATTTATTAATCAATACTATCATTATAAAAGTAGAAAGTCCGACTTATTGTTTTATATAAAAATATGTTACTGTATTTAACAGACTGCCAACTCAAGTTTGCATGTGTCTTGTGTAACGTTGACTTTATTGATAAATTATTAACCTATGTAAAAACGTTTTTTTATTCTAAAACATGATCATAATCTTGTATTTTTTTTTAAGCCGAAGATCTCTGACGTTCACTTGAATACATTAAACAAAATTACGTTTTTATTTTTAATTTAATATATTCTTGTGAAATATTAATGCAATAAGTTGTTTTTTATATTTTGTTTTCTTTAGATACAAATTATTATTTTGTTTACAACTAAGCGTTCATAATGGTATTTGCCTTTGTCTTTGCCGATGTATAAATAAAAAAAATGTACTAATTTTTTTTCCTCACAAATTCGTAGGAACATTTTTAGAAAATTACATATATCAAGAACTATGCTGAGCAAATCAAGTAAATCCATTAAAAGATATAAACGACGTTTTATCTACAAAAACTATGATATCATTTAAAGAAAAAAAAATTTTAGGTTCTGTCAAAACTAAAATACCATTATTTTGAGAACTGCGATGGCATTATAACACTGTACCTCTCTTTCTCTTTATGGTGATATGGACTGTATCAATATTCGTACTCTTGAGACAGGAAATATAAATATTAGAGTTTGTTTACAAAGTAATCGGCACTATATATATTATTAACTATTCTTTTCTCTTCAAACGTAGATGCCTCCATAACGACTTCTCACTTAAATTATTTTTAATAATTGGTTTTTCTTCCTGAAGATTACGTTATAACAATTGAAATTATTTATTATATTGACTTACTAAGCCGAGAATTATTTATTACAATATAACATGCTAATATTGTAAACAGCACAAAATAGATTTAATACAAGTTGACATTTCGAATATCTATCTATTTTTTTAATAAATGTTAATTGAATGTTATTAAATCAGTGTTTCATGTAATTCCATGTAAAATTCGTTATAAAAAGCCTTTAGGCAATGAGATGAGCATCTTTATATGTAGTCATTTTGAAATAAAACCTTTTTTAACTTTCGGAAATATGTATTCAAATTTAGAAAAGAAAATAGATAATTTACATATATATTTCAATACCATTATTATTATTTAGTAATTTAATAGCTATATTTATTTTACGTCGAACGATGCTTGACGCTTTGTGTAATTTCATCCAGACATACCTACACAGGTACTCTGAGATATTGCACTTAACTCACACAGAGCACTTTAACACATTTTACACAATAAGTGAAAACTATTGTGCAATATTACTCAATTTACGAAATTGTGTTTGGCTTATTTATCATTCACATCGGGATCTTAGCGAGGGTAAGTTTTGTTTTAATTATTTTTTTTACCATTGCACAGATTAAAAATATATTTGACAATTTTATAAATATTATCTATACGTATTGATATAACGTAATATGTTTTTATAAACTAGAGTTCAATGACAGATTTGCTGGATTTATTAAATTATAAACGGGTATTTAATAACACCAAAGTTGGAAGGTACTTGAATTAAACAATTACTGTTTCGAAACTGAAGTACAGATTAAATATTCTCTTTAATGATTTCTAAGTACTTATAATAAGTAGTCAACAGTTTTAGTAAATATTTTCTGTGAAAAACAATGAAAAATCAGGTTTCTCATTAATAATTAATTATATACCGTTATAATTAATTAATCAATAGCAATTCATTTCTTAAATTAAAATACTTCTATGTATGCGGTTAGAAAAATAGGTTTTATATATTTTTGGTTACTAACGGATTCCATGTGTATGGCTAATGATTAATAATATTATTTTTATAGACATGTACCTTGCTTGTGAGTAACCATTTATTTCAAAATATTTCGTTTATTAATTAGTCATTAACAATTTAAAAGGCCTCTATAAATGGAAGTAGGTATTTCTACGAAATAAATAAATCGGCTTGTATTTGATTCATTACTTATATATTTATATTTTATTAAATAATAAAAAAATATTAATGTGTACGATATTTTCCTTAGGAAAACGTTTGAGTTAACAGACAAAAAAATGGTTTAAGAATTACGAACTTTATTTATTTTTTGTTACCTTCCTACTATATTTTATTGCCAATTCGCAATTATACATACGTCGTTTTATAATTAAAAAAAATATATACGTATATTATGTAAGGAAGCGTTTCAAAATATTATGTATATTAATTGATCATTAACAATCTGAAGGACACATTACTATATTACACTAAAAGTATTTTTTATTGATTCATGGCGCCGATAGTCATTTATTTTGTTTCACAATACACGTCGACCACAAAAGGTAATAAAGCCTTAAAAAGTACATATGAATTAATTTCTTTCTTTTCTTCCATCCCATATTCAATATCGAAAATTTATAATAATATAAAGACCAGGGGGCCCTCTAAACTAAACCTTAAGCTTCTGAAGCAAGAAAAATACGTCCCTGTGATCCAGCTTTCTTATTTGGTATAATTTTAAAGGGTAATTATTACTTAAAGAGGGAGTGAGGGCCTGGTTCTTTTCTATGCACCGGTGCCCTTCCTCACCTAGCTACACCACTGCAGATGTGGTAATGATGTAAACACAATTTTTCTCGACCTGTGTATCCTATTTTGGGGTCGATAATAAAAAGTTCGTAAAGTGTAATCATCATTACATACTTACCTACTATAAAACAAAGTCGCTTACCGCTGTCTGTCCTACATGGACAGACATAGAGATACATTTCTTAGAGATCTTTAGAATTACGCAAAACATTTTGATGCGTTTTTTTATTATAAACAGAGTGATTCGAGAGGAAGGTTTTTGTATATAAAACATGGACAATATGGTAAAGAAACACTGATAATTTTAGAAGTTTCTAATGTGATGTCGTAAATAAACAAATTATGTAGTATATTTAATATCAGTAGAATTAAATTTTTTCTCGACCTCTGTTTCCTATTTTAGGTCGATAGTAACACGTTCGAAGTATAATTTTATTACTAAAGTAAACACTTTAACTCAGTATTTACTCGTCCTGAACAATGTTTACAGGCTTCTGCTTTAGGTAACAAGGTATAACATGCGGGCGTGCTAAGAGCAAGTTCAAACAGGATAGTTCGGCAGGATACCGGTCAGGAGTACCGTGTACTAAAATCAAGTCAAATAAGTGAATTACAAATCAAGTTTCAACCCCTTTACATGCATACAAGTATACTTCCTGTTTATTTTACTATTTGTTGGATTATCGGTGTGCCCTTTGCGTTAATTCGTTTTACCTTGTTAGTGGTTCAATGATGCAGATTTTATGTGAAACGAATAAATAAAAACATGTTATAATTACATACATATTGTATCAGACAATGGTAAGGTTTTCGTAGAGTTTTCTTTACGCAATCTAGTATCGAGTTATTACAAACCGACCAAAATAAAGAGTTATTTTAATTATACATCTTTGAACCGGTTTAGATAGCTGTAGGATCAATTAATTATTGACTCATAATTGCCGAGATTATTTTTGACATGGATTGTAATAGACTCTATGATAATGTAATCAATAATGTCTTTATAGTATTATGTATAGCCTATTCAATGAAAGAAGAAAAAAGATAAATAGTAGCAATACCGTGCACTATTAAATACCTATGTAGGATTAATATATAGTTATTTATAATACAGAACTATTGCAGTTAACCACTCATTTTCCCTTCAATTTTACTTCCAAAATATCGATAACAGTTTCGTCGATTAAATACGCCATTTTTCACAAATCCGTAGTGTATACCACAGGTTTAATGATTGTGCTTGGAATAGGGTATAGCTGTACGTATCAGGGATGAAAGTGAAACATACTACAAAAAAACTGTGCATAGACTTTTTCTCCTGGTTTTAAGGTTTCACCATCCCGCACAATACGTCAAAATACATGTGTAATGTTTTATTTTATCTGTGGAAAACATGACGGATCATTGGGCTTTAATAATTCGATCTCATCATATCAAATTTAATATTGAAGCAATAGTCGAAATAGTTTCATAAGAATAAGATACGATTGCCTTACAATTACATTTAATAAAGGTCGCAGTTGTTACGACTACTTTTACAGTACAGTATTTAGCTGACAATCACAATATTATGTATTTCGAAATACGTTTTTAGGTTTTATTATTGAGAACTAGATTTTGTCACACAACTCGCTGAGTTGTTATCAAATTGGCATACCTGGAAATTATACAAATTTATGACCTATAAACCTATAACGGTTTTATCATTTATCATCTGATATTTAAAGTAACAAAGAATTCAGTGGGGCCTGGGCTTGAAGTCTCAACTACATATTTCATAAGATTAATGAGTTCTTATTACTGAGTCACCTCTGCTATAACTTACTATTAAAATAGTAGAACCAGCCTTCTTTAACATTACCCTTTATTCTTACACATATTATAAATACTAGAGACTCAAATGTACCTGAAGGGTGTGTATCGAGGTATTTTACTTATATTGAAAAATACCACGAATTTTAAGTTATCACTTTTTGCCCCCTGCGTATCGTAATGTAAGTGATAACGGAGATAATCAGCAATAACACATTTTTAATAGTTATGTAATACAAAAAAAATCCTATTATTGAATATTAATTAATTAAGTAGGTTCCTATGTCTCTGATAGTCATTGGAAACTATATTTGAAGTAATATAATTAAAAGATGAATTATAATGTAAGTAATATTTATTATTACATAATCACATAAATATAATTAAAATAACGTAATAAAATTAAAAATTACATTATTCGTAATAATTAATGGTTTTCAGTTCTTATCTTTCGAATATACCTGTTTTATAGCTTCTACTGACTGGCTTATATTTATATTCTTATAGTGTTATGTAGGTCAAATTTATTTTTATTGAGTAAAACTGAGCCGATTAAATCAAATAAGTAAATCATTTTTTTATAAATAAAAACTATTACGTATATTTTTTTTTCAATTACATTACTAAACGGCTTTGTACTAATTGTTATTTTTGCAACTTAATGATGCAATTGATGCAATATTACAAATTTAAAAAAAAAATGACGTATAGGATCAGATTCTAAATGTGGGCTAATTAAATTAATGTACACGAGTAAAACCACCACATTAAAATTTCAGTCTTGAAATATTTTTTTTTTTCGCAATAGTTACATTTTTGTAAATACTGTACTTATTTCTGTTGTTTAATTTATTGTTGTGAAAAATATTGAAACTGTATACACATTTGACATCATTGCATTGCCAAACGTAAATGAATGGTATCATGCTATCTCGTTCTACGAGGCTCTCAACTTCTATATTAAAAAGAGACAACAATACAGTACATTTTGCGTCTACGAACCGCATGGCGTATGCTCGCGTACTACGCAAGCTGACGGTGTGTCGACATTGGACGTTGGATCGGTTGCCGGCCCGAGGCTCCGTCCGAGCGCCGCGTCAGCCTCGTCACAAAACTCGAAGTTAGTCTCGCAATGGCGTTAGTGGGAGGTGGTCGTGTGTTCGTTTAGTCTCAATTCAACCCGAGCGGACACCGGCCCAAAATATTAGCCTGTCTATACGCGTTCGAATTGCACGAATTTAATTCTAGTAATTCCGTGTTAATAAAGCGAGATTCGCCGCCACGGACAGACAAATTTTGGTACGATATCCTCTCAGGGCGAATCATTTCAAGGTTTGTACCATATTCGTAGGTACTTAACAATTTCCCCTTACTAAACCGCGTTGCTAAATCCTCGATTGTCTCATAGTTTCGTTTAAAATTTTGTAAGAGTCCATGTCGTATGCAATAAATTTGCAAACTTTGCTTGTGTGCTGCGAAATGTCTAATCGGATTGCATTTCTTTTGCAGATCATGATCATCTCATCATAGTTCCTTCTTCGTTTATAAGTGTTTGTGTTCTGTGAACATTAGTGTGTATTTGTGACAGTGACAGTGTTATAGTGTAGTGATGGATCCCGGATCCCCCTCCTTGTTGTTTCCGTTGCGCCTGAGCAAGCCTGCAGTGACGGTTCCCGTGCCGGCTACTGGAGAGCACAGCAAAGCCGATGAGCGGGCGCAATCACCTTCCCTTGCGGACCGCTTATCAGCAGCTCCATCGCCTTCGAGCCCAGCGCCGCCCAGCCCTGCGCCCCCCCAACACCAGTTCCAAGCAGCCCTAGTGGCTGAAAAGTATCTCTTACTGGAACAAGTCGAAGGCTCATCGCTTTGTCGGTGTGTGGACGTGCGCACGCAAGAGGAATATGTTTGCAAAGTAAGTGACCATTCTATATCGATAACTGAAACTATAATCGAAAACCTGTTGGACCGCGTCTCAGTCCTGCACAATACAAAATTTGTAGCACATTCAAGCTAACTTAGGGTTTGTAGAACCTATATCAAGAGAATAATTCTGGTTTATATCCGCTATACTAGTACTATATATAAAATACATTACGAAAAGCAACTTGCATACTTATAATTTTTTTTTTTTTTTTTTGAGGAAATTATTTATTTGTTAAATATAAAACCGAATTCATTATTCCAAATTTAAACGGTCGTCAAAAAGTCCGCATTGTCTTTGTTTCTCGTGAAGACATTTAGGCATAACGATTTATCATGGCATTCGAGACGACACGACCGGGATACGTAACGCGTCTCATGTCGAAATTGTGCCCGGTTTCAAAAGAAGTTGCGCAGTTTTGTTTGATTGATACACTGTGTAATCTCTTGTTTTACTCGACCTCTCCAGTCCACTCGGTAATTAGCTAATTTGTGACTTGCTCGTAAATTATTACGTAAAGTCTTAATGTTGTTTTATTACAAATGAATTTGACATGCGCTTAAGTTAAGTCATTGCTCGACGAACTCTGTAAATATCTTAATCACTAATAAGCGTACCATTAAATGTCGAATTATTCATCAAATAAATTTTATTTTCATAGAAGTAAATCCAGTAGTCAATCGAAAAGGGTTCCTAGTATCCCACGGGATAGACACCCCATTGAGATAAACCCAGTTCTCAATAGTATGCCCACATGGTGTTTCCCTTTCATAACAATTAGTCAATTGTTACTTAAACTCAGTTAATTTAATCGCTAGAATTAAATACTTAGCCATAAGAATTGATTTTCACACAGATATACGAGCTTATCTGTTGTAAATGTATATTTTTTTTCTTGTTATTAACGTCGATGTCAAACTTTATATGTCACGGTCCCGCGTTGCTCGATCGCACTTGTAGGCCATAGCATCGCCGTTTTTACAATGTCATGTGTCGACTTTCGCAATATCGCAAACAATAACGTTAATTTCATAGCGAACAAAATGTTATAATCGCGAGATTGGTGCGATTACAGACAGATCAATCATGAGCTTAGTACTTTGACATCGCGTAATGTAATACGTAATGTGGAATAAGTTATATTTTTATTTTTGGTACGCTTAGCCTTTTCCGCGTTAGTTTGAATCGTCCAAGCGCCACGCTCTATATAGAAACCAGTTCAAAAACTTGTTATATCGAACATCCTCGCATATACGTAGGCAATGATTTAGGTAACTCAGGATACATAGTAATTCCAGTGCTAACAAAGGCCTATACAGGTATTGTCAAGGCACAGAATAGGCACTTCCCTCGTGAGAACTTGGCAAGGTTAAGTGTGGCAACGTGATCGTTGCTAAACGCAGAGTATATTTACAACATCGCCTCTTGCACACAACTGCCACATTTGTACTATATTACGATGATTGGTATTAAAATTGTAACTCAGGACATGCCACTGGCCCAAACATACGTAGATAGTTGAAATTCGGCGAAATGAAACGTTTGTATTTATTAATTTACGAAGCGGTATACATCAACCGTGGATGCCGCGTCGAAAATAAGCTTGACCTTCTCATTGACATTGTGAAATAGACGAGTTGATAACGCACCGATCACCGAATGTCACAGCGAGGCTAGCGGGGCCCCCTCTTACGGCTCCCCCCACTAGTTATTCCGTTAACACGTAATAGAATAGTGTTACAAGTTCATTGCTGGTTTAACTACAATGCTAATAAAGATTGAGGAAACATAAACGGTATTACATTAGCGACACATTCAATGACGTCAAATTTATTTTACTAACATAATGACTATAAAGTTATAATGTATATAATTGATAAATACATATAATGTAAGCTATGTTGGTATGTTAATACAATTTTGAAATTAAGATTTTTTATATTATGGACAGATTTAAAAAACTAACACATTTAAAAAAAAGACTGTATCGACCTATTTTAATGGCTGGTCAATAACTCTACGTGCCGAAGTCATATTATGTAGATAGGTATAGGTAAATATTTTGCAACACCTTGCGATTAAATAAATATTGATAGCGCTAAGTAGGTTAGCTGCCGTAAACGCATTTGGGGCCAAATATTATCAATCGCTTTAACTATTGCGAATTCTTATCAACTATTTTTTAGCAAACATTTGACGAATGTGTAACATATTATTTTCGTACAACGCCCAAGTTTAGCGCTTAAATATAAAGCGCCGATACGTCTGAACCGAATTAAAATACATATTTCTATTAATACGATATGAGTAAAAAGAAATGGTCTTACGCACGCGACGTGATTCATCAATTGTGAGTCGGGAAATCTGATTTGGTATTTGCGTTCACAATGTCGTTGACATTTCGTTTAAGGCCGAAAATAAACACTCCAGACATTTATTTAGAACTATAATGTATATAACAACGATAATAATTAAGATATATCCTCTATTTACAATGGATTCAACGTATTCGAAATAACAGCGGAGTTCTATAGAAACATCTGTCGTCAACCGAGCATTCTGTTTGTGATCACGTTCGCTATTTATTCGCAAAGGGTCAATCTATTTATATAGACCTGTAGGTATCCTTATTCACTTCAGAACTAGTCATTTATAAAGGAGATCTTTGAATCGCTGCTACATAGTAATCTTTTAGAAGGGGAACGCATAGCTAATCGCTAACCCTATCGTACTTGTTGATAGTGTAATGAATGGGAATAGAAACGGCTTAGATATACCAAGGAAACTGGTCGAGCGAGGGTAATATCTATCTGGATTTGAATCAAGTTTTACAAGTTCACAGAGAATATTGCCCTTCAGCATCGTTCATCAAGGAAGTGTTATAATATTGCTTGCATGGATAGTGATAAAATGTGTATTTATAAAATGTTTTATTCTAGGTGGTATCAAGAGATTGCAGTAGCCTCCTCCAAGCGCACTACCGCCTCGACGGTCACCCACATGTAAACCCTATTCATGAAGTCCTGGTCGGGGATAAGAGGGTGTATCTTATATTTCCAAGATCGCACTCCGACCTCCATTCGTATGTGCGGGCGAGGAAAAGGCTAAGGGAACACGAGGCTCGGAGGCTGTTCAGGCAAATGGCGGAAACTGTCGCGGCGTGTCACGAACAAGGAATCGTCTTACGAGACCTCAAGTTAAGGAAATTCGTCTTCGCTGATCCCCAAAGGTTAGTTATTTTTTATGACCAAGCAAGATAATATTAACAACTACAATCCTATTGATTTAGTGATAAACAAACGTCCCATGCAATGATCTTATGGTATTTAAACAAACATACAATATTACGCTCTTTGAATAGAACACTGATGGTTTCCTAACTTAATGTTATGTTTTCGCAAGGACTTGATTTAATGTAGAGAAATCTTGTCTAGTATAAATTGCAATCGGTTGAAATACGACATTATCGCAGTACAACACAGTCAGCCGTTTGGATTGCCGTGTGCTAAATTTTGCCAGTTTCAAATAACTGACGCAATGGTCCCCTACTGACGATATCTCTAGCTCGCAATCGAAAAGCGCTTACCTTGTGTAATTTGTATCGACAATGTTACCAGAATTCGGTTACTTTATACGAATGCAGCTGATGCTACAAAAACACGTAACAAATACGTATCAATCAATTGCATTTTTTTTTACACTCCGCCCACTATGAAGATGCCCGTGAGAAAAAGTGTTCCAAAGTCAAAAAAAAAACGTCGGAAACGGAAACGATGCATGTATAGAGAAGTTCGTCATTTCCTTTGTATTCGATAGCGTCGTGAAAGAAAACGATAAACCGTTATCAAGTAATATATTACGACAATTTAGACATCGTTTTGATAAACTACATACCACATATCCCTTGCTATGCTTTAAAAAAACAAGACGGTTCAATAAATATATATACAGCATATTGAACAAGAATTGCAGTAAAGGCGAAAATATTACAAATAATTACTCAACGGCTTTATTAATTACAAGCAACCGGTAGGAACCGGCGGATTTTCGACTTTTGAAACGTTATCTGGCCTCCATTGTTGCGAATATCTCCGGCAATGCTAGCGACTCAAGGCGAACGGTGTCATTGCTGCGTACAATACAATCGGGTCAAGGGTGAGCGGCGCTGCGCCCGCGCACCTCACGCACCAAACGACCCCCATGATTTAGTCAGACGTGTACCTGCCACCCTTATTCAATCACCTGATCCAAACAAACTCCCTAATAAAATATTACAAAAATTTATTTTATGCACCCCTCCACGATTGCATTCCTTTAGACTTATAAGAAGGCACCATCATTCACCTGTCCCGCATACCAACCCTTATATTGTAGTTCTTGGAAGATCTTTTATTCGATAACAAATCCAATCTTAATTTGTAATGAATATTGTGATAGAGTTTCGACGAGATTTATTTGTTCACCCTAATTCACTCTCACTCAGAGTTCACTCCCACGACAGGGCCAACAACCCACCTTGTGTACATTGAGCTCTCCTTGATATCCCGACCGAAACAATTTTCATTACGCCTCCACACAACCGAGTCTGAACGAGAATGGTTTCTTTGACCTGCAGCTATTTTATTTTGTCCCGAATGACATTCGTCAAACGAGTTTGAATTTGTCCTTGGCGTAAATTATAATCAGAAACGGCGTGGAATAAAAGCCACTACTGCCTAACGTAACGTAATCCCGCCCGTGTCTATATTTACGCAACAGTATTAACTTAGTCCGCTTTTGAGTGGACAGACATTAAAAAAGGTAGAATTTAATACCCTTCAGCGATATCATCAAAGTGAACGTTGTCAAAAGCGTCGTTTCACGATGCGAAGCGGTACCGTGGCTCAAATGTAAAAACTTTTGCTTCACCTTTTACGTAATAGCAGAGCCGCAGAGCCAAGTACACCGTGACTTGAGAAGCCTTTTCAAAGTTACTACTCAAAGCGGGAATGTTTTGCATTTGGTTATTACACGAAAAGTCTGAATCCTAAAATGAGAAAAAGATAAATAGGCAGTTTCTTTATGGTATCTTTTATTAAAATATGCGGGTTACAGTATGCGTTCATTAATGTAACATTGCGATGTGTTTTCTAAGAACATAGCTTATAGTGAACCGTTAACAATGTGGACGAACGACACTGCGGATGCGAGTCCAGTATCGCCATGTGTCATTTCAGAAAGGAAATGTAAGTTTTTTGTTTTTAAGATATTAACGGACCGCTCCATGTCAGGTAGCCAGCTGTATGACAGGATCTTGACCCAAAGTCATCTCCCGTTAATGGGCGTGTGTCTAACTTTCCCAGAGATTTTTTCGGTCATCCGATTAAACAGCCGGTCAAATAGCATTTGCATACTCGCAGCTGACCTTGCGTACCCCTAATAAATTCTAATGATTGTGCACATGCCGCGCTGGTCAAGATTATGTATTAAGCATTCTTTACAATCGTGAGAATGGTCACATGTCTGATTTGGAAGGTGCAATACGAGCAAGTGACCCGCCCTTCGACCTCCGTTCTCACGTCTCGCATATAAAAGCACCCCTGATTATAAATTCGAGTCATCCGGCGGACTCCACGCCGTGATATCCCGCAATTTCGCACCGTCTCAAAGGTAAATAAGAACATTAATATTGATTCCGCGTTTCTTTGATGTTTTCAAGTAGATTTTTACGATCCAACTTAGTAGTTTTTCTCATCCTTTGAGAGTGGTTTAAATTATTTTTCTCTCGCGCTACGAGCACTTCTATAGAGCTTCGAACAAGAATATTTAATGAGATAATAACACGATGATGAATAATATGATTCTTTATATAAATGATTACATCTATCTATCTCTATTGAATCGAATTCACGTCGCTTTGAAAACGTATACTTTGTTATACTTATCATTCAAGAAATAGTACAAACAATTCCAATGCAACTAAAGACACTGAATAATCTTAAAGGAAGTATCAATCAATAGCATCCGGCCGAGTATGTTCATCAGATCGATTTGAAGTGACAACGCAGGTAGTTCGATTCAAACCTTCCAGATAATCATATTTAGGAACACAGTATTATGTTGCATTTTTTAAAACGTATTAAAACCATTTTAGGGTACCTCGTGTTTTTTTATATTATACAAAGTATGTAGACTTAAATAAAAAATCAACAAATTAGAGGAAACAGAGAATTTTATTATTGAAATAAAATGTATTTACAGATATGAAATAACAAATGAAATATATAGTATTTACATAAACGGTGCGGTGATAACTTTGTTTTTCTAGTATTTATTTTTTCTGAAAGTATATTACATAAATGTTATAAAATACCAGACAAGATGGAGCCCGCGACTCTCAGTCGCTGGTAAACAGAACGAAACCTTTGTAAACAATCTCAGGTATAAAATATTGTCCTCGGCGTATTGTTCGAGCCCATCCCGCCTACTCCACGCCAAAATAATAATACCACAGCGAAACGTTCCAGGTAACAAAACAAAACTCGAGATTTTTTGCGTAACGCGGTGTTTAGGAGCCGGATCGGATGATCGCATACATCGCAAACAATGACGAGTTCACGATATAGGGCTTTTGATTACGCAACTCGATACATACTTTATAACGCCGCGTAGCAGGAATTTATCACATAAAAACGATATTCCCCTTCGTAACACGCCGTCTATAAATAATTATCTGAGTGTGTCTGTTTTCATGTCGCGAAATTATATTGGCGTGTCTGCGGCGCTAACGGGACGAGATATTTATGGCGGTGGCTGCGCTGGCACTCTCTAGCGGATGTGCCAAATTGGTTCGCGATAGACCCGGCAGACGCCGATGCGTCGCATACCGGCCCGGCCACCGCCTGTACTATATTTCCATCAAAATCAAAACCTACTTTCCAATCTATTTATTTAATTAAACAAGAAACACCCGGTGCCCGTTTAATAGAAATAACAGCATCAAAATCGAATTTAAAACTATGCCCGAGGCCGAAACCGATATCTGGCAACGCTTACCTGCCCGCCTGCACCCACATTGACTGTTTTGAAAACATTTTGAAACCGCGTTGCCAAAGTATCGTGGTGTAAGACACCGCTATGTTACAGCGATGTATTTGCATAATACCGGGCGCGCGGCAAAACGCCCGTATCCGTACGTCTTTCGGTTTCAACAGTTGTATAACTCCATCGAGACGCAGAAGGTATTGTTTAAATTGCATAATCGACCCTTGGTAACGTTTCGGGACGAATTATTGAACAGCGTAATTTCTATTGGCACCCGGCGCGGCGCCAACGTCCATGCGATTCGAGTTGTAGTTTATTGATGCGATTACGCTTCTAGTTTACTTTTGTACGACATGATTCAGGCGTGCCGGAATTCAGACGTTTATGTTATTCGTTTTGGGGCGTTTGTTTGCGGCCTCGGTCGACTTGCGGCTGCAGAGGTCGTGAACAACTGTGCCAATGTCGCTGGCGTCGACGCTGCGCCGCCTCTTTGCTCGTGCGGAACAAACGATTGAACTCATTTGGAAAACAATAAAATGCATGCTCATACGTCACGCGTCCGTAGAGGAACGGTCAACTCGACGCATCTTCACGATTGAATCAGCTTTATGCTTTTTTTATTACGAACACCTACACCTCTCCTCATTCCGTAAATAAATGAGTCGGGCGAGGACGACGGAGTGTTCGTCATTACTATAAATAACGCATGTTCGCACCTTTTTTGGTGATACGAAAACACCGGACGCGGCTACCGGACGTGGACATAGTGCATTGATCTCGAGCAACCATCACCTCTACTTACTACTCAAAACACAATGCGAGCGTCATTCTGAGAAATAAATTGCCGGACATCATTGTATCTCGTGTACAATAGAACACTTTTTACTTATATTTAAAATGTTAAGATTTCAACCACCTGCTGGACGGAGACGGAAATGCAGGGTATTGTGCACGGGAGGTTCCGGTCGTTGCGATTATTTTTTTCGAAGACACATTATTGTAAATCCTAAACGAAAACATTATTATTATTCTTTCCTGATTACGTATTTTGTTCAAATAACAAAACGGCTAACTATTGAATCGATCTGGTTGCGTAAAACAAAGGTCTGCGAAACCTTGTGCAAGCGTTGTGCGGCGCGCCTGCGCACGGCTACATATCTGCGGATTTGCGTAACTTCACACTTATCCGCCGATACGCCGCCCATACATTGTGACACGCTCCGTTTGCCTTGTCTGTACCACTGGTATTCAGATCAACTAAATTTTTATCAAATTTATATGCAACCCTACACTACATATAATGTAATTATTAAATGTTCCTTTAATAATTCTATAGTACAAAATGTAAAAACAGATCAATTTATCAGGCTGGTGACTCATATTTATGTGTTATGCACACTGAACGCTGAACAGTGTTTGTTAGCTTAGCCTCAGCAACAGAGAGCAATAGTTCAACCCCCATAAAATAAGTTTGCAAAAACTTTGCCGCACGTGATCGACCCTAAACCTTTAAAGGATGGGTGCATTCACATTAACCCAAACAAAAAATATGCACGTGCCAACAATTACTTGGGGACGAGTCTGGTTTTTACTACGCCCTCGGAACACCGTCGCACTCGAGCGCTCATCGATAACCAAGGAACGCCTAAAGTGGACGACTCGCTCTGCCAAGACACGCGTCTGCCATTTCTTTACGATAATTTTTATTTAACACCGTTCCATCTCGTTCCATACGAATTGGTATACGAACTCTTCGCTCCCCAGCAACGAGGCTCTAGCTTTACGCCGTCTGATTTATTTTTCCTATATTTTTGTTCCACTCTAACGCAAGCTCACACCCGCTGCATATCCGCGTCGCTAAGGTCGCTGACCGCTGAAACTCATCTAGCGTAACAAAAAACATAAATCTTTGAAGTTATTGATAAGGAATATTACAGAACAAAGTTAAATAATTATTTTTGTTCGTGTTATTCGATTTCACAAGTCTTAAGTTATATAAGACAAATTTTATTTCGATTCATATTACAATGAACAAAAATAATTCAAGACATTTCTAATGTCCAAAAATAAACTCGTCAACAACAAACTCGTAAGCAACTTGCCAAGTAATTTCAGCAAAATTACCCAAGATTCCGCCTCCGAGTTACGCATAACTTTCTTTGCACAATACAAAAGAAACTTCAAAATATCATTTAACCCTG
The DNA here is from genome assembly GCF_905220365.1 of Vanessa cardui. Classification (NCBI taxonomy): domain Eukaryota; kingdom Metazoa; phylum Arthropoda; class Insecta; order Lepidoptera; family Nymphalidae; genus Vanessa; species Vanessa cardui. Next base: position 3,725,118 of record NC_061129.1, read on the forward strand.
CGGTCTCCGGTAAAAATAAAACTCGTGCTTTCAAAGAAACAATGTAACAATGAATCAAGGTATGACAGGATCGTGATGAATGTCGTTCGAGGGAACGAATGCGTCACTACATTCGGTGACGTCATCAGGAGGGATGGTATAAAAACCGAAGGGCGATAACGGAGGGTTCGAGATGAATCATAGATGCCTCTAACAGGTCACCACCCTCAGCTATTTGTAGTTCCCCTTGATATTGTTTTAAAATATCTTTTCACCCTCTAAAATACCTGAGCCACAAATAGTGACATGGATCACGTAGGCACATAATGTCAGACGCTAAGAATAGTACTAGTGACGTATGATAACTGTGTTTAGTTTTAATTATAAAATTACAATGGAATTTGACAATAATAACACAAAATGGAATGTCCCTACGTGCTAAGTATTAGTTCTAGTAATTTAAAAGTGCCCTAATTGCCGGCTTTTAGAGCAAAAACATCTCACATTTCTTAAATAAAAACAAGAGTCGTGTGTAAACAACGAGCAAAAAAAACCTAACTTGCTCTGCGCCGTTTATTTTGCGCACAAAAACTGCAATAGAAATATTCAGCTTCATTTAATTTCGTTAATAGTAACGAAGTATAGCACAAGGTACACTAAATTTAAATGAAATAATTAGAAAGTATTGGAAATGAGAACGTTCGTATATTTTTATTAGTAGGGGCCGTCCCTGCTACTGAATGCCGTAAACCTTTAAGCTCCTCGGTACTAAAGTAACCGATTTATCTTCGAGTTCAACAACACATGTTATCCATCCTCGGTGAGATGAGCTCGCGATGTAATGCCGATTTTAATTAAACTTTATTCAAATGAATTTCGAGATAAAAACAGTGGGTGTCAGGAAGATATACTCGTAAGAAAACATTTAACGTTAAGCAGACGAATAAAATAAGAATTCTTTTGGGATCAGCCACAGACAGAGGCGTAAGCAATTTCGGTCGTCCTTATTTTCATTCGAGTAAATAATATCAGACTTTTCCGCCTACGCGATACATTTGGCTCGGAAAATATTTTCTACGTAGGCGGTAGCCAAATATAATCTCATATGAAACAAAGTCCTTTAAATATTTCGTAATTATCACGCCTTCTTTTGTTTAGGAGGTAATTAATGAGTAATAACAGCCCTACACGTTTCCAAATAGAATTCAAGATATTTAAACTAAGCAAATAGTGTGTACCTATATGAGAAATTTTAAATAAAAGAGAACATCAAATCCGAACCCATAACAGGACTAAATGAAATAGAAGGCAGCCAATTTCCCTGTGTGTAGAGCGTTTACCTCGAGTCTGGCGTCGAAAAAAAACAAAATACAACCGGTCTGCGAATGGCCAGAATTGCGATTAACCCTTCAAACCCGATGCGTCGTCACTAAAAATACTTGACGTCTGCGTCTGCTGCATGAACTTCACTTTTTATGTATTGCATTTCATATAATATCGCTACTCGTTTTTAAGATTCAAATTTAGTAAATAAATTATCGATAAGTTTTTTTACAATCAATAGACGATCGTTTTCCTCAAACGAGTTTGGCGAATTTATCTTTGACCGCTTTAGTGGATTCTTAGTAATATTAAGTGACAATATAGTTTTGTGTACTGAAGTATTGAATTTTATCTTCAATTGCATTGTTTGTTGGCGCCTGTCTTCGATTAGTAATGAGTTAGACATTACGTGTAATAGCTCACGTCTGCGTCTTAACAATGAACCATAATGCACATTTATTGCTAATCGAGTCACGGCGTCTGCCCTATAAAGAACTTCCTGTATTAGTACACAATTGACTTTTTACTTCTAACCTTGATATTGAATCCAGTCCATCAATTCGTATCACCAAAACAAGTTTACAGTTTCTCTTTATGATTTAGAAACAAAACGTACTAAGTAAATCATATGACATTGCGTCCGTTTTACTAAATATCTTACATAACAATGTTGTAGTTTCAAAACGTTACGTGGCTTTAAATTTCTTTGTTAGAAATTAAAATCTATTTCATGATAAATAATATTTTAACAACAGGATGCTTAAATATATACCTAAATAATCTAGATCAATCGTTATCAGCGCTATCGCATGCGTAGCATTTGTGATATATATTTATTTGAAAATCTAACTAAATTGTCTCGGAAAAGTTTTTCCCGTTGAACAGTGTACTAAATGATTAGGGTATTTACAGTATCCGTGTCACTGGAAATTACCTCTGATAAACAATGAGACTAATTAGAATGATGTCATCCGCCTAATTCCAAAAAGTATTACGAGCCGTATATTGATAATGGAAATGACGAAAACTACGAAAGAAACATCATTTGAGCAAATGAACGCATTGGTTAAATGTAACGGGAATGGTCATTTTGTTAATATATGGGGGACAAAGGCGGCGTCATTTAGTTCGGTAGCGTAGGCGCATCCTAATCTCGCGTGACGTAACGTCGGTTCACGGTCAGCAAGAGGAAATGACGCACGACTTGCCAACATTACAACACAACATTAAACTTGCCAAAACAATTCACGTGACCGAATAACTGAATGAAAGATACGTCAAACCATACGAAACAACAGCTTTAATTACAACTTCGTAAACAGCTAAGCAACTTATTTCTTTCTAATTAAACAATTTCAATAAAATATTCAGTAAGTTTTATATTGATGTAATAGCTATAGTATTATCTACAAATGATAATTTACGTCGATTACCATATCACTAATGAGAGGTGGTAAATTAGTGTGATTGGATCTATTGATTGTTTTTTTTTTTTTTTTAATTCAAAATAAATATGCTGTTCGATTATATACAAATAATTATACAGCGAATGTTATAGATAACTCGGAAAGCTCGCTTCTTTAATTGCAGCCGGCTACCTATGTTCTAGACCGGTTCTGATTCCAGTCTAGCTGTTTCATGGCCTGGCTATATTTTCAACTGTCAAACCTACACGAATTCGATTAAGCAAATTTGAATCGTAGTGCGAAGCTGTATAATCTAAATCCCCTTGCATATATTCCAATGTTAATAAACAACTAATTTATAGCTGCACACTTCTTATTCTGTTTCCTGCAAAATACGAGCTCGGTGCACTAACAACCTTTGTTGCAAGGAATTCAGAAAACGTGAATATTTACTTGCATTGGTCTGGATTTTCTTAGAAAAACTCTCAATACTATTTAGATACAGCAAAACGGTAAATTTTGTTTATTAAAAAAAATATTCAACCAAAAAAAAATATGGTCAATTTTTTCATTTGTATTTCAGTATGAATAATGAGTCATTATTTAGGTATCTTTTTTTAAATGACTCACCCAAAGAGGTGATAACGACGAACATATAAATTGTGAGTGTTAAGTACTCGTATAATCTAATGTTTCAAAAACCGCGAGCCGACGTCGGTAACGTTTACAATGACATTGAAATACGTTTCGTTGCGAAATCGTACTCTTTTCGTGGTTTCGGCCTCGCGTTCGAGATTGAAGAATACGTATTATAAATATGAGAACGTATACGACCTCTGTTCGCGGTCACACCTTGCGTAATCGACCGCGACAACAATATCTCTCGCATGCACTTGTATTATTACTAAATTGACACTATAATTCGATTGATTGACACGCATTGAACAATACCAATCAATAATGATACATTCGACCTTTATTCGTTAGCAAATCAATACCCAATCGCCATATTTATAATAATATTTAGAATAAACTCACTTAGCAAATAGTAAAAAATTAAATTGGAGTAGAACGCTATTTTCTTTTCTGGCAATACTATTACGCCGGTTTGCGTTTTAGGTTTGTACTTTTTTTTAAACGATAATGACTAAGGTTTTAATTGAAATATACTTTAAATAAATTTGCCTATATTTATATATTTAGTACGCATAAGTAATTGAATAAAGCTAGACCATAATATTTCAGAATGCGTGCAGAGACTGTATCTAATAATTCTTGCATTAGTTAGGCACTACTAAATTTAAAAAAAAAGTTTTTAATATTAGAATTATAAAGTACAAAATGGGCGTTCCTTTATCATCGTGTCGACATGTCGACAACATTAAAGGAATGAAATCATCGTGGCGCCGCATATTCGAAGACACAAACATGGCTATATCTGATGCCTCACGTCATTAGTGAAACAATTCAACGTACGTTAAACTCTTGTCTTTTAGCGAATAACATATATTTGAACAGTTTTCCAATCATTTGCGCAGTTGTAATGAAGGCGTTTAATTCGCGACGCTGATGTAACTCAATAAGAATGTTCGCTTGGTACAGTCGTACTCGAATTCAATTAACATTTTGACACTAAGGGTAATAACATACTGTGTTATAATGAAGCCGTATAAATTCTACGAGTGGAATTGTTTCGATCTCCGTGAAGCGACGCCTACTGAAATGGCTCTACGATTTCGACGCATACCACCCACGCATATGCGAGGGCTCGTTGAGCCTAACACGCGACTGACGTCACAGGGAGAAATTTCCCGCGGTCCGTGACGCAATTGCTTATTTTCTTCGTCCCGATCGATGTGTTACGCTTTGAAACACAGGTTCTGTTCTTACACAAACGACGACAATTGTTTTTATATAATGTAATCACTTACTACAGAATAGTTTAACAGAACACGTGCTTCACTTGTGACGTAATTGGGATACGGAAGCTGCTACGGGCAGTCGCGTCGCGTCGCTGATGGGTAGCCGTGAGCTGCCCCTGACCAAGGAAATTACATAGACCCACTTGGCATTGATACTAAATCATCATAAATCACAACAGTAAATGCATATAGCGACGAGTCGACTGTAAATCCAATGCTTGAGTTGATTATATTCCGGCCCGGAATCTATCTCTCTCACATTTCTGAAGAACAATAATATTTAAAAAAAATACAGATCTCGTGTTGTGACGTAAGTTAGACGCGGAAACGTTACGGTCAGCCGGTAGCCGTGAGCCGCCCGTGACCAAGGACGCGCTTACGACGTGATACCGGACGTTATTGATACCATATCACTTCGACATATTAGATTTATGACTTAAACAATATACCCTTCTATCGAATAGATATAATGAACCTCGTAACGTTTTTAAAGAACAAAGAAATCGTAAAAATAAAACTCGTATATTAATACGTGTCGGCCTTTCGTGATTCTACACATTATATTGTGTTTGCAGTATTAAGTTGAGTTTTCCAAATGAAGTCATTTCTCTGATAAGACATTATTTGCGTGCAATTTCCCTTCAATATTACGTATTTATGTCATGGTAATATTTATCATGAAGGTGACACTCGTACCGCAACTGATGTAATTTACTACTAGTATTGCGAAAATATTATATGACGTAACATGATTAGACTAGAACGATTTTATTTAAGAACCATTAGCATCGGAATATACTTCTTATATCATAACCACTAGAGGTGTAAATCGAATATCAAAATAGCTAAAGAAAATAATTGTCCAAAAACTAACAAACTGGAGTTATTAATTGAATAGTCCGACTGTACAATTAATTCATTCGAGACAGATAATTCCAGTTTCAATTATAACAAGAAGTTGTTAATTATGTATGTATGTACTTTCATATAATTTTCTCCTGCATTGTAATTGATGCTGCGTAACTATCTAGAAATAGACTTCGCTACATGCTAGTACGATGCGTAGTCGTACGTTAATAGACTTCGATATTCATATTTTTTATGACTCGTTTACGTTCCTTCAATATGTAACACCTTTACGGAATAATTTATGCAAAATGCTATTATTAATCATCAACTCGGGCTTATATATATTTGAATTTTATATTAACTATTCACTTGAAAGTGCTATCGTTAAATCTAGTGGCGAATCATAGCAATTACTAAGTTGTATTTTCCATAGTTGAATAGTTTATATGTAATTCGATAAGGAAATCTTAACGGCGGATGTTTTCGTTTGATAAGACGTCATCTTAAATATTCGAGTGCGCAGTTTATCGCATCCTGTTAGTGGAAAATGTTTCATTTATTTGTAACGTGTACGCCGTTTTCCTCGTAACAGAAAGAAAAACTGACCGGTTTTGTTTACAAAAATCATTAAGATTATATTAAAATATCATTAAAAATATACGAGAATCCGGCGCGTGGCCTCCGCGTAGTCCGCTGGTTCAATGTCAGTTGCGCAAGCGCCGCTCTTCCGCCTTTGCGCTGCCTGTTCAACCAGGAACATACATACGTTCCAAATTCAAATTTAACGTTTATTGCTACAGCTAATCTTTAGGTAATTACAAATGAAGTTTCATTATGTATCAAGGAAATATTAGGGAATCTCAGATATGGTTTATGATTACTCTGGAACATCCGTGAAGTTTAAAAACACTGGCGGAATTAAATCAACGCGTCCGAGACGATGACGTCATCATATCAGACTTTAAAATTGTAGTGTCTGGTAGGATACGATATAGTTTTTGCATGCGTTTAATTCTCGTAAATGAAGATAGATATTCATGTGCTACGTGCACTTTATTGTATCGAAAGCAATCTACGTGACTGAATTTTGATTATCAGTCAATTTGCAAAGTTGATACAACAGAGCACGCGTCTGCGAACGACTTTATAGATCATACCTACATATTGGTTATTTAAAAATTATTGTAACAAATATTTTCTCTCTCTCTCTAACATAGATTTTTTTCTGAAACAAATATTTTTATTTATTTTTTCATGTGAGTTATTACTGAATCACATCAGAGTACGGTATTAACGTCATTTACAATGATACTTCATAATCAGCTGTTTGTTGCGTTATTGTGCCGTTCTATTTAATTATGTACCCGGCCCCGTTACATCCGGCCCTTCAGAACACTTGAGACAAAAGTAAAAATTCTAAAACCTCCCGAACGGTAATTTAAATATGTAATTTAATAAGGGCTTATAATTCAATATTTAATCACAAACTTTCGAAGTTTGTTGATTTTAAAATCGTTGAGTACGTTGATGATTTTTTGATGATGACCCCGTGGTTAGAACGTGTGTATCTTAAATGATGATTACCAGTTCAAGCACCACTAATTTCCGTGTGATTTGTCTTTATAATTCGTCTAAATATCGCAGGGATGTGTCTAATTGCTACTTTTGTATCCACCAACCATTGGAGTCGCGTGGTGTTCTTAGCACGAAACTCTTCCAAGGAATTTAAGGCATATGAACTGGAGTCTTTTAAAGGGATTAGTGTTGACCAAAAAGTCTATTAATAGGATCTAGAAAGCCTGTCTTAGTCCAAAAGGGATTCCGGCCAAATAGTTGGTATAATCTCAAGATGGTATTTTATGATCAGAGAAAAGATTTTAATAGTACAAATAATTGTAACCAGTATCTCGACACGGTCATTGGTCTTGCCTTATCACGTATTGTCAGAGACACCTAGTCAACATTTAAAGGTCATACAATCTTTCTTATCACTCAGATAACGACTTAAGGTCGATTTATGCCGCAACTACGTGATTCTTACGAATCATTAATATAATATTAATAATAGTAAATTGAACTTCAAAATTGTTCGATATAATACAAAGGACAAAAAAAAATAGAAGTCAAGGTGTTTTTACTCGAATCCATGAAATTCGTATCGGGTTAATCTTTTAAAGATTACCTGAGCGACGACAAAGAGCTACGTTTCTCAAACTTGCCAATTCTAAAGGTACGTTCGCCAGATGTTTGAGAAAACAAATAAAGCATTGTACATTCTCCTACGCATGATGTATTTTTCGGGCTCTTTATCAATTCGATGATGACGCGATAGAATAGAATCGTCCATTGTGCAAAGAAATCCCTTTCATGACCAAGAATAACACCTATTCTCAAGACACAATGAGATGCACATGCGATGTCTACCTGCGAAACGCACGTGTTCGAAATTCGCATTCTGAGGACACATTAAATAAGTGACTATTGTTGTTTAACTGCCATCTCGTATTAAATCAGATATTTTATAGTACAAGGTGTCTTATAATTCGTATGGACAAGTTCAGAGTCGATCGTAAATCTGTTTCACAAAAGGCTTTATGGTCGACATATTCACGAGTTTTTAAATAATTATTTATTCGTATATTTTCATTCCGTGGTACTAAAATTACCGATAACATGGAATAATTAAAAAGTATCTTCGTGGGTACGATTAACAGAGCACAATCCTCCGGGCTGTTTGCTCGTAAGATGACAACTCTATCTGGATGCATACAATCCCGACATTCGATACAACGTAAGGTCAACAATGTTTCGTTACTATCGCGCGGCGAATGTTTATTCAAATGCACGTATAACCAGTCTTAAAGTTTGACTTTCGACATATGCTACGAGGTCAATATTTGTCATTTTTTTCGATAGTTTCGTCTTTGTATTATTGAATGCTCGATTTTATTAAAAGCTTATATTACTGTACTCTTAGTGAGAACAGATCACGAACGATTCGTTCTCTAAAAACGGATAATAGGTAAAAACGTATCAGATTGTAATTATTCCTCGCATTCGCACGGAAAACAATTGAAAATTCTGCTCAATAAATGCGCCGGCAGGATATTACGCGATCAAAGTAAATTGCTTTTGCTGTTATTAATTTTGATAACTGGGATTCAATTCGTTTCTCTCTTTTGTAACAAAGGGAAACCATTGTATTTAATTTACTGTAGTCACACAGCAAAACAAAGCATCGTCGATAGCGTGAAAATTGAATTTCCAATCGCTACGAACGAGTCACAATTTAATCTGTGATATATATGTTTTTTGTGTGAACATGTGCCCGGCCATCTGCTTGGTCAGATTAGGAATGTTTTTTTTCTAGTTTCTTGTCTAAAACATGTTATCAAGTGAAAAAATGACACGTAGCACATGGCGCGGTAACGTCCTACGCATCTACCTGCCTTTGTTCCCATAACAATTGTTTGCGAACATCTGCCGCCGCTAGCGCATCGCATCAATCCCGTGCGCGCTCCTGAATAACTCCTGCCGCTTATGTTAATGCCAATGTATCATGATGATATTTAATTTCTCCAATACTTTAAGCTGTATGGACGAATACGAAATTTAATTATTACAAATCTGAGGTCGCCTCGAAGGTCCTACGTTTATTGGTTTGCTTACACAAGATTTCAGTTGCATCAGTTCTGAGTACCTTTGGCGGCGCTGTTATACATGTTTTATGAAAATAAATTTAATTCATTAAATATTAAAGTACACTATTATTCACTGAGCTTACATTTCTAACTGAGCCGTTATTTCACAAATACACGGTGAACGTGATTTATAAATAAATTATTATTATTAATATTCGATTTGCAAATTTAACTGAATTTCATTGAAATGGAGTAAACGATAATTATTCACATATCTGAGGTCTATTTCTTACATAATTCGTTCGAGGTCAGATTGCATTGCTAAAATTCAAACTCGTTCAACCATTATAATATATTTTAATAGCACTCATAAATAAATCGTTATTAAATATCAAGAATCTTGGGCAATAAAACAGTTATAGTTTTAGAATAGGACCGTATTTGTATTGAAGTACTCTCGAGCGGTGACAATATGCTTTGTAGGTAAAACAAAAGAATCGAATAGTCGACGTTTTACGATAGAAACAATTAATCGAGTGGTCCGGACGCTGCGATGCGAGTTGTGAAACAATCGGCCGTGTAGTTGCCAAACGGTTGTGTGCTACCGCTTTTGTAATACATCTGGATCGTTTTGAAACTTATTAACCTGTTTGTTTTGCGCTCAATTTTCGGTACTCGTAAGTTTCAAAAGCATCTCAAAGAACGGTCCCATTGTATTCGGCTATTAGTACCGGGACAAAGGACTCGAGCGATCGAATTACTTTTGTTTTGCTGGACGCTAATTAAACAAAGGACATCTTCTCCTTTGTGTTTACTTCTCGTAATTGTCGGAGACAGGTGAATGAAATGACAATTCCAAATGTACATAATGGTGTCCCCGAAAGAGAAATCGGGGCCCATTGATGAGTCTAACATTAGCAGACGGCTCGTCGCCATTATTTGTTATGTTCTATAATCGTTCCAAGTGTAAAAGTCAAATGCAGCGGAACGGAACCGTGCAGTTAGCTTACAGTAACGAGCACTCGGTTTTGGAGCGGTGTTTTGCCGCAACAAATCCTTGATGGAACCTTAACCCACTTGGATTATTACACGCCGACACCGGACGCCGCGAGCGCTGCAACCGTTTATTTTTTAATTTTTGTCACTTATGTATTGTATCAACGAGAAATACCGATGATAAAACTATTAAAATCGAAAAAAAGATGTTCTGCCCTTTGTGGCTATAAGATATTCGTACTACATGTGAAAAATTCGCGTTTTTAAATACAATAGCGACGCAGGTGCATCTGCGACGTGGCTCAACGATACACCTTTTAAAGTACAACCTGATATGTTTATAAATAAACTATTATAATATATACGCTTAAGTAACGGCTTGAATTTAATTAACTCATTCTATAAACATTCAATATAAATGAGCACATATGGAAACAATGATATCACCAATTATGAAAGATAGCACTGACGTGTCTCTCACTTATCGAATTACTCCTCGATTGACGTAAACGTAGCCGCGCGTTCGTGCCAAAGATGTTTTTTACCGTGGCCTAGTGAGCCAATATGCCAATGTCAAAGCTGTCATAAGCCTTTGTGTTGCAGTCGAGTGTTTAATGAGTTTCGATGTGAAAATATGAACGCCCGTCTACAATCGAATTGTGTGTATTGTTGTTAGGTATCATTATCGTTGTTAGCTTTGCATTAGATTTAAGTGTTACTTAACTTTGAAGAATATTTGGAAATTAGTGCCATGTGTATCATCCGTCGGCAGTTGCAGCGGACGTGACGGCCCGAATACTGGGTCAAGTACAGCGGTGCTTGCCATTCATTGTCATCGCGCCGCCCGCGCCCGCGCCTGCACCCGCGCCCCTCTCCCGCACACGCTGAACTTGACACATCCACACACAAACACGTTTTTCACCTATTTCTAAGGCCGTACCCTATCGTTTTACGAATCGGCATTGCTATTTTTCCACAATTCGCACATTACATCAGCCTTATAATTGCAACAAACGAGTGTGACAACACACGTTACCTAAGCGCTCGTTGCGATCCCGGCAGTTTGATGTAACACCAGCAATGATAACATAGCTCCCTTGCTAGGTGCCGTCGATTCCACTTCGCAATTTTCTACGCGGACTGTATTATATCATACGAGAGCTGAGTGCAAAATGTACGGCTGAGAGCGCGGGGTCGTCGGCCGCCGCGCCGCTAGAGCCTTTGCGGACTCCAATGATATACAGCTAATAGTGGAGTACATTCACCGCGTTAGAAAATCTACTTCAGTTCCGCACTTTCTTTATTGCATCACCGCAATGTGCCGTTTTGCCCGCACTCTTCCGAGGCGAGCTTGTGCAAGCGCTGGGCCGCCATCGCATTCAAAGTGCGTCGCTGGTTCTAATTTCAAAATCGAATTCTTCGCCTCATCTAGCGATCGCTCGCCTACGTAATCGTTTGCTTTAATTTAATCTTTCATCACTTTCTTCGTTGCATCGCTCTCTTTGTTTCGCTCCCCTCGGCTATGACAGGTGAAGTTTCGCAAGTTCACTGACCCTTCCCCGCCGTGCATCCGCCAGCGAGATGCCCGAGTTTGTGATATAATGAGACACGGCTCGATCTGTTGCCTCTTAGAATTACCATTTCCGCACTTTCCAACTTACGTCACTGCGTGTAGTAAAAAAAATAATCGCGAGGTGAACGACCGAGTTCGAAGACCGCCTCTCCTTAAATCATCGAGTCGATGATCATTGCTTTGGTATCCGCGTAGAGCGTTGATCCTTTATGATCTCATCTTGACCGTATGAGATGTCAGCGATAAAAAATGAGTACGCAGTTATTAAATTTTAAATAGTCATAGATAGTATTGAGATTCGCTATCACGCTACCATCGGTTCGTATCATTTCGCCGAACGGTACAAATCGAGAAAGTACCGCTGTTTCGTGTTCCACATACTCTGTTAGCGAACAGCATTCCTCGTCATACGATACAAGTCTTATCAAAATCAAATTCCCTTATCTCCATCTGTGCATTGCAAAGGGCATTGTTCAGAATCCCACTATATATATAACGCGAACAAATTGTATTCGATTCACGTTCTCGATTCACACAACCGTACGGTGTTTGAAATTCTTCAACGAAGGCCTATGAACTTTCGTGTTTTGATCGAAAGACATTCCTAGTCATAGCGTCTATTACGAACTCATAAAAATGGGACGAGATACATCGTCACGCATATCGACATAGCGTTACGCTTGTTATTGGGAATAAACCACGGATAAAGTCGGTTGTGCATTTTAAGTCTATTTGAAAAATTCAGAATAATTCCTTCATTGCAAGTACGTCGCATTTTTAAAGAGGTTCATCGTGTTGACGTTATCACTTAAGGTATGATGGATAACAGGGTTCAAGTGATTGATTTTAAGGAAAACCAATAAAGGAACTCGTTCCGAGCCTGGTCCTTGTGTTTCCGCGTTTCAGCGAGCTAACAGTACAAACGGGTTTCCGTTTCGAGGTATTTATTTTGTTTTGAATCGCGATAACAAGTTTATTTACAAAAGCAAATTGTTTAATCGACTCAATCACCTCTCGAACATGAGTATTACAATTTCCCTAGTATTGTTTAAAGTACGTAATTCCCCGATTTCACTGTTCTCCGTTGTAGTTGTAAAAGTTCCAAAGGTTAAAATAGAAATGAACTTTTGAACACATCATAGATTTCGTTTTACATAGCTAGCTGTGTACATAATATTTGCAAACGTGTTGTTAATCAAGCGGTAATGTATGTTATACGATCATTATTTCTTGATTATATTTGCAGTAGCAGTAGTGAGGTTACGTGTCTTATCGATGCAATTTGCCGACGTTATTGGGGTCGTACGTACTTGTTCCAGCGCTTAATAAACAATTGCACCGTTTCAATGAGGTCTGAGATATTCATCTCAGTACTTGAAAACTACATGACTATTTGTAATTATGTTAATTTAGAAATTTATGTTAATAAAATAAACGTTTGTTTGACGGTTGTGTTATATCTTTAGAAATTATCAACGATGTGATAAGAGTTGTTGATAACGTTACAGATATAATTTTCTCATTCTTATCGCATTTTGCTTTTGTGCAAATTCATCTTTGCGTACGTTATCAGGATCATCTAACGTATATAACTTTGCATTCGTGTTGTGAAAAAAAAACGCTCTGAATAACGAGTTACGAGCAAAAAGGATGACGACAGTTATGTATGTAATATTCGCAATACAGCTGCGGAGTTGTTTTGTAAAAACGCTAGGTATCGCAAACTATATCAAACTAGTCTTGGCCCAAGTTGTTCCAGTCTATGCACTATAAATAATTTAATTTATGCGTTCACGCATTGCCCCGGCTCAAATAAAAGCCTCCAGTATTACCATGTAAATACAAACAATGAGAGGAAAATTACAAATAACATATTCGAATAATAAAATATTACGAATGATATTTTCGCAATACAAATCGTGATAAGTTCGTTTTGTAGCTTAGGCAAACGAAACCTGGCCGTCATTACAAAATATTTTAGTATCGTATCGATAGCGACCGTACAAATAAACAACCGGTGATGTTTTTTTGGAGTTTCGGAGATAACGCGCTGGGGAAATGTTGACAATCACGATAAATGTATCTGGGCTCATTTCTTCGACTTTCTACTATCGAGTTCGATATTTAAACCATTTGGATAACAATTAAAAACACTACGAAACATTTATTCGAACGAGAAAATATTATGAAATTAAATTTGAAGAGATGGTTTCGAGATCGAATTTGTGTAAGACAGTTTTAAAACATTGCCAATTACTGCCTCGTACCTAATAGCTATAAACATGTTGTGATATAATATGGACAGTGTAATGAATAAGCTTCGAACCGTCAGAGATTAAACCTATTTGTCGTCCCACGCGTTTCTGCAACCACGAGCCAAATGTATTTCGTAAGTTAAATCGCAACATCGCTTATTTTGCGTTTTCGAAACTCCTACGTCATCCCAAAGCTTTTTGTATTTACATCTGAGTAAATTGGCATTGTCTTACGATATTATGTTAATATTGATATTTGAAAGAATCGTATTACGTGATACGAGGTTCGTTATTTTAGAAAATATTTTTTAGCTGTAACGAGTTTCAAACTGTTCAGTTACCTAATTTAATTTTTGAATCGGGAATTGAGGTGGGTGTAAGTCTATCGTTCGATTGTTACGCCTTGTGACTTATGAAACGGAACGCAAGGATCGACATTAGAACAAAACATACGCGGAGCGTTTTGCAAATTTTCTATACAGTTACAAAATGCAGAAGGATTACTCAAAGGCTCCGTGAAACAGAGTAACTTGGCCCGTCCCAAGAATATTAATCATCAAAGCGTTACTCATTGTTGCGCTTATTATTTTAACACATAACAGTATCCGACAAAATATATACAAGTGGAACGTCTGTTATTAAGAATTACATATAATATACAGTGTAACTGATCGTATGCAATGTAAGGAATTGCCCGGTCCGCGACCATCGCTCATTATATCGCAAGCTGTTGCGTTTAAATCTGCAAGACTAAGTTTAATGATTAATCATCGTTCTGATTCCTTCGGCTGCTCCGAATTTGCAAAACATCGTCGTCGCTGTGCAATACACGAGGAAGGTGCACGTCGTGTTTTCGTTTCCGACTTACAATAAGGCGGAAACGTTTGCAGGGCGGAACAATCGTCTATTCCGGCTGCGTATGAGCCGCGGCGGAAACTGCTCAAGCGCTCGCGGATGTGGATTTACTCTTTTATTTATCGAGCGATCTAGACCGCATCTGTCGAGCAACAAGCATATACAGCTGCCCTTTATGGTATTCTCGTTACGGCGACCTCCACAAATAAGAGCGCCGGGCACGCGCACCTGTCGCCAGGTGTCCCCGCTCGATTCGACTCGAGCGAGGCGTAGGTGGGTATGATTGGAGCATAATTATTCCTCTCACGGCAGCATTATGCACTCGATGCGAAAGATCTGAAGAGAAACACTATCACACGAACGTTATGCTTTTTTTACAATCATCTTTCATAATGCGTTATATGCGATCATCAACGTTGTGGGAGCATCGGCTTTTTTATACGTTTCACAACCATTAGAAAAGTTGGTTACGAACGTAACAACGAGTTATGAAAGATAACATTTAAACTAGTGTAAGTTTACCTGCGCAATTTCTTCGCGTAACATCCCGCTCGGCAGAATTCCTGGCTGAGTTATGCTATAACGCGATATGCATCGTTAGTCGCGTTCGCTTCGAGCGTATCTGTTAATGATCCTTAAAGATGAAAATGGATACGCGATGTTGGACTTTTTTTCGCGGCGCGACCGGCTTTTTTAGTCCCACATACAAAGTTTGTCGGTCAGAGAAAGTATTTCGACACGGATAGCAATAGTACATAGACATATCAGAGGAGTCAATGAACGGAAGTAATTCACGCGTTGTGACATTAGGCCGAACGTTTATCGTGGCTTGCGTAAGTGCCTACTTACTCAATTCAGGCGTACGCTATCATATTAAACTCTACTACCGTTCTCGGCGTAGAAAACTTCGATATAGATGTCACAAGCATCTAATAACTTTTAACAAGCTAAACCTCAAGTACACTTTCTAAGGAGGTCTTTCTCCGTTCCGCCGGAGTGCGATTGCAAAACGGAGAGGTCGCGCTTTCTTCGTTCGCGACGCCGGAGAAATTCTTGCGACACGCCGCCTCGTACACCGACCCCGCGCTAGAAAGCCGACCGCTCACCGGAATTAACACTCGCGACCACGTAACGGTGTAATTGCAACGATTCGAGCCGCGGGGGAGATCAATGAGAATTTGGATTCTTTTTGCGGACGCATTCCGGACGCTTTCTTTCGTTGCGTAATTTTCGCGTAATAGAAGCCGGGGTCGTCGAACGGTTGTTTCGTAAACGATGCAGCGTGAAGCAGAGATGACATCGTGCAATTGGCCAATTGCATATCGGTTACTAGCATTTGCGCAACGGGCTCTGGAGTGGCGCCCGTTCCGCAGTCTCCGGAGTTGCAACACGGGATTATTTCGGCGCCTTGGACGGCCGCCCGGGCTTGCAACATGCCATATCGCAACGCCTCATAATCCATTGTGAGCGGTGACATGCGTCCCGTGAACGTGCGCCACACGCCTGCCAAATACGGTTCATATTGCTGCGGTCCACTGCGCCACTTGATCTCTTTACTTCGATAAATGTCATCAGTGCGACGAAGCTCGTTCTCCTGTTCATTGCCGCCGCATTCGATTTTAAAACTAAAACAATTTTGCAACCGATGTTCACATTAGCGTTTTCGCAAGCAGCCCAGCGCTTGGTTTCAAAACTTACGCCTTGCGTTATCGCGGCTCCGATAAAGCAAGCCATGCCGCAGCTTGTGCGGTTTTGAGACCTAAATTGTGCCGTTGATATGGAACGTAAATGCAGCTATCGCGAAACCTCATTCACACATCATGGGAATATTTAATTGAATTATTTCACAATATTATCAAAAGGCACTTTTTAGTTGTTCTGATATACCAGCGCTGTCCCTTCACTACAGAACGTTATCATAGAACCATGTCGGTAGTGGGAACGAACGCGATTGCTCAATGCGTGCGGCCGTGTGTAATTGGGTAGAGCCGGGATGGTTTCCCAACTTATCCCGGCTTCTCCGCTCTTATGTGGCAACGCGCTTGCGACACCACGTGTTCCTACAATGCGCGTTACGAAAACCTATGACTAACTATCGTCGTAGGGCACGGAACTATCGATACGGAGAGCAAACGAATTATGAATCGCTGACGAAGTATTAAGAGTAGTGTTTCGCAAGAGCCGCGTCCGACGCATCGAGACGATTTTGTGTACGGTCGCACACAAAGCGTTAGCCATCATTGCGCAAGCGTTCGTCATAGCGATATAAAGTCGAGCAGGAAGTGCATGCATGTGTGCTGCATCTGTGCCGCGGCTGCCATTGTTTGTTACGAAACTGTCAGGGTTGAGTTGAGCAATGACGGTCATTGCGAAACTTGCGCCGGCGCATCCCGCTAATTGTGGGCGATCTCCCACACTATCTTTCATAATATTAACGTATCAATAAACTAATACTTATATAAGAGCATTATACAGTAATTTTAAAGAATAATACACCTGAATTAATTAAACGCCAATTTCGTAAGACTCTGAGATGCTCGTGGTCGAAGCTCGGCGGCTCGACCAAGGCAAAGGCGAGCGCTACAGAGTACACGACTACACGTCGTTCATAATTTAAACGAAACGCTTATTAGTTAATATTATTGCAACGCATACGTGACTCACACCAAGTTTATGTTGTTGTAATATGTTTATGCTCAGAGTCGTCACGATCCCATTTAAAAATAAATACTATTAAGAAACAAAACATCAACATACTATATGCAAGAGCTAATCATGAAATAGCAGGCCTACCTACCTAATACGAGAACGAAAACACAAAAATATTTAATTACATGCAATTTTCACCTAAACGAAGTATGCGAGTGACCTCGCATGTGGAGCAATGGCAGGTAGCGCAGGTCTAGTGGAGCTAGCGCGCTCCGGCGGCAGCGGTGCTGTCCTTTCGCGGTCCCGCGTCCGCAACCGAGAATCCTTCGAGGCCACGCGCCGCCAGCGCCCGCGCCGCTCGGAACACGCTCGGAAATCCGGCCAACCTTCCGACCGGCTTACGACACCGTGTAACTTATTTACACGTTGCGAAATACGAATCGATTGCAACTGCAGACATCGCACTTTAGCCTTGCTGTAAGGGATTTAATTAGGATCATTGCGCAGTCGCCTAAAACGGATACGAGGACTGCCGCTCCGCTCTCTGTCGAAAAAGGGTGATGACGTCACGTCAGCTCAGCTCGCGATTAGATTTAAGAGAAACAGTAACGACAACTCGACAGTAGCATTATGGGAGTTTATTTAATTTGACGCGTGTATAACGAAAGCAGTTTTCAGTGCGGGCGCATTCGCGTGCTAAACGCATTACGAAACACATAACGAGAGTAACCTTTAGTTAGAGCGGCGCTCCATATTGTCACGATCGATTCATAAATATGTATGTTAATCATAAATCACTATCTCTTTATCTCGCTTCTTAAATTATCGCTGCGGCGTTGCGTTATGTTAATCACGGCCGGCGTTCGCACACCGTTGTATGGGCTACGTCAGTGCTGGTGACTCGCGCGCTATTTGTTAAGCAGTTGAAACCGCAACTTACGGGTTTCGTAACTGCGCTTCGAGCAAACTTGATATTTAAGACAATTTGTGTATGGTTTATCATTTCTATGCGATTCCCTTACTTGATGCTCTCGTCCTGTAGATAATTCCACGTAGTTATTATCGAAGTAAATCCAAGACTCCTTTCAATAATCGTCCAACTTACCGTTTGCCCGCAGGGTATTCTTAGTATATAAAAAAATCGCGTGCACCGACTGCGTTCTACTGGCTTTGTAGCTGCATTTGTGCACCTGCATGACCATAATATCTTATATTAACATATCGTGACTGAATTTAACTCATGACGTTTAGTCGATTCCCGTGGACAAATCTAAAAAACAAAGAAGGCTATAAAATCGGTGTAGCTATAAACGAAAGGCATTATTCGTGCAACTGAGTAAATATTAGAAGTTCAATAGCACTCCCCTGGGAACGAATGCGTCTTGCGGCGGCCATCGTACCCTTTTCATATCTACATTATTCATAATTCTACAGTACGGTGTACTGTTTCGAACTGTGCATTTAATGCATTTCGAAACGATGCTGCTGTTAAATACGAGGTCGCTGTGCGCCCAAAGCCCGGGGTGATGAAACAAAACCTATTGCGTCATCGAACAGCTTTATAGTTCGCCATGTAATTATTTACATGACATTACAGTTGCATACGCAGCGAAACCCTGAATGAGAAAATTATTTTGCAACGATCGCGAGAGGTCTTCGCTTTTATGTACAGTGCTTTACTAATTAGTCGCACGCGCGAACCGTTAATAGTAGCCGGTCAAAGGATCGCTCACAAAGGGATCCATTACGGCCGAGCGCGCGACTCGCGTCCATATGGATATTATATTACTAACAACCTAACATTCGCGATTTATTTGGGTCACCGGTCAATGCACGTCAAATGCAGTTGACCCGACAATATAACGGGTTAAACGGACCTTCGTCTGCGATAAGAATACACAACGAGACTACAATCGACTATGAACGAATTATTCATGTGTAATTTGTATTGTTTCAGGACGACACTGAAGCTTGAGTCGTTAGAAGATGCGGTCGTGTTAGATGACCCTGAAGAAGATCTCCTTCAAGATAAGAGAGGGTGTCCCGCGTACGTCTCGCCTGAAATTCTCCGCGCCCATCGGACGTACTCGGGCAGAGCTGCCGATATGTGGTCGCTCGGCGTCATCCTGTACACCATGCTCGTCGGAAGGTAGGTGTCTAATTATACAACTAGACTAAACGGTTGAGAATTCCGATCGACCAATTAGCTCATTCATTAAAACATTTAGGTTAGTCGCAATTAAATGCGCATAAATAAAACGTAGGGCAGTGGGGTGGGCGTCTTCACCTGCTCGGCGTGGGACTTACCGTTTTTAGAGATCACAACGCAACGCAAGGGTCGCGGCGACCGTTGGCGACATACAGGGATGATCACCTGTCGGCCGTTACGCGCCAACGGCTAGCAATTATATCACCCACATATATAAATGAGTCTCGTGAAATCTTCGCCGCACCTGCGCGGTCATGTGGCGAAGACGTTGTTCCCTCCCCGAAACGGGCCGCCCGCGTCCGCACCTGCCGTTCGCGATCCTTTGTTTTCTACATTTTCGGGCCCGTGCACCCGTAATTTAAATTCGAAACTCGGGATTTTGCCGCAATCGCCGCTTCACCTGTCGCCGGAAGGGTTCCATCGCGCTTACCTGGCTTTTCGAGTTTTTGTTTCGCGCATCTGCCCTCTCCGAGCGACAGTCATTAATTTTGACTTCGCTCTGAAAAAACAAAGATTCGTTCTAATGAGCCTATCTCTTATCTTTATACATCGATAAGATCAGTCTCGAGCGAACCATTTTTTCTATTGAATTATAAGCTAATAAATCTTTTCCGTCTCGCAGGTATCCCTTCAACGACTCGGAGCACGCATCGCTTTTCGCGAAGATATCCCGAGGATACTTCGTGGTGCCCGAGTGCCTGTCGTCGCGAGGTAAGTGCCTGATCCGCTCGCTGCTGCGGCGGGAGGCGTGCGAGCGGCTGAGCGCGCGCGACGTGCTGCGCCACCCGTGGCTGGCGCGCGACCCGCGCAACGAGCTGCCGCCGCGCGCCGCCGCCTCGCTGGACCGCCTCGTGCCCGACGTGCCCATGGACACGGACGAGCACCACTAACGCACGCCCTCGGACTGGTGCTGGCACCAGTTACTCGCATCGTGTCATCGTTCAATAGCCAACTAGGGTTGTCATTCGCGAAGTTTCATAGAGTGATTGCTTGAATGGAATCTGTATGATATGTCAAAATTAAATCAATAATATTATTCGATTCGGCGAATGACAACCCCCCCACGCGGCCCGGTCCCTGCGCTCGTACACCGAAGGCCTAAAGTTTTCATTTAATTGTAATCCGGCCTAAATCCGTGTAAGCTTGCGGTCACTGACTGAAATGTCGGATCGCGCGCTCCGTCGATGTTTAAATTTCAGCGATTAGTATCCCAAGCCAAATAAAGGTCTCTATCGAGATTGTAACTTAGTGATTACGGGACGGGCGAAGGCGGCGGGTCCGCTACCGCCCGTCCGCTTAATTTATGAAGTAGAAGCGAACGGTACCACAATAAGAATCGCATAATCGATACACGCAGAACGTAATAAACTCTTGTAATAGGATAATCAATTGTATGCGGCTTTTATTGGCGCTACGTCGGCTTTTACAGCTGTGGTATATGTAAAGTTCGTAATGACAGAATAAGTGAGACTGATATCGCGTTTTTGTGATCTAACTATGAAGTAAGCGATCCATCTCGCCCCGCGCAAGCTCGTGCGGAGCGCTCTGTTAACTACTGCGGTAATTCCTGTTGAGCCAATTGAGTATGTCGATTTCACATCAATATAGATGGATATATTGCATTGAAATTGTGGCTATAGTTTTAGGTGAACTACCTAGGTGTGTATATTTTGTATTTATATGAAAAATAATAAATTTATATCGTGTAATTGTGATCTCCACCGATGTTATTTAGCGATTACTTGATTGCCATTATGTTGTTGTACAGAAGGGTATGTCTTTTGTCTGACGACGATCTGTTGCTTCCATCATAGAGTATTATATTTGATTTTCGGTTAATCTATATCATGATTATGTATTCGGCATATATACGCGTCAAATAAATATTTTGTTATAAACTTTATCGATCAAAATTATGTTATTCGCATCACCATGTACCGAATAAGATCGTAGTTTGGTTTGTGCCATTTATTTAATTTTAATTAATTTATTCGTTGTTGTAATTGACGGTGTGACGGCGGCACTTCTTCCTAATATTTAATTATATCATTTGGTACTTGGTGTTGAGTTGAAATCGATTTTGAATTTGAAATCATTATTATTTTTTTTATAAATCGAATCGTTCAAAAAATCGATAATGTTACCATGATTATCAAAATTGTTGTTTTTATTTTGTAATTTTCAGTCTTGTTGCATTGTCTTTTGAATTCCTGTTTGATCTTTCATAGAATTGAAAGTGATTTCGATATAGTCAAGTCTTTCAATTTTGAAAGCGTACTGTACAATTGTAGTTTACTGTATAATATACTATTAATACATTAATTTATACAAACTGTAAATAAACTAAGATATAATAAGGTTATCAAAAAAAGGAAGAAATGATAGAGGGAATAAATAATTTAGAAAATTATACCACACTTTTATTACCTACCTAACTACCTACCTAACCCCTACGAAGAAATAACAATAATAATAAAAAAAATGACAATAATCAACGGGCATTTTTGCGAATTAAAAAAAAACTCAAAGCATTTATACAAATACAAAATCACTATAACACTCATCGCTTAAAGAAAAATATATTTACAGTTGATGCCAGTTGATTTATCTCTTAAAAGTTTTTTTTTAATAGCCTATTGAATAGAACACGTGGATCTAAACCGAAGGTCGTTCAAATCCGGTCAATCGCGTTCGTTTTACGACTGTCTAGTCTGTATATCACATAAATTTTTCAACAGCCAGCGTTAATTGCTTAAGAATAAGGCTAATTATAAAAAAAAAACGAAACCATTTAATGTTGCAAAAAAATATTTGCTCGTATAGTGTGTGACGTATACGAGCCTATCTTAGACTGGAAAGGAAATTAATATTATGATAATACATCAATCAAATTTTGATGCAATTCGAGGAAAATAATACAAAGAACTCGTGATTTATAATTATTGTTCTAATGACTAAAATAATTATCTTATCTGAGTTTTATTTATTTATATAACAACTACATACGTTATTATATATAAACGGAAATTTGACGTTCATAAATGGTATGATAGTCGAGTACCACCCAATCTATGATTACTAGAAGATTCTATTATCACAGTTGACAAAGATGATACATTGGGTTAGGTGATGTATTTGCTTTCTAAATCACACCACTAATACTTTAAATATTCTCAGGCAAAAAAGCTTATTTTTAATTAACAGGTTCAAAATATGATTAAAAATATTATTAATGTACTGGCAAATTGCATTCGTTGAAGAACTTATCGCACGAGAGCTATTTCGATTTAATTGCCTATATGCTGCAATGTACATAGTATTGAGAGTAGTATCTGAGTACATTTAATTAAATATTTAACGTGTATATTTACGTTTTTTTGTCGCTGGAAGAATGCGTAACAGGTTGGAGGAGGGAGGGGGGGTATTATTCACATGCGACTCGCCGGCCTATGGAGGGATAGCCTAGTGGTTAGAACGCGTGCATCTTAATCGATGATCGCGTGTTCAAACCCGGGCAAGCACCGCTGTATATTCATGTGCTTAATTTGCGCATAAGAATTATAAAATTCATCTCGTGCTCAGCGGTGAAGGAAAACATCGTGAGGAAACAAAAAAGGAATTCTTCCACGTATATATTCCGTCACCCAGCATTATAACAGCGTGGTGGAATATGTTCCAAGCCTCCTCAAAGGGAGAAAAAGCCTTAGCCCAGCAGTGGGAAATTTACAGCCTGTTATTGTCGAAAATGCCTAGTACTAGAGCTGCCTAATACACTGATACACTTCATTCTACAAAAATATTTTGTATATATATGTTTACCCGCAGACCAGCATGAGATATAAACTTAAATACATCTTAAGTGGAACTTAGGACCTTTTATTTTTATTATATACCTTAACTAACTTAAGATACATGCGTGTCCAGAACCATCTCTGTTTGAAATTATTATATTAATTTATTTAAAAAATAAAAACATTGTTTTACATGACCGTGGCATTATAATTTGTGTCGTATTAAATAAAACAAATTAAAAATGATCTGTAACTTTATTAAATTATTTACACTACTGACAGCTTAATTGGACATAATATACATTGTTATTACAATATCACAACGTAATCTGTGATAGCCAGTCAACCGAGAGCCGACTGTCACCTTTGCATGTAAGATCCTTTGATATTTTATTTGTATTTATATATATTTAATTGAGTGATATCGTGTTTTTGCTGGCTTCTAATATTGTATATTTGTTTAAATTTGGAACCAAAATATTAATTTCGATATCAAAATCACAGATTCCCAAACATCAATGCTTTTTTAAATATTTAAGTTTCAAGAAATTGAAAGCGTCGAATGAATAAAGCGTTTGTATATCGATATTTATTTTATTGAAATTGTATTCGACAATATCAAGTTTTTAAATAAATGAGGTATCATTGGAATGACAGCCAATTTCACGATCGTGACTTTTAAGTTAAAAGTAAAATTAACAAGTAATTTAATTGGTCGTGAAACTAACTCACATTCGAGACAAATCTCAAACTCACACTGTCGGCTCATTTTCATACGTTAATCAGAAAAAAAGTCAATTAAAAAAAAAGGTTAACCTCATTTCTATTACTTTACTAGTTTCAATTCATCGTTTTAATATATAAATGAGGTACAGTTGGCCTCAAAATAGTATATAAGTCGTCGTATAGGTATTCTGGAGGCCGACGGTCGCTGTGTGTGAGGGCGGAGCGCTAGTAGAGGCGCTCGGCGCGGCTGGGCCCGTGCTGTTGCGCGTAGGCCTCCATGCGGCGCTCCAGCTCGGGCCGGAAGTGCCGGATGAGGCCCTGCACCGGCCATGCCGCGCCGTCGCCCAGCGCGCAGATCGTGTGTCCTGCGAACGCACGTAACAGTTGTAAGAAATTATTAAACAAACTAACTTTTGCCCGCGACTTCGTTCGCGTGGACATCAGGTTCGTCCCGTCTAGTCTAGTAATCGCTTAAAATCGCTTCGTAAATAAGTCATTATTTTTCGTACAAAGTAAAGGATAAAAAATGGTTATTGTGGGTTATTCCTAAGAGATAAACACATACCATCACGGACTTTTTTGTAGACCTTTTTAAGTTGTACAATACTGTAGTACATTGTTTTGATCTATCTTGTAGGATTCAGTCAGCGTTTGCAATGTAAGCGCAAAAAATGTGTTATTTTACGACCTCACATTAGAAACCTCAAAAATTGTAGCCTATGTGTTATTCTGATGTATAAGCTATATTGTGGTAAAGTTTCATTCAAATCCATTCAATAGTTTTTAAGTGAAAGAGTAACAAACATCCATACATACAAACTTTCGCCTTTATAATAGTAGTAGGATATTGGACAACATCACATACATTACTCTGCTCCCCATGTAAGTAGCTAAAGCACTTGTGTTATGGAAATTCAGAAGTAACGACGGTACCACAAACACCCAGACCCAAGACAACATAGAAAACTAATGATAATCTAGATCGACTTGGCCGGGATTCGAACCCGGAACCCTAAAGTGGCGTTCCCATGAAAACCGGTGTACGCACTACTCGACCACGGAGGAGGAGTTATGAAAACCTCAGCGTAGTTTTCGTAGAACAATGTACTGTTCTTATATGCACAGTTTGCCCAGACAATAGAAAAACTGTATAAATACTAAATGTTCTGTTAAACTTTCATCGCACTTATATTGTATTTATACTATGAATTGTAAATAATAATGTTTTGTTACGACTTTTTTGCAATCTTCTTCTTGACCTTGTACTAATGTATTCAAATAAAATAAGCAAGTACCTTCAATTTGTTTGGAGATCTCCCACAGCATATCAATCTCCTTTGGAGACGCGTTACCATCGACGAATCTAAAAAGAATAATCATGACAATGACGAAACATCAAATTTCATAAATCGCTGTATCATTTGCCTGTATTATTTATATATATATAGACTCAAAAAATAAAGCCGGGGTTTTATTACGACATATAATATAGTCTGGAATAAAATAGATATTACATAGATTCCGCCCTGTGAGCGGGTTGCAAGCATTAGGTACACTTTTCCTGGATAAGAAATTATTCCAGAATATTATTATTTAAATCAGATTTTTACATTTCCCATATAACTTTCAATCTTCTTGATATTAATTTCTAAAATATTATGAAGAATTATTGTTTCCATGCTGATTACCAAACTTCCCATATGTTCGGTAAGCAGAATGATAGCCCTACACAATTCTATCCCAAATAAAAAACAACACTATGCATAATGTTGTCTTAAATTTTCGCGATTATTATACATTGGAATAAAACTAGTTATAACGGATTTGAATCGCTTATATTAATTATTTTTGACATCCCGACGTTTCGAGCACTTTACAGCGTTCGTGGTCACGTGGTCAACAAAAGAAATAATATTAATACTACTCGATGTCAAATATAATTAATATGTGCGATTCAAATCCGTTATAACTAGTTTTATTCCAACACTGTGCATATCCCATAGTAAAAAATTAAGCCAAAATAAAATATACAAAATCGATTACATACCTGTATATCATTTTATTCATCCAGGACACACCCTCTCTGCAGGGAGTGCACTGACCGCATGACTCGTGCTTGTAGAACATGATGAGACGAGCGATGGCCTTCACTATGTCAGTGGACTTGTCCATCACAATGATAGCTGCCGTTCCCAGGGAAGTTTGAGCAGCCACAAGACCGTCAAAGTCCATTAAGACTGTTTCACAAACACTGAAAATTATTAACAATATTATAAAGAAACCGTTATGACAGAATATCATTATTAAATTAACATTCTACCTAATTTCAAATAAACTAAAATTGTATTATTTTTTTAAATTAACATAATTTTTGGAATTATAGCTTAAAAACAAATTGCCATAGTTATAAGTAGATCTATGCATGTTAGAGCACATTGCAGATTGCACAAGCCTAGCATAAGGTTTCATCCACTTTTCTTTTGTAAAATTAATCATAACCAAACAAAGTTAATAATGTTTTACTTATTGACTTCCAGGCATATCACATGCATATAAAATTGTAATTAAGTAACATGACTCTTTTTTGA
The DNA here is from genome assembly GCF_905220365.1 of Vanessa cardui. NCBI lineage: Eukaryota > Metazoa > Arthropoda > Insecta > Lepidoptera > Nymphalidae > Vanessa > Vanessa cardui. The sequence goes on from NC_061129.1 coordinate 3,751,880, forward strand.
AAAAGAGTTAACTACTGAGTTTCTTGTTGGAATCTACTTTTCAAACTGGTAGTAGTTTCATTTAGTATACAAAAGGTTGAAATAAAACTAGTTATAACGGATTTGATCGCGTATATTACTTATTTTTAACATCTCGACGTTTCGAGCACTTTGCAGCGTTTGTGGTCACGGGTAGACTACCCGTGACCACGAAAATCCGTTATAACTAGTTTTATTTCAATGTGTAATCGCGAAAATTTAAGACAACATTATAAAAAAAGTTGTTAAATGACGATTCAAAGGTACCTGAAAAAGCCTACTTGAATAGAATATTTATTTGATTTTGATTGAATACAAGATCACATTACATATTAGATGCCGATAAAGATGAACATATAAATCCCATACTCACTCCTTCGGTATGAGCGGTGTCGAGGATCCTCCGGGTATGATGGCCAACAAGTTGTCCCAGCCGCCTGTCACTCCACCTGCGTGTCGCTCGATGAGTTCCTTGAGTGGGATACTCATCTCCTCCTCGACTGTGCAGGGCGTGTTCACGTGGCCAGATATGTTGAACAACTTGGTGCCGCTGTTACGAGGCCGGCCGAACGACGCGAACCACTTGCCACCACGACGACAGATGGTCTGGAAATATTATTGATAAAAAATAATTTAGACTGAAGGCCACTTAGATTATAAAGCATATATACATATATATTTTTTATTAAAAGATTAAATGTTCTATATAAATTTATTAGTTAATAACATTATGTGACTTTGAATAAGACCCGTTCAGGAGAGGAATATAGATACATAGACAACTTTGACACTGAACTGACACAATATCAGTGGACACATTTAAATAAAACTAGTTATAACGGATGTTCGTGGTCACGGGTAGGTCTAACCGTGACCACGAACGCTGTAAAGTGCTCGAAACGTCGGGATGCCAAAAATAATTAATATACGCGATTCAAATCCGGTATAATTAGTTTTATTTAAATGTGTAATAATTTAAGACAACACTATCAGTGGACACCTTGAATGTCCATGATATTTGTAATTTCACATAAATTTCACTTCAAAGTTGTTATGGATTCCATCTGGAAGTGATTCAAATCAGTTACGTGTATAAATGTTGTATTATAAATAAAGATATTAATCATTAGATTAGAATCACAGTGTAATGCATGGGCCACACTTACGGGTGCGACTGCGATGGTCTCGACGTTGTTGACGGTGGTGGGGCACCCGAAGAGGCCGACGTCAGCGGGGAAAGGGGGCTTGAGTCGGGGCTTCCCCTGCTTGCCCTCAATGGACTCGATGAGCGCCGTCTCCTCGCCGCAGATGTAAGCGCCGGCGCCGCGGTGCACGAACACGTCGAAGTCATAGCCCGACCCGCAAGCATTCTTGCCGATCAGACCTGCCTGGTATGCCTGTAAAGAGCGGATTTCATACTATCAAATTCGAATTGAAATTTTTTATTCATTTATATTTTTGAAGTAATTATTTTTTTTTTTTTATGGTATAGGTTGGCGTACGAGCATATGGGCCACCTGATGGTAAGTGGTCACCATCGCCCATAGACATTAACGCTGTAAGAATTATTAACTATTCCTTACATCGTCACTGCGCCACTAACCTTGGGAACTAAGATGTTATGTCCCTTGTGCCTGTAGTTACACTGGCTCACTCACCCTTCAGACCGGAACACAACAATACTGAGTACTGTTGTTTGGCGGTAGAATAACTGATGAGTGGGTGGTACCTACCCAGACGGGCTTGCACAAAGCCCTACCACCAAGTAAAATATTTAAATTAAACAAAACAAAAAGTTTTTTTTGCTATTATCTCGGATAGCATTTTGAGAGCAAACCTTAAGCATAGAGCTATGTTATGCAGGCCAATATTAATTCAGGGTGCAAATGAAAAAATACCCCAAATTAAATGCTTTGGAGGAGCCTATGATGATAGTCTTTATCGTGATTGGTACAACGACCGAGAACGCCTCTTTGAGATATTTTTTGAGGTAAACTAACAAAATAGATATGTAAATAAAAAATATATATATACAAAAAAGTTGTACACACCTCAGCAATAGCCACTTGTAGATTACTAGCTTCATTGTAAAACTCTCCTCTAATGTAAATGTAAGCTGCTTGAGCTCCCATAGCCCTACCAGCTATCAGGCATCCCTCAACCAGCTTGTGGGGGTCATGGCGCATAATTTCTCTGTCTTTGCAGGTGCCTGGTTCTCCTTCATCAGCATTCACTACAAGATACTTAGGGCGACCATCGGAAGGCTTGTTCATGAAGGACCATTTCATACCAGTTGGAAAACCAGCACCTCCACGACCACGGAGTCCAGATGTCTTGAGTTCATCTAAAACACAAATTACATTTTACATACAATTCTCAGGAATTTCAGTATGATTTTAAAAAGAGGATAAACTATTTTATTCTAATTTTATTTTATGAATTCTAGTCCTAAAAACTGCTATACTGCTATTTACACCATGATGGTACTTGTACATGACACAGTCTCATACTTTGAGTTGCCTATTGCCAAATCATTGAAATTAATATATTAATTAGTTACCAATAGTTTAAAATAATAACTTATTTAAAGATAATAATGATGTGTTAATTTTCTTTAAATAGCAATGGTGCCTCAATAGAGTAAAAAAGATCACACAAATACCTAAAACAAAGGGGAAATAACAGTGAAAAAATGCATATTATAGACTGTTTAAGCTTAGCACTTATATTATATATTTATATAATATATAATAATTTTATGTTACATCAGTCAGTATTAAACACCACAAAGTAATTATTATACTTTCAATTTTTTATAATGTGTTTCCTTAATTAAATCAGCACAAGTGGATATTAGAAAGTAGCTGTTTTGAATGTTGAAAAAGTAAATTAAAAGCATTGATCAAAACCTTGCTGCCTTGAGTACAATTATGTTGTATATATATATCAAGTATTGTTGAGTAAATATTTCAACAACTACAACCATCATTCATTATTTTTTTTTATAAAAGTAATTGAAGCATTATAGACAAATTTGTACCAAAGTCATTGATTTAGAAACATTAAAAAAAAAGAACCAAAGTCTAGTATTTGAGTGTGTATAGATGTGTAAGAAACTATAGATTATTTCTTTGATATTATTGCACATTTAATTTAAGCATGACATACAAAAAATTCATATATATATGTATATTTAATTACGCACTGACAATCCAGTCTACGCCCTTGAGCATGATCTCCTTAGTCATATACCAGTCTCCCCGCTTCAGGGCTCCTTTAAGTCGCCAATCATGACGGCCATATAAATTGGTGAAAATCCTGTCACTGTCAGCCAGTGGCCCAAACTTTGTTTTAGTACTTTCTGTCTGTTGAAATCGGACTGATCCATTGTTGATCGTTGCCAAAGGTCCGATTATACCTGTAATATATGTCAAAATATTATGTAAGTTGTTCACACTACGCAATAACCACTGGACTCAAGCTAAACTCTTCAATTTATTGACATTTGTCATAACATATGCAAATGTTACGTAACAGTAAAACACCCTCACCTAAATTACTTTTCGCCCCCTGAATAATTCTCGCCAGCGCACCAGCCATTTTTTATTTTCTTCCTCGAAAAGAAAATCTGTAAATGTCAATTGTCAAGTACGAAGCTCATGTCAACATCCAAAATATTAACCACAGATTACTGTAAAACGTTAACCAACAGCTTCAAAATTAGGTAATTCAAAGATATGTTACATAATAACCTTTTTTTTAATGTCTACGCAGTTATATATATATTTGATTATATTGTATTTAAAATTATGTTTATTCTTTCAAATTTACATATCAAGCAACAAAATTCTCACAGTAAAAAGGAAATAAAAATTTTCTATTTACTGTGAGTTTACAAGATTGTTGAATGATATATTTTCCAACAGAATAGGATTATAGGACTATCCAAATGAATATTTGGTAAATACTTGTATAGAAAATTACTAACTTTTGTATTTTCTAATGTGAATCGATTTGCTAATGGCTCAGCTTTATTGTGCACTATTAACCAATCTTGATTCACAAGTTATCGACTTTAATATAGTTATTTATAATATCGCAAACTTTCATATAACTACTCGTATCCACTTTAATTTTTCTCTTGGAAGTAAAATTACATAACAAATTCCGTTCAAAATTATAGATATTCGCAAATGCATAATAAATATATTTAATTAATTATTAAATTATTTCACATCCATTCGATGTCATATATTGTTTATTTATCTGTCCTCTCCTGGTTAGGTAGTAAGATTCTATACTTTTACTCTGTATAAAATGAACTGTAAAAAAAAACCAAACATTTAAGACATATGACATCTACTATAACCGGTGACAAGTGACAATGACAGAATTGAAAATAACAAGATGTGATAATCAGATAAATCGAACTTTAGAGTTTAGATACACGCCAGAAAAGAATAGATAAATCTCCTTTGTATTTTTTTGTCACACTTACTGTTTGCTTTTAATCAAAGTAACATTTCTTGTTTAACAGATAATATCTCATTAACCCTCGTTAAGACGTATCAGGTAAGTTTTAAGCAAAATACTCATCAATTTATTATTTACCTAAAAATTGCGAACCACGATAAGAGACTACCATATAATGACATTCAATTTTTAATTATATCTGTTACAGAATGGCTGCCGTTATTCCAGCTGTGACAAAATTATCAAATAGAGTAATAAGGATACTAGGTTGTAATCCTGGTCCTATGACTCTGCAAGGTACCAATACTTATTTAATTGGGAATGGCAGAAAGTATGTAAATGTTTTTTTTATTTTAATTAAATTTTATTAAGGAACAAAAAAGTTTACAAATACAGCTGAATAAATTTAAAAGTAAATGAAGATAATTTTACTATCTAATCATAATCCCATTTTTTTTGTTATGATGGAAACAACAATTTGATCATGTTGTAATAAATTTTACAATAAAGATTTTATAATATTTTTAGTCGCATATTACTGGATACTGGTGATAAAGATGTACAGGATTATCAGAAAAACCTTGCCGAGGTAGTCAAAGCAGAACAAATCAATATTGAACATATTGTGGTAACTCATTGGCACCATGATCATATTGGTGGAGTAGAAAATCTGTACGGAACAATTGCAAGTTTGTAAACACAATTTCTTATTAAAAATATAAGTCTAGACATACAATTGCCACTTAATGAAAAGTGATCACTATCACCCATTATAGATATACATTGATGCACCATCAACTTTAGGAACCATTATAATAAGAAAGTGCTTGCCACTGACTTGCTTTATACGTTGATATAGCAATAAATGTTTTGTTTAAATAGTATTCAAATTGTCATACAATGTAAAAAGAGTATTTACTTAATAAATTTTTCTTGCTCAATAATTTCCAGTAAAAATCCTTTATATCTTAAAATTAGTACATGACTTCCAATGCCAAAAATTGTATGCCCAAAGAATTTAAATATAATTCATACATAATTCACATTATGATACAGAACAACCACAAATTTGGAAGCACAAGAGAGACTCAAATGATGCACCAGACAATGAATTGCCTAATACATTGCCATTGAATTGGCTAGCTGACGGCCAAGAGATCAAAGTCGAAGGTGCCACTGTCAAGATTCATCACACACCTGGCCACACAACAGATCATGTTGTCATGACATTGCTCGAAGATAACATTTTATTCAGCGGCGATTGCATATTGGGAGAGGGGACAGCAGTGTTTGAAGACTTATATACTTACATGAAAAGTTTGAATAAAATACTGGAATTAAAACCCAATGTTATATATCCAGGACATGGTAACATTATTGAAGTAAGTGTCCTCATGTGCTGATGACCTTCTTACTAAAATATATATTTAGAAAATCCTTAAATATTCTACTTTTTAAAAAAAATATTGATCTTTTTTATGTACTATTGATTTAATGGTATACATACACTAAGAAATATTTTGTTATATGTTTAAAAAAAAACTAAAACCTAACTTTCTAATTTTGTGTTTTTATAGGATCCCATAGAAAAGATAGTATACTATATTAACCATAGAAATAAAAGAGAGGAGCAGATACTTGATGTAATGAAGAAAAACATGGAAAAGAAATTTAATGAAATGGATTTGGTGAAAGTAATATATGTAGAGACTCCAGAAGAGCTATGGCCGGCAGCTGCCTATAATGTGAGCCATCACTTGAAAAAATTGACAAAAGAAAATAAAATAACATGTTTTGATGTTGATGGTGAAAATAAATGGCAGTATACTGCTTCTCGGAGTAACTTGTAATTTAAAAAGGAAACAGATATGTATATTTGAAAAAAAAAACTATATACACATTATATATGCTATATTTTGGAAGTTATAGTATGTTTGGCATGTTGATTCGCATACAAACAATTACATAAGAAACTACATAATGAAGATGCTCAATATAACGCCCATCTAGTGTCTTCTGTCTAGGCACATAATAGACAACTTCACAACTTATTTACCTAATTACAAATTTCTATTGTAAATATTTATATTTATTGGTGAGCTCGACCATCTATGAAGATAAATGCTTGTCAGAAAGCATAAAAAACATTGTACTGGTAATTAAAACAAATTTTTATTACAAAAAAAATTGTTATGTAAAAATTTTATTATAATATTAAACTTTTATGTTAAAATCATTATATATTATTCAATTGTAGTCTATTTAGGTGGTAGTTTATGTTGGTATTTTTTTAAAGGACCAAGGTGGTTGTCAGTTTTGGGGAAGGCAGGACAGGTTGTCAAATTTAAAACCATAGACTTGAGAAAAATCACATTTTAATTAGCTAAATAAATAACAATTGTCTGAAGACATTCATTGCCTTCAATATTTATTTTTAAATATCATGGAAATTAAAAAATCATAGCATAGACATTATCCACAAAAATCATATGTAAATTTAGAATTTATTTTTGTATTGAATTTATAAACACAAAAAAATTTAGATTAGACATAATCTAATTTTAATTTGTCAATATAAAAAGTCATGAATAAATAATTATTACGATGTGTCATTATGATTACGTAAAACTTTTGTGTGTGTTACGTCAAACTTTTGTCATCACATCTATTTTAACCACAAAGGGAATAAAGGCAAACAAACAACTTTGACATTTAATTGCCGCCATTTTGGTTGATTTCTTGAATAATCTATGACGCAAATACTTGCGTTTGATTGGCAACATTGTGATCAGATCTTTGTAAGTACATTTCAAGGGATTAGATATAAGTGGGATTCTTGTTGTAATATAAATTAAGAAAGATATATTTATCAAAAACTGTCTGTATTGGGTCCGAGAACTATAAACTAATGTTTTTTTTTTAATTTTTAGTCAATAAATCTTGAAAAATATCATACATTCTATAGATAATAAATATTTTATCATTTTATACCATAAATATTAAAAGATATTAATTCTAATGTTTATTTCTCGAAACGAATTCTCTTTCAAAACAGATCAAATCATTTCTCCTAGGCCAATGATTTGTGAGTATTTTGTTTCCTAGGAGTTCCACTAGTGGAACAGGCAACTTTAATCGGTTAAGAAAATTTTGTTGCCAGTTTCAAAAAGTATTTACTAACACAACCATTAAAATAATGATAGAAAAAATAAAAACAATAAAATCCAACATTTACTTTGCATATGGTTATATTTTCTTAAACTTTCGTGAAGATAAACATTTCGTTTGTATTCTACACGAGACCTCAGCACTAAAATAACTTTGATTACACGCTACTGTGTAAATTAAACTTAGTCATTTGTTTAAACATTCAATTAAAATCCGTCATTACCAATGCAACGTTACCTCTAGTGATACCGAGCGCGTTTCTTTTTGGGATCATTGAACACGCAGTGTGTGTCGATGTATTGCAGCAACTTCTCTTTCGTGACTGGCATCAATATACTTTTTACTACCGCTGGAAACAAAAATAATCATTAACATCAATAAAAATTATAGTATATAGTGTTAGAACGCGTGCATCGTAACCCATGATTTCGGGTTCAAACCCAGGCAAGCACCACTATATACATGTGCTTAATTTGTGTTTATAATAATTAATCTCGTGCTCGGCGGTGAAGGAAAACATCGTGAGGAAAATCGCATGTGTCTAATTTCATTGAAATTCTGACACATGTGCATTCCACCAACCTGCATTGGAAAATAACCAGACCCTCTTCCTTCATGGGAGAGGAGACTTTAGCCTAGCAGTGGCAAATTTACAGACGGTTATTTTACGTTTTTACTTTCAAATAAATATTGGACAATATCACATACATTATTCTGATACAAATATAAAAAGTAGCTAAAGCACTTGTGTTATGGATAATCAGAAGTGACGACGGTACCAAAAATATCCAGACCCAAGACAACATAGAAAACTAATGAATAACTAATAAATAAATAAGTAACATCCAATCCAAACTTCTCTGAGTGGTATTTAAATATAGATAACATCCAATCGAGACTTCTCTGTAGTATTTAATCTGGGCAAAGCAAAGCAAAGCAAACAATCAGTGACGTAGCTATCATAGGAGTTCAGGGGGCCTTTTAAACTAAACCTTAAGCTGCTAAAGGTAGAAAATCACGAACCTGCACAAGATTTCTTATTTGGTATCTACAATTTTTAAGGGTAATTATTAATTAAAGAGGGGGTGAGGGCCTGATTCTTTTGAATATGTAATAAAAAAATAAATAAAATTGCATACCCCTGGCCGTCTTTTCACCGTTGGGGAAGGACTTGTCGTTCCGTTCGCGCATGAACACCCACTTGTTGTTCTCGCACTTGCACTCGATGATCTTCCCGTCGAGGTGCCGTATCGCGGACGTGACATTCATCTCGTCGAATAGCACGCCCCGCCCGACGTACAGTAGACCCCTCAGAGTTGGTATCATTCTACAATTTAAATAAAACTAATTATAACGGATGAATCGCGTATATTAATTTTTTTTTTTTTTAAACATCCCGACGTTTCGAGCACTTTGCAGTGTTCGTGGTCACGGGTAGACTGACATAGACGGTAGCATTTCGGCTAACATTGAATCTACAATCTTACCCGTGGAAGCGGCATAATTCATCTCGTGCTCAGCGGTGAAGGAAAACATCGTGAGGAAACCTGCATGTGACAAATTTCATAGAAATTCTGCCACATGTGTATTCCATCAACCCGCATTGGAACAGCGTGGTTGAATGTGTTCCAAACCCTCTCCTCAAAGCGAGAGGAGGCCTTTAGCCCAGCAGTGGGAATTTTTAGGCTGTTGTTGTTGTTAATGCACTTCAATTAGCAAATATATTTTCATGTACATTTAATAACAGGTTTATGGAACGTACAAAGTTGTATTACATCTATACATATAATAAAATTGAGTGTCTGTAATATTAAAATTGCCCTTTTTTTACTCAAATCATTTGTATGAATACACTGTACATATTATACCAAAATAAACAAAAAATTACAAATTTACAAATTTTGTCTGTCTGTCTGTCTGTCTGTTCCGGCTAATCTCTTTCACGGACTTTCACGGGCAGAGAGTTAATCTATATTAATATTATAAATGTGAAAGTAACTTCTGACTGTCTGTCTGTCGCTGCCAAACAGCTGAACCGAATTTGACGAAATTTGGTATGAAGCAAACTCAAACTCCATTGGCCACATTTTTTGCGTAACACATGACAAAGAACACTACGGTATCTCGAACCGACTAAACGATCTATCGGATCGTTAATTGTTTGATTTATGTTTTGTGTTAGTAATTAAACAATTACTCTATAATATCAAGCTTGATCGAGGTATATTTCTCTAACACATATATATATATAGTTTTTCATTTATGTAAAATAGGTAAACCGACTAATTGGGCCCTGTTTTACTTACCCGGCTCTATCGTCTCTGACGATCTTGAGTTTAAAATCTATACTATTCATATCACTCGGCTTCCACTTGAGCACGCTCTGGCAGGTACCGGCGACATACGGCTGAAAAGATATACAAATATATACATAATCAGATTTTAAGATATTTTATGATTCGGATTTCTATATAGGCTCTATAACTTGTTGGTTAAACGATTGATTGGGGTTTTTTTTTACTAGTAGCGCCCTCTTTAAGCCCATCCATCAATGTTTATAAACACAAAAATATTGGACATGACATTTTTGTTTTCATTTTGTATGTATGTAAACGTAATTTGAAACCATGGGGCTGATGTTTTTGATTCTTTTTGACAACATCACATACACTACTCTGATCCCAATGTAAGTAGCTGAAGCACTTGTGTTATGGAAAACAGAAGTAACGACGGTACCACAAACACCCAGACCCAAGACAACATAGAAAACTAATGGTAATCTACATCGACTCTGCCGGGAATCGAACCCGGAACCTCAGAGTGGCGTACCCATGAAAACCGGTGTACACACCACTCGACCATGGAGGTTGTCAATGATTGTGAAAAATATACATTGTATTTTTCGTGCTTTAAAAAGAGTTCTCCACCTTGATGTCCGAAAATCCACAACAGCGCGATTTCTCAGACATTTTCTGCCTCGCACAACAACTTTGTGGAACCAGCTTTCGCCGGCGGTTTTTCCGAACCGATACGACATGGGAACCTTCAAGAAAAGAGCGTACTCCTTTCTTAAAGGCCGGCAACGCACCTGTAAGCCCCCTGGTGTTACAGATGTCCATGGGCGGTGGTAGTCACTTTCCATCAGGTGAGCCTCCTGCTCGTTTGCCACCTATGCCATAAAAAAAAAGTGGCAGGGGGTGGTATGTCCCCCTTGTAAATTTTTTTTTTTTTTTATGGTATAGGTTGGCGGACGAGCATATGGGCCACCTGATGGTAAGTGGTCACCATCGCCCATAGACATTGACGCTGTAAGAAATATTAAGTATACCTTAAATCGTCAATGCGCCACCAACCTTGGAAACTAAGATGTTATGTCCCTTGTGATTGTGATGTGAATTCATAACAATTAATATCCACTTACGTCATCAGCCGGCTGAAATATCAGTCCGTCGGGCTCGTGGGTGAGGGTCTTGATGAATTTATCCTCCAGCAATTGCTTCGTTATCGTAACGTCCCAGAAGTGTTTGAGGCCGACGCGGAAGGGCTCACTGTTCTTATCTATCCTGCCGCTTTCGATTGCTCGTTCCCTGAAAACCATAAACAATAGCCTATTTGACAATGCGAAAAATAAAGGATCAATTTATTCAAAAATGCATTTTTTTAAACGTTCGTCACGTGCCACAAAACGCTTCTAATTGGTCGGGTCTATGATGACGTCATTTACTTGTTATCTTCGTTTGCCTTGTATATGGATTATATGTACCACAGATTACAATAGAGTCAAGTGACGTCACCAACCACATTGCAGCGACATATTGTCCAAGTAACGTTGACGCGCGCTATTTAAATATGTAATTTTATTATTGGCATATATGTACCAGAAATTAAAAAAAACGACTTTTACTGGGTTTCTTAACCTCTACTAAATAATATAAAATAGATTTTAAAAACCAGTCAAATAGCCTATTACATCAAATAAAGAGATTCACACTTAAAAAATATTATGTATCTGTACTAGATTTTAAGTTGAGTGTAGGAAACACATTTTTGCTGAGTTTTGGAAAAAAAATCTTTGTACTAGGTGTCGACAACGACTTCGTGTTTTAGGGGTTTGGTTGTCATATTTATATGTCCTTTCTTTAAATTTGCTTCATATCAAATTTGATCAAATTCGGTTCAGTAGTTTTGTAGTGAAAGAGCGACAGATAGACGGACAGACAGAGTTACTTTCACATAGATTAACTTATGGCCTACTAATTTGAATATCAGACAAGACTGAATATTAAATTTAATGCAATCTTTGTGTAAAAACAACTGAACATTATTTACCTTGGTTTTATGATTTCGTTGTCGATACATTTTAACCTAACAGTGTAGAAGGGCTCCTTGCCGACGTTTATGTTATCGAACCGTATGATGTCGTAGCAAAGGTATCGGACTTTTGCGACCCCTTTCACAGTATCTACGACCATTTCCTGAAAAATAAAAAAAAAAGTGAACCAACGAGATATGACCCACGATACTATTATATAAATAGACATAAACGATCAAGAACTGTGATTCGGTGTTACTAATATTGTCTTAGATTTTCGCGATTATTACACATTGAAATAAAACTAGTTTTAACGGATTTAAATCGCATGTATTAATTATTTTTATCATCCCGACAGTCTACCCGTGACCACGAACGCTGTAAAGTGCTCGAAACTTAATAATAATAACTTAATTAATATACGCGATTTAATTCCGTTTAAACTAGTTTTATTTCGGTATTACTACTTAATAAATTCTTGAAATTGACACTGGGATGGAAGTGCTTTGCAAAACGACAACACTGCATTCTTGATGGCTGTCAGGCATTCGTTTGTTATTATCGATTTGTTCCGTAAAAAAAAAATTGAAATCCTTTAATGGTTTTATTTGCACATCAAGTAATGGAGGAAGAGCGATCTGAGCTCGAACGTGCGGTGGATACGACATAATTATATTATGTCGTATCCACCGACCTGTATTATATTATGTCGTATCCTCTGAACTATTATAGCAAAAATAGTTCGAGATGGCCCAGTGGTTAGAACGCGTGCATCTTAACCGATGGTTGCGGGTTCAAACCCAGGCAAGCACCGCTGATTCATGTGCTTAATTCATCTTTATAATTCATCTCGTGCTCAGCGGTGAAGGAAAACATCGTGAGGAAACAGAGTGACAAATTTCACAGAAATTCTGCCACATGTGCATTCCACCAATCCGCATTGGAACAGCGTGGTGGAATATGTTCCAAACCTTCTCCTCAAACGGAGAGGAGCCCTTTAGCCCAGCAGTGGGAATTTACAGGCTGCTGTTGTTGTTGTAAGTGTAACTAGTTATATGCAGTTTAATTTTAGATTATTTAAGAGAGTTTTTAGACCAGTAGCAGACCACTGGTCTAGAAGCACCTAAAGTGGTCAACGAAGACATTGAAACAAAAAAGACAATGCTCTCAAGTGAAGTGAGCTACATGTCAAGTATCGGACACTATATTGAACCCATGATTCAGAAATTAGTAAAGAATCTAACATATACAGGGCCGTATTTAGGGGAGGGCAACCGGGGCAACTGCCCTGGGGCCTCCACATTAGTGGGGGGCACAGTTTTCAGCAAGTTAACAAATACCGAGACATAGTCAAATTATAATAATGTTATTATTTAATATTTTAAAAGTTATTGCTATAAAAAAAGTAATTAATTCATGATAATATAATTATTAGGTTGTTCACGCTTCTGTTTGTCTAAGGCCTCCACTACTTTGTGGCCCGGGGGCCTCCAGACCTTTAAATCCGGCTCTGAACATATATCATATATTATCTCACATCTGTTAAATATCCCTCAAGCCATTATAATATTAATGACTCATTGTATATAGTAAGCCGTTCCATCTAATTTACACAGATTAACATGTAAATAATACTTACACCGTCAAGTAACGTGTCCTTAAGTGGTTCATGTGTTTTGTTATGAAAGAAATGTAGATTGCTCGCTTTAAACACGCAGTTGTCTCTGTCTATTAAGTACACCTTGTCTTCACCGTCGATTAACATCATATATCTGAAAATATTTACTTGATATAAAATTGAATTAAATGTTTATGTGTGTGTATAGTACGACACAACTCAGATGTAGCATCGGCAAAATTCGTAAGACCAAAACACAAAAATTCGTAAAAAAATTCATGTGAATATGATCTTTACATAAACGTAGTAACTTGTTATATCACATGGCCTAATATATTCGTCGATTTAGATGCACTTGCTTTCTCGGGTTGATCTGACGCGATAATCTATAGCGACGAATAGTGTCGAATGGCGCGATAGGGAGCTATTTCTATTAGTTTTATAAATCGGCAGTAATCGGTTTTATTGAATTTACCGATGCTGCATCTAAGTTGTGTCGCACTATACTTATTTAAAGTACACGCACTTATAAATATTTCTGTGTATACATGCTCACACAAACCCGCCCGGCTTCTTAGGGTTGCAATTATGATACTAAATATACTACAGAATTTGTTTATTTACGACATCACATTAGAAACTTCATTATTATCAGTGTTGCTTTACTATATTGTCCATATATTGTATACAAAAACCCTCCTCTCGAATATATTAAACTCTATCTATTTAAAGAACCGCATCCGTTGCGTAATTTTAAAAATCTACGCATACATAGAGACAGACAGCGGTAAGCGGCTTTGTTCTATACTATGTAATGGTAATGATTATTATACATTTGTTTTGCTCAAAAAAAGTTTTCACATGGGATGGAGATATGTGGAAATCGGCTGTGTGCAAATCGTGACTGTACTCTCCATGTCACTTCAGCGGTCACGTCACTTTCGCGTGCTACCGTGACGAGAATTAGCTCACTTTGTATACTCAAAGTACTAACTTCAAATAGTGCACAGTTTTAGAGACAATTTTTTACTCTTAAGTAGTATATAAAGTAACATTACGGAGATTTTCTCAACTCCCATCTCCATTACCTACGTATCAAGTGGACCACGGTACTAAGTGCTTAGTACATATTTCAATAATCTTTGTTTATACGGAGCCGAAACGTGAACAATCACGGCAAGGCTGGTCCAATAATTTAAAGTCACTCAGCGTGCTATGGAAAGGTCTATGGGATCGCATCAGAAATGAGGCGATCCGCCAGAGAAACAAAGTCATCGACATAGCCCACCGGATTAGTAAGCTAAGTGGCAGTGGGCTGGCCATATTTGTCGCAGAACCGATAACCGTTGGGGAAAACGTGTTCTAGAGTGGAGACCGCGTCTCGGTAAACGTAGTGTAGGACGTAATCGGGCACTGTGGAGTGACGACTTACGCAAGATGGCTGACAGGAGCTGGATGAAAGTAGCCCAAGAACGATCTCAGTGGCGTGCAATGGAAGAGGCCTATGTCCAGAAGTGGACGGAAATGGGCTGATAGATGGATGGATATGTGAGGTTTTTTTTTTTAATTCAATGTTTATTCTAGTTAACTCTCATTGGTATAATAGTTTGTAAATGTCCCGTTACTGGACTAACGCTTTTACTTCTATGATGGAATTGTTATGTAATACGAAATATTACCTAACGCCGTCAGCCTTCCATGATACACAGTATGGTTTTTCCGACAGCTCTTTCATATTTTCCAAGTCCATAGACACAGGTTGTGACCCTGGAAATTCGTTATTCTTCCACTTGCAAAATGTTTTCGCCTTAAACTGTACAAGTTTAATTACTTCTGGATCTTGAACTAATGTTACACCATTAACTTTGGGTATAAATTCTTTATTCTTCAAATGTTTCTTATATGACTGCCTGAAAAAAAAAATTATAGTATTATAGTGATTGGAAAAGAGTATACAGTTGTATACTCTTTTCCAATCATAACAGAAAACAAAACAAATAAACAACATTCACAGCCATTTGACGCGATATCATTGGTCGACAGCTCGACTAATCTATGATATTCTCTATGGATTTGTGAAGAAAGGGCGTTTTGAACGTCGAAGAAACTGTTACCGGATTTTCCGAAGTTATAGTGAAAATAAATAGTTAAGTGTTATATTATTAATAAAGATATATTAATCATTTAATCTTAGCAGTGCACAATTGTAAGCCTATAAATTATTTTGAATATAATATTTATAAATAATATTATTGAATTTGACATGGGAAATATTAATCTGGATTTAAATACGGAACATAATGAATTTTAAAGAAAACTGTAAAAATAAATATTGTAAACTGTATTAAATATTGTTAATTATTTGATGTTCCTGTTTATCTGAAGCTGGGTCTACACAATACAGCTGAGTTATTAGCAAATAGCATGAAATACATAAACCTAAGATTTGTTTATCTCTTTTCCTACTTCCATTGAAATAGGCTATAGAGTATGAATTTAACTAAATTACATTTGAATACATACTTCGATCGATGCCCCTCATCATCGTTCCCAGCCTCCTCTTCAACTACTTCCTCTTCATCATCTTCTTCTAAAATTAAAATATTATATATATATATATATATTAATGTCATGTCAATTTGTATAAATCTTAAAGCTCGCATTATAAGGTTCGGTTGGCAACTACCATTTTAAAGCTAAAATGTTATTTACTTAAACATGCTTATTTCCTTACCAATTAGGAAAAATCTTGTGTTAAATAGCTTATTAATAAAGATATATATTAATAAGTAAGTAAAATCTAGACCCCCAATGTGTGAATCAAACCAAATTTTTCAATAATACCACTTGGGGGATGATCCAAAGTCTAAGTAAAAATCTTTATACAATGTAGATACTTTAAAAAAATTACCCTTTAGAAATACCTCAGATATAAGAAGAACTACCTACAGGAAGTAATATAACATACCTATACACCAGTCTGGCCTAGCAGGGGCTGTCATAGTATCTTCTATGTCATCATAGCGTCTGAAGAGTTCATCAAGATAATCTTGTTTGTATATGCCTGGAGGCCTAGAAAGTAGAAACTATGTTTCAGAAAATTAAAAAAAGCACAAGTAACACATTATCTGTTGCAAGTAAAGTCAACCACAGCTAATCTCAAAATATATAAAAATTAGAAAAACAAAACTGCAAAATCTAATTCCTTTTTAACATGGGCCAAAGTGATGAAGGAAAATCTCTTGAAGAGAGAGGGATGAAAAACCAACTACCTTAGTTGTTTGTTCAAAATATGGGAGCAAACAGTGCTGATACTAATATAATACAGTGAAACTTGGTTAAGTGGGACCTGGATAAGTGAAATACCTCCATAACTGGGACTCATGATGCGGCCCAATCTTTGGCATTAAATTACCTCTGTTAGTGGGATGAAGCAAACCTCTATAACTAAGATTTGTTATTTTGTTTTATCATTACAATAACCTTTACAATTGAGACAGCATGTGATTTTTTTATGCATAAACTTCTGTAATTGAGATTTTTGACATAGCTTTGTATTTTTACTAACTAATTCTTTTTCTACCCACAAATTTCGCACTTAACTATGTATGTAATTTGAAGTATCAATGACTCCAAGTTTTAGTTTTGCTTTACTACCATAAAGGTGCTTTTTTGCAAAATGTCAAAGCGCACCTCTCTATCTGAGACAGATATTTATTTAAACCTAGGTATCTGCAACACTGGGTTAGTGGAATACCTCTATAAGTGAAACAACATTGCAGGTCCCTTTAAGTTTCATTTAACCAGGTTTCACTGTACTTTAAACAATATGGTAGATGTACAGAGATATCATAGATATTAACAGTTTTTTTTTATATAAAAGATAATTAAGATTAATGGTTTACTAATTACCTGTTCCTTGAAAATTCATGAATAGCTGCATGAAGACTACAATTATTTTCAAGCACTAGATATGCAATTATTAAAAATCCTGTTCTATTGAAACCATGAGTACAGTGGACACCGATTAAATCATCTGGATTTTTATCTATACTTGCTCTTACAATATCTATGAAATGCCTAAAAAAATAAAAATTTGGTAAATAAAAAAAAAGTATGCCCATTGAAGTAATTATTACTGGCCTGTATGAAATAAAGGTAATTTTAATATAAGGTGCATTCCACTTTTTTCTTAATAATATTTTGATTTGAAAGACATGTAAACCAGTTTAGTTAAAGGTACAAAGAGTTCAATATCTTAAGTCTGATTTGACAGAGAAATTGATTTTTTTAAGAAGGACTTAATATGAGGGTGACCTTTTAGACCTGCGCTTGATATAATTATATATAAATATAAAGAGAAATTCCAAAACCATAATTGATTGTTGATTAAGATATATGAAAATAAATTATACTGAGTTTGCTCTTCGGATGGAGTCTCCTTGTGACCACGAAGTTTTATTTTCTTATAACGACAACCATGTTTTTCCACTTCTTTTTTATCATAGAATCTGGATGTATTTGTCAGATCAATCCATAAACTTATCTTTCTCTGGAATTTTATGATTTGCGTCAAAACATTGTTGATATAAATATAACAAAAGAATAATGAGAATTCTTCATAAATTACTGCAAATGTACAAAATATGTTCTAAAAATTTTACTTACTTTTAAGGTTTTTACGCATTCAAAGACCATATTTGGTTTGAAACGATTGTATTCAGGAACATCACCATCGTATTGGGAACTGAGAGGTGTTTTGAATGCAAGAAACTGATTTCCAATAATATTTTCCGATGTACGGGGACAATTTAGCCATCGACTAGGAATTGTATTTGATCGTCTTTCAGACATGGTGGAAGCTTAGCCAGGCAACCCTTTCTTTTTAAAATATCATTAAAAGGTTTTATCATGAAATAGGGTTAACAAAGATTGAAAAATATGTAACAAAGCTAGATATAAATAATCTTAATCCAAGAAAATAATGAAATGAAAGTGATTGTGAATAAATGACAACTATAACTATCACAGTCCGTCCACACTCCACAGATCCTAATGAACTTATTATAGTCCGTGGTGTGGTCTGTCTATTGTGGCGAAAAATATTATAATAGTCATCAATTTTTATTTGATAAATAAAGGACACATTCGAAGAGGTCATTTTAATATTATATATATGAAAAAATCCGGTTGAGCTGGTTTTTTTTATTTATATTCTCATTTTATATTTTCACTCTTTATTATATTATATTTAAAAACATGTATTCATTATTTTAAGTCTTTCACCATTTACTTAACAAAATTTCTATGCTGCTTATGTCAGTTTTGTTTTACAGACAAGTCGCTTAATTCATTTTAATTACAAATACTGTACGCGTAAAAGGTAAAGTAGGTAACCGTTTCTCTGCCGAGAAATTACAACCTGTCTAAAAGCTCTAAGTTTTACTTGTAGTATAACATTTATCAGTCGATATTATTATCGATACACTTTATTCAAATTTAATTCCTATTCAAACTGATTTTTTTATTTTATTATCAATAATGATTGAAAAAAACAATATTTTCAAAATATTTATATGGTGTAGTTATTTATCCCATTAAAAATTCATGACTGCAAGCATAAGTAACTTTTGATGTTTTTATTTACCTTTTTATAACTAGTGTATTAACTCGCAATACAAAATGTATAAATATCTGTGGCACCACAGTTACCTATTTTTGGCTGTTGACAGTGGTAGTAACATACAATTAGAAATACCGATATATTGACGTTTCTTTCTAGTTCATATAAACCCAGCGCATTAAAAAGAGAGGCAGAATCATGTAAATATTATGTTGGCGGCGCTCAAAGTTGGTATTTGTCCAGCGCCAGCCTGCCATTTTGTAAAAAAAGAAGGGAGATAAAAAATAGTTTTATGGTGTTAAAGTTTTATATAAACGTCGTTGCCATTTCTAAAAGGGCTCAAAACAAATGTTTAAATGGACGCATCGTCCATTATAACTCAAGTGTCACGGGATGACGAACAATTAAACAACTATGGATCCGACAGAGGTAAAGCCAAACTCAGTTACACCTGTTACCTACTGCCATCAATTTAGAACGTATAATGTTACCTCTATTTGAGACTAATATATTTACTGATTGTGAACGATTCCTAATGGCTGGATTGTGAAGCACCTTATCCTTGAATTGTGTAAATCGTGAGAACCGAGCTGAGGTAAACAATTGAAACGTGTTGCTGTGATAACATTCTTGCAAGCAACCTTGAGAGAGTTTGTCTCCTCGTCAAACCTACACATATTAACAAGTGAGTTTCCGCGTGTGCTCTGTTGACGTTAAATGTTTGTTATAGGATCGCCTCCCGGTGCACAGCATAACGACGGTGATGGAACACCAGTATCAGGCTCCACCCCATTGGGGAGCAAGAAGTCGAATGGGAGTGGAGGGTTTTTACGATCTCTGCTGTGTTGTTGGCGAGGCGGGCGGGGAAAGGGCCCACCCGGTGGCAATGGCACAAACAGTATCGATGGCAGGGCTTCGCCCCCGCTCCTGGTTATGTCAGACCATGCAGCACGACCATTACTGCCACCAGTAAGACATCAGGATATGCATAAAAAATGTATGGTTATTGACCTTGATGAAACACTAGTACACAGCTCATTTAAGGTATGTCTTTATTTATTTTTTATGGTTTTATAAATGTAATATAAAATTTGGAAGGGGGTGTCAATTGTAATAATTAATTGACTAAAAATAAATTTAAATTTTAAAAATGTTAACTTTCTTCGAGGTAAACTAAAAATGCGGTAGAGCTGGACAAGGTTTTTAAATTAAACAAATCCTCGAAAGAAAGTGCTCCGGAAGTCAGTTAAATAACCCTTCAACATTACAAGTAGATTTACAAAAAAGGCAAATCTATGTTATCAATTAATTTATTCACAAGAATAGAATATAAAAAATTAATTTTAACAATTGTAATATCTTAAATTTAAAGAGTAACAAAATCGGGCGCCTGGATGTTTACATCCATTTAAAATACATTAAATTTAATTAAATATTATAAATTGTAAATTTTTCAAAGTTGACAAAAAATATTTTAAAGTTAGACTAAGTTATGTTATCAAAAGTTTCTCCAAAAAAAAAATATTCAAATATAAATTATTAGAATTAGGTGTAAATAAAGTTACAACAATGTATAAAAATTATTTTTAAAAAAAAAAAGTTTGAATGCCAAATTTTCATAAGATTATAAAATGTATACTAAATCCCACGAAATTTCAAAATTGCGGTAAAAATAAATATGTAAAAATTACATACCGAAATCCAGAAGTTAAATAAATGTTATAAAGTTTTCACTTCCTTTACGGTTTCTAAAATTTTATCTTCAAAATATCCAAAGAAATAAAGTTCATAAGTTCTTCGAAAAGCGTTGAAAATAATCCCCTCGAAGATACAGCCAAAGAAAATAATTCCGAGGAATAATCCACGATAATACAGTTGTAGAAAATAACTGTAGAAAATAATGGTAGAAAAATACCAATTGAAAATAAACTGTTGAAAATAACCATTGAAAATAACTGCAAAAGAGAAACAATTCTAATTAGAACCTAACACGAATTTCGAAAATCTATAGTTTCACTTTAATAATTCAACCAACTTACCCGGTCAATCCCGGTTATTTTCCAAAATAACAAAATGCATCATGGGAAATATTCTAAAAATTCCCTGTAAATAACCACAATCGTTGTTACGAAACCGAACAATTGAAATTAATTCAAATTTCGAAGAAAGTTTTTCGACTTACCACGAGGCGACAAATATCCAAAATAATTTTTGTAATCCGACATGGATTTACTTCCAATCGTTTAAATTAAGACATATCGTGCCTTAAAACTTCAATTTTCAACAATATTCAATAGTTTAAACCAAATAAAAGTTACAAAAACTTTGAAAATAATTTAGCGTCACATTTCGACTTAAAAGGCGGAAGGAAAGTGAGGTCTTAGACAAATGTCAAAGATCATCTCAAAGATAATATAAAGATAATAAATCACAATTAGGTCAGGAACGCATAATGCATAAAAAGTGCATTTTTATTTTAAATGTCAAATTTAGCGGTATTTTTAAATTATGCATAAACATAGCCTTAGAAATGGTTGTCAAAGTCAAATGACAGATGACATCCGATAACCTATGTTAGAAATTTAGTATTTTATGTTGAAATTATTTAAAAATGGATGAAACATGTAACGTGCGCCACAATTACGTTACATTACCCCCCAACCAAAAAATAAAAGAGGAGCTCAACCTGAGAGACTCTTTTATTCGACTCTACAAAAGAGGTAGAGACCGACTCTATCAATCAAAATATTAGAGTGACATCACAAATAGTAACTCTACAAAAGTTAGAAAAAATACGGAAAACAACAAACCATACCAAACTGTAACAAAAGTTATTTCTAAACAATTCTAAACAAAAGTATTAGCTAAACACTACCCTAGAGATGAGAACTCTAATATAGTCTCACTCGAAAGCAAAAAGTTGTCTAACTTAACTCTATTCAGAAAATGTGATAAGTATAAGTAATTATCAAACAACTTAACTTTGGAGATGAGGACTCAATATAGCCTCACTCGAAAGCAATGAGCTGTCTAATAAAACTTGTTTCATTTAGAGTAGGAAATTATAAAGTATTACCTTACTCGAAAGATGGAAAATATATTCATTATTTTTTTTTTTATATAAAATGTTGGGTCTACGGAATATACACTAATTGGCATACCAAGAACACCAACCTCAAAATGGTTTCAATTAAAAACAAAAGATATGACTAACGTGGCCGACGCAACTCAATACGACTTTCCGAACACGAGAGCATACAAAAATAGTTCTATCTGTGACCGACTCTACACCATCAGCTTTTCGAACACAGGTAAACAAAACTTCCAAAAATGGGTGTCTGTGACGGGCTCAACACCACCAGTTTACCGAGCACAGAACAAAGTTACCAAAAAATATGTCTGTGACCGGCTCAACTCCACCAGCTTTCCGAGCACAGAACAAAATAACCAACAATTGTTTCAAAAATGTGTTATTGGAAAATTCACAAAATTGGAATATCCAAAACAAAGTCAAAACCAAGCTGGACTAAAGTAATAGTCAATAATCGAATACAAAAGTATAAACACAAAAATATTGTAAAAACAATATTCAAAAAATATTACAAAAAAATGTATAAGATCTTATGAGTCAAAAGAAATATTCGGAATTACTTTTATATGGAATCCAAAATGTCCTAAGTTAAATTTAGCAAAAATATATTTGTAGAAAACATACTAGAGTGGGAATCCTATCATACTATCATCTATCAAAATCTTTGAGGCCAATTCTTTCATACATCTCATTCAATCATCTCTAACAAATGCCTCAATAACCCAAATCTAAATATAACTCTACAAAATATTTTAGAGTTAATCCAAAACTATATTTTAATAATATCTTTAATATGATAACGACCAACAGTACCTTTCTCTAAATCTTTTAATATATAAACATTATCAGAAATTTTCTCTATTATTTGAGATTTTATAAACTTAGGAGCAAGTTTAGCCGAAAAATATTGAGAAGCATTAGACAAGATGAAATTTCTTCTCCAAACTATATCACCTGACTCATAGGAAATGACTTTCCTTCCTTTATTATAATATAAAGCATTCTTTTTATAAGCTTTAAATAAAGATTTGGTTACTAAATTGAAAATTGAACTTAAGGAATCTAAACTTTGTGCATAAGTTCGACGATTACCAAATTCGAGTTCATTCAAATTTGTAAATGAATTACTAAAACGATGTAATGAAGCATCAATTATAACTTCACGACCAAACATAAGAAAATTGGGAGTAAATTCAGTAGCTAAATTAATACTGCTATTCAAAGCTAATTGAACATGACATAAAAATTTTGACCAAGTTCTATGATCATCATGAACAAATCATGCTATGCAAGTTTCTAACGTTTTATGATAACGTTCAACTGGATTATTTTGAGGTGTATATAAAGTGTTATAAAATATTTTATTTATGTTAAAGCTTTTCAAAAATTGTACAAAATGTTTAGAAGTAAATTGAGTACCATTATCACAAATTATGATTTTTGGACAACCAAATTTGAGAAAAATATCCTTTTCTAAAAATCTACATATGGATTTTGTGGTAGCATTACATAATGGATTTAACCAACAATACTTTGAAAATACATCTAATACTGTGCAAATATATCTGTGTCCAGAATATGATTTTGGCAATGGACCAACTATATCAATAGATAGCATAACCATAGGTTGAGAAACAATCTTTTGATTCGTCATTATACCAAAAGGTGGAGCATTTGAGTGCTTATAAGCTTTACAAGTTTCACAATTTGAAATATAATCTTTTACATCTTTAAACATATTAGGCCAATAATAGTGAATTTTTAACTTATTTAAAGTTTTATGAATACCTAAGTGACTTGAATCTAATGAATCATGATTATTACGAATAGTATCTATTACATTTTCTTTTGGAATAACAATTTTCCACGCTAAATTACTTTGCAATTGAAATTTGGGTTTACAAAATCTATAGAGAACTTTGTTTTCAACTCTATAATTTTTATATCTTAAGGGAAATTTTTGACAACCTATAAATATATTTTTATACCAAGGATCTTCAATTTCTTCATCAGGATGGGTTATCTGTGATGGAATATCAATAGCATTAATTTGAATACGAGATAAAGTATCAGGTACAACATGTAAATTACCTTTTTTATGAATTATATTAAAAGTAAATTGAGATATACGAGCAGCCCAACGCGCTAAGCGTCCGCTTGGATTATTTAAGCGTAATAACCACTTTAAACTAGCATGATCTGTTATCACAGTAAATTCCATTCCTTCAATATACGGTCTAAAATGTTCGATAGAATCTAATATAGCAAGAAGTTCTTTTTCAGTAGTACTATAATTAATTTCACATTTATTAAATGTTCTAGAATAAAATGCAACAGGATGTTGATTATCTTCATCATCTTTTTGACATAATACACTACCAATAGCATAAGAGCTAGCATCACAATGCAGAAAAAATGATTTGTTAAAATCTGGACAAATTAATACAGGAGCTGTTAATAATGCTTGTTTAAGTTTTATAAAAGAGGTTTCGCAATCTGAATTCCATTCTACGGCACGCTTACTATTTCGACTACCGCGAGTTAGATTAGTTAAAGGAGTAGCAATATCAGCAAATTTTTCTATGAATCTACGATAATATGAACACATACCAAGAAAACTACGTACTTGTTTTACAGTTGTAGGACGAGGAAAATTTTCTATTACAGACAACTTAGAAGGATCTGTATGTAAACCATTGCTATCGACAACGTAGCCTAAATAACATAGACGTTCTTTACAAAATTCACATTTTTTCAAATTAATAGTTAAACCAGCATCTTTTAATTTATGATAAATTTTACTTAAAAGAGTTAAATGAGTTTGAAAATCACTAGAGATAGCTATTAAGTCATCTAAATATACAAATACATTAGAATCAAATTCTACACCAAAAAGTTTGTCTACTAATCTTTGTAGTTCAGCGGGAGCATTAGTTAAACCGAAGGGCATACGAACGAATTCGAATAATCCCTTTCCAGGAATTACGAAAGCAGTCTTCTCTCTGGAAGATTCTTCTAAAGGAATTTGCAAAAAAGCTTTAGACAAATCGATTGCTGTGATATACTTAGCACCACGCAAATTATCCAAAATTCGCGACGTGTAAGGTAAAGGATATGCATCTTTAATAGTGACTGAATTTAATTTTCTAGAATCTAAACATAGTCTTATACCACCATCTTTTTTTGTGACAGCTAATACTGGAGAGCACCAAGGAGATTTAGAAGGTTGAATAATACCATCCCTAAGCAAAACTTGAACTTCATCATAAAGTTCTTTTTGTTTAGCAGGACTAATAGGCCAATAACGTTGTTTAATAGGTTCACCAACAGTTATAATTTTATGCTTAGTTAAATGTGTTAAACCTAAACCTTTCTTTTCATAAGAAATTTCTTCAAAAAGTTTTATAATACTATTTAATTGTTCTTTTTCAGAAGAAGAAAGTTTAACTACAGAAGTTACAGAATTTACAATTATTGAATTCTTATTTTCAAAAGTTATATTTTTAAATAGTTCATGAGCTAAATTAAATGCGAGCCAAAAATCGAATCCTAGAATTATATCTGGATTTAGTGAAGGAACTACCATGAATTCTACAATGCGAGTTACATTGTCACAAGTAATTGGAATATCTATAGTACCTAAAACGTCTTGTGAGCTACCATCAGCAGTACAAGCTCTGTAACTACTAGTCTTAAGTTTGAATCCTAAATTGAGGAATTGCAAGTGACTATTACAACCTAGTACACTTTTATTAGCACCACTGTCTAATAAACCTGTAAATGATTTACCACAAACTTGAAATTTTAAAAATGGACGTGTGTCACTATTTTTAGTAAACAAAATGGGAGCAAATTTATTCATTGAGAAAAATAGTTTTAAATAATTACACCAATTAGAGAAGTCTTCACGAATTTCCGAAACATTTGGTCTAGAAATTTTAATATTTGTCAGATCAACTGATTCTTTATTAAGGACCTGTGTCTGACAAAACCTTACTCGTTTTTTGGAAGGGTACAATTATTGCAAAATTTAGTGATAACATTTAATTTACCACATTTAAAACATATAGTGCCTGGAATCTTTTTACACTGTTTATAAGTATGTCCAATTTCTTTACATTTTAAACAAGTTAATGTTTGAACTGAATTAATATGCTTAGTTTTGAAATCTGAGTTATTATAACTATGTTTATTATTTAATATGCGAAATTCATCAATCTGTTTTGAAAGTTTTACTAAATCATCAACAGAATTTATTGAACGACCTACCAAATGAATAGAGTAGCTAGGCAGCATGTTATGTTTCAGTATTTCTAATAAAGTATGTTCAGATAAGGGATAAGTTAGTCTATTTGAAATATCTACAATTTCAATAATAAAATCTGATAAAGTTTCAGTTTGTTTTTGTTTTCTAATTCTTAAATTATATTCAAGTTGATAATCAAAATCTAGTTTGTCAAAACGCTTTAATAATTCTAATTTAAGATGTTTCCAAGAATTAAGTGAACCACGTATAGATCTAAACCACTTAAGAGCAATGTCAGTAACTACTTCAGTAAAGCATGGCAATATTTGGTCATCACTAATATCTCGACTCACACAGTATTCTTCAAATGTTAACAAAAATTCTCGTATGCACGTTTTACCATTAAATTTATATTTAAACTTAGACAAATCTACTCGCTTATAGTATTGAGGTTGTTTATTATTTATAGATAAAGTGTTGCTAAAAAATTGTGGCAAGTCTGCCGACAAGTCTACTAAATCATTAGAAGCAGAAGGCTTCGCCTGAGAAATATTCGTCTCTAACATCTGAGAATGTTCTACATTAATTACATTAGGAGTTAAATTTTTATCACCGCTATCATCAATAGATGGTTTAAGAGTTAATTCATCTCTGTCAGTCATGGTTATGTCCTAGAATAGAATTGATAATGGAACGAAAAGCTTTACTTCAAAACATAAAAAAGTTATAAACTTGGCATTCAAATTACATAAATACTTAACATTAGTATTTAGTACAAAATGATTCTAACAAAAATTATACATATGTAAATACATAGTACATATTCAATACTAAACAAGAGCAGTAATTGTAATTCAAGTCCCTGTTCGGGCGCCAATTGTAATATAAAATTTGGAAGGGGGTGTCAATTGTAATAATTAATTGACTAAAAATAAATTTAAATTTTAAAAATGTTAACTTTCTTCGAGGTAAACTAAAAATGCGGTAGAGCTGGACAAGGTTTTTAAATTAAACAAATCCTCGAAAGAAAGTGCTCCGGAAGTCAGTTAAATAACCCTTCAACATTACAAGTAGATTTACAAAAAAGGCAAATCTATGTTATCAATTAATTTATTCACAAGAATAGAATATAAAAAATTAATTTTAACAATTGTAATATCTTAAATTTAAAGAGTAACAAAATCGGGCGCCTGGATGTTTACATCCATTTAAAATACATTAAATTTAATTAAATATTATAAATTGTAAATTTTTCAAAGTTGACAAAAAATATTTTAAAGTTAGACTAAGTTATGTTATCAAAAGTTTCTCCAAAAAAAAAATATTCAAATATAAATTATTAGAATTAGGTGTAAATAAAGTTACAACAATGTATAAAAATTATTTTTAAAAAAAAAAAGTTTGAATGCCAAATTTTCATAAGATTATAAAATGTATACTAAATCCCACGAAGTTCCAAAATTGCGGTAAAAATAAATATGTAAAAATTACATACCGAAATCCAGAAGTTAAATAAATGTTATAAAGTTTTCACTTCCTTTACGGTTTCTAAAATTTTATCTTCAAAATATCCAAAGAAATAAAGTTCATAAGTTCTTCGAAAAGCGTTGAAAATAATCCCCTCGAAGATACAGCCAAAGAAAATAATTCCGAGGAATAATCCACGATAATACAGTTGTAGAAAATAACTGTAGAAAATAATGGTAGAAAAATACCAATTGAAAATAAACTGTTGAAAATAACCATTGAAAATAACTGCAAAAGAGAAACAATTCTAATTAGAACCTAACACGAATTTCGAAAATCTATAGTTTCACTTTAATAATTCAACCAACTTACCCGGTCAATCCCGGTTATTTTCCAAAATAACAAAATGCATCATGGGAAATATTCTAAAAATTCCCTGTAAATAACCACAATCGTTGTTACGAAACCGAACAATTGAAATTAATTCAAATTTCGAAGAAAGTTTTTCGACTTACCACGAGGCGACAAATATCCAAAATAATTTTTGTAATCCGACATGGATTTACTTCCAATCGTTTAAATTAAGACATATCGTGCCTTAAAACTTCAATTTTCAACAATATTCAATAGTTTAAACCAAATAAAAGTTACAAAAACTTTGAAAATAATTTAGCGTCACATTTCGACTTAAAAGGCGGAAGGAAAGTGAGGTCTTAGACAAATGTCAAAGATCATCTCAAAGATAATATAAAGATAATAAATCACAATTAGGTCAGGAACGCATAATGCATAAAAAGTGCATTTTTATTTTAAATGTCAAATTTAGCGGTATTTTTAAATTATGCATAAACATAGCCTTAGAAATGGTTGTCAAAGTCAAATGACAGATGACATCCGATAACCTATGTTAGAAATTTAGTATTTTATGTTGAAATTATTTAAAAATGGATGAAACATGTAACGTGCGCCACAATTACGTTACATAAATAATCACTTTATAATTTTATAATATGTTGACAAATATTTGCCAGCTTAATCATATAAATTTATATCATGGTTTTTACAGTTCATTCAAGATAGTTGACTGTGAAACATCTATTTATATACAAAATATAATATTTAAACTGTTATAGCTTAAACTAGCAAATAAACATTTCTTATCATCTTGTAAAACATATTATATTATGAATAACTTTTGCATATTCTACTATTTCTCTCTTAAACAATATCATACACACATTCTAGGTCTCATTTTAATTGTTTGTTTTTATTAGTTCCATGCAAATACTTTCAAATTATGTTCTAATGTAAAAATTCAAAATCGCTGTCTTAAAACATTAACATTAATTTTATAAACACATATGTAAAATTTGATATCTATATTCATTGTCCAAGTGACACATCACACAGTGTTTTTTTATTTGAATGTGTTGATCTCAAGATCCAATTGTTTAATTTTGAAAACACCTTTTACGGTTGACCATTAAAGGTTGTGGAAGATATAAAATAATGAATGTCTCTACATCAAAATTATGAATTGTTGATTATTAACGTCACCGACACATGTTTTTTCTGTAATTTACCTGTTTTGGTATAACCTTGATGATTTTAATGCACCTTTATCAAAATTATTAACAATTTGATTGCATGTTATGCTTGATTCTTACGAATGTGTGTAACTCAGTGGTTTTGTTCTGACGGAATGATAAATTATTTTTATCTTTATCTATCTTGATGACCTTCAGAACTGTATCCATTCAGTATTGTTTTGGTTCTCCTTGTCAACATTAAATCAATGGCAATATTATTATTGATAAGAAATATGCAAATGTTGCAATATTGAATTGTTACCCTTTAGGGAAAGTAAAACATTTAATTGAAGCAGTTGTTCATTTAGAAGTACATAATTGATTAATAATGATTCTATATTTAAAAATAATCATTGTATGCAAATATTTTAATCATGGAAAATAATCTCATCACAAACAGTATAGATAAATTTGTGTTTCTTATATTTTTAATATTTACTATAATAATAAACATATTATACAAATAACAATCAGGATAGGTGTTAAGTGAGATAAGATGACCCAGTGGTTAGAAAATGTGCATCTTAACTGATGACTCCAGGTTAAAACCCAAGCAACAAGCAGCACTGAATATTGATGTGCTTAATTTGTGTTTATAATTAATCTCGTGCTCAGGGGTGAAGGAATGTGAGGAAACATGCATGTGTCTTATTTCATAGAAATTCTGTGTATTCCACCAATGCGGGTTCATTGGAACAGCTATGTGGAATATGTTCCGAATTTCTCCTCAAAGGGAGAGGAGCCCATAGGCCAGAAGTGAGAAATTTACAGGCTGTTGTTGTTTTTGTATATGGGTTAATTCAACTATGTCCTTGAAAATGTGTTAGAAAATTTTCATGATAATAATCATACCAACCAGTGTATTCAAAAAATAGGTTGAATGTTTAATACATGAAAATACTATAAACAAACTCAATTTCGCATTTATAATATTACTTCAAATTAACATAGAAATAAATTTATTTTTATTAATCTTTTAACTGTAATACATAGCAGTGTTATTTATAACTATTATGTGTCGCGTTGCCGAGATATGTTCCCGTCTCGCCTTTGTCATTGTCTAAGTAATTATTAGAGCATACCGTCGTTAGCTAAAGCGCCTGGATAACGGGATAATGGAACTAAATGGTACGATAGAGCCTACTGAAAAATTTAAAGATCATTTCAATAAAACATTGATAAATAAGGCTTGGACTTATTATTTGTTGATGTCCAGACGACAATACTTGAAACTCTTTAAGGTGTTGTTCAAGTATTAAAGGATTAAAAGACGTGATTAAAAGGATTGGAGCATATTCCACCAAACTATTTTAAAATTGCTCGGTTCCTCGCGATGTTTTATTTGTAAAACTCTCAGTTAATATTGACGTGATCGGTTGTTGTATGTGTGTTTTTGAAAATATATTATAACTACTAGAGAATAGTGGTCGCTCGTGAAACTTTGAAATATTTTTTTTAATAATTGCGAAACCTATGGCAGGTTTTGTTTTGATTTCATTATGCGCCAAATGTAGATGAGTAACTTACTCATTTCAAATAGTACACGTTTGTGTTCAGTTTGAATTCGAGTTTATCGAAAATTGGACTTAAATTTTTTCATTCGATTTCATTTTTTTTTTCTTATAACAGCCGTAACGCTCTCTAACCGACCAGTAACCTTTTCCGCTCTCAAAAATAAAATCATAATAATGTGTTATGTATGAAATTATATAGAAATGGTTCTAACCAATTCCCTAACCATTGTGTTTTGGTATGTTTCAAAACGCAATATCACGCACTTGCGCGTTGTTATAGTTAAAAGTATGAATGAAAATACGTCATCTAAGGTCAGGGTTTTTCGACGTGAATGTGAAGGTACGATAAAATCGCACCCGAAAACCTTATTTGTTATTGTTGAATCATTTTTTAATTCGAATTGTTTTTGAGTCGTGAGAATTAGATCGAGTCTTTTATTTGACACACTTTTCAATGACTCAGAATTTTCTGGCTATTCTTTTGAATGTATTCATGGTAATCTATGAATCCCTAATTGATTGAATAAACGTATAAAGTATTTAGCATAGACATCCTTTGACTAATTATATTAATAAAACTAAATGTCCTTGCAATGTTCTGTCTTTAGATTACTCTGTAGATTTTTTTTTTTTAGCCCAAGGCAGTTTGTATAGTTCACCTCGTATTTATTTCTCTTTTCACATTATCTATAAAACCTATTTAGATTACCTATTAAAGTTTAAATGCGTAAAGTATGTTGCTCAATCTTTACATCTGTTTAGTTCGATCGATCTTAAAAAAGTAAAGTTGAATATAATACATTTTTGTGAAACGTTGTTGTTTATTTTTTCTTAGATTCAAATCGTAACGTAGAACGTTGTAACACTCCGTTTAATTCGAACGTTAATCTTAAACCGATCTGTTAATGGATCGAGTTAGTACGAAATTGGAATAACGGTATCTTCCCGTTGATGTGTGTCTTCGAATGATTCCTATTCCTCCAAATATGTTACATAATTCGCTATATCTGTGAATCTTAATTATCTTTGCGAATCTGGTATGTTATAGGTTTTCTAGATATTAAATGAATATCTGAGAATGAATGATTTATATCGAGCAAACGCGACCAACACTTATGTTCTTAATTTTATAACTCGAGATGAGTTGCTGCTAGTCGGTTTTGCAAAACCTATTGAATTATGAAATTCTCGTTCGTCTGAAGTTAAGGAACATTCGGTGGATTAATCTTCTTAAGAGAAAATAGGCCATCGATGTAAGTGTGTCATTCACGTGCCCTGTACCGTTACTTATTGCTTTTGATAACATTCTTTATAACGACTATTCATGTTAAGGTGAGATAGTGAAGTATCTAACTCGGTAATACACACTATTATATTATAAATACATGTTTGTATTTATTATGTAGGTAACTTGGTAATTGTTGGTTGCGACTTCAACCACGTCAAATTTATTATCCTCGTAAATTCCGCAATTCATGTATCTATGTCCTTATTTAAGTCCAGGCTTATATGTCTTTATAGTCGTTGTAAGGTAACAGACAGACAGACATCGTATTAATAATATAGTCTGATTATAGTAGTCATGCAGACTTGCAATGAGAGCATAAGAATTAGTGCTGATTAACTAAAGAATTTTACTCTAATTGTAGCTTCCTCGTGTTCCTTTAACTGCGCGTTTCTTAGATTATATTAGCGTGTATATTAAGCGTTAACATTCATGTATGATATGTAGATTTTTTCTCATCGTAGTGTTAATTTGCGTCTAATATGTAAAGCCTTTTCCTTGTCAATATTTATATATCGTGCACTTTTAAATGACAGTCGTGTGATCAGCTTTGATTTTATAATACGATCATAATTAATAATGGGTGATCTGATTTTAAGTGGTCACCGCCGCCTAAAGAAATTGGCGCTATTGCAAACCAATTACTCCACTAACTTTTGAAACAAAGAAGTTAAGGTTTCTCGTGCCTTGTCACTCAATACCTTCGACCAGAACGCGGCTCAGATCCAAATAATCTGATCACTGCTTTTCGAATCACGCGCCTTAACTATTAAACTTCGAGATATTCCCATAAATTCTTGACAGCAAAATAACTACGCTAATAACTAGCTCATATACATACAGATCGCTAGTTTAGTTTAGATTAACGATGATAGATACTGTAGAAAACAGATTGCAGCGTTGGCAACATAATCACGTGTAAATTCGTCCATTTGCTACACCAAAAATATATTAAGAAAAATACTTTGCACGCCTACCTTATCATTATATAGAATAAAACAGAGTCGCTTTCTCTTTCCCTATATCCCTATGTATGTTTAAATCTTTTAAATTACGCAACGGATTTTGATGCGGTTTTATTAATAGATAAAGTGATTCGAGAAGAAGGTTTTTTATATTCATTACATGGACAATTTAGTGTAGAAACACTGATAATTTTAGAAACGTGCGAACCGGGGCAGTTCTTTACATATAAATATATTACATTCATTCCACTTAATATTAAATTTATTCATGTTAAAAATATCACCAAGAAGATCAATTCCATTTCGCAATTAGGTTCAGCAGCTATCGAGGTAAGGTATCTAAAAATATATCGCGTAGTTAAACTTTTAAATAGTTACAAGGCGTGTACGTGATCTTAGTCTTGATGATTGTATACTTCTCGTTAATTATATCTTCGATTTTTTTTCTGTTAGGAAATTGGATGGAAAAGGTTTTTATGTTATATATCTTAATTGTAAAAAATGAATGCTATAATTTGTTTGTATTTTGTGTGTTCTTGATTGATTTGAAATTTTGTACCATTGTTACGAGTATGGGGTGTGATTCCTTAAGATGAAATGGCCTTAGAAAATCACGATTGCTTACGCCCTAACTTATTTTTAGTGGCATTTTAGAAATATTCTATTTGCTTCAATGACACGGCTAGTTCGGTATTAGGATTCTTGAGTGCTTACACAATTGAAGAAAGTTGTTACGAGAGAGAGGAATAGAAAACATTTTTTAAAAATCATCTGATTTTCAGACTCAAATCACTCTAAAACTATTTTAATATAATTATAATTAGTTGAAAAATCTTGCTTAATATTTATTAAAGCAAGATTATTAAGGACTGATTCCTTCCTTTACGTGCTTACAAAACAAAATAATATGCTTAAATTAAGCTATTTCGGAGGTCTCAAGGTTCGGTCATCTTGCCGCGACGCCTTATTAACAACGGACCTCGGCTTAACATGTTCGGGACAGGCGTCGAGGTTTTCATCCCGACTGGAATTTTGTCGCAAAAATCTCAAATATCATATCGCATGTCTGTGTAATCCTTTCTAAACAATTTTAGATTCATTGCCACTCGCGCCAGTTTTTGGTAATCGTTGTTGCTTAATCAACATTTTGTTTGCAAATTAATTTGACATTCAGTCATGAATGAGTCTTTTAGATTCACTTACTGTGAGGCCCCAGTAAGTAACACGATTTGTTTGCTCGGGAAGTTAAGTCTGTATGTTGTGTTACTTATTTATTTACAAATTGGTCGAACATTTAGAAAAAATAATCAATAAATTACGCGCTCAGGAAAATTATAAAATATACAGATTGTCAGTTGTCAATCGTAGCGCTGCAGAACCAAACTCCAAATTTGGGAGATTTGACATTTGCCCAGCAGTAGGTTAAAACAGACAGTTTAAGTTGTAATATTATTCATTGTATATATTATGTATTTAATACTGTAGGTATGACATTCAGCTGTTTATAAAGGAATTAGAAGCCTTAGTTTAACAGCCCTGCCTTTAATATTTTGGTACCGAATTATATCATTAATATAGATAGGAATTATTTGTTAATGTTATAATTATATTTTTGGGTCTCCTGCTCATAAATGGTTTTGTCAATCTGAAACATTTATATGTCAGTGGATATGTTCCTATCTATAATATGACGAAATTAGGTATTAGCAAATGTGTCCTGCTCTAGTGTTTGACAAGACCAGTGCTTATAATTAATCTGATATCTGATCGAAATGAACATCGAGATATCTGAAATTCGGAAAGAAAAAATATCGATACATTTTAAGCAACATTGACGGAGAGCCCACATCGATTCATCTTTGACTGGTGTTTGATTGACGTTTCATAATCGACCAGTATCACACATGGTCTGTTTGTGTGATAGCACTCTTAGTTTTAATACTGAAACCTAATTAATCGCCAGTATAACCATCGGCTATCATCAACCAACAGACAAATAATTAATTTACTAATATAACTTTATTGAGCGTTTCAGAAATAACACTTTTAAGTTTTACGCCATTGATATTTATCGGTCATTGTGAGTGAATGATAAGCTTTTCAGGCTAGCCAAGGTTGTGGCATTGATTTTGTTTGGACACATGATACAATTTGACCTTGACATTTTTTAAGTATGAAACAATTTTTCGAATAATGGGTTTTGATGTTTGAATTCAAAAACTAATATACATAGTTAGTCATGTCTTACTTACAACAATTTAATTTTTTCATTGCCTTTATTGTCATTAGCGGCTTTGTTTTAATACTCTTGAGTAGGTAGATATAAAAACTTATTAATGGTTTCAGTTGTACATATATATAATTTAATCTATATATAACCAAAATGTAATAAGTTACTAATAAAGATTAGTGATTTTGTTCAGAGACCTGCCTCTGCAATATAAAGTAATAAGTCCGTAAATTTCGCACTGCTGGACTGAAGCCTCGTCTTCCATTAAGGAGAGGGTTTTGGAACATATTCTACTACGCTGTTCCAAAATATTACGTATACGTACGATCAATTCGTTTCGCCATAGTTTTATAACAGTATAATTAACTTGAAACAAAATTAAAAGTATGTCTACGTATATGAGTGTGTGACTGTCTATGTGTTATTGTTTGTTAGTTTTAAAAACTCACCATAATAACTTTTTTTCAATTTAGTTTAAATCTAGTTAGTAATATGTAAGATGTAACCGACAGATTTACTTTTGCATTTATAATATTAGTATATGTTGAAAAGATGTGCTGAGATGGCCCAGTGGTTAGAACGTGTGCATCTTTACCGATGATTGCGGGTTCAAACCCAGGCAAGCACCACTATATATGTGTGCTTAATTTGTGTTTATAATTCATCTCGTGCTCGGTGGTAAAGGAAAACATCGTGAGGAAACCTGCATGTGTTTAATTTCATCGAAATTCTGCCACATGTGCATTCCACCAACCCTCTCCTTAATAGAAGAGAAGGCCTTATCTCACCAGTGAGAAATTTACAGGCTGATACTTTACTTATATGTTGAAAGTAAGTACGTAGATTAAATTGCAAATTGTCGATTAGCGAATCTCCACGTTGTTTGCTATAAAAGCTTGCCTTTATTCAATAAAACAAATGAAGCTTTACTAGTAAGAATCATAAAAAGGGATATATATTTCTGTCACACAGTCATTGTTTTCCTTTTCAAACAAAGGAGCAAAACGCGCCGTGGAATGTTAAAGATGTCGACTGAGACATCGACACGATTCTTATCACATAAATCAACTAGACTGCTTTGTGTAGACACGGTAATGCTTATTAGTATCGAAATAAATGTAGAGTTATGCCTAATGTTTGAACTGTAAAATGTAAGATGTAAGACGTTATTGTCCCAGTGACTATGGAACGATAGATGCAAATCAAAAAAAAAATACAGACGAATTGAAAACTTTTTGAAGTCGGTTGAAAATCGGTTATAGTTTCATTTTGAAGAGCTTCCAAAATTGTTCAAATTTAATAAAGGATATTTGTAAATGTATTTGACATGAAAAAAATTATTTTAAAAATGTTTCATCAGTTTACAATGAACTGAAATCAAAACAAAACCTTTCATAGGAATT
The DNA here is from genome assembly GCF_905220365.1 of Vanessa cardui. Taxonomy (NCBI): domain Eukaryota; kingdom Metazoa; phylum Arthropoda; class Insecta; order Lepidoptera; family Nymphalidae; genus Vanessa; species Vanessa cardui. The sequence goes on from NC_061129.1 coordinate 3,788,882, forward strand.
GAAATAGATAAAAAAATCTTTGGAAATAAACTCGAAATTCGCGAACTACCAGTGACTAGTGTTTGTGAGGTTTTTTGAAACTATTATATACAGCTAGAGTGTTCAATTATTACTTCGCTCAAATCCGAACTTCATATAGACAGCTCGTGTATCGAGCAAAGTTAAGGTCTACGATACAAAGCTCAGAAGTCGAGCGGTATGTAATTAACGCGGGTCACTTAAAGTTGGTTATATTTAAAAAATATATATTCTTAAATTTGATTTATTGTTCTAGTATTTCTACACATTATAAAATTGATTCGTAGCCCGTTATCTGTACTCTTAAGTCTTTTAAAATATTCAAGGGATATTGATTCGAGTTTTTTTAACAATATGTAATGCATACATGCATATTATAGTACATAAACGCTATGAATTTCAAGCTTTTTAGCTGAACAAAAACGAGATATTTTTTTTATGTTTATAGCCTAACCTAAAAGTTGTTCATATAAAACCTAAGTATATACAAGCTCGAACAGGTAGCTGATTATAAATAAACCAATAAGTTGCATAATACAAATTGTATTTTGTTTTCTATGTTGCTAATGATTCTTATAATTACTAAGTTCATAACTTGTTCGCGGGATTCCCACAACATTGAGTCAGCCAATTAAAATGCATACTATTGAATTATTAAATCTACCTCGTTTTTTGTCGAAGTATCGTAAATGAGAATAATATATGAATGACGTAGGTACACATTCTAAACATTGCAGAATCGTTGATATACATAAATGCTTGTTTTTATTTAGCAAATAAATTTTGGTTATATTTGCGAAGCTTACACGAACACACGCCCACATAAATATATTACCATATCTTAAAAATATGATGTATGTAATTTACATTCGGCTATTTATATACGTCGTTTAAACTAATTTGTTATTAATATATTTTTAATGCTTTCCGGACGACGATGAATGATCGGTCCGAGGAACGTTTTCGGACGAAACCCTTTACGTTACTCGACATTAGTAGTAGGGAGCGATATTCATTTTACTTTAACATAATATGCTTTGAATTAAATAATACATAATAATTTATAGTAAAAAAATAATATTCAAATTGACGCTTTCTGGGGTGGATCAAAATCTTGCATCCAATATTCAAGTATATAGTATATTGACACTTTTGCGTGAAGTATCACATTAAAAAAAAATTATAATAATGATCTGTTATCGCCAGCGACTTTGCTTTGCGTTTTAGAGGTTTGGTTATCATGTGTTAGGCAAAAAACGGTATGTCCTTCCTTGAAGTTTATACCACATTTCATCAAATTCCGTTCATTGATTTGGTAGTGAAACAGCAGACAGAGTTACTTTCACATTTATAACATTACTAAAGATTATTATATAAAAATTGTTGTTGTTTATGAATTTATTATTCTATAAGAACGTTTGAAAGGCTATGAATGTAACTAAGCTGTATAATGTTCTTCGTTTGAGAAATCCTTGATCGAATGTATTCCCTTGTCGACAGCCGATCAACAACGCTGACTTCGTGGTGCCGGTCGAGATCGACGGAGCGGTGCACCAAGTGTACGTGCTGAAGCGGCCGCACGTAGACGAGTTCCTTCGGCGGTGCGGCGAGCTCTACGAATGCGTGTTATTCACAGCGTCGCTTGCGAAATACGCGGATCCCGTCGCTGATCTACTAGACAGGTAACATACAACAACAACAGCCTGTAAATTCCCACTGCTGGGCTAAAGGCCTCCTCTCCCTTTGAGGAGAAGGTTTGGAACATATTCCACCACGCTGTTCCAATGCGGGTTGGTGGAATACACATGTGGCAGAATTTCTATGAAATTTGTTACATGCAGGTTTCCTCACGATGTTTTCCTTCACCGCTGAGCACGAGATGAATTATAAAGACAAATTAAGCACATGAATCAGCGGTGCTTGCCTTGGTTTGAACCCGCAATCATCGGTTAAGATGCACGCGTTCTAACCACTGGGCCATCTCTGCTCATAAGTTAACATACAACAATATAATTGTTTTTCCTAATATTGTAATGTTTATGTTGATAACACTAGAGTCGATTGAAAAAAATAGGGTAAAAAACTGTTTTGTTTTGGTCAACCTACAAACCTCCTACATTAAAGGTGTCTTGTTGGTCTAGTAGTTAGATATAAGGCTACAGAACTCGAGGACAATGATTCAAACTTGGACGGGAGTGACTAGCATTAATACGTACTTATTACTTGAAAAGGATGGTGCAAGGGAAATTTTAGTGCTCTTCAACTATTGTAGGCAAATTTTTCTCTAAGAACATTATTATAATAAACATGCACAAGCTTAATATTTTTTCTACATTTGATTTTGAAAATCACACTCAAAAACAGCTCAGTGTTCGAGATATATAATAGTGTTAGATTGTGTGCGCAAACTTATGTATATTATTCATTAACTCTCACAATACGATGGGAAAGCAATAGGATACGACCGGATAGAGCTCAGAGGTTTTCAGGGGAGTGTTTATAGTGCCAAAATTCTAAATTTTGGGCTTCTACTGAGAGTTTTTAGCCTGAAGAACCCAATGGTTCTAAGTTATAAAAATTGTCATTGGACAATATACACGAGTAGACTATCGCAGTTGCTAAATATATAGATCATTGTCAATCTAGACCACGACATTTACGCTTGTTTATGGTCATGAGCGAATCCAACTCGTGACGGTACCGCATCAAACACGCGTCATGTAATGTTCTCTTACAAATCAATGTCAAATTCATACCAGTATATCAAACGGGGATATGACCCCAATTTTGTATTGACCGAGACACAATAAGTACGATTCTTAAATGGATTATCATGAGTCCTAAACAATAGAAGTCCTTTTAGCGAATCTATGGAGTAACTTATTATGAATTATATCAATAGTGTTCGTTATCATATAGCAATTACGACTACATACGACGTATGTATATATTTGTGTATGTATCTTATCTTTCGTATTGTGCAAATGCAGCAAGGAATTTGTCGCGAAAAATCCTCGTATTTTTTTTAAATAATCGTAGTTTTGACTTTGATGTGTTTTTAAATGGTATACATGATTGAGATTACATAAAATGAGCAACTAAATCGTTCGAGACTAAAAGGTCGAGGGAAAGGCGTGAAGTGCCTTTTGTTCACAGCATTTATCGCTAAGTATGCGGGCCTCTTGTGAAGGGTTGTGAGAACTAATGGTCGAATAAATGTGTACGCGATTTGAAAGCCGCAGATGCTCATTTAATCGTAACGTCTAATTGTTGAAATTAGAGGGTCCTTTAATTGAGAGATTTCTGGAGTGCATGTCACCGCTAATTGTATGTTTATTTTTACGAATGAGCGCTCTGTGGTCGAAATGCACCCATCATTTGTCGAAATCATATGAATTTGCATGTTTTTGCTAATATTCAAATGTTTATGTTGATAATACTTAAGTTGATTGAAAAAATGAGGGTAAAAGACTTTTGTTTTGGTGAACTTTGATATGTACTACTTTTAAGGTATCTCATTGGTCTAGTAGTTAGATATAAGGCCACAGAACTCGAGGACCATGGTTCAAACTGGGAAAGGACTGTCTGTCCTATAAAAAAGGTTATTGCGTTTTTCCATCGAAACATTTTCAATAATAGACCGAAGTCTGGAACTGAAGCACCTATAGCCGTTAGACAATAGTGGAAAGACTTTTTAATAATATGTAGAGATATATGTTATTAATTAAAAATAACATGATTACGGGTCATGTACAATAGGGTCGGATTTCGCTTGGTCATCAATAGAGGTCACAGGGTACAATGACAATGACGAAACAGTAATCTCGTGTCATGAAAATTGAGATGGGCCAATGGTAACACGTTAATCTGAATTGAAGATGGAAGAGTTCAAAGCCGAGCACGAATTGTTTTTTCCTTAGTTATTCATCTCGTATTCGGTCGCGTGTACTCCAACCCGTTTATGAGCAGCATCGAATAAGCTTCAAAACATCCCCTTAAAATGAGTGGGACATAGTAGTATGTTGCTTTTGTGTCAGTATGGTACTGTGTCAACACTAAGAACTAGTTGTTCTTAGTGTTGACACAGTACTATCCTGCTGCTATTTGTAGTTAAAAATCTACATAATATTTCGTTGTAAAGTGATCTATATGCTGTAGGAATAGTGAGGACTGACTACTACTCAGGACTACTTCTACAGCGCTCCGTTAAAATTCTCATGTCATGTCTCATGTCTCCAATATGCTTTACTAATTACCTTAGTGTAGCCGGGGCGTGTACCTACACACGCCCTGGCTTCACATGCCCAATAACGATTTATAAACAACTTATAGATCGAAGAACAAGAGTCTAAGAGTTCTTGTTTTTTTTTAATATACATGTATAGTACAGTACAATGAACATGTTCCTCTTGAATCAATCTAAAGTTTAGGTTTTCTTTCATTATGCATTACAGAAACGACTCGACTTTTTTAAATTTATATGAGCAGTATTATCATAATTATAATGCAATCGTTGTTGAACTTTGTTCGACGTGTGTTTATGTATATATAACTTTGCGTGCACAAATGTTACTGGGCATTATCTTGTTGTATCAACATCTGTGTAAATATTTAATGAAAAATAATTATACTGCACCGCGAACGTTGTCATAGTGCATTGTAGGGATTACTAAAACAGACTTCAAACAACATCTTCAAATGTTTGGACATCAGGTCCATTTCATCAAGGTTTGGACTAAGATGTGTCCCTTGTGCCTGTGGTGGTGACACCGGCTCATTCAACTCAGCTCTTTCAAATAGGAAACACATAATAAGTATCACTGACGATAGAATATTATATTTGACATTAACTGGTACTAATAAATCTATACTATTAGTTTAAATGCGAAAGTCATTCTTAGTTCTATCTATAGGTCTTCTACAAATTATAATTAATTAAAAAAAAAAAGCATATTTACACATTTTATTTATAGGTTTCATATTTCTCATATTCTTAAAATAAATCAGTATAAGGGTTACACAAGTTATGTGCTCCTTCGATTATTTATAGGAGACCGCAGCATGCAAAGAAAAAAATATTTATAACAAAATTAAAATTAAAACTAAGAAAATAAAACATAGCAATAAAAATACAAATTCGAATTTTAAAATGAGTAAAACGCTTATTAACTAAATCATTTTATTATTGTATTAATAGTTTTATAAATCCAAACTCAGTTCTATAAGATATTAATACTTTTATTTTAACATAATAGGTTCAATCGGCACAATTCGAAGTTGTACAATCAATCACCCTTAATTTTTAAGATAATCCCGTTAAACCCAGATTCTGACCACACCGCTCTCCTCTCTTTTTTTCTTCTTATTCCTCCTGTCACCTCACCTGTGTCCAGTCATCCCATTGATCAGTCAAGCTAATTCCGCTCTCATAACCTGCCAACCACGATGCGATGTTGTGTTACCATCACTAAATCAGAATAACATGAATGTTAAAATTTGACGACCTCCGTGGTCAAGTGGTGTGTACACCGGTTTTCATGGGTACGCCACTCTGAGGGTTCGATTCCCGGCCGAGTCGATGTAGATTACCATAAGTTTTCTATGTTGTCTTAGGTCTGGGTGTTTGTGGTACCTTCGTTACTTCTGATTTTCCATAACACAAGTGCTTTAGCTACTTACATTGGGATCAGAGTAATGTATGTGATGTCTCATATTTATTTATTTATTTATAAAATATTTAAAGGAATGATTTTTGTTACTTCAGATGGGGCGTGTTCCGCGCTCGACTCTTCCGCGACAGCTGCGTGTTCCACCGCGGGAACTACGTGAAAGACCTCAATAGCCTCGGGCGCGACTTGCGCCGAGTCGTCATCGTCGACAACTCGCCCGCTTCATACATATTCCACCCGGACAACGCTGTGAGTACCCTAAGACTTGTGACCTTACTGTATCAATTTATATGCCAATTAAAGATACTGCCATAGTTTAGTATTACAAAAAAATAATAAAAATAGTACCTTTGGAGAAACGATTATAATTCTTATTCAATAAGTTAAAATTATATTGTAATGGGACTTTTATATTAGACTGTGAGTAATCATTAATTAATTTGTATAAGGTTAGAGGTTGTTGATCTTACTCGATAAGACGTTACTGATGATCGTCTTTAGAAGATACAATTCTGTGCTCTGTATTTCTGCGTTGAAAAGTGCCACATCTCACAAGTTTGTTCAGCGTATTGTTTCGTTCTGATTAATTAGGTGGTAACCGCTGTGGTTGCATGGCGATTTCCCTAACTATGTAATCTATTTGTTTAAAAGTAAAACGAAGGTTCCCTTGGTATTGTATTGTCAAATATGCTGATGTCATTAGAAATATCTTGTAATAGATAGCTTTAAAGCTAAAAGCGAATAAAACCTAAACAGAGGGTACGAAAACGAAATGTTGCATATATTGTAAATTAACATGTTTTTAACAACAAAAACTGAACACAACACTAATTAATTATTCATCCTAATTAAACAAATCAATTACTCATTATTGGCATACAAAACAAATCAAAGTCGGACCACCAACTTTTATCTGTTTCGTTCCAAATAAAACGAGACGACCGTATTTCCAATATGTTCTATTTCAATCGGTTACCACAAGCAGTTCAACGGTATTTTCATTCGAGAAACTTACTCGTTCCGATTCAAACGCTGACGATTTGTGTTATCTCTGTTTCCAGGTACCTGTCGCGTCATGGTTCGACGACATGACAGATTCAGAACTTTTGGACTTGATACCATTTTTCGAGAAACTGAGCAAGGTTGACAGTGTGTACACAGTGTTGCGCAACTCGAATCACCCCTACAACCCCACACAGAACAACTCGCCGCCCACATAGCCGCGGCCCTCGAGGCTCCCCGGCGGCGCGCTGCGCGACACGCGCGCGGGGCCCTCGGGGCCCGTGGGGCCCGCGGGGCCCGGGCAGCGCGCGGGGCTCTCTCTGCTCGAGACACTCATCAAGAAAGGAGCGAACTTCGTCTTAAGTGCCAATTTTGCCTTCTGGTTAGTAAGGACGTTATTTGTACCTATTATACATTTTAGGTATCTCCTAGTGCGTAAGTGGTCCGTGTAGGTTCGCTGTGAAGCTTCCGCGACGTGCGTCGCGTTTAAATCTTCGACTTAAATACTTGTGTATTGTCTACGAGTACCGATTCAGTGTTTTAATGACTAAAATCAATTTTAACGTTTTTTATATCGTGCTTGGGATCAAATATGAGTAAGTTAGTGTACTGCGGTCGTGGTCTCGGGTCTCGCCGACGGGAATTGTTTGACTCGGTTTGCTTCTTTAATCTATACACTTAAATGTAAACACGAATTTCGCAGTATGGCTGTTATTTACCCGTGACTTTTAATCAGCCTTGATAATGTATATATTTTTATCTTATATATGTGAATGGTCTTAATCATACGCGGTATATATTCGACCGACTATGGTGTACATAGAGCATAGTATTTAATAGCAGCAGAATGATTAGCACTTAAGGTGTACAGTATCGCACTGGTCTAAAGCCACTGTTACGATGGTATCTATGTAAATAGTTCAGGATATGGAATATTTAAAGCACAAAAGTTTATTAATATTTATGATAACGTTAAAGTATAGTTATTATTTAAAAAAAAAGTCTAATATAATTTTTCATTTAGTCTGACACTGGCTTTAGATGAATGCTTGTGCATAAGCATTGATGTGATCAGTTTTACATTATCATAATGTATGCACACCGTACAATATGTACGATTTTTTTTTAATTTGGGGAATAATTTTTTATTAAATATTTTTTAAATATAAAAAGAAAACTAATTTCATCACTGACAATAAAAAGTCATTCGGTACAGTGTCATATATATATATTTATTAATTATATAATCAAATATGAATTATATATATGGATGAAAGTATCTGAATGTAAGGGAATATTTTAAATTGTCATTGAAATCGACTGTAATAATTTCATAATAATTGTAATTATTCAATATCACAACGTATTCTAACTAATATATGATGGATTTGATCACCAACCAAACGATGATATTTTTATATATATATAGCGTTTTGTATTCACGTTTTTTGTGAAATCAGTATTTGCAGCACAAAATATGATTTTTAAGACGTCACAGTATTAAACTAGATTAATAGATATGAATGCCATTGTACACGAATATTTATTTAGATTAACCGTTATATATATTTTTTTACATTTTAAAAAATAATTGAGAATTGCACACAAAACTGAGTCTCAGGGAAATGTTAATTTGAAATTATAAAAAAGTTATAATTAAATATTAATTACAGTTTTAGGAGGTTAATGATCTGCCTTCAATTATTAAATAATTCATTGATTTGATATAATAATGCTCGGCAAACATAATAGTACATTGAACTTTATGCTATATCCTATTTAATAATTGAAATAAATTTACTTTAATAAGTAAATAAGTAGAGATGAACAAACCATAAATTTATATATTCAATGTGATTTACTAATATCTCTGCCTTTGGTATGTAATACTATTAATAATGTTACACTATTCCACTCATATCCACTTTGACGTCACTCAAATTAAGGTTTTTAATGAATCTATAATGATACCTAAGATTATTTTTGATAGCAATCAGTTATGTCAATTCAAGGTCAAATTTGTTTTTGTACTTATAAAGTGTTTTTTTTTTAAATTTGAATTAGAAAATATACCCTAATGCATGAAGCGTAATTATGTTGTGATGATGAGATGGATTGTTTATTATTGTTTTGTGTGATAGGGAACTATGGATTATTTATATAGAGATATTGGAACAATAAATGAATCAATTTTAATCAGGATATATGTTTATCAATAATCGAAAATTTATAGAATAGAATGATAAAAAATTAATTGAGTTGATTTTTTCGCTATACTCTTCACACTTAGGCTAAACAGGTATTATTAACACAATATTTTTTATATTGTGTTATAGCCTATATAGGTGGCAAACGAGCAGAGTGCTCATCTGATGGAAAGTGACTTTCCACCGTCCGTGGACATCTGCAACTCTATTTCATTATTCAATTATTGAAAAATGGAATAATTGGATGGAATATAATTTTATTATGAATTAATATAGTAATCTTACGAATAAGATATATGAGTATAAAAGTATTGAAGTACATTTGAATGTCTGTATAATAATATGCCAGAGAAATCAATATTATAGTGTGGAAAATAAATGACAGCAAGAGCGCATAACAGTTAACTGTCTACAATAATCATGGTAAATATAACATAACATTATCTATAATTTAAACTCAGTATTGTGTGCAGCTTTCAAATATTCAGCTCGGGGAGACAAAATTCAAAATTTTTAAAACATTTTTATAATAAGAATTCGATTAAATAATTAGGTGAAATAAAATGGTGCTTTCAGTATTAGTTGAATAAGCGAATCGAAAATTGTACTGCAAAACTCGTAACGCACACGGATACTCTTTGGTTGGTAGTTTTGTAGTGAGCAGTGGACGGTCACTTGGAAGCATTCTTACATATGTAATATTCCTATATATAAGTAACTCGACTTGGCTTATGCCATTTATGTCTATTTTTTTTTTAATTCAATTTGCCTAGCAAAAATCTTTGTTTTTTTTTTTATTATTCTGTATCTTAAACCATTGAATGTCTGTAGTGGAAATGTAAATAAAATAAAAAAGAAGTAAAAAATTATGATTTCGATAATTGATTCGATTGAAACTTTTCGTATTTTACACATTTGTTATTTAGTATATCGATGTACGTATTATACATATATGTTTTTTTTTATTAATAGTTATACACTATCGCTAGAATTGTAACCTTATCCTTATATTTAATGATGCTCTGATTTCTGATCTATACGTCAAGCTTTATTGCGAATGTCAAACGGTCGTTGACCCTGTTCACGTCTCGCCTCATCCATTGCTCCGTGATCACGTGATATTCGTTCGTAGATAATTCATCAAAGTTTTTCTAAACCAGCCGTCCCGTTCATATCTTATTGTATAATATAGCTATGTGCGTTATATTCAATATGTAAATCATTCATCAATCGACGTTTATACTTTTGCGATTTATTGTAGCCCAAAATGTAGGTCACAGCAAAAAGTTTTTATTGACAATTGAAAATATTAAATGAATTAAATACAAATTAATATTAGATCTTGAATACTCATTGCAAACTTACCCATAGTATAAAAACTGTTAATAGTCATTCGCTTAAAGCGTATACATATAGTTAAGTGATATGAAAATAAATATTAAATCGTAGAAGTATAAATGTATGCACTGTCTATGTATCGTGTGTATGTTAGACATTCGATGCTAAATCCATTGTACACAATCTATAAACTAAACTAATTTGACATCAATATCAACTGGCTCTTTTCAACCTCGTACGCGGGAAAGAGAGAGCGCTATATCGATTGCTGTCAAATTATTTCAGAGATTGAGTGCGATAGGAACGTCGTATTTATCAATCATAAACCACAGTAGAGCATTTATTTCGTAAGAATTAACACATAGATGTAGTATGTTATAGTAATATATACGTTGATTTCTGTAATTTTAAGAATTATGTTGTTCATATAATGTATATTTAACGCGAGTTTATACATGAACGCAATCAATTCCCCGTGAATTGTATCATATTATAAACTTATTATAAAATGAAACGTCACCGATCAAACGTCCACATTGTTTAGGAATTTACTATCTGTTAATTTTGATATAATAAATAATTAAAAAAAAAATTAATTATGCATGCAATAAAATTGAATTGATATTTTTTATCCTATATCATAATGTGTAGTATAAATTCTATGGTTTTAACATTATATCGGGAATTCATTGTTATATGATTAATTTTGCGATTATTATTATTATTTTTTAAATATTGTAATTTAATATTAGCGTAAGTTATGTGAAATAGTGATTTTTAACGCAATAACGTTTACGTGTTTGGATTTTAGCTAACTCCTATAAAGCGGTACGGAACTCGATTTAAACGTCCCGGTGCTTTTCGAAACCAATTTAAACGGTAGCCATATTTAGTGTGAGAAAAAGCCATTAACCCATTATTTGGTACAATATTATAGTCACTAATATCGTTTAATAGTAACACATAAATATTATGCTTCTTTATATTTCGTAATTTATAAAATAAGCTCTCAAATTAATCGTTTAATATCAATGATTTTAGTTTTTTTTTTTTTATTGGAAATTTTGTACAATTTTATCTAGATCAAGTGCTATAATGGTCGAGTTCTGTGTTCTGTCAGGGTTTTTAGTTCGCTTGTAAACAAAGTACAAATCATAAATAGAATGCAGTGGCTAAATAACGAGAACATTTATATATTTATTTAGTGTAAGATTGTGCTTGTTCGTACCATCTTTCACTGTTTCAACGACGAAAAATTATCGTTTCCCAAATATTACTTGCCTCTAGGTTTAGATGTTTGGGTGAATGCTGGATTATTATTTTACACATTGACTAACAATAGCTACCCACCTACGTCACTGCCTCGTTAGATTGATCCAACTTATAAATGGTTGTAACGTCAGCGATAAAGATTATTTACATACAATATAATTAAATCTCTGAAAAATGAAAATTAATATTCATTCAAGCAATGATATTCTAATAAACAGATATGTTATATCCATACTAAACAACAGAGAAAAGTGTGCCGCGCGGGGACCGTTTATTTAATTTTTTTTTACATTTCGTTAAAAGTAAAAAGGATAGCTTGATAAAAACAATAAGTAAAAGGGATAACTAGATGTTTTAATTACGCAAAACGTATTACTACGTAATTAAGACGTATTATGACGTATTACTACGTAAAACGACTAAAGGCTAACGTCCCAATTAGGACGTTTTCTAGTCTTCACTTTTTGCGCGTTAATAACATATCTGTTTACTAAAACATCATTGCATTCAACATATTGTTATGTTGACGGTCAAATTTCTCGTTGGCTATTGTATGTATGTGAGTTTATAGCTGGCGTGCTTGTACAGTACTGGATATATCAAACACTACTTACATTTTAAATAGTATTAAAATAAATTTTAAACTGATTTCTTTTTTGTCTGTTATTTATATGAATATTTTTTAAAAACGATATGCTTGACATACGACAATATTTCATTGTTTTGTATAAGTGAATGTTAAGTACCGAATATCAGTGCAATATGTTTGAAAAATTATCATTGTTTAAACATTTTTTGTTTGTCATTGTACTTGTAAGATTTGATTACTTAACAATGAATTATTACAATAAATAGGTGTTGGCATATTGTAGATATATTGTACAGCATTCAATGCAGGGCTTGTCGTGTATTTTTAAATAAATGTAAGTATATCGTACTTCCTTTGTATAAAATCTGGTAACAATCCAGGTTTCATTTTAACTCTGACAAAACTAATTAGCATTAGTTAATATTTTTTATTATATTTTTGAGAATGTTAATTGTTTAAATGTTATTTATGTTACACGACAAGACCTCTATAATGGTATTATGAATTTTTTACCTATCAGAGATTAGGCAGGTAAGCGGACGATAATTATCTGTAATATTTATGAAGTGTAATAGCAAGGAAATATGAGGAATCAAGAGTAATGGGTAACATTTACCTGAGACGAAATTTATATAGTGGTGTACATTTTTGATATGATGTTGTACAAAAGAGACATTTGGTATGTTATTTTATAGGAATGAAATAAATAGCCTTAATTAATAAATTTGTGTATTATTTTTATTAATTAATTGTTTCCCTGGAAAGTGCATTAAAATAAAAAAAAATATGATGCGGCTGTATTGTCTGCTCCTTGGCTAGTAGCTAATTAAAAAAATAAAACATGACAATTTGAGCTGTCAAATTTACCCTTAGGTGGCACAATAGCTACTACATTGATCCCTTCGGCGATTGGCGTTAGACCCTTGGACAGTACATTGCTTATAATAAAACAACTATACACAATTTTGTCTAAACGTTTATTGAAATTAAATAAATATTTTTATAATTTATATACTACAGTACAATAGCATGAAATATATAATAAATAATTATGTATCTTTCTTTTCACTTGTAATATGATATGGTAGAAGTACTTAATTATATGTGTATAACAACATGTTGCTAATTAAAAAAAAAAGATGTTTTGTCTATATAGAATACTTATATCTAAAACTACATTATAATAATGAGGAAACATTAATGGTTTCTTTATATATTTGTACTTATACTTTGGATGCATGTATTGCTTATTGAATCTCGGAAATTAAAATATATATATTGCCAATGGAATAAAAATATATTTGATATTCATGGATTTCTATTTTTAAACTAATGATTATCTAATTTTATTTCATTAAATTTAAATATTATTACTATGATAGCTGCTAGGCAAGTTATTATTTCTTAAAATTAATTAAAGCCCCAAAAATAAAAATTGCTTCTACATGTAAGGAATAATTTGTAATAAAATAAACTTGTACAAAAATAAAATTTATTCATCTAAACATAACTTAACTTTGTTCTATTAAATCAAAGGATTATAAAAAATATCAATGATATATATCATTCAAATGAAAAAATAAATATTTTTAATTTTTAATCTGTGTTATCTATGCTTAGAACGTTACAAGAAGTTGATTAAAATTATTACAATAAATTCAAAGCAAATTAAATTCTGGTATTTTCTTTGGCACATTTTTATGTATACAAAATTACCTGTGCATTTTTACTGAATCAGTTCAATGGCGGAAAAGCCAAGGTCAAGGGGTCGTGCCAGTGACACGCCTAACTGGTAAAAAAAGGAATTATTATTAAGGAATTGGTTAAAAATGGACAACTCTAAGTAGTTACTACAAATGTGAATAATTGTAGCAAGTTTTATTACCTTGCAAATGTATTTTTTTTTCCATGGATTAATCAGTTTAAAAAAAAGAACATATTAAACCAGCATTTACTTTTAAAAAAGTGCATAACATATATGTTAAAGTTGTCTTCATTTCAAATATATGATAATCTTCCTCATTTAGGTATGAAATTGAATAAAATTTCAATAATTCTGCAAGAATTCCTTTTATTTTTGGAATCAAAAAGTTACTTAGACTTGTTATTCAATAAATAACATAATTAAATTAAAATATAACAAATAATTAATTGCTATTGAAAAAGTTTTCAAAGGTGGGTCAAAGATTGCTCTTTCTATAAAGTTTGTTCATATATATACACATAGTTACATATGTTGGGGCCGCGTTTGTTTCGCATGACTTCAAACATATTACTTAATTCAAAAAACCTTAATTATAACAAGGATGATGCTTAATAGCATTTTATATATTTAACAAAAAATATGGCATCTATATAATTGTCCACATTCATATAATCTTCAAATCATATTTTTAAAAGACAGGTGGAAAAAGGGACTCATTAGAAGCTTCCAATACGCTCTGTCAATTTGAGTCACTATAATTATGTTTGGTACAGATAATCCAATATCCCTTGACTAGGAATGTGTTGCCAATCTAATAATTATTTTATTCTTGTCTATGCGCTAAATGAATGATTCGTTTCTGTGTCTTTCATTTTAAAAGGTTTCATAACATGATTATATTAGTTTCATAATTTTTATCATTGTATTTTATTCAATTAGTATCAAAATATACTTAGACCAAGTTGCGAATGACAACTTTAGGACCAAATGCTACTAACACTTTACCTTATATATTTAATTTTTGAATATTGAATACTTTATTAAAATTTGAATATTATATCATTTAAAACTACAAAAACACGAACACATAGCATCATCTAGCGTAATTCCATGCTTAAAAGCGCACCTTACGTTTATTGCGAGATCAATATCTTATTCCATTTACTTATTATAGTTATACTAAGAGTTGATAGACATCTTCTCTTGTAGAATTTGAAAGTAACACGCCTGTAATTGAGAAACAAAATGAATTAAGAAACAGACACAAACTTGAATTACCTAAAGTCAGAAC
This sequence comes from Vanessa cardui, assembly GCF_905220365.1. NCBI lineage: Eukaryota > Metazoa > Arthropoda > Insecta > Lepidoptera > Nymphalidae > Vanessa > Vanessa cardui. Next base: position 3,803,973 of record NC_061129.1, read on the forward strand.
CTTAAATTATGGACATAAAAATATACGTTTTGATGGAGTAAAACTATATAATGATTTGCCGAACTACATAAAAGAATGTGAATGTTTATATACTTTTAAAAATAAACTTAAAAAATATATATTAGACAATATTAAGTAGCACTAGCCATTCCAAGTATCAAATATCAATGTATGTGTTTAACATTATTTGATCTCATGTAAGTGAACCTATGTATTTATATATATTCTATATATTCTTATGAGAATAAAGATCTTTAACCATAACCATATTAATAAATACAAGTGATCCCATTATTGTATAAAGACAAAAGATTTAATGGACGGCAAATGTGTTACCTCGTGGTATGTGGTCACCACTATTCACAAATATGGACACTTTAAACTGGTGTATACCAGTAACAATAAAAAGAGTTACTGTTTTGCGGTAGAAATAATGTCGAGTTATAGATTAGATGTTAACTCAGAGCGGCTTGCACTAAGATCTACCACCAAGCAAATGCAAAAGATATTAAAGTCATTGACGACCTCCGTAGTCGAGTGGTGTGTACACCGGTTTTCATGGATACGCCACTCTGAGGTCCCGGGTTCGATTCCCGGCCGAGTCGATGTAGATTACCATTAGTTTTCTATGTTGTCTTGGGTCTGGGTGTTTGTGGTACCGTCGTTACTTCTGATTTCCATAACACAAGTGCTTCAGCTACTTACATTGGGATCAGAGTAATGTATGTGATGTTGTCTCATATTTATTTTTATTTATTTATTTATATAGGTGAAATTACCTTTAACGTCGTAAACATCAGTCCTAATTCGCCATTCTGCATACCGGGCTCCAGGAAATCCTCCACGAAGTGAATTTCGGAACCGAGTTGCAGAATGCGAGCTCGGACGACCACAAAATGGAAGACGGGAAATAGTTCGTCCATACTCCATAGATAATGCTGACCTGGTGAAACGGATAAATAATAAATTTATTATTACTATGAATACATACACATTATCAATCTATTATCAACATTCTGCGACATAACGGCGGAGGCCACATTCGTTCATTAGTTTTGGCTAACGAGCACGGTGTTGTATAACTTTTGGCAATGAGAGCCAATATTAGCCGCGAATGAATGAAACTATAGGCGTTTCATGGCACACTGCATCAGCGTGGCGTATAGGCTCCAATCGGGCACAAAACATTTATGGCGGGAGGGTAATACGCCTGATAAGAGCAACTTTGTAAATTAGACTACAAGCAATGATATTCTAATAAACAGATATGTTATACCCATACTAAATAACAGAAAAAAGTGTGCCGCGCCGGGGACCGTTTATTTTACAGCTTGATAAAAAACAAAAAGGGATAACTAGATGTTTTAATTACGCAAAACGTATTACTACATAATTTTCATGTATTATAACGTATTACTAGCATAATTATGATGAAATCGACTAAAGGCAAACGTCCCAATTAGGACGTTTTCTAGTCCACTTTTTGCGCGTTAATGACATATCTGTTTACTAGAACATCATTGACTACAAGAAACTCTCTTAAAAAATCTTTAAGCACTAACGTCTCCTCTATAATCCGTTCCCTAAGTCGGCTTTGCTCATATTCTTCTAAACTACTTTATATAGATTAAAACTTATAAGCTAGACATTTTACTTAAAAAGTGGTCATTTCGACATTTACCTAATTCCTGCTGCACGGCTGTCGTCATTTTTTGGAAAGTACTTCGTATGACGAGGAGTTTTTCTATGGGGGAGAAGGTCGTCTTCAATTGCTGGAGCGTTTCCACAGCCTCATTGAACAGTTGTTCTTTCATAGGGGAGAAAGGTGGAGAAGATTGATGGTTCTGGTTGGTTGACCAAAATTTTCTGTTAAAGAAATATCAAAGATTTAATGAAACATTAGGCAAGCTCCAACGAATAAAAGGAAAAACACAAGTGTTTCTTAATTTGTCATTGAAAAAACAGCTTTAAATAGTTATGTGAAAGTTTAATATCCTTTATCCGTTCTCTATGATATGAATTGACACATTTCATTGAAACAAAAACCAACATTATTACGAGGTAATATAATTTTCCGGATACTATTAATACAAGGCGCTTGATAAATTAACAATTCAGATTTTTTTTAAGTCTTTTTTAAGTCTTACTAACTAACTTAAATATTTCTAGAGATTATGAATTTAAGACTTTTCTAGTCATTTCACCAGAATAAGTAATATTACATGTTTATCTCAACTTACTGATCGATTCCTAGGAAAGCCATAAGTGTTATGTCGGGCTGTTTGTTCCACTTAAGGAGTCTCCTCCAGTACAGATCGTCCTCTCGTTTGTTGTGCAAGGCGTACAGCACGAATAAAGCCGGATGTACTCTCGGCAATAGTGTCGGCTGCAATAACGACGCTGCTGATACTACTTCGCTGAAAATACACATTTTAAAGATAGAGTTTAATAATATTAAGCCTAAAAGCCTGTGATTTGTCATCTGCATCCATACAAAAACACTACAAAAAGCCCTCCTTAGGGGGAGAAGGTTTGAAACATTCTCGACCACGCTGTTCCAATGCGAATTGGTGTGTTTCAGAATTTCTATGAAATTAGACAACCGCCAAGCTTGAGATGAATTATAAACAACTATCATCACTATTTATCGAAAGTGTTTTAAATTTAAATCTTCAATGACATCACGCGAGCCATTCGATTGAGATATGCATCATGAAAATATCATTGTTTTAAATAATCATTATATTTTGATGAACAACGAACATGACCTTAAAATATTGTCATATTATGGAATGGTGCAATGCAATACATAGACACGATCATAGCTATATCTAGTCATTTACTGTTTGTTATTCAAGAGTTTCCCAAGCCCATAAAAATGGGATCATAAGTTTTTGAAAAATGGGGAACATTTTTACATAATATGGGTCAAATGGAGGTCCTCATTTTTTGGTCGGTTATAAATAAATCCAACAATTATAAACTTACCCATCTATAGGATTGCTTTCTTCATTATCATCTGGATCTTCTTTCGTCTTATATGGCAACACAATATCCGTTCCTTCTGATGGTAACGCCGGGAACAAAAGTCTAACAACTTGGTACAGTCTTGTAGTAATACTCTTCAGTTCTTTGACAGCATGACTTAACAGAAGCGGATGAACGCGGACGCCACCGTAGGTTGTGTTGAAGGCATTAGTTAGACTTAAGACGAGTTGACCTAAGGGATGATGCGCCGATTCACAAGCCTGAAAATTACAAAACAGATTTTTCTCCTTATTTTTATGTATCATTAATTAATTCCGCAGACATTTTTAACTTTGACGTTTCATATTTTTGAATCATTTGTAAAAAATACATAGGTAAAGAAGGCAAATTATTCAGGAAAAGATTATATATATGATAAAAAAGCGTAAAGTTAATGCTTTTGACATCCAGGCAGGACAAATAACATACATACATATTGGAATTTAACTAACATGACTTTGTATTTTTAAATGTTGAAAAAGAGTAACTATCTATAAAGGTAGGTTCATAGGTTAGGTAGGTAAGGTAGTAAATCTACGTTCCAAAACGGTGGTAGCTTCACTCAATATAGTTGTTAAATGACTCTTCAAAAATGCTTGTAAAATCCTACCTTGAGTAATGTATACTTAATTTTGTTTTTTTTTTTATCAATCAATTAAAAGAAAAAAGAATATATTTTTTCATTTAAACAGAATAAACAAATTTCAATTATTCGCTTTAATTAAAAATGGAAATTATTCTACGATAAAAATATTTCGTCTAATCTCTGTAAATTTTAATATTTGCTTCATAAAACTTTACGATTCCTAAACGACGTAAAAGATAACAAAATTAGTTTTATATCTTAAATATTTTGTCAAGATAACATACTTACGTTGTATAAATATTGCTTTAATTCCATATAATCATTCAAAGCCAGCGTTTTCTGGCCAAACTGCGGTATGACTTCTAGGCAATCGACTGACTTTTCCAAATCGGATCCTTTAGATTTTTTTGCAGAAAGATTGGAATGTTTTTCTTTATGAGAACAAGATATGGCAACTGCGACATTTTGCCATATTTTAACGTTATCTGGTACAGTGGACGTACCGTTCGACAAGTGATTACCGTTCGGAGTTAGAACGGTTTCAGATACACCCATACATTGAAAGCATTGTCGAAATATTGCGTTCCACTTCTGATTTGGTACTACACTTAGTTTACCAAATGAGCTACAATACAATAAAATATAAAGTAATGGTTTTTTCATCAACATTAAAAATATAAGTAAACACATTTATATACATACGTTGGTTTTGAATTGTCTGGAAGAACGGGATTAGACACATTTAGATGCATGACTCCATTTGATATTTTCACACCTTCTGTCCAGGCTCCGCTGAGAGAACCCTCAATTTTATCGCCACTTGAAAATGTCAACACACCCTTCCCTGAGAATACGCCGGCAGATCTGAACTCGCCCTCATAATGTGTTCCATCTTCAAAAACCATAACTCCGTGACCCTGCGAAGCATTATCATAATTAGATATTATGATAAATTAAAACGGCATGGTTAAAAATGACAAAACGTACAGTCAATATATCTTGCGTAAACAATCCTTCATAGTATATGCCATCCAAGGTCACAATGAGACCACAGCCATGTTTTTTGTTGTCACTCCAATTGCCCAGGTATTTTTCTCCTTTACCGATATCGTCCATGACGCCGTAGCCATGTCTGACGCCAACGACCCATTCTCCTGTGTATATCGTAGCTGTAGATGTAGTAAAATCACCCTGTTTTTTAATCCCATGGCCATGAGGTTGACCATCTTTAAAGTATCCCTCGTAAATATCACCGGATGTATATTTCAGAACGCCATAACCATTTTGCAGATTGTCTTTCCATTGGCCTTCATAAATTCCTAAAAAATAATAATTAATTAATGAATTAATAAATCCTACAACTTTATGTAAGGAAAATAAATCGATTTAAAGCTTTTTATTACCTACTCCAGGGATTTCCATTTTCCCGTGACCACAAAGGGCATTCAACTGAAACTGTCCAACATAAAACTTGCCATCAGGCCATTCAATTTTACCGCTACCATGGATTTTACCATCTAGCCATCGTCCATTATATTTGGCATCTTTGTAAAATGCTGCCTTATTGGAAAATGTATAACTTGCTGTCCTGATAGCCGGAGGTTTGAATGTTGATTCCTTATTTAAAACAGTTCGAATCGATGAATTTATAGAATGTAACCATTCGGTTTTTTCTTCTTCAGAAGTAGTGGTAACACATATGATTTCTTCTGGAGTTGTAAGCTGCAATGCATTTTGCAAGGAGTCACTGTTTGGGACGGCTTCAACCCATAATGTTTCTAATGGATGGACGTTTGGTGTACTTCCGCTAACATGGACGAATAAATCATTAAATAGAATGAACCAATGGCTGCTGAATCGGCCAGGATTCACTAAATTTAATGGACGAGATTTTGATTCCCTGATCAATCGTCTCTCAGGCATTCTATACGAATCTAAACTTTTTCCAATAGTTTCCCAAAATAACTTAGTAACATCTGCTTCTTTTCTTTTCTTGTCTTGGTCTTCTATTAGAATATCTAATGATGAAACAACTTTGGCTATTTTTTCCTCTACAATCGCTTTGTGTTCAGCTTTTTTTCTTTTTGTTTTATGACGTAATAGCGACTGCGATATGCATTTATAAGAGCTTAGTCTTGTCAATGGCTGCACAAATGCTAAGGAAACAACAGCTTCCAATGTCTTTTTATTATTTTTCTGCTTATTCGTAGGTAATTGATCACTAAATAAATTATAGATACTTGATGGAACATCAACAATATTGTTAATATGAGCGAAACCACCAATAACAATTAGATTGCTAATACTTATATAATACTTTCTATATAAATAAATAAATTCTTCTAAATTTTTTATTAAGGAAATATCACATTCGTTTATGTGCTTCTCAGCATATTGCCAAGTTGATAGAACATTCAAAGCGGTTATATTTAATATGTCACCAAATATATCACAAACTGTTTCATATACATTGGAATGTGTAGTAATTGCTTTGCTCTTTTTGAGAAAAGGCTTAACTAGTGAATGATATATTAAAAGCATTTCTTCTAGATATCTTTGAGCAATAGACAAATTTTGAAATTCGGGGCATATAGTGGATTTCTCTACGGAACAGTAACTAATGTTGCCAGATGACAATACCCTCCAATGATAGCACAAATTTTCGGTTTTATTACCGAGACTTTGAGATTCACCGACATTGCTTTGAATATTTTTATCCTTTTCACTAGAAATTTCATCATTTTTCTTATTTAAATTTACAACACTGTCAGTAAATCCATCTAGATGTTTACCCATGTAGAAAATGTTTTCATTGTGTGTGTAAGCGAGGGTGTGGTTATCAGTTGCTATCATGTCTCTTATACGGTCGCTATCAGAATTCTCTGTAAATTGTTTGGGACTACTTTTATCTTCTCTTGTATCAAAACTTACTTGATTAAAATGATTGTAGCCCCACATAAAAAGCCTGCCATCTAAAGTCAATGCACTGCAATGCCATTTACCACAAGAAACTTTTTGCAAGCCGAAACCAGATAAACTCATAACTATCATTGGTTTGATCCTTTTAACCGTGTCACCTATACCCAGTTGTCCGTGTGATATGTCACCCCAAGTCCACAGTTCAGTTGCTAATATATTTTTACCAAGTTTTGACATGTTTTTGAGATTCTCATTCTTCCTAGCTGTTTCAAACTCTTTTTCACTACTAATTGTACTCGTTGAGAATTGAAGATCTTCAAATTTGTTAGAAATGCAACTGTACATGAGTGAATTTACTTCTTCATTAAAGTTACGGTTCAGAATTTCAACTGTTTCATTGTTGTCACTACTTCCACTTACATGTCTAGATAAAGTAGCTACTTTGTCACCAACTGTTTTAACACCTTCATAAACAAAATTTGTAAGATTCGAAACATTTTCTTTAATTATTCTTGTAGGTTTCTCTGTATATTCTACTAAATAGTCTTCCCCTGCCGATACCCAGGACAGCTGTCTACTTAAAAATTGTCTTGCAGCATCAGTGTTGATAAATATATTATTTATTTTTTCTGTGTTATTATGATCATTCTCAGTATTTTCTCTATCATCTTCATCATCAACATTTTCTACTTGTAGTTCATTATCTGTATCTAAATTATTATTAACATATTGTATGGCATCAGGTTTTTCAACTTTGGACTCTTCAGAAGAAGGACTTGAATCTTCTGTAAGACTTTGAGCATCAACATGAACATCAGTCTGAGGAGCGGTTGTACTACTTGAATCTTCACTAGACTTACTTATATGAACTCCAAGGGGACAAGTTTCAGATAAAGAAGGAACTGAGGCAGGTGAAGCCAGCCCTATTATTGTTTGACACTGTGAGCAGTTAGATGCAAACACTTCTTCATCGTCATTCTCACTATCTGTATCACAATTGCCAGAGTTTCTAACATTTTTTCTCGCTATCACAGCAGCAAAGTCTTGACCTACAGAAGCACTGTATACTGTCCTCCCCTCAAAGAATGGAACTTTCTTAATACTATTAGTTTCTAATGCTATTTGAGGCATGACACCAGAGCCCCAGAGATGTCCATCACTGCTAATAAATAGTTGCCCAAAATCACTTGTCACTACATTTCTAAATTTTACTTTAAAACTAGTACTTTTAAAGCCATGAGGGCAACACTTTGATTCCTCTTTAACAACAATTTCTTCTTTGTTTTTGAAACAAGAATTTGTTTTGTAGAGCCGTCCGTGGACATCAATAATATATAAAATATCATTGTGGTACGATATGTCTATGGCTGATATACCGCTAATTTTTTTAAAACTTAAATTTTCTTCCGAAACAGTACAATAATAAAGGCCATGGTCACTTCCAAGAACAATGAAATCTGTGTCCAAAGAACAAAGTTTAACAATCTTATCAGGTACCTGTTGCAAAGAGGGTATATTTAATGTTGTTATACCGCTCCAGAACTTGTGTTGACTCATTTTATGAACACTTTCTCCTTCCTTTGACTGAAACTAGGCGGATCATTATGACCAATTAAGGCGATTATTTATTTTTTCACAACAAATGTCGTATTCATCGTGAAGTAACAATCTTACACAAGATCACTATTATATTATTGATATACTAAATACTAATTTATTCAGGAAAACGTTTGATAATAATATTTTATTTATTATGCAAAATTGATAATGATTAACTTCGAATACTAGGAATGGGTTGACGTTTGAGGTTTGACAGCTGATTTGAATTGTCAGAAGTAATATTCATGTTTTATATGTCATTTTCAATTTGGTTGGACGAGTATTCGAGTGTCTGAAATAATCTGTATTCAAAGCAGAAATTATTTATAAAGTAGAGCTGTCAAGCTCGTGCTGCACAAGTGTTCAATTCGCCTTTTTCTCCTAAAAAATGGCGAGTCGCGGTGGAGCATCTAGACGCGTTCCTGAAAATGAAGCTGCAATTACTTATGTGCAGTGCGATGGACTGGTAAATGACAAGATTTTACTGTTTTTAGTGAATTTATGGACATACTTACTTCACAAAGCATACATTTAAATCTGTTGACGCGTCATGTTAGCTATAAATTTGGCTTAATCTAAGATGTTTTGCCATCGCTTTCATCAAGAAATAATGGTTTTTTAGTAATGTAATCAAGTGATATAATAATTTATGTATGGATTCGTATATTCTTTAAAATATCGATCGTGAAATGTTCTCTTTATATAGGTTATAATGTACCCCAAATTCGTTTATTTACCTGTGGAGACCATGACTCATGAACTGTTTTGAGATGCTCACCTCACTTTCTACTATTCGAAGTTATATGTATGTTATGTTTCAACAGTTGAGATTGACCTCTATTAACAGTTATGGATGTGTGAAGTTTTGCTTCAAAAAAGTTTTGATATGTTTTTTCAGATATTGTTTTGACTATACTTTTAGCCTTTTTATATTCAATAATAATAATCAATAATGTGCTCATAAATGTTTAGTTTTCTGTTAATTAAACTCATAAAATCATTAAAAAGAATAATGAAATCAACCCTAAAGAACTTAAAATGATTACACTGTCATTTACAAGTGAAGCAAACTTATTAATGGAAAGAAATTTCAATCTCATTATATTTCAGCTAGGAACACTTGCTTCCAAAGCAAAGTGTAGTATTATTTAAAAAAAATAATTATTTTCTTTCTGTTATTAAAGGCGGTGATGAAGATAGTGAAGCACTGTCATGAAGAGTCATACAGTAACATGGAAGTAGCCCAAGGGGCTCTTCTTGGGTTAGTTGTGGAAAACCGCTTAGAGATCACCAACTGCTTCCCGTTCCCGAAACATGATGATACAATGGATGAGGAAGAATACCAGCTGGATATGATGCGGAGACTCCGTCGTGTCAATGTTGATCATTTTCATGTGGGTTGGTAAGTATCAATTAAATTATGAGGAATAAAATTTGTTATAATAAATTATTTTTCACCATTTTAAATTATAAGACTTTACTGTAATTATATTACATTTACAACACATTTCACGTAAAAAACTAAAGCATGATAATGAAAATGTGTAAATTAAACAGTAAATTCCTTATAAACATTATCACTGGGCTGTTTTTGTTTATAGAATTAACAAAAGAATGTTAATTTAAATTTTAGGTACCAGAGTGCAGATGTGGGCAACTTCCTGAGCCAGTCGCTTTTGGAGTCACAGTATCACTACCAGACATCTATTGAGGAGAGTGTCGTCGTTATCTACGACACAAAGAAGTCAGCTAGAGGTTTCTTGACTTTAAAAGCTTATCGTCTGACTCCGCAAGTAAGTGTACAAATTCATGTGAAATAATAGATAGAATAAGTAATTTTCAATATCATTTGGAAGTTTGAATACTAAATTTTTATAGAAAAATTTCATGAGTACCTAGTTTTATGTTTCTGGTAGTCAATAGTAGAACAATAGTGAACAATGAGTTCGAAACTTGCAAATTCATATACAATGTTTGAGTGGTTTTACTTAATTTATAATAACATTAATTTCGATGTTTCTAGGCCATAGCAATGTACAAGGAGAGAGATTACACACCAGAAGCATTACGTAACTTAAAGATTGGTTATGAGAGTCTGTTCATTGAGGTGCCAATTGTAATCCGCAACTCGCCCTTGACCAACATTATGATGTCAGAGCTTTCTGAGATGATTCCTGAGGAGGAGGGCTCCAAGTTCTTGGATCTTGGAACTGCTTCAGTGCTTGAAGGTAATATTTTTCGCCCTATTTTATGCTGTATACCCATTTTTTAATCTTTATGAAAGTTTAAAAATAATTTGCATTCTATTTTATTTGTATGCATTGTTAATTCATATCTGTCTACATATTTGCTTTGCCATCATTACATGCGAGCTGATACAATCAAATAATCCAATAATGAATTCAATATTTTATTGCTGTATCTATTATGGTTTTAATCTAAATTTAAAATTTTTTTTTAAAGCCTAAGTTAAGAAAATAAATTGCTTAGAATTTTGTAACTGTATTGATTAAATATTAAGACTGAGACTACTACTTACCTCATAATTTCACTTAGAAACATAAGTATTAAAAGTGACAATCTTATCTATAGTAATGGAAGTCAATGACAATTGCCAGTCATAATCTTCGTAATTACTTGTATGTATTTATTTTCTTATATACAACAATCAAATACATAAAGTTTATTTCTTATAAAAGTCATATGTTTTAAAGCTTGATTTTTGTTCACCTTTGCCAACATCACCATACAAATAACTTTGCCAGTCAATGCACTCCCAATCATAGAGTAACATATTATATACCTTGTCGCTGTACATATACTAACGCACAGAACATACATAACATATATAACACATGATATTAAAATTAAGGCCAAAACCAAAGCTGTACCAACTTTATATTAACTAATTATGAAAAAGTTATACTTTACATTTGTGTTATTTGTTTACAGGTCAATTAAGGAGTTTGATGGAACGTGTTGATGAATTGAACCAGGAAGCTATTAAATTCAACCGTTACCAGCAGTTAGTAGTACGTCAGCAGCAAGACAAACACCGTTGGTTGCTCAAGCGAGCTCAAGAGAATGCCGCTCGTGCTGCCAAGGACGAAGCACCGCTGCCAGAGGAAGATGTCAACAAACTGTTCAAGCCACACACAGTTCCGCCAAGGCTCAATCCTATGATTGTGGCTGGTCAAATTAACACCTACAGTGCGCATATAAGTCAGTTCTGTTCTCAGAGTCTGGCTAAGCTGTATCTGACTCAAGCACTCCAGAATGCAAAGGAAGCGAAACAGAACAATTAGATTGTGTTTTGATTTGTATTAAATTGTGAACTGTGTAAATTTCTGGTTTTTATTAAACCTATCACAAAATTAAATGTGTTTGTATATTATTTTGAATATTCAGTATAGTGTTGCCATTAAATAAAATATACATATATAGTTTATTTTAGTTTTTTGGTTCCTATATTATGTACATAAATATATAAACAAGAGTTAGCTTATATCATTAACAACTTTTTAAACTAAATAAAAACCAAGGTAACAAAACCTAAATATGGTCTATATCCTTTCATAATTTCAACCATAAGAATTCCACTTAGTTACCTCACTAGTAAGTCAAGTTCTAACCAGAATAATTTAATAAAAATCTATAAAAACGAAATAACACTAAGTACAATAAAAGTTTTACTATTTCTCAATATTCTATTTTAATGGTAATATATTTATTACTTCTATTTAAAAAATATTGAAATTCAAGATAGTGTACAGGTAAGAATATACCACTTAAATGCAGGCATTTATGCAGGGATATGTTCTTCATTTACTTTCTCGATACATTTTTTAACGTCAATAGTTTCATTCCATTTTCAACCAAAAGGAAGTACTGTATAAAGCCTACATCTCAGATGAACGATATTGTGTTCCCATTTCCCGCGTTCTTAATAAATTGCAAAATTCGTTAGGTAAGCCTTACATTATCATACCTCTCATTAAATAAGAGAGGAAATAAACCTCTTTCTTGTTTACTGCATCTGTAGTATTACATAATTGCTTAATTAGGCTAATTTTATCTTTATAATATGGCCCCACAATGTTCTTTCCGGGTAAGCGTTACAGAGCTAGTGCCGACAAAGTTAATGGCGATAGTGGATTGTCCCTTGATTACCTCAAATTGCTTTATCCCGGCCGAGTTCGATGCCGCCCCTGTATAATTGAGGGCAATTTGTCCTACTCCTAAATTACGCAATTTTTTAACCTTTGAATACTTATAAAAAAAAGTATTATATGAATACCGTTTATAGTGGTTGAGTGTGCAGAATATTTTTATATGACATATATTAATATGCCGTATTAAAATATTCTAAACTGTATATTACAAAACATATTGTTATGCATACCCAAACATGAATCTTCGGCATAACTAATGTGTATTTTAAACGAGTTAAAAAGTCATCAAAGTAATTTTTATTTGAATTTATAAATATGGGATATAAGAAAGGAATAAACCAACTTTGAAACTAAGTTATATATTTTATGAAGTACCTACGTATTTTAATAATGTTAATGAAAAGATTTGTTTGGAAATGATTCAATTTAAATTTCTTAGAGATCTGATGATGAGTTTTGGACTTTCGAAGACGTATAACGGCAACGGATCCCTTCAATTAACCGAGATTACTGTTATCGCATTTCTATACATTGCTTGCTCAGTCTCACCACAAAATATTACGTCTGTGCCCTTTATATGAGGATTCAGCAGTTTTCAATGCATCCCCCTTTCTGTCAAGGTTGGTATTACGGTATTTTTTTTATTGCGCCTATAAAAAATAAATAGCAATTTCAGAACTGCATTAATTTAATAAATAATCTCTCGAGAATATGGACGCAAATGATTATTAAAAATTCGTTCGTAAATATATGTTATTCAAAGTAGTTTTAATTGCAAATCGATATTTATAATCAATCACTAAATAACTTGCACGTTTAACATTTAAATATTAATATTGCGTGTGACGTGACCACGTCCGACCTTAATATGTATTATTTATGAGACAATTTTCATTTAATAAAGCTATCAAAGAAAGGAAATAAGATGTCTGAAGGTCCAGGTGACTTTCGTGACCAATTTGAAAAGTTGATAATAACCACTATGAACCGCAATTATCAAGTAACCGCAAAGATTATGCGTTACGTGAATTTATCTAATTTCGGTATAATTTTAGGATTCCATCTTGCGTTTTTACCTATTCGAATTTAATTGTAGCTGTGACTTTATGCCTTCAATTGTATTTTGCAGAAAATATTTTTATCTTTTATTCTTAGTTATTTATAAAAACGACAAAAAAAATTGTCGGTTATATAGGAGATCCCTTGTAATATTTATTTTACTCTGTTATTTAGTATTTCTTGTTATAGCTGCAACAGAAAGACATGATGAATGACATGAGTTCATGAGATACAGCCTGGTGATAGAAGGATGGAGCGGAGTCTTAAAAACATAGCCCCGTTTTACCTTATGGGTACGGAACCCTTAAAGTCATGTACGTCTTTCTCTTAGTCGAAGGAATGATGTTATTAATGAATGAATGATTCTGATTAAGTTCATTCTTCAATATATCTTTTAAATATTTAAATACGTATTTGTAATTTTAAGGTTAAATTATAAAATTTGGGCACCAGTTATTGAGGTGTAATAACTCAACTGTGATGAAAAAATTATCTTAATTCTATCCTTATCCTATCCTTAATTCTAAGCTAACCAAAAAAGAAAACAACGTTATGTTTTATATATTATATACCTATATACTAAATTATTATGTAAATGACAGGATGTTGGATGGCATAGGTACGATTTTTAATTTTTAAAATAGCTATAATTTAAACCACTACTTTAGAATTTATACTATGCATTGTTTTATATCGCTAATTAAATAATTATTTGATGTAACTCATGTTCTATTTTTAAATAACACAACGGTGTATTTGTTTTTAAAGTAAAGTTTATAAAGTTAGAATATGAATGCCTCTGTGATTTAATTTCAATTGGGCCTAATATTGATAACCATAAAACGATGGTTTAAGTTATAGAAACGCTTGATATATCACCTGTCCAACCAATTAGACATGCAAAATACTAATAAGAGTAATTTTTACACTTGTAGAGTTTTATAACAAATAGGAAATAACATCATCAGTAAATAAAATAATTAGGTATCGCCTTATTCTTAGTTCATTACAATTGTCGCACTTAATATTTTCAACTTAAGATTTTGCGTTGAAGGTAAACTAGCGCAAAAATACTATGGATAAGCTGACAAGTTGCGGTTTGGGGACAATTCTTATAGAAAAACTTGAACTCATGGTAGACGGCCGGCCGCAATCAAGAAATGTAAAAAAAATAATATGAGATATTAAATAGATATAACTATAACGTAATGAATAGCTGAATCGAGATAGCTATCGGCTGTCACCGTAAGTTTTCAAGATTTTACCAGTCATTTCTTAGTGAATAGTACCTACCTATTACGTTATAAACTCGACGAGTGCCATCGTCCATTGGATCCCAGGTGGTCCTTAGCAAATGAATGTTAAGTGTATGACGATTACGACGAAGTATCACATAGTAATTACATTTGTTTTGAAAATTCATCTGTACTTGCATGTGTCTCTCTCGACTCGACGACCTCCATGGTCGAGTTGTGTATACACCGGTTTTCATAGGTACGCCACTCTGAGGTCCCGGGTTCGATTCCCGGCCGAGTCGATGTAGATTACCATTAGTTTTCTATGTTGTCTTGGGTCTGGGTCTTTGTGGTACCGTCGTTACTTCTGAGTTCTATAACACAAGTGCTTCAGCTACTTACATTGGGATCAGAGTAATGTATGTGATGTTGTCTAATATTTATTTATTTATTTATTTGTGTTAAATAAAATACTGTCACATCAAAGAGTAGTGAATCAAATCATTCATCTAAATTCTTAAATATAGACGAATCTTTAACGAAACGACGAAACCAGTGGTTGATTAATATAGATTTTAGACATCAGATTTTAGAGATCAAATCCGACAATTGTAAAATGGACTACCTTTTTTCTTTTTTTTAATGTGATAATGGTGGCAAACGAGCAGAATTCTCACCTGATGGAAAGTGACTACTACCGCCCTAGGACATCTGCAACACCGGGGGGTTTGCAGGTGCGTTGCCGGCCTTTAAGGAAGGAGTACGCTCTATTCTCGAAGGTTCCCAAGTCGCATCGGTTAGGAAAACCTGTCGAAGCTGGTTCCACAAAGTGGTTGTTATCTGATATCATTGAATATTCTCTATTTTCATAAAAAAGATAATTGAACTACTCTCAAAAAAAAAACAATGCCCTTTGTAGCATTTCTTGAACTATAATATGCAGACAACCTGTGTAATTAGGTTAATTTAGGTCCAAAGACAGTAATTCAGGCCACGCTATAATTCTAGACTCGAAGTATTCAGGATAATATAGTGCAAATGAACTGATAATTTCATTACATTGTTTATATATTTCTTCTCCTTGTTAGGTAGAGACCTTTACTATGCTGTCGGCTGTTGCAGATACAGATCGGCATTACGGGGTTAAATTATAAGTAAAATAAATGTCAACGGTATATAGATATTGTTGTATCATAATTTTTATTAATTATCAGACGGTTAAATTGACATTATGGTATCAAAGTATTTATAATAAATTGAAATAATGAAAGGATATATGAAATGATGACATACGTGATACGCTTCATAAAAGTTCTTTAAATAGACAATTAATCATTTTTCACATGTTATGGAATATATGTAGATCAATGACAAAATTATATTTTATATATAATTAAGATGTTTTTAAAACAAACTAATATATAACAGAAATGTTATAAAGTAATATATATTATATATTTAATTATATAGAGAATACTAATAGCCTGTGAATTTATTTTAATTAATATCGCATCATTCATTTAAGCATAAACGGCTTAAACAGCTGGAGTCGATTTATTATATAACTCAAGTAACTTTTGCGATTAATACCATAAGTGATCAAGTCTTCTACTCGCCCATATTTTTTGTGTCGTGATGATACCACACCGCTGGCCACTGGTAATTTTATTATGCAAATGCGGCATAAAGTGTTGCCAGCCATAATCGCTCAAATTACTGCTACCCAGAGACAAGTGCGCGGGAAATGGCGCCGCTAAAAAATGGCGGGAACCCGTAATGTGCTGTAAATACAGCAATCAATTGGCATTATATGCTTATTAAGAAAGAAATCGAGTATTTTATGTTAATGGAAAGTAGTTCAGAAACGGATAGTAATACACTCGATAGTTTTTTTTTATATTTTTCATTTACACTTTATAGATTTTTTTTTCTACTTTTATCAACTTCTATGACCATGCAGATAAAGTTTTTTATTTGTTATTTAAAACAACAACTAATTAATATCTCCTGGTCGATGTTCATTTCCAGTTTTGGTGTTCAATATATTTTTTATTTTATAAAATTACTAAATTATATCAAAATTAGTGACTAATTGAGAACTTTGTTAGGAGGGACACAAAAGAGGAGGATCTGAGTCCACAACTGATAAAATGGACTGACCTTCAGAAATCGATAACACAATTTTGATAACATTTAAGTATTGGTTTTGGTGGATTTAATCAAAAGCTTGGATATTACAGTTATTACCAGGCATGGGTTAATTTCAAAATATACGATAAAAGAGGCAAAAATAATATTTAGGCTGCCGGTCCTCGGTGCAATTTGGAAGATTGCTTCTGCGCCGACGCTCGTTTTCTGTGAATTTTTTAATTAAATTACGAACCAGATGCGGTCCAGTTGGACTCAGACCTGATCAGCCCTACCGCGTAATTTATTTACGACTCGTCGTCAATATACGTAATACTAGATTACGACCGCTACCTCGCACGCTTTATAATTTTGAAATATGTATTTTTAATCAATATTGTGAAACTGTAAAATATTGCAAAGATTTTTACGTCCAATTTAAACATGATAAACGGCCGGGCATATATTATGTCAAAAATAAACAATGAAACTTTTATCCTTAACTCAGGTTATTTAATTAGCCTAGCTAGGATAGTCAGTACTTACTTGATCTGTGTTTCTTTTGATGACTATGTTATAATACATTTAGACTTTTGTCGTAGTTCAACCATGTAAACTGTTTATAAAGATGATTTTGTATGGAATAAATAAATAATAATTATTTTTAAACTTAAATTATTTGCTTTATAGACAGACGTCACTCGCTAAGCACTGAAACCAAAATTAAAAAAAAAAATAACTATATGTCAAAAATGAATACCTACTCCAGTTGCATTATATATATATGAATGTAATTTTTAATTATTTTTACCATTGTATTAATTAACAGCTTAAAAAAGAGCCCCCAATAAGTCAGACTTTCAATTAATTATCTACTTCCTCAATTTATAAATTACTTCAATGCATTTTTTGGAATCGTTTTGGAAAGTTGAGTTTACCAAATAAGACCAGTGGTGCATTGTCTTCGTTCAACTCGATCAAAGCTTACAATTAAGAAATTAAATGTCATAAAATATATATTTATAAATACAACGAATGATAAGCCTATATATTAGGTTGGGGAAAAAGTCTTATATATATGTATATGCATATAGTATGTATGAACTTGTAATAAAATCTCTTTGGCTATACCATTTGTATCTGGCTGGTTTTGGTATCATTAAAAAGTTTTAATTTTAAAGAAGGCACTTCCAAATTCAAATTAGGAATTTGTGTGATTTTCATTTGTTTTTGTTGTTGTTAAAATGAGTGAATCTAAAGAAGAAATTCGATACATTTTAAAATTTTACTATAAAAAAGGTAAAAATGCAACTCAAGCCAAGAAAAAAATTTGTGATGTTTATAGACCTAATGCAGTATCTGTGAGAGTAGCGCAAGTTTAGTTTAAGCGTTTTCAAGCCGGAAATTTTGATATCAAAGATGCATCTCGCTCTGGTCGCCCTGTTACGGACAAAATTGATGCCATTTTTGAAAAAGTGGAGCAAGATCGGCATATTAGTAGTTACGATGTAGCTGAAGAACTGGCGATTGACCACAAAACGGTTTTGACTCATTTGAATAAAGCTGGGTACACAAAAAAGCTCGATATATGGGTGCCTCATGAACTCACTGAAAGAAACCTAATGAACCGTGTACTCATTTGTGATTCTTTATTACGACGTAATGAAACCGAACCATTTTTGAAGAAGCTGATAACTGGTGATGAAAAGTGGATCACATACGACAAGAACGTGCGAAAAAGATCGTGGTCAAAGGCCGGTCAAGCTTCACAGACTGTGGCAAACCCGGATTAACTCGCAACAAGGTAATGCTGTGTGTATGGTGGGATTGGAAGGGCATCATTCATTATGAGCTGTTACCGCCCGGCAGGACCATCGATTCAGAACTGTATTGTGAACAATTGATGAGATTGAAGCAAGAAATTGAGAGAAAGCGGCCAGAATTGATCAACAGAAAAGGTGTGGTTTTTCACCATGACAACGCTAGACCTCACACATCTTTAGCCACTCAACAAAAATTACGAGAGTTTGGCTGGGAGGTATTAATGCATCCGCCGTATAGTCCTGACCTTGCACCTTCAGATTTTTATCTGTTTCAGTCTCTGCAGAATTCCTTAGGCAGTGTCAGGTTAACATCACGAGAGGACTGCCAAAACCACTTGTCGCAGTTTTTCGATCAGAAGCCCCAAAATTTTTACAGCAATGGGATCATATCACTACCAACAAGATGGCAAAAAGTTATGGAACAAAATGGCACCTACATACTTTAGTCAAATGTAAATAAATTATAAAAAAAACTTTTTGAATTTAATGTTTTCTTAAATTTTCGCGATTACACATTGAAATAAAACTAGCTATAACGGATTTGAATCGCGTATATTAATTATTTATTCAGTATATTAATTATTCAGTCTACCCGTGACCACGAACGCTGTAATGTGCTCGAAACGTCGGGATGTTAAAAATAATTAATATACGCGATTCAAATCCGTTATAGCTAGTTTTATTTCACTTTTTGATTTTTCATATAAAATACGAAGACACTTTTTCCCCAACCTATTACAAAAGATTTACAAGAAGCGCGTTTTGGAGAATAAAATAAAAGTATATATAGTATCATTAACATTATTACATAGTATAAAACAAAATCGCTTAGCGCTAATTGCCCCTATGTATGCTTAGATCTTTAAAATTACGCAACAGTTTTTCGATTCCAGAGGAAGGTTTTTGTATATATAATACATGGACAAAATATAGTTAAGAAACACTGATAATTTTAGAAGTTTCTGATCTGATGTCGTAAATAAACAAATTCTGTAGTATATTTAGTATTACATCTGTGCGAAGCCGGTGTACGTCGTTAGTTATATTACATATAAATTATAAAGTAGTTGCACTATGTATTCAGGTTTTAATTAGCTTTGTAATTATATCATTTTGTTTAATAATAGATACTATTTTTATTCGACAACGAAATTGAATCATTCGCAATTATATAATAATATATGTAAACAATATATTAAGTATTAACATGTTCCCTTAGTATAACTAAAATTCGTGATCTTAGAAACCCGTAGAGAGAATTTATTCCATAAATCTGTCAGTTATAAAGTGATAACTGGCGCAATAATCGCGAGCCGAGGTATAAATCACAAGAAGTGCACATTCATCGACCCTGATAGGAATTTGCTATCTTATGTAGTGAGAAGACCTACCCACAATCGTCTTTCTACGACTTTATAATGGGTGACAAATTTTAATCTTTTACTATGAATTACGATGATTTGGAAAATATTTACTTATTGTTTTGTTATTTTTGTTATGTACTTTTAAACTATAGGATATTATGTCATATTACACACATAGAACATCCTAAGTTAGTACTTGTTTATACATAGATAAACTTTTTATTTGAAGGTAACAAATGTTTTCAATATAAATTGGTCATATATTAAGAAATTTATTAGTTTTGACTGTATTGTATAAATCCCGCCTTTGACAAAACATATTAAAAAAAAGTTTGACGAGTACGAATAATCTAGATCAACTAGATATACGATATATTTTACAAGAGGATCCCTTTAGCAAGCAAGGAAATTTCGTAATGGAGCCGCTTGATGAAAGCTTGCTTTGATTCTTCGTAACCAGTTATTGATACACCGCCAACACATTCCGGTTTTAAAGAAAAACAATAATAGTTATATAATATAACAAATTTTATACATCTCACGATATTTGTATGACAAATATGGATAATTTGTATGTTTAGAGTTCTTACTGCTCACCACTAATTTCAGGAACTAGGTATTTATTTCATATTAATAATAATTAGTAATTAAATTTACGTTCCGTTTGCTATACGCCGCGCGAAGGATTGCAATATTGCCATATACGAAAACTAATTACAAACTCTATAAAATAGTCATATGAATTGTAATTTTAATTTTGATAGCGGTTAAAATATTGAGCAAAAAATGGTTAACACCCTTGTTCGCTTTTTGTATATTACTGTTGAAGTAAGTACTGAATGACTATTTATTTTATTTCTATTTTTTAACAATCTATTTTTTTTTTAATTTATAGTACGAGAAATAATATCGTTTCGTTTTATTCAATTTTTTATGCTAATAAGCCACAAGCAGGTTCAATGCTTTATTTTTTTAATTCACGTCAGACAAATAAATTCCCGCGCTCAGTTTTACTATTTTTTTATTGATGCCTCTAAACAAGGCAAAGGATGAGAATTGGACCCACCTGTCGCTCTGTTAGTCAACCTTCCATTGATAAATAGATGTTATTAATTGAAGTCTATAAGTCATACAATATTCTGTTAGTTTAAGCCATTAGTTAGTATGATTACATGATTAAAAAAAAGCTTACGTGAGCTCACCATATAGTAGTACATATTTTTGAGTCAATAAAAGTTTAAACTTTTATTTATTAGTTTGAGACACTAATTAGTGAAGTATGACTAATGCTGAAACAAGTATTGTGATGATTTTCACTTACATATAATAACGCCTTTTGAGATTTAATTTTTGTTTTTATAAAATTATATTATATTATTTTATTTTTATTTTCTTAACCACAGATTATTAATCACAGATTGTACCTGTAGTCATCAAGGTATTATTGAACAGCTTAATAATGACATATTTAGTATTAAGGTGTTCTTGTTAAATGTTTATTTAAGAATAAATCATTTTGATATATTTTAAATGAATAATTTTGATATATATTTTACTATATCTTTTAATTAAGTAGATTTAGGGCACTTACTTAGTTTAAAGATACATTCAATTAAATTACTATGAATCTTTTTTTTTAAAACAGGTGTCTAGAAGATCCACAGACTATTCCAGAATAATAAGAAAAAAAACTGCCTTTATTGCCACCCTCGAAAATTGTCCCTGTTAATTATAAATCCATGTTCAATATTAGAAACAATTAATGCATTCCAAAAGAGAGTTTTGAATAATTGTTGAACAACGGGTTCTTCTCGTGAAGACTAAATAATACCTCGTTTATGAAGCATAATGGATGTATCGCAATAAGAAGTAATGACTGCGAGTTAAGGGCGATTTCCTTACTATGTTGGTTAAGAGATTTTTACTCGATTCCCGGTTGAACGTTTTGTTTATGTTCCGAGATGAGTTAAATGGCTGTGGTTTGTGTTTTTCGATTTTTAAATTGCAAAACATCTTTTAATGTAATATAAAAATATATTTTTACAGCAAAAAGTGGTGTTGAATATAAGTGGTAACATTAACATAGATATAGAAGATAAAATTAAATAACGCAAAACAAAGTTGGGATTTCGTTCGTTCATTGCTTATACGTCAAGCAGAACTTCGGTTTCGTTTAATTTTTAAGCTAGTTTTGCTGCTAAATCTATTTCCGAGAACGACTTGTAACTATTTGACAATCTTAACTGCATTTTTTTTTTCTAAAAAGTCTGAATAGCATATAACCGTGTTTTCTAAAATAATACTGGCCTGAAAAAAAATGGTTACTAGGGAAGGGATATCTAACTTAGTCAATAAAATTTAGTCACACCAAAGTGTGATCAATGACAATTAAAAATTAAAATGCCATTATCATTTAGCTAAATAGATTTCGTTTCCCAAGCGATACTTCTTACAAGTGGTTTAATTTAGTTGGTCGCGATTTCTGGGTTAGTTTATTAGAGAGCAAATATGAAGGTTCCTAATTCAAATCTCTGTACACAGAAAGCTGTAGGTGTTGCATCTGATCTTATTCTGCTCATATCACATTTATCGTCTCATTTAGATTGTATAAAATAGGTAGTAGGAATATATATAATTAAATTAATTTATGAGCTCAATTTAGAAAGCAACCCAGTCTATTGATCTTTCAGAGCCTAACCGAATTTATTGAAATTCGTGAAGGCTTGCTTGCTTGCACTCTAAGGAAACTCGAGTGAAGCCGCGTGCTACAAGTATACTATAAATTCACCTGGTTGCAAATTATTAATAAATAAAATAAGCAAGAAATTATTTTACATGGATATTTATTATATTAGTTTATGTATTTATGTCATCGATGAGAAACAGTTTAAAATCTATCCACAGCTTGTAGATTCAAATTTGGACCAAATTAGTGTTAATTGCCAATGACAGAATTTTATTACGATATACTCCGTTACACATAATTTGGAAATAAAATTTTGAACTCAAACGCAATAATGTAAAAGACCAAGACTTTTTAAAACCGACTTTTTTTTGTACAATATTATAACGTATCTCTTAAGGCGTTAACCGTTAAATGAAAACGTGCGAAAACAGTTTTTTGCGCACAATACCGCAATATTTCAGCCATATTGTACGAATTACGTTCACAAAACCTTTCCCGTTTAACGTTACTTTTGTTATTGAAAATATTGTCAAAATCCGTTGAGTGGTTTAGAAGACGAAAGCAGACAGAAAATGACTTTTTAGTTTATTTGTCGAAAAATAGATATCGCTTGATTGTCACGGATTGGAAGGCGTTTTTAATTTTACTTAATTTATTAATATTTTAAAGAAGTATCTCTATTCAGTTAGACCCTGAAGTTTTTTTTTATGGCTTTTGTTTGTGCAAAGAAGGCACAGATTATTTAACCAATGTCACGTGCGATGGAGAAGACACGATGGAGATTGAACGGTGCAGTCGAGATTGCAGGCTTAAATTAATTTTAAGGGCACAATACTAGTAGACTCTCTGTTAACCCATAACCTAATCCTGGAGTTTACAAGTAATACAAACCTTTGACGTAATGTTTGACAAATTTTGGCAACCTTTGGCTACTTAAAATGTTCATAACATTTTGTGTCTGTTGTTACAATAGCTCTCTGCTTGGTTGCTTGTAGTCAAATAGCTGATAGGTGTGTCATATCTACCCAGCCAGGCTACACAAAGTCTTCCATTAAGTATGTGTTCTCTCCAATGATACCGTAAATGTGCATTTACGATGAATGGCTAAGTTTATTAAACTCTCGCATGTTAAATGTTTTTCCATAGTCAGGGGGTATAAAAGATAACCCACATCAGGTAATAACATAGTCGGTTTAAACGAATCTTAATGTATTTATCCAACATTGTAACATTAACACTGTAACTTAGTAGTGAATGATTTATTACAGATAACAAAGGTACTAATAAAACTGATAGCACGCGATTTCGCGCAACCCTATCAACACAGTGAACGAAAATCGGAATCGGAATCGGTATCGGTTATTAATGGCGAGATATTATTCGTTCTGTGAGCGGCCAACTTTATCGATTTGTTTCACGCCCTTCTCACTATCGTAAATAGGGCTGCCATTTATTAAAATTAAAATGATCCCTTTGGCAGATTTATTTAAAAAAATATGAAATATTTTATATTACATAAGTTATAACTGTAACTAAAAAAATACGAGCTATTTCAATTTATCGAAAATTGTATGTTGTAATATATTATATATACATAAATAGACATAACTTAAATAATTTATAATATTCTTTGAAGTTAAATAGAGAAACAATATTACTAACTTTTTAATATGTTTAAAATTTTAAATATGGCAACCCTCGCTGGAAATATAATGAGTTGTTTCGCGCGGTATTATTCGCGTAATCTGACGTAATAAACCGTTAGCAAATCGTTTCACTACGCAATATACTTTGCTAATGAGATAAATATCGCTAGAAATATAACATTTCTCTTCGCGCTGTTATTAAAAATATGAAGTCTAATATAAAAAGCATTGCAATAAGCTGGTAAAAAGTACTAGTATCCACGAATAAACACGTATATGACCTTATGTATAGCGTACGAACACAAGTATTAGTAAAGAAAATCAGCCTCTATATACACCCGAGCAATTTTGAATTTCATGATGATTTCCTTCAGGACCGAAAACAATATTTACATAACATTGGTTAATTACTGTTGTTTGTTTTTAAATAAAATTTTTTTTTTATTTGGGGGGCTTGAACAAGGGTCCTTGTTCTTGTTGGGGTAGATATCATACACTACACTACATCTTTTATACTTATATTGAATACCACAATTTAGAATTATTGTGTTCCAGTACACTGGCTCACTGACTCTTCTAGTTGGCAAGCCAGTGTAATTACGGACAAGAGGGATATAACTTCTTAGTCAATAATTTTGTTAGCTATTTCTTGCGACACCAATACGGTAGTGACCACATACCACGTGGTGATATATATGGGGGTCCTATTAGAAGGTATTAAAAAAAATAATGAGTCACAAATAAAAACAAATGATATTTTTTCATATGCGGCTAATAATCTTGCCTTTTCTTAATTTACTTATCTAAATATCTTCTCAAAGTTATTAATTGCTAGAAACATTTTTATTGCAATTATTTATTGAATTAATTATATTTCCTTTTATAAACTATCGGCGTAGTAATTAATACCATGTACTCATATATTTTTAGCAAGCTAATTTAGAAAATTTTAAGAAATATAAATTTCCATCTATATCAATTATAATGTGGTGCAAAAAATATGAGCAAATTAGATTGAAATCAATCCACTACTATTTAAGACTACCGCAGTAGTTGTTCGAGATATTTTAACTTTCATTTGATATATACGTATTTAAATAAATAAAACAATTATCTATTTCAAATTACACAGAAAAGAAATGTTATAATGATATAATTATGTTTATAGTTAGACGTACAATTTTAAGATTAGCTTGTATATATAAAAAGGTCTGGTCTGCAAATGCCCCGGGTGTATTATTACGGGTCGCGTATCATTAAACAATTTGAGAAAATTAACTACCGGACTTTGTACGTAATTACGTTTCATAGCATGCTACCTCCGTAATTAAGGTTAGGTTCCACTGTTCGGATGTTTTCTAATTGACACTGAATTTATTATAAATAATATTTAAAATGTCGATGTGTGCCGAAGACATAACACCCATTTGTTACTGCTGGTTTGGGCTGTTTTGGTTTTTAGCCGATCTTGGTATTTTTTTTTTTTACGTTTTTAATTAGTACAACTAGGAATTTTTCTACGTCTAAATCCCATTTTCTTTGATTATGACTCTGTGTTATCTATGACTCTACAGTCATAGACAATACAGAGTAATAATCAGGATATGGTTTAAATGGTAAATAAAAAAGATCAAGAACTC
This sequence comes from Vanessa cardui, assembly GCF_905220365.1. Lineage (NCBI taxonomy): Eukaryota > Metazoa > Arthropoda > Insecta > Lepidoptera > Nymphalidae > Vanessa > Vanessa cardui. The sequence goes on from NC_061129.1 coordinate 3,829,856, forward strand.
AACAGTGATAATTATATGGTTTGTACTAATACCATTGGTAGGCAGGACTTTTTGTAAAACGCTCTTGATGAGATAGCTTATCAAGTGTTCTACGAACACAGCAGTATATTTAATTTTGGTGTCTTAGTTTATTAGTTATTTTGTTAAGACAATATTGTGTCAATTTAATATCTTAAATAGGTCATTGGTATTCGACACAGTTTGACCAATGACCATGTTTGTTTATAAAAATAGGTTTTTCTTTATTTTCAATTTTTTTATGTTTAAGACACAGGCAGCATTTTTGCTAGAATAATATAATATAGTAACTTAAGGAAATAAAATTAATTCAATTGATTTTCAGAGCTGTAACCTCTGCAACATTAGACTTCAAAATAACAAAGTCGAGAACTCTGCTAATAATATTTGCATACGTTGTAATTGGAAATGCGGCAGATTTATACTTTAGCAACAAACTGAGGTTAATGTACGTTACATTAAGTAAACCGTCATTACTGCTCCCATTCGCTGTGGAATTATTTAAATGTCAGATAAATTGCTTTAACAGTTCGAGAGCAGTAATAAGGTGTCCATGCAGTCGTAGCCTATAATTTGCTCTCGCATTCAATCATTCGGCCATACTGGAGGCGCGTTGGCCATAGATTAATTAGCGCAGACGGTGTTTATTTTAAATTGACCAGCTTAATTTGCAACTTGTAACCGTTTAAAGCGAGTAAAATTACAATTAACAGCAATTCATTTTTAAGTATTCCGCAGTGTGTAAGTTTCTTTTTAAGGAGATAACATATAAAATATTATTTTGCTGTGTTTCGGTATTAATTGAAGTATTTAAATGTTTGTAGTTCGAGTAATTACAGCTGTTGTAATTTGTATTAACCTGTGATTAAATATATGATACGTTTACATAATCATACACACATAATGGAAGTTTAGTAAAGACTACTTCTTCGTTAAAAAACAGCGTTTTTTTGTGTTTTTATACAATCTGATAGAAAATTGCGATCTTTAGATACTGTGACCGATTTCAAAGTAGACCAGTAACATTTTCTGGAGATATTACCGTGTTGATAATTACTAAGTTACACTACACTACATTACACTATTTACTCATTTCTAATAAAGAACGGGATGGTAATGCACGGTCGGAAGCATAGTGAGAGAAAGAATAGTTTTCGAAGTACAAGAAAAAATATCAAATCTGATCTGAAATTAGAGTCCACATCCTTAAAAGGCAGTCCAACAACCAACAATGTCGTTATAATAATACAAGTAATAAAGTATTGTGTTACAAGAAAACGAAATAATCGGTATGTTAAAATAATTCGATTTACGAACAACAGATGCAAATTAACCAATGACCATAAAATTTAAGAACATTGTGTTCCGAATAATCTATGACAGAACACTTGAAATCAACTTTCGTCTCGTTCGAGCTCGCTGTGTTGTGATAAGTTTTAATAGAAGCCGCAATCATAGGGCTTTTAATAAATGCTCTGAGCCGCGTCTCTTCGCTTTAATCAACATTTTCAATGAGATTATTACATGGCATAGCGTCAACGATTATAAGATGGCCGGCGGTTTATGTGCTGATGGGTTTTATTGAGTTTTATGAAGTGCTCGGGAGACGCGTCGCGGCGACGTTTTTACGATCCATTCAATGATGGCATGGAAATTATTGTCATTAAAGCTAAAGGTGACAAAAAGGATGATGGTCTAAACACATCACATAGGTGCGACATAACTACCAAAAAACTTTAATTAGATAAGTTTCACGAATAAAGATTTATTTTGTAATCCCTCTGAATCTTCTTAATTTTTAATCAATCTTGCTTATTATTATGGTGTTATGTGTATGTATCGAGTAAGGAGTGAGTATAAGAGGAAGTTTGATAGTGGTAAAATTATGAGGAAGGAGGAATATTGTGAGGAAATTCTTGTCGGACGTGGATGGGTTAAGGAAGGGGACGACCAAAGAAACGATGGATGGATTGTGTGAAAGAAGATATGGCTGGAAAGAATGTGTGATGACGTCAGACTGAGAACTGAGAAGTATCGAACAAAAAGACATACTGCGCCAAAATAAAATTGAGATAACATCAGGAGGATGATGATGTACTGCTTATTATTAAGATAAAAGAAGTGCATATGAATATTACAGAAGTCCTATATGAGGTGTAATATATAGTTGGTAATAAGCAACATTAAAATGCGCGCTCATTGGTCCGATCAAAAGTCTTGCGTTACTCCAGCTTCCTTTGCACACTTCTGTTCCTTTTTACGAAATCGTTGCCAGAAATTACAGGATATTCACAGATAGGAAAGAGATATTCTAAAAAAATCCATGAAGACATATTGATTATACTGATTTAATGTTAATACTGCCAACGTCTTTCCTACATATATCGTTTTTTTTTCGTTTGTCAAAATAACAATTGAACGACTACAGTTATGAATGTTACATTTAATATATCAACGGCAAACAGTTCCGTTTCTTTTTTCAAGTTGTGATTAACATTATATGTAAATAGATACACGCCACACGCAACCTAACTGTCTCCTACACACGTTTGCAATGATGTACCAAAATAATATAGTTATATCTATCAAGGTATTGGAACTAGTTTTCTTTTTCGTTGATCAAAGGAATATAGTATGTAGGAACAGCTATAGTACGACACAACTTAGATGTAGCATCGGCAAAATTCGTAAAACCGATCACAGCCGACTTAAGTACACTATCCTAAATTATTATCAATATTGATTTGTTATGTGAACGTGATCTTTAAACAAATGTAATAACGTGTAATATCATATGACCTAATATATTCGTCAATTTGACACGTCACGCTGCTTTCTCGGGTTAAAATGGCGCGAGAATCTATAGCGACGAATAGCGTCGAATGGCGCTATAGGCAGCTATTGCTATTGGTTGTGTAAATTGTCAGTTATCGGTTTTACGAATTTTGCCGATGCTACATCTATGTTGTGTCGTACTATACGTAACTCAGCTTTGTCATGCTCTTGCAATCTGCGCCCGCTGTGCGACACCGATGATGTCTTACTCTATCAACCATAGAGTAATTGATGCATCATAGACATTTTAAACTTAAAATCTATACAATATTTTTTATTACCATATGAAATATTAAAAATATCTGATTTATTAACACAACATTTATTTGTTGCAAGGGTAAAATATTGTCCTTAAAACATCTTAATTTGATAAAATAAAAGAGTACTTTAAAAAATTTATCACAATATTATAAAAATCATAGTGAACTTAATAAGTTTGTTTAATATCTATGAAAATTAAAAATATACGATTTAACAATTGAGAAATATTATCTGTATTTTGACCATAGAATAGTAATCAAAAATTTTTAATAAAAGATTCCATTTTCAAAAAGTGACCCAATCACGATACAAATTAATCTGTGACCGTCGGCAGTTACCCTTTGCTATTATTAGGCTTAATTGAAAATCTACACAAAAACACGCTGAAAGAGGGCGAATAAGAGGCGACTATATTATAACGTTAGATCAATCGCCCCACGACATCTTTGTCCAGGCAAATGTACAAATCAAATAAAAACGTTCGAATTGAAGAAAGTCATGATCTAATTTTATGGACTCTAATATAGATGTCTCGATTTAATTACATTTGGGAATCGGAACGTGTATCGTTTTTCTTGGAGATTGCTTTTTTATCTGTATTGTAATTTGGGAGACTGGTAGCAAGGTACGACTGGAAACATTCGAAATTAAACTTTTGTAAGTTACGACAAATTTGAAATGGATTTTTATTTAATTATTTATTCGATTTAGATAAGTTTGTTATTAAAAATATTTGCAGTTATGTTTTATTGTATATGTTTTTAAATTATACATTGAAATATAGTAGTACAAGTATCAAGACAGAAAGTGTTAAAAAATTGGTACAAATGCCTGAGTATGAATAACGTTAACTTGTTATCTAGGAGCAAGGTTCTGTAATTCGCTGATACATTAGTTTCGTTATTATTAGCAGAATTTTACTTGAAGTAACTTATACATATTTAATTATTCCTTCACGAAATTCGATTTTCGTACTGAGAACGAGAATTATTAATACAAATAAACCTTACACAAACTTAGTATTGCTTGCCCATATTTGAATTTGCATCCTGTCGTATTCATATTGTATGCGTCGACTGTTGGTCAGAGTGGCCTCTACAGAGTCACCGGGCGGGTGTGGCTAGTCACAGAAGACTCTGCCAGATGTTGAGAGCCCACTGAAGGGTTTAGAGTACGCGCGTCCTTAGGGTGCCTCCTGTGCGGCCAGACCTTAGGACGCCGTGGACGTCTGGTGGGAGGACAATGTGTGTTCAAGATCCCGTCACGCGCCTAAGCGCGGACCGTACATAACGTACGAAGGACCTCGACCTCGCCCGGCGGAGTCGGTGTGTGTTTAATGTGTGACTAGTGTATGTAGATAGCGTTCGCCGATGTGATAGCATCGACGGGAGCGCTTACTACGTTATTAGTATACTATTCAAATATTACGTCAATCCATTTTTTGGTGTTTTTAAGGCTTGTGAGATTTCAATCACATAAATTACACATAGGTACTAGGGTTATATATATCTTCGATCAATGTAAGAAATATTTCACACGGTATACAAAGTTGTTCGATTGTTTGACGAGAAATGTGATAGTAATAATTTATACTCCATACTGTTTTCTTTGGAAGATGATGACCAATTGATAATGGATGTATGATTGTCGTTTGCTATAAATATTTTATTTTTAAAGTTATTAGTTGCATAAGAACTTCATTAAATACAAAACAATACATTCAAAACAGAATCAATTACAAAATCAATGAGTATTATCGAATGATTGATTTTCGCCTGCAGCCGTAATTATATTTAATTATTACAGCTTAAATTTCCAACAAATAAAAATGTTTTTAAATTAAATTGAAGATTAATGGTGTTGCATTATGAAAACTAATTCTTCATTCAATCAAAGCATCGCTGAAAGGCCTATTAAACCAGAGACACGCTATTGCCTTAGTAATTGCAGAAAACAACATTTAAGCCACGAAACGACCTACCATTTTCAAACAACCAACGTAGCTTGATACGTCTTGCACCCTCGATCACTTATTTAGTTTCAAAATGTACTTCGAAAGCGGGAGGAACGAGAGATCAAGTCGAATTGGTCGGTTGAACCTCTACAAGCCGAGTTGGGAGGTCCCCCGGTCACCTCGCTAATTGAATATGTCAATCATTTTAACAACGTAAATGAATAGCGTTTCAGAGATTTAAATCCAGTATAGTTAGATACTTAAAAACGTTACGTTATCATTAATCTTGAAGTCATGAGAGGGTCACGTTAACATGGCGGTTGGGATTGACAGACGGCCGCGGGCCATCGCTCACCAGTATATTAATGCCCTTCTAAATGGGACAGTACTAATTGTACATATATAATTTTCCGGTAAACTCATTATAGCAATAATGCTCGAGGCAGACGAATAAATCTATAACAAATTGTTGCCACTTGGCCCTGTTTTGTACTCGAAAGGTGTGTCGACGTTTTCCTCAATTGAAATTCCATGGGTTTATGTACCAAGTTTATTATTTGAATACTGTCTGATTGAATACAGAAGAATATAATTAGCATACTTTGATAATCTATATATAACTCAACATGGTTGTGATGTTTTTTCCAGATAATACATAGTCAAGTTGGCCTAGTGGATAGTAGATATCCTCGAAGCCATCTTAAATAACAACTTTAAATTTGGAGTTGCATCACGGTACTTCCATTTACACTTATTATGTTTTTTGTGAAATATAAACTTTCCGAGCAATATTTATCTTATTGGTCATTTTCCCTTACGAATTTTAAAATATTTAGTTGATGTCCAATGGATTACTCAGATTGATTAATTGCCATGATGTCTTCTGGGGAGATGGTTAAATCATCAACTGTCTATCTCAACGCCTAGCCAATTATTTGCGGATTGGGCTTTTTGCAAACCTTCGGTGGTGGGTTTATATATTGACATATTCTACAGCCAAAGAAAAGACTGATCAGATTGGTGGCGTATTAGCCATGTAAGGAAATGTTAAGTGTTAATGTCTTTGGGCGATGGTTACCACTTATCATTACATGACGTATTTGTCCACCTACCTATTTATGTCAAAATATATGCAGGAAATTAAAGAGAACAGTATTAAGGAAAGATTTGTTGCAAACATATATACCATAATACTTTATAATATTTTATATAATACTTTATACTGTAGTGTAGGAATACAACCAGGAGGTTGATGGGTTAGTGAGCCAGTGTAACTAGAGGCACAAAGGATATAATAACTTAGTTTCCAAGTTTGGTGATGCATTAAAGATTGACCACTTAACATCAGTTGGCCCATTTGGCTGTCCACCTACCGATTTATTAAAAAAATAAAGTAGTCTAACATTAAAAATGACGAACGTCCATGTAGCTATCACAATTGCCGTATTTCAATCTCATAAAGTGAGTAAAAAGTAAACAGCCCGTAAATTTCCCACTGCTGGGCTAAGCCCTCCTCTCCCATTAAGGAGAGAGTTTCGAACATATTCCACCACGCTGTTCCAATGCGGTTTGGTGGAATGCACAGGGGGCAGAATTTCGATAAAATTATACACATGCAGGTTTCCTCGCGATGTTTTCTTTCACCGCCGAGCACGAGATGAATTATAAACACTAATTAAGCACATATATATAGTGGTGCTTGCGTGGGTTTGAAACCGCAATCATCGATTAAGATTAACGCGTTCTAACCACTGGGTCATCTCCGCTCATATGACTACAGGGTTGTTAGTAATAGTCAAGGAAAAAGAATCTTTAAAGTTATCAATAAAAACAGTCGAACAGTAATGTATTCATAAAACGACCAAAACGTTCCCGACCGCTATCCTCACATCGACATTATTGAATCAATCTCCACATTTTATTTACATTTACACCGGAGCGGCATTGTAAAAAATATAATTTGTTATAATAAATCATCGACGAGTAATATTTTATAACGCTAAGCATAATTCGGGCGCATTTCATCTTATAATAGTAATTGAAACTAGATGATCTGCCTCCGTGGAACAGATAACATCTATAATGAGATTTCCTTATCGGAATTGTTTTATTTATTACACGCTTAATAGTACGTAGCTGTAAAGTTATCTTGATTTTATTATTTAAATAGCTAATTCTCGACATCTCGACTTCTCTAAATTTTTATTTTATTTTATACAACCTGCACTTCACCTATTGTGTATGTGTTTTCTGGGTTCAACACCTCGAAATTATTTCGCTCATTAAAAAAGCACCACGGTTACTCGCGACTGACAAAAAAGTATATCCTTATTTAAAAAAAATCCCCCGAATTCTAGAAATGAATTTCCGGCTACTGACATGGGTTTTAAAGGAGCCCGATTGCGCATGATATATTAGAGTGAAATGTCTTCAAATACACTTTTGGTTCACTCCAATGATATGGTAAATCCTACGGGATCAGAAAGAGTTCACATGATTTCCTCCATGGTAATAACTTCTATCCGCTAATTTGACGACTGACGTTTGAATTAATGACCGTGGAAAGGCCTTATATACAACAGTTTGTATATATCCCATTATTTATATAATATACGAAACTAACATAAATCCTTCCTAATACGTCTGCTACTATTTTCAGAGTTCGCAAGGCTATTCGAATGAGCGTACCCGAAATTTGTGCGACACAATTTCGAGCTACCAGTGACCATGTGCAATTAGCTCTTAAAACACTTCCATCCATAAATGACATCCAATTATTCATTAAAAGAGTACTTTTTAGAAAGAAACGCCTGGAGTTAGGCTCGGGTTCCATCATAGGACACTAATTACTGTAAAGCGCAACTATGCGAGTTCCTTGCCGTTTCTTCTCGCTAGAAGTTGCTTTCTGAAACGGTGGTAGTATTTAATTGTTGACGATTCAAAAACGCTTTATTGTGAAGTTTACATGAATTAAATTGATTTGATTTGATAATTATGACGTCATCATATGTTTAAATAATGTGACACGTTCGATTTTCATAATCTGTAATGGACATGCGCCTATGAGTCAAGGACCAGTGAGGTTACTGCGAAAAAAATCGATTTTAATCAGCGCGTTTGAATCTGAAGATAATTATGTATTATAATCAATAGTTAGTAATCAATCAGTCAGGTCATTGATTGTTATCAGTATTGACAGTTGTGTGTGTGCGTTTTAATTATTGACATTTACATAAAACCTTCAAGTATATTTATGTAGTTTTATAACAATATAAGTCTGCTTTCTATAAAATTTTATTAAAATACCGTTATGTTTTCATAATTCTCATGATATTTTCAATAAATTGCCAGTACTAGATAACTATTTATTATATACAGGTGTATATATATGTATATATATTTGTACTTGCTCTTGCTAATTTACTTAATCTGGGGCAAGTTTATTTTATACAGCTATGATTTATCATCTATATTTATTGTTATTAAACGTAAGAAAGACCCGGCTAGCAAAATATAAATGTAAATATAGGTTATGGTTTGCCAAAAAATGTTATAAAAAACATAATTGTATACCGTAAAACCGTTACAGCTTCTAATTAAAAAGGTTTTATATATTAGTATTATTTATCTATATTCATATTATAAATCTGAGAGTACCTCTGTATGTCTGTCACTCTTTTACATCTAAACTACGAAAGCGAATTTAATGAAATTCGCTATGAAGTAAGTTTGAATCCAAAAGGCTACGCCTTTTTTATGATATAGGTTGGCGGACGAGCTAATGGGCCACCTGATGGTAAGTGGTCACCCACTTACCATCACCCATAGACAATGACGCTGTGAGAAATATTAACTATTCCTTACATCGTCATTGTGTCACCAACCTTGGGAACTAAGATATTATGTCCCTTGTGCCTGTAGTTACACTGGCTCACTCACCCTTCAGACCGGAACACAACAATACTGAGTACTTTTATTTGGCGGCAGAATAACTGATGAGTGGGTGGTACCTACCCAGACGGGCTTGCACAAAGCCCTACCACTAAGTAAAAGCATAACCTTAATCCTTTGAAACGTGCAACAATTGGTCTTCAATATTGTGTTTAAGTCATATTATTTCATATAATATTACGATATTACACTTACTTATGTTATTTTTTTATCTATTTTTTTGGAAAACGAACAATAATTATTGATATTTGACTTTTTTCTGATTGGTTGGAGAAGTAGGATCGAATCTAATTTTATGAAATAAGAGAGGCGATTTATTTTCTACACCTTCCCTTCATTTCGCTAAGGTAGTGTCACGACATATACCTTTTACAATAATGTAAAGAATCAAAATCTAAAAGGTTAAGGTCATCTAGGTATGTAAATAGTTGTAGTGGTTAATCTAGAACCCTTAGGTTGATCTACCCATTCCCCATTGTTTTCACGTAGTGGAAATTCTTCCAATAATACCAGGGTTCTGGGAGCGACTGGGTTATGTGGAATGATATCCACAATATCACCGGGAACGGCTGCTCTCGACATAAATTGATGAGCTTGTCACCATTTTAATTCATACATTCGTTGTCTTTCTCATATGCCCCATTCTTGATTCAATGGAGCTCTCAGAGTTCACTGATATACCTCCTTCACCTTCAGCCCTCCTGGGTGGTGCGTACGATAGCGTGAGGTTATCCCAGCTGTTGTATTTCTCGAGGCCGTTACTTTACTTATATCGTAAATAATCGATATATACAAACTAAGCCGAAGGTCGCCTTACATATTTAATTTATTTTCAGATTATAAACTATTATGAGTGTTACCTACGAGACTGAACCTTAAATTAGGTTGACTATTCGGAAAAACAGTATTTCGTTATCATACTATAATGCTTAGATGTCTATGGTACTTGTAAACATAACAACAGTCTGTTTATCAGAAAAAATATCAAGTTGTTTAGCATAAAAATAAAAGTAATTATTTATGCCATAATTTATTTACGTTCGTCAACAAAAAAAAACGTGAAACCAATAAAAACATACTTCACTTTTTAAAGACGTTTCTTTTAATTATAAGTGAAGAGACTTAATCGTTTTATCATTGGATTTTAATGAAATTATCAGATTCAGAAATTAAAAAAAAAAAACAAAAAATACAGCTGCCCTTTTTTACAAGCAAAAATATCATTATTTGCACCTGCGAATCGTAATCGATTTCCTTACATTTCTTTTATGTGGTCACGTAAAGCGGCCGACGTCACGCTGCGCAAGCGCACCCCTACCGTTATTAGATAATATCACTTATATGCATACGGCACATTAAGGAGTTCCGATCAGACCTCATAACACACGTCCGCAACAATTTTGTTCCTTAATTTTTATTTATTTAGCTGTTTTTACAGCTTGCATTCATTCTTAATCGATTAGACGAAGGATCTATAGTCCATGATTATAAATTAAATGTCTATAAAAAAATATTAACACGTTCTAATAATTTCTTCTATCTATGGAAAGGAATTTTTGAATGTGATTTTCGGAACGAGGGATTATATTGAAACTTTTCAAACGTATTAAGGACTGAGGTTAATCTGATGATAGTGATACTCGTATCTGATAAATGTGAAGATCCTGAAATATCTATTACTAGCAGTTCCTGCGACCTTTGAAGTGTTTGAAATTAGCCTAAGTTACTCCTTATTATATCAGCTATCGGCTAGTGAAAGTCCCGTCAGAATCGGTCCAGCCGTTCCAGAGCCGGAACAAACAGAACAAACAAACAGAGAGTATAAAATGTTATTTTGGTATATGTATCGTGTATACCTACATATATATTGCATTGAGTAAAAAAGGGCTATTTTAATATTACAAACAGACACTACAATTTTATTATAGGTATGTATTTATTATTTAATGTAGTATGTATTTGTATTTATTGATTAAGTCATCAAGTTCGGACTAATAAAATTGGTTTCGTCCTTATTATTATTTACTCAGTTTAGTATTTTGTATCAAAATAAACCGTAACAATTTAATCTATTTGTTATGATGTTTATTTTTCTTTTGCTGCTTTTATTAGTTACGAAAGCTATTTTACCTTAAAGTTTTTCCAATAGTGTTTTAAAAACTCAGCATAAGTAAATTATATGTTGCTAAATTAATGGTTCAATTATTGAGATATTATTTTCATTAATTGAAATGGTAAATAAAAACCATAGCGTTGTTAGTAATCAAATCAGCTCAGGTGCAGCTTGGAACACGTAACCGTAGAAAGATTTGAGCCTCCATTTATATGATTGATGCAGACTAATTTATCAGATCATTGATGTTAAATCGATTCTACGTTGGTAGCTGATTGAATATACAGTAAATGATAAATTTGGTGTGTTATAGAGAATAATATATCAATATTTTTATTTTATTTTATAACGTTTTAAATGCGCAACGTCACACAAAATCTCATAGGGATTTATTAGACCTGTATTTTAACTGGTGGTCTACTAATCTTCTATCCACTGGACCATCCCACATACAACGACAGCACGTAATAGCACAGGTTATTGCACATAAACATCTAAAAGCCTTAACGATAATTTAAAAGTTTCATCGTATAGTGCACAGTATTTAATTAAGACGATCTTATAACAATAGCGTGTCCAAGAGTTATTGATATTAAGGGCAGGGTCTCAATAAATTCCAGCGTTAATTATATCGTGATCGAGCGGCGGTACAAAGCGCGGGCGCGGGCGGCGTGTTGATTTTCAGTTTATTTCATTAGGTCGTCGCTGCGGGGTGCGCCGGAGTCGACGCCGGGGCGAATACTGTGGCCATATTTGGTATATCACGCAGGACAACACGCAACTAATCTAACTATATATAATAATGTGTTAATAGTAAACATGTTCTGTATTATAATCTGTTACAAGTAAAAAAAATTAAGAAAAGATTCTGAAAATGAATTTTAATATAATTATATGGTGATATTTAATTATTATATTGTTTATTTATTTTTTCATTAGTTATCATCAGCCTACTGCTGTCCACTACGGAATATAATCCTCCCCCAGAGCGAGCCATATTGCTCTGTTTTTTGCTTCCCTCAACCACTTTCTACCGCCGATCCTGCGAATATTGTCGGACCAGCGGGTCGGAGGTCTTCCTACATTACGTTTACCAAGACGAGGTCTCCGCTCTAGGACTCGTCTGCTCCAGCGGCCATTGGTCCTACGACAGATATGGCCAGCCCACTGCCACTTCAGCTTGCTGAGCTATGTCTGTTACTTTGGTTCTCTTACGGATTTTATCCGCGAGATAGAGAGAGACAGCTATATGAGTTATATAAAACCTCTTTCTATGGTCACTCTACATGATCGGCATAATGTTCACCTGCCTGCTTAAAAATGTTAAAATATAGCATTTTTAATGAGCAGTCTTTTCAATTTTCGGCTTTACGGCCTTTATCGGCGTGACATCGACCCAATCAACATCGTGCTTATGTTATCTGTTTATTTTTTCTAATATTATTTAATGCTCGCGTTGATTACCTTTCTTTTTTAACATCGGCATCAGTTTGGAAAATATTTGTAATTGAATTTTTGTTATTGGATGCACAAGTCGGCCCGTTTAATTAGGTTATAAGTCGGAAATGTCAGCGATTAGTAATTAAACGAGTTTTATGTAAATTCACTCATGAGAACTGTTAGTTATCATTATAGTTGATTGTAATTTATTTGCAATCGAGTGTAATTAAGATTAGATTTTTTTTTTATTATTATATGTTTAAATATTTGTATCGGTAAATTTTATAGTTTTTTTTTAAGGATTTGGCTCGTTATTTTTATATTATTTCAATGGATTTGCATTTGGTAGAAAGTTATTTTGTGTTTAGTTTAATTTGCAATAATTTTTATGATCATCATATCATGTTATGTTTACACGAAGGCTCTTTTCTCGTGTAATTGTGGTTAAATTTAAACGTTATAAAAATGAATATACTGTAAAAAAATTCGCAGGCATTAAATTTGTAACGCGAAATCAGGAAGCGAAGGATGTGAGATTATAAGTTTGTTTTCATTTACACTATATTTTTTAAAATATATAACAATTGCTTGGACACTCGGTATACATTTAGATATTGAGTTGTTACTTTAGCTTGACCTTTTCCTATCATTTGCTTATTAATAAATAATTGTAAATTAAGTATTACACTATAATTTTATTGTATTGAATATTTTGTACAGGAAATAATCAAGGAGCTTTTTCTAAAATTAAAAAAAAAATAGATTTGTAAACACACCTTTATTTAAACAGTATTGCATTGAGTATTCATAAACAAATGAATGTTATAAGTATGGGTTTAGAAATAATGCGGAAGTAAGTAAACAATCCGAACAAATACTGTCAAGTTAATTGGCAATCTCGATGACGGCTCCATCTCATGAACAGCAGTAATGACGCGGGCTAACAGTCTTTTTGCAATATCATAATAACTTTCTTTCCTCCCGCTAACGCGTGATCATTGGGGTGACCAGCGTTTCAGACTACGAGCTTATAATCCCATTCGAATTTTTTAATAATATTCAGCCGAATTAGCTTAGAGTTGTATTTAAAAGAGGTAAATAGTTAATGATATTTGATATTCCTTAACACGTCGACATCAGTCATCATAAATGGAGAGTCTTTCACATTTATTTAAGTTTTAAAAAGAATATCAAACGCGTATTTAAACTACATACATCTTGTCTTTTAAGTGCTTACATATTCATTATTTATTAAAACTTGAAAAAAATAATCGATAAATATATATTGATTTATTTTATATAATGTTTGTTTGGCAGTTTGTTAAGTCATCTTTATTTATCAAAAATTTCACAAACATTTTTAATATAATATTGATAATATTGAGTTATAATTATAAGTATACGAAGTAGATTCCAGACAGGATTATCCCGCTTAATTTTAAATACATATTGGTTACATTAGCGGCGGTCGTTATTTATTACAATCTCGCGACAAATCTCACGTTTTTGCAGATTACTGATCGGATTTCTCTAATGCAGTCTGCAGTCATTGTAAATTGTTACTTAGACGCCTGTTTCACAAAAACTCACTGTTGACTTATGTAATCAAATATACGAATAAATCCATTTTTTTTTGGTTTGATTTCAAGCAATAATGATGTTACTTTCATGATGGGGCGAGTTTTATAATGCGCTCGAGGGCGGCGACTTCGCTCATTGAATTTATATTACACTGTTTCTTTATGAAATTATTATTGCTCGAGTTTATATTAAAATTTGTAGTTTGATGACGGTTTCAACGTAATTAATGTTCGTCATTTAAATTAAGGTATTGCTCTAGTTTAATTAATAGAAGTCAAGGCAATTTTTATAACATGTTATTCGATATATCAGCATTGTCTTCATATACGTTGGAAGTTTAAAAGCTACTATAGGGCTGATGAAAGTCTTTTAAAAACGATGAAAGAAACAGTGGAATTATATGTTTGTAATTTGCAATAAATTTAATAGCAATATATTCGTATTTATTCCAAACTGGTTAGAGGTGATTTTTTTATTTGTAAAGTAATTATTATTATATTGGTGGTAGGGCTTTGTGCAAGCCTGCCTGGGTAAATAACACCCACTTGTCAGATTCTACCGTCAAACAACAGTATTCTGTATGGTTGTGTTCCGGTTTGAAGAGTGAGTGAGCCAGTGCAACTATAGGCAAAAATGACATAACATTTCAGTTCCCAAGGTTGGTGGCATTGGAAATTCAAGGAATGGTTTATATTTCTTACAGATTATGGGCGGTGGTGACCACTTACCATCAGGTGGTCCATAGGTTCGTCCGTCAACTTATAGCATAAAAAATATTTAAGAACCTATTATACACTCATTATTTTTTATAAACCATTATTAAGAGTGTGTTGACTGAAAGGATACAAATTAAAAAAAATTGTAATGTAATATATAAAAGATGGAAATCTAATTTGTTTTTAATATAAGTAGTGTAATGTTCCACTGTTTGGCTAAGGCTTTACCTTTTCGAGTTTCCAAAGATTACTTCACTATGTATGTACATATATTTTTATGATGTATTTTAATAGAGAGCATAAGAGTCTCCTCTTAGTCAAATAAACAACATTTGACAGCGATATAATCAGTGGCGTAGCTAGGTGAGGAAGGGCCCTGTTGCATAGAAAAGGAATCGGGCCCTCATCATCTCTTTCCCATCTCTCTTTACTAATAGTTACCCTTTAAAATTATAGATACCAAATTAGAAATCTTGTGCACATGGTCGCGTTTTTCTAGCTTCAGAAGCTTAAGGTTTACTTTAGAGGGCCCCCTGAACTCAGGGGCCCTGTAGCACTGCGCCTGCCCTACGATAGTTAAGCCACTGGATATAATAGGTATAATAAACCTTAATTAATCTAATATATTCACTATAGATTTGCGAAAAAAAATGGCCTTTTGAACGAAGAGGAAACTGTTAATCTAATTTATAGTAGACTACCCGGCTTCGCACGGGTGCAATACTGATATTTAATATACTACAGAATTTGTTTATTAACGACATCACATTGGAAACTTTTAAAAGTTGTAAAGATTTAAGCGTACAAAGGGACATAGGGACAGAAAAAGCGACTTTTTTTTTATACTATGTTAAGATAAGTGTAATAGTTTTGTATTGTAAATAAATATATGTTTATTTATCATAAGCTCTTAGAAGTGCACATATAAAGACATATAAATCTATGTTTTGTTTATCTTTATTCCTACTTCGGTAGGAATATACTATAAGTATGTAAGTATGTTCGTGTATTGAATAATTGTTAACGAAATTAAACAGGCATTTCAAAGTATGCTGCATTAGCTAGCGATATATAATTGTTTCGACTATTATGACGACACTCACTTCCCTATTTACAGCGGCCTATTCAATACATTAGACCTAACTGTTATTTATTATCCCAAAAGCTATAAATAATATCCTTAATAATAGCCAGCGTACTTCGAATCAAAGACTAATTGCGTATTACACTTTAATGAAAGGAAATCTCATAGAATTACAAACTTTTATGGCTACCTCTAAAATGGCGTATGTATGCGAATTTTCTTTAAACTACCGCCGTTCTTACATTGTTGTTTATGTAATTATTTAATGAAGGATTTGATTGATAATATTGTTATAATGTTAACGTTGTCTGAGCGTTACATTGGTTATATAGAAAGGTAATAGGTTATCAATTTGATTTTTACATGCACTATATATTTTTTTTTGTAAAACGTTGTTTCAATTAATATTAGTCTAAAGTAATATGAAAGGGACATTTTTTTAAATTACCAAACAGTCGCTTTACTTGGTGGTAGGGCTTTGTGCAAGCCCGTCTGGGTAGGTACCACCCATTCATCCGTTATTCTACCGCCAAATAACAGTACTCAGTATTGTTGTGTTCCGGTTTGAAGGGTGGGTGAGCCAGTGTAACTACAGGCACAAGGGATATAACACCTAAGTTCCCAAGGTTGGTGGCACACTGACGATGTAAGGAATAGTTAATATATCTTACAGCGTCATTGTCTAAAAAAAAATTCGCTTATCGCAGTCTGTCCTTATGTATGCTTAGATTTTTAAAATTATAGAACGGATTGTGATGCGGTTTTTTGAATATATAGGGCGATTCGAGGGGAAGGTTTTGATATAAATACATAGACAATATACTAAAAAAACAATGATTTAGACGTATCTAATGTCACGTATGTGTACATAAACAAATTCTGTAGTGTATATAGCTTTAGCTTGGCGTGCGTAGACGGGGCGGGTCGCTAGTTTAATGATACATCTACCTAGCGTTACTAATATATTGCTTACTATTACTAAACATTATAAAATAAAGTTATACAGCTAAATCTGCACGTGATATACTCTAAATTACTAAACAACTTTTGATTGGGTTTTCAATAGTGAACGTAAAGATTCACAACGAAGGAGTACATAAATAATTCATTGAAGTTTTGTGCAAATTGTCTGAAATATTATATAATGATGATTACTGTGGAACGTTGCACTAGTAGTTTGGGAAATGATTTAATGAATTTGAATTTAAGAGACATTTTTTATTTTTAATATATAAAGCGATCTGTCAGTAAAATACCGATATTAATTAAGTATAAAAGAGACAACATATATACGGCACGTGACGGCACGTTGATAATTTCAGACGTAAATGTGGTATTAATCATAATTAGATTATATTTAATGACGTTCGTATTGATCAATTGTTTGTATCCGGTCTGATAATTACTGTGATTATCTGATAACGTATTGTTTATTTGTAATCGAATATTTACGTTGACAGCGGGAAGTCCCGAATAGTGCGTCATAAAAACAAGCTCACAGCTGATGCGTTAACTTGTCACTGTCACACGAGAGAGAGACCTGGACACTTTCTAACCTATTGGCTCTCAATCTAAGGTAATCAACCTAATCTTATTATATTTTGTGTACTTGTGCTGGGATATTAAATAATAGTGTACTGAACAATTACAACGCATCTTTATTTCTGGTATTCCGCCATTATCACGGCCACCGTGGAGGATAACAGCCGAGAACATTTTAAAGATCCTTCTGATGATCAATACAATACATAACAACAAAAAAGTTTATTTATACAATATGTACCTAAAATTGCTTGTGACTAACTATTATTAAAATATTATAAAATAAAGATCTCCTGTTAAATTTGTACGTGTAATGCTCACAATTATCAAACGTTTTTTATTGGCCTTTCGTGGTTCAGTAGTGTGTGCACCTATTTTCATGGGTACGCCACTCCGAGGTCCCGGGTGCGATTGCCAGCCGAGTCGATATAGAAAAGGTTCATTAGTTTTCTATGTTAGTATTAGTCTTGGTTCTGGGTGTTTATGATATCTTCGTTGCTTCTGATTTTCCATACCACAAGTGCTTTAGCTACTTACATTGGGATCAGAGTACTGTATGTGATGTTGTCCATTATTTGATTCGATGCTGTGCTATTACAATTTAAGATATATTTTAAGACATTATTTGAGATTTACTATTATTAATAATTTAATAAAGATGACCATTATAAAAAATATATATTAATTATTAATATAGGAACTATATACTTGTCCCATCGACAACGGAAATTTACATCATAATAGATCACAGACAATATAGTTTTAGCGTGATCCTATGTTCTTACTCATTCATATGTTGCATGTTTTATGACATATGTAGTTCATTAGGTCAGCGTTATCTAGGCGATTTATATTTTACGAGATATTATAATAATGTTATTTATGAGGCAAAATATAACAGATATAGTACATAGTTTGTTTTAAGATACTTGATCTAAAGAATGGTTAAATACAAATTGCATCAATATATATATATATATATATATATATATATATATATATATTTTAGTATAGCTTTTTATATGATAAAAGATCTGGGATATAACTATATTTTATAATATACTTATAATCTCGGTCCAAATATATATATTTCCAGTTAATTATATTTTTAATGGAATAAATTTAAATATTTTAATTTTAACAAAAAATACACTATACAGAAACATGCATACAAATGGGACATGGCTATCACTTAGGTATCGGTAATATCGTCAGATATTCCACCGCCAATACTTTTGGAATGCCCGATTTGAAGGTGAGTGAGCCAATGTAACAGGCATAAAGAATATGATAACTTAGTTGCAAATGGTTAATATTTTTAATGGTACATAGGCTATGGGTAGTGTAATCACACTCAATTGCTTGCCCGCCTATTTATATATTATTTATTAATAAAAAATATATATATTACATCAATACTGTATGAGAAATAGATAAAATAAAGGATACGTATATCTCAATATGCTTAATGAAAGTGGTCGTTGAACATATATTCCATCTTAAAATGTATTTAGATAAAAAAACAATACACCGTTGAACATAAATTCGATATTATGATGATGTCGCCCTGACCGATTTTGGTCACGGAGTCCTATGGCAAGCGGGACTAATTAGTAATTAGTGTATGATCAAACACAGGTGCACTCTCGGAATCCAATGCGACGTCAAATGCGCCTCGAAAGAGTGTAGATGCTGCATTAACGTGCTCTCTAAGGCAGACGAATATAGAAACTGCTCGGTGGCCCGAAATTAGGTTAGCTTTTTTTTTTGCAAAAAGACACTTAGGTATTATGGTATAATTCATTAATCTGTCATTTTATCAATAATGTAAGTAAATATTGTTAGCGCATATTAACGTACTTTGGTTCTTAATTTAAAAAACTTGTTTGTAGACCTTTACATAAATGGCTTCAAAAAATTAAAAACAATGGTCCGCGTCCAACTGAGAGGATGTCATCAATTAGTCCGCGTTATTCCGACAGAATTCGATATTGTTTCGGTTCATAATTGGATATTATAACAAAAATGTTGCCTTATTAAAAATAAGAATGAACTGATTCTCTCCGGCTCATTTGTATCTGTTTGTCTATAGCTTAACTTTAGAGATCCTTCGTCAAAATAAAATTTTCGGATGGTCGTTGATTTAATTAAAATATCATATTTAGTATAGAAGTAGTGTAATAGTATAAATATAAGTAAATAATTTGAGATTTTTCACCAACATTATCCACGTATCGAAATAAATGAAATTAAAATTTACGTTTCCCGAGAATATGTTAAAATTTCAACATATAGTTTTGACATCTGTCACAGTCTACAGATAACTAATAAATAATGTCAAATGATTATGGTAACTTTTTTACAAATCTTGACAAAGGAAAAGTTACAACATTTTGAATTTCGAACTAATAAAAATAATACGGAACTCAATAATAAAGGCGGCTTCACACGAACCCGTTTCGCTTCCTTCGGTTATCCTGGGCGTTTAACATGAGAAATGACGTTTAATTTATTATTCCAATTTACGGCTTAGCATATTTATATTTGAATAGATACTTTGATTTATCACTGGAATGTATTATATTAGATTAGAAAATTGTTTTAGGGATTATAATGTACAATTATCAATCCAATAAATATCATAAGATTTCTTTGGTTATCTTATGTGATAAGATATATTATTGAAGATGGATATCAGACAGATAATATAATTAATAGTAAAAAAGTTATCTAGACAATATCTTGAAACATTGGTTTACAGTTATTAACATTAACTTATTTTTTTATCATTTAGTTATGTTTCATAATAATTGTTATTTATAGTGTCTTATTATTATTAGTTAGTCTTTTATTAATATATATTATATTATTTTATTTATTAAAAATAAATTACTTAATTTTTTTTTATTATTAAAATAGTTTAACGTGGTGTGGCAACATCATTGCTTTAATGTATTATTTATTCATAATTTAACTGTTACACTTAAATGTTAGCAATCTTTAATTTTTCAATTAAAAGCGTAACAATATGTTTTTGTGTATAATATCTATTTAGGTCGAAGCATTATAAGTTATTAGTATATTTAAACAAAATAAATATATGTGTCTCGTAATTTTATAATTATTTGATTATTTATTAAATACTTTAAAATAGTTCTGTGTTTGTTTCCTGCTTATCAATTTATTTATTTCATAAAAACGTTGACACTGTATCTATATGATATCAATATAAATGTTATTATACATTGTTATTTATATAACAAACGTACATAGAACTAAGTAAAACTACATGTAAGTCAATAAAACAACATCAAGAATAATGTAACTATTAAATCATAAATGATCGGTGATTGATAAGTACTTTCAAATAGAATATAAGAATTGTGGAAGATTCGATGTCAATATATTTAGAACTATTTCGTTTATATATTATATTGTATATTTACTAAAAATATAATCTTTTAAATAGGGTAATAAAAATCCTAAATAATCATAAACAGATAAGGTTTCATTTGCAATATATTTCATCAATCGAATAATTAAGTATGAAAAAATTAAATCAATAATTTATTTAATAAATCTTACATTTAAATAAAAACTTATAAAAATGTTACAAATTGATCTCCATAAAAATACCAGTCGTGATCTCCAACCGCCATTACGTGCGGGGTAGCAGCTCAGATAAATCATTATGGCGCTTCTTGACGATCATTGGATGCAGTGATTGATTGAACCGCATCGCTGAGGGCTCAGCAACGCAAAGGTCAAGTGGTACGTGGCCATTAAATTCGCATTTCGTTAAGTTGTATTTATATTCTTGTTTGTTTTCGTATTTAGTGCAATTTAAAAAGGATTAACTGGATGTTTTTAAAGATAATATCAGTGCTTTTATATTGATTATTTTTTTTAAATAATCATATATGTAAAAATTACTATATTTTCGAATGAGCCCTGAGAAAGCCCAGTGTGAGGCATGGATTGCGTTCGTTCTTTGTTGTTGTATTTTCAATTATACATACAATATGCTTATTTATTTTTAATGATGCCTATTAAAAATATAAATTTCATGTCGAAACATTGATAAATAAGTTTCTCAATACATGATTATATTATAGATAAAAAAGCCTATATATTATAAGTATTTATTGACTTCCAGGGAGTTTTAAAAAAATGTATTTTACTGATATATTATGTAATCAAAATGGCGGAAAAGGGTAACTACTGAGTTTCTTACCGGTTTTTCTCTACTACATTCCGAATTTAGTTCAGTAGTGTACTGATGATCAAGAGCGTTTTTATGAGTTTACATTAATTAATAATATTTGGATTGTGTTGTTTATACTGTCACAATGTCCTGGCTCCAAGTCCATAGCGGCCGGGGTTTGAAAGTTACGAGTACTACACTCTTGTGTACTTTGGTCTTGTCAAGAATTCGACGCGGACCTCGGATTACTGTCTTGTCTGAGTATGAATGATTAAATTAATTGTCAAGAGGATTTTTGGTCTATTATTTGTTATATAATGCGAAAATAATCTATCCGTTTATCTCTCTGTTGCTTTTCCACGGCCAAACTTCTCAACCGAATTTTTTGATACTTCGTATAATGCAAACTTGAACACTAAAGAAGCATATACGCAGCCATACTGTTTATTGCTTATACCAGACGAAGAGCCTCTAAAACGCTAGCAAAGATTACTTTTTTTATATTTTTGAAATGTTGAGCATTATAGGTCTTGTGTAAACTCATCATAGCAGTAATCATTTAGCTAATTAATTTCGGGTCAAAGGTCATCTTTCTTAGTCTTTCGCGTCCAGTAGGGACTGAAGACCGCCACCTTCATTTCGTCATATATAGGGTGTACACTTCCGTAGAGCTGTTCTGTAAGAATAAATTTCAAATTCATTTCAGAATAAAGGCGTGAAGTGTAAGAATTTGATATGCGACAATAATTGTAAACAATATAATATTTAAAGAATATAAGTTCGCAGGTGACATTGGCGAAATAATCTATGCCTTATTGACACTAATAAAAGCCACAAAAAGAATATAAGTGTCAAAATGAAGTGTCAGTGTCAGTCAAATGTCAATATTTCACAAGTGACATACGATTTTTTTTTCTTACAGAATTAGACTACAGGTCTAGTGTGTTATGCACCTATAATTTTTATCATAGAAACTTGTAGTCTAACAAATGAATTGATATTATTACTTTTTTATTAAAATACATAGGTATATAATTTTTTTAATTGGTCTTCAACAAAATTACCGATAAAAATTCACGACTGCTATTAAAATTAGTATCAACTTTAGTGATGCCGACCGGCGATTATTCAGTTAACAATTGGACACGAAACATAGGATTTGAGACGATTTATTATTTTTAATTTGATTTTGCACCGTTGATTAAGATATAACGTTATTATGACTAACTCGTTTTATGTGAAAATTTATTTTTTAATATGGCAATACATAAGAAATGTTTTCAAATAATTTCTAGAGAAATTAAGTGCTTAACTTGTTTTTTTTTATCTACAAAAACTTAACTACATGTTTGTATATTTAGAAGCGAAGTAAAGGTATCTTTACTATTTATATATATGTTTAGTTTTCTTGTATTAGGCAAATTGAAAAAAATAAAAATTGTATTCATTATTTTATTGAGAAAGGTATAGCCTTCTACCTTCGGGGCGGATCAATGGCGCTTAAAGATGTTGAATAGGGCAAGGCAGCTACGAAACATTTTTTTCAGGAAAAAAAAGTCTACTACTCAATCACATATTCAGTAGCAATAGACAATGTAACAAAAACAGCCTGTAAATTTCCCACTGATGGACTAAAGCCTCCTTTCCATTGTAGGCAGAATTTCTATGAAATTAGTCACATGCAGGCTTCCTCACGATATTATCCTTCACCGCCGAGCGCGAAATGAATTATAAGCACAAATTAAGCACATGATATTCAGTGGTACTTCCCTGGGTTTGAACCCGCATTCATCGGTTAACATGCACGCGTTCTAACCATTGGGTCAACTCAGCTTCAATGAACAGACAAACCAAATCCTAATTTTTTATTGGTAAGAGGCAGTTGAAACCGTTGATGTTTTTGGATATATAATTGCCTATCCCTTTCCTTCGTCAACGAATGTTATTCGGATCATTAATCGATCGGGAAATCGGAGTTAATCGATATCACGTATTGATGCGAGTATCGATTAATTATCGGAATAGATTAGCGGTGGGCGGGGCCCATCGAGGGGACCATTTCGTGTTTGTTTAATTACAATACCCGCCTACACGGGACTCGTTCGTCTGGGGAACTTCTGGTCTTAAATGGTAAGCCAATTAAACGTATTGGAGGTCTCCTGTTAGTTGAGTAGTTTTATTGTGAAACAATTTTTGTTGTAACTTTACAATCCATAACGTAAAGCTTCTAAAGCGCTTTTGGAATTTATCACAAACGGAAGATATTTATTCTTGTTTTTATGTACTTATATATACTGTTTGTAGATGTATATGAATATAAAAATAATTTGCTCTGGATCTGTTGATCCGACTTTAATCACTCTTTCTGTATTATAAAGCTATTTTACCTTGAAGTGCTTTAGGCTTTATTATATTTGAGTTTGTAGATTTAACTACAACTTATTAATTCTAAGCTCCCGAAGTAACGCGAGGTCTTCGCGCCTTACTGGACAGTATTTGGATATTACAGCGTGATTATTTTATTATTTTCTATATAATTCGTCACCTGTTAGAGAAAGCCGTGCCGAAATCTGTCGAATCGTTATAGAGTTTACCCAGAACAAACAGACAGATAGACAGGCAAAAATTGTAAAAAATCTTAGATATAATAAACTTCATAATCGTCCATCATATTCACAATTCACGATTGAACACGTTCATTATTCAGATAAAACAAATTATACACATAATATGAAAACTAAAAGAACATTATACTATCTGTGTATTATTACTTTACTCAGAGATCGCTTGTTTATCGTTTTTGATATTTTTTAATTCGTTACTTAAAATGGCTTGTTAATTATAGATAGGCTCCTTGAACATTAAAACAAGTTTTTTTTCCAACCCCAAATTGATTAATTACCCGCGTAGCAACGGGTCCGTTTCACACGAAACTAGGGGCGATATAAGTTTATAAAACATACAAAAATGTTTTCGCTCATGGTTTTTTATTTAGAATTTATAATTAGATTTGGAAGAGGCCCGCCCTTTTGATTAACTGAGTAAGGGCACAAGCTATACGCTTATTATTTAATTGTAGATTTAATTAATTATGTATAATCATACGTATTAAAATGTTGCTTATATTTGTGACTATGAGGACTATAAAGTTCGGTACCATTTTTTCTGTTGTTTGTCAACTGATGAAAAAAAATTGATTACTGTTAAATTTCGAACACACAATTATTTAAATTTTATATAACATAGCAACAAATTACCAATAACAAAATATTAACAACTATGAATTAATTTACTTCGGTTTTTTGAACTTTTAACACAACTTCTCTCATCCTGTAAGTAAATAGCCGGATTTAATACCAGATATTATCAGAACCTGCCAATTTGATGCTACACTAACATCCTAACAAGCCATCATATTTAAGATAGTAATAACTAATAAGTTATTAATAACACTTCTAATCCAATTTATATCATGACTAATGAAACTTAAAATTAGTAACCTAGCAAGGGCGTAAAACAATCAATTATCTCTAAATATTTATGTTTGCAAACTTCCTTCCATTAAATCGCTTGCGCTTATAAATTGAACCGTGTTCAAGAGTCAGCCGGGAGGCGGGCATGTAGCGATGACCTGGTAAGGATAAAAATTCGATTACAATAAAATTAACTACACTCCTATTTGTTTTGCATTAGCCGTGTCTGATTTAAATTACAACATGATAAGGAAAAAATATATAATTAATATATTATATTATATTTAATTAATATATTCCATAGCAATGAACATGCTTAAATGTTTTTTAGTTTATTGATATATGTAAATAGGCTTTGTTGTTCATATCGTTTTTGATTACAATCTCTTTTCGTAGTACTGTTACTATAGTACATTAAAAAAAACCTTTTTATCTGCATTTAGCAGTACGTTATTATTTCTATTTATTTATGTATTTAAATATTTGTGTTTATTTTCTTGCAGTCGCGGTCTCTGACTTTCTATTCCTATTGGGATCTTTTAATACCTCTGCTTTTATTTCTATAAAATTTCTTATTGTAATATATAATTAATTGCATTATAATTTTATATCTCACTTTAAAGAAAAAGGCAACACACAAGAATACATTTTTTATTTAACTTAGTTTAATCTTGATTTTGATTCAACTAACGCATTATTAAATCATATAAAAGTATCTATTTTCATGTTTGGAAAAAATCGAGTCTAGTTATAAATCGCGTGTAAGGGAAGAGGCAGGTGTCCTTTCCTACATTTGTGCATTTGCAAAAATTCATAATGATCGATTGATTAGATGTGAAATCGTAACAACCAAATAAACAAACTGTCTATTGCATTTATAATAAGGATAGGTTACATCATTAACATATTACTAGAGTTAAGAAGTTGGTTGAACTTAGGTAAAATTACCGTCATCACTATGCATTTATATTTATTTATGATGTGGCCACACATATCGACCCACGCGTACAAAATCAGTATGGCAGGTCAGACTAAGGGCACGCCACCGCATAAACGCCACTTGGATTGCCTGTAACATTAGTAATTATGTTTATTATTTATGACGTCTTCGAAACATCAACGAGTGACCTCTGATTCAACTCATTAACCCTTCTATACGAAATCAAAGTTGATGGTAATGAATTTAGAAAATGTGCTTCAAACTTAGTATTACTAATATATAAATACTGTCAGTAACATTGAAATATATTTACAATAACCTATACATACATTATAAATGTGAAAGTAACTCTGTAGTAGTACTCTGGCTGTCTATCTGTCTTTCGCTGTTTCATTACCAAACTGAATTTGATGAAATTTGGTATGAAGCAAATTTGAACTCCAAGATAAAGACAAAGTTTTTTTTTTGCCTAACACTTTACAACCAAACTCCTAAAACGCGAACGAAAACACAGGCGATAACTAGTATTATATATATTTACAAAATGTAGATCTTTTTCAAAGAAACATCGATAAAAATTGTATAGCCACGAGAAGCAAAGGTAATCTTACAACACCTAGTTTCCGAGTTCTCAAAGTAAATACATTCTTCCTTGGGAATGGTATTCCTTTCTTTTATAATGATCTACAATAATTATTAACATTTCTTATTATACAATTTAAAGTTATAGTCAAAAACTGAAGAATAAGACATGTTACCCAATATACAAAAGCTTGGCCTAAATATATAATTATATAATTACTGATTTCCAGAATATACGAGACGTTTACTTATACTCGATTGACATGAAAGAAAAGAGTAACTGCTGAGTATGTTGTTGGTTATTTTCGAAGAAATTTGGATATTGGTCTTAGCTTTACATTTAAGTCAATGCTATAACACGACGATGCAAAAGAGGTCTCATGAGCCTACTTGATTTACCAATATATTCATTTGATTTGACCAACATATTTTATCGAGTATTTTTTTTTCTTTTACACTACAATGATATACGGTCTATATTTATTTAAAAAAAATCCTCTTATTTAATTTACATTCCAAAACAGCAAAAGACATCTCAGACTCTTCAACTTTTATCAGTTAAATATATACAAAAAAATTGGTCTACACCCAAAAAATACTATTAACTGTAATATTATTTTCATGTATTACATTTTATATTAAACAAATCATTGCTCAAATCATCGAAATAGTAAAACAAGAAATCACGTTTAAATCATTCGACTACTAAATTATCGTAAGTTTAAAGCAACATTATAATTGAATTTTAGATTAATAGCTCTTTTCAATTCATCAGCCTACGCTCTCTTCCCACGGAGCTTCATAATTGAATTTCTTATTGGATTACGTTTTAATTAGTCTCGATTTCCTTATTAATGAGTGTCATTCAAACTCGGTATTGTTTCGATGGATGATGGATTGATCAACGGTTAGTCGTGATCCGAAGCAACTGACGGCTCGTAGCCTCTTGATTGATGCTGAACGCTTGTTGAAAATTGGTATTTAATGGTTTCGTTTTTTATACAAGGCTTTATTTAACTCCTGTAGTATCGTCGGCTCTTACTGCTGAATTTTAAATTGGTTGCTCAACAGATTGCGCTGACACATTGTAGACATTTTTGTGCTGTTAAAAATACACATTTCTTTTATATTTTTTTCATATTATCGCTTATCTTTAATTTCGTAACTTATTCATGTTTAAGACTAGTTGCGAGTAATTTTCTTTCCATAAAACTTTATGGCTTTAATTTTTGGTTTTATTTATTTTATGTGTACAGAATTTGTGTTCTCTGTGTGTAATTATATTTTAATCTAATCAAACATATTGCGATTTGGCGATAGTCAATTTTATTACTTCCTACTAATATGTAATATTACTTAACTAACCTAACCTAACATTTTTTTCTCTATCCATGTATCCATTTTATTTTGAAGATCAACAAGTAACTTAAAAAAAAAACATATTTATACATCACAAACTGACTTATTAACTGGATTTAATATTATTAACTGAAGGATACGACAGGTCTTTTAGATGTTGTTTAGTCGTAAAATTTTGTCTTATTTATATAATTTGAAAAACAATCAAACAAAGTGGAAATATAAATAAAATAACCCAATCACTGTAAACCATTTATTTCATGGAACCCATATTATAATTCTTTATTTCAAAATTATTTACCATTTTTGTACAGAAATACATTGAAAACATCAGACCAAGCTTGTTAAAAATTTGCTTCTTTGGTGATATTAGTGTAATTGATATGAAAATGATGTCCTTCTGTGCGATTTCGGTCTCGGTCGGCATTTTCAATAGAGAACAGAAAACTACGAGACATTACAGCGTCCGAGTGTGTATGTAAACATAGGTATAGTACGACTAAACTTAGATGTAGCATCGGCAAAATTCGTAAAACCGATCACATCGGAATTGAGTACGCTATCCCAAATTATCAATATTTATATTAATGGGAATATGATCTTTACACAAACCTAATTACTTGTTATATCAAATGACCTAATATATTCGTCAATTTGACGATATATTCGTCTATTTACGAATATATTCGTCTATTTACATGCACTTGCTTTCTCGGGATGAATTGACGCGAGAATCTATAGCGGCGAATAGCGTCGAATAGCACGATAGTGTGCTATTTCTATTGGTTGTATCAATCGGTAGTAATCGTTTTTATTCAATTTATCAATGTTACATCTAAGTCGTGTCGTACTATAACTCTCTGCTCCATAATTCTCATAATCTTATAGGGCATTTGAGAAGTGAGAGAGTTCAGGTGAACTATCAATGGGTTGACATATTCGCACAGAGACGAGAGTGTTAATACTCAAATTCCAGACTCCAGGCTGCTGCAAGCAAAACTCTCAGTAGCAATAACAAGCCTGGAGTGAGTGAGCGAGTATAAAGTACACTTTTGTTTACTAACACACTTGTGGACTATACTATGTCGCGCATTGTTGCATGTGTCCATAATATATCAGGACCTCATTCATTCGAAATTCGATGCAATTATTAACATTCATCAATGATTATAAACAAGAGAAGTGCATTCAAAAAATTCAATACAGTAATATTTATTGTCTATTCGTTTTCGTGAAAATAAAACAACCATTTCGAAATTTAACTTACTTAAAATCTTTGTACAAACGAATCCCTTAGAAAATAAAATAGAAATACTTTATAGGTACTTAATTATAATAAATAACAGTAAGGCATAACTGGACGGATCAAGTAGCATTAATTATATACTTAATTTACATTACCTAATATAAAATAATTACGTAATAATACATAGGTAGGTAATTGTAATCGCTCGACATACTCACGCTTTTCAATGATAATCGAAACTGCCTTTATCATAAATGTTTCAATGCAGCATGATGGATCGTTTAACTTTAAATTACTAAAATAAGCAAAGATATAATCGCTAAAGTTCTAATCATGTGTGATTGTCTTGATCTATATTCAAGTCTTAGATGGAGGCAATTTCAATTTGGAGACCTTACAATATAAATCGTATTTTGTCTATACTTTAAACAACCTTATTCACCATTGTCTATCACGACTGTAACCAAGCTCAACTAATCAGATCCGTATGGTGTCGCTGTCTCAACATCTCCAACCTAAGCTCGTGTTCTCTCGCTGCCATTCGCAAGGCGGCAATGCTGGAACTCCTTCGTTCCACCTCAGGACCCTGCTGACTGGGAGGCGACTCGCTTCCTGGAGATATGGGAGGCGATACGGATGGAGGATCGGGAGACTGTCGTGGGGGGGCCGCTAGTCCAGCTAGTAGAGAGTGAAATGGAGGTGTAGATGTTGAATATATCGGTCCAGTGAAGAGTGGGGGTCGAGATAACGGTGCTCCGAGGTACTGGGCGCCAAGGACCGGGGAACTGCCGTATCTATGGAACAACATTTTTTATCTTAATATGAATAATGATTTATATTTGATTTAAAATATAACAAACTTCATCATAAAAATCCTTTTATTAATACATTCATAATATTTTTATGCAGTATAATTTTGTTTATTTCTAATGTCTTACCTAAAAGATGCCAAAGCATTAGCATCGAATGGCTTTCTGAAGCCGAATCCAAGTTGCGTGAAGGGGTTAGGCATGGAGGCGACGACTGATGGTGGGGGTGCGCCTCCTCCCCCCAAGTAAGGATTGTAGGGGTGGGCCTGCGGTCCGACCTTCTCTTGCTTGCGCCATTTAGCACGTCGGTTTTGAAACCATACCTGTAACAAAAAAAAAGAAATTTACAATACAAATAAAGTATAATTTCGTAATATTTATAAATAATAATGTATTACATATTTCGCAAGAGTTAAAGCAAAAAAATCTTGCTAAAATGTTATCTAACTTTCATCATATAGCACCCCCGTGGACTTATTAGCATCAGTGTATGGTCTAATCAAAGTTTTTAGTGATTCAAAATCTACTGTCGACGACGATTTAACTCGATGTTTTACGTTATAAAATAAATTTTAGCAATTAGTAACTTGGCGAATGATAATAATTAATGATAATGTTTTGGAGCCCCTACAGTGAAATAAAACAGCATTTTTGAAAACACTTCTTCTACATCAAATATCTGAATATTTATGAGATAAATTCATTTTCATGTCATTAACTTTTACCACTTGTATATTCAATTTGTTATTTGTGTAAATAATGATAATATCGAATAGAATTATTATTAATAAAATTAAAATGAATATACTATTGCTATATTGTCACGGTACTTTTAAAATGTTTATTCTTAGTATTTTTAGTTAAGGTTGTTAGGTAGTTTGGTTAAGTTAGGTTAGAGGTCGAACGATGAGGGATGACTCAGATGTGAAATCACGGTTTAATTATCGTTCTTTATTTTTAAAGACAATTTAATACCTATTTTTAAGACATTTTTGTATGACGATTTTACAATTACTAACAAGTAACTGTCTCGACTTGTGTCTAGTAATTGACTTATAAATTTATTTATTTTTACGTATGGCAATACAATTCTCACTTTTATCAATTATAAATGTTCTCAATTATATTCGATTCTTAATTCATATTGTATCTTTTTTTTTATTGTATCTTTGTGCTGTTTGTGATCGGAGTACTTAATGCGTACCACTAGGTACAAAAAAAGGTACAAAAAATGTATAAAACTCTAACCGTCTGTGTAATTGTGCATTAATGACAGGGTTGTTTAATTTTTCGTCCAAAGAACCAAGAAGCTGGTTGCATTCTTGTCACCACCCGATGAAATAATTATCTGTTCCATTATTATTCGAATGTGTTTCTGTTATATTTAATCTGTTTTTCTGATAACATTTGAAACGTCCTTTCTTGTAACGCCATCTGTTTCTTTTCGGTCATCATGAATTATTTAAAAATGAATATTAATTCTATTGTTTTAATCCAGAACAGCCTTAGCTTAATACCATGATTGATACAGTATTTTTGCAAACTAAACCAAAACTAAACGTTTCACAAAAAACATGTTCGACCCGTCAACCTTGAAGGCAGAGAAAAAAATTATACTTATTGATTGATTTATTCGCCATATTGGTCCAATATTTCAACATTAAATATTTATGAGGTCCAAATGGAGAAGAGCTCTGATCATTATGTAAACCGATATTTTTGTGGTAATTTAAATTAATTCACTTATGATAAATCCACTTCGATAAAAAAACGTCGCATTTCAGCAAATGTCGTTTTGGTTAGCGAATACTGTGTGAAACAAGAAATACCATATGCATTTTAAGTATAACATTGACAATTCAATATCGCTCTTAAACATTTAAATATAAAGTTCAATTTATAATGACGTTAATGCTTTCATTAAGTTTATACTCGCATTGTAAACGTGCTTCTATATGATGGTGGTTTGCGGGATAAATATATATATATATATATATATATATATATAGTGGTGCTTGCCTGGGCTTGAACCCGCAATCATCAGTTAAGATGCATGCGTTCTAACCACCGGGCCGTCTCAGCTCTATATATCAAAGATTATTTGATACATAGAGCGGGAAAAGCGTTAAAAGTATAATATTGAATCGTTTGAAAAGCTGGCGTTATGAAACGGTCAAACTTGATTGTGTTTTTGTGGTCAGCTGTGCTTTGAAACAATACCCCGAATAGTTGTATGCGGTATTATAAAAGTGCTTAACTGAAACAATGTTTGCGAATAAAATAAGTACAACGTTATAGACAAAAAACAAATTGAGGATGATTATGATCTGCGTAGATGATATTTTGACAGAATCCTCCATTTGAACGGAAACTATGGAGTAGGTTATAGGTTTTATTAATACGATAATAACAACATAGCTTGTCGAAATTTGTCAAGCTTAAATCACAAAGAAAAATAAACGTGATATCATTGATAGCTATACAATATTACAGTACGGATATATTAATCATTTTTAAGCATATAGTTTATTATTTCAGATATGAACGATCAATCAATTCATTGATATCGTTGTATATTTGAAATAATACAAAAATAAGTCTCACCAATCAAGGTAATAAAAACAAACATTGATAGCCAATCTTAGAATTATTGTTACCATGGAATTAATGAGTATATTATTGTGAAGGTTGGTAAGCAACATATATAATTGGAATCCACATCGACAGTAGCGCAGCAATACATCCATAATTATGTATTATGAATCATGTTTAGTGTTTAGTTGTAAAATAAATTAATAATAGGCTGTTGATATTCTAATCCTCCCTTAACTATCCCCTCTATTAACTCTATCCCCTCTATTAAGCTCGGGAGAAAAGTAAGTTACGAATCTTTTAATTTAAAGGCTTCTTTGGTTTAGTGGTTAAATTTATATGGTTGCACGTCCCGACGTCGTGATGCCCCTGGGTCGGGCTGATACAAAAGTTATTGAGTTTTTATATCATGTAATTCCGGCAGTCTTTAGCACGAACAGTCTTTGATCCTAAGCTTGAACTCTGTGTCAAATTTTCGTTGCCATCACTACCTATATACTTTATATATAATAATAAATAAATAAATATGAGACAACATCACACCCATTACTCTGATTCCAATGTAAGTAGCTAAAGCACTTGTGTTATGGAAAATCAGAAGTAACGATGGTACCACAAATACCCAGACCCAAGACAACATAGAAAAAAAATGATAATCTACATTGACTCGGCTGGGAATCGAACCCAGGACCTCAGAGTAACGTACCCATGAAAACCGGTGTACACACCACTCGACCACGGAGGTCGTCATTATATATAATAATATCATTCACTAAAATACGAGAATACTGCTTAAATGTATTAAAGAAATCAAAATTAAAACGAACAGCAAAACCGTGAACATTATTTGAATGGAATGTTACCAGGAATACTAGCACCGTTTCCACGTTGAATCCGATTCTCTGGAATTATGTATTTATGTGAAGTTATGCATAAGTTATATTTAGTCCATTATCAAATTACTCAAGTTTACAAAACTGTTTCATAAACGAGGGCCGAGGGGAAAAATGCGGTGCCATTATTAACAGATGGGAGCTGAGTTATTCGTAAATCGTAAGGTTGCTCCCGCGCTGGTAACTCGAGGTAATTGTTCGCTAAATGCCTCTTAATATGGTATAATTTGTGTTATCTCGCTGACGTACTTCGGGAAGCTCTGATGCCTTCGAAATTTAAAAAAAAATGTAAAAGATGGTTTATTAAGTTAAATTAAAAGAAGACGTCAAATTTTATGAATGTAATTTTAAATGTTATAGTTTCTTTATGTAGAATATATAGGTTAAAAAAATATCCGATGAGCTTTGTGGTTTCGTGATGAATATTTTCCGTTAAACTTATTAATGTATGTATAAACAAAAATGATTTTTATATGTGTTCAATTTGAATAATTTGTTTTTTTTTCTTAATAAAAATAATTTGTTAATTTTAATTTTGATGAAAATCCTCCGTTGTTCCTTCCTTTATATAAAGCCTTTATCACAACAAAATATATATTTAGATACATATTTAGTTTCTATAGGATAACATTTTGTTTGTATCACTAAAAATAAATTAATGCGTCGAAACTGTATATATTTATTTAATTTATACGTAATTGGAACACATTAAGGACAATTTCACGCAAGTCCAATTTTAATGTATTCTGTTTAACATACAATAAAGTTATAAAGATCAATTCGAAACCGAATACCTAGCCGGTTAAAACTAAAATTGTATTTTAAAACTTTAAATAAGAACATTAAAGCCGTAATTAATTTAACATTGTTTTACATTGCTATTGAAAAGAAACCCAGTTAAGAAGTTACCTTTATTCTTAAAAGGTATCCCTTCATTAAAGATAAACAGTAAGATAAATATTGTCGTATCGTATTTAATTAAGTTGTACGAAAATAGTATCGGCATGTTATTGGTGGATTGCTTTATCGGTACATACCTAATTTGTATTCAGATAATTGCCTTAGCGAAATAAACGTCTCAAGTGCAAATTAACGAGTTACTTTTAATGTTTTAAAGGCATACATGATTATAGAATGGTTTATTTATTTCTGTTTTTAAAACTTTATTTTGAATTAAGTTCTAAATAAGAATTTCTTTAGAAGCAACGCATATAGGACGTTTTTTGTGTTGAACAAGGGTATATATTGGATAGTATCAAACATATATGTTTTTATATAGATTCATTGATCGATCACAAGTGGGTCAAATTTTTGTAAAAGCAAGCGTATATACATATATTTTAATTATCTAATATTACATCGTGGAGGCTTTTCTATATTAGAGAAGGATTTGTCCATGAAATTTCCATTATTTTCTGTTACAGGTAAGCTGACATATGTATGTATATATACATATTTATGTGTGTGTGTGTGTGTGTGAACGCGCGCGTGTGTGTTGTGTGCGCGCGCGCGCGTGTTTGTGTGTGTGTGTGTGTGGTTTTATAATACAGTCTATATCTAGTAGAAAGTAAAGTTGTAATCCGTTTGGACATTTCGTCCTTTTAATATACGATACGGAACGTATTTTATGTTAAGCAGCCGTACAACCTGCTGTTTTTTAATGTGTATTCTGTTGCTAAAATAACTATAGTTTATATTTTAATGAAATGTAAACAACATTTTGCCATTTTTCAAGTCATTTGAAAGTTATAAAGTCATATGCGTTAAACAGCATAAGCTTGACATCACTAATACAAATAATAATGCATGAGAGGCTTTTGATACATAAAACAATCAAAATATTTTTATTGTTTGATATAAGTCCTTTTAGAAGTAAATCATAGAATTTTTTGTTTATATGTGACGGAGTTTGAGATATATCTGAGCATAATTTCTCGAAATGTAAATATTATATTAAATACCCGCTACCCGATTTCGTTTCGACACATTGATTTTCCGATATTGTTATAAAATGACAGAACACAATTATTAACTAAAGTTCACAATTTGGGTACTATATTTACTACTATACTAAATTTTATTGATGAATATATACATAGGCCGCTTTTTGTATATGCCCATGTATGTGTGTCTTAAACGTGACTGAGCTATTTATTTACCGGTGTATAATAAAGAACATCTTCATTTGCTATATATATATATATATATATATATATATATATATAGGTATTTATAATATTTTTCATTACATTCGCTCCCTAAATATCACAAGCCATTCACACGCAATTATTAAAAAAAAAAAACAATAAACACACACAGGTGTAATTTAGCAAATCTAAGTGCTCTTTGATTTCATCGGACTCGATTAATGACTGTAATCAAAGTGTTGCAAGCTATGATTGCTAATTAGGAAAATTACTCGGAATTCTGTATGACGTGAATGGAATATATTAATTCATTTATAATACCTGTATTCTCGCTTCTGTCAATCCGATTTTCATTGCTAGCTCCTCTCTGAAACAAATAAATTAATGATTATAGATAACATATGATTCATTTGTTTTTTTTTTTTAAATCTTAAACACATTTACATTTTCAATACAATTGTGAATGGTGACGAATGTTGCCACTTACCATCAGCTGATTCATTTGTTCCATACTTAAATAGTAGAACGGCGTAGAATATGTTCCAAACCTTCTCCCCAAAAAGGGCGAAGAGGCATTAGCTCATTGGGAAAACTACAGGCTGTTGTTATTGTTGTAATCAATATGTGGAGCGTAGTTGTAGTGCGATATATCAGAGCAATTCGCAAATCGTATGGAACATACAAACCCAAAGTAAAGTGGTTTTACTGTTACGATTGCGAAAGAGCAGATATGTTCATTGAAAATAATGTCAATAAAGATCCAAAGAAACTTTCATATTAAAAACAGTAACGTAAAATATAACGACGCACTATCTAAAGCAGGAAATGTTATCATTAAAATCCTATTATAATTTAAAGTAGATTTGAATTAATAAATTTCATTTAATAATGTTATTATCAAAGATAAAAGATACGTTAAATAGATAAGGGTTGCCGCTTTTATTAATGGTTTTCATTCAATTCATTTATAGATAAATGGTATCAATGAACACCGTCATAAATGTATTTTGTTTATGACTTATATAACGTTATCTTTTATTTAGAAACATTCATAAAAGACTATTATATGTAGATTATGTGTATAATGTGCGTCAATCTCAATTTATCGAAAACTCCAGATGTAGACTCGTTAATCGTTATTAACGATAACGGTTTCAAATCCCACTAAATTTTCATGTGCTTAGCTTATATTTTATGAGTCATTTCATGGAATTTCTAATATTATGGAAATTAAAGTAACAGCCTGTAAATTTCCCACTGCTGGGCTAATGACCTCCGCTCCCATTGAAGAGAGGGCTTGGAACATATTCCACAACGCTGTTCCAATGCGGGTTGGTGGATTGCACATGTGGCAGAATTTCAATGAAATTAGACACATGCAGGTTTCCTTACGATATTTTCCTTCACCGCCGAGCACGAGATGAATAATAAAATAGTGGTGCCTGGGCTTGAACCCGATATCATCGGTTTAGATGCATGTGTTCTAACCACTGGGCCGAAACATACATGCGTCGAATAAAAAATTTACACATGCGTATTATTAATTCGCTTTACAAAAGCGTGGTTGAAAACCCTTAGCCCAGTACATTAAGAGTACAGACTACTCTTTAGTTGAGAGTTTAATTGATTGTTGACATCTACCTTCAAATAAGCATATTGTAGAAGCATTTAGCTTTAAGTCATTCTTTATTAATATGTAATCAGACTGACAAATGAACTACATGATATTTATCGGTTACAACATGTATACATTGACATTGTAAAGCAATATTATTCAGCTCATATATTGCTAGCGCACTATGAACCTTGGGAATTGAGATGTTGTCCTTTGAACCTGTAGTTACACTAGCGCATGCGCATAGTAAACCAAGATTCAGTAAAATTAAATTGTCAATAGGTGGTAGAAATTCTCTCGAGCGGGTGGTACGTGCTTAGCACTAAATAATAATAAAAAAATAAATATATAATAGTGGACAACATCACATACATTACTCTGATCTCGATGTAAGTAGCTAAAGCACTTGTGTTATGGAAAATTAGAAGTAACGATGGTATCACAAACACCCTGACCCAAAATAGTATAGAAAATTAAGAAACTTTTTCTACATCCGCAAGGAATCGAACCCGGGACTTCGGGACCCATGAAAACCGATGTACATACTCCACCACGGAGGTATTAAAAAAACGCCATAAAATATATTGCAGAAACCACGTCACGCATTTTTTTACCTAAACCAATATGGTATATGAGTAATGCTGTATAAATTCATCAAGATTTCGATAAAAAAATTGATTTATATTGTGTCTTATATTTTATTAGGAAAAATTAGTTCAAATATATTTTATCGTCGAAATATAATAATGTAATTCGTCATAGTATACTTTTTATTATTTCGTTACATTAAAAAATTGTCAAACATACGCCAGTACCAAACGTTTATTATTTAAAACCGACGTAAACTGGTTTAAACCGGTTCAGTGATTTCATATGATTTTTGGACAGACTATAAATAAGACAGATATTCCCGTTTAATATTAACTTTATTTTGTATCTTATCAATATACAGACGTAATTTAATCATCGTAAGTATATTTTAATTAATTTAATTATTGAAATAATTACCGAAGCGATTATTATGAATTTAATTTATTTTGTCATAAAATTTGTAAAAAGTGGTTATTATATATAATTATTATTTTATTAATTAATATCTTTTTAATATCCGAATTTAATTTCTTAATACATGAATTCTGCTAAAAGTAATTATAACTTTATGTATATTTCAATAAACCGTCATACCGGCAGAAACTAATAAATATTATGACGGTGTAAAGCAAGAAAAGCTTAAACGCCAAAATTTTATCTTTGGTAAATGAAGTCTAAATTTTAAACCATAAAACTCATTTTCCTGAAGAATTTCGATAAAACCAACATACTAAGAAACACACAATAAACGTTCTGGTATAATTCTTATTATGTTTACACTTATTAATAAAACGCGGTTACACTGTATATTATATGCCTGACTCCAAATGATAACTTGTTTTATGAAGATATTTTATATATCATCATAAAAAAAGTAAAGTCTGTAAATGTACCATGTCCCACCACTTAGGCTAAGTCTCATTTCCATCGAGAGGAATACACGGAGCATCTTTTACTTCTCTGCTCGTGTGATTTAGTGAAAACATATCATATCAGTTCTTTCACATGAATACATTTGTACTTGTCTTAGTTTAAAACCGCTGTGTTATAATTAAACCATTGACTCATAAAAAAACAATCATAAATAACGTTGATAAAATTTCAAATTGCATTCGGAGAATTATTATCGATTATTGGCGAACATACTACACTCACACATTTAAAGAATTATCATAATACGTGTCCGAAATTCAAAAATACCTACAAGGTACATTGACATATGTATGTATAGGGCTTCGTAAAACGTCCGTTGGTAGATAGACCTCCCGTGAGGTTCCTCATATCCGGCAGACTGATTCGACATATGCAGGTTTTCTCACGATATTTTCCTTCATCAATTAAATTGAAATTAATTAAGAACATCAAAAGTTATTGGTAAAGATACATGTGTTTTGTCAATGGGAAAACTAGGTTTATATTTGTAGGAAGTAAAGTTTGTCGCGAATTAGGTGTTATCTTTCAACCAAAAATTGGCTCGAATATTATAAAACACGCCCAAATGTCACTGACCTGGTAAAAACGTCAGGGTAATGGGTCCTCGAAAAGGCTTTCTCCAATTCTTCCAGCTGGAAACTTGTAAACGTCGTCCTATACCGCCTCTGCTTCCTCTTAGGAGCGAAGTCATCCGCCTCATCACTGTCCGCAGATCCTGGGGGCGGCCGTTCAGATGCCGGTGATTGGTCAGCACGAGACAGTTCTGGCGTGGTCCTCGGCGAGTCGTCCTTTGGGGGCTCAGACACTCCCATACTTGTGTACTTCTGATAGGAATCTTGGTGATAATAATCTGCGAATAAAATTAGCAAGTTAAGTGTGAGGTAATTGTTTTATACTGTATTTATTCAAAAGAGGTTTTTTATGATCTCTTTTTAATCAATCTGTGGTTGATGTTATGTCTGAAAGCAGGTCAAGGGTGCATATTTAAGTGTATTCGTTTTATATTCTAATTAAACGAATCTAATAGAAGTTAATAAAAAAATTGTTCGATCACAAATGGAAATAAAGATTCCACGCCTTAGTAATATACGAAAAAAAGAAGATAGAAAATAATTTAATGTTTGGAGTTCTCGTAATTTTTTTTTTGTTTATTATAAGATTTAATTGTAGGGGCTATAACAATTCAATAACTCATGTAAATTAATTAATTATCATATATTCGAGCACTCTACATAACATTGTACTAGTTTCATGTAGTTTGAATTCGCGTATTTGTTTAACGAGCTTATCGATTTTTTTGTTCGTTTCTTTGCCTCAGACGACATATACTCGTAGGTATATCGATTTATTTTTAAAATTTTAATTTACTAAAAAAGTAAGGTTCAATGGAAATTATTTCAAGTCGAAGAAATGTTTTACAACGTTGTAGCATTCCGAAAATAATTTTAGTGCACAAACAATAATGGCTTTAAACTAGCAGTTCGCTTTCGTTACAAGCAAGTGCAGCTTATCAAAAATTTTAAACATAAGATTATGAAAACAAAAGAAAAATGGAACGCGCTGAACATTATAGTCAACCAAAAAACCAAATATAAAATCAAAACTGAATACAAATTTCTGGTAATGTGTCATTATCAATATGTTGATACGTCAATAAATAATAATTAAAGTTACATTTACTGTCGGGAATTTCAATTCTTTGTTATAGACTTATTATATTTAACTTTTACACAACTGAATCCTAAAACTAAATGACAAATTAAAAGGTTAAACTCGGCTCGTTGCTTAATTAAGTGATAAACAGCCAATTATTAGGATCGATTGGGTTTTAATTTGTGTTAATAATATAATTTGCGTGTTTCTTTGCACGAACTGCAATTAGTAACAGGCTTACAAAATGTTTGCATATTAAAATTTTGTTTCAATGATATATTTTAATAATTATTTTAATTTATGTAAACAGATATCTTAAATATTTTTTTTGATCATAAACCTGATTGATTTGAATCTTGAATTTTGTCATACATGCTTTGTATTAAGACACTTCCAGATTGTTGATCTGTGTTTCTAAACCAGTTACAAACACAGATTTCAACCTTAAATTGGTAAGTTTATACTACCGTGCCTTAGAGAGCACTCAGAGTCGGAGTCCTAACGCCTGAACTCTTTCCATTCGTATCGGAGCAAAAAAGCCGTATTTGTCTCGGAATACAAAAAGCACAAGAGTATTATTTGTGCCATTTGCTTTATGTTGAGAATGGCAACCGTGATAGATAACGAAAAGGAAGACGATATCATCGCCATCATTTTCATACGCCATAAACATTTGTGAAATGAGTTTTAAAGTGAAAACTTTAAGTTTCATTATCCAAAAGCAAAAATTTGGTGGTTCAGCTCTTCTTTCCGCTGTTTTTTTTAAAGGAACTTTTCTTGCTGTATGCATGCAGGTATGCTGTATGCTGTATTCTAACATGCTCACAGTTATCCTTGAAGATTGTATATATTTTTGATAAATACTCTTGTGACTAGCACTTCGGTGCTAGAAACCATTTCGGTAGTTCCCCTTATGAATTACTAACGACCCGCGCCGCACGGTTGCAATGCTGATACAAAATATAGTATAGAACTTTTCATATTTCTTTACTATATTGTCCATGTATCATATACAAAAACCTTCCTCTCAAATCTCTCTATCAATTAAAAAAAACCGCGTCAAAATCCGTTGCATAATTATAAAGATCGAAGCATATACAGGGACAGACAGCGGTAAGCGACTTTGTATAATACTATGTAATGATTGTATGTGTAATTTCGGTTGTGTACAAAGTTTTCTGTACTAGCACATAAAGCTGCAACAAGGCACGACCTCTGTCTCGTAATCAATCGACATTTATGAATTAATGCTATTAACTTAATTACGCTCTTATTATAGTGTTGTCGTAATTGGTCCGCCATTACATGTCGACTTCTAGAATATAAGGGCCAGTTTACACTGGTTTTTGTTTTGAAGATAAGAATTTATTATATGTACTAATAAAAATTAACTTAAAAAAACTATATTAATATTAAATATGAAAAAGTTACTCCGTCTGCCTGTCGCTCTTTTACGAACCGAATTTGATGAAATTTGAAGCAAACTTGAACTCCAACAAAGGATATAGGCTACTTTTTGCCTAAAACATAATAAGCCGAAGCCGCGAGAGACTATTAGTAAAAAATATATTTGATATATCATTTTTATCATTAGTTTCATGATTACCATTGATGGTAAGTAGTCACCACCAATAATCATTGCCACTGCAATTTTTTTTAATAAATCGCATCGGCGACCAACCTTGGGAACAAAGATGGTATGCCCCTTGTGCCTGTAGTTACACTGACTCATTCACCCGTCAAGCCGGAACACAAAAAAGTATTGTAAATTTGCATCAAAATGCAGTTAGTACGAGCTAAGTTATTTACATTAAGAAAATAAGCATGGGTGCACTAGACTTGATTGCATTAGAATGTACGTAAAAGTCCAGTTATATTAGGAATTAATTAGCTATAAATCATCTTATTATCTTCCTATTGTCTTTGTTTAATTAAAATGGAAATAAACTGAGTTAATAGAAGGTTACGTAAAGGCAATTACATTGTTTTTTCATTTAACATCCCATTAACGTGTTACCTACGGGATTTATTTATGTGTTTTGTTCAATTAATTCCATTGTTCAGTTAATTCGTACGTAGACTGTAGTAAAGATTATATATTCAATTTAAATATGTTTTTTTCGTCTTGTACTAATTTTTAATATTGGCAACCGTGAAGCGGCCATTTTTTTTAAGGTTGTCAGATGTCAAAATAACGAACAATTATTGATTATGGAATTTTAAATATTTGGAACATGTTCTATTTATAAAAGGAGCTCTAACAAACAAGACCTAGTTTTATAGTGCAAATTATATCGAGGCATTTTGAATTTGGAACGAAATATTATATATACGTTACTGATTTTATTTAATTTAATAAATAAATTAAACAAGATATAACTATCGATTTATCTTTTAAATTATATATTAATTACAAATAATAACTTACGGCGAATAATTCCCATTTCTCTCAATATCCACAAAACGGTCTTGCTCAGACAATCGTTCGTTCACGAATGAACGTTACGAATTTCATTCACAAATCCTAATTACGAGATAACGTTATAGATAATGTTATGTCTTTCATAGCCGATTTTTATCGTGTCGATCATTTTCCATGTATAGTATTTGGATTGATGAGGTGTTATATATATTTTATTATATAAATATATATTATGATAATTTTCGTTATTTTGATAGACCTCTTTCGTAATCCGTCACGTTCGATGATTTAATCGATAACCACGCAGAAATCGATATTTAATTAGTCGATTTTTTTTAATTAATGTAATTAATGGTTGATTCTGTAAATTAATTTTATCGTATTTTAATTTTATTATTGTAATTAAATTAACTACGGAAAATTAAGTATTTTATTTAATTAATGCAAATTAAATACGTAGGTAATTTGTAATATCAACGCAATGTTTGAAGTAATGTACGGAATACTTTTGTAACGTATTATTAGGGGTCTCTTAGAGTTTTGTGTATGAAATGGAACCCTTCCATGGGGGATGGTCT
Source organism: Vanessa cardui (assembly GCF_905220365.1). Taxonomy (NCBI): domain Eukaryota; kingdom Metazoa; phylum Arthropoda; class Insecta; order Lepidoptera; family Nymphalidae; genus Vanessa; species Vanessa cardui. The sequence goes on from NC_061129.1 coordinate 3,873,388, forward strand.
TAGGCGGGTAGCGTCGTACTCACCGTTACCGATGAGAAAATAATCCATGTAGGTTAAAATTAAAGCTTTTCTTTTGTTTCAGGATGAATTAATTTATATTTATTTTTTAATGGATAAATAAAAGTGGAAAACAATCTTGTTTCTCTGCGTAAGAAGGCAAAGATTGCCTAGAGGCTTTAACATAGTTTTATTCTAGTAATGAAGAAAAAGGTTCTCTATGTCGAATGTAAATTATTGGCCTATTTCGAAATTTAAATTAAATTTAAATTTCGAAACAGGCATTTTCCTTGTTTACGTTTAAATTCGATAGTATTTGCGAATTTGGACTTTAGCATTGGACTTTAGCCACAACACGTAGAAACACAGATTGTTATCATTATTCTATTAAAACAAGGCTGTAAATCGTTAAGAATTTCCTGTGATTACGATTAAGATAAAATAAATCGATACATTTCTGATTGCGTCAATACTGAAACATATTTTTAATATAATTAGAAATCCAATTACTCAGGCTAATTACGCAACCGAGTAAAATTTATAGGATTATAATAATTTTAAAAAATATGAATAACTATTTATTTTTAATTAAAGGGGTTTTAATGAATTATTTTAATAAGCTAACTTGTTAAATAAGATTTTTTTATACATAATAGATTTATTTTTATTTTCTTATGCAATTTCCATCTCATAATTTTAATTATGAATGTAATTTAGAAAACTTTATTATTTATTGTTATTAATATATTAATTTCAAGTTAAAAAGAAATGTATTTTTCTTTATATTCCATGTTCATCATTATACTTGGTGGTGGGGCTTTGTGCAAGCCCGTCTGGGTAGGTACCAACCACTTATCAGATATTCTACCGCCAAACAACAGTATTTAGTATTGTTGTATTCCGGTTTGAAGGGTGAATAAGCCCACACTGGCTTATTCACCCTTCAAACCCTTCAAAACGACAGGGATAAGGGACATAACATCATAGTTCCCAAGGTTGGTGGCGCATTGGTGATGTAAGGAGTGTCTATGGGCGGTGGTGACCACTTACCATCAGGTATCATATGCTCATCCTCAAACCTATAGCATAAACAAAGGTTTATCATTGGCACTAGGAATTTTTATTGGTCAAATATCCCATTATTATTTTAAAAACAATATATTCAGATGAATTTGTAACACGTGCCGGAAATAGCCAGGTTTTACTAATAAAAGCAGTTTTCCTCATACGAAATAATTTACCTCATTATGATTAATTATAGAACTAAATGTACAAGTGTTTCATGAATCGCCAATGAATCATTTGTAGATAGAGACATGACTAATTAAATCATATGTTATTTAATGATTCACGTTCCATTGACTGGATATATTATAATTATATATAATTATGATGAAACTTTTTTTTAATAAAATAAAAAAAAACTCTTTAGGGATAATGAGTATGGAATATTAATTTGATTCGTGGGAGACATTTTATGGGAGAAAGTAGAGCTGTAGAGGTACTCTATAAGAAGAAACGTCAGAAATGTCAGAATGTGATATACGACATAGACTGTAATAACTATGAAATTAATAGGATACAAGTATCAAAATGGCGTATCACCGTAAGTCGGTTGTCACATTTCAAGAGCAAGTTACGAAGTGAATTTTCACAAAAATGCTTCTAAACAACACATCAAAGTAACTCTTTAAATTGTTTTATCTCAACCATGATCAAGATCCTCGTGCTTTATCTACTTCAGCAAAAAGTTAAACAATTTGTTTTATAATGTTGTCTTAAATTTTCGCGATTATTACACATTTAAATAAAACTAGTTATAACGGATTTGAATCGCGTATATTAATTATTCAGTCCAGTCTACCCGTGACTACGAACGCTGTAAAGTGCTCGAAACGTCGGGATGTCCAAAATAATTAATTTGTTTTATGTAAATATATAAATATTTTTTGGAATATTAAATTATATCGATATCTTATAATTGGTCACGTGAAATATCCTCACGTGATCGTGAGGGACAGAAAGACAATCGCTTCGAGATACGTAAGTATCAAAGTCCACTGTAGTCCAAAGTCCGCTATTCTATTTATGTAAAAATAATACATAGATAAAATTATAGTGTACTGTAAGTCGATTACGATAGGGATTCACAGATTTGCGTCACGGTAGCATGCGTAAGCGATCCCGTGGCGTCCGCCGAAAGACGGAGAGGGTACCGCTGGTTTTTTAGTGGGTAAACCCGGTGTGCTTGGACGCATTCGGCGTTCAGGGCTCCGGGGAGTCCCACACACCCCCCCACTTTCATCACGCGGAGGAAGCGCGTAACGCGTTTTTCCAGCGAGAAAAAAAGGGATTCACAGATGGTTTTTACATGCCTGTACATTTTTATTTATTTATACAGAATAGTAGTAATACCTTAAAATTAAGGAGTCACTAATTATCCTATTTACACGTCCTTTTGGGCATACCACTTGTGTTAGGAGTGGGTTTGACAAGCCCGCGACTTTTTACATAGCAAGGCAGTCCGTAAACCATTGCGCAAATTATACTATTGAAAATTAACTATTTGTATTCGTGTTCTTCAAATATTATAGGTAACAACAACAGCCTATAAATTTCCCACTGCTGGGCTAAGGCCTCCTCTCTTTTTCAGGAGACAGTTTGGAACATATTCCACCACGCTGTTCTATTGCGGATTGCTGGAATTATTATATAATTATTATAGGTTATGGTAGTTTAATCTTACTAAATAATACATATTTATTAAATACATAGAATTTAGATAGACCACTTGAAAAAGTGTCTTTATCTAAATAGTCTATTAATATGTAATACTTAACATAATACTTTAGTTTTTTCAAAGTATATATGCGATAAGATAAAATTATATTAATTTTTCACAATGTTTGACAGCAAACGATTAAAATAATTAATCTGTTATGAAAAATATATGAACGCTCATCCGCTCGTTATAAGAGGCGAATTTTAATTTATCGCGAAGGCGTGTTACATGTGTTATCGTATCGCTTCGTTTCCCCTTTTATATCGTCTGATAAGACATACATAATCAAACATATGTACAGTCAGAGTAAGAAAACCTTCGTCAGTTTTCAAGTCTTAAACTCTTAGTACCTTTTGAATATAAACATCAAATGATTGCGACGCAATATGTCATTCTCGATCGGTAAAGCAGATTATCGCTCATACTGAGCACACGAAAATAGATCTTAAGGTGACGAACCTTTTCTTAACCCGACTGTACTTTATGAATAACATCGACATTTCTCTCAAATTTGTTTATTAAGATATGAAATATTATACAAATGAAATTACTTAGTACTAGTAGTACCCGCGGCTTCGGTTGAGGGTGTTAGTTGTCATGTGTTAGGAAAAATAGTAGGCTATGTCCTTTCTTGGAGATCAAGTATGCTTCATATCAAATTTCATCAAATTCGGTTCAGGGCTTTGATCGTGAAAGAGCGACTGATAGACATAGTTACTTTCACATTTATAATATTAATAAAGATTGATATATTTGAAAGGATAGTTCTAGTGTTATCAATGGGGTAGTTCTGTAATGGTTAGCCTGTACGTTTTCTGAAGGATAAGACGTTTCATCTCCCAAGGAATAGGTTGGAAGATATTCCATCATTATATTCAACCACGCTGATTTCTCCAATGTTAGTTGGATTTAAAAATGGACAGGCAAGTTTCCTCGTATTTATATTTATAACCAATTGCGCTAAGAACAAAATAACATGAATGGTTGATGAACGGTTTTGAATTGGAATGGATTGTCACTCTACAAACAAGATTCGGTTGATGACGTAATTGTTAAAGATCTACTTAAAGAGAATCAAAGAAAAATATTTATCTCAAAACATGTTATATTATTGCAAGTTTAGTTCTTATAAATTTACTGCTATTATATTTATGTGCATTTAAAATATATATGTACATGTACGTTTATTAATAATGATACAAAAATAAAAGTGCATGCAACTCAGTGGGTGCCTCCAGGTGATACCGTGTAACCTATATGCGACTTACGATTAAAAACCCAATATAACTCAGTACTTTGGCATGTTACTATAAAATAACAGTAAATGGGCTACTTGGCGAAGGCTTTTCGGCTACTGGGTTGAGGCTTTATCTCGAGAAGATTGCACTACGTTGTTTTATTGCGAGTTGGTTGATCTACGTGAGGGAATTTTTTATGTAACAGAAAATTCAGTTTTTCTGTCCGCGTTTGAGCCCGCAATCAACGAAGATAGGTGTTTTATATATTCACTAGTTTGGCTCTCTGTTATTATGCTATATTGTCCAGGGATTTATTTTGTAATTTTTAATTTATTTCGCCTTGAATTACTCGAATTCAATGTTATATTTTTAATTCTTAAGAAAAGTAACATGTAAAACATTTTCAGGTTCATTTTTTTTTTAACCATGAAATGATTAAACCTCAATGAACAACGAACGTAGTTAGTGACCAAATCAGCTGACATTTTAATAGCTGTAGCCTGTAACATATATGTAATCGAGTGTACATTTGACGTTTGTTTGGTACTCATCTCATTCTGACTTCAACAACAAGAACAACAGCCTGTAAATTTCCCACTAAGCTAAGGCCTCCTCTCCCTTTGAGGAAAAGGTTTTCAACACATTCTACCGCGTTGTTACACATGCGGCAGAATTTTTATCAAATTTGACACATGCAGGTTTCCTCACATCCTCATACTTTCCTTCACCTTACAAATTAAGCACATGAATATTCAAAGACAACTTGATAAAAAAATAATGTATACCCAATGTTATTTACGGGTATTTTACTAATCAGATTATTTTATCGTTATACCCTTTTCATACAAACAAATGTTACCTCTGCATAATATTATTTTATTTACCATTTATCTGATTGATTACATAACTTGTGGTTGAATGTTTATATCAGTTAATCAATCATTAATCAATCATAAAAGCTATAATTTATATGATCTTGTTTGTTCGGTATACGTCACTCGCTCCTAGCATTCATCCAATTAAGTTGATGCTGTTGTTTATGGCCTTATATAATACCTTGAAAGTTTCAAGTTATTCGTATTCAGTGGCGGATTTACCAATAGGCTAAGTAGGCTGGAGCCTAGGTGAACAGATTTAGAAGGGCGGCAATTTTTGCCCAAATTTATTATTACATTACAGAAATTAAAAAAATATATACTTATATGTATAGACATTACGTCCGTAATCCGTATACTCGTCACTACATAGCGGGTTGGAAAAATAATCTAGTAACTGACAGAAATATCACCTAGTTTATAATTATACTAATAACGGGAAAAAACCGATGTGATGAGGACGATAGGACACAAGTCATAAATGTTGCATAAAAAAAGAAGGGGTGGCAAAATTTGAATAGCCTACTTGTTTAATAGCGGCAGATTTGTAAATCTGCCACTGAACTATTACATTTCTAACAAACAATTTGGAGATGTATTAGGTTGCAATATAATGCTGGGTCCTCCTTATATCTATTTATTATATTATCATATAATATAACTGTAGTGCCTGTTTTGCTAGACGCATATGTATAAACGACATATACCAAAATAATATTTTTTACTTATTAAATTCGTTTATATTATAAATAACTGATAAGTATAATATATTTTTGGCTTATCTATTTATATCGCTAATATTATAATACTAGGTATTAAAAAATGGATAATTTATATAATTTATTGTAGGCATTAGTCACGTTTATAATTCTTAAGCATTTTGATAAAATCATTGATTGAAATGTGCAGCAAAATGTTGTTTATCACCAATTCTTTACTGCTGTGGATAGGTACCACTCAGTATGTCTATTAGGTATTATGTCGCCAAACAGTATTGTCGTGTTCCGGTTTGGCAGCTGAGTAAGCCAGAGTAACTATAGAACCGTGGCGCATTGTCAATGTAAGGAAATACCCGTCAAAAATTAAAATAAAAATGTTTTTCCACTCGTCACATTATAATCATTAATATGTATGTACATGTATGTATAATCATTAATATGTTGTATCGTGTAACATGTCTTATTTATTAATGTTTTTTGAATCACCTAAAAAAGGTTGGATGGATTTGATTAAATTTTGAAATGAAGATAACTGGTATTGTGATGACACCAATAATATTATGACTAACACTTGACCGTTACTAGCGGAGCTAGTGTAAATATAAATTAACCTATAATAAACAGGGATCTATCAAAAGTAAAAAAATGATAAAGAACCTCTTTTGTAAAGTCGGTCAAAGATTTTTGTTTTATCTGTATCTCTTGTTGTTAGAGAAATTAATTATGAATAATAATTAATTTCCTCATAACAATGAAACTAATTAGTAATTATCGAAGCAGTAAAAAAGTCCCCTTTCCCAGAAATCATAGTTTTTCCTTATATGTATGCAACGGCTGACAACCACCGCAAATATGAAAATTACTTGTAATGTCATTGTGAAATTATAAATTCAAATTAAGAACTATTTTTATTTTTTAAATTAATTTAATTTCTTTTTCTTAAACAAAAGAATAAATTCAAATTAATTCGAAGCAAGATTTAAATAAATACGTACAAGTTTATTATTTTTAAAAACAATAAACAAATCAGCAATTGATCCGAAGACACGTTTCCAATAAGAAATAGATTAAAAAAAAAAAAATGAAACATAAATGAGCCGTCGTCGTATAATACAACAGAGTATAAAATTAACAAATCGCTATAATTTACATCGTAAATTATGCCTTAATAACACGACAAGTTATCTCGACCTAAGACATCTACTACGAGACGAGATTTGCTACCGATTGAAGACCTATAGCTCTTAAACCAACGATATAAGATTGATATTTGAATGAAGTAAAGTTTGCCGAATGCAAATATAATATTGCATTGTTTGTAATAAAACAAAGGGAATGATATGTGCGAGTTAATTACGGTCAGAATGTAATTAGGTCTAATCAAATAACGTAATCTTTTGTGACTTTTTGTGGCGTAAAGTTTTATTGCGTTCTCTTCGAAGTTTGTAATTACCAATTTATTTGAAACGACACTTTATTCGAATGTATTACTTTTGAACAAATTCATTACAAATTATTTATTATAGATATATAAAGCTTCCAAAAAAAAAACAATTTTATTAATAAATATATTCATTAGAAAAAAACGTGGTAAGGATGGACGCCTGGCAACACTTCAAATACGCGCAATTATAAAAGCTATTCGCCCGGAAACAAGTTATTATATAAATCAAGAAATATTTTATTTTGATTAGCTAAACTCATAAAAGATATTATCATTAATTATAGAACTGCTTTTTCTTAAATAGGAAACATGCTTAGTAACTTAATGCGTAGAATTGGATATATCTGCCATGCCAAACAACTCATGGACTTTCAAAAGTTATAAAAAAAAAACAGATAAAAAATAAAAAAATGTTTAATTCAACATAATCTCTTTTTAATGTTATTATCTCACGTTACATACAATTACGTACGAAATGCACCGGGAAACTTTCACAATGCAATTATAGATGTAGTTGATAAGTTAATGTGTATTCGCTGCTGTATAATTAATGCAACCCTAAAATTCGTCGTGTTGACAGTTTGCAATTTTTTTTTTGTTCTGATGTTTTTGTATTCGAGATGAGCAAAAGTATGTGCCTGTACATTCTAGTTTATGTTATTTGTATTAATTAAAGTGTTGTTATTTATTTTATTTGTGTGTATGTTTTTTTGATTATTACATTAAATACAATTAAACTTTTATACAGAGATGGCCCAGTGGTTAGAACACGTGCATCTTAACCGATGATTGGGGGTTCAAACCCAGGCAAGCACCGCTGATTCATGTGCTTAATTTGTCTTTATAATTCATCTCGTACTCAGCGATGAAGGAAAACATCGTAAGGAAACCTGCATGTAACAAATTTCATAGAAATTCTGCCACATGTGTATTCCACCAACCCGCATTGGAACAGCGTGGTGGAATATGTTCCAAACCTTCTCCTTAAAGGGAGAGGAGGCCTTTAGCCCAGCAGTGGGAATTTACAGGCTGTTGTTAAACTTTTATAATGTACTTATATTATTATATTTGGATTATTTATTATATATTATTATAATAACCTAGTTTTTTTTTTAAATAATACCTACATATATGTAAAAAAATATTGAATAAAATTTGAATTGGTCGTAGTCACGTTATCCACATAGCTATTCATAAACTATTAACTACTAGTTACCGTCCGCGGCTTTGCTTACGCTTTAGGAGATAGTGATAAATGTATCGTATGCGCTTCTATATATTAAAAGGTTGCACATTAAATTGTATTAAAATCAGTTTGGTTTGGCAGTTGAAGAGAAATGAACATACAGACAGACAGAGTTACTTTCGTATTTATATATATTTTTTTGGTTTACGAAATAATCCATTTCGAAATATGCATCGATTTTTGATAGTAATATATTTCATTTCATAATAAGAGTTGGTTTATTACAAATATTTAACCAATCCTTGATAAAATAAATATGTGTTATCACCAATATGCCTTGATAAAACAAATTCATCATCCCTTATTCATGAGAATGACGTCATAGAAGTATTTACACCTTTACAAAGCATGTCACATTCGCAATTCAAAGAAATATGTGCAATGGACATAAAACAACACGTCGCATTATAATTTAAAGGAAATTAATTTCGCCGCGCGTGAGTTGAAACAAATTGAAATAAAAAAAAAAAAAAAAAACGAACGTTGGATAATTGCGGACTGCGGCAGCACAGGGTTGATTTTTATCTGACAAATAAGTTATAAGCAATTGAAGTCGGTCATCATAATTTGTTTGTTGTAATTACTTACGAATAACTTTCACATTCATGTGTTCGAATTAGTTCTTTGTATAGAAATTACTTTATAGGTAATATATTTCAATACTATATTTATTATACAGGATGTTTATAGGTTTTGTTGCGAGTAGTATTAATAATTGACGTACAATAAATATATATGTTTTTTGCGCAATCGTTTGAACGTATTTGCGGTTATGTTAACTTGAATGTTTATTTATTATGTGTTAATTGCTTGGATAGTCTAGTGGATGATTAAAAGGTCATAGGGTTCAAATTAGATTTTAGAGAGGTAAAAAACGATTTTACTTTTAACCCTTCCCTGTCTCAGATATCACGTAAAGATGTAAAGCGCCGTTGTTATATTTCCAGTTGAATCAACCTGATCTCCATCGGCCTATAAGTGTGAGGGAATTGAGATTTCACCTATGCTTATGTATTCACTACTGCACATTAGTAGATTGTGTGTGGTAGGATAGGTACCATTGGCATTTGGATACTGGCAATATTAGCATTTTAGAATCTTACCAGTTGGGCTATGCTAAAAGAATGAACTAGAAATATATATAGTCATATACGACATCGACTGCTATAGATACTTACGATTAAAGGACACACGCATTAATATAACGCACACAAACATACAATCATAACATCTTAGCTCCCAAGGTTGGTGGCTTATTAGTGAGATGTGAGGAATGCTTATTATTTCTTACAAATTAAAACATTATTCTTAAGAATTATTGAAACGTAACCCTCAATTAGAACTGGAGCTTGTGTAATGTACAAACAGCGCATTTGATTTTTGTACTTTCATTAACATTAATGGTACGCAAAATTCAAATCTCGTCAGAAGCGCTCATGGACTAGCTATGATGGTGTGCGGCCAATCAAATCCGTCGAAGGAGCCAACATGTTGGGTATAAAAGGAGATTCACTGAAGATTCGATTGACAGTTGCTTGTATGACTTAGGGGAGGTCTTTACTATGGAATATATTTATGGAACTATGACTAGTGATTGATTGCTTTAAACAACTTGATTTGTTGTTTGTATTTTATTGTACTTTAAAGACTTGTTTTTTGTCGTAGATCTCGTCTTGATAAGGTAAAGTCGTAGGTATTCCATCCCTTTACAATAATGCTATGTATTGATACGGGAATATTCCTTTTTGATCTAGCTCGATTTCTTACAATGTATACTTTATTTCTTTTAAGTTAATTTTAGATTTTTAAACGGTATCAGTGTTGCAATAAAAAAAAACTAAAACAAACTAATCAACTATATTAGTGTGTGTGTGTTTTACTAGAGTGTAGTACATGCACACTAATCTAAATATATGAATAGACTAATATTATGCATGTAAATGTAGAAGTCAGTCCGTTTTCACTGTTGGTAACATTGAGGTTGTTGCCATATCTGGTACACGGGTAGCACAGATAATGAAAGGGGAATTTTATACGATGAGACTATTGTGTCTTTGTGGTGTATTATAAAAAAAAATAAAGAATCAAGAATCAATTTGAAAAATAAAAATACCGGAAAATGTTACTTATAAAATAAATTGACGATTTAGTAAGTCTATTGTTTGAATAACAAAAGACTGTTTTTTAATATTAAGTCGATTTTATGCTTTATAGCTGATGCTATAAAGATGTTTTTTCCGTAAATAGCTATTGATATGATCATGGGTATTTTAGCTTCTGATGTACTACGAAGATCGTGTTCTTGGATGTTTTTGTTCCATCCTGCATTTAACTTTTTGCTAGCTCATATTAGTGGAACTACTTAGATTTATTTAGTTACATTTTAGAAAGCTATATTTTAGTCGTTATTTTATATTGTTCTATTGGTAGTAAGGCTTTGTACAAGCCCGTCTGAGTAGGTAGCATCTCTCATTATATATTGTATCATAATTAAGCAATACTTTATACCGCTATGCTTAAGTTTAAAAGATAATCCCTGACGACCTGCATGGTCGAGTGGTGTGTACACCGGTTTTCATGGGTACGCCACTCTGAGGTCCCGGGTTCGATTCCTGGCCGAGTCGATGTAGATTACCATTAGTTTTCTATGTTGTCTTGGGTCTGGGTGTTTGTGGTACCGTCGTTACTTCTGATTTCCATAACAAAAGTGCTTCAGCTACTTACATTGGGATCAGAGTAATGTATGTGATGTTGTCTCATATTTATTCATTTATTTTATAAATGAGTCTATGTAACTACGTGATTACATCTTAGATAAGGTTGGTGACACAATGATGACGAGAATCGTTAGTGTATGCGCCAATATTGGCGACCACTTACCATTATGGAGATCATTTGTCAGCGCGCAAACCAATTGGAAATCATTAAAAATATTTTTTTTGTTTTTGTTCAGAGTCTACGGGTAAGTTTACTTACTTAACGGCCTTTTAGCAATCGGTTGACTTGCCCTGTCCCGTCTGAGATATCAACGCAGTCGGGTAAAAAGCGGTCTTGCGTTTCGAAATGAAAAACTTGACATGTAACATATTAATTCACGATCGTCGTTCGTGATTATACTATAAATTTTCTAAGAAATTCAATTATTTTTTAGTGCTCACAGTTCTTGTACGGGATGATTATCTTTTATGCATTTTCTTACAAAAAAAATGACTATTTATAAGCGAGCTGTAAATTATCTTGTAACGTTAAACTAAATTCAATGCGGTTGCATGAAAGTCGTTATTTATAAGCTTTTATGTTAGGGGCAATTAACTTTTTATACTCGTAACACCTTCACTGTAACGAAATAGAACGAAGTCTGTTCATTGATTTAATAAAACTTTTCTTTTATGGTATAAGTTGGCAGACGAGCACATGGGCTATTTGATGGTAAGTGGTCACCATCATCCATAGACAATGACGCTGTAAGAAATATTAACTATTCCTTACATCGTCAATGTGCCATCAACCTTGGGAACTAAGTTGTTATGTCCCTTGTGCCTGCAGTTACACTTGCTCACTCATCCTTCAAACCGGAACACAACAATACTGAGACACTCATCAGTACCTACTGTTATTTGGCGGTAGAATACCGCCAAATAACAGTAGGTACTGATGAGTGGGTGTACCTACACAGACGGGCTTGCACAAAGCCCTACCAGCAAGTAAAAAACTAATGGAAGATACGAAAACGAAATGTAATATTCATTTTCCTATGTAACATTTGTAATGTAAATGATACACAATCCTTGTAGAATCGTATAGATTGAATAAGAAAAAACTGTAATCGAATTTCCGAATCAATGTGTTAAATAATTACGCAAATAATTATTATAGTGTGTTCATTGTTTTCTGTTCAGAATGTGTCGGTTGATTTGTATGCTGTTACATAATTGATGAAAAAAGTGACTGAGGATTTATTACCGGTTTCTGTAATTCGATGGTGGTTTTACTTGAAGTAATAATTTAAAAAGCCATGCTTAAGTATTGGGAACACATCGATTAAACTTTCGATTGATTCCGCGCAACTTTTTCACCAAGACCAACGTAAAGATGCATACAGATCAACGTGAACTATTGACAATAACGTGTTCATGATTGATAAATAAATTATCATACCTATTTTTGATAACAAACGTTATTTTAATGAACTCCCTTCCTCGAATTCGACGAGGAGATATATAAGGATTATCCGTATCGAAGAAATATTTTACAAATTGTCGTTCGCATTTCCGCTTTACGTTTTAGGCGTTTGTCAAATGTAAGACATTAAATACTTTTTTCAATTGAAATTTCATCAGATTCGATTCAGCGAGCGAACGTTAAACGAACAAACAGCCAGATACAGTTTCTTACTACTGTTGTTGATGCTGATGGAACATTCTTATTTATATAAAAAGTGTTAAAACACATATAAATATATGTAATGTTAGTTTTATTACAAAAATCATACAAGAGTTACAACTCTATTACTCGAAAAAATCCGCTAGGAGAAGTCCGTTAAGTAGTATAAAAACACACATTGAATATTTATTTCCATGCACATCGAATCCCATCACATTATTAATTACATTTTATTCATCTGTTGCGAAAACACCGCGAGTCAGTAGCCGCTAGCAAGAAATAAAAATATTTAATGACATAATATACTGAGTCAGTACGCAATCGGTACACGCCGCGATGGATTTACCGCTGACATACAGAGAGATAATAATTAAACGGAATATTTTTATATTTATTTAAACTTTAAACACTTAACATCGACACTAGGTAATATTTTAAGCTGTAGGACGTTTGGGAATATATTACTGTACGCTCTTTATTGCGTAATAAAAGTAGGCTTTCATTGTTCGATTATTGTATACTACTACTAGCTGTGCGCACGACCTTGTACGCGTTTGAATTTAACAAAAGAAAAATATTGTAGCCTAAGCCACTCCCTATTATATGAGTTATTTGCCAGTGAAAGTCCTGTCAAAATCGGTCCAGCCGTTTCAGAGATTAGCCGGAACAAACAGACAGACACGCCGACAAAATTGTAAAAAATGCTGTTTTGGTATATGTACCGTGTATACATAACATATACATTGAGTAAAAAATGGCAATTTTAATATTACAAATAGACACTCCAATTTTATTGTATAGATAATCGTAATGAATCGTTGGTATGGAAGAAATTTGGATCCAGAACTCTCAATCATAGCACATATTGCACTCGGGGTTGTGAAATTTTCACTTCCTATGGCTTCTGGGTGGACAATAAATAGGAGAGTCTAGCTTTAGAGACGGAACGTGATATAACGTACGTTTATAAAACAAAAGATCGTAATATACGTCTACCCTAACGAAATATGATTAGGGTAAAACTCTAAAAATGTTCCTCAGCTGGGTAAAGGTTTCCTCTTCTTTTGAAAAAGGGATTGGAACTAATTCCATCGTTATTCCAATACGGATTGGGATGCATGTGGTCAATTATTTAAATGAATATATCTCACGAATCACGATGTGTCCCTTCACCGCCGAGCAAATGCTGGGTTTGTACTCGTAATCTTCAGTTAAGATGACCACGTTATAACACCTTAACATAAATTCTTGTTGAGTCAAATAAAGCGCAATATTATATTAACAACTAAAATGTCCGGTTGGTTTATTTATGATATATTATTAAAGAAAATTATTTATAATAACATTTTCATATCACACGTATAGTTACGTGCTAATGAACAATTACGTAAACTATTGCATATAATACATAATTTACAAGGAAAAAAATAACATAAGCAATTCGAATCAGACATGTAACTTTCTCACGGACGTTAGTTAGTACGTAATTATTGTATTGACAAGAAAAATGGGTATCTTCTTAACTTGTTAAGGTTATAAAGCTTGATCACACACAATTAAGACTTTATTCAAGTTATTTTGGTGAAATGCCCAATACAATATGCAATTTAAAAAAGATATTTAAACTTGGATTTAAATAAGGAATGAGGTTTTATATGCGACTTTTTTTTAAATAAATTTGGCTGTGACATGTTCGAAATTTGAATATATAAAGCCCTAAAGAAAAATAGGTATTAAGGTATGATTTTCATTTTTTAGTTAGTAGTATTCAAATTTAGTTGGCAGATGGACCTTTAAATAAACAGTGGATATTTCATTTATTTGTAAACTAACTAAATATTATATAAAAGCAATTCAAAGCAAACATTATCCGACTCAAAATGAGATAAGGTTGTTGCTTAAACACACGTCATAAATAAAAAACAAAGTGTAATTATTATCCTTAATAAATATTAAAGTTGGAAATAAATCGTTGCACTATAAAAAACCTTTTTTTTATAACCATCGCGGTAATAATTTTAAATGAAAACGTCAAGTGGTAGATTTAAAGTTTTTTTTAGTTTACGATTTATAAAGTGCTGTTTTAATGATAAATTACTGGATTATTTATGTCCATCGACAAAAAGTGCATCTCATTTCGTTTATCATGTAAATAAAATTGTTATTGTGATATTAAAGTACCTAAGTGCTCGTTGTGTATAAAAACCTATAGTTAAGTGACGGGTGAGTAAAACAAAACAATAGACCGTAAAAGACCTTAAACTTTCCTAAACAGCTGTTAAAAATAATTTTATCTCTTGTGTTCCATCGATTCGATATTCGAAAGAAAAATGACGGAATTAATCTTTCACTGTTCTATTTGAGTTGATATCATCAGTTGAAAGGAGAAAAGGCTAAAGCGCCAAAATGTTACATAGGAAATTATGTTTAAAGATAACTCTGTAAGATTCAGATTTCAAGAGTACTATTTCTTTCTTTTCACTGATAATATAAATATTTAATACACGGCAAATTAAGATGTTCACATTTCAATATATACATAAATTACAAAAGTTTAAATTGCAGAATATTTTGTTCGAAATTTAAATGTATTAACGTTCTACACAAGCACACAAGTCCCACAACAGTAGTGTTTTTTTTTTTTAATTAACATAATGTTCGGATGCAAAAACGAAATATAATCAATACGATTTTTTCTAAACTGGAAACTAAAAGATTTCTACACTGGCTGATACTTTCTTTTCGTCAGCTTACTAAAAATAAAAACTAATTACAATATTTTCGTTACTTTTTAAAGTTTTAGTTAAAGCTATCATAGACTACCTAGACGGGACAGTTTAACCGTAGTAGGCGTGCGGAAACGTCAATCAGTCAAACAGCACCTGCAAGTCTTAGGGTGACCTTCATTTATGATTTTTATTTTTTATCTATTTATTTAGACACACCAACAGCATAACATATACAGCATTCACAATAAAATCTTAAACATCTAAGTCTTAAATACTAATATGTATGCCACTAAGAGGCGTGTACAACATGCAAAAAATCTAATTTATATATTTTTTTAATATTTGAGAATAAATATTAAAAAAATAACCGAACTGTTTTTTGTTTTTAAATTAATACTTTATTTTTATGTAATTAAACAAAATACTGCTTTTCTAAGAGCCGAAATTTAGAAGCAGCAGTCGGTAAATTTCCCACTCCTGGGCTAAGATCTCCTCTCCCTTTAAGGAGACAGCTTGGAACTTACTCCAATACGCTGTTACAATGTGTGTTGGCGGAATACACATGTGGCAGAATTTATATAAATTTAGACACATGCTTTCCTCACGATGTTTTGCTTACCTCGACGGTAAGCACGAGATGAATTATAAACATAAATTAAGCACCTGAATATTCAGTGGTGCTTGCCTGGGTTTGAACCCGTAGTCATCGGTTAAGATGCACGCGTTCTAACCACTGGGCTAACTCGGCTCACCTAAAAAACCTAACTACAAAGAAATTTGTATACCCAAGAAAACACGATACGCCAATTATATGTCAATTGGATTACTAATTTATCGCGTGATATTAAAAAAAAATTAAAATAACAAGAGATGTCGTGGGACGCCGGATTGGAACGTAACTACTTTCGCCATTACTATGTATTCAATAACAATAAAATAAATCATTAACGTTCGAGAATAATTAAACAACAATAACAAGTTAGATATTTTAAATTCCGTGTGAATTAAAACAGTAACAAAAAATAACTTTACATAAATTACTAATATAATAAATGTGAAAGTAACTCTGTCTGTTTGTGTGTCGCTCTTTCACGAACAAACCGCTGAACCAAAAATGACGTAATTTGGTATGAAGCAAACTTGAACTTCGAGGAAGGAAATGGGCTACTTTTTGCCTTATACATGACGACCTAAAAAGCGAGCGAAGCCGCAGGAGACAACTAGTATTATATAAAACCGTTTTCAATGGAAAGAAACTTAAAGAAACATAGGGAATGGTCGTCTGTCGCATCACACATTTACATGTATAGTAAGACACAAATTAGATGTAGCATCGGAAAATGCAATGGAATGAAAATAAAACCGATTACTGTCGATTTACACAACCAATAGAAATAGCTCCCTATCTCGCCATTCGACGCTATTCGTCGCTATATATTCACGCGTCAGAGAAAGCGAGTGCATGTAAATCGACGCGTCAAATTGACCAATAGATTAGGTATTAGGTATATTACTATGCGTGTATAGTACGACACAAATTAGATGTAGCATCGGAAAATGCAATGAAATGAAAATAAAACCGATTACTGCCGATTTATAAAACCAATAGAAATAGCTTCCTATCGCGCCATTCGAGACTATACTATATGTAAGCCGCGTAAATTAAAATCGTTCCTAATAAATATAAAATGCAATCTAAACATTAGTTATCACACAATTAAAGTGTAAGGTTTTTATCACAACACTGCACTTTCATTAATTTTCGCAAGAATAATTAAAATGTGACCTTCCATCGCGCATCGTAATTAGTAATAATTATCGCTAGTGATAATTGCACAAATGCAAAACTATGCAGCACACAACATGTGAATGTGCATTTATCGTAAGATTTATGATCTTAAGACATAAGGTATTTAAATTGTAAAAAGCGTTGATTTTGTATTATAGTTACATCTTTTAAAACATTTTTTTTTGTCCAGCTCTGATGGATTAAAGAAAGATATTAAATTAGTTTTGCGTGTCTTAGATTCAATTCTGCCATACGTGTATCAGCTGCAAGAAGTCTTTTGGCAATCTTCTCTTGCCCTGCAATATTTTTTTAAGATACTTCCTAGAGCGTCTCTCTTATATACCAAGACACAACCATACCTGAGGCGTATACCATAATGCCGAGTTTGTTGCACCCTTTGCACCTTGGATTAAATCGGGCCTGATCAGATAGCCTGCCTGTATCAGTGTTGAATAATTTCCAAATATTTTATGACGCTCTAGATGATAAAGCCATAAGCCTGGTGGGTAGTTCGAAATTAAATAAGTAAAATATTCTTTAATTTTTGAAAATTATGGTAACTGTTCAGACTAACGTACGTCTACATTCGCAACCATAAATTAACGGACATGGTCTTAAATTATCGGACATGGCCTTCCCGTGCGGGCACTAATTGCAAACAAATATCGCCCTTCGCGCTTGCCTTCGAATACCGCAAACGCAAATGTGATTCTTATTTATTTTACAATAGAGTTTACAATTGATAAATTTGAAGAAGTGCGATCAACCGTACAAAGCGTAATTATACCGCAGTAAGTGCTTGTGTAAGGACATTAGACGCAGTATCATTGACGCGCTAACTATTGGGACTGCTACCGATATGGACACTAGCTCGCCTTAAACTTTTTGCCTTTTAATTAAATGATATATTCATTTTTTTTTAATGATAACTTAAACGGAATATCGTTATGATTGTACAAAGATGGCCGGTCATGCTCGGTTGTGTCTCTTTTTCTATATTTTCAAGCGAATTGAAAAAAACAACTATTAAGTTCGCTTTGTTTATTGTTTGACATTTATGTGATATTTACAAATTGATTTAATTTCATGCGATTTATTAACGACCTCACTTATAAGCGTGGTTTTTTAATTGGTTCGTCTCTTTCTATCTTTATTTATTTGACATACGAGAGAAGAAGACGGCGCATCATTTATATATTCACCCTAATATTTATAATTGTGTATATCAAAAAATGTCAACTAATTTGAAATGCAGTGAATATATAGGTGAGGGATTATGACAATTTATTGGCGGTTTGTTAATTATCAACACTTCGTATTTGACTCGTGAGATTAAAAATCGACTTTCAGTGACATGCTTTTTAGATACATTATAAATTTAATAGGAAATGTCGCTTACAACTTTTTGTTATTTTACGATCGTATTCAGTGGTTTATGTCTGATGGTTGATCTAAAAGAGTAGCTCAACAGCTGTTGATAATAGACTTGTTTCAAGTATCAAGATTAAACGCTACTGTAGACATTTATGATAGCAAAGAACAAGTGAATCTGAAATTAAAATTACGAGCAAAACATGCAAGGAGAACATGTTAAGTAAGCCCTTATATGTCGTATGATTTGAAATTGAGCCATATGTATTATAAATACTGGTGTATTTACCAGCATAACACCACAATTAAGGAACACCTTAATGGTATAAGCAACAAACTTCTACCACAACCACAAACACACCACAATTTGAATACATTGAACCCTCCTCATCATCATCATCCAATCATCCATCAGCCTTTATTCCAATTTACTTGGGGCCGTTACAGCATGTCTTCTTTTCCCATACTTATCTCTCTGACGTCATCTCACAAGTAACATTCTCTCAATCCATATCATCTTTCATACAATCCACCCATCGTTTCATTGGTCGTCATTACATTGTGTCATGTATGAAATATCATCTAAACATCAAAAAAAATAGGATAGTTCTTTTTACTGGAATATTTTCATTTAGAAAATAAAGGGAATCCAGTATAAAATAGACTACGAGTCAACACTTTAACTGTTCATAAACAAAGTCGCTGGCAAAACCGTTGGCACAATAAACATGCAACGCTTTCCACCCTTTTAAGTGAATTAAGTATAATTAACGGGTTTTTCATGTTAATAAGGAACAAGTGATCTCCTTAAGTCTTATTAGATCCAGTCTAGATAGCCGTAATGGAGTAATACCAATCCATTCGCGTTAATGCAGGATAATTCCATATTTATCATCGGTTTAATGTGAATGAGCACGTTACGTGTTGATAATGTTTGTGTGACTAGTTCTTTTATTCGACTTTCTTTGTATGTTTCCATATTTTAAGAAATCAGATAACGGATTTTAAGTTTTTGAACACTAAAATATGAATTTAATTTAAATACGTTTAATACTGGTTTTTAATTCTATTCTAAGTAAACCCTCGAGCAATTAATTTATTAATTAATTTGTTAGCAATTCTCTCAAACTTATTTAGTCTTATTTTTTTAATCATTTTTGATTTGATAGGCTGCTTAATTTTGATTTTATAGTTCCCTTAAAAATACTAGAAAAAATGAGTTTGTAAATTTATAGTTTGTTTAAAAATAAAAAAAAACATTAATATAACATAGTTCTTTTTTACATATTAATTGTTAAAATATAAGAAAGCAAATCGTTATGTTTTTAAATTTATCTTTAAATTTTAATTCCATCAAGCGAGCTCAAAGCTAATTACAGTATTAGACTTATTTTGATTGATTTTGTGCGCAAACGAATTCAAGTGCTATCGTAAGTCCGTCCGTCATTACCGGAGCTAATCGCATTAGCATTGCCGTTATTTATATTTTGCAAACCCTTAAACTGCTTATAAAACAAGAAACAGGTAACGAAAGATAAGGCTGCCTTCCCACTGGAAATGTAGCGCTAATAGGAGAGTTGCATTTACTAAGTCGTAAAGTCTCGTTAGATTTATGAATAAGATTAATGTTGTATGTCACACAACATTATGAAGTTGTGATTACCGTCAGTTTACAAAATCAAATAAAATAATCTTAATTCAAATTTGTTCCTAAAACTTATATGTATACATATTTAACTAAAGTTAAGTTACTACCGGTTCGGGAAAAAAGCAAGAAATTCTGTTGTTATTTTTTTTTGGCGCTGCAAACTTAAAATTCTAAATATTGCTGTTGGACGGTGGGATATGTGACGAAAAGGTCGTAACTACCAAGACAGGTTTACGCAAATCTTTACCACCGTGTCATTAGAGATTAATCGTGTAGAATATTTATACATATTTATTTACTTCGCACAAAGAACATTTTGGTTTCCAAGGCTGGTGGCATATTGCTGTAATATAAGAAATAGAATCGCCAAAGTTTATAGGTAGTGGTGACCACAATAGACTTATTTAATATTATAGTAGACAGCAGTAAGTGGTCGGTCAACTTTTATGGTAACATTTAAAATTGGCAGCTGGTCTAACAATTTAAATATAATGTCAATCAATATCGCCCTACGTAATACTATAATTGGTAGAAATAAATAAGCTCAGATAAGATATATTGTTTTAAAAAATAAATAGTTATATCTATACTGATATTGTAAATAAAATAGCTCTGTCTGTCTGTTGTTGTCTCTATCGGCCCAACTACTGAATCGATTTTGATGAAGTTTTGTATGAAACTCGACCCTCAAAGACTGACATAGGGAAACTTTCACTACCGAACACCAGACGATCTACTCATAACAAACGGGCAAATCTGCGGATATCAACTACATAGTTCTAAATATAGTGTATAGTGCGTAATGATCGGATATAACTCACCCATACAAATTTGCTTTCGTATTTTATAATATATATTAGCGCAGTGAATGATGTAGAAAGGATTGGAGTATTCATACATTTCTTTGGTTGATTATGATAATATTCTAACAAAAGAGACCGTTTAAAATGTAACCTCTGAGGGATTTAACTCGATATTAATAAATTTTTGTTCAGTGATAAGTTTTAGGAATATGTTGCAAACCTTCTCCTCAAAGAGAGTGGAGGCCTTAGCCCAGCTGTGGGAAATTTACAGGCTGTTGTTGTTGTTGATTTCAATAATATGAAAATTGTGAGACATTTCTTGTTATTCTAACACGATATGGAACCGGAAAAGTAGGCTTAAAGGGAACGAATTATCATGTCGTTGCATATTGATTAATTTGTCGCAATTATTTCATTATTACAATTTTATGCTCAGTACTTGTATTAGAACTAAGTGATTTCCTTATAGAGGCCAATTATAATGGTAGGAAAACGGTTTACGTGGAAACGGGATTTTACTCGATTTATAAAAGCGATTTTAAAAATGGAACACTACGGGGAATTCCTTATTTTTCGTATTCTGTTCGATTTTTAATTTTTTGTAATTACATTTTCATGTTCCAATTTTTTTTAAATTACGTGACTGAAATAGGTTCTTAAAGGCATTCGAACTAAAAACTTTTTTTAAGAACCTCTTAAAAGCGTTTGGATTGATTAATAAAATAAGTACACTTTTTACTCATTAAAATATACTAACATATTAATGCAATGTACGTTCAAATTTATTACTTAGAAATTGTAAAAGTGTCAGCGGGATTTTATTATAGAAACGTATATATTGCCTTAGGAAGAATGTAGTGACTTTACGGAATCGGAAACTTGGTGTAATAAATAAGACGAGAAAGTCGTCTTACAAGCAATAGACATCTTCACGATCTGTATGCCGTCTGGGTTAATGCGAAAACAATTTAAAAATATATTTCTTCCTTACTTAGGCAATGGATACAAGCTACACAGCCTAAATAAATCAGTGACTGTTATTATTTGAATCCAAAAAGTTTTTAGTTGAATGGATTTTTAAATCATTAAGGAAAACTATATTTTGTTATTATTCGGTTGTTGTGTCTTCAATTTGAGACAGTTAAATTAAAACTGGCAGTGTTTTAATGCCTAGTGTTTTTTAAAGTATTTATATTGATGGATAGATACATAATATGTATGTGTACTGCTGTCGCATGGTGTCCAGCGCACAGAAAGGAGTTCTACATTGTAAAGAGGTTGAACATAAATAGCAACCTATTTATGATGTATAAAATAATAATTATAAGAATGTTACGCGATCAACAGCGTGCGTGTTCATTAATTTAAAATGCATAATACAACGAACATTCTAAATTTAAAAAAATAATAAAAATAATTTCCAGTACTTACATTATCAAGACCATCAATATTTACACGCATTAAGACCTTAAAAGAACAAAATTATAAAAGCCTAAGAAAGGCGTATCTTCGATTCGACCCGTGAAGGTTTACAAAATTTCGTAACTCACATCTGTAGTCTTTATTGTTAGAGTCATAAAATTTAAAATGGTGAAAATGTATGCGTTAGCTAAGTTGGTCCGCGATGGGATTTGTCAGTCGGTAAATTATTATGAAGATTCTGATCCGTTGGTTTGTTTTGACGGAATTCAATTAATGCTTCCACGGTTGAATAAGCGGATTATTCGGTATAAGTCGGGAAACAGCGGATTGTTTTAGAATCATCGATTCGCGACGCCTGAGATTTGAAATTTACTTTATATTTGATTTATGTCGGCTTTTGTTGGTAATTCACCCCGGACAAGATTAATTTGATTACCGTGACTTTGAAAAAAATTCGTTGTTACAAGCGTTACATCAACGTTAAAAAAATACTGAATAAATTGGTAATATTCGATAATTGTGTTTTTCAAATATTAATTCTTTCATATCGCCTGTCTTGTAAATGATATAATATTACTAACTCTTAAATAAATTGTATCAAAATCAAAATAAACCTTATTCAACTAGGCATTTACAAGCACTTTTGAATCGTCGTTTAACAATTAAGTGAAGCTACCATCGGTTCGGAAAGTAGATTCTACCGAGACAAAACGGCAAGAAACTTAGTAGCTACTCATTTTCAACATTTAAAAATACAGTCATGTTAGTTAAATACAATTATGTATGTCTGTAATACATCCTGCCTGGAAGTCAACAGGTAATAATGGAGATACCTACATCCTGATTAAATATTATTCAATTATTAATAAAGATGTCATCAATCGTGTTCAATGACGTAGTAAATATTGTATTGAAGAACGTTAAATAGAAAGTTATAGTCGAATGAGTTTTTAAGTCTAAAGGCTTAAAAACTCATTCCTATCGAGTCAAATGAGAATCTACTTTATTAGTAGGCTTAGAACACAACCTTTGAATCGATAGTGTCAATATAAAAATACAACCAGCTGAATATGTATATTACATTTTTAAGTAGTTACTTTTTTTTATACCAGCTTTGCCCGCGACCTGGTACGCGTTTTAATATAACAAACAAAAATATTATTGTAGACTACGTACTCCTTATTTTATCACTCATCTGCCAGTGAAAGTCCCGTCAAAATCGGTCCAGCCGTTCCAGAGACATACAAAATTGTAGAAAATGTTATTTTGGAATATCTACCGCGTATACATACATATACATTGAGTAAAAAAGGGCTATTTTAATATCACAAACAGACACTCCAATTTTATTATATGTACAGATTATACAAACCTTTGGTATAAATATTCCATGTGATCACACAGTTAAAACACAGTTTCACTTAACTATATTCATTGTTTCACTTCCAAGATTCCGACAACTTCGCGCTAAAAGATTTTTTCCGCAGTGACTGAATAGCACAGATCAATTGCACTACAGCCAAGGATGTTCATAATGAATGGTGAATGAATGAACTACGATCATCGTTCATTTCTCATATGTATTGTTGTGGAAAGTTTTATTTTTAATTTATTAATATCTATCAAACTATTTTATATTTGTGTGTTAACAAAATGAATAGCTTATTATTAAATAATTAGTAATTACATCATACATGCCATTCGGTACTTTTCTCTTTATTGTTTGACCTGTGACGTATAAATTCAGGGTCAATATTGCTTAAGTACATTTTATCTTATTTGATTTTGAATATAAGACATGTAGCAGATTTTTCAAGACAAAAAACATGAAACAAAATTCAATTGTGCTTGGCCGGTCGTGAACTTGTAACCTTTGCTTAATCTTTTTTTTAAATATAAAAAATACATAAATATTGGACAACGTCACATACAGTATGATCTCAATGTAAGTAGCTAAAGCCCTTGTGTTATGGAAAATCAAATGAAACAATAGCACCCCAAACACCCAGACCCAAGACTATATAGAAATCTAATGAACTTTTTCTACATTGACTCGGCCGGGAATCAAACCCGGGACCTCGGAGTGGACTAATCGACAATGGAGGTCGTCAATCTTCACGTGTCGAAACCACTGGTCCATCTCGGTTTCAAACTTATAATATACTAGTGGTCGCCCGCGGATTCCCTCGCGTTTTAGCGGTTGGTTGTTATATGTTGGGCAAAAATGTAGTATATCCTTTCTTGGAGCTCAAGTTTGCTTCATACCAAATTTCATCAAATTGCGTTCACTGCAGTTTGGTAGTGAAAGAGCGACGACAGACAGACAGACAGACATAATTTTTTTATGGTATGAGTTGGCGGACGAGCATATGGGTCACCTGATGGTGAGTGGTCACCATCACCCATAGACAATGACGCTGTAAGATATATTAACTATTCCTTACATCGCCAATGTGCCACCAACCTTGGGAACTAAGATGCTATGTCCCTTGTGCCTGTAGTTACACTGGCTCACTCACCCTTCAAACCGGAACACAACAGTACTGAGTACTGTTATTTGGCGGTAGAATAACTGATGAGTGGGTGGTACGTAAAACGTACGTAAGTAAAAGACAGAGTTACTTGCACATTTATAATATTATTATATGTTAATATATAAAGTGGTGACGTACAATGATACGAAAAACAAGTGGTCGTTATTAATTAAATTATGTATGTCCTCACGCGTAATTGCGGGTATTTATTAAATTACGTTTTAATACAACTTAATTGAAACCGGTGCAGCAATTTGCTGGCCTCCGCAATTACCGACTTGTGTAATGCAACCGAGTATGAGAAACGTTTTCATATATATTTTTATGTTTATATTTATATAAAAGATTTATTTAGAATTAGATACAATTATAATATTAGTGTATTGTATCTTTGTATGTTAGTCTTTTGAGGCTATGAAGTTTGAAAAATGAACTATAAATGTAGTACGTCAGATAAATAAAATATTTTCGTCAGAAACGTCTTACAAACGTTACACATTAACGTTGCATTCAATGTCGTCTTTGATATTTGACTCTCATTAGTCATTACATTACCAAACTAAAAATGTGCATGTTGCATAAATATTTAAAAAGATATAATATTTTTTCTTAATTCGAAAAGGTCATACAAAGGTTATGCCACATGTCATAATAATTGAAATGGGAAAATAATAGAACTTAGTCTAAGCCGGGCAAATAATGTCGTAAGAGACATCTGGTATTTATGAGCATGTTGCATAATAAAATATAAGTAAAAAAATCAATTGATAAGATCAATTGATAATCAATATTCGTTTACTGAGTACGCATTTTGTACATAAATTAATCATTGTAGACATGAAAGTTTGTTCGATCCTTAATACTTATTATTGATCCTTATTTTTCACGAAGGAGATTTCTCAGTGTGATGCCAACGTCTTCTAAAGTAATCGGGAGTATAAATGGCCATTCTCGACATGAATCATCTATACTAATACATTTATAAATACAATGTATATCATAAATAACATAAATCAAAAATCAAATAAACTTTATTCAAGTAGGCTTTTACAAGCACTTTTGAATCGTCATTGTACAATTAAGTGAAGCTACCACCGGTGCGGAAAGTAGATTCTACCGAGAAGAGCCGGCAACAAACTCAGTAGTTACTCTATAATAGAGATTATCACAGTTATCTTACGTCTTATGTGTGAAGATAATAAATACCCTTGGTCATTGGTCTAAATTCAATCTTAGTGAATATTATAATTATATTTTTCCAAAATAATTTCCACATTCATTTCCAAAGTTATATATATATAACAAGCCCGTCAGAAAACTGAACTGCTATGTTTTTTTCTTATTAATATAATATTATATATACACAACAATTATTATTTATTACTTTATGTAACAACATTACCATAACATATTAAACATTGCTTCTAAGTTGTATAAGCCGTATAAGTAATTACTTGGAAAACTATCAGCTGAGCTACATAGCTATCACAAATATAGACATATTATTTTAATTATATAATACGAAATAATTGGTGACATTCAGTGGTGGCTGTTAGTCTGTTAAGGCGCAACTCAATACGTGGCGATCCTTCGCGAAAGAATCCGCCTGCAATTAACTCAATCAATTATAATGGAAGAGGAAATTACTCGTTTCCGCGGACGCTTCGATTGAAGACGCGGTTACGGTTCGGTCCAAGTTATAAGCTAAAGCGAGTAAATAAATAACCTTACAATGGCACAGGTAAATTTGATTGACGCGACATCTATTGCTAAATTCAGAAGCCTTTGTCCGCGTGTAAATAGTAACTCAGTAAAGTTTAAACGCAATCAGCTTTAAGAAAGTTTCCTAAATAAACACAACCAACTCATCAGATATTTTTCTGTCAAACTGCTTCAAGGATGAAATGAGAACTACAGGTACAAAGGACATAAACTCTTAGTTTCCAAGGTTGGTAGCGCATTGGCGATGTAAGGAATAGTTAATATCTCTGGCAGAGCCAATGTTTATGTGGTGACATCTACGTGTCCGCCGCGCTAATGGAGGTACGTATATATTTTTTTAATTTATAGGAATATTCGTTGTATTAGATACAATTAAGATTATTTTATACAAAATACATAATGATTAAATAATTAGATTTTCTAGCATATTCTTCTATAAATTTAGTGAACGAGTACTAAAACTTATTTTTTCTGTTTCTGTTTAGCATTATTTGTATCTTTAAGACGGCTGAAACCAGCACGCTAAAATATTTTAAACGAAGTAAGATCGAACGTAGTATAATAATTAATATTATTATTAATAATAATACGTATTATATTATAAGTAAATGTCTATTTACTTTGTTTCAGATTCAAATTATTATGAAAATAAAAAGATCAGCTATAAATTTTTAAGGTATAGTTTTTCCACGTTAAAACGCTATCGCTCGTGACGTGTACCGATTACCCGTAACAACGGTTCGGCACGCGACTTCAAACATTTCACAGAACACGAAATACAATGATATATTTTACTACAAATCGAATTTTACATAAAAAGAAAGATATATGTCGTATAATGTTTCGTTCGGAATCATTTTCAGATATCGAAATATAGTTTCAAACTTTTCATGGTTTTCGATATTAATTCGTTTTATATTCATCCAATCCAATATTCAAGTATGTTTTACTTTTTTCATCAGATCAGAAGAAAAAGAAATTTTACATAAATTTATGTTTCAAGTTTTTTATATTATGGAATTATTGGTCTATTGGTTATAAGTTCGCAGATTTTGATGTCCTGGGTTAATTTTCCCGAGTCATGAGGTTGAAGATGTTTACACTCGCTTGCCTCAGATCTTAATGTTGTCTATGTCATAAAAATCTCTTTACTAGTAAGCTTGTAAATTACAATACAAAATATATTCGTAATCAAATAGACAACACGTCGAATATCACGATGACCATACACGTAATTATGAATGTATTTTCTTTCATTTCTTTCTTATCTGTTTAAGATTTAATTTAAGTATAATTAATAGCAATTTAAAAGAAACAGACGAAGGAATTGGTTGAAGAAAGTATAGTACGACACAACTTAGATGTAGCATCGGCAAAATTCGTAAAACCGATCACATCCGAATTGAGAACGCTATCGATATTTATTTCTTATGCGAATATGATCTTTACACAAACGTAATAACGTGTAATATCAGATGACCTAATATATTCGTCAATTTGACACGAACTGACACGAGGATCTATTGCGACGAATAGCGTCGACTGGCGCGATAGGGAGCTATTTCTATTGATCATGTACGAGTAAATCGGCAATAATCGGTTTTATTTTCATTTCGTTGCATTTTCCGATGCTACATCTAATTAGTGTCATACTATATGTATCAATTAATTGGTGCCAGTTTAAACTACGATATTAATGCTTTCTCGACATTTTAAAATAAAGGCAAGCTCAATATTACAAAAACATTGATTAACTATGAATAGTCATAAAATATTTATAGACGAAATAATCATCCCGCCTTATTACCGCTCCTTATTCTGATAATTACTTTACGATGTCTTAATTAAAATTAACCCATTCGATTGCTTTATATTGAGACCTCAATTTTATTACCAACGCATCGAACATAAGTTATCTTTTTCATTCCCATAATTATAGAAAGGGATAGAGTTATTTCTTTCGTATAACATCCAGCTGTACCGCGAAGTAGTTTATTTAATTAGGCAAAGGCAGCAATCAAAGTGCCACGGCGTTGCTACACGTTGTACGCAGAAAGTTAGGCCGGCTATACACAATGCTTTCTCATGGCCAACGGTGTAAAGACATTCCGTATAAATTAGTAACGATTACGAGGGTCGAGTAATGAAAATTGACCGTCGGATGAATGTTTCTATGAATTGGACATTTTTAAATTAACCTATGCTTTTTAATTTATTTTTGTATTGAATCAACAATTTTTATTTTTTCATCAACACACAACCAACAACAGCCTGTATATTTCCCACTGCTGGGCTAAGGCCCTTTGAGGGGAAGGTTTGGAACACCGCCGCGCACGAGATAAATTGTAAACACAAATTAAGCACATTAATATTTGGTGGTGTTTGCCTGGGTTCGAACGCGCAATCATCGGTTAAGATGCACGCGCTCTAACCACTGGACCATCTCAGCTCTTTTTTATCGCAACGATATATTTCTTAGTCTAATTTATTTAAAAAAACACAAGACGTTTTCGTTTGATATAAACGACGAAGAATATATTTATTTAAAAAAACGTGTAGAAATCGAATCCAGCCGAGTAAATTATAGTAATTCATGCAATTAAGAACAACATGCATTGTATTATAAACACATTGACATAGTAATTGTTTTACGTGGAGTTAGCGTTTAATAATGTGCAAAAGCGACTATAAAGTACGCCGAGGAATGTCGTAGACTCAGCCTAAGTTATGTTTTATGTAAAAAACGAAGGACAGCCGTGTATTTTACTGTTTTATTACATTTTTATTGGCAAAATTCGTAAAACCGATCACATCCGAATAAAGTTCGCTACTCCAAATCAATATTTATTTCTTATGCGAATTTGATCTTTACACAAACGTACTAACTTGCAATATCGTATATCTAATATATTTGACACGTCGCTTTACACGAACTTGCATTATCGGGTTGAACTGACGGGAGAATCTATAGCGACGAATAGCGTCGAATGGCGCGACAGCGAGCTATATCTGTGTTTGTATAAATCGGCAATATACGGTTTCATTGAATTTGCCGATGCTACATCTAAGTTGTGTCGTACTATAATAAAATCTAATTAGTTACCTTTATAAGTTTTAATACTGAAATATTCCAATCATAAAATCTTTCATAAATTCATAAATCGAACGTTGTCATTTTTTATTAAACAGAATAACAAAAGACTCGAAAGGAGTTTGAATAATAAATGACATTTACAAGTAACTAATTTACTTTTCATGTAATAACATAAAACAAATCGACGTAAAATACTTAAATAAAGTCATATTTAAACTAAAACATTATTTATTTAAATTTTATGTTACTGTCCATATTTATTATTATAAAGAATGATTAAACGACCGCTTTCCTTATTTAAAGTGACAATTTCAGTCATATTGACTTCAAAACGATAAACTAATGAAGATACCGTTTTGTAAAAAAAAAAACAGCAATGGCGGCCGTGCAATGGGTGACAAAAATGCAATTTAAGTTATGCCGAACTAAAAAGTCAATTCTGCATCGAAATGTTCCAGTGATGCTGAGAAACAAAAACAGTTATTCGATCATCGCGACGTATAATTAGTCGCATGCTGTGTCTACCTCGGGCTCATGTTAGGAAGACTGTAGACGGAGCATAAATTAAAAGGTTCGTTGTCAATATAGACGCATTCGTTTTCGATTTGAAATCGATTTTAAACTATAGAATTCCGATTAATAGCAATGTTTGTTTTGATTGTAAGCTGTGGCAGACAGCTGGCACGTTTGGTGACAAATATATCTGTTGCAACACCTTGCTATGTATGTAGATTGGATTGTTATAAATTCCAAATAATTTACAAGTATTGTGCTTAAATTTTACTCGTTCGAGAAACGGTATTTATATGTATTGACAGACATTTTTATCTTTGCCGTTTCGTAAATTCAAATCGTTTGTAAAAAATACATTGGTTGTAAAAGCATATTATTCGATACAAGATTTTATAGATGATAAAAATGCGTGGAGTTAATACCTGTTGACTTCCAAGCAGGATATATTAATTTAAATAATTGTATTTAACTAACATGACTTAGTATTTTTTAAATGTTAAAAAAGAGTAACTACTGGTTTTCTTGCCGGTTCTTCTCGGTATAATCTACTCCGAACGTGTGGTAGCTTGACTTAATTGTAAAATAACGATTCAAAAGTGCTTGTAAAAGTTGATTTGAAATTAAAAAAAATACATAGTTCAATTTTTTTATTTATTTGTATGTTTCCATGCAATATTTACCACACTATCTGAATCATTATCATCACATAGTATACACAAAGTCGCATAGCGCTGTCTGTGCTTATGTATGCTTAGATCTATAAAATTACACAATTGATTTTGATGCTTTTTTTTAATAGATAGATTGATTCAAGAGGTAGGTTTATATGTATTATACATGCCCAATATAGTAGAGAATGAACTATTATTATATATGATATATTTAGTATCAGCATAGCAACCATACCAACCCGGGGCGGGTCGTCAGTTAAGTGTAAAAAAATATTTAATTGTTAATTTAAGCGATGATAATACGAAAGTTTAATAAAAAAAAAGTAAATAAAATCAATCAGTAGGAGCTTTACATGAACCGCGTATTATTCCATCAAAGGCTTTGCTAATTAAGCCATATACTCGTATTTACGAGTTTATTTGCGGTAATGCATTGGATACATTGTCGCCATTCGAGAATAACTGTACCGTATATAGTTAAATGACAGTCTCCATCGCAATCGAAGCATTAAAATGTAACGGTTTATAAGAAATGTCATTATATACACACACAGAATACACTCAGTAGTAAATATAGATCTGTTTTATTTTATTGTGAATGCGTCTCATATCACTGAATCAACTTGCATTTACTTTTTTTTATAAAATCTCATTTGCTTTTTGCATTGACAGCGATACCTACGTGTAATGGAACGTATACTTTATTGACGGTTGAATTTTTGCACTTATACATGAGTAACTTGTTTTAATTTATAATCCTTTTATTAAAGGAGACATGTTTCTTGTTGTATTAACAAACAAATGTGATACGGGAGGCCTCTCAACCGGTTGGGCGACTCGTTTCAGTCGCGAGGTGTGTGGCGTGCCTTAGACGGTACCAACATCCAGCTGAGAACTTTATATGGTTGATAATAACGATTGAAAAACGAAATAACTGTTAACAGTCTACCGTAGAAGGCGGAGTCTTTGCTGCTCTGATCGGTATAACCTTGTGGTAATTAGTTTATAGTTCAACTGTATTTAAACTAAGTTTGCATGTTAGCTGACCATTATACAGGATGTCGTGAAATACAAAAGCGTAAAAAGTCAATTCTATTTCTGAATGTTTTTGCTGTTTTCATATTTGCAATTATAGACTTATTAATTCATTGTTCTTTCTCTTTGTAGTCTCATATGGGATTAGCATATTGTATTTCATTAAAATTAGATGCGGGATTTAGCTATAAAGGTTAAGACAGACTTGTTTTTGTATTTAATCAAGTCTGTCTCAGGCATTAAGATCGATTCAATTATTACCACCTTTTAGGTTACGAAAGCTTTTTCGACTTGACAATCTGCATTAAATTGTACAAGTTAATGCTTAAAACAGAAATATCAATAACAAAATCCCTACATATATTTACATTAAACGTTTTCTTGTACAGTCAGAGTAAGAAAACCTTCGTCAGTTTCAAATTCATTCCTTTATCAAGACGTAAGCTCTTATATTATATTTGTATTAAATAGTAATACTTGATTTAGTTTATGCGTTGCGTTGTGTTTATTGTGACATGGTGGTATCTTAGATGTGTTGTAATAGTTATGAAGGTGCGCCCCTCCACTTTGAGTTAATATCCGTGTTTATTAGCATGTGTGAGTGACGCTCGTACTTACATCACGCGTTAGTGTGCGTAATTTAACGTGGAAGATAGATCATAGATATATAGCAGTAAAAGATAGCAAGAACTGGCAGCAATATATAGTCTGACGGTTAGGACGTAAGCTGTCTTATTGTACTTATTATTGTGTATTTTCAAGTAAATAGCAGCATTATCGAACACAATACTATACTAATATAAGAACAGATATATAATATGTACCAAAATATAAATGGAAAATATAAAAGAATTAATATATTCTAATATGGTGATTTGTACGTTATTTTATTTAAAATATACACGGTGTGTGCAAATCGTTTTTTTTTAGTCTGTATTTGTCCCTCTGTCCCACGGGGCTTCTTCGCTTCCTTCCCTTAAGTGGAGGTTTGGAATTTATCACCAAGCTCCAGTGTAGGTTGGTGCCAAATTTTGATCATGTAGGTTTTATCACGATGTTTTCCTTCGTCGAAACTCTAGATAAACAAAATGGCAAAATTTTATTTGCAGTCCACGGTCAAGGTTCGTGAGTTCTAATCACTTAAGAAGGCTTAAAGTCCACCTGATAAAAAAATAATGGAAAAATTCTCCGTGACAGCCTGGAAGTTGGCAGTGTTAGAAGTATTACAGCACCACCTCGCCTCACATTCTATGAGCTATCCTAACCTATACCGTTGGTGCGTTCCCTGGAAGAGATTTAACGCCTCTTTTATTTATGTTGGGTCCATATTTTATTTGTTTTTTTTTCTTGTGTGGTCTACAATAAAGTATAAAATAAAGCAAAGTGTTTACACTTCCTCGAACAGCATGTGAAGCCGTTGTCAGGCTTGCGAAACTATTTAATCTCTTTTGAGATTAGCCACCGTAACTATAATCAGCCACAATTACATCATCAGGCTCTATCCATTGACACATCTTATCTGAAGGAATACATATTTTCCCTACATAAGAAACGTCATAAGTACAAGTTTCAAACTGCTCATTATGAACATTACGCTAAAGAGCGTTGTCGTGGTCTTTTTATTTGGCATATCCAAATTACCTCTCATAAAAATTCATTGAACTAATTCGCATGTTACACCGTTTTGGTTTCAATGAAGTGATTTAGGTTCCATCTATAAATGAAATCATATAATGGCAAAACATAGGCCGATACATTAAATACTTCGCCGAATCGGTTACCTCACTTCAACCACTTTTTGTCTCGAATCTCGAACGAGCCTCATCCTTGTACTCATCGAACTTATAAATTCAACTCCGAAAGATCGTAAGCGAGACGTGATTATTGATTTCTCTTTTAAATTTCATCCACAAACTGCCCTTTTAATATTGAACGCGATCATTTCGAACAGGGTGGCAAATTGTTCCTTTTTCCATGCTGTTTCAACGATTCAGGAATTTATATCATGCGAAATGTCGTCCGATGTAAAAAATGGATTCCATTTAATTATGGACGATTTTAAAATCTGTGAACAATGCGAACGATCCTTTGTAGTCGCCATCCGGTTTTTATTAATGACGAAACTAATTTGATAATTTCTTATTGAAATGCGGCGAAGTCCTGTCTCGACCCGATAGTATTGTATAATGAGCTATAAAATCTGTCGAGATTGACATTTTTAATACAAAATACCGAAGTGGTCGTATATGCATTTGGTACATACACTTTTGTCAGTTGCCAGTAAAAAAGGAAAGTAAACATGCCATTGCCAGCGAATAGCCACTAAATATGCCATTTCTGGGCTATGGGCTATCCTTTTTGAGAAAATGAGCTTGAAGACAACACGCAATCAATGCGGATTGGGCACATGCTGGTTTTATGAATTACTAGTTGTCGCCCTCGGTTTTGCTCGCGTTTAAGGGTTGTCATGTGTTAGGCAAAAAGATCTATGCCCCCTTTCGTAGAGTTAAAATTAGTTTCATAACAAATTTCATCAAATACGGTGCACTGGGTTAGTCGAGAAAGAGCGACAGATAGAAAGACTTTCACATTTATAATATTGTATAGACATAGATTAACACATATTGAACACACAAAATGTAATAAGTGCTTCCCTGGATTCGAACTCGCAATCTTCGCTTTAGTCACATATTCTAATTGATTGGGTCATCTCTGTGAATGTAGATTGCTTTGTAGGGATGTACAATGTACATTGTACAGTCGAGGAAGATTCCTAGAGGGTATAAAGGCTAGATATAAGGCTGCACATCCTGGATTCAAATTTCAGATTTCATCCAGATCAGTTGGGTTTTTCGGTAGAACAAATCACAATAACAGCTTGGAATCCGGAAATTGGAAGAGTACACTGTCGTGGCTCAGGAAGCACATAAAGCTTGTCCTGAGCCTGAACTAATTCCGGTGTCATCACTAAAGGGTATCGATATTGCATCTGTGTTTGTGCACACACACTGCACTTTGCCTTTGCCTTTTATATTGCCCCATGTCAATTCGGTCATACGTCATCGTCATCATAAACATTATTAAGCGAGTGTGTACTATATCCTTATTTCTCTCTTTTTGTCATCGTTGTTTTGACATTCGAAAGAAGAAGACAGATATATTAAACTAGTTACCTCCTGAATAATATTATATCTTAATAGCAAATTCAATTATATTACAAGTAAAAATAACAATAAATAATTGCTTTAATAAACAGTAAGGCTACATTTGAGTTATTTATCGAATTAATTATTTGTTTGTTTGTTCGCAATCGTGTCACGTAACACGAAATGTATTTGGAATTATTGATTGGGAAATTGTAACGCGCGACACATAATAATATAATTAGTTTTTGTTTTAATTTTGTAAAGCTGGAAACGAGACTGAATTTTTAAGCGATATCACTAACCGAGTCCAAATCGATCCAACACCAATCGAGTATAAAAACAACGTCATTATGAATTCGGTTCAATTACGTTTATAAGTCAGAGAGAATCTTTTTTTTTTTATTTTATAGGCAAAGGAATAAGGTATACATTTTTAATCGTATTGAATTTAACATTTTTAATTTATGTAAATAGATACGTAAATAAAAACGATTATTGTGATATTATTTATGATCGACAATAATAGATTTAAATTTACACTAAAATTGTTCGAATATTTAAAAAAAAAATAGTAAGATAGAGATAAAATATTATTTCATAAATAGAACATTATAAATTAAATTCTAATCGAGAAATAAAATCGATATCGTGTTCATGTATTTGCAATTAATATCGAGAACGCGTCGGAGTACGGCGTCACCGTCACCGCTGTAGATACAGAGATTTATGTGCCGACCACGCTAAAAGGTTCAGAGTCACCGCACGATAAGTGGTCACGTATAATTAGTGGCCACGCGACCACCAGACGTGGTGAATTCCTAAAATACTTTTGTGGTGACATTCCTTTAACTTGTACACGGAAATGAGAAATAATTTAATAAATATTCTGCAGGTGTATTTGCGATGTTAAAAATATCTAATTATATTAATTGATACTTAAAAACATCGAAGTCAATATTGTTTATAATATATTTTATGAATGCAATGTTAATGTTACCGTCGAGTTAAATAAAATGTTCAATTAAAGACAGAAAATAAACTATCGCAAAAAATGACAATTATGGTAAATATAACGATTATTCCGATGGGGGCCGTTGACTTTGTCTGTATGTAGTAAAATAAATTGTTTTTATTTTTTTTTTATCGTTGACAACATTTCAATAAACTCTGCTGGGTTTGAGACGCAATTTTTGAATATGTTGTTTTTAATAAAATTTACTAGTAATTTATACATAGAAAATTATTTATTTCTTGATAAAATATTACGTCAATATTATAAAATAAATAAATAATCATAGATAATTATATGGTATTATTAATCACGAATCAACGTAACAAACATGACATTATTATTATTTAATTATGAATTTATATAAAAATACATTAAACATATTGATTCGATGAATAATGGTATATTTATTTATAGTTGTATTTATTAAATATCAACTGTGTTATAATTAGTTTTATAATTTAAATTGCGGTTTTGAATAATACCTTAAGCTTTACATAATTAGTTACCTATCTTATTTTGCGGATAAATAGTGATACTACCCAGAATATAGCGCATTATGAATAATTTAATAATGAAATATTAATAAAATGATTTAAAAAACAAAGTGTCTGTCTGTCCTTTTGCAATTCCACACCTTTCCAAGGTATAATAATAATAATAAAAAAGTCCTTGCAAAAGCCTACTTGAATAAAATTTTGATTGATTGATAGATAGATTGATTGGAAATTACGATGCATGAATATCGCATAGCTAAATTTGCAAACTTTTAAACTATCGAATTAATGATAGAACTGTTTTTACAGTTCATGCGTATTGAAATAATTAAAGCGGTGCAACAATCGAAAAATATAAAATAACACAAAGCGACTTTTGCAGGAGCAACGATGGTATACAATATATAGATTTATATAAGGGTGAATATAATTATTACTGTTGTAAAAATATGATCAATATGAATAGTTTAATATTAATAAGTAGACCCTCTGCTTATAGAGGATGTATCAAATGAAATGAAATCAAAATAAACTTTATTCAAGTAGGCTTTTACAAGCACTCTTGAATCGTCATTTTACAATTAAGTGAAGCTACCTCCGGTTTGGAAAGTAGATTCTACCGAGAAGAACCGGCAAGAAACTCAATAGTTACTCTTTTTTATGTTTTTGTATTTAAATTGAATCGAATTTAGTTATGATACGTACTATATAATTATTTGATTTTTTAAGAATAGTCACGGCAAAATATTTGGAAGTGTTATTCAGTTAGAACCTGTATTACGATTATAATATTTAATGTATAGATTTAGCTCTAAATGTAGAGAGAAGTCCTGTGTCTACTACTATTGGAAAATTTACGATTTACTACTTATAAATATTTCGTATACAATTCTCATCTTTATCGTACATGAACACATTTTAGCTTTGGTATGAATTATTCGTGAGAATAGCATAACTCTTTCATAATCACAAAAATAAACTAAAAACATTGTAAATTATGGAGAAGTCAAATTATATCGAATAAATTTAAATTTATGTTTAGTGAATTCATTTAACTATGACATTATGTCGTTTCGTTATCTTAATTAGCCGACGGTGTTTAAATCTATCGTCTGAGCCTATAACATTTTAGGCAATATTCTTAACCATAAAAAGATTATTGGTATATGTTCATTCCATGAATACTTTGTAGATGACTTGTCTAACGTATCGTCGTATAGTACGACACAACTTAAATGTAGAACCAACCAATATAAATAGCTCCATATCGCGCCATTCAACGCTATTAGACGCTATAGATTCTCGCGTCAGTTCGACTTGGGAATGCACTTGCTGCATGGTCGGCGTGTCAAATTGACGAATATTAGGGCATATGATATTATAAGTAATTATGTTTGTGTAAAGATCATATTGACATCTATACATATACCTAATAAAATTAGAGTGTCTGTTTGCAATATTAAAAGAACCCTTTTTTATTCAATACATATGTTATGTATACATGGTCTGTCTGTCTGTTTGTTTGTTCCGGCTAAACTGTGGAGCGACTTTCACTGATATAATAAGGAGTAACTTAGGCTACAATAATTTCTTTTTTGTTAAATTTAAAGTCATAACTAGATCGTGGGCACAGCTAGTAAGAAATCAATATTGATAATTTAGGATACTACTACGTACTCAATTTGGATGTGATTGGCTTTACGAATTTTGCCGATGCTACATCTGAGTTGTGTCGTATAACCGTCCGATGTCCAGCGATCGCCTGACATTCCTGAGACGTGCCCGGTGCCTCCGCCGGGCAGCCGACTTTATCTCAGGCGCCTGCGACAAATTACGTCGGCCCCAAAAAGTCAGTTATCGAAACGTTAGGCCCTGTGTTAGTTGCTTGTTCGTTTCTTTTAATTTCGCCTTTATAGTTTTTGTTTCGTAGTCAGTTTAGGGTTATCTCGTTTGGTATGGCTGCGTGCCCCTGTCACATATTTTTCCCGCGTCCTTTTCGTTCGACATCGGCCCTTGACTGCGTCAGTGTGTTTTAAGTCTACATTTATTATTTATGAACAAATTATTAGCGTATTTTATGAGTTTATCTTATATATTAATCTTTTTTTTTATTATCTGTGTAATTGTAATGTAAATATACTACAAAATATAGTATTATAAGACGTGATAATTATTATATAACTGCGTGAGAGTCTAAAAAGAAAGCTTGTTGAAAATTGTTTAAAAGTACTTTAATAATGATCAATATATTTCGAACATAGAGTATTTATAAATAGTATAATGTCGTTTACAGTCAATATGTGTTTTTAATTTGCAGTTTAATAAAACTGTAAAATAAAATATGATATCAGTTTGAACAGCAGTGATGTTCCGATTTTAATCCATGAACTTTATAACCTGTAATGACCTTCTGTTAGTAAAAAACTACTGTTTAGTTACAAAAGGTCATGGATTTCCAATGGCCTATTTGAATATGAAACAGAATAATTTTGCAATGATATTTATATCATGTTATTAGTAATTAACTATACACAAGTAATATACAATTTTTTATACTTAATATACCAACACCTAAATGTACAGTCAGAGTAAGAAAACCTTAGGCAGTTTTCAAATGAATTCCTTTATGAAGTTTTAAACTCTTAATACCTTTTGAATCTAAACATCAAATCATTGTGACGCAATATGTCATTCTCGATCGGTAAAGCAGATTATCGCTCATACTGAGCACACGAAAATATATCTAAAGGTGACGAACTTTTCTTACCCCGACTGTACAAAATTTTAATGCTTTTGATGGAATTAACTTGCTAAATGACACATGTAGAAGTAACTTGTGATATAGGTAAGTATATGTAGGTCACAAAGCTAATAATATTGTCATTATTGTCAAAAAAACTTAATAAATGAAACGATAAATATAATATTCATTGCTTTTATTATTATGACTTAACTTGTCACTATAGGATTTATTGAATCAAATTGAATAAGTTAAACTTGTAGGATTTAATAGTTGAGTTCCATTATCTCTTTCTCTCTTTTTCTATCTCACTCTTTACATAAGATCGTTTCGAAAGTATAAAATTATTGTTTTGAAATTCGAATTAGAAATAGTGTTCTATATTCAAATCTATTTTAGATGTAGGGGAGGTGTTCTCATACGTATTTATTTATAAATTGACTTAAGTCAGTTACATGCAAGCTTATATAAAACGTGTAAAAGGATTCATAATACTATAAAAAGACATTGTATCGTTAATTGAAAAACAAATTCAGAGTTGATTCCTTCATTTATGAAGTCGATAAAAATATTAACAGCAAATTTATTAATTCTCAAGTAACTTTAATCAAAATTAATTAATAATATCAATAGCATAATAACATTCGCGAGGTGAACCTGTTCAATTTCATTAAAAGCGATATTTTATAATCGTGTCTAATAGCGAATAGCTCTTATTAATATTTATTAATAAATTTCTAGGCCCGAGAAACGATCGAATAAAATTTAAAAGGACGAATAAAAAACTACGCACACACATTTGATTTCGGAACGATACATGCGCAATTAAAAACAACATAGTGTCGTTTATTATCTTATTAAGTCATTTAAGTTATAAAACTCGCCTTTTTCAACTTAATAAACACGCTTTACAGTTTTTCTGTCGGCTAGAATTACGTTAACTAACATTTTGTCCGCAAATGATTAAGACATAAACTAGTGCCCAGTAATTTACTAAATTCTTGAATGTTGCACACGCTATTAAATACCTTTAAAGGTTTTAATTACGACAGAATGCAATTATTTACAACACATGAACTTTAGAAAAGTACACAACATTATTAAACAATTCAACGAAACGTGTTCAATTACAAAGATATTCAAAGGAAAGTATACCGTAATTAATTAGTAATAGGCGTTAGTCGTATGGCACTCACCGCGTCGCTACACGCAGAGATGTCCGATAGAAAACGAATCGAATATAGCTTATCCACTCAATTTTAGATGTAACCAACTAATTACAGAACAAGCTAATAAATGAAAACATCAATTAATTACGAGAGGGGAGGCAAGCGGGCGCGAAGCTGCGGCGCTTACAACTGGTTTCGAGAGGCAATCGCCGCGTGCATCATCCATAATTCAAATAAAACATGGGATCCAAACCCCGCCCATGAGGCACGCCAGCCAATAGCCTCGGTAGAGTGCTCGCTCAGCCGACTCCGCCTGTCGTACACTCATTTCCCCTTCTTCATTGCGTCGAATTAGCCCTATTTAATTTAATCATTAAATAAATATGTGCTAACATTACTATCCGGCGAGCTCGTCTCCGTCGAGTGGATTCTAATTGTCCGTGGGTGCCGATTGATTATTTGCAGTATTCAATTAATAGCGGTCGTGGCTTCATCGTGATAAAGGTGGTATTGCCGCTTCGGAATTATTAATTATTGTAGAGCGGTAAACGAAAATCAAATCCTACATAGATAATGAGTTCGATTACTTTGTAATTAGCTCAAGATTGGCTTCTGATTAACCGTAATAATCGTCTAAGTCTCTCTTGTGGTTATTTGAAACAATGATAATTGTATTTAGGAAAGTAGGTAGCTGATATTTAACAGGAAATGCTTCAAGTTGCGGTTTATTATTGTTAATATTTCATAAAGTCGTATTGGAGGCGAGATAAAATGGGCTATTGGTCCCAAATCACGGTTCAATGCCATGACAGTCACGAGCTTGACCACTTTACTCATAAACAACTAATTTACTTTCGGACGTTTTGCTTGATGACTGACATTTAACTTGGTCCTCATTGATAAGATAATATTGAACTGTTAAAAGGATTTCATATTAGTAGAATTCTCGAAATAAAATGTATTAATAAATTTCGACGAATTAGTTCGGATAATAAAAACATAAGACCGTAAGAAAGAATTGGCTCTTGTTTTAATTTTGACAGTGTTAATGTAGTTTAATATTTATTTTGTTTAATATTTTATCCGTGAAAGTTTATTTAATACCAAATGGATTGGTTAGGTATATTTACTTAAGCTTAGGCAATCTTTTGGCGATCTCTCCAAATAATATATACAGATTTTTGAGTACTTTAGGTCTAAGAGTTTATTTTCAACAGCGAGGTGCTTTCAATACGGAGCACAGGTTTTTTTAAGCTTGAATTAAGACGACAGGCCCATAACATAACATAGTTGTTTGGGATCTATACGGCAATTTCCACTTTAAGTTTTTATGTCTGTTTTTATGTAAATTTGGTCCATCAAATATTAGTCCAGTTCTAAAAATGCTAAAATATATCCTATCTTATTGTTACAGTATCATAACTACACTAATCAATATTGATTTTGAAAAAAAAAAATCTATCTATTAATTCCAGTCATTTGGACAAAGAAAAAAGCTACCTCTAGTTCCTGTCTACGCAAATTCGTATGGAAGAATATTTCACAGGTTACAAGCATAAAAAACACCGTAATAGGATTTTAAAACCCTTTGTATAGACAGTGACTCACTTAAAATTTTTTTGCTCGGTTCGGTGTTCTTTATTGGCACAATTTGTCAGTTTGTTGTCCTTTTGATACTCATCCGCTAGACGTTGCAAAAAATCTGCCCCTTTTCGGAAGTTGCTAATAATAAGGCGCCATCGGTAGCTTTATGTTTTTTCCTTACGTAGGGCGTGAATTTTAGACGACTAATTTCGCTGTGATTTAAGGGCATTCGACCGCACAAAGTATTGTGTTTTGGTGCAATATGCGGTCTCTCGTAAATGACACATGTTGACACGTAGATGGTACTTATGTCGCCTTTTGTCCGTGTGGTCCGGATGTCAAAATTGTCATTGTAATTTGGGGATACCCAATACGATATCCGGTTTTTTTAATTCATTAATGATATTATATTTATTTTTAAGAAGTAACGTAAGATGAAATGACCAATGTAGTAAATGTTTGTGTCTTACAATGATGTATAAGTGTTTAACTTTATTTCGTATAAAACCATTATTATGTCCTTAGCCTTAGGCTTAATTATATTCGCTGATCTATTAAACTGTACGGAAATACAAAAACAATTTTTTTTCAACATGCCTAATAAATAATTATTGTGATAATATTTCTCAATACAGACCAAAAACGTGTTATACTATTGGTGAAACAAATTCTTAAAATCCTTAAATATTAATATCAAATTAAGCAAAATTCATACATATTAAAATAGCTATAAATATATACCTAACGCAATATATATACATATATGTAACAGTCTCAATGAATATGCAATGAAGAATAATAATATACATAATATAAATTATAGAAAATTAAATAAAAACTGAAGCAATATTGGTATACGCAATAAGTTATATTAATTATGCTGTTTAAATGTCAGTTTCAATTAAAACAATAAAAAGCAATTTCACTTTTTGACTGTGTCGGTAATGACTTAATACTAAA
Organism: Vanessa cardui; assembly: GCF_905220365.1. NCBI lineage: Eukaryota > Metazoa > Arthropoda > Insecta > Lepidoptera > Nymphalidae > Vanessa > Vanessa cardui. The sequence goes on from NC_061129.1 coordinate 3,916,508, forward strand.
TTAGCACTGAAGTGACAAAAAAATGGTCGTATCTGAATGTAAATTAACTTTTGGATTCGTAAGAATTTGAAGTAACAACAAAAAACAAATCAAGACTCAAAAACAAACGGAAAGCAAGAATATAATAGGATGTTCAAATTCTTTAATAAAACGACAACACTGAACGTGCTTTACATTATATTAAATAAATAATACCTTATATAAAGAGTACATATATATAGTACAACACAAATTAGATGTAGCATCAGAAAATGCAATGGAATGAAAATAAAACCGATTACTGCCGATTTACAAAACCAATAGAAATAGCTCCCTACCGCGCCATTCGACGCTATTCGTCGCTATAGATTCACGCGTCAGAGAAAACAAGTGCATGTAAATTGACGCGTCAAATCGACGAATATATTACGTCATATGATATTACAAGTTATTACGTTTGTGCAAAGATCATATTCGCATGAGAAATAAATATTGATAATTTGGGATAGTGTACTCAATTCGGATGTGATCGGTTTTACGAATTTTGCCGATGCTACATCCAAGTTGTGTCGTACTATACATACAAAACAACGGGCAATCAACGAACAAAAATTTTCAATTTCAAATATCGAATTATCAAAAGTTCAAAAATAGAATACTTATTCCTTGCAAACGATCGAAACTACATTTAATTATATATTGCATGTATTTCGTATCATTTATATTTTTTATTTCCGTCAATTATATTACATGTATATTTCTGATTTATAATTTACAAAGACATGCAGACACGGCAGTTATATGTTCAATATATAATAATTTACGCGTGTATATACATTTTAATTAAACCATTGAAAATCAGGTATAATAATTAGCTTATAAAAAATACTAAATATATTCTTTACTTCCAGGATACGACGATTTCGACAGTAAAAGATTACGCAAAAATTACAGCTTTAAATGTAACAGCGATAAAAGTACCAGGTTTTCAATTTCAATTTCCATTTCAGAATATTTTAAGTTTAATAATTTATAATCGAATAAATTAAATGTTTCGCCACGGACCGTTCGTTAGACCGTAAAACTAGCAGCTGTAACAATGAGCGTTCGACTTAAACATGTTAAAAAACGAAATAGAATCTTACCTAGTTATTTATTCGGAGCGACGCTAAACGTACTTCGATATTGTATTGAGTACCTAGAGAGCAATCTTCGGAGCAAGCGTGACGCTGCGTCGGCACACGCTTTTACCCCCTCCCCACTTCCCCCCTCAGCCGTTCCACTAAGCAAACGTCACGGTATTATACCAAATCGATTCGGCCTGATCGCATCACAAGTATAATAATGAAGAAGCACTTTTTATCATCACTCCATATTGTTAACGAATCGACTATGAAATTATACCATCAAATATCTGATTGTTTCCTTCACGATCCCATCAAATTTGGCGATCGGAGAACCTACCCCATGAGCCCATTATCCCGCTATTAGTTCTGCTTTGTTCCCAGTGAACATCTTTGTCTAATAAATTGCCATCGAATTCGTATGTAACGGTGAATTTGTGGTGATTTGCTAAAAAATTAAACAATTTTCGTTCGAATTGATTCGATGATTCGAAATGTTAGACCGGAGCGAAGTAACTGCTTTTTGTATGAGAGTGGATTCGTTTTGACGTGGGTGTCCGTATTCCATTGTCTCGTCGCTAATGAATTCTATTGAACGTTGATTGAAAACTGAAAAACTTATTTAGGTTTCGGGTTCAATGAACTGCGATTCCAGATGAAAGAACGGAAAATCGAGGATAAAAACAAAGATAGCTGTGGTTAATTTAAATGGTTGTCCATTGACGAGGTGCAGTGGAGCGGGGCGTGGAAGTCGTGGTAACACGAGCCAACAGTGATAGGGCAGGGGCTGTCAACCATTTTATTTATTGTCGCAACACTAATATGGCTCGCGTAATTACGTAATTATTATTCAAACTAAGTACTTTCATTTTCGTGCAGGTTAATTTTTAAGGCAAATCATTTTTTTCTATAAATAATCATCTTATTATTTGATAATTACAAACACAAGAGACATAACATCTTAGTTCCCAAGGATGGTGGCACATTGACGATGTAAGGAATAGTTAATATTTCTTACAGTGTCATTGTCTATGGGTGATGGTGACCACTTACCATCAGGTGGCCCATATGCTTGTCCGCCAACCTATTACATAAAGAAAAAAATTATTTCACTGTTAGTTCCTGATTAAATGTTAGTACCTAAGTTTTATCACGTGAGTGATAAAATACATATATAGAATAATCTAGTTGTAACTATATAAAATATATTCCAACATAAATATCAATAATACACTAATAATATGTACATGATATTAGTTATTGAAAAATAGATCCGTGAAAATGTATATACTGTTTGGAATTATCGTAAGAAAAAATATAAATAGAACTTGTTCGAATACAAAAAAATAAACGGTATTTATTTATCGTATTCTTAATAAAGATATAAATAACGCTGTGCCGATTTCAATTAAACGTAAAGTCGCATGTTTTATTCATTAACGAACACAATTGGTCATTTGCACTTTATCGACAAAAATGGAAACGATAAATTACCATTTACAACGGAAATATATCAATTGATTAACAAATACATTACTAATACAACAATATACAATAATGTTCAGCAACAACAACAACAGACTGTAAATTTCCCACTGCTGGGATAAGGCCTCCTCTTCCTTTGAGGAGAAGATTTGGAACATATTCCACCACGCTGTTCCCACGCGGGTTGGTGGAATACACATGTGGCAGAATTTCTATTTAATCAGACACATGTAGGTTTCCTCAAGATGTTTTCTTTCACCACCGAGCAATTGTAAAGACAAATTAAACACGTGAATATTCAGTGGTGCTTCCTTGGGTTTGAACCCGCAATCATTGGTTAATATGCACGTATTCTAACTACTGGGGCATCTCGGCTCAATGTTCTGGAATGTTCTGGAATGATATGAAAAGCAAATTTTGAAAAAATAAAGTTTCGGATAATCTAATGATTTAATTTCATTCGTAACAAAATGTTGACGACACGTGTATATAATACTGCAAGCGTCCATCAATACAAATACAATTTATATTGATACAAATGTCATTACTGGCAATAAAGAAAGAAATAGCTCCCATTTGAGGTTTCCTCGGTCAACAGACTAGATTTACGCTTTTTGTGCGCGTGCGCCGGATGTGGCTGTAGATGAATCAGAAATTGCGTTTGAACCAGCCTTTAATGTAAATATAATTTCAGTATAATTGCTTTGTATAATAACTTTATAATATGCGTTGTTATTATATTCGTATCAATGTGAGCGTGTTCTTTGAAAGTTTCGTACTAAAGAAAATAACGGCGGCCTTCCTAGGAAAAGTTTAAGTATTTTTTTTATAATGTGAAATATAGGATCGTGTTTTGATTATATATTGCTATTGCCCAATAATAATAACAAGGATAACTCGCAACTTTACTAATAGAATTGAACTTATGTTTATACATATTAAAACTAGCGACCTGACCCGGATTCGCACGGATATTTTATGTGTATCATTATAAATATATATATTTTATATGTATAATTATAATTTCATTTATTTATTTTCGTGTGCGCGCATGTGTATATGTTTACTCAATAGTCAGGGGCCATCTGAAAATCAGTGCTGTGCATTAGCACAGCTTATACTGAGATGAAACCCTTGCTATCCACACTGTGCTCTTTAAATTTAAATTTTTTTCTGTATAATCTATGTCATGTATGTGTGTAGCAAAATAAATGGTTTAAATAAATTGTAGCTTATGTGTTATTCTAATGTGTAACCTATATAACTGTAAAATATCATCCAAATTTGTTAATTCGTTTTTTTAGTGAAAGTGTAACAAACAAACATACATCCTGACTAACTTTTGCATTTATAATACTAGTAGTATGTTTTTACTTATTACGTCTTAACGCTTCTACTAACGACCAGCTAAATTTTCTTTCAATATTAGAGAGAGCAAAAAATATCAAAAAAGCCAGGGCGTTCCCCTGATTTGTATAGAAAAAGGGATACCGCTTACATTTTTTAATTACACACCTAGTACTATCAGACATAAGAGGCGAGATGGCCCAGTGGTTAGAACGCGAGTATTTTAACCGACGATTGCGGGTTCGAACCCATTTAAACACTGTTGAATATTCATATGCTTAATTTGTGTTTATAATTCATCTCGTGCTCGGCGGAAACCTGCATGTGTCTAATTTCCTAGAAATTCTGCCACATGGGTATTCCACCAACCCGCATTTGAGCAGCGTGGTGGAATATACTCCTTCTTCTCAAAGGGAGAGTAGGGCGTTTGCCCAGCAGTAGGAAATTTACAGGCTGTTGATGAACCACCATAAGCGTTACGTTACTGTACTAGGTTCCTAGTCTTTTGATCTGAAGTAAACCAATGTTAGCTTCCGAATTACGCGCCGTAGACAACTTAACTATGCGTGAGCACAAATCGTACTTTAAATATAGTTACCGTGTAACGTGAAAGTAAGCTTTCACAGTATAATAAAATAACATAGAAAAGAGAACGCTATTGTTTTAATATGTACTAGAAATAAATTGTCTTTTATGCTTAATTCAAGTAAGTTATGCTAAGAGTATATTTGGCTATAATAGATTGATATTGTTTTATTATTTTCAAAATAATAATAATTAAGTAATTAGATTGAAAGACTTTGAGCTATTTTTAATAATATTTGTATGTAGTATAATCGAAATGTTTCTTTTGAAATGTCATACTTAATGTGAGATTTAGAGAACAATCATTAATCACTAAATATATAATAATCGAATTAATTTGTGCTAAATATATAATATTTGTAAGTGTGATTATACATAAAACAATTAACCTGGTTCATAACAAATCCGTGATCCGTGAAGATTAAAAAAATTTAATGTTTAAAAAACAGAGCAACTTAAAGTATTCGAACGACCTTTTATTAATGAGACATCTTACAGTATATACCTTAACAAAATGTATCAGCAAAAGAATCAGCTGGCAACCCTGAAAGAAATAATGTCACTTTACCACTGAAGCTATATATTAAGAGACCATGAAACGGTAATCACTCATTTTAATGTCCAAAATGGATGTGTTTCGTGAATAGAAATATTTACTCACAATTACCGTGACGTGTTCATAAGCCCTTTATATAATATAAGTATCCTAACTTTTCTTTGTTTATAAGTAAATTATCGACACTTAGTTGAAGAAAGACTTTCTTTAACAACTTCATAGTTGATCCGTATTGAAACTTTACTGAGAGTTTTTAGCGTTTTATTAACGTTAAGCGGATATGACATACGTTTAGGCATTTGAATATGGAATGTTTGAATAAGAAAATTGTAGGTATACCTTTTGAGTTTTTATTTTCTTTATTATATAAAATAATTTTACGTAAAGCTTCAACTTGGGTTAAAACCTCCTTTAACGGTAATGAAAACCTACACCACCACAAAACCACTTTTTTACCGAGATGGAAAATAAAAAAGAAATGAGAAATGAGTTAAAGAATAGTTATCATGTAAATATACAGTTCATTTTGCATTGGAAAAAATATTTTATTACATAATTAAAATATAAAAGCATTCGAACATATTTATGGAAATATTAAAGGTAATTTAAAAGTAATTATTTCTAGAGTATATTAACTTAGCTGTTATTACATTTACATTACATTACATACATTGTACATATATAAAAACTCCTTGCAAAACATCAAGCAATCGACGAACAAATATTTCAAAATTCAAATATCGAATTGTCAAAATTTCAAAAATGGAATCATTATAACTGTCATTTCGAATACGTCATTATCGTACAACTTGTTTAATCTTCGAATTATATGAAATTGTTTATTTTATAACAATCAAAAAGTCTAACCAATATTTTCGGTAATAACTCTAGTTACGCGTATAAGTGAGTAATTTGATGTACACATTAACAATCGTATACCATTATTCATTGGTAACAATATCATTATGGTTGTCAATATTGTGGTCAATTTGGAAAACGACTATGATTGGATTGCTCTATTTTACCTTGTAACGATCAGATTAGAATACTAATATTTGAACGTCGGTTTATCAATACTAATATATTTTTTCCATTACTTAAAATATATTTTGTAATCGATTTTTTTTATATCTATTTGGGATTAAATAATGTAATATTTTACATAGTTTTTATAATATATTTCGATTTCATATTTGATATTACTGAGATTTAATAAACTTGAATTGACTTGCTGATCTAGATTACAGGCCTAGATTAAATTATTTTCAAGGCAGCCCTACATCACGTGATTTTAAGTGGTCAGTGGTCACCGTTGTCTGTAAGTGTCAGCAATGCCAAGGAAACAGCAAAGACCGGAACATAACCTGGTTTCTACTTGGTCAAGAAAAAAAAAATAGCGAGATTATATAAGTCGAGATAGCCCAGTGGTTAGAATGCGTGCATCTTAACAGATTATTGAGGTTTCAAATCCAGGCAAGCACCAATAAATTTTCATGGGCTTAATTTGTGTTTATAATTTACCTCGTGCTCGGTGGTGAAGGAAAACATCGTGAGGAAACCTGCATGTGTCTTATTTCATATAAATTCTGCCAACCCGCATTGGAACAGCGTGGTGGAATATGTTCCAAACCTACTCCTCAAAGAAAGGGGAAAGGATGCCTTAGCCCAGCAGTGGGAAATTTACAGGCTAATGTTGTAGTTAGTTGTTGTATATAAATTGTAACTAAGTTGATTAAGATCACTTTAGTTTGTCTCTGGTAAAGCCTTATTCGCATTGCCCGTAAATGATATCAATTACGTCTATTTAGAACTGGAATTATTAAATACATTAGGTGTTGACACATGCATAAATCGGAAAAGTTGTAATACAACTTGCAACTCTGTTGCTCTACGTCGTACAGAAAATGAAATAATTACTCCCTCAATGTGTACGTGTAATGACTATGTAATCAGTGTTGCCTTAATGTTTGCATTATTTTACATAATAAATCGAATTTGATTTCTTAATGATGAAATTTAAAAAAAATAGCGTTAGCACCAAAGAGTTTTGTTATACGTATATAAACTTAAAATAGATATTAATAGAATTCGAAATGTACTTTGATACTTTAACCTACTTTATTTTATTTTAAAAAAGGCTGTGTATGTTTAATAGGACATAGGCTTGAGGGTAAGTGGTAAGGAGATACTGAGAGTTATTCCTAGTTTCAACTTAGATAATAATAGTAAAATATCAATAAATATTAGGACTTTAATTCTACATGACCCTGCACGATGCATATTGCTACTACAAGGAATGCAGTTTTGCCTCCGGATGCATTACCTACAATACATTTCCCTTTGAAACTTCTTAATACTTTTCTTATTTTTTGGTTAATTTCTTTCGCCGGTTCTTCTCAGGTCAGGGTGTTTCCTTTTCCGAACCGTTGGTATTTAATTTGACTGTCAATAGGTAAGTATAATGACTTTGAGTTTGAATAAGACAAGCAAGCCCTAGGACGCTTACAGGCATTATATAGTATTAAGAATAATATTGAAAATCTATAAAAAGAAAAGTAAGATACTTTCTTCTTCTAAGTTTATAATAAAAATATCCATAAGAGTTGATTTTTTAAAATTACAAAATCCAAAAATTATTAATGCAGAGAAGGTACCTGGTGACATTAAATATTTCAACGGTAATGTCAAAGTAACAAGTAACAAACTACCTTTAATGTTATTCGTTATGCTATTTAAATGAAATAATCGCGTAAAGTGTCGTATCTATTTTACGTAAATATCGTCTAGACGGGGAACGATTTCGTCAACGCAAGTGTCAAATTACGTCCACACGGGAGCGTAGATGCTAATCGCGAACGGTTACCGGAATATTTCTAATGTACTTTTAATACACGACCCGGCTAGGTACCCGGCAATTTGGCGGGTAGCGGCGAAAAAAAGTAATTTAACCACACCGTGTGTGGTTTGATGGTAGATTAATTATTCGTGTTTTTGGTTGAAGGGTTGAGCAAAAAATGATACAGGTCAACGCGCTCCGATGTTGGTTTACAAAAATATCTGGATGACTTTTGAATTATGGAATACGAGGTCAGCTGTGTTTATACTTTTTACTGATCGGACAAACACGCACGAAATTTGTAATGAAGTTGTTCTTAGTGTTCTTAATATTTATTTTTAATGAGATATAATTATGTAGACGTTGTATAATGTTTTACACGTTCAATGTTATAGCACCTTTTTGTTCATCATTAATTTTAATATTAAACTGTTTAAATTTAGAACAATTACAGACTATAAATATAAAGTAAAATATACACACCATAAAACTTACACTACACCTTATCTCCATTGCCAGTGTTGTAATAATTTTATATAGGAATTCAAAACAAGAAAACTATTGGCTCTACATTTAATACAATATAGAAACATAACTTCGAAACAAGCCATAGAATAAATAATATTTTGATATCATAAAGCTATGCCTCTGTTTCTGTACGTATAAAGAACAGTAATAAAAAACCAGGCCTTTGTATTTTTGAAATTGGAAAAAAAATCGAGAAATCATTTTTTTCACAGACAATTTGATTGCAATTCAAACGGTACAAAAAAGTTCGTATATAATTTAATCCATTAACAATTGAATGTGTGTCGCAAGCGATTTCCGAGTAGAAGGGTACAAATTGGTGACATTAGGAAGTGTCAGGAGTTTAGAGGACGGCAGTAAATTGATTTTTATTATATGTTCGCTTCACCACCGACGGAATTAAGAAGGGTTGAGTCTCATTATGATGAAAGCATAAATTATATACAGAATATATTTAAGTGCATTCAAATTGCATTTCGTTTTTGTAATAATGACTATTGTCAGTTAATTTTACTCGGCGTGGATTAATGGATTGATGTTTTTTATGTAGGAACTAGTCGGCAGTAACGCGCCTGCGTAGGATTGTACTCAGTAGCAGCCTGTTAATGTTCTACTAATAAGGCCTCCTCTACCTTTGCGTTGAAGGTTTTGGAACTTATTTCTTTCTGATCCAATTCGGTTGGATACACATGAGGCAGAGCTACATTGAAATTAGACACACGTAGATTTCCCTAGGATGTTTTTCACCGCCGAGGGTAAAATTAATTTAAAACACAAATTAAGCACATGAATTCAGTGAAGTCAACAATCATCGGTTAAGATGCATTTGTTCTAATCACTGAGCCACCTCGGCTCCAATATTATTGGTCAATAAATAATAAAATGAAGTTCACAGAAACACCATTTCCTTATAATTTAGGTATTCAGTGTTTATTTTTAAAATATGTAGACATTTTTTTATCAGAATATTAAGTAAAAATAATCATGCTAGTATAAGACACACATCAATATGTAGCATCCACTTATATACTGTGCAACTTGTTATGTTGGTGCCGACATGTAGGCTGCCTATGAAGGCCCCTAAAAAATTCTAGAATAAAAAAAGACCTTGTTATGCCAATTGGTATTTATACACAAAACAACTAGCTTAATTAGCCATTCAATTATCAAGCTAGACTTTTTATTAAACGGCGCCGGTCAACCAGCGTGACATTTAGCCAATACCTATATATAATACGATATTTAAAGACCATTCTGGTTGATGATCAGGATGTTCATAGAATAGGGGATTGGTAACTGTTTATTTGACAAATAAAACATAATGTATATAAATACGTCTTTGAATTTTATGAAGTAACCATATTACTTCGGATGTTCACAAGAATTCATATTTTAGTTCTATTTTATTTTGGAAAGGCGACGAGCAAAGTGGCCTTCAAATGATAAATATTCCCAAAGACATTTATTGATTTTTTTTTTGGGTAAATTAGCCATTGAAATAGAGCTATGATGTACTACTAAAATGTCCTTTAAATCGGAACACAACAATACCTACTAAGTTTTGTTGTTTGGCAGTTGAGTATCTGTTGATGAATATGACAAAGATCTATCAACAAGTATGTCATAATTATGAAGACATCATCGTACATCATAATATATTTTCTTCAAAGGTTTCAGTCATCTTGGGAAAATTACTGACATAAAAAGCGGATATATCGAGCGAGCAAAAACAATGCATTCTTTATGACTTAAATGGATATGGACACATGATATTTATTTATACGCCGGTTATATTTATTTATTAAATATTGTCATGTGCACAGTCAACTTACCGCCAATTACACAACGTAAGTCGTGTTTGGACTTGACTTTAATTGCTACGTAAAAAAGTTTCCTAGAAACCTACCTACAATCAACAGATAACGATCGAAACAAAGTGACAATAATAAGAATTACGTTTGTGCCAAATCGTATTTTAATTAGGCAGATAAGGTAAGTCATTAGCTGGCAAATTACCCGGAGCTGTTTGTTTTAATTTTTTTTTTTTCCATATCTGTTAATGTTACATCTTGTCCATCAAATTACAGCGACGGCGCGTCGCGACAGAGGGCGATTTAAAAAAAATCGAAATCTAAATGTAGTATAGCTTTTTTTATTGGTTACAAATTGGTTTCTGTATAATTTAAACGATTAGTATTGATTCTATAAATAAGACTAAGATGTGATATGTGAATTAAAATAATTATATTTTTAGTATATTTTGATGGCAACAGAAATATTTTAATTTTAGATATTAATACATAATGTGTAGTATTTACATATTTATTTAAAATCTCAAGATCAAGGATGTTTTAAAGAATCGTCTTCCATTAGAGAACTCATTTATAAGTTATATATTAAATAAAACCACTTTACGACCCACGGCGGCTTAACAAAACTATTACACGCGATGAAACCGACCGGAGTAAGCGATTAGCGAGCTTGTAATAATAACGGCTTTTCAAATCCGCTCTCACTGAAGCAAAGCCTTAGTCTAGTCATCAAGTACAGTAAATGTTCTTTGCATCAAAGTTATTATATATTTACATGATAATTGTCCTCTTCCCGTCATGTACTGTGTATTCTGAGATTTATAGAATTGTCGTATCTCGTGACAAAGTTACATAACTTACAACAAAATATATTTTGTTATATATTTATAATTAAAAAAAGTTGCGACTTATTATTATATAATCTATAAAGGCGTTATATATAGTTAAATGTTTATTTATGACAATTATGAAATTTGAAAAAAATGTTTTTGCAAACCATACGCAAAATTTACAGATAAATCCATAAATTACTACAAAAATGTATCTTACTTTTTGGTAGAGCAGTAGTATAAGTACCTCAGCTTCTCATTAAACTCTCTGTCAGAATCCTTCTAGAGTTTTCGCCAACAGATTCTTCTATCTGTACATATCTCATTGCTGGGCTAAGACCTTCTTAGTTAAGTTTATTTAATGTAGATTAAGATACCACTTATATTTATATACATGTAATCTACATAACCCGCATTGGAACAGCGTGGTGGAATATGTTCCAAACCTTCTCCTCAAAGGGAGAGGAGGCCTTTGCCCAGTAGTGGGAATTTACAGGCTGTTGTTGTTGTTGTTGTTGTAATCTACATAAGATGGAGTATCAGGATATTTACAATATTTCACAAAAACGTTTTTCAATTTCGTGAAAAACCCATTATTAACTCGCAATTATTAATTTATCAATCAATGATTAACCTACGCAACGGGTCGCAAGCTTAAAAAAGTAATTCCCGTCACAACTGAGTGGGTTTTTTTACAATACAAAACGGGTGTTAAGGAAACAACATCATTTCGGTAGGTAATTAATATTATAATGAATATTTACGCAAGTGAATAATTAGCAATGTATTACAGTAACGTAGGACGCATTGACATATTCATAAACATTTATGAGGCTCCATCATTCATTATTTTGTAAATATTTTTGTCCTCATCGAAGTGTTAAAACACTTAAATATTGAATAAAAAACAATCTCTGCTATACAATTTAAATTATATTTACACCATTATTATTACGTTTTTATTTTTTTATTAGCCTAAACCTTATTTTGTTACAATATTATTTCAATAGAACGAGAAATATGGAAAATATCAAGCCAATCTTTACCAAATATGAAAAATATTGAAATGATAGGAAGAACTTGAAATTCATACTTCTTACACACTACACTATTACTATGCTACACTACTACACTGGTTGATCAACCCCTAAATGGCCAGTGAAAAAGGGGTAGTTAGTAGTACCCTAGTAGTTTTAACTCACAAATTTGAGACTTTTTTTGTGTATGTGTTGTATACAAATATTGTATAACAATAACCGACTACTACAATTATAGATAATCAATATTTTAACAGTAATATTTTAATAAAAGGAATATATTTTATGTTTATAATAAATTGAATTAAAATATTGCCTTTCATTGTTAAATAAACTCCGTATAGAAATGCGACTACATATATGTATTGTACATATGTATTCAGTTAAATCTTGCCTAATATACATAAGCCGGTTTTACTTTAAAGTGGTAAAGAATTTACGACATTAATCTATATTAATATAATAAATATGAAAGTTAAAGTTAAAGCTATTTCACGACCAAACCAATGATCCCAAACACACTCGAACTTCAAGAAGGGACATAGGCTATGTTTATGCATAATACGTGACAACCAACCCCCTAAAACGTAAGAAAAACCGCGGGCGACTTTTAGTATTACCATATAGTTTTATAAATTCAAACATATAAACTGTGATGTTTACAAGATTATGTCAACGATTTATGTTTTTAACGTATTAGCGATACACAACCGTCACGTTTCATTATGTCTGTCACCAACTGACACGTCAGGTTGCCTGCCAGGCTCAGCGGGAGGATTTACAACATATACGAATGTAGTTTCAAAGGTCAGCTATGAAACGTGTTGTAAAACAGGTAGCTGTCATGTATCGATTAGGTTAATAGGATTCCGTTACTCGTTGACTATCGAAGTGGATTTTATGGGGGTAATCATGTGATACAAGTTTAATCTCAATGTTATTACCGATCATGTTAAGTTCGATCGTGTTCATCTCGTCTTACATTAAATTATCGTAAATAATCGATAAGATATATTAATAATCGTCTCGTTAAAATCGATTTCACTGTATTATTATTTTTTACTTGAATATTGTAAATTCTAAACAAAAAGAGTAATAAAATTCGATATTCGATAGTAATATAATGGACTCATGTTCCTTTTTTAAATTTAACATTTTTTTGGTTAAATAAGGAAATAAATTAGGAAGCTTGTTATGAAATACACATATATAATTAAGTCATATATATACAATACGTATAATATTGGTACAATTTTTAAGACAGTTTTCTATACTTATTGATTAAATATTCTTTTGATATATACATATACATATAGGAATGTATTTCACAATTGTAATTAAAGCATCTTTCAGTTAAACCGTATCGGGTGTTATAACTACATACGTTTAAAGTACTATCGTATATAAGGAATTAAGTAACTGAACCAGCTACTTTACTCGTGGAAAATTTATAAACTACATAGCATACAAAATATCACCTCCAATTTTACATCCAGGGGGGATAAATAATTAAAAGTACCCTGTGTTCTTTCCCGGAACTCAAAATATCTTCACACCAAATATCATATGAATTCTATCGTATTTAAAAATTAATATGGATGTTTATAAAACATGCATAAAACTTTGACTTTCCTCCTAAGAGAAATTACCAATTAATAAAATAAGCGCAAGTGAACAAGATGTTGAGTTGATCGTAAAATATACTATGTGGTTGAATTAATTGAACTTTAAGCTCCTGTAGAGCGGGATAGGAATAGCTTATATAACTATACAATATACAGCGGATTTTCTTACTGTACATATATTTAGCTATTATATCATTTGTCTTAAAAGTAATGTATTGTATAGTAGGTTATCCCTATTTTCAGGGGTACAATAAGAGTAATATATAAATCATACATAACATTTAGTTTGAATAATAAATATGAAAAGAAAAATCTTGCTGTGTGATGTTTAGTACAGTAGAATTTCTCAGCTTTATCAACTGTAATATACATGTATTATAGTATACATATTAACCTTTTCTTTGAACGAACTTTTCATTGATATAATTATTAAAATCCGTTAAAGATTAAAAGATCTTAGCGTACAACTGGAAGCCACTTTAATACCATGTTGTGATATCTTTTACTTATATTTCTGGTTCATCATGGTTTTGTTAATTCATCAAACACGAGAGTTAGCATAATAGGACCGCCAGAAGGCTCCAGAAGCGATGACTAGTCCGGGCTAAAGTTAAGCTTAAACAAAGGAAGGAATCAGACTCGTTGACCCTGAGGGAAGAGAGTTTCGAGTGTCAATACTGCTATTACCTTTGCTTCAAAGACCTATGACGCTGATTCATCACGAGAATAATTTGTATTTTGTATGAAAATTTAAGTGATGGATTACACATAGTTAACTGTGTAGAAAAGGTTGCCAAAGTTTCCCTTAACAAGAGTAGATGCTTCAGTTAGTTTTGCAACTTATGTATTGCTTTCATAACATAACTGAATGCATGTGTGCGTGTGTGTTTGTGTGTGTGTGTGTATGTTTATTTCGAAGTGGTTTGCCTCCAAACTTACCAACTAATAGTGGGTGAGTCATGCTTTTCCAATAACCTCCTTGGTTATCTTCATTAAGCGTATCGAAATATGTGAGGTATCCAAAAAACAAAGTGATCCCAATATTCTTTTTATCAAGACAGGAGTCACTCCTCGGAGGTTACCCACGACACATTATTTTTACGACGACGTATACAAAACGTTTTTAATTTTAGAGTTCCTTTGTTGATTATAAAAACCATGTAAGTCATACCCGTACAATGTCTGTTGTTCATACTTTAATAAATTTAAGATAAAAATGGCTATGTTTTCTTTTATAATACAATAACACCGCTCATAGCTAATTGCGTGCAGGTTTTTAATAAAAATAAACCGTTTATATAATAAAGTAAATATCAAAGGGTATGCAATATTCATGGTATTTCTATGGGGTGCACGCTATTTATAAAAATCGAAAAACCGTTTTAATTATAATTGCACTTTTTTCAAATCAAAAACAATAACATGTTTATGCAGATGTGTTTCAGTTTCTTTGTTATATATAATATATATTTATACATAATTGAGATAATAACTACGGAACCATAACGCCGATGTAGACTCTGTTTTGTTTCGTGTTTTCGTCAAACCCTGTGGGGCCGCGCGTGCGCCTTAATGGGTCCCTGTGATAACTCTCACTTTGAAATCCTTTTTATTTCTATGTCACCCCATAAGAAAAGACCTTGCTAGCGAAGGAATTCCAACTCTATTCGTCTACATATAAGGTATAATTTCGAATCAATCAATATCACACTTTAAATTCCAGGAACATCGGTCATTTGTAAAGTTATCTGCACTTTATTTGGAGACAAGATTTGTTTACATCAATACTTGTTTTTAATTGCCTGCCTTCGGAAATTCTGCGTTCTTCGAATGCTTCGGATTTTTACGTCTGTCGTAAATTACTATTCTTTGAACTGTTCTTATTAGTAAATACTCACATAATGGATGAGTAATGGAATTCCTGGTTCAGATATTAGTTGAGTTTAATTGAGTACGAGTATCTACTGAGTCTAAAATGAAATATTTCCAAGTGAAGATTTGTGAGTCTTTAGGCGGATGGGCAAATTGACCTGGTAAGTGGTCACCGTCGCCGTCTATAAACATGTAGCGTTGTAAGAATCAACCATTCTTTACATAAGCAATGCACCATCAACTTTGTGAGTGTATCAAGAATTAACTATGGTTCATATACGCAGTACGCCACTAACTTTGGGAGATGTTATATTCTGTATGCCTGTGGCACTGGCTCAGTAGCTCTTCAAACCAGAACATGACAATACTGAGTATAGCTGCTTCACGGCAGAATATATGGGTGGGTGTTACCTACGCAGACGGGCTGGCTGTTTTATTTTACTATAACATTTTTTTAACTTTAAAGAACAAACAAAAATTTTCCATTTTTAAAATGAATGTTTCAGGATGTAACCTAACATCAGCAAATCTTGCTGTCTCAGATTTCACCGTAATTTTGTTGAAAAAATTACCTCAGTGAATATTAATTCGTTATAATATGCCTTTAAATATATGCGCTACTGCTGAATAAAGGTAAGATATAAGGAGTATAAATAGATGTACTCTTTACGAGACGTTTTGAAGTTTATTCTACGAGGCTGCTCCTGTCTGTGTACATACGCGTGCTAGACCCTTATCACATACACAGTTTTGTTCATGATGTTCTCTGAATAACGTGATAAATTATAAACTTAAATTAAGTATGGAATAAAGATGATAAAAATTAGGAGATAGGCGTGGATATGTTAATATTGAAATTATTCCACCAATAAAATGTATGCTTTGTATTGCTGTTGTTTAAGCTTCATCATCATTATTACATAGCATACGATTATACGCAACGGATTTTGATGCGGTTTTTTTTAATAGATAGAGTGATTCGAGAGGAAGGTTTTTGTATATAATACATTGATAATATAGTAAAGAAATACTGATAATTTTAGAAGTTTCTATTGTGATGTCGTAAATAAACAAATTCTGTAGTATATTTAGTACGAAGCGTACCACCGTGCGAAGCCGGGGCGCTAGTCTGCACTAGTAAATGACATCTTAGACTTCATTGTTGGATACCAATTAACAGTATTACGAGCATAGAGATAGCATAGTTATAGACCTCGCAAGTGTCCATGTTTGAAGCCTTTAATATCGGTTGAATGTGTGTTCGCCTTTATGAAATAAATGAAACAAATAAACTTAGTCGAAGTAGAGTCTCGCGTGTGTGAAAATGTCTATTATGAAAATATTAACATGCAGTTCTATTACAACTTAAATTAAAAATTCATACCGAACAACATCGCTCCTTTACAACCGTGCACAAATGAAATTAAACACAATACATTAAGTTTCATACATTGTTAAAACCAACATAAAGTATGAGAAGTCGCGTGTTCGCGAAAGTAAGTGCTAAAAATAATACTATAGTATTAAAGAAGTAACGCTCGAAACGCATGCGATTCTTATTTATTGCCCACGCTTTGAAAACATCTGCATAATACACGATTGTATTATATTACTATTAAATTAGTTCGCTTTTTTTAATTTTTAATTATATATTTTTTAATTCTAATGTCTCGTGACTTGGGTAGTGTACCTTTAGATTCTTATATCTTGTGATTTATCGCTGTTTTATATGTCACGAAATCGATGCACTTGAAAGAATCTGCAGTAGGAAGTAATGTCAGATTAAATGTCAAATTTGACATCTGTAACATAGGTTATTAATATTTAATATTCATTGAAAATTATAAAAAAAGATCAATCTAGCTTACTGCAGTTTTGCCCATATTTATATAAATTAATCATCTCATATACTTAATTAAGTTATTATTAAATTAATGTATTAGTATAAATAGAAATAGGGTTCCGTAAACAATAATTTATTTTAAGTCATAAAGCAAAGATCGCTTAAGTCATTTGCTACTAAAGTCTACATCAGCTATTTCATTGTAACTTAAAATAAACTTCATAAATTTAAATGGCACCTTTTTTAGACATAGTGTGTCATCAAATAAATTAGTAGCGAGAAAAATTCCAATATATTTTTTAATTTAATAAATATTTTCTCGACTATTTTCATACGAATGTACCATTTAACGACCGTTTAAGGTTTTACATTTAAATATATTTGCAGTAATTATGAATATTTATAGGCCGAAGGGGAATATCATTTGATGATAATTCCACGTACAATTTTAAAAAAAAAAATAAAAAACCTAGAATGCGTCGGCGAGTTAATGAAAGGACTCCGAACATCCGTTGAATATTAAATAAATGATCAACGAATTGTTTTTAACGTTACAAGTGACAAATTTTTGCGAAATGTTTCAATTATTCCATACTCTGATCCGTGGTGCTATTTTTTTCATTTTTTTTCTACGATAAATGGTATAATATCAATTTTTATTTAATGATAAAAAGCGATCGATCTATTTAGAGTTCTCTAGGCAAACAAGTCATAACTATATGTCATGTACAGTTTAATGTACTTCTAACTTTTTTTATAGGGTACAAAACTAGGCAGGCACCACTGAATATTCATGTGTTTAATTCATCTTGTGCTCGGCGGTTAAGAATAACATCGTGAGGGAACCTGCATGTGTCTGTGAGCGTGGTGGATTATGTTCCAAACCTTCTCCTCAAAGGGAGAGGAGGCTAAGGCCATGTCAATTTCTCACTTCAATGGGATGAAAAGAAAATGACAGGGTGTTAATTTGAATTTATTTTTTCTGACGTTTCGAATCACACTTGAGCTTGATTATCGTCTGGACATATAGGTTACTTTGTATGGATAATGTTTGCACCCCCATCACACTTACCCCCTCACACGCAGGTGTAACCGCGGCTGGAAACTATTTCAGTACATTTATTAGTAACTGTTGGAAATATATATCTGAGAAGCTTATCTAAGTTTTGTTTATTTGTCTGTGTCGTTTATGTGTTAGGAAACATTTTTACTTGTTCCAATCCAAAATTTATTTTTATAATGGAACAAGTGTTATTTTTAAATGAGTAACGTACTGTGGTTTTCTTTTAAAAGAATAAAATTGAGACGTTTTTGATCTTATATCTAATGAATAAACAAAACCTCTATTTTGTAATATAGTACAAGACAAACTTACAAATTAGTAAATTGAAGAATGACACCAACATTTTGTTTTTTAAGTTTGAAGTTTCTACTAGTTCGAAAACAAGTAGGTACATAGGACCAGGTGAAACTATTCAGCAGACTTATCTATCTCATACAACAGGTGACAATTTTATTTGATTCCTGGCATATTATTCTGGATGCAATTCGAAGTCCACCTCGGTGTCCGAAAATACTCGACAGCGCGATTTCTAAGACATTTTCTGAAAAGTACTTTGTGGAACTAGCTTTCGCCGGCGGTTTTTCCGATATGGCATGGGAACCTTCAAGAAAAGAGGGTACTCCTTCCTCAAAGGCCGGCAACGCACCTGCTAGCCCCCTGGTGATGTACATGTTAATGGTCGGTGGTAGTCATTTTCAAAAATATATATATATTAAATATTATACCAAAAGGATAAGTAATCATATGTAAATAAGTATAGAATTAATAGCACTTATATAGATAACAGACAATATCAAAATTACATATAAACTAACTGCAAAAGTATAAGTAGCACGTATCTTCTTATAATTAAAGAAACTCGATTTCAATTTAAATAAAAACATAATTGATTTCAAGCGTATCGTCTTTAATTAAGTTGGTAATTATTTGTATAAAATATATTATGGTACATATTCATTAAGTATTTACATAAGTAAGTATTTCATACATATGTATAATTGGAAGGCAAGACACGTTCGTGTATTCGGTCGTCGAAACGAGACGGAAGGCGAATACAAGATATTTTCAATCATTTTTTTTATATACTTTTCAGACGATCAAGATATTATTTTAATAAATCAAAAATAAAATGAATCCATTGCAAGATATTTTATTTATAAGCTATGTTGGTATTTTTTTAAAACTAAGGTAAACGATAATCATAGGGTACGTTGATATATATACCTTTGCCGGTTAATATTGTTGTGATATTAAAAAAAACAATACCACGGATCATAGAATCTCTCGTTGTGTCTGTAATTATATTGCTCATGGCTTAATTAAAAACACAGAATATTTTATTTACGTATAAATTAACAAGAAGTGTACTACCTGTTTCTGTAGTATCCACTAGCAAAACCACAGATCTACATGCGTCTATAGTACCAATAGTCGCTCGTGGCTTGGCGTCTTTTTGGAGTGTTGGTAGTCATGTTTTAGGTAAACAAGTAGCCTATGTCCTTTCTTGGAGTATATATACATAATATTTGGGGATAAAATAAGCGATAGTAGCTCAATCAATATTTTAGTTCAATCAGTCGAAATTCTCAGAATATTTATTAGAACTCTCACCCCCCCCCCTCCTATTTCATTCCTTTAGGGGTGGAATTTATCAAAATCTTTATTATCCTATTATATATTCCTATACTATCCTTATAATCCTTCTAACGGGTGCGTGCGTCATAACATCTAACTGCATGCCAAATTACAGCCGGATCCGTCCAGTGGTTTGGGCTGTGCGTTGATAGATCACCCTGTCAGTCAGTCAGTCAGTCAGTCAGTCAGTCACCTTTCAGTTACATATATTTAGATGATAATTAATTAACGCATCACACGTTACTCGATTTTGTTATAATTTTAAGTCTAGATAATAAATGATAAAACATGAAACGAAAGTTCACCATAAATCGTCCAGTAAGTTATACTTGTAGATTATATCGATAAGGTCTAGTGATGTAACGTAAAAATGTCGATAAGTTTGTTGAAAAACAAATTTCGCCGCAGGATGCACCTGCCGTGCAAGTGCGAATTATTCCCGTGCGTACGCAATAAACGGTGTATTAATTACATATTACTTGTTATACAATGCTAGTTGCGATATCGTTAGCATAATTTCCTATGTTATTACTATTAAATATTCCGAATAGAATCGTTAGTATTTATAGGTTTTCCATTTTTTTTTTTATTTAATGAACTTTATTCTTTTATAAGTGCCTGTAATTTTTATGGCTTTAAAATTTTCTAATATACGTAATAAGCGATGCCGGCTTCGGCACTATAATTTTATTCATAGATAAACTCGCTATACTTTGCGTAAAATTGTATGTTATCTGCAATATTATCTATATTAATATCATAAATGTGAAAGTAACTCTGTCTGTCTGTCTGTCGCACTTACACGACCAAACCGCTAAACTGAATTTGATGAAATTTGGTATGAAGCAAACTTTAACTAACCTAGAAAGGACATAGGCTACTTTTTTGCCTGACATATGACAACCGACACCCTAAAACACAAGCGAAGCCGCGGGCGACTACTAGTATCGGTATAATGGAAGCTTAAACCGAACCTATACATCAAAAGGTTTGGAAAAAAAATAGCCCAAAAAATACCAAAATTCGTATTGTGCGGAAAATCGGCACATATGTTCGGTAAATGTAAATTAAATATGGAACATCCCCAACGATACTTACACATGCAAATAATAATTCAAGGTCAAATTTCACAAATATGACTTTTTGCCTTTTGCAGCCTCAATTTAAATTTCATCATGAAAACAGGACATAGAAAAACTGTACAGTTTTATTTATAGGTAAACAAAAATTCCAGGTTCATTCTTCATTCATTTATTATCTATGGAATAAAAAAATCGTTTTGCCTTGTTTATTAATTATTAATATTAATTCTGTTGAGAGTCGAGATGGCCCAGTGGTTAAAACGTGTGCATCTTAACCGATGATTGCGGGTTCAAACCCAGGCAAGCACCGCTGATTCATGTGCTTAATTTGTCTTTATAATTCATCTCGTGCTCAGCGGTGAAGGAAAACATCGTGGGGAAATCTGCATGTGACAAATTTCATAGAAATTCTGCCTCATGTGTATTCCATTAACTGGTATTGGAACAGCGTGGTGGAATATGTTCCAAACCTTCCCCTCAAAGGGAGAGGAGGCCTTTACCCCAGCAGGGGGAATTTACAGGCTGTTGTTGTATTAATATTAATTACCTCTATTAATATTTAGAAGCTACGAGTCCAGTTGACGATAGGGGTGAATTTCCTTTGGTATAATTAACAAGTTATAATTTAAGACACCCGTATTTCCCCCTTTAATCAGTTTCCGTCATTTTTCATTAACCTAACACACATACAATAAATACAATGTTTTAATTTAAAAGCAAATGAGGCGATAGGATATACAAATTAAGTAAATTTTTAATTATCTTTAACAAAACTCGTGTTTAATGAAACTTGCTAAACGAAATTGCTAACAACTCATTTTAAGCGAAGTGATTAAATGATAAAAACGTAACACGGCATACAATTAACGTTAAAATAAGTTTATTTTTTTTTAATTATGTTAATTTTTCAATAGTTGAAAACTTTAAAAGAAAGTCTTCTTTTTTATTTTTCTATTTTTTTAAGGCATAGAGACAAGCATTTTAGCCACCTTATGATAAGTTACACTGGCTCACTCACCTTTCAAACCGAAATATAACAATACTGAGTACTGTTGTTTACCGGTAGAATAGCTGGTGAGAAGACCCAGACGGCTTTACCACCAAGCGAAGTAGGCTGTAGGTACAGCCTTTTTTTAATTTTGCTAAATTTGAATAGCGATTGTGTAGTCGCTATTAAAGGGTGAATAATCATTGAGAATTAATTAAGGAATTAAAATAATAATTCATTTACATACGTGTATACTTTAGTCGAGCATAAAATTTTTCTGTTGAATTTCGTCGGAATAATTTTTGAAGTGATATAATCTATTAATAATGTTCATTTAAAGCAAAATAACTTTTCATTTTTGTATCAGTGAGACTAGCTTTAATTAAATTCGCTGGTGCAATGCGCTTACATAGTAATAACGAACGAAAGTCACGCCAGAGAGTTTTACTATAGTTCTATCTAAAATTTAAACTGCCCTTTCTTACAATTAATGCAGCGTCAAATACAACTTAAAGTAATTCTTTAGAATCATGACTTCTGTTTAAAAAAAAAGAAAAATTATGAGAGGGTCTGAAGGGGAGTTATAGAGAGGGGGTGAGAGGGATACGTGCTTTATTCTTAACTGAGAATTACTGTATTCGATATTCAAAATCAATTAATAGATAATCAACTATGAGATACCTGTACCATGATGAAAGATATCTTATAAAAGAAGTTTATTTATTATTATACAGGTCATATAATGCTGGTCTGTTTGTACTACCAAATATTACTTGCTCATAAAAAAAAATATTGGTGGGTTGCCTATTTGTTAAGAAAATAATGATTGACTGTATAACATTATGCTGAGACTTTCGATAATATTGAACGCGACTTAGTTCAACATTTTTTTTTTATCACCTGTGGTTATTTAAATCAGCTATGGAATATTAAATGTAAATTGTACTGCCGTATTTGACCGTTGCAAATAGGAAGGGTAGCATCAATATGTCTAAGTTACTTGAACGACCAGAATTTTTGACGAAAAGTTCATTAACCCCAATCACTCCATACAATTGTTTAGGGTTACCTTCACCTGTCTTAACTGGCAAGTATTGAATTTGCCCTGTAATCGATTAGCAGTTCAATTTAGCTCAGGAAGCGGCCGGTTAACGAGTGACGTCACGAGGCTGGCACCAATGGGCTAGGGGCTGGTACAAGTAATAAGATGCAGGTTGTATTGAACGAGTATTCTAGAACCATAAACTGTATTATGTAAGTATACTAGCAACCCTGAGCTTCGCACGTGTTCAGTGCCGACACTAAATATACTACAGAATTTTTCTTGTTCCTTTACTATATTGTCCATGTATTATATACGAAAACCTTCTATTAGAATCACTCTATCTATTAAAATAAACCGCATCAAAATCCGTTGTGTAATTTTAAAGATCTAAACATACATAGGGACAGACGTAATGATAATGATGAAGCAGCATATTAAGTTATTTGTTTAAAATTGATCTTTTTGACAGGACGTGTTGCATCAATCATCAATCTTGATTGATAAATTGAATTCATTTTTACTTCTCATTATAATGCTCGTTATTGTATCCACAAAATGCTACATGATTATGGGAATCGTAATCTTTACGAATATTAAGTATTAATTAATGAATTATAATTATTTTAAAAAAAAAAAAACATCATACATAACTGTCATAAAAGTCCGTTAGATTCAGAAATGTTTAACCAAAAGCAACATTTAAATTTCGAACGAGACGTTGCATTTAAATTGTAACATAGCATATACATATGTATCATTGACATAAGTTAACATATATGTTTGGCGGACTGGACATGATGATAATTCAGCACTGCAATAAACATTAGACTGTGCACTAATAGCCTATAAATTTTCCACTGCTGGGCTAAGGTCTCTTCTCCCTTTGCTGCTGCTCCAATGCTGGTTGGTGGATTGACATGTGACAGAATTACGTTGAAATTAGACACATGTGTCCCCACTATGTTTTCCTACACCGCCGAGCCTGAGATGAATCCACCAATCAAACACATGAAATTTCAGTGGTGCTTGCCTGGGTTTGAACTCGCAATCATCTGTTAAGATGCACGCGTTACTGTAAGAAATATTAACCATTCATTACCATCGCCAATGTGCAACCAACCTTTGGACTTAGATGTTTATGGTCCTTATGTTACACTGTATCTTAGCTTCGTGATACACTTCATTGTAAAACTATTCAGAAATAACAAACTCGAAAATGTTAAATGAAGATATCAATACCACCAATAAATCGACTTCACGAGTGAGATTCGAAGTGAGTTCTTAGTGTGAGAGAAAGCAATGCGTAAAGCATTTCTCTTGTTTCAATTTTATCATTCAAACTAAAAACTATAATAGTGAACGTTGATTTTATAAGAGTCCCACATTATAATAAATGTAATAAGTCATGGGCGTATTCGATAAGTAATATTGAACCTAATTTTGGACGATTCAAGGATTAATATTGCATGACAATATACGTTCAGTTTTAATTTCGATTTGTTGCAACATAATTATTTGCTGATCTGGTTCACTCCGAACTAATCCAGTTATAACCAGAAACAATCTTATTCGGTAATCACTGACCATATCAGTTTGATTGTAGCATGTATGTGTGATTAATGTATTGATATTAATAAAATAATTAGATTTAGATAATATTTAACAGCTATTAATTAACATAATCGATTTAAGGGGTATTTCTAATGATTATGACACGTGAATTTTTATATTAAATTCTAGCGTAAATTCGTAATACACTCAATAAAAAATTGTATAATATAGGTTTGGGGATAGGCAAATGTCCTAGGTGGTGAGTATCTGCCACCCATAACCAGTGGTACAGAATATTTTTTTTTTCGAATTCACAGTAGGTGTTGTTCATAGTCAATGTGGCGTCCACTGATAAGACGGAGAGGTTACCACTAGTAGATATTCCGGTGTGATGGGACGCACTCGGTATTGTGGACATCGGCGAGTTCCACATACTTCTCCACATTCACTTGGGGGAAACTCGTATAGTGTTTTTCCAGCGAGAGCAAAAAATAAAAGCTGTTGTCCATAGGTCTCTACATCGTCTTTGATTGGGCGAGACGTAGGGCACATTGAGAAAAGTTAATTAATTTTTAGCCTACGCGCCACGATAATAATAATTCATTCCTCAACCTTCAAATCACAATGCAATGTACTGTTGTTTGGTAGTTCAAGTACTATGCGTCCAACTACTTCATAATTAGTCATTTCCCCAGAAACATTTTTTTTCAACAAATCCACATGCCTTGTAGTGTGTGCAGTATTTTTTTTAATTTGAGTTACATCTTTTCTTTTTGTTTTTAAGTTTTTACGGACTGAAAATTCACATTTTAATTGTACTTGTATCTTGTAAAATTTTGTCGACTGCACGACTTTTGTTGTTTATTTAAAGTATATAGAATACATATAATATCGCGTCAGGGAGTGTGTATTCTGTAAACACACGGGCCAAGCAACAAAACAAACGAATCCCTATATAAAAGTTGAACTATTGAATACTACTCAAACTTAGGTATATAATAGGAAAACAATTGACAAACTTTTATTTAATTAATCATTTTAAACCTTAGTAGAAGTATTAAAACTTAGTAGATACATAATGACGTTTTCTTATTTATATTATTTGGTATATTTTATAGTTATTTACGTTTTCAAAATGTTTTAAATTAATGTCAATAATTTTATAGGTTATTTTACGTTAACATTCTTTTTTCGAAGTATTTGATAATAAAACGAAATACATTTTTTTCCATTACAAGAATCGAAAATTAGATAAAGGTATTATTTAAAAGTCCACGATGACATTACAAAAAAAAAATTAAAACTATCAATACATATTGAAATTGCTTGATATTATCATTTTTTAATTAAAAACTTTACCGTATAGATAATTCCAGTCAATAATTACGGTACAATCGTTACTAATTACGATTATAATTCAATGTAATTTTAAAGTAATACAACAATTTTATAGATACGTAATGAGTGCCGCGTGTGCAATAAAGCAAATTATTTTAGTACTATCAACATTGTGTACGTCTATGGAGTAATTACGTATTTTATGGAGACGATACACCATAAAAATTTACAACAACAATGTTATTCTGAATCATGAAGATGTAGTCGTTAAATATTTTTAGGGTTCGTTATTTTTTAAAGTGAAACAATCATTGTGTTCCGTATTAAGTGACAGTCACTACTAACAACGCTCTATAGTCTCTACCAGTGATCATAACTTATATACGAAAGAAGACTTGAAAAAGGAATACATTATACATAATTATAATTTTATTTGGCCACCATTTGAACAGAGTACATTGCTGGTTACATACACAATGTAATCTGTTATCGCTAGCGAACTGGAAATGAAACTGGTTTAAAATTCACCTGCAAGATTTGACCTACGCGACTAAGCGACACAAATAGTAGTATCTAGTCATAAATATTTATTTTTAAATTCTTTTCCAACATACAAACACACAGAACAATACATTTTATATAATAAAATAATTAATTGCCTAATTATGGTTCTAATCACATTAATGTAGATAGTCGTTAATTATCTTTTCGCATATAGTATCAATAAGACCATTTTATCCCTTTTATTGTTATGAAATGTCAGAACCGCGAGAAAATCAGTAAAATATACGTCGATCATTATGATGAAGCAATATATTATAAGGACGTACTTTTAATATTGAAGAAATTAGTTTTAGGAAACGTTTTTCTTCATAGATACCCGACTCCTGGGAGGATGTCGGGTTATGTAAGATTATACTCACTAAAAAACCCTTCGATGGCCGCCATTAGTACGGAAACGGAGAGTGTTAAAACTCCCGAGTTTTAGGAAACCTACCCGTTTAAACTAGTATGCAATAATTATATCAGTACTCATTATATATGTTCTTACTTTATTTCTTTCAAACCTCCGAAGAATATGCTCAATGAGATTATTATTAAAAAGGAAATATTGAACTTGATAAATGTGGTGAATTCAACAAAATTTAGCATGTTTTTTTGTATCGTCTTCAACACAAAAAATTATGTCAAAATTCCTACTCAATCAACAGGTCGAGTTAACCTAAAAATATATTGCAAATTTGCTCTCATTATTAAATAAAGGCTTTAAAATAGCAGTGCTCCTATCATTTTGTGTTGTTACAGTAGTCACTAAGTGTCAGACCACACTTTGAAATCCTGGCATGTTTTGGTATTGCTCTTGATTTTATTCCATTTTGCAGATTAAAGCACGTAAATACGTATTGATCTCGGATATAATATATTATGCCAAGTTATCACACTATTAAATAACTCAAATGGGTTTATTATTATTATTATTGACCAATCCTGATCCCTTATTCTTCATCCTAACGGACGCGTTGAAATTACGTCATCGTTCAAAAAAATGTGAGCATTTCCTGACATTTATAATGAGTAAAACTGAGTTATTTTATAATAATGAATGACGTCACCAATATTGCTACAAGTATTATATGTCTAAAGGACGTATTTTGTGTGACATCTGCTTCAATGATTGACACCTCAATATTTATAGACGCGAAAGTTATCTACACAATCATATTGATTTTATCATTCGTCAAATAGACATTCCACGTCACAAATAATCTATCTCAGAGGCTCATTCTGGAATAGTTCGAAATCTTTCATCACATAGTTTACGTACGATGGAATAAGGTAAACCGGTGGTAGATTTACATTCAATTCAATGCAAAATGACCCTTCAAAAGTGCTTTAATACCTTAAATCACACTTGTAAATATTCCACTGCTGGACAAATGATATGTTCTTTACTGATGTGGTTAATAACTGTATTACTGAAATGTAGTAGCTTCAATTAGAACACTTACAGATATGTTCTCCTCTCTCTCTGATATCCTGATCGAATTTGGCAATGGCGTCCCTTCTCAAGAGAGGCTGTATGGAGTATTCTATATCACAATAGTATAGTATTTTGGCAAACTCAGATACACTATCAATTGCTTCTTTCTTACAATCTTAAGGCAAAGCTTATCTGACACGATTGAAAAGAGTTCAGTTGAAGGACCAACTCTTCACGTGTATGCAAGACGCTGGAAGGAAAATGCCTGATTCCAGACTCCAGACTGCTATTGTCAAGTTCTCGATAGAATAATCGATAGGTTTTTAACAGCCCAACCCAGACTTCAAACCAGAACCTCAGGGTTTTGACCTTGAAGCTAGCTAGCCTAACGAGGCAGTCGTTAAGTCACATACATATTGTTATGTTAAATCTTCGAAATACATTGCTGTTTATATGTATAGATTATAGCGATATAGGTTTCGACTTTTTGACCTTTACGTGTAGTAAGTACTTATAAGGCGGGTTATTAGGTTAATAATCAGCATTCGTTTTTATGGTGTCATTAAATTATTAATTACTTGCAAGGACACAGATAATTATGTGACACTAAAATGCTATGAGCTTATTGGTAACCAAGTATGTTTGCTCCGCAAGTAAGTATCCGATCATTTAAATTACATTTTAGTAAAGATATATACCATACTCTGCCACAATGTTTCATTCTTGATCTACCTTTCTGTTAACCCATAATCTACCAATGAGGTCATATTTACCCCACTGATGTTTTACTACTGAAATTAAAAATAACTCTGAAAGACCAAGTATGGGACATAATTAAAATTTGCTTCAAAGTTTTGGGGCTTAAAAGGAACTATTTTTGAATCTTTTTTATCATGACGTTTAACTGTCAACATCAAGAGTTCCTTCTTCACCGGGAAGATGAATTATTTTAAGCATATAATGTTTATGAAAATTTTATTGGCTTTTTGGGTTTGGAACAATTGACATACATTTTAAATTATGTGCAATCATATGCAATAGATCATATCTACGTTCGATAGGTACATTTAATGCCCAGTCATGCCAAGTTTTATGACGTCATTATGATATAAGTATATTTGACATAATTATGGATAAACAAAAAAAAACCCACATTTTTCATAGCGATATTTTTAGAAGTATTTTCGTTATAATGTTATTCATGTGTTATCGTTTCAATTAATGTATCTTGTACCGACAGCTACGTTCTGTTAAGATAATAGTGTTACATGGTACATTTAATGAGACGACGGGCAGGTATGGTGATAACAACAGAAGCGATAATGACGATAGTAGCGAATTTATTCTCGTCTGAGGCAAATTGGAACTTTTTTTTATTTTTAGTCTATTTCAACATTCGAATAATTTTTGAATAAAAATGTCGTTGCTAATTTGTTAATATAATTAGATGCTACACAGCATACGCTCTTTGCTTTGAATATTTAAATTTCGAAAAAAAAATAGAGGTCTACAATTGGCCACTAAGAATACGCACATAAGTAAAATTGTATGAAGTTTGGCGTTTCTCGAGTGTAGCTGTCACGCACACCAAGATAATAGAGTTGATTCTAGAGATTATCTGTCGAATCTTCGAAACGGCGGGAAAATACAAACTTAGAGATATTATCTATGACTGTTTTAGGAATTCATAGACAAAATGTACTGATGCTACAGTAACAATTTTAAATATTATTTTTAGAACCTTATCTCACCAAATAAGAATAAAAATTGTTATCTCCACAAAATATAATATTATGATAACATTATTATAATTTAAGGCCATGAAATAACTTGAAAATTATTTAACATCGTATTGGTAAGGAAAAATAAACAACATTTTTCCTTAGAATTACAAAATATTGTATTTTTATATACATTTTTAGGAATACTAATATTAGATTAAATATAAAAAAAAAAGTTTGGAAATTAGCGAGTTCTTATGATTAATATTAATCACTCTACAATATAAACTAATTTTTTAGTAAGCGATGATAATATTTACTTCATTAATAATCTGATATTATTTAAAAGATAAAAGACATTGTGTCTACATGATTTTTAAAGTCTATGCGTAAATACTAAGCGCATGTGCTTATTTATGACTCAGCAATTAAATAGTAATCATACATTTTATCTTAAAACATAATGATGTCATAAATAAATCATAATGTTAAAAATATTGTATTAGCAAAGAGTAATAATTGTCTCCTGATATGCAAAGAATTAAAAAAATAATAATTCAAAAATGGAATGCCTCTTTTATATTAAACTCACCTTCGTTTGTGTTCGCATTCCCGTCGGCAGGCCGATCGCAGTCTTCACCGCCGACCAAGTTTCTTATACTGAACGAATTCGTCTTTCTTGACACTTCCATCACCCCCGTGACGTCACTACTCTGCGTTCCATTTAGATCCCGGCACTGCTCTGTCCCGTTCACTAGTGTATCCCCCGAGCCATCCTCACATCGACGCGTCGTTAGGTCCATCTTTAAAATATTTAGTGTTCGAAATTTGAAATTTAACTTTTTTAATCACGCTTGTCATTATCACGCACTCAACAGTCTGAACGTATTTTGTGATCCCATTTTGTTTTACAATATGAAATTACACGTCCTTTACGAAAAAAAAAAACAGTTGCAGTTTTAGAAAAAAATAATATTGCACTAATTAATTTTTGCTAAAGATGATTTTTATCACAGTTTTTTTTTTAATAATGTTGCAAAATAAGACTATGTAAGGCACGTATTCAGCCAGAGGTTTTATGTCGCAAGCGCAACGCGCGCTAAGTCCGCGGTAGTGAGCGCGACTGGTCCTCTTTCCTCCTCTGTCTGTGTGTTCTGCGTCACTCCCTACGCCCTCCGAGGCGGAGTCTCCGCCCACTATATTGACATTTAAAGCTTACGCGATTTCGTCAATTACTTTATATGCTTTTTACTGTTGATTTGTATTAATGAGAAGTAATTGTGACCGACGATTTTCGTTTAATATTTTATCAAACACATTAAAAAAAATCTTTTCATACACATCGACCACAGTTTCAAATAATATAATTTATGTTAATTTATTCATTTGTAGATGTATCAAAAATAAATTAAAATATACATTAACATTGATTTGTTGTGTAAATGAATTCAGTTACAAAGTAAAGGCGTGAAGTAGATGATGAGATATCTAGACTTACTTCTGATTTAAACGTTCATAGTCCGCTAATAATTGTTGTCAATACGTTTATCACAATTTAAACTCATAAATTAAGATAGCCTGCAGCCCTTGGCAATATAGGGTTGACTCTTAATAGAAAGAAGGGTGGTAAAACCAAATTTTCTACGACATATTATTTCAAATATTTAGATATAGTACCTATACTTATCTTTCAATGGAGCATATACAAAAATATTTAATATGTAGAACAGTTTCGAATCTAAAAAGTTTGCTCCATAAATCTATTGAGTTAGTCTTCTAAAAAATCTCACGCAAAAGATTCTTCTTTATCTCTATCTTCTCTCTTTGTTCAACGACTTTGTTTTGTTTATGTGTGTCAATTTTATTTTCAGCCATTTCATTTAGGTACACTATTGGTGTAATTTTTTTAGAAGTAAGTACATATTGAATTAATACTTTTTATGATTTATCACATAACTAGTTACTCTGGTTTAGCGACAATTCCTTATTAGTTGGCAATATTTTTGTAATCTTACATTACATTTATACGAAGATCATACATACATAATTATAATATAAATAATTCCAATGTATTAGCTATTTTGCTTATAGTATGAAGTTCGATGGAGTACCTACTCATAGATTATCATGCAAATATATAGATTTAATTATATATCAAATAGGCAAACCCTCAATAAATATATATTTAGGTATGTCAAAAAAACGGGTACCAAACTACAGAGATCATTACTTTTATTCATTATAAATTTGGTTGCTTTATATTTCACAGCCTTCTTAAATGAAACCTATATGTTTATATTGTTGTATCTATTCATTCAATAATATTTCACGTCTTTAGTAAATAACATATTGAATTTCATGTTAATTTAAATTATGTATCTATTTGAAAAGTTTACACTGTTTGATTTCAGTGCATTGCATTACAATTTTAAATAAAATTATACATAATAATGTCTTCTTATTTTTCATTTAATTCGATCACTGAGTTATAAACTATCATGTACAAACTTAAAATAATAGACATTTTTAAGAAACAACCTACTTTCAATTGAATATATTTTATTTCGAGCTATATATGAAGAAAAACAAAATTGATGCCTTCAAATATTTTAAATACCTTGAATTTATCAAATCGGAAATATTTTCTTTACGATTCGTAATCGTACACAAACAGGAGTCAAATCATTCACTCGTTTATATTAAATATTTATTCAAACATTTGGGAGAACTAAACGTGTCTAATAAATAATGCCTATCAAATATTTTTAACAGATTATCCTTAAGTAGATTGACGATGTAATGATTAACGAGACCCCCCCCCCTTATTACCTATGACAACAATACATACTAACTCCGTCGGCGGAAACTAGATCCCTTATTCATTACTACCCGCAGACATGTACATAAGGGTACAATAAAAAAACACACTCATTTTGTCTTCTCCCGAACAGCAAGCTAACGGCTACCCTCGTAAGAAGCACCCCTACATATCGTTAACTCTCTAATGGGAACCCGTCAGAAATTATAGTTTGTTAAAAATTATTATGATAACTGTGACAACCCTAACTAAACAAGATTTTCCTAAGGTAGTCATTTCTACTTGTCCTTTAAGCTATGATTTCTAGTTAGCGTACTATTTGAGAGTCACCCCGCGGCACTGTTTGCGGATTTATTATATTTTCATTACATCTTCCCACTTACAACTCTTTAGGGTTGACGACCTTAGATAGATTGGAAAATTTATTGATAATGATTTTATTACTTATTGTATTTATGGCATATATATGTTTTAGATTCTTAAATAATATCAGAGCGTATTCCTCAGTAATTAGCTCTCAGTTTACAAATATTTTCGATACAATTTATAGAAACATTAGAGGTTTCGTATTTCGATATATTTTGTATATTTTAATTACATATCACAAATAAAAGTAATTAAAATTTGCATTTAGATAATATAAAAAATAATAATTAACGAATACAATTATTATCGATAAATAAAACAATTAATTGCAAACTAAATAGAAACCACTTGCATAATTAAGTGCTCAATATTAATAGAAATTTTAATTAGAGCGTTAGTATTACCGTATATAGTAAAATATCGATTTTACGCCGAGCCAGCGGGAAGCGGCAGACGCATACTGAATATACTGACTATATTAAATACCGCGACACCTAATAAGGTTTCAAGGCGCCAACAGTACCTTAAGATGTTATAACTTAGATATAAGTCCTTATACACACGATATCTTACAAATAAGCATGCGATACACACATGTTACTTGTTTTAATATATTTGAATATTATTTATTTTATTTTGTATTGAGCAAATTTGAACAAGCTAACACAACACCTGAGGACCAGTCCCAAAACGGGGATGAAGCCGCAAGCAATAAGTAGTATTGAACATAATATAAGTCCACATACCTACTATTTAGAGCAGTTTTACGAATTTAATAATTCATTTCCTTATTTGTTCATGTATTTAAATATATTATACGTTTTAATGCTTTTGTTAGAGCGTTGAGACTCTATATTTAATGACGTTTGCCTATATCACCCATGATGATTTAAAAAAAAAACAATTTCGAAAGTAGCCCAATTTATTTTAATTATATCCAAACATTTAATATACCTTGACCTTTTGTGTCGTCATTACTATGAAATATTTTAGAATTTTAAACGGTCCGATGTCATAAAAACTTGAATCCCTTTAGAGCGTTATATATGATGATCCATCTGTTACGAGCCATCTGCTGGTGACAGGAGACTTATCTATATCTATTCAAAAAGTTACAGAAAATATAAAGAAAAGTAAGAAGTCAAGCAAAGGAGGTATCTTTATGATATACCTATCAAATATTATTTAGTAATTAATAAAGTTATTTTTTTGAAAATGCTTGAGGATATTTTAAAATTGAAACTCACAACTGTTCAACTCGCCTTGGATTCCTGATACTTGTTGGGTGTTTTTGAAAATATTTTTTTTTTTTTTTATATATTGTAAGTTGTTGTTTTTGAACAAGCAATACCATCTTACTCCTCTTTGTTTTGCGCCGCAATATCTATAATTTATATTTCTTACTTTATTCATGGGTACAAACCTTTAGGTTGCCCATTTGCCTTTTTACTTTAAATAACAATAGTGATCTATTAAAGGGATGTAGGGAGGGTGTAGATCCTATAAGAATAGATTTTATAAAACTAAGAGGGTAAAGCGGATGCTGGGAATTTGTGTTCTACTAATGTTATTATGTATAAGTTTCCTTATTTACATTTTATGTGCTCTTGATAACCCACATAGGTTTGCGTAATAGTGGGCGTAATGACGTAAGTTTTTAAGCCGTGACGTCACTTGTCTATGTTCGTAGGGAAAAAGATGTGTGTTTTTGGATATAATCTAATGTATGTAATTGAAGAAAATTGTTAACATATGTTACTCAAATTGAATGAAAACATACATAAACATAAAGGAAATTTATTTTTTACCAGTAGGTCTCTGGTGTGGTTGTCTAATTATCGACGATTTAAAAACGCTTCATTATGACGTTTACTTCAATAAAATTGCTTTTTGTTTATGAAATATTTTGACGGACGAGCATATGGGCCACCTGATGGTAAGTGCTCACCATCACCCATAGACAAGGACGCTGTAAGAAATATTAACTATTCCTTACATCGTCAATGCGCCACCAACCTTGGGAACTAAGATTCTATGTCCCTTGTGCCTGTAGTTACACTGGCTCACTCACACTTCAAACCGGAACACAACAATGCTGTGTACTGTTTGTTGTTTAGCAGTAGAATATCTAGGAGTTTTGGATCATCTTTATTCGAATGCGACAGAAAATGAAGACATGCAACATGCACCCTCGATATCAATTAACATCTGCGATTTCAATGCACTTGTTTTTTTATGCGCTGTTATATACTGTGACTGATTTAGTTTTACTCAAATTTTAACTATTTTTACTTAATAAATATAATTAATGTTTTCTTATAGAACTCTGTGGTGAAACGATTTTAATAAAAAAAATATATTCAAGTTTTATAATTAAAAGTTACATTTCATTATGGTGGTAGGTAATTATAAAATATGTTTAATAATTATATCATTACATTGAGTTTTCAAATAATCCGTATTTAATTAAACTTATTCTTGAAGAATATCAATTCTTAATTATAAAACGCGAATAATACTAGGTACTACAGTTGAAATGATGACTATATTTATAGAAATGTTACTAAGCTAACTTTATCATTCGGCACAGACAGGCAATAGTACCAAATTACTAATTTCCTACCGGTAATGAACAAATCAAGACTTACACGCACGTAGCATCGACTAATATTTGTAAAGCAGAGCCGAGCATTCACATATAAATTGCAGTTGCTTTCCAAGCGGCGCCAGCCTACAAAGAAACTAAGCCAGCGGGGCGCCTACCTCAATTATAACTAACTCCAAAACTGAGGCCCCATCACAGAACCGTATCCCCAATAAAACGTAATCATCACACAGAGAATGCATACATTCTGTATGGAATATGGAATCTGAAGTCCATTCGAATATGTCATCGTGTTCTTTGATAACGCCATCGATTCTATTTGTATGGTAATGCTCTCATTATCAGAGACAAAAAGAGTCGAGTTTATAGAAAATGTTAGGATTTATGGTTCGACCTCTAAAAAGTCGCTCTCGAAAGGGCTAATGAAATGTGTAGGAATTCGTTTTGTATTATTATGGCTTATAGCGTTGCGCTTGTGTGGTAATGTGTGATCAGTTTTACGGTGACCCTCATACATTTACATCGTTTTATTAATATAGGCTTATATTATAATACGATTGTCAAATCAATTTTTATCTGTTCAACGACGATTTTGTCGTATCATTGTCGTTATCCATCCGTAATCACCTTAAATACTTATCGATACGATAAACTATATCTTCTACTTGTAATTTTATAAAACATAAAGTATTTATATATATGAAACCAGTTGTTTTTTTATATACATGAAACCGGGTTCGCTCGCATTTAGAGAGTTGGTTGACATGTGTTAGGCAAAAAGGTAGCCTATGTCGTTCTTTGAAGTTCAAGTTTGCTTTATATCAAATTACATCAAATTCAGTTTAGCGGTTTGGTCGCGAAAGAGCGACAGATAGACAGAGCTACTTTCACATTTATAATATTAATAAAGATTGATGTTCCTATTTGAAAGGATAGAGCCTGTGTTATCAATGGGTAGTTCTGTAATGGTTAACTTGTACCATTTGTGACGGATAAAACGTTTCACCTCCCAAGGAATACCTAGGTTGGAAGATTCCATCCTTCCATCATTTATTCAATCACACTGATTTCTCCAGTGTTAGTGATTCAAATTTCATTAAATTCGGTTCATTTTCTAGTGAAAAAACGACAGACAGACAGAGTTACTTTCACACTTAAAATATAAGTATAGCTTAATAGTAACAAAGATATATACTTAGATACATTACTAGCTTAAGCATATACATGTATAAGATAGATATAATCGCAATCATAATAGCATTCAATGTACCTAATGATCACAGCCTCTGTTGAATACATATATAATACATAGTTGTGATTTTGCCTTGTTTTTGGTGGTAGGGCTAATGTAACTCCGCCTGGGATGGTACCATACATCCAACACATATTCTGCCTATAAACATTAACATTATGATGCAAGTCCATCTGCAGGTATACTCAATTCAGTTCTACCAGTCAATACTGTATTGTTGTGTTCCAGTTTGAATGAAGTAACTATTGGTACAAGGTTCATAACATCTTAGTGATCTACGTTTGTTGGTACATTGGCGATGTTCCATTAGCGTACGAATTTAACCAATTACTGTATATTTTATCAATAAGTGCACAAATATTATTTTTATGTCTGTGTTAGAACTAGTGCGCACTGGTAACTTTTGTCACGGTGACTGTTTCGTCACTCTTGTCAAGTCCGTGAATATGTACAGATGCAGACACAAACGTCACGTCGTAATGTGCGCACATCTTCATACATATTCATGGACTCGACAAGAGTGACGAAACAGTTACCGTGACAAAAGTTACCAGTGCGCGCTAGTTCTTAGAGTAATAACTCGTGTTTGTATTGTCGCTAAAAGCACAAGAATAAATCGTATCTTCCCTCTTAATCTGATATTTCAACGCGCTTTTACCAGTGCGATTTAATCTTCCATTTATTAGTGCCATATTAGTTAAAGTTACAACCACTAGGTGCGGAGTACTGACCATAAATGTAAAGTTATATGACAAACAATAGGTAAATACATTGTCTATAACAGAGGCATACAATATCTTTACATAGTATAAAACAAAGTCGCTTATTGCTCTGTCCCTATGTACGCTTAGATGTTTCAAATTACACAACGGATTTTAATGCGGTTTTTTTTTCAATAGAGAGATAGATTCCAGAGGAATTTTTATATCTATAACATGTGCACAATATAGTACAGAAACACTGATGAGGTTTCTAAATTGATGTCGTAAATAAACACATTTTTCACGCTTACATTGCTAACGCGGGCTTAACCCTATGAGATAGATCAAAATAATGTTTGTAATACGATTTTTATTGTCTAATTAAAAAAAAAGCAGCAAACGTTGTTACAAATTGTTGCATTGCACCCGTGCGAAAGCGGGCCAGGTCGCTAGTTCTGTATATAAGTAACACAAATTAAC
This sequence comes from Vanessa cardui, assembly GCF_905220365.1. Classification (NCBI taxonomy): domain Eukaryota; kingdom Metazoa; phylum Arthropoda; class Insecta; order Lepidoptera; family Nymphalidae; genus Vanessa; species Vanessa cardui. Next base: position 3,954,592 of record NC_061129.1, read on the forward strand.
CACTGGGCACAATTTTGAGATAAAAATAGGTCAATGACATCGCTCTAAGAAATATTATTCTAAATTTAAAAATACATTTAACTAGGTGTGTATTCGAAAACGTACAGAGAGAAAATGCTGAATCATCGTTTATTTAGCTTACAGATACAAAGACGCCGATCTCTCATCGCCTACCGATGTTTGTTGTGAGGATTGAGGCTCAAGTATTGTATTAATAAATAGATTAGACCTTTGTAACTGATATGCCGACTATTATATTAAAGAGGAGAGAGGGGAGAGTAAGTCCACAAGCATTGTAGATGAAATCTGCTACAAACCTCCTTGGTCACGATTCTTTTCACACTAGGATAAATACTTGTATAAATCATTTAGATACCGTTTATAAATATACTTTTTTAAATAATTTGTGTTGCCAGATAGATAAATCTTGAAATTTGTATTTAGTTTTATAGTAAAAATTCCACTCAATAATAATTAAACCTGCATTTTTAATGTATCAGTGTTAAGTGTGACCGAATAGAAAGCCACTTTTCAAATATGAATAATTTAATAATTTAAATCACCAGATGACCAGTAACCAGATGGTTCTGTAGTAGAATTTGAAAGACATTGATCTTCATTGCATAGTGTTAAATCCAGACAAGCGATAAGTCTCTGGGTATATTTTATAATTTGTCTTTGTATAAATTATTATGTATAGGTACGGATCTTTAATAATAACATATCTTAAAAACGTTTTGACACAATAACCCAAAGAGTGTTTCCTAATCGTTTGTAAGCCATATAGAGCCCGTTCTCCCTAATTTCACGGCGATGCGCGGGCGCAAGGTGCAAGTCACTCGCGCGCAATCAGACTCCTGCTTTGTTTCAAAGGACACCGCACCAAAGTGGCGCCGAATACACACAAAAACATATAATTATTAAAGATAATAGATATTATTCGCAGTATATAAATACTTACATACTTTAATGATGGAAAGGTCATTAATAAAGATCTAATTTTATATGTGTGCTTCTATTTTCAAAAGGAGAGGAGAGGAGAATTAGTATAAGATAGGATACAATGACAAGACACCAATGAAAAGAATCATTACATAGTATAAAACAAAGTCGCTTACCGCTGTCTGTCCCTACGTATGCTTAGATCTTTAAAATTACGCAACGGATTTTGAAGCAGTTGTTTTTTAATAGAGACATTTGAGATGAAAGTTTTTGTATAAAATACATGGACAATATAGTAAAGAAAGAAGAAAAAATCGGTAATATATTTAGCTTTCGCTAGTTTACATTCTGTGTTGGCCTAAAGAAGAATCTTTAAAATATTGATATATCTAATTGTTCGTTTCGACTTCGCTATGTTATATTCGGCCATACGTGATTATTGCGACACCTTTACGCAACCAAAGTTTTCAAAGGAAAAAAATGTGCAATTTGTTTGCCCCGTTTGTGCAATATCTCTTATTGGTACCCTGCCGTGTTTGTAATACCCGTATTGACCGTAACGTGATATCTATGACCTATGCACTACGACTTAGTGGAATAATTGGACTATCTAACACTATAAGATTTTTTAAACGCACTAACAGTTCCTGATATTAACGCGTTCAACTAAACTTACCAACTTTCTACCATAAAAAAATGTCACTACAAATCTCCTATACATCTTAAACGTAAATCAGATATTCGTAAACAAAATAGTAAAATACCTACACCAGTAGTCACCGTACAACTTACCGCACAAGATTTCCCCCGAGTCGCTTAAGTCACGTGACAAGTTAGGCCATTAAATCCATGTAGGTTATCTCCACACTGACTCACATTAACATTAAGGCGTGACGAAGTACCTAATAAACTAACAAACATTTATTAAAATCAATTTATGTGAAAATAGCTTTTTGGCGTGACAAGAACGATCGTGTGGTGAGATCGGTCGCTCACATAATTCTTGATAACGCGAATGTACCTCGTGTTTTTGTTCCTGAGGATAAACTGTTACTTCTTGCTTATAACGGCAGCTTGCAGTCTTCAAAACATCTTACAAATATTTCTTAAATCTTTAGATAAGTTTAAAATCCTCTAGAATGACAATTCTATAATGATATTTATTTGGTGGTAGGTTAAAGTGCAAGCCCGTCTGGATAGGTACCACCCACTCTTCAGATATTTTACCGCTAAACAGTATTGTTGTTTTCCGATTTAAAGGGTGAGTGAGCCAGTGTAACTACAGACACAAGGGACATAACACCTTATGTCAGTAACAGTTCCCAAAGTAAGTAGCGCATTGGCGATATAAGCAATGTTTAATATTACTTACAGCGCCGTTGTCTTCATACCGCTCATGCGGTAGTGACCACTTGCCATAAAATGGCCTATATTCTCATCCGCTATCATTATCGTTTCATAAAGAAATGAATACCGTACGACTCAAATGCAAAAAGGCTTAACGCAACTTTATATAAATAAACGTTGAACTCAAATTCGACCTTGATCTTCTATACATATATAAGACATGTCAAGTAAGAAAGTGACAAAAGTGAAACCTTGATGAGCCAACGTCGAAAACGAAATTTACTTTTAATGTTATTCCCAATGTTCGTTTTCAAAATAATAATTATTAAAGTTACCACGTGGTTTTGGATTCATTTTGCTTTGCAGCTCCGATGTACTGGCACAAAAGACAAGAAAAATAAAGCGAAAAAGCATCTTTTTATAACAATATTATTCGCTAATTTAAAAAAGGAATATAAAAATATCGTCTACAAAAAATAACCGGCAAAAACAAGCAGTATAAAAATACCAAGATTGTAGTAAAAATATTTTTATTTTTTTTTATAATTAGCATAAAATGTAGCTTAATTTTATTTAACGTCGTCTATTTTCAAGTATTTACAAGGCTTAATTCATATTTCGTGTGCCGTTTTAGCGGTCTCTTTTATAACAAAGTGGTACAGTTGCGTACATCGCATAGTCACCGCAGCGCGCCGTGTACCCGCCCACTAATTCAATTTACATCGCTCTTGCTTCAGGGAATATCGTGCGCAAAACTGCTTACAACAAAAATAGATTAAAATATATTAGACGTACATTACTCTGGTACCAATGTTAGTAGCTAAAGCACTTGTGTTATGGAAAATCAGAAGTAACGACGGTACAAACACCCAGACCCAAGACAACTTAGAAAATTAACCAACTTTTTCTACATCGACTCGTCAGGGAATCGAACCCGGGACCTCGGAGTGGTGTAGCCATGGAAACCGCTGTAGACACTACTCGACCACGGAGGTCGTCTCGACCAAGGAGGTCGTCAAATTTAGTTTCATTATTTAAATTAAGAATAACATATTTGACGAAAAGAGAAGAAATGACTATTATTACATTAATTAAATTATTTTAGCAATTATTTATTACGTTATTATAAACTATTTTAAACTACGCCGAAGAAGTAGAACATCTCACGCGCATATAAAAATAAACGAAACCTTTTTTTACAGTCACGATCTCATTAATCATATTGTATTAATTTTTATCCCTTACTTAATTTTATGTTTATTTACTTTATTAATCAATAAAGTATACGTACAATTGTAGTTCAAATTACATTTAAAAAAAGTTCTAGGCAAAAGTACATCATTATTATGCCTAGAATCTAGTCATATCGTCGTAATAACTCGTCAAAATAAATTAATTAAAAACATTTGTCGTCTATTAATTTACTTAACTGTTGTATAAGTTAAATTAAATCTAATTAAAATTAACTTCTTTTGTTTTGTTTTAAGTGTTTTTTTTTTCATTCTATTCACTTTCTTCCTGCCAGTACTATGTCTGAATTAATGATCAACGATGATTTGCGAAACAAGGAGGTTGAACAGGCATATTAAATTTTGTAATTATTCTAACAGGCCGGCGGCGACGAAGCATTCGGCTCCTTGCCCCGGTAGCTGGGCTGGCGTGTAATGACGTACAAAATAATTGCTTTTATAAATTATAATAGTTATTTGTTTTAAACTATTAACAGATATTATATCGGAAGGACATGCTCAGATAAGATTACTGGTTAAATTGATTTTCATAAAATACATAGGCCTCTGCTGTAGTACCTACATAACTACTGGTAGTAACAGGATGTAATACCTAACGAAATAAATGAAAAGGTAGTTAAAATAATGGTTTATTTTAAGCTTTATAAGAATATTCAATCTTAATGATTACTAATCGAAAAATATATCTTTAATTTTAGATATATAACGCTAAGATGTTTATTGTACATCACATTCGTATAATAACTTCTACTTGGTAGCGTTTGAAGATTTCAAAGTAATTGTAAGATTCTATTTGAGTACAAATTTTAATTTGTTTTGATGCGAAATATTTTGTAGTGTAGTTTGATAACTGCCCAAAGACATTTACACATAAAAATGCTAACCATTCGTTACATCTCCCATTCGCCACCAGCCATGATTGTGCCACTTGTTACACTGGCTCAATCGACGTGACAATCAGTATTTCTATTTGGTGGTAGAGTATCTGTCGTGTGGATACCCCCTGGCCGGACTTACAATACCCTACCACCAAGTGAATTTACATTCAATATTGTATATATGCGGAATCGAGATGGCCCAGTGGTTAGATCGCGTGCATCTTGACCGATGATTTCGGGTTCAAACCCAGGCAAGCACCGCTGATTCATGTGCTTAATTTGTCTTTATAATTCATCTCGTGCTCAGCGGTGAAGGAAAACATCGTGAGGAAATCCTGCATGTGACAAATTTAATATAAATTCTACCACATGTGTATTCCGCCAATCCGCATTGGAACAGCGTAGTGGAATATGTTCCATACCTTCTCCTTAAAGGGAGAGGAGGCCTTTAGCCCAGCAGTGGGAATATACAGGCTGCTGTTGCTATTGTGTATGCGGATGCAAGACCGGTACCAGAGGAGCTCTACTGTTCGAATTGACTCTTAGCTCTGAAAGAGCTAAGAGTCTGTTTCGCTTCTTCTGTCGATTTTAATTCCTAGTCTAGGTAAGCACGTAAAAGTCCAAAATCCTGGATCTTTCTCTGTTCGATGGTGAGAACACTGACCCTTATAGGATTATGTCCTGTATTTCACTATAGCCCCATAGTGACACACACGACTGGCTTTAACTATTTCTACGTACGTAGTCTACGTACTGCTTCTTTTACAATTTCATTTTTTTTTTTGAATAAATTCTTAATAATGACGACCTCCATGGTCGAGTGGTGTATACACCGGTTTTCATGGGTTCGCCACTCCGAGGTCCCGGGCTCGATTCCCGGCCAAGTCGATGTAGATTAGTTAGTTATTATTTAGTTTTCTATGTTGTCTTGGGTCTGGGTGTTTGTGGTACCGTCGTTACTTCTGATTTCCATAACACATGTGCTTCAGTTACTTGCATTGGGATCAGAGTAATGTATGTAATGTCTCATATTTATTTATTTATTTAATTTAATGATATACAATGCAAATAACCAACAATATAATATTTGTACATATGTGATGTTGTCTCATATTTATTTATTTATTTTATTTAATGATATACAATGCAAATAACCAACAATATAAAATTTAGTTTGTAATTTAAAGGCAAATACCACAAGCAATTATTCCACACTTACGTTAATAAACGAAAATCAGCGAGCGCTATGAGTTTTGACAGTAAGAAAATTCGACTCGACTTAACCTCGAAGCGAGGCCGGGTAATGACAGTGATTATACCATAGTTCGGCAGTGTAACCGCAGCCTAATCGCTAACGAGCGAACTGTTTTATGCTCAAACCACAAGACGTCATTTTGCAAGACGGTGTTTGAGGATGAGATAAAAGCATAAGTAGAGTTATGAAAGGTACTATTTCAACAGCGAACGTTTGAATTATTATGTATGTATTATGTAGATTTTTGTGGATTATGAAAATGCAGATGGTGCCCTTTCTATAATAGCATTAGAACTAGATAATATGTGTTATGTGTCAGTATTGTGAGCAACTTAATTATGCCCACACGGTCTCTGACAGGAACTGAGGTCGCGGGAGCACAAAATGTACTTTAATTAAGTAGGCTTTTACAAGCATTTATAGTTGCAAACGAAAGCGATCCTCCGGCGCCCGCTAAAAAAACGGAGAGTGTACCATTGGAGTGTTTTTAGAGGGTATTCCAGTGTGCGCTCTCGGCGTCTTAGGCACCGGTAAGTCCCGCATAATGACTGATGAAGACGATCATTTGACTTTTCCTGATTTGCAAAGCGAAGCACCGACTAAATAGAAATTCTGTCACATGTAAATACACCGATCCTCACTGGAGATGCGTTGTGAAATTTACTCCTAACTTCAAAAGGACAGGAAACCTTAGCCCGGCAGTTGGAAGTTTGGCTGTTGTTACTATTATTATAATCATTGATTAGTACTGGTTTTCTGTAATGAATAATGTATGATATAAATAACTAGGCGATATGTTGCTGATTTTATACCGAGATTCGGACAATTTAAAGCGGAAATATAGACATATTCCATATAATAAAACTAGCTGAATTATTACGGCTTGTCTGTCCCTCAAACAATATCTATAACCATCAAAATCGGTTTGAGCGTGAAGAGATGTTACCTCTAGATAGAGTCACTTCCACATTTATAATATTAGTGTAAATCCTACCTGAAACATATCAATGGTTATTCATTATCATTTTTAAAAAATTTTGCTTCCTTAGCATTGCTTATAAGCTGAATACTGTTGAACTTGCTACATATGCATTAAATATGTTACCTCCGTTATTTTTATATATATTTGTTTCATAGGTATTGTTGTTGAATAGGTTGGCGGACGAGCATATGAGCTACCTAATGGTACGTGGTCATCATCACCCATAGACAATGACGCTGTAAGAAATATTAACTATTCCTTAGATCTTCAATGTGCCACCAACCTTGGGAACTAAGATGCTATATCCCTTGTGCCTGTAGATACACTGGCTCACTCACTCTTCAAACCGGAACACAACAATACTGCGTACTGTTGTTTAGCGGTAGAATATCTGAGTGGGTGGTACCTACCCAGGCGGGCTTGCACAAAGCCCTACCACCAAGTAAATAAGTAGAAATCTTCTAATGGCGTGATGCGAATTAACTTTCAAGGATGAATCATATTCAATTGTACACAACGATTTAAATCACTCAAAAACACAAAGAAAGTACCGCCTTCTAGTCTTATAATCTCGAAAAAAATACATTAGAAAATCATAAACATTTCTTTATTTAAAGAGAAAGGCAACAGTCGTAGTTTTTATAATTACGTGATAGACGTATAAAAAAATACAGAAATCATTATATAAAATTATCTTCGCTTCGAATATTATTTTTTAAGCATTATGTAAATAATAATTTCGTCTTACTTTCCTCGTAATAATCGATATCTGTCCGTAATTGTCTCGGCTGGATAGACAAACAGAATATCCGATTGCGGTTTTCTCACTGTCCTATTGGCTGCCACAGATCTAGGAAACAAATAGACCAGTCCATATCCAATAGTTGTAACTTTAAAAATATTAAATTTTTTAGAAAGGTATTCTGTGAATTTATTATGAATTATTGATGTATATGTATTTAACGAAATGCCTAAGAAGTGAAATATAAAGTATATATTTCTTTAAAGGTGTTTCTAATAAAAACGTTATTTTCAAATTCTTCGTATACAAATACGATTTAAATCGCGAATCAGTTATTGTTTAAGTAAGCGATACGAAAGTGCTTTAAGCGTTTATATTTTTATTATTTCTCGACTAATTACTGGTCTATGGAACTGTTCAATAGAACCTCATTGGACAACGTAAGTCACGTTGTTACAATGTCGTTACGTTGATGATTGCGAGACGATCATAGCACGCTTCCTTGCCACCGCAGGCTCGCGGCTTGCCAGTATTATTGAAGCACTCAACTACGTTTATTTGCTTTGCTCGTGATTGGCTATTATCGATTCTAACTATTTCGAACACGTGCCAATGCCACCAGACGCTCGTTGAACAAATGACCGGCTATATTTGGAGTATGCCAATAATATTACAAACTTTTTTGTTGAACCTCTTTTTTAACTCTAGAAATTATGCATTATGATATTTAATTATAATATAAAAATAGATTCCGAATCAATATGTAAATGATATTTTTAGTATACAGATATATACCTCGTTCTCTTATTTTTAGAATGAATAATTATTTAAATTTTTATCATTACAATTATTTTTTTTAATTTAATCTATATATTATTATATTGATTGAAAAGATTCTGAAAAAAATACGTCTCGTATATTTTTATCGATCATAACATTTGTAGTTAATAAATATACGAACAACATATCAACAAAGTATAAATGTTTTTTATAACTAGACAATTAACATTTTCAATAAATATCTAGTTTATTTTATTTAATTGAAACCACTATATAACTCTGTTCATTAATCTAAATAAAGTTCATTTATCATTTTTATGATAACAATATTACCCGCCACTAATTCAACTTACGATGTATTGAATTACGATATCCGCTGAAAGTCTAGACGCCATTTATATTGTCTGCCAAGACGTTCCAATTTCAAACGAATTCGAATCGTGTTCCTTTTAAATGTCATTCGTGTGTCGACTCCGGCGCGTGCCCGCTAATGGAAAGCCTAACCGAATGTTTCCTTTCAAAAAATACCATAAACCGTACCAAACAATTTTTACAACTATTCCCTTAAATATAAAGACCAAATTAGATTGCGTAGTAAACTAAATAGGATCTCATAATTAATGTTTCGCAATAACGTTATCAGCCAGCATTATTCGGTTTGTGTTTTCGATTTTACCCTTATCGAGTTTCCAGAGTGTTCGAATTAAATTAAACATTACATGCATTATTCGGATTTATAATCGATTAATGACAATCGATTTCAGACATCAATATTTCATAAGTGAGCTGATGATAGTTTTCTTTCTATTATGAATTCAATCAACATAAATTATTTTTAATTTGGCCGGCGGAATTCATTGACGGGATTTGTTGACCGTAAAACGATGATTCCATCTTGCGATCCCTAGTTGATTGTGATTAATCTTTTTTTTTTGTTTATATTTAATTTAAAAGCGATACGCATTTTCGAATTGGATAGAAGTTAACGTTATGTAAACTTTTTTAAATTTATTATGTTGGTATCATGTTATTTTGATTAAGTTAATTAATTTATCAATAATGGCAACATCGAATTGGCCTTTTGTAGAGAATAAAATAATAAAACTATTTTAAAAAAAACTGCGATTAAAGTTCAGATAAATTAAAATTATTATGATTATCAATACTACTTTTGATTTGTCTACATATATCTTAAAATGAATATTCTATAAGTATGTATGAGATTGGATGGACGGATGTTTTTTACTGAATGACGTCAGAACGCCAGAACGTATATGAGTGACACAGATCGATTATTCAATAGACAATACGTTTCTTTTTATCCCGAAAAAAGGGGCACATATAACGGGCAAAGCCGCGTGTGGAAACTAGCATATTATATGTCGTAAATAAAAAGTTAATTGCATTCGATGAAACGTTTAGTAACATTTGAAATTAAGACGCTACAAATTATAAATTTAATTTAACCTAATAGCCGATATGTTGTTCTTTAATTATGGGAATGTGTTATATTTGCCAATAAATATGGAAGTTTTGCATTTTAATACAAAAATGTAGTTCGATCCGTAATTCGAAAGATATTTTCAAAGTATGATTTGTTAATTATTGTAATTTATTGTTTTATGACAAATGTCCCAAAACCGAACCTCTAGTATGCAAATTGAATTTGTTAGTCTGTTATATTGCACACAAGCACACACACACACACACACACACACACACACACTCGCACACACACTCACAAACACACAAGTGATTACTGTACCGGATTAAAAGTGTACAATGCCAGCCACGTCTCTTATGATAATCAAACAAATTATTCGAATTATTATTAATTTGAAATAGTACTTTGGTGGTAAGGCTTGTGCAAACCCGTATGTGTAGGTACCACCCACTCATCAGATATTCTATCGCCAAACAACACTACTTAGTATTGTTGTGTTCCGATCTGAAGGGTGAGTGGGCTAGTGTAACTACAGAAACAATGGACATAACGTCTTAGTTACGAAGGTTGGTAGAGCATTGGGGATGTATGGAGTAGTTAATATCATTGTCTATGGTCGGTGGTGACCAATTACCATCAGGTGGCTTACATTCTCGTTCGCCAACCTACATCATACAAAAACTAGATAAAGACTGTGTATAGTCTCTGCTAATTAAAAATAAATCAATAAAAATTTCGTTCCGAAATTTAATGTGGCTTAAAATAAAACAATCCTATTACATAGAAAGTTTTCTTTTATAACTACAAATAATAAATTACTAAACGAGGTCGTAACGCGCTGTCGTTGGTTCGTAATTAGACACACACATACGACGGTCTTGAGAAACTTCAATCGGAAATATTATTTCGTCGAAATGAAAATTTAAATTTCGAATTCTACTTATCTTTTTTATTTTTTTAGTGAAACTTATTTGATAAAAGTCATAATTCAAAGTCTTAGTTAAATACATTGTTTGTATAAGTAACGTTTTTGTAACGTTTCTGACAGGATAATTTTAATCATTTTTTTTTAAATACATTCTACATTTGTTCTCTTTCTGTACTCTTCTTAAATATATACTCATGTTAAAAATCTATTTTAATATTATAAATATGAAAGTTTGTCTGTCTGTTTGCTTAACACATGACAATCAACACTAAAACGCGGGCGAAGCCACGGGCAACTTATAGTTATATGTACATTAGACAGTCTTGAGACATTTTGTAGTAGGTGTTACCAGTTTATAAAAAAAAATATAGGAAATTTGGATTCGTTAATCGATCCCATTTCCCATACCCGCCCATATGTTACCATTAGTGATAACGAGACATTTATGACTCGTTATAATGAACGTCATATATCCAAGAGTTGTTCTAGCACATGGTGTTGCCTTTTTTATTAAAATAAAGTTTTAATATTTCAACGTTTCGTTATCACAATGATAAATTCTATCAACAATTTGTATTAATTTATGATCGTTCATAATATTTGCCTTTATTTTCATTGTATTAATACTTAATTTATGGTTTAAAAATGTTGTAAAAAATAAAGGGGAATTAGCTCCTATTAGCATAGGAGAATTTATTTTTATATTATACTCCTACAACTCCTGATGATACATGTCTAATGCGCTGTTAAAGACAAAATCTCTGATGTAATGATAATTATCATTAACGTTTAATACCTACTAGAAAAGTTTCGTTGGTAAAACCTATTCAGAAGGATGTCGTCAAAACATTCCAAATCTCTATCATAAAGAATAATCGATAACATGTAAAGAAATATAAACACGCCAGTCTTCGTTTTTAATGTATCTATAGACTAAAACTAGAATAAATAATAATACAATGACGTTTTCATTCTTTCGAATTTCGAATCAGTAATGCCAATATAATATATAACTTCCTTATTATGTAAATACCATAAAGAACGTTATGTAATGCTGAAAATATTTCGCGTAAATTTCACAGAGAAAAAGTCATCTCGTTCATAGAGAAAGAATACTGTAACAAAAAACGATTAAATGCATTATGTTAAGACAGACATCGATACTCGGTTTTGTATTATAAAATCGAATAAATAATAATCATGTTTCATATACAACGGCCGGGAATCGATGAATACGAGTTAATATTAATTTTCTCGTCAAACAGTCGACCGACTCGTTCGACTAATCAATGTATGGCACCATAAAAGCTATGTCGTAAATAATTTTACTATTAATTGGCACTATGTTAGAGGGAATGTTATTAGTTTCATTATTTATGGTGCTCTGTTTATTTTAAAAGGCAAAGGGTGATTTTTTGATGTCGTAATGAATTTTGAATATCGAATAAAACGATGTTAAATAAATCTTACTAATTTATAATGAACTCTCCTTTACTGTATTAAAGGATGAGATTATTATAAGCTTTTATTAACCTCAGGGTTGAAACTACAGCAATTTCAAATTTCATCAAAATCGGATCAACATTTTTTTATATTTATTTGTGAAGGTAACCAAATTTGGATCCGTCATACATAAGAAGTATTTACTTTATTTTATTTTAACAGTGTAATGTATGGGAAGTAATTAGTGCACCTTCTTGCTTTGGAAAGCACGAGGGCCATGCATTTGAAATCCTTTCTGTATGCGAATTGTATAGACTATCATGTTTCGAAATTTTGCATTACCTATGGAGATAGCTTTTCTCAAACGAAATGATAAAAAGAAACAAAAAATGGAAGCAACCTCCATGTATTTTTTTTCAGTACATTCAGGATCAGGTTCATGACGGATGTGTACGTTTTAATTTATTAGCTTAATGTCTAATTGAAGGAAAAATACACTTAAATACTAAATGGGTATAATAGATAAATAGCCGGATGTGTCTGTATCGATTATTGAGTTTCCACAAATTGTTAAATAATTTAACTATTAGTTTTACATAATTCCTTGAATCGACTTCTATTTTCGTTTCTAGGTATTTTTTTTTAAATGTCAATGTCCTAAGATAAAAACAAGACCCCGAGAATTGCTAAATATATAATATTAATATCACATATATAAATATTTATATCTCAAAAGTACTTCTAAAAGTAAATGTATTCCGTCCTCTAATATAATGTTCAGAATAAGCGACTTCTCACGACAAAAAACACACTTCTTTATAAACTTGAACGCATTAATAAAACGAGTAACCATAATACGAACCGTGCATTGCGAAACCACGAAGTAAATGAAGTAAATTGAAACAGCGAAAAGCTTATTAAGACTCGAGAGCATTAAATCGGCGTGTATTAATATTATTTTAATGGAAACATCCCGTCGTTCTTCTAACAAAACGTCTTTATATGTTAGCGTTATTTACGATAGGCAGTAAAACCTCGTATAAGATCACTGAATAAACGTTAGGCAGAATACGCACCAACCTGACAGCTCCATAAAAAATAAAAAAAACTAGTGCCGTCCGTGATTATTTCACTTATCGATAGGATTTTATGCGTACTTATTTTTCAAATAATTTAAACGTCGAACGGGAATGCTGTAACTATAAAATCGATTATATTGAAAAGTGACGTTTAATATCGGATTATGATAAACGTTTTATCTCATTAGCCCATCATGAGGAGTAAATATTACTGTTTGTAATTATGTCAGCTCGTAAAACCGATGTCGATAGGTCGGCTCAACACTAAGCGATGCGCCTGCGCCGGTCACAGTCCGTTGTTGATCATAAAATGCTACGCTAACCGCCATTATCATCACAAAGGACGCGTGTAATTGTTTGTCAAATAAATACTAATAAAATTTTTATATTTATTAAATGTGATTTTAAAAATAACTCGGCATTGATTTTCATGTATCTTTGATAGCGGCTGATTGCATAGTTATACTATGACGACTTCTTTTTGATCATATACAATTATATGTCGGTATTTTTTCTTTATGTTGGTAAATTATATTTTATTTTTTTATGATATCGGTTGATGGACGAGCAAATGTGTTACCAGATAGTAAGTGGTCACCATCGCCCACAGACAATGTGCCGTAAGAAATATTAACCATTCCATGGCTAATGCGCCACAAACCTTAGGAACTGAGATGTTATGTCCCGTAGTGTAACTGGCTCACCCATCGTCAAACCGGAACACAACAATACTGAGAACTGTTTAGTGGTAGAATATCTGATGAGTGGGTGGTACCTACCTAGTCAGGATTGCGCAAAGCCCTTATTCTTATTGATTATGTAACTGAATAATGTAATGTTCCTCACTTAAGTCGAAATTTTTAAACTTACACAACCAAGCTAATTCAAGGGAAGTTTGTAGTTGTATTTGTAACATAACTTTTCAATTACCGTCGAGTATGGGATGAATTATAGATACAAATTCCGAACGTGAAATATAAACGATGAATTATAAACACTAATTAAGCACATCATGGTTAGGATGCACGCGTTATAACCACTGGGCCATCTCAACTCGAAAAAATCAAGTAATTTGTTAAATGTTATGTGTAAGAAAGGTTTAAAAACCACAGATAATTTATTACAAATATTTTTATGTAAATGAGCTTGTTAATTTGTGTTGCAACACCAACACTTTGATCTTAAATCTTGTATATATGACTTCGGTGACAATGCTATACATATTATATAGAGGTGGTGGTATGAAGCCGAGAGATTCACAGGTATTCCTCATTATAACTTTTCGGTAATTGTGATATATTTATGTTTTTGGTTAATTAATTTGTTTTTAAATTTTATTTATCTATATTATTAAATACACAATCGCACAACCACTTAGTGGAACCAGCTTTCGCCGGCGGTTTTTCCGAACCGATACGACATGGGAACCTTCAAGTAAAGAGCGTACTCCTTTCTTAAAGGCCGGCAACGCACCTGCAAGCCCTCTGGTGCTGCAGACGTCCATGGGCGGTGGTAGTCACTTTCCATCAGGTGAGCCTCCTGCTCGTTTGCTTGGTGGCTTGCTTTGGTGTTTCGGTTGCTCATTCACGGTCAAAACACTAAACTAAATTTTTTGAAACTTTGAAAGCGATCTTGAACTCTATTGAACAGTCAACTATAAATGCCTAACAGCTGACGATTATCCCCTACAGAGAGAGAAGCGAGTGACAATTAGTTGAAGAAGCATGAAAATTAATTTCAAGCGTGTCACCATCGAGTCTAAATTTAAAGCGCATTATAGAAAAGTCAGCTTTTTATATAACGATATTACATACTTAATACTTTTTCGAAACGTGCTGCAGTTAAGTATTTTTTGCAATTGGGCATTACAAAAAAATACCTTATAGTTCTTAATATAGATTATATTTACATAACGTTTTTCCCTACTTTTATAATCTGTGCCTTCAAACGGGGCGTGGAGAGGCATCCTGCTGTCTGGCACGGCGAGTACGATTAGTGTAGCTCATTCTTACTGTCTTCGCATGGAATCCACTACCACTTACCATCAGTTGGAATGGATTGATGTTATGGAAGGGAACGCATAAAAAAAATAAGGCTCAAAGCTTGTTTATTATTATAGAGACAATAACATCACTTAAACAAGAACATAATTGAAAAACTTACAAACAATTTATAGACATTCGCTGTCGTACTTGAGCCGAGATGGCCCAGTGGTTAGAACGCTTTCATCTCAACTGATAATTGCGAGTTCAAACCTGGGCAAGCACCACTGAATATTCATGTGCTTTGTGTTTATAATTCATCTCGTGCTCTGAGTCTAATTTTATAGAAATTCCGCCACATATGTTTTCCACCATTCCGCGTTGTAACAGCGTGGTGAAATAAGTTCCAAACCTTCTCCTCAAAGGAAGAGGAGGCATTAGCTCAGCAGTGGGCAATTTACAGGCTGTTATTGTTGTTTTGTTGCTGTTGTACTAACATTTATCATAGGAGAAAATAACACACAAACAAAAACATCACTATGATTTGAAAACTATAGTACGACACAAATTAGATGTACCATCGGAAAATGCAATGGAATGAAAATAAAACCGATTACTGCCGATTTACACAACCAATAGAAATAGCTCCCTATCGCGCCATTCGACGCTATCCGTCGCTACAGATTCACGCGTCAGAGAAAGCAAGTGCATGTAAATCGAAGTGTCAAATTGACGAATATATTAGGTCATGTGATATAACAAGTTATTAAGTTTGTGCAAAGATCATATTCGCATTAGAAATAAATATTGATAATTTGATATAGCGCACTCAATTCGGATGTGATCGGTTTTACGAATTTTGCCGATGCGACATCTAAGTTGTGTCGTACTATACTTTTTTTCATTTTCATTAAAAATGATAAGCCGATTTTCAATAAACTTAACGTTTGTAAGGTCGCACGATGTATAACTTGTATCACGGCTATCCAGTCAACTACATATAATTTAAAAATTATCTAATTTTACAAATTGCTGGTTCTCAGTTCGTTCCGTCGACCGCAGGTCCTAGGTCAGGTAATTAGCGCACGTACCTTCGTATCCCTTCACCAGACCTTGGTGGTTAATTGGTGATGAGTGCGTAGTTCTCGATAGTTCTTATGAATCATGGTTTTTAGGACCTAAATATGCTAAGTTATTTAATGTAGAAAACATTTTAAAAAAATGTACTTAGGATTTTAATATTAATATGTATTTTTGTTTAATATATTTTTTGTACACAGATAAAAAAGAACCGCATATCTTACCACAGATTTTTAATCTACCATGTTTCTTAATGATTCCATTTTAATTATTTGTTATAATAATCACAATCCAACCTGCCATATTCACGAAGGATACCTTTTCACCGGTAAGTTATCGAGTCTTATCAAATTCAATCAAGTTATTGAAAACTGTAAAATAGTACTACTATGTATTACTGCATTATTTATTTTTAATTTATCACAAACCACAGTGGCGTCACCTCAACTAGTATATAAAAAAAATCACTGAATAATAATAATATTATGTATTTCATTTAGTAGTGGTCGTATTATTTTGCCCGCCTGGTCATAATCTGTCTAAAAATACCAATACGGAACTGATCTCTTGCTTCGATGCGTTTTTGTTTTCAATATCTCAATAATAATTTAAGAATGTTTAGAGATTCTCTCAGAACTCTACTACATAGCGAATTGCTAGATAATAACTCTGCTTATTTTAAACTATGCATATATACGACACACTTTGGAAAAAAGAAATATGTCATAAAATTTACGACTATTATACACGAATTTGAATTTGATTGGATCAGCGTAGTGTTGCCCAAATTCAGTCTTGGTCTTGCAGTCTTGGTCTTGTTCCGCAACCGCATATTTTTAGCATGACCAAGACCAAGACTGACCGTGCAAGACTTGAGCAAGAACAAGACATAGCTTGCAAGACTCTTGCGTCTTGCAGCTAGGACTTAGCGCTATTTCACGGAGTAGTTAGGTGTAACAGTTCGGTGTTTAGGTACGCTTAGGAATTCTATGAGACGCAAAAAACTGTATCAAAGAATATGAAAAACTGGACCTATGCGCATTACGACTAATACCATAAACATACCTACATAGCGAATAAAAAAATATCCATTAAAATCAAACTGAGTGCATGCATAGTTATGTTTTAATCATCGGCACTTTGATAATGCGGCATCAAAGGTTTTGTACTTACTTCTCAAAGAAATTTGCCGTTTTTCGGAAGTACATGGTTATGATAGACGCGTCGGTGGCTTCTTTTGAAATCATATGCAACAATCGTTGCCGCAGCGCCGAAATCACAAAATTTGACACTATTTTATGGCCGCCTCAGGGCGTAGGTATACTCATGCAAAATAATTTCGAATTTTAAGAGTAGGTACCTACAGGGGTTCCAAAGAATAAACAAGTTTTAGAGTGCTTAGGATGAAAATGAATACATTATAATGATCACGCAAGTACTATTATGATTACGATAAAATGGTAAGGATAGGTAGTAGATGTCATAATAATGTATTCTAGTAAGTATATATTATAATATTCATTATATGGTTTTAAGCTAATTACTTAGGCACTATTATTGTACATTCAGTCATTATATTTCTTAAGTTTTTAAACGACATATAGGTCAGTTGATTTTTCAAATTTCTTATCAAATCTTCAGTAATTTATTAATCTGCTTGATCTTTACTATGACTATGTTAATTCAAGCTTACAGTGTTCCAATTCTAATACGTTTTTCTAAGATTTAAAATAAACTTTAATAAATAGTAATAGACTAATAGGTAATTGCAAGACTTGCAAGACTCTTGCTGCAAGACCAAGACCAAGACTGGGAGCGCAAGACCAAGACCAAGACCAAGACCAGGTGTATTGGCGCAAGACCAAGACCAAGCCTGGCTAAGTCTCGTCTTGTTCTTGCATTTGGGCAACACTAGATCAGCGTGGTAGAATATGTTGCAAACCCTCTCCTTAACGGAAGAGGAGGCCTTATCCTAGCAGTGGGAAATTTGCAGACTGTTATTTTAAACGAATGTTAATTTCGGAATCAATGTTATTTGGATGACATGTTAAAAGATATATCCACTGAACCATGTCTACTTTAAATTAGGAATATTAAAGACTATCCCAAACAAAGAGCGACAAAAGCCTTTCGGGTAAAGATCAAAACTTCACATATCAGATATCAACGCTCTTACAAGCTTCATTATCTAAACTATTTGAATTTAACGTTTATATAAATAACAATACATTATATTTATATAAAAATAATTTTATTCATAACCTTATTACATTTTACACTGAACGATAGAAATTTACAAAATATAATTACATATTTAATTAACTAAGAACATATTAATTCAGAATATATAATGATAAATTCAATGTTTATATAATAATATTTATTTAATTACAATTAAAATTCACATAAAATATGATGTGTCAGTCTGTTGCAAAAGTAAAATTTATTTATACAAATAGGATATAATTACAAAATTAACGATAAATCTTTATATAAACAATTATATAGTAGCGAAATTTATGCAACCATAAGGTGTAAACACACTTGTAATACTCAGCGAAGCGATAGCGAAACGATGTAATATAAAAAAACTTTTTGATTGAGATGTTAAGAAGAGATAACTACTAAGATAGAAGTATCAAAATTAAAAAGTATAGGTTTTGTGAAAAAATCTATACATATATTTTCTTGATCAAACAATAAGGTTTATTTTGAAAATGAACTCTTTTAAGGGAACTTTCCATAGAAAATGAAATACAACTTAGATGCATGCAAAGTCTGCATCTCTTTCGCTTACCTTGTTTAATATCCACAGGTGTGTCCCAGCCTTAAGATATGCCAATATTTCATTTCATAAGCCGTTATGTATTGTCCCTGATTAAGTCTTAATTAATGATAATTCTATTTTCGTAATCATAATAACGTTTTCAGAAACATAAATTTGGAATTTCGTAATACTTATTTATTTTAGTGTTAATAATTTATCTTTACATTTCTAATTATTATAATATACAGTCCCAGTGAATAATAGCTAGATTTCATAATCACAATAAATAGGACGACAATATGCTTATAATGTTTGTTTTTAATAATATGTAACGGTATTTCATCGAGGTCGTAAGCAAGATCGCCATTTTGGTTTTCTTATATTGGCAACGTTGTGCGTCACATGAGTAGGTATGTAGCTCCAAATAGTTCACTATTGTAATATGTTTCCCATTGGAAAGAGCCTGAACAGTATCTTGTCATAGTGATGACTCTCTAATTCCACTTCCATTATGGAACACCTATATAACATTTTACCTTGTGATTATTACGTCACTATTTTCCTGACTATTAGCAGATCAAATCAGCTCTCTGTCTTAATAACTCCAATCGTAATTCATGTTCCCGAGCCGCTAATCTCAGAGCCGCTATACTCGAACTCCTGACATCTTCCGTTAAAGGAGGTAAGGTTTCACTCCCAGGTGAAATCGGGGGAGAAATTGAAGGAGCTGGCGATCGGGTGACCTCGGGCGATAGTCGGGATTGTTCGGGTGATAAGCGTGGAGGTTCGGGGACTGTTAGATTTGCGAAAAGCGAGTGGAAGTGAGCGGGAGATGTTGCGTACAGTGGAGCTCCGAAATGGGGTAGTCGTGATAGCGGCGGCAGGTATTGAGCGCCGAATAGCGGTGAATTGGCATACCTGGTGAAAGAAACAAAATTGTTATATTATTAACCATTACGTCTTAAGCCATTTTTACAACGCTTGAGTAAATATTCATTAAAACAATTAAGTACTAATATTGTTTATTGTTATTGTTGTTACTATAGTCCCAAGGTATAAATAGTAATTAAATCACAAAACTACTTTTTGCAAGTAAAAAATAAATTCAGACTTCAAATATATGTCCCATCACAAAAAATACGAATTTAACAATTCGTTAATTTTTCCAAATTCTTTAAGTCGGATTAAACTTACCTAAAAGACGCTAAGGCGCTGTCAAAAGGTTTCCTCAGTCCGAAGCCTAACTGGCTAAGCGTATGCGGCGGCACTGGCATGCTTGGAGTGGGTAATGGTTGCCCACCACTCAAGTATCCGCTATACGGGTGCGCGTGGGGCCCCACCTTCTCCTGTTTCCGCCACTTCGCGCGCCGGTTTTGGAACCATACCTGATTGACAAAATATTATTTGTTAGCTTCAAATTTACAAAAGTTTTTAATATACAATTTATCCCTTTTTTATTTTTTTTTATTAAGTATATTACAACATATTACAAAATGCTTTATATTCGAATATTATTTATAAATATATTGCAGGCTTGGTTGCAGTTATTTGGTGGTATTGCTTTGAGCATTCACTCTGGATTACAACGCATTTATTAGATATTCTACCGTTAAATAGCAATACTGGGCATTATACTGAGTGACTACTTAAGATTATTTGACCTATTTGGACAACCGGAACGTCGCTATGACATAAAAAAATAAAAGAATTCGTCGTTTTTAAAAGCGATATCGTTACGGTCATATTACTGATTAAAAAAAAGCTTATATCACGACTAAAAACTAATATACCAAAAGACAATTTTACAAAATACAATTAATATTAATTATTTAATATTCATAATTATAAAAATCACTACAAATAATGTTACAATTAAAAACACGAGCGTAAAAAAAATGGCGTATTAATTATGTACAGTGCGAAAGAAAACATTAATTACTAGTTTAAAACGTAGTCGTAATGTTGCACAATTTATTACCCCTAATAGCTAGTTCATACCTACATAGATTATAATCAAGTTGTCAGTACATAACCAGAGCAGGCAATCTAATCTAAATTCTAGGTTACAAATTTTTAAACGAAATTATTTGTACTGAACTTAATAAGTAAAACATTAAGTTAATTAAACTTTACTATTTGATAAATCAACTGTACATGATAATGTTTTTTTTTTTAAATACTAATTCTTTGTCCCGATTTCACGTTGCTATATGAAGTGGAAATACAACAACAGCCTGTAAATTCCCACTGTTGGGCTAAAGGCCTCATCTCCCTTAGAGAAGAAGGTTTGGAACATATTCCACCACACTGTTCCAATGCGGGTTGGTGGAATACACATGTGGCAGAATTTCTATGAAATTTGTCACATGCAGGTTTCCTCACGATGTTTTCCTTCACCGCCGAGTACGATGAATTATAAAGACAAATTAAGCACATGAATCAGCGGTGCTTGCCTGGGTTTGAACCCGCAATCATCGGTTAAGATGCATGTTTTCTAACCACTGGGCCATCTCGACTCGAAGTGGAAATGATGAAAGTTAATTACAAAGTCGTAGTCAATGCAATGTTTTCTGTTGTGACGTTTGGATGAAACGTTTCTTGTTTTACGCCATATGTTGGCGGACGTGCATATGGATCTGATGGTAAGAGGTCCACTGACTATAGACAAGGGAGCTGTAAGAACCTTGGAAATAAGATGTTATGTCCCTTGTTGAAACACAACAATACTGAATACTCTTGTTCAGCGAAAGAATATCTGACGAGTAGATACCACTAAGTACTTACCACTCAGTAAGTTTCTGACGCAAGAAATATAAAATAATATACTTTATTTTTAAACAAGGTCATACCTATACAAATAGTATGTTATAATTATTGTCATTCCAATTTATAGTTCAAATATAATTTAGCAGATACCAAGATACTTTTAACATTTGATAAAAAAGGTCATTGCCAACATGTATAATATATTGAATATTATAAGCAATAAATATGCAATAAAATGGCATTTCTTTCAATCGGACTACTTGTAAATAGTTAATGATTTAAAGCACAGACAGACATAACTAACGTCTGTCACATTATGGTGACGTTAAATCTAGATTTAATATCAATAAGTAAACATAATTAGAACCGTATACGGTATAACTAAATACACCAAAAGCGAAAAACCGTTCAATTATATATGTACATATTGATTTATAGGCTATTTGTAACACGTAATACATTAACCACTCAGTGCAATTGCTTATTTACGATCAACGTCCGTATATGTACAAAAACTATAACTAATAATTGTTCACACTGTGAACCTCTTACGTGATCATTTGAGAATAAAATTAATAAAAAAATTTGGATGTATGACATAGATTTGATCCTTTCCAATTTATCGAAAATTAAAAAAAAAAGTTTGACTTAAAGAATATGTAAATATTTTTTTTTTATTTTATAGTATCGTTTAAAAATAGAAATTAAATATAATAAACTTATCATGTTCGAATGTTAAATGCAATTTCGTTTAAACAAAAGGAAATTAAAACATAATATAACGTATCGGATTCGAAATTTAAATGCAATTTATTATCTGTACAAATAAAATCTGCGATGTTACTCGATAATTTTCTTCTGACTGTACATAAGTAGTTAAATGGTGAAGGTTTAATGAGGACTTTTTACTGGCACATTGCAGTTGATGTCTTTAGAATATAGATCGATTGATTGACATATTTGTGCTAGTAACTCTGCTACTGAATATAAATCAAGAACGGTATAGTGATTAGTGAGGGTTACTCTAAGAGTTAATATAGTATACTAAATATTAAATATATTTATATAACACTTGAAAATTATCTTTCATTGCAAAATTGAAATAATTTAATCAATAGGTAGTCTCTAAAGTATATTCATCAATGGAATGGGTTTTTCTTATATTATCATAAAGTTAAGTGCTATATAACACAGTCGTTTACCAATGTCTGTCCCTATGTATGCTTAGATCTTTCAAATTACGCAACTGATTTTGTTGCGGGTTTTTTACGAATGATTCGGGAGGAAGGTTTTCGTATATAATACATGGACAATATAGTAAAGAAACACTGCTAACTTTAGAAGTTTCTTATGTGATGTCGTAAATGAACAAATTCTCTGAAAAATTCAAGTACATTTAGTATCAGTATTGCACCACTGCGAAGCCGGGACTGGTGGCCTGTCATAATATATACAAACATGTGTCGTGAAGGTACACGCCGTTTACCGTCACGGCACACGAGTTAATAGCACCCCAGCGTGTCAAAAAATGTTTTATATCGATAATCATTTTACTTCTACTTTTTCTAAGTGGTGTATGATATGATAAAATAATGTTTATCTAGCTATGTACAATTCTCCATTCGCAAATATATACATAATCAATTTGTCCTCTTAAATACAAAACAATTTTCCTGAACACATTAAACAATAATTTACTTAATTAGATTCTTACGTGAACTCAATAATTATATTTAATTTTATTGACGTCACGTTGCATTAAAAAAACCCAAAGAAATAATAGAATACGTTATTAACTTTAATAATGTAAATACGTAATTAATGCATGAAATAACAACATTACAAATCCATTTGTTAAATTAAATCTGACTCATACGCCGCAATGCAGGTCATAGCTAGTTCTAATCAAATAATCTTAATATGTATACAAAGCTTGGTATTATTTGTGATATTATCCGACCATATATAATTATACAGACTCTGATTACTTATATTGAGGACACGGTATTTTTCTCACGTGCCTTTTAAATTAATTTTAATGCGGGTACGTCACTAAAAGCAAGACGTAATTCTACCTGCCTACCTGATGAATGATTGAATAAAATCTAGAGGCACAATAACACATCTTAAACTCTATGATTGGAATGGATTGACGTTTCATGCAATCTTTTTGGTGATATTTAAATGGTTTAATTAAATTTAATACAAAGACAGACATTTGTCACAACTAAGCGTAAGGTGACATTTATCTATATTGATCAAATCAATGAATCGAATTTGATGAAATTTGGTGTGAAGCAAACTTGAACTTCAAGGAAGATATAGGCTATGTTTTTTAACCTAACATGTGACAACCAACCCAATACAACGCGAACGAAGTCAAGGTAAAGACCACGGCAACATTGGCGATCAAACTTACGCACAATCCATGAAACCCATATAAAATATACCATCGAAGTCAGGACATTTACATAACTTTTAATGTTAATTAATATTATTATTGCTACAGAACCTTATGATGACTTATTATTGATCTCACTTCGTAATAAACAATCGTAATCAACAGAACTCACTTCGTCTATGTGTGAGAACGCCCTTAATGTAGACGTGAGAAAAATAATAACGTCTGTCATGAATAAGCGGTTATAATGGCGTTTTTTTTGTCCATTGCATTGATCGTTATTGGATTTCTTTATTTATCAACAATGACAAGTCTATAGTTATTACACATTAGCTACGCACAGTAAATACACTTTTTACGAACTTTAATGATATCGTATGACGTTTGTATTATTGAATGTTTTCTATAAACTTGATTATTAAACTTTTTGTGCAGTCGGTCTGTCTAAATTTATACCTTTGCTTTATACTTAATTAAAATGAATGCGACTCTTGTTGAAATAAAAATGTCATTTTGGCTGTTTGATGTAACGTCTTTTCCCTTTTCAAAGGACATAATTAAACGCAAAAAGAAATAAAAATATTTAATAGCAAAAGTGTTGAATTTGATGAAAACCATTTAAATTAACAATAATACATCTGTTACGCTGTAGACAAAGATATAATAATTTTAAAGTAATTCGTCTAGTTTTATTGTTCAAAAGACTTATTGATTTATTTTATAGGTTGACTAGAAAATTTGTTGCCAAACTTTTACCTTGTCTAGTGTTTGCAGCATAAAATATAAAAATATATAGCATTTAATTATGATGTTATACAGTTCCTCAAGAAAGACTAGGCAAAAATAAATTAAATAGCATAAAAAATGACATTATAACAAGGTGGAGTACCTAAAATACGTATTACTTTTTCTATAACTAAATCGTTGGACTATACAGCCAACAGTTTTTAATAGCTTTTTTTACACATACTTGCAAAGTCAAGAATGATCAATAGTTGTATATTTAGTATTGTACATTTAGTAATGTCTCTACGTCCGCCACAACTTAGATGTAGCATCGACAAAATTCGTAAAACCGATCACATTCGACTCAAGTACGCTATGCCAAATTATCAATATTTAATTCTTATGTGAACATAATCTTTACACAAATGTAATACCTTATAATATCATATGACATATATTTGTCAATTTGACACGTCGATTTAGATGCCCTTGCTTTCTTGCATTGATCTGATACGAGAGTCTATAGTGTCGAATAGCGTCGAATGGCGCGGTACGGTGCTATTTCTATTGGTTGTATAAATCGGTAGTAATCGGTTTTATTGAATTTGCCGATGCTACATCTAAGTTGTGTCGTACTACGTCGTTGTATGCGTTTACCTTTTTGCCATAAGATTTATATACACGTACGATCATATATCTTTATTAAACGTGTTAAAAAGCAAGTTGGAAGATAACGGATGACGGATCTACGTCGGATGTATCAAAGGGCTTAAGATTAGTTTTTGCTGATCCCATAATGGACTTAATTGTCCCACGAACGTCTTAACACATATTGTCACGTAGAGACGCGATGTTATGACTTTTTATTTGAGACAAAACTCCTCATTACCTCGAGTCGTAATCGTATCAGACTCGACGCTGCAAATGCGGATATCAAAAGGTGCCGATATTTTTTCTTAATAATTAAACGAGCAATTTGTATGATGATCGTAATTACAAATTTTGGGTGCTCGCTTCATTTGACATTTATGCTTGATTATTATCTACACATATAATAAAATTGGAGTGTCTATTTGTTATATCAAATAGTACTTTTTTACTCAATGCATATGTATTTATACACGGTACATATAAAATAGCATTTTTTACAATTTTTGTCGGTCTATCTGTCTGTTTGTTCCGGATAATCTCTGCAACGGCTAGACTAATTTTGACGGGACTTTCACTGGCGGATAACTGATATAATAGGGAGTAACTTAGGCTACAATTTTTTTTGTTATATTCAAAGGCGTACAAGGTCGCGGACACAACTAGTTAAAAATAAATAAACAAGGGAAGTATAGTTTGATCAATAATTATATTTTTTTCAAATTTAATTAATCAATTGTAATAATGAATTTCTAGATAAATAATTATTGAATAACGCTTACCTGTATCCTCGCTTCCGTGAGTCCGATCTTCAGAGCCAATTCCTCCCTAAAACAAATAATAATTCCATTAGTTTTGACTTTAAATGCAGGAGCTGGATGCGAGTAGATGACAGAATGCCGGAGAAGACCACAGCGGCGTGCACTTGGAGAGGCCTATGTCCAGCAGTGGGCAAAAACAGGTCGATAATGAGAAGATAATGATAATGACTTAAAAAGACCTAATAATGCATATTGTTCAATATATTGAATTTTAAATGACACACACCTCGTAAACACATCAGGGTAATGCGTTCTTCCAAACGCTTTCTCCAATTCATCAAGCTGATAGCTCGTAAATGTTGTTCTGTATCGTCTCTGCTTCCTCCTGGGGATGTCCTCATCATCCAACCCGCTACCAGATCCAGGACGTTCATGATCATGGGGGGGAAGGTCTGGGGTTGTTGAGGAACTGGGATCGGACACTCCCATTGTGTGATAATGGTAAATGGTAAGATGCTGTGGTAACCTAGTTGATTATCAGCTTATCTGAAACAATAAAATTTTAAAATAAATAAATTTTCTTCCGAATTGCTTGTGAGCGTAATCTCTTTACACTTTTAAACCTTTTTAAATGAATTTTATTTCTATATATCAGATAAGCATTCATTTCTAACAGAAAACACAAACTTATTATTTATTGATTGTCATGTCATACAGACTCATTCATATATTATTTCTGAGTTACAGCAAACACAACAAACGAACAAACAAAATTAAAACTAATGCAAAACACTAACAGTAAACGTAATTATTCATCATTACATCCGTACGGAATACTTCGAACAATCGCGATAGCAATCAACAATCATTATCTAATATAAAAATGTTATTGTATGTTTGTGTGTTGATATTAATAAACACAATTACGCCTGAACTAAAAGTCGTCAAGCACAATTAAGCCTGTTATCGCATTTCCGCATCTAAATTGCAATATGCATGTCCGCTTTCTTTTACCTGACATTTTTAAATAAAAAAAACATAATTTTATTAAATATCGTAAAAGGAATACTGATTGCTTTTAGATAAACTTCATATATTAATTGCCATATTTCTTTTTTTAATTGTATGAGACAACATCACATACATTACTCTGATCCCAAAGTAAGTAGCTAAAGCACTTGTGTTATGGAAAGTCAGAAGTAACGACGGTACCACAAACACCCAGAGCCAAGACAACATAGAAAACTAATGATAATCTAAATAATACCGACTCAGCCGGGAATCGAACCCAGGACCTCGGAGTGGCGTACCCATGAAAACCGGTGTAAACACCACTCGACCATGGAGGTCGTCAATATATTTCAGTGGTAGGCGATATTCCAAGACCAAACGTACCTATACATTCTAGTAACAATATGTGTAATATTATGGTTTAACATAATAAAATACCCGCTGAGTTTCTTACGCCGGTTCTTTTTAGGTCAGGTCTTCCGAACCGGTGGTAGTGTTTAATTTAACCAACTATAAGTAAGTGTAATGCGTTTATACCGAGTTAAGCAATTTGAGTTTGAGTTTATTCACTTATGCTTACAAATAACTTATATAAATTAGATGACATATTACTTTAAGAGCTCTACAGACTTATTACTATTGATACAGATTTTTTCAAATTTATATCAGTCTATCCTGTAACAAAAGCAATGTATAAGTTTTGATATGATACCTAACACGAGTCCTCTCGAATAATTTTGATGTTTGATTTTGATATTTATACTGTTTTTTTTCTTCTGATAGATTAAAATTTGGCACATGTTTTGATCGTTCCTTGTAGATATTTAATATATACTTATTGTAATGTCTATGAATTATCTTAGATTCCTAAAAACGCTAAAGAAATTGCTAGACTAATGAACAAATGAACTACTAATAACTTTTGAAGAGGAGCTAAATAGACGAAACGGCTGATCGATGGAAGTAAGATGTTGCATAACTTCGGACCTCATGTCATAGAACTTCACGTCGTAAAGTAAACCAAATAATAAATTTATGACTATGTACTCCATATTAATAGTACAAATAATAGTGTATAATAATATAAGTATGCATAAATATCCCACGATCTCTCCTGAAAGATTTCATTTACAAGAATTTAACTATCTTAAGACCAGCTAACATCGCACGACTTAATATATTATATTATTGTGCACAAGTGTGTATGCAAAAGTACACCCCCCCCCCCCTTACAATGGAATCCAATTGATTGGAAAGAGTTCAAACGTGCAATGGGTGAGAGTACAAATTTTTGATCATTGATCTTTCAAGTCCAGAGTTATATTGAGAATGTATAGACAGAAAACCCCTATATTTTTTATTCAGCCCAACTCTTTATTTGATCCCAGGACTCAGGGATCGGATATAGAAACCGGGCTAACGGGCCAGTCGAATATCTCATATACATATAACTTGGGAAGCCTATTGTACGCTGCTCCACTGCCGGATATTTTTAGTGGAATAAACTTTATTATTGTGAAAATAAATTCGATACACGCAATCACGATGTTTGTCTTCATTTCCCGCACGAGATTTATTTAATTATTATTTTGTTATTTTTTATTCATTGGAATAGAATAGGCAGACTGGCAAACAGTCGATAAGCAGCAACACTGAGATATTGGCACTGTAAAACATATTAATTAATTAAAATATTACTTAATTCGTCAATGTACTAATAACCTTGGGAATTAAGATGTTGTGAGAGAGACAGAACCGAGATGGCCCAGTGGTTAGAACGCGTGCATCTTAACCGATGATTTCGGGTTCAAACCCAGGCAAGCACCGCTGAATATTCATGTGCTTAATTTGTTTTTATAATTCATTTCGTGCTCGGCTATGTCGTGAGGAAACCTACAAGTGTCTAATTTTATACACATGTGTATTCCACCAACCCGTATTGGAACAGCGTGGTGGAATATGTGCCAAACCCTCTCCTCAACGGGAGAGGAGGCCTTAGACCAACAGTGAAAAATTTACAGGCTGCTACTTATTTTTATAAGTATATTAAATTCGACCTAGGCGTACTGAGAGAGACAGGTACAAGGGATATACCGTTGTTGGCTGTCTGTCTCACGCTTCAAACCAAGATAATAATATAATATAATGGTAAGTATTGCTGCGTACTTATACAGACCGACTTACATAAAGTTATGCCATGAAGTTAAACAAATGTGCATATAATGCGCGTGAAAATTTGTTACTAGATTTGACGATACATGCTCTGTTAACCATCTTGAAAATATTTTGATAGAATATCAATTATTACTTTGTTAATTAAATGTCTTTTAATTGCAAATGAGTAACAACTTTGCATTTAGATACGTTTGTTCCGTGTTGCAATACAATACTCGTCTCCATCGAACTGAGACGCAGATCCAATTAACGTAGTGTTAATTACATTTGAGTCAATTTAACGGCGCATTTGTTTCATTAGATTTAGTCCACTTTGATGATTATTCGGAGAAATTCGTTTATGTAATTGCTATGTTCAATATTAGATATAAGTGCATAACTTGATAATTAATTGTGGATAAATCATCTGTAGTTTGATTGTATTATCAAGTTAATGTAAGTACGTTAGCAGTGGTAACTCTTTCACCAGTCTTATACAAATGTCCGAGAAATTATTCTACATGAAAATCAACTAAGTTTTACTATATCAATGTGGTAAATTTATTAACAAAAAATATGTCTTGTAAATATTTTGTTTCTGGTACAATTTATTGAAAAAATAATTATCCGTCCGTTTTTAAGCGCAAAGTTTTTTAAGTCATTTTACGATTGACATATTATATGATATACGATACGTCGCGAATTTGTACCATTTTATAAAACAGTAAATATGTAATATAATACGCTTTTAAATTGCAGATAACGCTTGAATAATCTGAGATAAGTCTGTTGAGGAATTAATTTCAACGGGGTTGCAGCTACAACTAAAACTGTACTATAAACAAAAATAAAAATTGTTTTAATATTTTAAAAATACTTCTAAAACAAATATTACCTTCCTTCCTTCTTGGAATAGTATTTAACATAGTATATGTATACGAATATTTACAACCGATTTTATATGTTATGAAGCATAAGGAAGTGCAATCTTTGATTCAAAATCAAAATACAGTTTATTCAAGTAGGTTTTTACAAACACTTTTGAAACGTCATTGAACAGCTATATTATACGAAGCTACCACCGTATTGATAAAAGTAACTAATACCATTTACAAGACAACCAAAGTTTAAATTAAAATAAGTCATCATGTTAATATCTTATATAAAATAATTTAAAGAATAATACATTTAAGTAAACTTTAGTGCGGTCTCTTCTAGCGTAATCTTAATACTTTATTTTTTCCAGTAAATTAGGAATTCGCTGCTATCGATGTTAGCTTTGAAGCGTGACGGAACTGCCACCTGCAGCCGCATCTGCTGCGCACGCGCCGCTGACTGGACTTCATGACCATATTAAATTTACAAAAAATCAACCTAAATTGCTCAAAAATAACATTTATTTTATTTTTATCCGATCTTATAGCTGTTTGTCTTATCTGTGTCATGTATTTCTAGGCTTTAAATATTTTCTGGCAAAAATATATAATAATAAATAGTAGTCACTTCAATAAAAGACCTAATAAATTGATTGTATTTTATTCTTTATTTATATATGTTCCTAGTTATGCTGTATATTTTAAAAAAAGAATACATTATGTGACCCTTTGCAAACAGTCATAATTCGAAACATAAATTAAACGTTCTATTGTGGTTTTTTAAACAAACTTATCGCACTGGCAAAAAACAAATGGAGCCGATAAAAAAATTTAAATTAAATAAAGCAATCAAGAAGTAGTTTAAGACGGTCGAGTGATTTCGACTGTTATTGGAATATTTACCATTGATTGAGTTTGCCGGTTAATCGGCGTATTGACAGATTTTTTACAATCGAGTTAGCGGTGCCGGGTTCGTTTGCCTCAGTGTTGCCAGTATTTTAATGTGCCGCTCCATTAGCTAAATGCTTAGAAAACTTTCATTTTACGAAATCAATTATGATTTGACCGATTTTTATAATTGGACAAAACGAATTAATTTTATAATAATTATGTGTAATATAACAAGTTCCGTTTACGTTTTAAATAATTTTTAATTTTGTTGACATTTCGAACGCATTTTAAACATTCTTCATTTTTGGTCTTATTGTTATTATTCCACCGAGCTACTGAATATTGGATAAAAATTCTCTTTAAAAATGCTTTATTTACATTTACACAAGACAAATTAATTCAAGCAAATTCTGGTGTTGATTTTCGTATTACAACCTACAATCTTCAGTATCTTTTTGTGTTTTCTACCAATGGATCACAGCGGCTCACGGGCTTATTGATTTTTAATTAAACAAGGCCTATGATACTGTTACGTAATTTTCCCGTACACTAATTAACCAATTAATGGGCTCGCAGTTGATAACGGCAAGTTTCAATTAATTCGCCATCGTTAAATATTCCCTATGTTGTAATTTTACGCGCCATTGAATAGAAGTATGGTAGCTACATCGATTGTATTTCATTTTAGATTAATTTCTAAGACTCTATACCACTTGATAATTGCAACTTGTTTAAATATTGATGAAAAATTACTTCGTTATAACTTTTCTTTATAGTACGTCTCATAGCTTTAAAACGATGTTTCAGGAAGCTAAACTAGTGCTACACAAATAATTGATACTTGACAAATTCAAGTATCAAAAATCTTATTTCGTAGGTAAAGTGGACGTACCTCATAATACAATTTGGGTCCATTTTTATTAAAAGATTATCCAATGTAAATCTTTCCTGTAATACATATTAAAGTTTAAGTTTTCAGATAACTTTTAACAAACTTCAAGATTACGAAATAATCCATAATAACTAGAACTTATTTTCGTCGTATAAGGTTATTTTAATACATCCGGATGACATTATTTTTAATCTCTTTCCACAAAAGCAATGCTAATAACGTCTTAACACATTTCAAATACTAAAAAGTTTTCGTTAAAATAAAATACGGAATGTAGTAGATTAGGACTATAATAGGATTGATGTAGATGTGACCGGCGCCTGGCGGGATTACCTCTGTTTGTGATCCATTAGACTAATCGATTCACTTGTCTTGACTTGTCCTTCGACACTCGACTAATAACGACTTAAGTGTTCCGTGACAAAGTGTCTGAACAATGTTACGTTCTTGAATAATAATTAATCAGCGTTAAAAAAAATATAACAACAATTATTATAAAAAAAATTTATGAAGTAATTTAAAAATTATATCAATTATAATTATCGTAATATTTGTAATAAATTATTGTTTTTAATTATAATTATTATCTAATTAATCTAAAGTAACAATGCAAGGTAAAATACGAATTAAATAAGTACGTTACGTTGGTGCTAGCGTTTTGCAATGAATTTTATCTTTGGTGGATTAGAGTTTTTGTCCATTAGGCTTAAGTATTAATGGTGTCCCGGATTATAACCTCCGAACATGATAACAGACGAAAGTATGTGACTCACCCTTGACTGATGTCCGTCTGCTACCTGATAAACGTTGGTTTTCAAAACCATAACGTCTTAACTCCCCAAGCTATTGCTATAATATTTTATAGAAATGTTTTTTTTTTTTTTAATATTGAGACTAAAATACATCGTGTTATGACCTAATATAAAATGTAGTTAATATTTAAAATTACTGTGACCTCTTTATAGTTTATGCTTATAATTTAAATTAATTTGTTTTTTGGACTAATTTATTCCTTGATGAGGTCACCACTGTTCGCTTTTATGATTCCGTACAATCAAATGGTAAGTTGCCACCTGATGGTTAGTTGCCATAACCACCCATAGACAGTGGCAGCTTAAGAAGTATCAACCATTCCTCATAACACCAAAGTACTACCAAACTTAAGAGTTAAGATCTTATGTCTCTTGGAATTAAAAACGCAAGCATTCATTCTTTACTTTTATTGAATATGCTTGGAATATGATCCAACAAAATCATTACCCTTAATGGATCCGTAGCTGCACTATGTTATAATTTAAAGAAGCAATATAAATATTGGTATAAGATAAGTATCTTTCATTTAAAAAGAAATCATTACTCATTTCAATAGTCTTTACTTCATTTTTATTAATTTACGTGCTAAGTTATCAAGATCTACCAAGTCTACATTAAGTATTATATTTATAACTAATAATCTACCTCCATTTCTTATTGTATGGTAATAACACAACTATTTACACCAAACGTAATAAGAAAATGCATACATTAGCATAATTTGATCAAACTCGTATAATTACATCAGATAATTCGATCAGAATGAAACACATACCGCGGTCTACATTGTAATCGTAACAATCAATCTCATATGAATTTTAGTCTAATTTCATCACTGTATAATGAAACAAAAAATATCTGATCACATCAAAAAAAAACATTGAGATATTATCTCGAGGAGTCGACTTTCCTATTACACACGCCGCTGGTAGCTCCGAGTAGCGTGTAATGAGAAAAATCGAAATGTTAATTAAGATCTAATGAAGTCTAATACAATCAATGCTGCTCGCTTTTCGGAGGCATCGGCAAGTCATCGTGAGGGTTTATCTGGACTAGCTAATAAAGATCTCTGACCTTCGAATAAAAACGCCTCGCGGAACGAACATCATCAACGAGCAAGGGCACGCCGTGGAGCTATTTAAGCTGGCAATGTTAATCGAATCGAGATCGGCCAACCCTTTAGTAAAAAAATGTTAGAATCACTCATTCGAAAAACCATTGTGATGTGAGAACTCAATTTAGTGAATGCTGGAGCAGTACGTGAGGCAACTTGGAAAGCTAATGAAGATATCTCCTCCAACAATCGTTGTATTGTAATACTTAATTTTGATTATGTTAATTATAAAAAAATAATATACGTCAATTTTAAAAACGTCGATGATATATTAAAGAACGTTATAAAACTAGTTTAACATATTCCGACGCTAACTCTAAAGCTTGGACTATTGAAATATTACTAAATATCTTGTCGTATTCAAATGATAGCGGCGTAATTTGGAAATATTTATGATAACAATAAAAAAAGTATTTTCTAATAGAAAATTAATAAAACAGTACGATAGAATCCTATCAAAACGCAACCGATGCTGTCATAAGATATTTTACAGGTTTATAAATAGAATAGATGGCATATTCAATAGCAAGATCCTATAAAAATCGTATAAAAATGAGAACAATAACACAAACGTTCTATTGTTACCGGTCCATGCAGCATCTTACAACATTTATAGCACTTGAGATATGGATATAAAATTCAAACTTGACCATAATACAAGCTATAAACAAAATTAACAACACAGGAACCCCCGCTGCTTTCAATTTTGGTTCTGACATCGGCCCTAATTCAATAAAGCAATAAAATTCACCTAATTATGCAAATGCTTTTAAAATTTCAAACATTATGCTTTTTGGCTCTAGAAATATGAAAGGCGCCGTCGTGATACCTCGTCGTGAACTTTGATTAATGATAGCGGGATGCGCCGTTATCAAAATAGTGTCATTATTTAAATAATTAATTATAAAACGTAATTAACGAAACAGCGGGAAGGTGTAATGTGAAGTAGTTTGCAGTGAAATCAAATGTTATTATGAAACTATAAATAACTTTTTATTCGTTAAAATAACTTTTCTCAAATATCCTCATTTTATAATTTCACAGTTCTTTAAAATATAATTTTATAATATAGATTATTATTTTAATAAAGAACCGTCAAGTATACTCGTCTATTTTTAAATTATTAAAGTATTATTTTATATTATATTATTATACTTTAAAATAATTTATAGGTACTTACATAAAAGCACTTGATACACCAAATAAAACTTGCAAAGTCAAAGTCCTTAAGTCACAAGTGTTAACAGTGAACAATTTACTGCTAATAAACTCCACAAGTTACATGATACGCCTCAACGTAACGAACACGAGACTGATAAACTATGACACACCAACGCCTTCAATCGACTGGTGTTGAATAAAGCGGATGGACCGCGATCGCCCACGCACGATTCGAAAATGTACAATAAAAAATGTAGCGGACCCAGACTCCGCCCCTGCGGAACGCCCGTCCAATCGCGGGCCTCTGATACGGCGACAGACTCGAGGGTGGGCTTGGATCGGTTGATACGGGTCCCTGCTTCGATACCGCTAATTGACTTTATCAACAAACTGACTTTACTGGCCGAAGTCACGATATACGCGTGTGTCTGACGCGTCAAAAGCCTAACTGCGGCCAACTAGCGCTGTAATTAAGTGTGCCGCGGAGTAATGGGTGATTTGATCTCATGCTCGGGACATCCATCTCATGATGCTTTTTATTTTAAAAACTTACACTGATACCGCTAGCTGCCTTTATTGCCAATTATTGGTGTATAAATAAACATTTAATAAGGTCCACTTAATGATTCGCTTTTAATTTTCAAGTATTTTAATATTACTTTTGAATTAAGGATCAATTTGTGTTTCTTTTTAAGATACACAATGTAACTTAAATGTATATTCTTTTATAAATGTGCAACGAATTTTGATAATTTGTAAAATCACCTTTAAAAATATTGTCGATCGATATTTCAATATTAAAAATTATCAAAGTCTCATATCAAATATTTAGTATTGTAAGTTACCTAGTACCATTTTATATAACTGTATTTATGGTGATACTACAGAATTTGTGAGAAAGTATGAACTCATACCTTAAGTTGGTACTTGAAACAAGCACAATACAAATACATATGTAGATACAGTAACTCGTCTAAGGCGCAATGCACAAAATGTAACTATGCGTTGTAAGGAAACAGAAAACGTAACTTGAATTGCATTGCATTTACATTGAGCTCTCACTTTACATTTCATTAAGCTCTTACTTAAGAAGTATTACTATTATTATAAAGGTAATCAGTGACTCTATAGCATTAGTGTATATAAAAAGAAGTCTTTGGAATGAAATGGTAATTTTTAGGCAGATTTACCAAAAACACTGAGTTTCTTTAATTCTTATCATTGTTGTTGCGTTTTATAAGTCGAATGAGAGCTGATCTTTGAAACAGCTATGTAATATATATTAATAGAATACCTACCTCCTTTAAAAATAAGAGACACTTTTATAATTTGCATTAAATTACAGCAACGGGCATTAAAAATAAATATAAGCTTACTTTGTTGAAGAGCACGGAATGAGCACAATTATCTAAATCATACTTAGCTCATGCGATACAATTATAACTATTAAAATGACATTTTGAAGTCAAGCTCTGAGTTCTCTAGCGCGTAATCTAAAATTGCTTGAGCAGTTTAAAATAATGATAAAGATTAGGTCGGTGAAAACTAATTGTATCATCTTAATGCTCACTGTAAAAAAGAAAATCGCTTTTGTCAAATGTGTTCTATTTATATACGAATCAATATTTATTTTTTGTAACTACTGAGTTTCTTGCTAGTTTTTTTGCTGTAGAATCTATTTTCCGAAACGGTGGTGGGTTTATTTTTAAATCAGCTGTTGCTTTTTTGAGCTTGCTTGAATTAGGAATACCTATATTTATTTGTTTTACATCAGTTGATGCATAAAGATTTTTCCCTTTATTGCGCTGATCAACAATCCACGGATGCGATAATAGATTTGGTGGCAGGTGGTGCTTCACCAGTCTGTCTACCCCCCATTTATCTTCCACCAAACAGGCAAACTTAGCACCTACTATTGTGTTCGACTCGAATAGTCAGTATTTACAACTATGGCATACAGAACATACCATCTAAGTGAGTGGCGCTTTGATGGTGACAGAGATGGTTAATATTTCTTAAAGTAGGTACCGATGTCTATGGAAGACTAAACCAATAAAACAATAATTACATTAAATATTTCCAAATAACTAGGTGAAATTAAAAATGATAAATTATATTTCGTATATGAATATATATCTTACGACACATAATATATAAATCAAGTCCATATAGTATGTTATGATCAATGATTGATATATCATGAACAAAAACTACAGTCATTAGTAATAATGACTTTTTATATACATAAGATTTAATTTACTGACATATTTATTTACTATTTGCAAGGAAATCATTTATTTCACCATATTATACAAATTATACAAATAATAAATGTGATGTTAATTAAATGTCAATCATATGTCTTCTGTTAATTCTTAGTAATATCATTAGAAACATTATTATTATTTTCCTTATATATTTTTTTATTTATTTAATTGTGTAATGTTATATTACTTCTATATAAAGTCCAGTATAGAAGCGTAGCATTATTACTAACGGTTCGGAAAAAAATACCCAGAACTGGTAAATAACGACCTTAGAAACTCGAAGTTTTTTTTTAAAACAATTAATACAAAAATAATTATTTATATACAAAAAACATTTTGCAGTTCTTAGTGTAATTCTTTTAAGTGTTACTGTATAAATGTATAAATAAGTATAAATAAACATGACCGTGTTAAATAAGTACCTCTTTTGTTTTATTTTTTCTCGCTGGAAAAACGCGTTACTCGCTTCCCTAACACGTTGGAAGTAGGGGGGGGGGGGATTATGTGCGACTCCCCGAAGCCCTGGACCACTAAAAAACTAGCGGTACCCACACCATATTTTCAATGGACGTCACGGGATCGCTTTCGCATGCTACCGCGACGCCTTGACAGTGTTAAATAAGTACCCAAAATAACATTTAATGCAATAAAAAAAAAACATTTATTGCCATTAAAAATAACTTAATTCTTGATTACGTAACAATCAAATCGCAAATTGCGCATGCTCATGGAATTATTGTTAAAAATATTGTCCTCGTTCGTAATGAATGTAAATAATGAAACACAATCGTAACACAGATCAACACAATCGGCTGAGCGCATTAGAACACACAAATTACAAAATAACAAGGATTTCCTCCCGCGCATAATTACACAAACGACACAAATTACTCAAGTAATAACACGTGAATAATAAACCGACGATAACAAACTTGCTTTAGACGGTAAGGGCGTGTTTATACGCAGATGTATAATTAGCTAAATATATGAATATGTCAAAAGATTCGTAGTATGATAATATTACACACTCTACTGTTAAAAGTATTAACCAAATCTTTCTAACTACCAACTAAGAGTTATGTTCCTTGTACTTGTAGTTACTCTCTTTCTCTTGAGACTGGAAAAGAACGTTGCAGTTTGATATATGGGTGGGTTTACACAGGCCCTACCTCGTATAAAATAGAATATTTTTTTGGAATCTATTAATATTTTCAGTACTTACTTTTAATTATGATTTGTAATGTATATCAAACGCAAGGCCACTATTTTAATGAAGTTATGAAAATGTACACATTCAATATGAATCTGTAAAGATCAATGACCTTTGCTA
This sequence comes from Vanessa cardui, assembly GCF_905220365.1. Taxonomy (NCBI): domain Eukaryota; kingdom Metazoa; phylum Arthropoda; class Insecta; order Lepidoptera; family Nymphalidae; genus Vanessa; species Vanessa cardui. The sequence goes on from NC_061129.1 coordinate 3,993,301, forward strand.
GTTCAACAAGTGAGGAAGATTTAAGTCAGTATGGACTCGAGTTTACTCGGTCGAATTACATGACTGTGTAATTCCCGCGCCCAGTAAATTAGCCCATATTTAATTTTGGGAAAATGTAAAAATAAACGTTTTTATTTGTGTAAATAACACAATAAAAACGCCGCTATTACGTCCGCACGAAATATGTGCGCGCACCAAATTATAGTGATAGTATCGCCGTCATCGTAATTGTTATTTTGTGTCGTTAGTGCCCCGATCGTGTAAATTCAGTTAGGGCTGTGTTTTTATCGATATGCACTTTATAGGGGTCCCTCTTGAAACGGGAAATTGGAACTTCTTGCATTCATTTGTATTTTCATACTTCAAATCTTTAAATTTTGACTATTATTGTCAATTGGTATATCTATACTAATATACTGCTTACATGTGTAAGGTTTTCTTTAATAATATCTTTATTATTAAAATGTTTTTATCAACTGGTCACACTGGTGGCCGCTTGGCGGCGCGCGGGATTCAAATCGGCCATCTTAGAGACGCGGACGCGGGAAGCGGATTCTTGGAAAATTCTGTTTGAAAGTCTAAAGTTATATTTTAAAATATATTGTATGTGCAACTGAATATTGGAGTTTAATTGAAAACTTCGCCGACACCTACTGGAAAAGCGTCTTTACATCTCAGAAGCCAGGGATAAACCAATACAACAGTAAGTACGCGCCTACAACTTAATTATGACCCACATTGATCGATTGTTAAGTTTTATAGTTTGTTTTCTCGTCTAAAAGTATATATTACGAACATATAAAATAGTATTAAAATTTATAGTATAATATTAAAATGTATAGTATAATATTAGAAATAGTCCGAACGATCTTTTTATATAAGGAGAATGCTTCCTCAAAAAAAATAATTCAATATATTTCACCACGAGCTCACAATACATTCGCTTGCCGTGACGTCCATTGCCAAGCTAAACTACGCCGCTTACAACTGTTACTATCGAATCATTTTAACAACGAAAATTGTAGCTTCTTATTTAAAATTATATTTATGTTCAATTATATTTAATTATTGTATTTTTTTTTAACTTACATTTATATTGTATGTATTAAATTAAATTAAATTTATTAGTAGTACCTATATTTAAATCAATACAATTATAAAGCAAAACTCATATACGAATAATTTGTATTAAAAAAAAAATATATATTTCATGCAATTTTATTTTATTTTTGGGTAGAACGTATGGTTTTTTTTACGATAGTAGGGATTTCGTCTTTTAAACATAATACATATTCCTCGATTTTAAATCTAATGCACACAATTTCCGATTACGAGTTCCAGATGATGGAATCAAACGATGTTGGCCGGAGTACAGAAACTCCTCGACGCAGCCGGTCACGTTCCAGGCGCAGTCTCACTCGCGGACGTGATCGCGACTCCAATCGACGCAGCCGCAGCTATTGTCGTCGGCTACAGGATCGCGAAGAGATGTTGAGGCAAGAACAGCAGCGGGTTCGCCAGCTGGAGTTCGAGCTGCAGCGAGAACGAGAAACGGAGCAACGTCGACAGCGAAGCGTGCACCGCCGATCTCCGCAAACAGCTACGCGTGACAGCCGTAGCCGCAGCCCTGGCCCCAGTCGTGGCCACAAACGCTTTCGATACCGCAGCAACAGTCGTGCACGCGATGGGGACTACCGAGAAGATTCAAAAAGGTCACGTAGTCCATCTTTTTCTTCTAAAGATGTAACTCAAATAATTAAGTCTATTAAAGATATCTTACCGTCACAGCCGAGCCATAGCACACAAATTTCGAATAGAGATAGTAAAAACATTATACCTGAGTTTAATCCTTCAGAGAAAAACCAGCGTATGGATATTTGGCTTAAAAAGGTTAATGAATGTGCGATGGTCTACGGCTGGGACGAGAGGAGCACAATACATTTTTCTATGCAAAAACTGTCTGGGTTAGCTAAAATATGGTATGAGAGTCAGAGCTCGATTTTGTATAGCTGGTCGGAATGGCAAGTCAAATTATTAAGTGCCTTTCCTTGCGATCAAAATTATGGGCAGTTGCTTGAAGACATGTTAAAGCGTAAAAGTAGGATTAACGAACCCATACAAAACTACTTTTACGAAAAACTTTCCCTACTTAACCAATGCGATATTAGTGGCAAGCGTGCTGTCGATTGCGTTATCCACGGCATTAGTGATAGGACCACGAGGTCGAGCGCATTGGCGCTGCGATGCGATGAACCTGATGATCTATTGAAGTTCTTAATTAGCAATAATAGAGATCCTTTCACTCCTCAACAATTATCTTTGAAAGACCGTAATTATAATACATACGACGATAAGGTAAGTCATCGCTCCAACGTGAAAACCAATCCTGGGTTGTTTTGCTATAATTGCAAAGAGAAAGGGCACCCGTTTTCTAGATGCCCAAAGCCTTTAGTGAAATGCAGCAGTTGTAATAAAGTAGGACATAAGGCTGAACTTTGTCGTTCCAAACAAGAGACGGAATCGAAAAAAGCCGATGGCGTGGCAAAAACTATGCTCATAAGTAGTTCGAAGCCTAACAATAAATTTATGAAGGAAGTAATTGTAGAAGATATGCCGTACCAAGCGTACGTTGATCTAGGCAGTGAGGTATGCTTAATTGCACAGTCATGCTTGGCGAAACTCGGGATGTTTCACGACCAGATTCCATCAACTATGATGGGTTTCGGCAATAACCTTGTGAGTTCATTGGGCTCTGTAATGCTAAACATATCTATAGATGGTGTAGATGCAACTGTCTGTTTCCGCGTAGTAGAGGATCAGTTTTTAGAGAAAGACTTGATTATAGGGCAAACCTTCACAGAACAACCTCACGTAGTTGTTTATAAAGACGTGAATAAGTTACAATTTATACGCGTTGACTCTGACCTACCGAATTTTATTCCAAATGAGGATGATGAACGGTTTCATAAGGTCAGTATTGTAGCACGTTGTAACCTTCAAGGGACTGCTAGCGTCAAGGTCAAGACTGGAACGTTATTTAACGGAAGTATAATAGTTAATACGAAGATAGTTGGTAAGCTACGTGAGCAATATATTATTTACGGCGGGGTTTACGAAGTCAAAAATGGTTTATCTTACGTCACAGTACAACCCTGTGCCATTCCATGTCAGCTTCAGAAAAACTCGGTAATCGCCAGAGCCGAAAGAGTAGAATCGGTTTATAGACTTGTGAGCGAAGAAATTTCTACAGCTATAGACACTCGCACCGAATCTACCTCAGCGAAGAACTTTAACGAAGGTCTAATACAAATAGGTGAAACGGTTCCTGAAGAAGCCAGAACCAAGCTTATAGAAGTTCTGCGACGCCATGAACACTGTTTTGCGTATGGCTTGGCTGACCTTGGTTGTACGAACGCGACAGAAATGAACATAGAATTAAACAGTCAGCGCCCCGTAGTTTATAGGCCCTATCGCCTGTCTTACCATGAAAGAGAGAAGGTTCGTGAAATGGTTCACGAGATGTTAGAAGCTGGCATCATTCGAGAGTCAACTTCTAATTACGCTAGTCCGATAATACTTGTGCGAAAAAAGAACGGTGGAGTACGATTATGCGTTGATTACAGGATGCTCAATTCCTTAACCGTAAAGGAGAGATACCCTATCCCGATAATAGAGGACGAAGTGGCGAGATTATCGGGTCAAGCGTGGTTCATTACACTTGATCTAATGTCAGGTTATTATCAAGTACCAATTATGGAAGAAAGCAAGCATTTGACAGCTTTTGTGACTCCCGACGGTCACTACGAATATAATCGTATGCCGTTTGGACTAGCCAATGCCCCAGCTGTCTTCCAAAGAATGATGAACCATGTTCTAGGACAGGCTCGATTTAATAAAGCAACAGTTTATTTAGATGACTTACTAATTTTTGGTAAAACGCCATTTGAATGTATATCCCGTTTAGAAGAGGTCTTGAAGTTGTTAGAAAATGCACACTTGAAACTGAATTTATCTAAATGTAGTTTCTTACAAACAAAGATCGATTACTTAGGGTATGAAATTAGCGCGGCTGGTATACGTCCAGGATCTGCCAAAATTCAGAGCGTAATGGATTTTCCCTTGCCACTAAATGTGCATAACGTGCGCCAGTTTTTAGGACTTGTGAGTTATTTTCGAAAATTTATACAATCTTTTGCCCAGATAGCATACCCACTTACGAAGTTGTTAAAGAAGAATGCGTCGTGGGAGTGGACGACTGAGCAGGAAGACTCATTCAATATCCTGAAGTCTAAACTGATAGAAAGGCCGGTCTTGGCATTATATGATCCAACAGCTGAGACAGAGCTCCATACAGACGCTAGCAAGGTAGGTATCGGAGGGATATTGCTCCAGCGTCCAATGAGAAGTCAAGGCCCATTTCATCCCGTAGCTTATTACAGCCGCCAGACGACACCAGAAGAAATAAACTTCCACTCATACGAGTTAGAAACTTTGGCAGTTATATGCGCCTTAAAGAAGTTCCGGGTTTATCTCTTAGGGAAGCCGTTCAAAGTGGTCAGTGATTGCAGTGCCCTGCGCTCTACGTTTGAGAAGCGTGATCTGATACCCCGAATTGCTCGCTGGTGGATCGCTTTGCAAGAATTCGACTGTCATATCGAGTATAGACCGGGTACAAAAATGGGTCATGTAGACGCCCTTTCCAGGAATCCCACATATGACACGGACATTACAGACCACGTTAGATATCCACCAGTACTGGTCATTTCCGACGAGGATTGGTTGCTGACCTTGCAACTAGGTGACCCCGAGTTGTGTCGGATTAGGGATATTGTCAGCAGTAAATTAGATTCTAAAGGATTAGCCTACATAAGAGACAATTATGTGTTAAAGAACAACAAATTGTTCAGATGCCTTGGGGGAGATAAGGAGAACGTCAGATGGGTGGTCCCTAAGGGTGCAAGATGGCAGTTGTGTAGGATGAATCACGACGATATAGGTCACGTTGGTTATGAAAAAACCCTGGAACGCTTGAAGAAAAGTTACTGGTTTGCAAAAATGAAACGATTTACGAAAAAGTATGTTAGTGCATGTATAGATTGTGCCTACGCTAAAAAGGCTGCCAGTGGGCGAGAGGGATTGTTACACCCTATAGAGAAAGTTGCGATTCCCTTTCACACACTGCACGTTGACCACCTTGGACCCTTCGTGAAGTCGAAAAGGGGATTCACACATACACTAAATGTCGTGGACTCCTTCACTAAGTTCTTGTTTATTAAACCTGTACGGAGTACTAGTACTCAAAATGTGATAAAGGCATTGCAAGACATTTTTGACATATTTCGAGCACCTGATAGATTGGTTAGCGATCGAGGTTCTTGTTTCACTGCTCATGCATTCCGAAGGTTCTGCCTTGAGCGAGGCATAAAACACGTGCTAAACGCGGTAGCAAGTCCCAGGGCTAACGGTCAAATAGAGCGCTACAACAGGACCATACTTGACTGTTTGACAGCCCAAAATTTACGGGACAATGAAAAGGAATGGGATAATAAAATTGGGAAATTACAATGGGGCTTAAACAATACGATACAAAAAACTACGGGAAAGACACCAGCTGAAATTATGTTCGGTACATCAATGAACAGCGAAGTCAAACCAGTTTTGAACGCGGTCGTGGAAGATAATCGCAAGATCACCAACTTGCCCGACCTCCGTACCGAAGTGAAGGAAAGGATCGATGAAGCCCAGGCTGTGCAAAAGAAGCAGTACGACCGAAATAGGCACATTGCTCGTACATATACCAAAGGTGATTTAGTTAAAATAACAAAAGTTGCATTTCAAGGTAAAGGTCAAAGCACGAAACTAATGCCTTCTTACGAGGGCCCTTTTAGAGTCATTGCGGTTATAGGAAACGATCGTTACAGGGTTGCTCCAATCGCGGGTTTTGAGGGAATGAAAGGGAAACGCAAAACCACGGTTGCCGCAGATAGAATAAAACCATGGATTCATGTAGACTCATTATCTTTAAATGAAACAGATAATGAAGAAAGTGATACTGAATCAATTGAATAAATATGCTCTCAAGTCGAATCCCTTCCGGCCAGTTACGAACTACCCAGAACATAAATGTAATTTAGCCTAATGCTCGTACATTGCGATTAAGCTTAAATGTAAAGCGAAGATGTTGTTTTGTGTTGTTTCGGTCGAATGTGACCTGCGCACACATTCGTCCCTAACCTGATGCAGCACATTCAAATATATATATATAGTTCACACCTAAAATAATAATAAAAATTGAAATGTGTGTATTGACTTTAATATTTTTTAAGCTAACTTCAATAAATTTGTTTTTGTTTTTTTTTATTTTACTTTATAGCAGAATATCGTGATTAGTACTGTATAGTTTTCTTTCTTTCCATGTTCATGAATTCTAAACAAAATGTCACTTCTGTCTGTAAATATCACTTTGAGTTTTGCTAAAGAAGTTACGATATAATATAAAATAATTAAACTTGATTATTTTATTTTTAAGATCACTTTTCGATTATAAGTATAGTTATAAGTGGTTACAAGGTTACAAAGATAGTTATAAGTGGTTACAAGGTTACAAGGATAGTTATAAGTGGTTACAAGGTTACAAGGATAGTTATAAGTGGTTACAAGGTTACAAGGATAGTTATAAGTGGTTACAAGGTTACAAGGATAGTTATAAGTGGTTACAAGGTTACAAGGATAGTTATAAGTGGTTACAAGGTTACAAAGATAGTTATAAGTGGTTACAAGGCTACAAGGATAGTTATAAGTGGTTACAAGGTTATTATCATAGTTATAAGCGGTTACAAGGATAATAATTATTGTTTTTTTTTGACATATTTAAGTGTCTATTGAGTTGAATTATATAACGAAATTATTAGTTAATATATATACACAATTTGTATTTTGCTAATTTGTTGACGATTTATAAATTGTAATTAACAGTTTGTTTTATATAATTATTACAATAAAACAAAACTATTGTAATTGTTATGAGGAGTACCTATTATAAAATTGAATATTGTATAATATGTTATTAGAATGCCTCGTTCTGCCAAGTGTAAGGTTTTATATGGTTCCACCTGGTGCATGCATGAGGACATGCATGTCATCAGGATGGTCGAGTGTAAGGTTTTCTTTAATAATATCTTTATTATTAAAATGTTTTTATCAACTGGTCACACTGGTGGCCGCTTGGCGGCGCGCGGGATTCAAATCGGCCATCTTAGAGACGCGGACGCGGGAAGCGGATTCTTGGAAAATTCTGTTTGAAAGTCTAAAGTTATATTTTAAAATATATTGTATGTGCAACTGAATATTGGAGTTTAATTGAAAACTTCGCCGACACCTACTGGAAAAGCGTCTTTACACATGTTGCTCTTTCACTACCAAACCGTTGAACCGCTTTTGATGAAATTTGGTACGACGCAAACTTGAACTCCGAGGATCCTTCCTAGGAGTTCAAGTTTACTTCATAGGCTCCTTCTTTGCCTAACATGACAACCAATCCTCTCAAACCCGAGCGAATAGGTACTATAAAGATTAAACGTAGACTAATATTGTCTTAGATTTTCGCGATTACACATTGAAATAAAACTAGTTGAACGGATTTAAGTAGCGTATATTAATTATTTTTATCATCCCGACGTTTCGACCACTTTTCAGCGTTCGTGGTCTCGTAGACTACCCGTAAAATAAATAATATACACTACTTAAAACCGTTAACTAGTTTTATTTAAACGTAGATTAGTCGGATGCCCACGACACTTTATACGAACGTGTAATGAAAATATATTTTATAGATTTTTTGAACACAAGTTTTTGATTTCGTTTAATTTTAATCTGCAAGTCATTCATATCCATTTGGTGCCAAAATATAAAAAGGTCATAAATAAAAGACATTTTTAACGTCAAATAGTATACATTAGTCCAGTCAGAATTGGAGTTTGACGATATCAATTTGTTTTAATTTTGTTTTCGTTTTTCTTTTTTTTTCATTCTGCCGTACCACCGCTCTCTAACCGGCCTGTTACTTTTTTCCGCTCTATAAAAATAATTGTTAAATTGTAACAATTCAATGAAATGCAAGCAAAAAATTTCATTTTCTCTAATTTTCAAAAATAGACTTTAAACGATTTTTTTTCATTACCGATTTTTATGTGCATTTTTCGTCCTATTCTGTTATTAATATATGTATAAGAAAACTACCACTAAGGCAGATAGGTCTCTAGGGCAGGTATTATTAAAATAATATACCAATCAATACCAAATTTTAATACATTACGAGGATTTCTTTTACGGTTATTCAAAAGAAAAGTAGTCGATTGCGCAAGATATACTATAGTGTATAACTATCTATTGGAATGCACAAATAATGCACTCACTATTTTACTCACAATTTACAAATGGACTGTAAATTCGACACGGCTGCAATGAGTTCAGACGCAAGGCAGACCCGACTCATGGAATAAATATAAGACAGCCTTATAATTCCTTAATCTAACTATGATATTGTCGATAGAAATAGATTTAGATCCCCAATAAAAATAACCATGCACGTTAACTTATACCTCGTACAAAATGATTAATCAAAATAATCAATCAAAATATACTTTATTCAAGTGGGCTTTTACAAGCACTTTTGAATCGTCATTTAACAATTAATTGAAGCTACCACTGTTTCGGAAAGTAGATTCTAACGAGAAGAACCAGTAAGAAACTCAGTAGTTACTCTTTTTTAAATTCAAAAAATACAATCAAATTAGTTAAATACAATTACATATGTATTTAATATATCCCGCCTAGAAGTCAACAGGTATTAATTCCATTTTATCATCTACAAAATCTTGTATCATATCAATAAATTAATAATTTATTCTCTTACTTGTAATTTGATCGTGAAAATCCATATAAATATTTTACGCCATTATATATTTTTTCAAATCAATTATGTAATTTTTTTTAACAGGCAGACACTTCACTTCACAGTAGGTATAAAACAAAGTTGCTTCAATTTGTATAGATCTTTTAAGCTACGCAACAGATGTTAGTGTCAGAGAGGCTTATATGTATGTATAACATGCATAGTAAAGTAGAAACTGGCCGAGTATTTCAATTTTCCTAGTCGGATAAAAGACAATAAATTTTCCTTTTATGTTAAGCCTACGTAATAGTTTTATCATAAATTATAGTTAGTAGTTTTTATAAATATTACACAACATATACGCCATTATTTACAAACTTTAATTAAAAATAATTACACAACGGAACCAGTTTCGAAACCATAAAACGTGCCTGACCATTTCGCCTTAACAGGAAACAGGCATGTTAGAAAAAAAATTACATACATCCGCCCATTCGCTTTTGCGATACCGTAATAACTAATTATTATAATAATTTAAACGCGTCAATAAATTCCATGATTCAGTTTAAAATTTAAACTCAGTTAAACGAAATACCTAAATGGCTCAATGGTTAGGAATCGAGTGTCTTAAACTAAAATTGCGGGTTCAAATTCTTCTGATCACGTGCTTAATTAGTGGTATCATCTCATACTCAACGTATAAGCAAAATACCGAAAAGAATCATCACGTATACACATCACATATGTACATCCGTTGGATGAAAATCTACCGTATATGTGTATCGTCATTTCGGCCGTGTGGGAATGCCTTCTGCCTTTGATTTACATTCAGCCCAATATGAATACAAGAAAGCAATACTTACCTAAACATACAATACCTCTCAAGTCGTTTCCAAAAAAATTTGCAATCAATCAATTTATAATAAAAATTACTTTATTTGATTAAAATATCACGTGGTTTTTAACCGAAGGTCAGTACAATACTATAGTATGGCACAACTTAGATGTAGCATCGGCAAAAATCGTAAAACCGCATACTTAATTCGGATGTGATCCGAATTAAGTATGCTATCACAAATTATCAATATTTATTTCTTATGTGAATAAGCATTATCTTTACACAAACGTACTAATATCGTATATATAATATATTCGTCAATTTGACACGTCACTTTACATGCAATTGCGTTTTCGGGTTGAACTGACCCAAGAATCTATAGCGACGAAGAGCGTCGAATGCTCGCCATTCGATAGGGAGCTATTTCTATTGGTTGTATAAATTGGCAGTAATCGGTTTTATTGAATTTGCCGATGCTACATCTAAGTTGTGTCATAACATACCAGTATTAAAGTACCTTAATTAAAATTTACAAACTTCAAATTATTAATTCGATGCATTCATAAGATCGTTCGTGTAACCCGTGGCCACAAAAATCGATCCATTTTTTTTTCATCACAGTTTTTCCTCGACGCCGGATGTGATAACCGGACTACGATTTTCAACACTATAGTTTATTTTTTGCCTAATTTAAAACAAATTACCGCAGAACCTTGTCACCTTTTTATGAATAACTAGCAATCCGCCCCGGCTTCGCACGGGTGCAATATAATAGATCTGATTGAGCGAAAGTTGACAATGTAAGCGCAATAATATGTTTATTTTTGACAACACATTAGAAACTTCTAAAACTATCAGTATTTCTTTACTATATTGTCCATGTATTTTATACAAAAACCTTCTTCTTGAATCACTCTATCTATCAAAAAAAACCGCATCCGAATCACTTGCGTAATGTAAATTAAAGTAAAGTAAAATAACAGTCTGTACATTTCCCACTGCTGAGATAAGGCCTCCTCGTCCATTAAGGTGAGGGTGTGGAACATAATATTCCACCACGTTGTTGCAATGCGGGTTGGTGGAATGCACATTCGGCAGAATTTCGATGAAATTAGACACATGCAGGTTTCCTCACGATGTTTTTCTTCACGGCCGAGCACGAGATGAATTATAAACACAAATTAAGCACATATATATAGTGGTGCTATGCTGGGTTTGAACCCGCAATCATCGGTTAAGATGCACGCGTTCTAACCACTGGGTCATCTCAGCTCAATGTAAATTATAATTATTATAATTGTGCATATCAATCGTTAAAAAAGAATAATTAGTTGTGATGATAGATTGATCCTAATATTGGCAAAAAGTATTGATACTTTAAATTAAAACAAAATTAGATTTTTTATCGGCTGGCAATGATATCGGACATCTGTTCTAAATTATAAAACATATCAGCCTTATTTATCTTTCGATCAGTAGTAACATTTAAGATTATCTAAATTGTGATTTCTTTTACGACGAAATAATGATTTAATATTCTCTGATGTATATTAATATAAAGCTGGTAGTTTTCATTGTTTAAATACGCTATCTATCTTAGGATCTGGTAGGGATGTATACATTTTTTTTTGCGTTAATTAGCTCAATCTGGTCGGCACCGTCCGTTAGATAGAATAGCCGACTGCGTAGGGGCCCTTTAATAGGCAATATTTGGAAAATAAGGCTTTTAACGAATTGTTGAAGTCAAATATTTCCTATTTTGAATCTAGTGACGACGTACCTTCGTAATTTATAAAAAAAAAAACATTATAATTATTATTATGCCATTTAAGTTTTGTTAAAAAAAATATGCATATATACAACTAATTTCAGGTACTTCGCAAAAGGTAAATCCACGGCTCTGCGTACCGGATCTGGTCTGATTAAGATCACTCTAAAACATATGGGGGCGGAGCAGTAATGTCGGTGAAACTGCGTGGTCTAGTTAGTCAGATAATGTATGATTTTGATAAAACAGATTCAGTGGTGAGGCGGAGCTTATACCATGATAATCTGACACACGGGTATCCATTAATTTTTAACATATTTTCATCTGACACGTGTAGGTTTCCTCACGATGTGTGTCAACCAAACACATGATAAGTTTCAAAAATTCACTCGTTGCTACATATTTGAACCCGTCATCTTCGGTTAAGATTCACGTGTTCTAATCACTGGGCTATCTCCGTCATTTTATTATATATAATGAAGACGAGATAGCACTTGTAATAAAAGATAAAAAACGATTCTTAAATGAGCAATTACTTATTGTCGCTAAGAAAAGCAATTTGTCTCCGAACGAGAACACTTTGGGAGAAAATTGGAGTGTTCTCATACACTTTGTTTGCTTTTTATAAAAGTTTTAATCGAGTGATCATGAAAAACTTTCACTTTAAATAAAATAAGAATTAAAAATTAGGTGAAAGAAATTGTTAAAATTTTGCCGACGCCTATAGGCGGTAGTAACCACTTACCATCAGGCTCACTTTTCCATCCACCAAGCTATAATAAGAAAAAATGAAGTTATGGACATATTAAGCCAATTTTGTATATATAAACTCCTTGTGTGATATTACATTTATATTTTCAAACGCATCGATATTAAAAAAGCACAGTCGAGAAACGTTAATACCGAAACGAAACAGTAACTCAATATTTGTTTTAATCAGACCAGTAATTGATCTTCACGCTAAAATCGTGTATTCGAGACCCGAGACTCATCACGATGTTCTCAGACCGAAAGCACTAACGAAATTTACTTGCCTTTGTGAACGGGGTACAAAAAGCAAATCGAGTTACAGACCAAAACAGATAAATCGACAAACAAACACCATTACCACGGCCATTTTCGACTGGTATCCGCTCGTGACGGCGACGTTTTTCATACCACCCGCTACCACGTCAACTGTAACACTACCAAAATTTCCCTAGTAACGAATACATTTCGTAATTTCAACTGTTATATTTTGAATTTCACGTTCGAAGCGAGCAATGGATTATATAATTTTGATTTGTTCGTTTATTGTGTCTCATTTTGTAGTTATGAGCGCTGGATTCAATTCACAACTCATCATTTTGGACAGATTCGATCGGGCTAAACAAACTGTGCGTCGTTGGCCGCCGAATCAATTGGTTTCGGTTTCGTTCAAAAAGGAAGACATGACACTATTTTGATACGTCGACATTCGGCGGCGCACGAGTGGTGGGAACAAACTAAATATTTGATCGCCCACTTTGAAATTGGATCTTATGATTATTTTTTTTAATTGTACCTTGATGATCATGATTGAAATTTTAACCAATAATGATCAGAGATGAAACTTTGATTAAAGTATCAATAACGTTTAGATGAAATGAATATTATTTTCATATTTCTATTGCATTTTTTCATCCTGATATAAATGATATACGTACTGTTGTAAGAAAAAAGAACCAAAAAGTATGAAACATTATTTTACAAATAAATAGTAGGTATACGTGAGCGAGAAAGTGTCTTGAAACTGTAATCTTTTTTTTATACATTCAGGGTAGGAACTCCACTACACCTGATGGTAAGTGGAAGTGAGGTCCAAACGCAAAGACGACCAGTAAAATCAGTAATAATGCTGCACTAGTCACCCTCGCCATGCCGATCCCTCAATCTATTCATTTGATAAGCCTTAGGCATTCTAGATCCCACGTAATATGGCGTTACTAAAATTACAGGCACATGAATCACAAGAGACGTAACAATGTAGACTTAAATGCCGATGCATACAATCCCGTATTTAATTTATATGTATTATTTATATCGTGTTTTTCACTAAAATGTATTCAACTGTATTTAAGCAAACTTGATTATAATCTCTTATTATCTGAAGTGGAGAAGACCAGCCATGGTAAATTTATAGTTTTTTTTTAACAATAAAACCTCATTGCTGTCTAAGCCAAGGTCTTATTCTTAAGGGTTTAAGCCTTTTTCCACTATCTATAGGCTCGAGAATAAGGCACTTAGTGAGCGATTACCAGTAATTATAAGGCCGAAGAGCCGATAAATTACGTTTTATTAGAGATTACAACAATGTATGAACAATAACTCTACTTTAACACATTTTAATATATTATATAAGAATGTATGTATCGCATAACGTTCAATATTATTTGATAGGAACTTAATTATATATATAGTGCAAACCTATATTCGAATTTAAAAAAACTGGTTTCAGAGAAGTCTTCGGGCGTTTTTTTTTTTCAAGTCACAAAAGACGAAAATCTTAAATCTTGTGATACGATAAGGCTTACTAATAACGTCATTATTCATATTTGTTTATTTAGAAGTATTTTTGACTGAATCTGGGTTTTATATCAAGCCAATAAGGCAATAGGTATTAAAATATGTATTAAATAAAAAAAATTATAATCTTGTTTCCCTAAAAAAAAGTGCGTTGCACATTAACACCAATACAATACAAATATATTTCTTGACACCTGACCGTAAGTCACCACCCACAATGGCCCTGTAAGAAACATTTACCATTCCTTACATTACCAATGCGCCACCAACCTTGGGAACTATGATGTTTTATCCCTTGAGCCTGTAGTTAATTTTAAAGATGCACTAGTACTTGAAATATTTTGCAACAATGTTTACAAAGGAGATCGAAATAAATTTATAGTTAACACTTCGTTTTATTGTGCTGTAAAACTACGCTCACGAAATAACGATTAAAATATTATGTTGAAAAATAATTTTACAGCTTCATTATCGGTAATGAAGCCGACTTTTGTATTCTGTGAACCGATACATTTTGATCATATTCATTATGTTTTAACATGTATATTACATTCCTATAGAATTAGATAAATGTTAATATTATACTTTTTTTTTTAATTTAGACCTGCATAGCTGTCTATATCCAGTACATGAATGTTACTTGATAATGTACGCTGCAGTAAAAAGATATATTTTTGTTTGTATGTTGGGGATAAAATTATTCCTAAGTGCTATAAGTTGTGGAGTATATCTAAATCATTTTTGTGCGAAGCAGAAGCTCGCTAGTCGATTTTAATATGGAAATGGAAATAACTTGGTGGTAGGGCTTTGTGCAAGCCTGTCTGGGTAGGTACCACCCACTCATTAGACATTCTACCGCTAAACAACAGTACGCAGTTTTGTTGTGTTCCGGTTTGAAGGGTGAGTGAGCCAGTGTAACTACAGGAACAAGGGACATAGTATCTTGAGTTGAGGGGAATAGTTAATATTTCTTACAGCGTCATTGTCTATGGGTGATGGTGACCATCAGATGGTCCATTTGCTCGTCCGCCAACCTATTCCATAATATATATATATATATATATATATATATATATATATATATATATATATATATATATATATTTAAGTAAATCTGTTAGTTAACCGCAGTTTAAAGGAGTCATATGTCAAATGTCCTAGTTGATGTGAAATACAACTACAAAATTTTTCATATTTAAATAAAACCTCACCTCATTTCGACAAAGGACTACAGATAAAAAAAATTCAAAGTAAATATAAATTCTTCACCGATTCATTCACACTACATCCCAGACTAATTTACGTAAACCTCTCCAGATGACTGCTCTCCCGGCGGATGCTGCGACTGTGGATAATCATTATACAATCGATCTAATTTTACCTTAAATATAACAGGTGGAATTTCATTCGAAATGTATTGTGGGTCTTATTATTGACATAATATTACAGTTCTGATAGGTAAATCATTTAAGATATGTTTATGAGATATTTCATGTCTATGTAATGACAACTACAAATATTAAAAGAAAAAAGTATATGGCTGTTATAATTTATCTGAGACATTTTACTTTTAAAAGAAAACTTACTTTTATTAAACTACTGTCAAAAAACTGAAACCAATAGCGAAATGACAGAGAAAGGCGATTGTTTTTCCATTAAAGAATTAATAAATTTAACTCTTATGTAAAAGAATGAATAAATATGCAACTATTGTGTTATATTATGTATAGAATATTGACATTTTTTGAAACCTACTTAAATAGTTTCTAGATATTCGTGAATTAAAATAATGACAAAATACTACAAGTTAACAATTTGTTATTTAAGGTAGGTTGAGTCAGTTTTAGAAATTTTAAGCAACCGGTATCATCTGAACGACATAAAATTAATTGAAATGATAGGATTTTAGCCCGTCTGCGTTATTTTTATACATCTAAATAAATAATAATTAAAATCATTAATCCAAGGAATCTTTCGACGTCAGCAAAAACAAAACGCGACATAATTAAACTAGGGTCACAATTAACATCATATATTACCCGTAACGTTCATGAAGTCATTAATCACACCTAAAAGGATTCGCCCAGTTAGGCATGTCACTAAACAGATGTTAGATTAACTGTGTCCCCGCCTTAGAACAGGGAAAATAGAAATGGTATAAGATTATGATAGGAAACGTCAGCAGTTCTAAAATTGCTAATGATGCAAACTGTAAACAAAATATATTATTTCAAGTAATGGTAGTAGTAGTAGTTACACTATCTTACTCACACTTCAAACGAGAGCAAAACAAAGTAGCTTGGCGAAATTGTGAATTAAAAGTGGATGGTACCGACTCAGACGTTGTTTCAGAAAGTCCACGTAGTACACGTGAAGTTATATACATATGCAATTCATGATAGTGAAAAAAGTAATATTACATAAAAAAAACAAAATTCCATAACAACAACAACAGCCTGTAAATTTCCCACTGCTGGGCTAAGGTCTCCTCTCTCTTTTAGGAGAATGTTTGGACCAAATTCCACTACGCTGTTCCAATGCGGGTTGATGGAATGCTATAAGTAAGAACTACGTATATGTATATTTGGGTTTAATGGATGATTACTAAAATATGTTATTCATAAATACAGAATGATCTGTTAGTTGTAAAATGTTGTTAAGAAATCATAATAAGCAAACAAAACTGCAAAACCTCGCTTATATATAATATGTAGGTTATATAAAAATACTATGTCTACGTCGTTATAACAATTATGTCATTTCTAGGAACCGCCTCGTCTGAGGGCGGGTTGATAGAAAGTGCACTAAATCGACTTTTAATTATTCAGATAAGGAGCTCATTACACTGACATTAGTTGTGCTAACTTCGTTTTTTATATGAGATTTAGGGTTGTGTGATACACCTGTATAAATAATTACACGTTGTTTACATAATTACACATACATACATTTTCTTTATCTATCAGCAACATAATTTAGAAGTTTATTTACAGGAGACAATAATATATTATGTCATTTATAATTACAACACTAGATAGCACATCTTGAGAATAGAACAAAGGAGTCTTGGATATTTTATATTCATATGAAAATTTAAGCAATTAAAATTTGACAAACAACTGTACTGAGTTTCTTAGAATGTTGTTAATTAATATTACTATTACGCTAAATAATATTCATATTTTATTACGACATTTAAGTCTGTAAGTATGTTTTAAGAAGATACCCAATTGGTCCCATTTAATTCTTATAAAGCCCTTTACCTAAGATGTCACATTAAAATAGTAAAAAAAAAAATAAGTTAAAAAAATTGTCAGAAATACGGAACCACTCTTTCGAATTATCGTTCCAGCTTAACTAAAACGCAAAGTACAACGTAAGCAAAGCAAGCGACCGTAATGAAGGTAATGTTGTTTTAACTGATGTTAATATCTCTTCACGGAATCTTCCTTCGTGGAAAATAAATTAGCTTGTGTGCTTTTATATCTATTTTATTTTATTACAGTAAAGAATCTATAATAATATTCAAAATGCTAAAGTAACTCTGTCTGTCTGTTCACTTCTACCCTCTGAACCAAATTTGATGAAATTTTGGTACCCAACAAAATTGAACCCCAATGAAGGCTACTTGTCATAAATAACACCCGGTAGCAACCAGTAAAAGTAAAAGTAAAAAAAACCTACAGTAGAATTACTAAGACATCATAAGATATTAGGAATGTTTTTGAAACCTTTTTATGTATAACATCGAATAATGTGTTCTACTATCTCTTCCTAAAAAAATGTATTCAGTGGCATACATTTTTTAAATAAATATCAACAGCGCGTGTTAAGGAATTTGTAGGCAAGCTTGTACTAGGAATAATGACAAAAGACAAATAGCCTCAGGGATCAGTATTGAAAGTGCGACTTCAAACGGTACCAACGTTTTCATTGCGCTCTTTAATATTCAATACATGCCCATTAAATGTAATATTTGTCAATCTGAAAAAAGTGTCAATCATATTCAATTTCGATTACATTTAATTTATTATCAGACGTGATTATTTCCTCTTATATTTATATGAATCAACATACAACGATAATTGATTTTAAGAAACGTTAAAACAGGAAAATGTATCACTAATACAAAGATTACGGTGCATTATCAGCATCATGCGTCGAGTGAATCGAACCAAATGATACGTTCGCAGTCCCACGCCGGCAATCTGGCAACACATTACGAGACGATTTTCACTCCTAGCTATAATTTAATATAATCCAAAGAAATAGGTGCACTCGACAAGACCGTAAACACGGCAACTTCATCGATACTCGATATTTGAAACGATTCTTACAACACTCAAGTCATTGGTTGATTTTAAATCTTATTCCAAAGATTTAAAGTTCAATTTCAGATTGTAGTTTTAGTGGATAAATTCGAGAGTTATAGTGTTGTCAGTTATGATGTCGATGCGTTCGACTGTACACAAATAATCGTGATTTCGATACTCAGATGGTATGTTATCGATCACGACGTTAAAGATTCGATTAGTTTCGATTGTGGATGGTTGTTTTGATTTCCAATTTGCGCTTGCTCCGTTTGGGTGCTAAATAGCGGCACGTAGGCTGTACTCTCATTTCACATTGCGATTTTCGTTTTCAATTTCAAATCGTATCGATGTGCTTTTGCCGATGTGTACGTGTTTCTCGCGATAACTCTAATATTTGATTGGAGGGGACGTACATGTTGTTCGTTAACGTAACAACCTGTTACAGTTAATTAATTTGTTAAAAATCTCCTACTCCTGGTGTGGTTATTATTATGACAATAGTAAAGAAAAAACAAAAAAAAATCCCGATTCTTTTTTTTATAGGTTGGCGGACGAGCATATGGTACCACCACCTGATGGTAAGTGGTCACCATCACCCATAGACAATGACGCTGTAAAAAATATTAACTATTCCTTACTTTGTCAATGTGCCACCAACCTTGGGAACTAAGATGTTATGTCCCTTGTGCCTGTAGTTTCGCTGGCTCACTCACCCTTCAAACCGGAACACAACAATACTGAGTACCGTTATTTAGCGGTAGAATAACTGATGAGTGGGTGGTACCTACCCAGACGGGCTTGCACAAAACCCTACCACGAAGTCATATTTAATTATGTTTAAATTTAGAAGGAAACCAATAAACTTTTAATGTCCTGTCTTTGAATATCTAGGCTAGCATGAGTTTCAAAATAACTATAATATAAAATAACATAGAATTGAATTGGAGTGTCTGTTTGTTATATTAAAATAAACGCTTTTTACTAAATGCATGTGTATGGTTATACATGGTATGTCAAAATAATCTTTTTTTTCAATGTTTGTCTGTCTGTTTGTTCTGGAATCTAAATGGAACGGATAGACCGAATTTGTTGCTTTCACTGGCAGAAAGCTGATGTTATAAGGATTAACTTAGACGAGGGAAACGAAGTCGCGGGCACAACTAGTGCTTCATAATATTGAATACAATTATTGTCACGCATCGAAAGGCCTGCGTTCACGTGTTATATTATATTTAAAATATAAAAAAAAACCACTTGAGTCAATGGACTTGGTAAGTTATTTTCGTTCATAGACAAAGGCTCTCTAAGAAATATAAGTCAATTCTGACGTCATTCGTGTTCCGCTGGCCACGTTCTCTAAGATGTCATTATCCTTGCGCCTCTAATTACACCGACTGTAATGTCACTCGTCATACAAGCTGGTAAACTATGTTGAAGTTATTGGTCTTCTTGCAACTTTGTACGAAGTTAAAATAAATTAATAAATATTTATTTAGTAATTTTTAAATAATTTTAACATTGCGCTTCCTTGTTATTATCTGCAAGTACTTGAGTTCCAACCTCAATTAAAAAAATAATAGAATTAAGCAACTCTCAAATCTTTACTCGTCTATCTCCTAGAACTACTATTATTTACTTATACATTTACATATTTAATTAAAGAAAACAATATTACGAATCTAGTAATACTAATATCAAGAATCAGTCTAATATAAACTTATTCACGTTCATGGCGAATTAAATACACATTAGTATCATTAGGAAACGAATGGGTTTGTTTCATGATCAGTTATTGACGGTTACCTTTTTATACAAATTCTAAATTTAATTTTACAATTTTTTATATCGATAATATCCTTTATTGCACCGCACTAGAGTTCATGTTACGCGGGCAACTGAACACAAAGGATCTAATAATCTTGTATTGTTTTTAGTGATGTTGGATTAGCGGTCTCATGTCGATAACAGGTTAAGTGAATGACACAAAATAGCATCTAAAGCAATAAAAATAATTATAAACGAACTCCCTTTACTTATCGAAAATTCAATTTTGTTTTAAATTAAGTTTTTTCAACTTTAATTGTAAATGGTTCAGGAAATTGGTGGATATTTTTTTTGGTCATTTCTGATATGATTGACTATAACCAAATATTGTATTATAAGCATTTGATAGGTTATTTGAATATTATTTTTAGGTTATTTTTATATTAATTGAGTACAAGTATATTCATTTTACATGCTTTTTAATATAAATCGCCCGTTAATCAATTCATCTTTATTGAAAATTTGGTTTCAAGCATTTTATATGTATTTTCTTTTTCGATTTCTTTACACTTATTTCTAGTATTTTTCATACAATCCTACAAGCCATGCCAGCGACTTTGTGCGTGTTTGAATTAAATTAAAAAAAAAATGTTTGTAGCTGAAGTTACTCTTTATTAAATTAGCTTTCTGCCAGTGTAGGTCCGGTCAAAATCGGTCCAAACAAATTCGGTCGGACAAATGTATAATATAAATATAGATACGATCTTAAAACGATTTGAAACAAATAAAAACATATTCATAAACCTTCTTACATAACAAGCTTCTCAAGCTTTGCCCAAAAGGTCGATCAACGAAACAACAAAGGCTTTGGAAAAGTATGCACATCCGGGGATAGAGGTGTAAATTGTGAACTCATAAACGAGCAGGAAACACGCTCGCTTGGGCCAAATTACCCCGAGTTACTCTCGGAGCTCATGACAAATTGATTTTTTTTTACCAGCGCGTCACGTGAAGACTGGTGCTCAACGTCTTACAGCCTGGGTCTTACGTGAGCTATTTATATCTATGTTGTCTATGAAAATGTATTTAAAATTTATTTCCAGTAGTTTATTTTTCTATATACACATTATATCACAAATAATTCTATTAGAAAGAAAGAAATGTTTATTAGGACATGACACAATTATAAAAAGTATAAAAAATAAATAAAAAAGAAAACCAAAAAATAGGTACTACTATTATAACAAATCAAAATCAAAATAAAATTTATTCAAGTGGGCTATTACAAGCACTTTTTAATCGTCAATTAACAATTAAGTGAAGCTACCACCAATATTATAAATATACAAGATTGTGTAATTAAAATTGCAAACAAATAAAAACCAAGCTACAGTTTAACATTTATTGGAACAGATAGTTCCTTTATCAACCCTCGATGGTGGAGACTATCAATTAATTGATTTATTTATTTACCCAAAAAAGACGAAAAATATAATAAAAGTAGTCCAAAAGGCCTGAAGTACACTACAGGTTTTTGATTTGATTTAAAAAAAAATCCATCTTTCTCAACATTTTCAGTCAGAGATCAATAAATATTAAAAATAAGCATAATATTTTTAATATGTCTGAACGTAAATTTACAATCCAAACATTTATCATAATCAATGTATATATTCTTATATAGTTTAATTATTTATTATATGTTTATATTGACGTCTTGAAAATACTTTTTTATGTATGTATGTATTTCACTTTTCCTATATTTATGTATGGTTCTACACTACAGACTTATAAAAAGGAGAGACTCTTGAATCAACTTAAAAACATTTGTCCAAAATATTTTCATTTACATCAAAAGTAATCTGGCATGAAATTATAATACATATTAACGTAAATCCTCCCCACTTTACAAATTAATCGTCTGTCACACTATTAACTACTAAACCAATAGACAATCACGCACAAACAAAATAAGATATCACGTAATGGATGTAAAGATTACAGATAAGTCCCTTCGTAAGGGGCGGGTAATAGTGTAACGCACGCAACGCTGCCTTAATGTTCGGCTAATCTATACTTATATAATCGTTTGTCCTCAGACAAAACTATTGAAAGCTGAAATATGGAACATAAGATTATATTATAAAGTAATGAACGGACCTTAGGTTTAGAATCATATGATAGAAAGATGATGTGCTTATATTCCAATTTAAAAATTTTCAATTTCAAAAATGAAGTTTCGTATGTCTAATATATCTTATGTGTACTAATACATTTATTCTTCAAAAAATCCTAATTATTCGGATTTCCAATTTTTCAATTTCAAAATGAATTTTGAATAACTAATATTATTTATGAGTACTATCACGTTTGTACATGTTGTAAATCCTGGTTTCGATCACAATAATTTTCAATTTTTTTATAATCATGTCATAGTTAAATTCTTTATTTAATATAGATGCGTTATATTTACGTGGTGGTAGGGCTCTGTGCAAGCCCGTCTGGGTAGGTAGCACCCACTCACCAGTTATTCTACCGCCAAATAACAGTACTCAGTATTGTTGTGTTCCGGTTTGAAGGGTGAGTGAGCCAGTGTAACTACAGGCACAAGGGACATAACATCTTAGTTCCCAAGGTTGGTGGCACATTGACGATGTAAAGAATAGTTAATATTTCTTACAGCGTCATCTAAAAATTAATTAGTTTTGTAATATCCTGTAAACTACAGACTAACGTCTGTATATATTTTTTTAACGTTTTCATGGATCCTGTTATAAAAACATACAAAAAGTATTAACCATCCGTAATCGGACAATAAAAGTTACAAGCTTATACCTCGCCTTACTAACCAGTTCGTCTTACCAGTCCTACATCGAAAATACTTTTAAATTTTATGTTACAATTTCTGGATAAGTTTTTACATTTTTGTGTACAAACAAACTATTAAATATACTAAGAAAATATAGTCATTATTTCAATTTCTATTAATGGACATCTTCATTAATATTTTGGGTCCCAATTATTAATTATACCAATAGCCCCATTTTGAGAACAAAAATCGTATTTGCATCAGTTTACTCTTCTTATGCCTGCCTAAAACCGAAATACAACAATACTAATTGTTGCTAAGTGAAAGTATATGTGTTGTTTGGATGATGACCTACACAGACACTAAGGCTTGAGAGCAACTTTTCTGGCTAAAAAATAACCTTTGGGCCCTTTTTTTGCACGCATTTAACATTTGTTAATTAATTATTTTTTAATTCATAAATTTAAATGAATTGATATTTAATCCATGTTACATTTAGTATAGAAAAAGTAAATTTAATTTGAACAGGTTTCAAAGAACAAAGGCTAGGTTTGTTTTATTGTCGCTTTGCGTGTTGAGATGCAGTTAAATAAATTAGTTACCGTAAGTACGGACCGTACAACGTTTTAAACACTTAAAAATAAATTGTCATAAGACAAATCAGTTTTTAAATTAAGAACAGAACATGTTCTATTTTGTAATTATTTAAACACCAATTAAATATCAATCGTATATTTTTATTCCAATTATTTTCATAGTATTAATTTGATACTCGAAATTATAATTAAGTACTTTAAAAATCAATACAGTTATTAATTTTAATCTAACTTTATTTCGAGTAAGGATTTTTTTTTTAATTATTATTTTTGCCAATCACTTGTGTTTATTATATTTATGTGTTTCAATGTCATAAGCACATATATTAATAAACATTCCTGTAGTTCCGTTAATTTCGAGAGCAAATAAGTACCAATGAAGAGCATAAGCTGCGTTTACGCATGTACACGAAGGAGCGCGTATGTTCGAGCAAACGCGTTGTCCATTATCTCGTGCTTTTACTTGCTTTTTACGTCTCTATTCCTTTCAAAACTTTTATGTTTACAATTTTCATGTTCTAGTTGTAACCATACCTTTGGTTACTTTTAGGTTTATATTCTAATCTAGATTCAACACAGTACTCATCGGCGCCGTGGCTTAGTTGGTTAAAGCGCCTGTCTAGTAAACAGGAGATCGTGAGTTCGAATCTCACCGGTGCCTTGTAACCTTCTCAATTCGATAGTAAAATTTATTTTGTTAAAGAATGGTTCAACTTATGTTTCCTAAAATTTTTACATAATGATACGAAATTTGTACTTTGGAAAAGCAACATTGGAGCTCACCATATTTCTATTAAATGTATATTAATAGAGTAAGTCGATTTTCGTGAACCAGTGATTATGAAATAGCACATAAAAAATCGGTTAAAGTCTCATTTTAAAAAGCTCCAGCCGTAGATTTGCAGAAAATTGATGAGGATTCTTCATTGTAACTTACTTAATTGTTACAGTTTAACAAAGAATTTAATTATTTTTTATTTTAGAGAGAAGGAGAACGGTACGAAAGTCCTCAAAAAACTATATATAAACAAGATGTTTCGAGGGAAATTTTCATCATTAGTTTCTATTAAGTATAACTCTCTTTATTTAGAAAAAAAGGAAGAAGTATTATTCCACAGAGTTTCTTTTGTCAGTTCTGTTAGATATTCATTCCGAAGTGCTTGCAGAGTTTTGAGAGTGAATAAAAAGTGTAGTGCATTTATATTGAACAAGTTGTCACCCCCTAAGGGGGTAAAAAGTTGTCGTATCTTGTTAAAGCTTGCTTTAACAAATTCTATCAAATCGTTTAACTGGTTTGACTATGCGTGATAGACAAATAAACAGGCGGAATTACTTTCACAATATTAGTATACACTAGTAGATTTAAGCTCTGCTTTATACTTTATATATCTAGGAATAGTTTTAAAAATGTGTGATATAATACCACTTACTATTAAAGTTATATTATAGTCACAAGGGAAATTTTAGTTGGCAATTTTGATGGCACTTCGGCGACATCTAAGCGGTGGTAACCTTATGACACCATTTGGACCATTTGCTCATTTGTTTCTCTTTCAAACAAGACGGGACGAATTCCCAATTTTATTTCAAGAAATTATTTACAATCAAGTTTTGAACCAGGAAGCGAACACGACACACAACTTTTCTATATTTAATTAAATAACAAAACTAAACCCTAAAGATCCATCCCTTGGATAAGATAAACAATAATAAATGCTTAAAATCCACCCTAAGATAAGCCCTATTATAATTGGAAATATTGGGTATTGTAACAATTAATTCAACTTGATCCAGTAAACAGTTACAATTTTCCAGTAAACATTCGATATTTAAAAAAAAGTTTTTTTTAATTTATTTTAAATAGTATAAAGCAGACAGTTCTTACATCCAAATAAACAAGTATTCAAGATATAATAAGATGCTAATTGAAATAGTATATTAACAGTAGCATGAAGAATCAGTGAAACGTAAAATTGCATCAATCACTGGTAACGATTTTCTTATCAGCATTGATAAGAAAAATGCCCCTAAATGGGTTAAAGACTTAATTAGGGCTTGGCCTTATCTATTCTGAAAACTATTTAAAATTATAGCTTCTTGTGCGATAATTGTTGTAGCACTAAACAACATTGTTGCGATCGTTAAAATTAAATAAGGCTGGTACACACTTTTGAAAATACCTTTATAATGACACAATTGTATTATTTCAATTACTGAATCTGAAACAAAACTAGTCGCCCTTATTTTCATCCCTTAGTACATCGGCGCCGTGGCTTAGTTGGTTAAAGCGCCTGTCTAGTAAACAGGAGATCGTGAGTTCGAATCTCACCGGGGCCTTAAACTTTTATTTTCTATATTTATATATTGATTATATGGAATTCATTTTTTCTGAGATAACCAATAGCTACAATAGTAAGTTTCGAAGATTAAGAGTTGATTCTATCAAGTTACTTTGCAAAAAAATAAGCAAGAATGCAAGAAACAGGCAGGTGTCCTCACATTCTTACCAACGAGGAAGTAATGAATAACCATCGTAAATAACTCCATAAAATTACTTGTCGATTATACATTGCAATTTTTATTTGAAGTTGTAAGTGGAAGCTATTGAGTTCCAATATTGGGACTACATTTAATTAATTGCTTATCTATTCAGTGTTCGACAGTGAAGGAATACATCGTGAGGAAGCCTGCATGTGTCTAATGTCACGTGTGGATCCACCAATGTGCATACATGTTGCATGGAGTAACGTGATGAAATAACCTCTAAAATAACCTCAAATGGGAGTGGATGTATATGTGATATTGATACAATATTGGACATTCTAAATAATAACAAGAAACGTTACATGTTTTAGTATTAGTTTTATTAGATTTTCACTTATAGTTAACCCTTACTAACATTAGTAAAGCAATGTTGTTGATTGCTAGAAACTACAAATTCCGCCCCACTTTTCTTTCCTTAAGTAGTAATAAAGAATACTAAGCTATGTAAACTGAGTATAATAGATGCCCACAATTAAGCAAATTTCTAGTTTTCTGTGAAGTTCCTTGTATTTTTGTCTGTATGCCGCTCTTTCACGACCAAACCCATGAACCGAATTTCATGAATTTTGGTTGGAAGCAAACTTGAACTTCAATGAAGGACATAGGCTACGTTTTTTGCCTAACACGTGATATCCAACCCCTAAAACGCGAGCGTAGCCAAGGACGACAACTAGTATTAATTAATAATTAAAAAAATTATCAAATATCTTATATCAACAGTTTAATAACTTCAATACAAGCGTCACATTTAAAATAATAACATGCTAGGATTATCATAAAAACTAACTTTTAAAACCTATGTATAATCATGTATAGTACAAAAAAAATATATGGCATTATGACATATAAAACGACGATTCCTTTTTATTATATAAATTCTGTAACATACGTCACGCGCCCTTTCGTCGGCGGCACAAACAGCGTCGTAAAATGATAAACATATAATCCGCTTTCCAGCAACAGACGCACGATTGACTCTACACAATAAATGAGATATTCGATAGAGAGATATGAACACTGTGTGACACGGTGTTTTATAGTGTTTCACGTTGATCGTGCCCCATACCCATAACAATAACAAGGGCAATCAAAGTAATAAATGACGACCCGGAGCGGATCGCTTTTTGTTCCCAATTATTTTTAGTGATGTTCGGTTAATTAGATTCTTTGGCGAAAGCCGAGCGCGAGTTTAAGGGAACTCTCTTACTTATACACTCAAAACTGTATATTTGCTAATATTATACAGAATATTTTCATAGATAATATACAGATCAACATACTACACAAAATAAATTTTTTATTAATCACCACTTTCCATCCGTGACTTCAACCGTTTGTTAAAGGACTTAAGGTACGTTTTTCTAAGATAAAAAGTAATATATGTACAATTCCAAACTACAATCTATCTTTGTGCAAAGTTTTATTCAGATCCTTTCAGCCGTTCTAGAGTTATTGAGCAACAAACATATATCTAAACTTTCGCATTTCCAATGTTAGTAAGATTAAAATTAATTTACAAGTATTAATTATAAAAACTAACTGCCACGAAATGACTTTGCATTTATTTTTAATTAATTCTACATATTGTGCACAAATACTATTTAAATATTCATAAGTGTTTAAAAGTAAATGTTACAATTATTATTTATTACATAAAAACATTTTTATTCGATCACCTTTACCGAAAACGTAATAACAGCCGTTTAAGGCAGGAACGCACTGATCGCGCCCTTGCGTCAAATAATAATTCTGTTGGAGCCTTCGACACGCAATTCTCATAAACACACGGTCATACTACATGCTATACTATACTATATAATAAAATAAATCTATCTAAATCAGCAGAAAATAAATTCAATTCAAAAGATTTTTATGATCTTTTTGACCCATTGATTATTATATTGGTAACTAAGCTGTGTTGCTTGTCATGTGTTAGGCAAAAAAATAGCCTAAGTCCTTTCAAATTTATTTGTTTTTTCAAGTTTAAATCATACCAAATAACATCAAATTCGGTTCAGACAGACAGAGTTACTTTCACATTTATAATATTGATATTGATAATTAATTACAATGAGACTGTTTTACTTTATATTTTATATTTATATGTCATGCTTGTATCTGTGGTGTGGCTTATTCTCTATGAAAATAGAGTCTCAGACAATATTAATCAGGGTTTTAAATAAGTTTTAATCTCGTCTATAAGTTTACGTTCTATCACTAGCTTATTATTAAATACATTAACTTGTACATAAGATACAAAATGCACTATTAACAATTTTAATTTCATCTCAAGACGCATTTACGTTTAACGAGGCGAACTTAACACCCAACTATTGCAATATTATACGTAAATATATAATCAAAATATTTTAATAATAACTATTAAGATTTGGACTATAAGCTAGCCGATTAAAGATGAGTTAAATATTAGTAGCATCGCTATAGCTTCGAACCTATAATGCAGTGTCGCACATTCCTATTCAATTGAGATACAGCGTTGCACTTAAAGATCCCTTTGCGGCGTCTGATGATTAAAGCAGTTATGATCTTAAGTTGTTATTAAAAATTATTTTCTACCTAATTATCTAATTATAACTTCTTGCTATTCGATAAATGCTCATTGCAGTTGCGATGTTGTTTTCCGTTATTTAACGTTTTATGTAATTAACTTAGGGTAAAAACGGTCTTGTTTTTGCCCTAAGTTAATACCGGGCAAGTTTGTATCACACAGCTTAAAGTTAATTATCACAAACTGACGAGATGGATCAGTGGTCAGTTGTGGAAAGTGTGTTCAAGTTTTGGAATGGCCTCAGATAGTTAAGTCTATTTCATTATTTGTTACTTATTCTATTGCATTGTTTATTACTATAATATGTCTTATATAGGTGACTAGCGGCCTGTCCTGACTTCGCACCTGACTTACTGACTGGATTTTACCCGTTATTTATATATTTTTTTGCTTTTTTTCGACATGTTGGACAATTGTCGTACTATTTAAACTGTTCTTAAAAACATTAATAATATTATATACCTAAACCTTCCTTAGGAATCCCTCTATCTATTAGTGAAAACCGCATGAAAATCCGCTCTATAGTTTTGGAGTTAATTGCGAACATACAGACAGACGACGCGGTGACTTTGTTTTATAATATGTAGTAATGAAAATTATCACAAGGAAGGTATGAGCTGGAAGAAGTTATGACGCTTTACATAAACCCATGTAGTAGACCAGGTTGATGACCAGTTCAGTGTTCTTTACCTTTAACTTGGAATATACACCTATATACGTAAGTACTTATATAAAATTCTAATCAGAACTATCTTTATAAAGTAAAAGCCTTAAAAAGCTCGTCAAGTCTCTTGAGAGCTAACTCCACCAATACGATTTATTGGATCTTTCTATTTCCTCTATGATTTCAGCTTAAACGAATCCTGATTGAGAGAATTACAAAAATGGATATGAGTTTCTAATATATACATACACATATCCCCAAGTTCAATCAACATAGACGTTATCGAGGCAACAGACTCCTCGTAAATATTGTATCGTTAATTGACTGGCGCCATTTACGGATTGATTTAATTACGTACGGTATTCTAATACACCATGAAATACCATCATATCGAATTCAAAGTCATTAGATTGATACCTTAACGAAGGGAATCGTTTGATTATATGAAGGAACAAATTTTATTAAGTGGCCTTATTCGATTCGACGAGATGATGTAATTGTAGTATTTTATTTGATAAATATAATTAAGCGAGGTTTATTGCTTAATATAATTGAATTTGAATTTGGAAAATATGTAATATGTATAATAAGTTGATTTCTCTTTGCAATGTTTTTCAAATTTTGTTTTTGGAAAATTATTTGTCCGATGCCATAAAATGAAATTAAAACCTATTACTGCTGGTTTTCACGACCAATAGAAATAGCTCCCTATCGCACTATTCGACGCTATTCGTCGCTATAGATTCCCGCGTCAGTACAACCCGAGACAGGAAGTGCATGTAAATCGACGTGTCAAATTGACAAATATATTAGGTCATATAATATTACAAGTTTTGTGTAAAGATCATATTCACATAAGAAATAAATATTGATAATTTGGGATAGCGTACTCAATTCGGATGTGATCGGTTTTACGAATTTAGCCGATGCTACATCTAAGTTATGTAGTACTATACATATATAATCGTACAATATTTCTATCTGCGTATGTTTTGAGGTCCAATAGGATAGGTTTCCAATATCAGAAATTCCCAGAAATAATTATGTATGTGTTCATAAATATTATATCATAAAATTGATATAGATGAAATCGCCTTGGAAATGAAATGATCCCCTTCAGGCTTATTACATATAAAATATTTATTTTATAATTTCAATGAAATCGATAATTTTTATTCGTTCGACAGTCCTTCTCGGATTCGTTGTATTTATTTCCGAACTTCAGATATTTGGCGAGAGCTGATTGGCCCAGTGGTTAGAACGCGTGCATCTTAAAAGATGGTTGCGGATTCAAACCCAGGCAAGCAACACTACGTATATGTGCTTAATTTGTGTTTGTAATTCATCTCGTGCTCGGCGGCGAAAGAAAACATCGTGAGGAAATCTGCATGTGTCTAATTTCATCGAAATTCTGCCACATGTGAATTCCACCAACCCGCATTGGAACAGCATAGTAGAATATGTTCCAAGCCCTCTCCTTAATGGAAGAGGAGGCGTTATCCCAGCAGTGGGAAATTTACAGGATGTTACTTTTTACTTTTTTACTAGATA
The DNA here is from genome assembly GCF_905220365.1 of Vanessa cardui. Classification (NCBI taxonomy): domain Eukaryota; kingdom Metazoa; phylum Arthropoda; class Insecta; order Lepidoptera; family Nymphalidae; genus Vanessa; species Vanessa cardui. The sequence continues at coordinate 4,024,154 of NC_061129.1, forward strand.
TTGGGCGAGCAATAAGCAAGTGTAACTTTGACTGAGATCGTTCAGTTTGTTTGTAATATTTAAATTTCAACCCTTCTTGAATGTAAAATAAGTAAAAAATATAGATATTCATTTCAAAATCAAAATATTCATTAGACAAGTAGGCTCATACGCTTTTATTAGCATACACGAATATTTCGTTCAATTAAAATGGTCATGTTACAGTATTGAATTAATTTTAAAGCTACCAACGTTTCGGAAAGTATATTCTACCAGAAGAACCGACAAGAAACTAAGTAGATGAAAGTCTAAATAATACCTACATATAATACGACACAAGTCGCTTGTGTCGTATTATATGTAGGTATTATTTAGTAGCTTTTTTTCAACGAATGATTTAAATTTATGAATCGGCGAAGAAAAAAAATAAATATGTATCGCATTGAGTCTCAAAACTCCATCTATACTAATATTATCAATGCAAAAGTAAATGTCTGTTATCTCTTTATGCTTAAATCGCTGAACCGATTATGATGTGATTTGATATGGCGATAGTTTCAGTTACGGGATAAGGAAGTTTATTTTATTCATTTTCGAGTGGGTAAAATTGAAGATAACAGTTTGCATGCCATTGGTTTTATAAATTACACGGCTAAAGCCGCAGGATCAGTTAGTAAAATACAATTTTAAATAATTATTAATGTTATTAATTTCGAGATATTTACCATGTTATTTATTTTTGTTCGGTAGAGTCTCGTAAACAAGACATTCGTAGACAATGTCGAAATATCGAGCTCCCGAAATTAATAACTTTAATAATAAAAATAACAATGTTAATTTAAAATCTTATAATTTAAATGACATTGATAACAATTAATTTTCTCAAATTTCTTATATTGAAACCTAAAATATTATGTAAGTAATCATCAGAACGATTGACATCCAACAAAGCAACCGTTTCATCCAATTAGGAGACTATAAAATTAATAATAAACTCATTTCAAAATTATTCTCCAAACTTGTTATATTTTATATACCTTATTTATATATAATTAAAGTTTAAAATAGAATGAATCAATTTATGAGCCGTAATACATTTTTGTAGTAGGCAATAGTAATACGTAGCGTTGTCCTCATTAGGAAAAACAAATCACAATAATTAGACTATAAAACCGGCCATATCCCCATTGTGATATAATTTCATAGATTGAGTTTTATTACCGATTTGATTGTTACAAATTTGTTTATGGGCGCGGCGTTTTGTGAATGTGTTTTTATACTTAATGCCCTCTAATTTCGTGTTCTTCGGATTTCGGAGATGGGAATATGTCGCTTTTGATTTTTTTTGTGCTGAACTATACTTAGTTATAATTTATAATTATTTGATATAATTTTTTTTTAATTCATACCAAAAAAAAATTAGTAGATTCTAGTTCTAGATTCGTTACTTTAAAAATATTATTTGTATTAAATAAATAAAACGATATATCTTATTGTAGGACCCCAGGTACCACCCACTCATCAGATACATATTTGTTTTTCGGTTTGAATTTCGGATGAGTGAGCCAGTGTAACTAGGGGCATAATGGACATAACATCTTTGTTCACAAGGTTGGTGGCGCATGTAAGGAATGGTCAATATTTCTTATAGCGTTTTTTTAGGGGTAGTGGTGACCACTTGCCATCGGGTGGCTCACTTGCTATTTAAAAAAAATAGTATTTCATTTTTTAATGATTGAATAAAATTAAGCATTTGGAAAGTAATCGTTATAAAACAAAACAATTTGAAGTAGTTAGCTACACGCTTTCAATAGTTGTTTCTTAATGACAAGATAACAGTTTATATCTACTAGTATAATTTAAAGTCAAAACATTTCTTCTATTTCAACACTGTGTGTGTTAAAATGTGGCCTAAAATATACATTTCAAGGCCAATATTGTTGATCTGCTAAGTATAGGCTTTCATGTTAAGCTTAAGTATTAGTATTAGTATTTTCAACGCGATGCTACACTGCTATTTGGTACACATTACAAAACAGAACTTCATTCAACATATTTAAGTTCAATTAAATTGCTTTTTCTTGCAGCCCAGAATGATATCAATAATTTATGCAAATTAATCAGGAAATTAAAAATATTTATTAAGTCTAGTATTATACGAGGATATTTATTTTGCTTCCGTTTTCTCAGATACATTACTACGGATCGATAAAGAAGTATAACAAACTACTTGAAGTTGTAAAAAATCATTATTATCATTTTGATTAAGAATATATAATAATTAAATCGGGCTAAATGTGATTGCATCTATGTACTCTTAAACTCAATTAATTATCGAGTATTATATAACTTTCACAGATTTGTAAGCACGATTTACCATTATAACTGAACTATTACGACTTACGTCTGTAATAATGAATTAAATCACAACGATTATTTTTTAGAATGTATAACAGGTGCTGCCTAATTATAGTAAATAAATAACTACTAGTAACCTACTCGCGTTTAGTCAAAACATTTTTTTAGGAATTTCGTAACCTATTGTTTTATAATTACTTTGTATGGGTCACTCACCTTTTGTTTCGCCATCGTATGAATTCGTATTAAAATGAAAATTTTCAATCAAACATCATAAATTTGTCGTTCTTTAATTTATTTTTTTACAGCCGCAGAACTGCTCTCTAACCGGCCAGTAACTTTGTTCCGGTCTCTAAAATTAATTATCTGTTAAATTGTAGCAATTTCGTAAATTACACTTGAGAATACACTTTAATTTTCTGCACGTCCAAAGCTGAAGGTCTTCAAAATGAGACCATAACCGATTTTTATGTGCAACTATCGTCCGATAATCAGTGGGATAAAAATCGGCTTACTCTATTAATAAATAATTCAAATATAACTAGAATCAAATAGCTTATATATGTGTCAAAATGCTTAATTAAATTCGTTAATTGACGATGTAAGGACTACTTAATATTTCCTACAGCGTCATTGTGTACGGGTGATGGTGACCACTTACCATCAGGTGGCCCATATGTTCGTCCGCCAACTTATCCCATAAAAAAGGGTGTGTTCAGACAAAAGTGCCACGTGATAATAAGTGATTACACAGCCAATGCGCTAACAACCTAGGGAAATAGGATGTTATGTATTGTGTCTTTAGTTACATCGGCTTACTCACCCTTTATACCGGAACGATACAAATGTAAGTATCGCTGTTTAATATTTTGAAATATTACTAGAATCAAATAGCTTATATATGTGTCAAAATGCTTAATTAAATTCGTTGATTGTCAATGCAAGGCGTCCCGCCCAGTACGCCGCCCATCCGCCCACCGCCTCCAGCGACTCATTTTATTAATTCAAAAAGTATTATTGCGTCCGGAAGTGGTTTTTATAAAACTTTTTATATAGTGATGTATCTATGAATCGGTATTTGAAAAAATATGCAAGTTTTTTTAAGACTGTTTTGTAGCATTTTATAAATATTAAGTAATTATATTAATAAAAAAATTAAAAAAAGAAATAACGAGAAATAAAATTTAACAATAGGATGTAAGTACATAAGATAACTTTATAAAACTAAATTAATTATATACAGGTATTGAATTAATTAACATTTACTTGATAGTAGCGCTTCCAGCCTGAGTAGGTTTATTGGGGCATTTAGACATTTGCGGTGTCAGAAATGGTTATTTTTTTGTCAAACTATTATAAGTATACGTTACGTTAACATATTTTCTCAGTGTTTCATGTATTAATTATTACTGAATATGAAAAATATTTTCTTCTAAACACAAAATGAATTAAGTAGATAAAGCAATGATAATATATTATGAATTATTATAAAATTAATCTAACTGAATTAGGTACATTATACATAACAACAACAGCCTGTAAATTCCCACTGCTGGGCTAAAGGCCTCCTCTCCCTTTGAGGAGAAGGTTTAGAACATATTCCACCACGCTGTTCCAATGCGGGTTGGTGGAATACACATGTGGCAGAATTTCTATGAAATTTGTCACATGCAGGTTTCCTCACGATGTTTTCCTTCACCGCTGAGCACGAGATGAATCATAAAGACAAATTAAGCACATGAATCAGCGGTGCTTGCCTGGGTTTGAACCCGCAATCATCGGTTAAGATGCACGCTTTCTAACCACTGGGCCATCTCGACTCTATCTATCACGTGTGTTTCACATTATACATGCTAGCCAGAAATTACACACAAATTAAACCTTACTAAACTATTAAAACAAATGTTAGCTTCGTGTAGCCATTGCTATAGCGCGTTATTGCCACAACTGTACCGAGGTGCCACACTCGTATTTCAGGTCGCGTCTGATTGTGGTTCCGTAATGAGGGGCTTATTAAACAATTATTAATCGCCGGCGACCCGCTGAGCGCTCCGATTGCATCCTCCGAGTATCGCTTACGATCCACGAATCATCTCAGCGATCTTTTGACACGAAAACGTTATTGATGCTGTGTGTAAAATGTTAAGGCGCGCTGATATACCTGTTACTTGTACCGTTTTTAGTGATATATGTTAACATAAACATAATAAGTAATTAGCTAGTAATAGCTGGACTAACAATATTGTTTTTATTTTTAAATAAAATTTGGATCATATTTTGAACCAATAATATTTCAAATAAAATGTTACGTATTGCGAACATAACAAATTAAAAAAAAGAATCAGTCTTGAAAAACAAAATTACTGGCAAGTAATAAATACTAAAATTTATTCTTTATCTGGATTACGCGTAGTTAGTTGTAGGTACATATGTAGGTATATACAGTTTCATAAACTTGTTTTAAATTGTCGAATATAAATAACTCCTGATAAAAATCGACATCGATTCTCGCTAGAGAAATATAATTTAATATGTTTTAGTTAACAAAGAATACTTATTACATTTAAATATGTATTATGCATATAGTTTGAAACTATATGTAGAGTATACATAGAAACCATTAGTTTCTAGACATTTAAGAGCTGTTTGACAGTGACAGTTAAAATGTTTGTGATATCTTTTTATTTTTTCGATTTGAATTGAACAATTGGTAATGCCCTTATTATGAATTGAACAGTTTCCAGTTCAATTAAAAATTCTGGGTCTAACATTATTTTTTGGAGTGTTTTAACAATACTATTACAATTTTATATTACCTGTGTTTACTGTTAATGAATGTATCCGCTCCATAATAATGCCTCTTTGGGCATTCCTTGATACCTAGTAAATTATGGCCGTACATTCATACACAATACAAACCAAAATATGTATCACCCATTACAGTCATACACACAAAAGCAGACACTCACACACATAGACAATCTATATCCACTATTTAGATTGAGTAGCAATAACCTTTTTCACACATTGTAATACAATCTACATCTTCTTTTATAATACCAATTCAAATGTTTCTATTTCTCCTTTGGTGAAGTCGTTAAGTCGTGAAGTCGTTTGGTGTAGTCGTTGAAGGTACCGTTAAGTTAGACATCTTATGCTCAGTGGTAGGCTTTGAGCAAGCCTGGCTGGTTCGGTACCACCAACTCATCATACTCTACCGCCAAGCAGTGATACTTAGATTTGTATTGTTCCGGTATGAAGGGTGAGTAAGACAATGTAACTAAAGTCATAAGACATAACATCCTAGTTCCCAAGATTTTTATCGCACTGGCTGTTTATAATGTTTGTTTGTTTTCATTGTATATGCACTAGAAGTAAGGATAAGCTTATAATGCCAAGTTTCCGACACCGCAAAGTCAATAAATCTTTCTTGGGGCAAGGTATCCATTTCTATAATAAAATTCCGCAGACATTTTTAACTTTGCCGTCTCGTAAATTCAAATCGTTTATAAAAAATACATTGGTAAAAAAGGCGTATTATTCGATACAAGATTTTGTAGATGATAAAAAAGCGTGGAATTAATACGTGTTGACTTCCAGGCAGGACATATTAATTTAAATAATTGTATTAACTAACATGACTGTACTTTTTTTTAAATGTTGAAAAAGAGTAACTACTGAGTTTCTTGCCGGTTCTTCTCGGTGGAATTTACTTTCCGAACCTGTGGTAGCTTCACTTAATTGTTATATGACCATTCAAAAGTGCTTGGAAAAGCCCACTTGAATAAAGTACATTTTGATTTTGATTTTGATTTTGATTGGTGGTGAGTCCACCAATAAAAAAAATTAAAAAATCCTACGTAAAACGATCTACGTTAGCCTTTATTCCCTCTCGTAAGTTTTCATCTGCATAAATATTAATGATATTAATTTAACACGTACGATTCTTTGTGTAAAGATCAACTGTAATTAGATGTTGATGAATTTAAAAATTACTATCAAATAATCGCGACGAACGATCATTTTCATCTGAAATTTAAATATATTTTTATATTTATTTAATTTCTCTTACTTTTAACACTCTGAGTGATATTTATGTGCATCATTCATTTCGTAGAAGTAATAACTTTTTGAATGTTTTTTTTTTAATTAACGTTTTAATAATAATTAGTTCTATACAGCCAGTGTGAAGTCTATTTGTTACGGTTAACTTGCTTGGTCATATCGTAGGTGTGGTCGTAGCGCTAATTCCGCAGTGCCTAATTAAAAATGTCTATTATACATTGAAATTTGTGTACTCATGTACCCGATAAAATAAGTAGTGAAACTTTTTAGTTATATATTTTTAGACAGGATGTTGGTAGAAATTTTGTCGCAGTGACGTATAGAATCTTGTTCCGCGATTTTCCCTAAAAAATAATCCATAAGACTTAGTTACTTAATCAAAAATTTTCAACAATTTTGTAAACAATAAAGATTTTAACTACTTTCGTTACAATCTTGTCCTCTAGTGTAGAAGCAGTCTTTGTCCAACAGTACTTGGTGGTAGGACTTTGTCTAGCCCGTCTGGGTAGGTACCACCCACTCATAAGTTATTCTTCCGCTAAATAACAAAACTCAATATTGTTGTGTTCCGTTTTGAAGGGTGAGTGAGCCAGTGTAACTACAGGCACAAGGGACATAATATCTTAGTTCCCAAGGTTGGTGGCACATTGACGATGTAAAGAATAGTTAATATTTCTTACAGCATCATTGTCTATGGGTGATGGTGACCATTTAACATCAGGTGGCCCATATGCTCGTCCGACAACCTATACCATAAAAAAGTGGGTTTTAGCGTACTGTTACTATACTTAAGATATTCTTACCTCACATTCTAAATTGAATGGTTTAAAAACATTTATAACGTAAACCGTTTTAAGTTTCGTAACAAATCTGAATACTAAGAATAAAACACGCGTCAATTATCTTTCGAATTAACGACGAAGCAGATTCAAACAAATAATTTAAACCAACAAACCCGATAAGTTTTAAAGATGACATGTGTGCTCTTAAAATAGGGCTGGCACTTACAACAATACATAAAAAAAACAAATAATATCGCTCCTTAATTAAAGAAAAAGTTATATGTATAAGGAGGACATTATTTCATTAATTAGGTACCATTTGTTTGGAATTATATACAATTTTTAAAATTTAAGTGCAGTTATAAGTTTCTATAGATGTTCAATTAAATTTAAATTAAAGATTATCAATTTAATTTTTTTGGTTTTATAAATTATAATCAATTTTTTTATGATAATTGGCAACCCTATTGAGGCGAGTTCTCAAGTAAGGTATTGGCCGTCCGAGCAGACGCCATTTTGTATTGAAATTTAACCACAATATATTACGTTTGTTTGTTAAGTTAATTGCTAAATGGAGTTCGTTGTATCAAGCATATTTTATTGTGTCGGCGCTTGCGAGTCGAATAAATTCTTTGATTGTGAAGGATGCGCCCGCTACGAATATACTCACAGCCTCCGGCCATGTGCCGGACACGGGTTCATTCTTTTTCATTACTTATACAAATTATATTTAGAATATTGTAAAATAACGAATTTTCTATTTTGAATAATGATTCGAGTTTATAAATATCTGTGATTGCCCCTGAGGCGATAACGGAATTGAAATTCAATAATGAAGCGAGGCATTCGTTAATTATATTTTTATTAATGTGCGTAATATATCTTTTGATTTAATATACAAATACAAATTGGTAACTTTGCCGATTCTCAACAGAATTTTTCAATGAATATTTCTTTGAAGCGTTAATGAAACTTGGGTTATTTTCGTTCTAGATTTAATAATTAATTCCTTTGAACAATGTAGTTTGTATATGTGCGTAACCTTTTACATTTGTAATGTTGTCTTAAATTTTCGCGATTACACATTGAAATAAAACTAGCTATAACGGATTTGAATCGCGTATATTAATTATTATTAACATCCCCGTTTCGAGCACTTTACAGCGTTCGTGGTCACGGGTAGACTTTTACATTTGTTTTTTATGATATCTGTATTTATATTATTAATCTACGTAGTGTTACAACGCGCAAATCTCAAGAAATACCAGTGTGATTTGACTAATTCACAGTACGTTAAATAGTCCGTTTATTGAACAAGTTACAGGCTACATAACGCCACGATACGAGCATTATTAGCGAAGCTGTAACCACAAACGTCATCCAATCTAGCAAACTCCAGGAAAGTACTTATTACGTGTTCTATCATCTCGTGTAAAACCGCGTGGCACATGTTATACTATATGTATAGCAAACATATACATTTAAACGAAATAAGCAAGATAAATAATGTATTGTAATAAATGTGAATTTGTTACGGTCTATAGAATTAAAAAAACTAACTTCCTAATCACATAAAACATTTACAAATAGTATCCAAGCAATACGCCCGAGGCACTTGTTTAATTATTTCTTAAACTCGCTTCGTATCATTTGCATAAAACAACAATAATTTATCTATATAAGAAAATTAACCTCTTACCTCAGACTCTATTAGGGTTAACCGACACCGCATACTAAAAGAGCTTAATGCTTTATGCTTTTTTTTCAATATATAATCATTTGTCAAACTATCAGTTAGTCAAAACAACTGCTGAAAACTTCATGCATTTATTATTGATAAAACTTATTGAAATAACTTCTTTACAAAGCCATTATTTATATACAATATTGAATATTGAATTATTGACTTAATAATGAGACATCATTCAATGAATAAAACTGATCTTCTTAATTAAGATCGAGGTTTAATATCTAACAATTTTAACCTATAATTAGTTTTTTTTCAAGTAACGTTATTCTCAGCTACTGAAAAACATGAAATGAATTGTTATTATAGACAATAGTTTCCTATTATTAATAATATATCACGTTACGTTATTAGACGAAATTAATGATTACTAATTTAAAATATAATTTCAAACATATCTCAGAACGAAATACCGATATGATTTTTGCACCGAATACAATATAAGTATTTGTGTTTTATCAACTTAATTGAGTTGAAATGCAATTAATATGTAATAAACAATTAATAAGTAATACTGAAGAATCATATGAAATATGTATGATAATAATGTTTAAATTTTAAATGAATACAAAAATATGATCAATAAATAAATTAGCAAGGACTCAAAACAAATTTTATTTAAAAAAAAAAACCTTTAAGAGCATATGTCTAGTATCAATGCATATTGTTGCTGTGTTGGGCTATTAGTGAATGCGGCGACTTTGCCCGTACGATTTGAAGTGGAAACGTAATTGGAAAGGCCCGAGGCACGTTATTTATGAGGCAATACATCAGGTGCGGAAAACAAACAGAACAATCACGATGCAAATGTGCCGAATGCGCTTGCGCAGCTTGTGTTGTCTTCATACGATACAATTGTAAGTTAGACAAATTCATTGCATTACTTATAAATGATAAATGTTTCAATTTAATTCAACTTGGATGTTATGCTGAGTGAATTTGATACGGAGCAGTATGTAGCCTAAATGATGTACGTATAGATACGCACTTAGGGTACGTATGTGTGTGTATCTTTTAAATATATTGATACAAATACATTTGCATATTTTAATGATTTTGTCAGCAACAGCATGTTGGTGATGTTTTCTTTCAATGGTCAGGACCGAAAGTACTACGTATTCATTTTCAAATTTATTTTGTTTGTACATGTATTACATTTAAAATGCAAATGGTGATTTCCTATTCGTTCAGCGTTAATAGCAAGGGATATTTAGGCCACGAAATAAATATAGAAATGATTGAAGTATAAAATGATAAAAAACATCGAATATAGTTTTTAAATATCTGTAATAATTTTTAATAGATGACGTTTATCAGGATGTATTATGACATTTTTCATCAAAAGTTAGTTGCTGAACTTTGAGCCTCTCTCATCTAGAGAAAATTTAGCAATAAAATAGCTTTTTAATAATATTTATTTATGTAAAATAGAACAAATATACCTGCGTCATCCTAACGCCTAGGCGTTAGAATCTAAGTTCGAAATTAGAGAAACAGCTATACAGCATTTATGGTCTGCTGGATATCCTTCTGCAGATGTTGATAAAACGCAGAAAGTTTTGGGACCACTCGGATGTTTTAAATAGAGCTGGATTCATGTAATTTAACGTGGAACAAATATTTCACCACGGTGACAATTATTCCATAGCAGCTAACCCAAATGAAATGTTATTTGTAGCCGGCATCAGATTTTCTGTTAGTCTTTTGTATATAGGCTTACCCAAACTAGTAAATACTCGCTACGGGTCACAGCTTGAGGATGAGGATCAAGTTTATCAGGTCACTTCAGGCTTAAGGCGGGTCGTTTTAGAACAGCCAGAAGGCCCGTCTGTTCAGAGTAATAGTCAGACTAATAGGGCATTTTAGAAACGTTATACTGTGACATATGTTTTGCTAAGCATTATTTACTCAATTATTTAAACTACAGTTGTCGTTCGAACTTAAAAATAACTTAAATGTAAATTATTTATTTAAACACAAGTACGCACCGACAAAGGAGTTTATTATTAAGATAATTGATCAGTTATGCATATGTGTCGTTGTATCTATTAACATATTAAATAAAATCATCCAGCAGCGACAAGTTTAATGGAATTTAACTTAAATGTCGCGACCCACGTATGGTAATTGTGACAATAGGAGTGCGCGAGCGACGCGGCTCCACGCTGGGTGCGCGTGCGCAGATCAATGAAGTTATGGCCATTTTAAGGGTGACTGTAAATGTGTCCTTATTTTAATATTATAAACATCTTCAATTTATATCGAAAATTAAATAAACATAATGTTTTAATTTTATTATTTAAATTAACGTCTGTTTTAACTTTTTTTAATTTTTATGACATTATCATACCGCATCAACATATTAAAATTAACTACTAAGTCTCATAAAAATGACAGCATTATTAAATGTAAAATAATATTAAATATAACAACTATGTTTGAATTAAATCAAGAAAAAGCACTTATATATAAGAGTTCGTTAATCTATTTTTATGCAAATGTTTGTGCACACAGATCCGCTCTCTATTTCCTCAATGAGAGTAATCAAATCCGAAGAGACTAGTTTTACGTGTTATCTCATACAAAAGAGTTTCCATACAAGAGCATGAATGTACGACTAAAATCCCCTACTAACATTTTAACCTAATACTGATAAGGTCGTATCAGAAAATTCCAGTAAACTATTATGTGCCCGATTTGTACGTAATTTTTATACAATTTACAATATGCTCACCTCCAAGACTTGTGTACTTATAAGTTATAATAAATATATATATTTTATTAAATCCTGTATCGTAAAATGTTGTCACAATAACTAGACAGTCCATATTGTGGCAACAACCGAGACATACCCTTTTATCTCCTACATTGAATAAGCAATCGTTTGCAGGAATTGTATTATTTGTGTTGTGTTATAATTTAACAAATTTATAACTCATATAATTTCTAAATACAATAAAGTTATATCTAAAGGTGGACAGGCAATAAAATTGCTTGACGCTTGTATTCTAAATCGAACGATTATTTCTTTAATTTATTAGTCAGGCATACCTTAATAAAATTTTAGTTAAGTAATTCTATTTTAGGTATTAAACATATGTAAATAAAAATCAAAAAAAGTATTTACGGATATTTAATTAAAGTCTTGATTTTGATTCCTTAAACTATTTGTAGCTTATTTCATAGTGGTTTTATCTTTATTCAGTATATTTAGTTTTTATTCATACTGAGAAGCTTACTAACTTCTTCGTAGTAAATAGTCAGCTTAGTGCATTTATACAGTAAGAAATATAATATATGAGGAACAGATGAAATGCCAATATGCTATCAAATATAAGATCTAAGATGTTACGATTACTGGCGTGTGTTATTACAATGGGTCAATAACCTTTCCGTACATAGAAATGCAAATTATTTATATAATATATAAGACTAACTGATCATTAGTGATACGAGAGAAGTCCGTAGGAAACCCTTTTAAATGGAATTTTCTACGTTTTTAATTACATCGACAGCTGAAGTTTTATCCGAGTTCCAATGTTAAAGCAGGATATATTAATAAATAGTTGTATTTAACTAACTTTGTATTTTTTAAATATTGAAAAAGAATAACTACTGAGTTTATTGCCGGTTCTTCTCGGTAGAATACTTTCCAAACCTTACCTAATTGTAAAAAGACGATTAAAAAGTGCTTGTACAAGCCTACTTGAATAAAGTTTATTTTGATTTGATTTAAAAAAATTACGTCATACTAACATATATTCGTAAGTATATAGAGCTCTAGTTCTTGTATTTGGTGGTGTTGGACTATTTTATTGGTCTGAGATTTGATTAATTTAGTGAAAATAAAGCAACACCAATAGATAATTTAATTTGAAACTATAGGCAGCTTCATTAGAGTAGCTTGCACACACTACTCAGACTAAACCGCATGTTTTTTTATTCATGGGTAAATATATTTTCTATACCTTCTTTGTATGCACTACATTACCTACTATATGTAAGTACTATGAGATAAAATCATTAGATAAGTTTGGACGATACTTAGTTAAAGATATCCTTTTAACGAAATCGTTTCCGTCACATCGTTAAAATAGAACATGGTCATTAGACAAAGGTAATTACTATGCGCCATAAAACTTTAACGCCCTCGTTCAAGCAACCCCATAGAGAAATAAGCAATTTTCCGCTCGATTTATCGAAATATAAGCCCTATCAAGAATCTCCACGTCACGGTAAAGCGGACAAAAAACCGAAGCAGTCGATTCCACCGTCGCTCATTGTGTTTAATTAATTACTTGTAAACAAGGGCGATGATTTTCGAAAAGTAAATAATAATCGTAGAAAGCTAACCGGTATCGAAATAACAATGGAGGTTGATTCTACGCCTTATTTTTGCTTTCGATGGTGAATGAACGTATTGTCCTGTTTAGGTAACTGGATGTTTCCTTTATGAAAGTTTAATACATTTTTCGAGTCAAGTAATTATGTGTTGTGGTTGAATGGACCCGGTATATCAATACAGGTAGCTGTGTTGCTTATGAAATTTTGTATTGGTAATTTTGTGGTTAATTGTTTTATTTTGATTTATTTATTTAGAAAATTACGACGTTTTTCTTAAATGTTTGTGTAAGAAATTTATTGAGATTCTGTTAAACTATTCTCATCGGTAGTTACCTAATTGTAAGACTTCTTTAGTTCTTTATATTAATGTTTGCGAAAACCTAACCTTCTCTTCAAACGGAGGGAACGCCATTAGTCCAGCAGCGGGAAATTTACAGGCTGTTGTTGTTTTCTGCGAAATACTTATACATAGGTATAATATTCTGAAAAAAAATCGTATGTAATGAAGCAAATTAACATTAACCGTTTTAATTGATACTCCTGAAAATATTGAGTAAGATAAAATGTATAAGAATTCAAGGAAATGATATAATTACACGTATTTTTTCAAGCCAAAATCTATTTATGTACTCAATATAAGTATAAACTTTCTTATTATATTATTTGGTCCTAGAATAAAGTATTTTATTATTAGGTAAAGTTTTATTACGAAAATACGTCTTAGTCTTGACTGTAGGCTTTTTTGGGGCAGTTAATATAAGAAATAACAACCATAAACTTTACTTGATTTAACAATTTTTGAACACATTATATTTTGTTCAACAATTTCTTGGGACCTATTTTTTACAGCTTACAAATAAATTCGATAATTTGATTTCCTGCCTTATAACAGTAACGGGCTTATGAAAGTCATAGCTCCTTATAATTTCTTTAAATCAATGATAACTAAAAGGTTACATCGAATAGATACAATAAACAATTTGAATGTTAACAGAAAAACCACCTGGCGCCAAGCATAATCACCCAGAGGAGAGGGCGTAGCTCCCAACTTGCTAGTCAGCGGCCACCGATTACACGCGCCCCGCCCGCCCATTTCAATGCATATAATATTGGATTACATGCAGATTTTTAATATATTTTTGTTTTCGTCATGTTGGTACTGTTTGAACGCTTCCGTCTTTGGTTCTTTGTTATGTGTAATTTAAATTATGTTACGCCTACTTGGTTATAGGTAAGACTCGAGACGGCATCGGATTACAATTTTAATAGGAAATATTTTATTTGATTTTCTATCAGACGCTTTTAGAAGTAACTATTTTCGATAACAATGCGATCGTTTTAACGAATTCGTTCAATATAATTGTGAACAAAGCAATTGAACCAAATTTAACAACCTATGTATTTCGATACCTACATTTTTTTAAAATATCTTTTTGTAATATTCATTAAATCGTTTTTGTTGAATTATTTATTTTGAATGTAAGTAACCGGTAAAGTATTATGAGCTCAAAGGCGTAATGCCGCATGCTGTACGTTCATCCATTTTATTGTGATGATATAACTATACTTTTTATAATAACCTATACTAATATTATAAACGTGAAAGTAACTCTGTCTGTGTGTCTATCTCTCGCTCTTTCACTGTGAACTCAATGAACCGAATTTGATGAAATTTGTTTTGAAGCAAATCTGAATTCCAAGAAAGATTTTTTTTTATGGTATAGGTTGGCGGACGAGCATTTGGGCCACCTAATGATAAGTGGTCATAAACAATGACGCTGTAAGAAATATTAACTATTCCTTACATCGTCAATGTGCCTCCAACCTTGGGAACTAAGATGTTATGTCCCTTGTGCCTGTAGTTATACTGGCTCAGTCACCCTTCAAACCGGAACACAACAATACTGAGTACTGTTATTTGGCGGTAGAATAACTGACGAATGGGTGGTACCTACCCAGACGGGGTTGCACAAAGCCCTACCACCAAGTAAAAAATATAGGCTACTTTTTTGCCTAACACATGACAAGCAACCCCCAAATGCAAGCGAAGCCGCGGACAACAATTAGTATATTATAAAATTAATTTGTTTGCTTTCCGGTCAACTACATACAACACATCAGTATTTTCATTTTAGAAAAGTAAATTGATATGTAAACGAATGCCTTGTTTTTAAGGAGGACTGTTATAAGAATATATAACAGATGAGAAATATTTTTTTCTTCTATTAGTTATATTATGTTAAACCTTTTTTTTCCTCGCTGGAAAAACGCTTTACGCGCTTCCCATACGTGATGGAAAGTGGGGGTAGGGTTTGGTTCTCCCCGGAGCTTGGACGCCGAATGCGCCCAAATACGTCGGATTTACCCACTAAAAAACCAGCGGAACCCTCTCCGTCTTTCGGCGGACGCCACGGGATCGCTTACACATGCTACCGTGATATTATGTTAAACCTAAAAAACCATAATAGCATACATATATATTTGTTTTTTTTTGTTTTAATAGTTATATTATGTTAAAATTTAAAAATCATAGTGGCTTGCATACGTATTTCTATATCATCATTATTATAAAAAAAAAAACTTTTCGAATCACAGCATCCTAAAAGTACATAAATGTTTTAGCAGAGCAAAACCATGTCTTATTCGTGCAGCGGATTCAAACAAAACCCAGCCGTCTCAAGTTGGGATCGCCTCGTTGATAATTATCAGGTCTAAGACCATCATTAAAACGGCCGAGAAAGTCTAAAAATCTTTTTGAAGTGACTCATTATCAAGCGCTAACACACTGTGTGTTGGCGCTTGATGTGCTTAAAACAGGGCTGATAACAAAAATTGTATATATATGTATATATGTTTTAACTTATAATATTGTATTGAACGTTTTACCTAAAGGGGCAGACTCTCTAAATTAAATAAATAATATACACAATCCTTAGCTTTACATTTTCTATATGATTACTATTAATAGCTATAATATGCTAATAGTTATAATACGCACTACAAACAATTTCTGAAAAAGAAATAATTCTTCACTGGTAGAATAAAGGCTATTTTTATTTTTATTTTATTTATTTTTATTTGTACCTCCAGTGTATGGATGGGCTTCGTTAATTCAAAATTGGAATCTATTGGACTATTTGATTATTTATGATCAATCAATAACCACAGATAATCTAACTATAAACAGTTAACTAATCTTAAT
The DNA here is from genome assembly GCF_905220365.1 of Vanessa cardui. Lineage (NCBI taxonomy): Eukaryota > Metazoa > Arthropoda > Insecta > Lepidoptera > Nymphalidae > Vanessa > Vanessa cardui. The sequence continues at coordinate 4,040,631 of NC_061129.1, forward strand.
AGTGACAATCAAAATATATGTTTAGCTAATTTCTTTAACCTTACATAAGTTCATACTCATTCCCTTTATGGGAAATTATAACTCACCGAGATTAAGTTAATAAAAGATTCGCTTCCATTGTCAATAAAATATTCCTCATGTAAATTCTAAAAATGAAAAAAATAAAACAATTATCTAAAATGTATAAGTATACTTTTATTTGTATCTACATATAAACACGTGGGTACGATACGATATTGCTACATCATACTTAAACTAAGAGACCAGTGCATTACACGGAAAATTTACTATTTTACAATTAAAAAAAAAAACCTTCAACCATAGTCTTTGGCACATTATCTTTGAAAAGGACAAAGACTCGACTCTACATTTCATCTCCTTTATAGTTTCAGTTCTTTTCCTAACTACTTTATACACACCAATTTTCAATACACAGGTGATAAATGAACATAATTCTTTTTAATATGCACAAACATTTATAGTGCTAATATAGAAAAAAATAATTGAAATAATGTTATACATGATGAGTACACAACATTGATATTTTTTTTTAAAGTTGATATTCTGATGAAAAATCAATAATCATAAACATTCTGTATTACATATAATATGTAAAAAATATTAACGCGATATGGTAACACCATTATAAAGTATATCATTAAAGTAAAACCTACATTGTGATGATAAATCATTAAATTAAAATTACATAGATATCATATAAACTAAAAGCACTTGTCCAGCTTATATTACAATCACAAAATAACACAAAATAATCACATTCAAATAATTTATATTACTATCGAATTGACTATATTTATAATGACGAGAATAAAATTTATCCTAATTACAAGAATACAAAATAATTATGAGTATTATCTCAAATCACCGAAACGGTGGTGAGTTATGAATTATAATAAAATGTGTGTATTTTCTTAATATATACAAATATAGTTTAAGTATCGAACGCCCGAATAAAAATTGCTCATAGATGATAGAGTGCGTTATATGACATGTCTTGTCTATAGTAGGAAATATTGACATAATCTATGCTTTTATCGTTCTAGTAGAACTAAATATCATGGTCATTTGAGAGGCAAGCGTGCACTCAAATGATTTTAAATGAAACAGTTATTCATTTATATATCTGAAAAATGATTATGATTGGCACAAAGAAGTATATTTTTAAATAAAATATGATTCAACATTTATTAATAAAATCTTGATGAATAAATATGAGCACAAGCTTTCTATTTAATATTTTGTCATGGTAATCGTAAAGCTTAAAAATTACTATCGAAGTAATTTTAAACACGATCATATTCGTGTTACAGATTGTCAATATTTTCACGGTCATGGACTTTCAGAGTTAAAGATAATACCTGTTTAGTGTGACAGGGTATCACGTGCACCTAATATAGGACGTACAATCTTTTTTTTTCCAGAGTGAGTTTTGTGAGAAAATGCATACTGCATCGGCAGACTTTACTTGCAAATATTGTTGCAAAATAATTGGTATCTCATGTTAAAATATTCGCACAATTAACCTAATAGATACACTATATAAAATATAGCTTTTTGCAAATGGTCTGAGTCAAACACTCATAAGGTACACTTAATGTGAAAAAAACTACTTCTACCTTCATATCTAAAAAGCTCATAATTGTTGGCTGGTTCTAATTTGACCATATTTGATTGAAGTATCAATGAGTCTAAATTATTGACAAAAATGGCACTATTTTTTTTACGATGAAGCACGTAATATCAGTCTCAAGATCCTATCAAATCGACATTCTAATAAACTTGTAAGCTATCACAAAACCTTTCTTACTTCTTATCCTCAAAGTTTTTATTTAAGTTGATCAACTATTTCATCAATTTCTCGTATATTTCAACCAGTTTAGAATAGTGAACTTTATTGCAAGGCACTACAGATGTTTATTTGAAATTAGTGCTGGATGTTCTTATGACGTTTTAGTCTATCTATAAAAATACGAATTAAAGCATATCAATGGCGTTTGTGCGCTTTGTGAAGCTTCGACGCACAACTATGGTCCATACATCCAAACTCGATGAAAAACGAGATTACGTGAGAATTAAGGCAACGTGAAGTGATGTCTAGATTATTACGACAAAAAGTCCTAAGTGCCTATAACTAACGTGTGTAAATGTACCGAAAAACTCACTAATATTAAATTCGTGATTTGCGTAAAGCACTGGATGGTATATGACATTTATGACATTTACTTTCAAAATTATTTTTTTACTATTCCTGTGATATTTAATTAAATATTGCTGGTTTGTCATTGCTATAGTTGTGTTATTAATATCGTGCATAAATGCAGACAACTTGTACTTCAAAAAATTAAACAATCACAGCAATTCATTACAGTAACTAATGCGATAACAATTATTTTGTGTAAGAGTGCATTAAATAGAGAATATACTATAATCCAATTTGTTAAGTGATTTTCATTAAACACCAATCACACTTATAATAATCAAAAAATTGTGATAAAAATACAACAACATTAAATTTTAGTATGTGCGCAAACTTCACTACAGTTAGTTAACTGCAACTCGTCCAACATTAATCAATGTTAAGGACTAATTAAATTATAATTAATTTGTATCTAAAGCCTAATTATTTAAGTGCATTACGAATTTCAAATTTTTTTTATTTCAATTTAGAACATGTTTCAAGGAAAGTGCATTTACGGTTATAACGACAAAATAAATCAACATGATTAGTTGCTGAAATAAGTTGGAATTTTTTTTTGCAATACATCGGAAACTTATTTTCATTTATTTTCACTACTCGGAAGACGTTTCAATCAATCATCTTATTCATTCATCGCTATAAATGCATGACATACGTTGCCGTCGTAAGTGACCGCACCACGCAGTACCAAATATAATATCAGTATTTCTATTGACTAGTAATAACATTTACCGATCATTAACGTACGAACTTAGGTAGCACGAATATGAATCACTCGTCAAAAACCGACCTCCCCGGAAAGTTTACAAATGCTCGCTTCGAGAGACAGCATGTACAAGTCAAGCACAGAACAGTACAGCACACGTCACCGGCAGACGGAACATCGGTCAAATCGGACATGGTCCTTCGAGCCGGATGAGCCCGGGCGGTCTACAGAGTGAGCGAGAGCGGCGCGAGTGCGAGCGGGCGGCGCTAGGTGGCGGCGGGGGGCGCGGGGGCCGCGGGGGGCGCGGGGGGCCCGGGGGCGGGGGCGTCGCGCAGCGCGTTCTGTCGGCGCTGCAGCTCCGTCACCGTGATGGCCACTTGCACAGTGCCCTTGCCTTCCAGCACGTCAGCCGCGCAGCACATCAGCTTCTGAGCACAAAGTAAAGTAAAGTAAAGTAACAGCCTGTAAATTTCCCACTGCTGAGATAAGGCCTCCTCTTCCATTAAGGAGAGGGTTTGGAACGTATTCCACCACGCTGCTCCAATGCGGGTTGGTGGAATGCACATGTGGCAGAATTTCGATGAAATTAGACACATGCAGGTTTCCTCACGATGTTTTCCTTCACCGCCGAGCATGAGATGAATTATAAACACAATTAAGCACATATATATAGTGGTAATTGCCTGGGTTTGAACCCGCAATCATCGGTTAAGATGCACGCGTTCTAACCACTGGGCCATCTGTCTGAGCACAGGGGAATGTCAATTGTACTCCAAGTCTATAGTCACCTTCGACGACGATTCACTATGTAAATTAGTAATACTTGGGGTCATGGACGTATGGGATTCGAGACACGAGGTCCGCTGGAGGAAATTAAGGGTTCAATAAAACGAGTGTGATGCCAATGAGAAATTTATTTTAATATTCAGAAAAAACATTGTAAGTACATACAAAAGAAGTACATTTCGTAAATACTTTAGCCGAAAATATATCGAAACGCATTCATACACTAAACACAATAAAACATTTTAAAAGTACTGTAGTAACTAATAAAAAAATATTACCCACGATACAGTGTGCTTATTAAAATTATAAACCAATCGAACAACATAAAATAATTAATAATTTAAATAAACGTCTTATATTTGTAATGGAATTGATCGGCAGACTGGTTTTAATGGAACTAAATAGGCAAGAAATTACTAAAGCCAATACACAACATGCTGCCGACCCGCGGCGCACTGTCTTTTTACAATCAGTCATATAATGCCATGAGCTTACAACGAACCATCTACAATTTGCAATTAAATCATTAAAACCAGCCATATGATAAACATATACCCAAGCACCACAAGCTAATAAATATATTATATTTATGGATAAATTATATATTAATCTATATAATAGTATGTATGTACTTAAGTATATAAAAATGTTGTACTTGAAAATTTAAAGCTCAATAATAATTAATTTTTAAAAAGCTTTCCAAAATATTATATAGAAAGATCAAATATGAAAAGTCTGAAAATAATTATAAGTTAATCTAGTATATATAACACGGCTATCAATGTATATAATGCGAAAGAATTATTAATAACTGTGCGTTACACACTTAAATATTGTAATTAAAGAAAAATTATAAAATAAATGGTTTAAATAATAATTGATGTGGCAGCTCTAACTTTTCTTAGTAAATGCATTAAGTATACACACTTGAAAGCTAATTGAAATGAATATACTTAGTCTAGCTTTATTGTAAAGGATATATTGATAGCCATCTTTAAAAATAAACCTTTCATACATATACACAAAAATAATGAACAATAAGATATAGAAACAAAATTTAGAATCAAAACATACAAATACTATTTATATAATACAAAGACTATAGTCTTTTAAAATATTAAAACATCTTTGGAATGCAAGTTGTTGACTCGAACGACCAAAAATGTAGAAATCTACTTTATATTGCATTAAAAATAATTGTAATAGTAGTAATGGTTTCGAAAAAACTGTAAATTTGGCAACATTTTTAAAAACACAGTCGCACAATTATTTACTCTGTGTTCTTAAAAAGTGTAAGTGTGAGCGAGCAGCGCCCCTAGCTGTTGCATTACGAACTTCAAACAAACTTAGAAATTGAAACCAAACATTATAATTTACGATTAATATTTGCACTAGAGGAATAAGATTTACATTGAAAGTCGCCAAGTCACAAATATGTAAGTACATACATTTAAAACACCTCATAAATGCAAAATCACCGAAGTTGTTGGCAACACAGGTTAGGTTGGCATGTTTAGGAATATACGTTAGTATTGATTGAATTATAAAAATGTCTTTTTAGATTATCTTTTATCCAATAGTTATACGAAAAAAAGCCTCAAAATATAAGTCTAAATATCACTACGCACTAAAGAGAACCGTTTACAGTCGAAAGAATAATAAAACCCTGCTATTGTGTATATTTTTAATGGATGGGCGAACTGTCAAGTTTCCTACCTTGTGGTAAGAAGTCAGAACCGTCCATAGATATTAGCGCTGTTATAAATATTAACCATTGTTTACATCGCCTACTATAATGGGGATAGCATAAGAAGATTAGATATGATATCCCTTTTGCCTGTAGTTACACTGGCTCACTCACCATAACCCGTCACAACAATACTACGTATTGGTGTTCGGCGGTAGAGTATGTTATAAGTAAGCTTAAGTCATACTACCAAAGAAATTGCAACAGAAATTTAGTTACGAAATAAAATATGAATTGTAAGCTTGTTGCTAAATATTTCGAAACTGTAAACGGCCCACGAATAAATATTATAATTACGCGTTTGCATTAAAAATACAATAACGATATGAAATTTCGATTAAGGCATACGATTCTTATTTTATAAGAAATATTCGACTGGGTAGCACTACGTTTTAAATTAATTCGTACGTTACAATTAAGATCTTAATTATTAATAAGATTAATGCACCAATATTTTCGTGAAACATTGTACTTTCGAACTGATTTTATTATCATTTTCACAAACTTCATATATCTTTACGCATTGCACCGCAGTATTTCATCTACGTCTTAAGACTATTCCACGTGGTGTCGTAATATATCAATATATTGAAAACAAAGTACGAAATAATTTACATGTGTGCAATGACACACAATTACATTTTTACATACGTATAGTACGACACAACTTAGATGTCGCATCGGCAAAATTCGTAAAACCGATCACATCCGAATTGAGTACGCTATCCCAAATTATCAATATTTATTTCTCATGCGAATATGATCTTTGCATAAACGTAATAACTTGTAATATCATATGACCTAATATATTCGTCAATTTGACGGGTGGATTTACATGCGCTTGCTTTCTCTGACGCGTGAATCTATAGCGACGAATAGCGTCGAATGGCGCGATAGGGAGCTATTTCTATTGGTTGTGTAAATCGGCAGTAATCGGTTTTAATTTCATTCCATTGCATTTTCCAATGCTACATCTAATTTGTGTCCTACTATATTTAACTTCATTTTACACAAATAAAGTTACAATACAATTTCGAATATAACTACACTATAATTTAAAAAAAAAAGATTATAATATCTAAGCGTTATATTAATAAGTGCAATAGTTATTAAGTCATTGTGATACACAAAACTTAATGCAATATAATCTTAACGGTATTTATACAACTGAAATATTATTTCGGTACAACGCAAGAATACCATTGGCACTACAAATGATCAATTTAAAAATTTTCAATATTCATATAAAAATACGGTTTTAGGAAGACAGTCACATACAAAAGTAGTTATTGTTTGGTATAATTACATCGGATTATGAGGCTAGGAATAAGGAAATCAAAATGACAGCTGTATCAATACCGCGCTTGACTTATTCTTAGATAATAAATTTTTTTTAAATAAATTAATTTATAAAATAAAACGTAAATACGTATCTATAATCATATTACATAGCAAACAAAAACTGAGATCTTCTGTAATTATATAAAAAATATAAAACACACATCAATCAACACATATTAACGAAAAAGAAAATCATCAAATAAATAGTACTTAATTTAAGCCTGAAACCTATATAACCTCACCTAAGTAATATACAATTCTTTTTTTAAAATATCAAGAAGAAAAAAGCGGAAAAAAATGAGACGCTAAACAGAACCATTCCCTTGTACTTAATAATATATTTTTAAATTGTTTGGCAGTTTATTTGGAGTGTTAGTGATTTAATGGAAATTCAAAAATATAAATTCTCTTTAGAATGCTACCCATCTAATTTAGGAGAAAGGAAATTGTTCAACATAAGTCTATCAATAACTTTAAATATAAAAAAAAAAAAAATTATATACAAAAACCATCGTAATAATTACTGGAACGCATCTTTTCATTTTAAGAACATTGGCTCGTATTAAAAATTTTGTAAATCACACCGTATTTGGTCCATCATAACATACTCCTCTAAACTCGTCTATGAAAACGACTTGTACCATAAGACAGCTGAATTTATCAACGTATACAATTCCTTAAATGTTTCAAATACTTTCAATTTCCTTTCATCAGTCTTAACAGATATAAGGAAAGCGGCACTTTTTCTATCATTTATGGATGTAAATATTCAAAAAAATATTATTAAAAATAGACAGTAATAAACGAATTTTGCTATTCAATTCCATCATTTTTAAACGACACAAGATAAGGATTACTTTTACATACAGACAGAAAAATTGTTAGAGTGACTTTAAAATAGATAATATTTTATTTTCACTACAGCTCTCAAGTAGTTTATATTACTTTGGGTTTATATTTTGTGCATATTATCAAATAGAAATATATAAAGTACCGCATTCCATCGTAAACAGCAGCCTCAATTAATTTTCGATCACAGTTTTACTGTTACATTATACAATTATAAGGCATTGTGTGCACTAACTGGAAATAACCGTGTATTTCATTACAATTAATAACAACTATTCATTTCTACAGCCTTAATTATACGACAGGGTTTTCTTTTTGCAGCGATACCGTCGCGTTACACACGAAGTCTTCTTGTATTGCATTTGCATACACAAACAAGTACATTTTTATGCGATGTCTCTAGACGATAATCCTTATTTCATGAAGTCAGTCGCCATTAACTCAATATAATGCGTGTTTATTCCTCATTCGTCTGCAACCAAGTCACTTCAAGTGAATCGGTATTGTCGCGAATTTGATATTCAGTATATAGCTGCAAAAAGTATCTGTATACATAGGGTCTTACTCTTATCATGTATCAGATCAAATATGAAAGGCAGTGGTGAATATTTAGGTATAAAGTTACCGTGTATTCACAGAGGATAGAGAATAAGCGCAATCGTAGACACGATAAAACTTCCGAGGCATAAACAAGTATAGAAAATTCTATTCTCTCTGTCTCTCGCCGTTTCCGTTTCAACTGGCGTCGTGTTAGATTCGTAATTGCCTCGTATGTCGAGATTCATCTTGCCCCTGTCGTATCTGTCCGAATCGATCGCCTCGGTCAAATCGATCGGAAAATCGACCTCGTCCGTGTCATATATTTCGAGGTGATCGCTCCTGAACACGCCGTCGCCCTTGCAGAACGGCGTCACGAACTGAATCCTATTCTTCTGGTAGTACGGGCCCCGGGCCCTCGTCTCCTCGGCGTACACCGGCGAATACGGGGGCGAGTCGGCGTCGTCGTCGAGACCGAGCTGATGCTCGTCCGCTTCGTCGAAGGTGTAGTCCTGGTCGCTGTAGTTGAAGTTGCTGATGCAGCGGTCGTCGGCGTACCGGTGTCGCGGTCGCTCGTAGTTGAGCTCGATGGCGTGTGGGGGCGGCCGGGGGGGGCGGGGCGCGGCGGGCGGGGAGGCGGCGTGTGCCAGGAGCGCGCGCACGGTGCGCACGAGTGCGGCGCGCTCGCCGGACGCGCTCAGCACGTCTGCGGGCGCGCACACGTCCTCCTGGAACACACGCCACCCCTCGCTTAGTTTTTTTTTTTTTTTATGGTATAGGTTGGCGGACGAGCATATGGGCCACCTGATGGTAAGTCACCATCACCCATAGACAATGACGCTGTGAGAAATATTAACTATTCCTTACATCGTCACTGCGCCACTAACCTTGGGAACTAAGATGTTATGTCCCTTGTGCCTGAGTGATGAATGGGTGGTACCTACCCAGACGGGCTCGCACAAAGCCCTACCACCAAGTTACAGTACATCGCCGCGCCCACTACACCCAACCACAACCGGGTTACGCGCACGCGCCACTCAAACCGACAGATCACATGTGACGTCAAGTGACGTTTTAAATACATTGAAAGTTTCCCCCGATTCGTATGTAAACATTTAGGGTTATTGATACGAGTTTTAAAAGCATTCAGTACTTAGTATATTAAAAACATAAACAAATACAACATTGAGATAATACGTAACTACGAGCAATCGATTTTAGTATATATAATAAAAAATACTAATATTTTCATACAAATACGTAATTATAGATATATATACGTATATAAAATTTAACATACCTCTTCGACTCCTATTTTCCGACACGCCTCCAGGAAGTTGTCCACGTTTCTTCTACACCTTGCCATCGTTAATTTTGGCTGAAAAAAAAAATCATAAAAATTAACATATATTTCCCATATTATCGAACATATATCCATTATCTCAGTGTTTAAGGAAATAATATCATAATAACACAAATTTTCCTTCTTCTTCGAATTCTTGATAAAGTATGTACAACATAAGGACTGTTCAAGTGTACAACATGTTCGCAAACATATTATAAGATTATATGATATCTTACATAATCAATAATATAATCAACACTATGATATAATGAGAACATTATAGGTAATTGAAAACTAAGAAATTATTATTCATTATGATTTCCCAATATAAAAAAAGCTTATTAAATTATTTTTTGTAACCTTATGAGGTTCCTACAAGAGAACAAACAATGTTGTCGCAGTAGGGTATTATAAGTGTGCGGTCACACCTGCGCGGGGGAGGGCACGTGCACGGAGGCGACAGAGCGCGGTCGCACGTGGTTGGCGAGGTGGCAGAGCACCACGCCGTCAGCCAGTACGGCCGGCAGATGCTCCGGCAGCGACATCTTCAGCCGGCTCTCGATTATCTGAATTGAAATAATTGTATTTAATTAACATGACATTGTATTTTTTAAATGTTAAAAAAGAGTAACTACTGAGTTTCTTGCCGGTTCTTCTCGGTATAATCTACTTTCCGAACCGGTGGTAGCTTCACTTAATTGTAAAATGACGATTCAAAAGTGCTTATAAAAGCCTACTTGAATAAAGTTTATTTTGATTTTGATTTTGAAAAACATTACATTTAGATACTACCATAGACAAAAATGTTTAATACATTGATATCCAACATCACATACAGTACTCTGAGCCCAATGTAAGTAGCTAAAGAACTTGTGTTGTGGCAAATCAGAAGTAAAGGCGGTACCACAAACACGCAGACGCAAGACAACATAGAAAATTATCGGAGTGGCGTATCAATGAGCATTTAGATACTACTATAGACAAAAATGTTTAATACATTGATATCCAACAACATCACATACAGTACTTTGAGCCCAATGTAAGTAGCTAAAGCACTTGTGTTGTGTAAAATCAGAAGTAAAGGCGGTACCACAATAACCCAGACGCAAGAAAACATAGAAAATTATTTTCTACATTGACTCGGCCGAGAATCGAACCCGGGACCTCGGAGTGGCATATCATGAGAAAAGGAATTAGTGTCATTTAGTTCATATTTTGGATACTGCGATACAGAATTTGATTTTGATTTAGGTATACTTTTTTGCCGTCTACATATAATGCAATATGGTGTGACATAAAATTACTTAGCATTATTAGTATGTAGAGTTTATTTTAAACGTAGATACATAACACAATTAAATGAAATAATTCAAATAATAAATGAAAGATCATTCAACTCAGTAACCGTGTCAACTCGTTATTAATAGTTTTTTATCAAAAAGTAAACGATCAGATAGAACTCTTGCAAAAAAATCGACCTAAAACATAACGTCGTATTGACTAACATAATTCTTGGTGGTAGGGCTTTGTTGCAAGCCCGTCTGGGTAGGTACCACCCACTCATCAGTTATTCTACCGCCAAATAACAATACTCGGTATTGTTGTGTTCCGGTCTGAAGGGTGAGTGAGCCAGTGTAACTACAGGCACAAGGGACATAACATCTTAGTTTCCAAGGTTTGTGGCGCATTGACGATTTAAGGAATACTTAATATTTCTTACAGCGTCATTGTCTATGGGCGATGATGACCACTTACCATCAGGTGGCCCATATGCTCGTCCGCCAAACTATACCATAAAAAAAAAAAAATTACCGTCCTCAGCTGCTGTAGTAACTCCGTTTCCTCCTTCTGCTTATCAAACTCCCTCTTCATGGTGAAGCTGAGCTTGTCCGGGGGCGTGTCCTTGTTCCAGGGTATCTTGGCCGGCTTGGCGCCCGCTCCTTTCAAGTACGACACCGTCGTCGTTAGCAGCTTCGCGTCGCCGTTGACCGTGCGCGGTATATTCGACTTGAGACTGTTCGCATAGCCCATCGTATTCGTCGGGGACTTGTTTGGTGAGGTCGGTTTGGAGTACGAATCCGTGCCGTTCAGTCGCGTGTAGTCGACGTTTCCGTTGACGGACGCGTACATTTTGTTGACGTTTCGTGACGGAACGACTTTTTGGACGGGCCGCTTCGTTTCCTCCACTTTTTCCTGATTGCCGTTCTGTGCTTGAAACCTCCGGGGCGTCGAGTGCAGGACGGGCGAGTTGGGCGAGACGATTGAAGCGTTGGGTGAGGTCGTTGAATTCGAAGACAGGGATCGGTTGTAGGGAGATATGTTACTGTATCCGTTGATGGGCGAGTGGGGGGACTTCTGGAAGTGCACGGGGCTCTGGTTGAGGGAGTGCGAGTTGGAGTCCAGCTCGGGGGAGGGGGAGGGCTGGTCGCAGCGCGGCCGGTACACGTCCTGCTGACGCTGCTGTCTTAGGGCTTCTTTGTATTGTCTGGAATTTTCGAAAATATTTCCATTAGTTTAAAGAAAATTACGAATTACTTGCGTGGTTAAATTTCTTTCTATTCAATGTTAACATTTTACTGGCAGTGTACTGAAGCTCGTGCAAAATTTTAGTAGAAGCATTTCACAAAGCTGACATAATAGCGGTATTAGTACGGTTAAAAGCCTCCCATAGATTTGCAAAGAGCCCTTATCAAATATGTGAAGGTTAAAAGAGCGATTTCAATTACAGCCCCATTCAATCCACGCAAGTGTCGGTTAAGTCGGCGTTTACAACTGGAAGCGTACACAGAGCTTTGATCACATTCACATGGTCAAATGTCTATAAAGTGCACCATCATTATTAACAATGCATAGGTAGGCAGACTGGTTAACGAGCCACCTGACGCTGAGTGGTCACCATCACCCATTAAACACTATTCCTTATATTCTTATGCACTATCGATAAATAGATCTATTTATCTAAGAACGCCCCTCCCCCCTACCTAACAGAAATAATCTAATTTACTTTGGCTGTTTTATTCTTTCATCAGTCATCTCACACACACTAAGACATCAATCTTGTAAACACGAGCACACTAACATAATCCGACAATTTAGAGTGGGGGGGCGCACTTTTGTTAGTAATAGATCTTTATCAACATTTTGAACTTAGCTTCGATGTACCACACAGTTACACTGGCTCACTCGCACTTCAAGCCGGAAACACCAATACTCAGTAATTCTTAATATATAATGAGGTATGGTTCCACCCAGATTAGCACAAAGCCCTACCACCAAGTATACGAAGTAACAAACATTTAGGTGCATTTTACATCCATTATGATACATTACAAATAAAGCAAATACATGCGACGTAGCCGGTCGGACGTCACAATAAACATATAAACATATAGTGCCGTATGTCCGTGAATGTGTATGATGTACCTGTATGTTTGCTGATGAGCTAATTTACTCTTATCCTCGCCATTTGAAATGTTCCCTTCAGGTGATATACGGAGGCTGAAAGGGACAACACCGGGGTTAATATAAAAGGGGGCGGAGTATGAGGGGTGATGATGTGAGGACGAGCCAAAACTTTTGTTTACCTCTGCATCGGCCGACGTGATAGATATAAAAAAAAAAATTAAAAATTCATATAAGCAACTAGATATATACTAGAAGAGGTCTATTAGTGTCCAAGTGTGTGAAGTGTCCAAATCAAGCGTTACGCAAGTCCCGAAATTATAAACATACTGTTCGCTTTCATGATGAAATAGTTTACATACTTAAAAAAAATAAAATTATTATGTCACATTATCTCTATGAAAATGCTCCAAACTTTTTTATTGGTCTTCTACTCGTGAGACGTTTATATGAGATTTAAATTTCGTAATAAAATGTGAAAATTATTATTTCAAACACATTCTTACTCAGATTAGAAAAGATAGTGTAGAATAGATATTTTTATTACAAACAGACAGAAAAAAATATATGGGCGAGTAGGTGTTATTTAAAATCCACCAACCATTTAACAATGAATAAAATTTAATATAATTGGAATTGACTAATAGAGTATTTCCATACGAGCCTTATTTAGAAACCCATACAACTTTATTAGTAATATTTCATCATGAAAATAAACAGCACATTGTCCGTTCAATATTAATTCAGATGACCTTTTAGACTTGTCGAACTGAATACGATATAAAGTAAATAGCATTGAATACATTCGAAGACAAAATTAAACAGGACTTTGTAACGTTCAAACTACGTAAACCCTTATCGTTTCGAAACCCTCGACTAAATATTACAAACATGTGAGAATCTATATCACAGAAGAAAATCCTTATATAATCTAATTTTGCAAAGATGAAACTTCTATAATGTTCCATATACTACAACACCCTGTGTAATTAGTTACGTACCCTGTGAGTATAGGCGTTAGGGGGGCCAGGGGAGTTTCGCTGGAGAGGGACTGCGCCCGCGACAGTGCGGCGCCGGGCGACAGCGTCGACGGAGTGCTGGGTGTGGAGCGGCCCGACCCGCCCGCCTCGCCACACGCTACACGCAAAAGATATCTTCAAGAAAACATCGCTACACAGATTGGGAAAGTGATAGATATATACAACAACAGCCTGTAAATACCCACTGCTGGGCTAAAGGCCTCCTCTCCCATTGAGAAGGTTTGGAACATATTTGGGCTGTTCCAATGCGGGTTGGTGGAATACACGTGTGGCAGAATTTCTATGAAATTTGTCACATGCAAGTTTCCTCACGATGTTTTCCTTCACCGCAGAGCATGAGATAAATTATAAATACAAATTAAGCAAATGAATCAGCGTTGCTTGCCTGGGTTTGAACCCGCAATCATCGGTTAAGATGCACGCGTTCAAATCACTGGGCCATCTCAACTCAGAAAGTAGATATATAAACTTCAATATCGCAAAGAAAAAGTGCTGATATTACGTTAAAAATTCTGCAGAATTATTTTTTCCCTAATAGTAACAAAATTATTTCCAGCATTGTAACCTTAATGAATTCAACTATGAGTGGCTTCATTATCATCTTTACATAGTATAAAAACAAAGTCGCTTACCGCTGTCTGTCCGTATGTATGCTTAGATCTTTAAAATGACGCAACGGATTTTGACGCTGTTTTTTTTTATTAATAGCGTGATTCGAGAGGAGCGTATTTGTATATAATGCATGGACAATATAGTAAAGAAACACTGGTTATTTCAGAAGTTTCTAATGTGATATCGCAAATAAACAAATTATAATATATTTAGTATCAGTATTGCACCCTTGCGAAGCCAGGGTATATACGCTAGTAAGTGTATATTTGTTTTTTATTCACCTTCCAACGGTTAAGAAACAATCTATATACCATCAATGATCTCAAGACTTACCATCGTTCGACCACCTCTTCTCGACCCCATCGGTGCAGTAGCCGCTGTCCACGACATGCCTCGGCTTGTGCCTCAAACAGTCGATGGTCGCGTTACCCGACGTGATCTGATGCGTCCCACTGTTCGGCGAGCTAATGTATGACGTGTGTTTCGCCGTCCGCCTTGTTTCGTCCACTCTTCTATGTGCCGGCAAGGAATCCTTTATTGCCATATTCTCGAGATATTTGAATATGTGCACGCGCCCGCGCATGCAAATCTGTTACGATAAAAGAAACATATATAATAGAAAAAATATCTATATTAATACTATAAACAACAACAACAACAATAACAGCCTGTAAATTCCCACTGCTGGGCTAAAGGCCTCCTCTCCCGTTGAGGAGAAGGTTTTTGGAACATATTCCACCACGCTGTTCCAATGCGGGTTGGAGGAATACACATGCGGCAGACTTTCTATGAAATTTGTCACGATGTTTTCCTTCACCGCTGAGCACGAGATGAATTATAAAGGCAAATTAAGCACATGAATCAGCGGTGCTTGCCTGGGTTTGAACCCGCTATCATAGGTTAAGATGCTCGCGTTCTAACTACTGGGCCATCTCGACAATATTATAAAACGCGCAAGTAAATCTGTTTGTTTGTCCGTTTGTTACGTTTTTACAGTCAAATCACTTAACATATTCGATGAATATGCTTTGATTGGTATGGAAAAAGCTTGAACCCCAAGAATCTAAGCACTATGTTTTATACATAACGCCTGACGACCAACATATGAAGAGGAAAACCCCGGTCGACAACTAGTATCATATTTTTATTTTCGTTACTTTATTACAATCAGTTAAACTAAAAACAATGGTTGATCACAAGTAGTCCAGTAATAATTGAGATTGAAAGAAATTCAAACATTAATTTAATAAACGAAATATACCAATTTGTAATTTTACATACAACACACATTAAGCTCTATTTACTGTTAATTCACAAACATAAAATATCCTTCAGAAGTAACATTTCGAAATATCAACTCTCAAAATCTTTGCATCACTAACGTTAAGAAATATAATTAACAAAATTATTTTTACTGTCTATTGCTTTTGTAATATTAATAACCTCATTTTCAACTTTATATCATATCTTTTAATTACAAGGATTTATAAATATCTTAGAAAGTGTAGATATAACGGGAATCTGCCCGGACGATAAATGAGTCAATATTTGCTTTTGCCTTTCACTTGGTGATAACGAGATAGCTATGAAGGAACTTACACACATGCTTGACGCAAGTCCACCTGCTCTTTTTCATATAATAAGATAACGATTCGGATAATTGGTCACAAATTCAAAAGTCCTGGGTTCAAGCCGCGAATCAGACCAATAACAAGGTCTAATTTATTGAGAAATTTTAAGGAGCAGCCCGGTGTTGTTGTGTTATGTATTTTAGGGGGCAATTTAGTTAGCATAAGGTTTTCAGGTTTTAATGATAATAACCGCTGGCTCCACGCCTTAACTCCTTCCGGTCGTGTCGAACTTGCTGTCTCATCGGATTATGGAAGTAAGAAAAGAGATACACTTATGTTCGTGCACATAATACGTTCTGCGCAGTTGTTTAGGCTCTTAAGACCGAAATCGGCTAGCAGATCGGTAAATTACACTAACGTTTTTGTTTTAATTGTTCTTAATCTATATGAATATTGTAAATGTGAAAGTAACTCTGTCTGTCTGACTGACTGTCGCTCTTTCACGGGCAAACCGCTGAACCGAATTTGATAAAATTTAGTATGAAGCAAACTTGAACTCCGAGAAAGGACTTAGGATCCTTTTTTTCTTTACACATGACAACCAACACCCTTAAACGAGAGCAAAACCACGGGCTTTCTTTTTATATATTCAAAACGCCAACAAACAAATCTGTTTTCTAATAATTTACACTTAGATATCGGATGTCCAGACCACTTCTAAAGCCGACCAATTACCAACTGTGGGGACATAATTGGCAGCTAACAAATAAGAATATAAAACATTTAAACATTAATTACTATTAATCGATACTCACTGTTGTAGGAGGGGATACGAGAGGATTATTGTCTAAATTCAATGTGATTATCGTGCTCATATTGCGGAGTTCTAATGGAAGCGACGATATACAATTACAGCTCACGTCTAAGTGCTCGAGTCGGAGGTATGTGATCTCTGAAAATATAAAAATAATTGATTAACTTAACTACTTCATCTTCGAAGACATTTGATGAATTACATACATTAATTGTTATTTTTTCTTCGGATTAAATATACCGTACATATAATAAATTCTTGAATTGTTAATGATATCCTCTAGTTTTTGAAATGGATAATCAAAGTCAATCTGAATGATCATTGGTCGGGATCAACCGATTACTATATAAGCAGCCAATCAACGATTAGATTAACACCAAATTGGTCAATGTAACTTTGACCAACGTATCAAAAACCAGGTTTAAATGTGGACGGATAACAGGCATACATAAATTCCCCCTTAACTAACTACAGGGAAATACTGGCTTCTGAGAAAAACGCGTCAGACATTGTTATGACTAAGCAAAAATTATTTTATCATTCACAAAACATTTTAACCGTAAATCAATTTACAACCGAGGTTAAGATATTATTGAAAAGTTATTTTTATTTGCTGTAATTATTTAATTCATTGATATTAATCGTATAGTATAATATTCATGGTTTTTATATGCGATCGCTTTTGAATAGATTCATTGCACTTTTGTGACAGTTCTAGGTAAAGCTACCGGTTCGGAATTTTGATTCTACCAAGAACAGATGACAAGAAACTTAGTACTCCATTAAACTCATTATAGTAACGATATACAGTAATCATATTGTAAGAATCTAACCGTAGAGTACGACCGTGTAATGTAAGAAGGTCATATGCGACATTGACTGAAATAATTGTTTATAAAGCATACAAATTAAAAACGATACATACAAATAATGTTACGAAAATGTATATAAAAGCTTAGTAACATAGTAACAGTCTGTAAATTTCCCACTTCTGGGATAGGCCTACTATTCCTTTGGGGAGAATATTTGGAGCTTTTGTTACCACATGAATACTCAATACTACGATATTCCAACGCAGGTTTCCTAAGGATGTATTCCTTCACCGAAGAACGTCAGACGTAAATTATACACAAAAACTAAGCACATCAAAATAAAGTAGTGCTTGTCTGATTTTGAACCCTCAATCATGAATTAAGAGTACGAGTTCCAACCACTAAGCCATCTCGGCTATAAGAGCTTATATGAATTAAAAATGTTTTAATTATTAGGTATAAATTTATTTCTGGTTATAATTCTTTTACTACTGTTTATATATAAGAGAAAGTATATTTTACTAATTTCACGATTATTGCTTAAGGCAAGACTGTATATCCTTCATCAATAACTTGTCATTTCTTCATACTAAGTATGTTTATATTTATCTTTAATACTTGAGTCACAATCGAGATGATTCGTGAATGTATAATGTCGTAAATACATTGAGTTCACAGTAATGACAGGCCTAGGAGGCATTACAACTCCATCTCGTGGTTGGAGGTGCATTAGCAATGCTAGAAACGACTAATGCCTTCTATATTACTTTCATTGACGAAGGTATTTAGGCTATCATTTTATATAGAAATTCTAGCCGATTATCATCGAATATTTTAAAATAATTTATAAATATTTATTATTATTTTAAATAAAAATGTACGTGTATATACATATGTATTGGTACTATTTCTCATTCGTCTCTAGAAAGATTTTTTTTTAGTTTTAACGTCGTACGAATAGGCGTAATAAATCTATGACTACATTTAATATAAAATTATTGTAAAAAGTACGTTTGTTATCTATATATTAACAAACAAAGACAATAAACCGATTAACCTGTTACAGAAAAACACGACTGCTTTTGCTCGGTAGTAGAATTAAAAAAAAAGTACAAAAAATACAAATTAATATTATGTTTTCCTCAAATTGACCACGTACCAGTGCAATTGTCATTACATAACAATCATTTTAAACAATTCATAAGCATACAATATACATATATTATTTGTATAGCACCCTATTCACTCACGAGGGCGTGCCCCTCCACTTAAAAATCTAATAAAAAATTTTATTTACTGTTTTAATTCTTACATATGTCATCTCACACATACTAAGACATTACGAAAGCAAAATTTCACTCGATTACTACATATTGAATTTATGGTGGAGAGGCGCGCCTTCGTGTATGAACAGATGTGTGTTTATGAAAACAATATGAAACTCACGTAATGGCAGCAACCCTAGCTGGTTATTACTAAGGTTCAAACATCGAAGACCAGCACAGTCTCCAAGGTTCATTGGAACTTGTGTAAGCCTATTATTTGACGCATCCAATTCCGCTAAAGATGTCATCTTTCCGATCTCCTTGGGTAGACTCGTCAGGAGATTGTCCGGTAGAAGAAGAACTTGTAACGGCATCATACATACCTCACGGGGCAATTCTGTTAGCTGGTTTGAACTGTGGACAAATAAATATACTTTAATCATTGAAACAACAACGATAAAACAACAAACTTAACTAGACATCATACAATATTTTAAATACATATAAATAAAATATTAATATTCTAAATGCTAAGACTACAAAGATATCTGATTCGAACTCTAATACTTTAATTCCAACATTTTAATTATAAATAGTGAAGTTACCATCATCATTTGGAATGTAGATGATACCGAGAAGAGACAGACAAAGAAATTAATAGTTACTCTATTAAATGCAATTAATTACATACCTATGTAAATATAATTATAGTATTGTATGACTATATAATTATAATTATTTATCATTTATACATATATAGGCATCATGCAGAAATCATGTATATGTACATGTATAAAGTAAAGGCATGTACTTACATACCTTTACACAAAATCACTATATAAATTTTTAAATAGGTAACCATATTTTAGATGAAATTTGTTCGTATAAAGTCTGCGTTGTTGCGTTTTGTTTTGTAAACGTGTCGAAAACATGTGTGAACGCACCGATCAATCCAAGCAAACTATTTTTAATCAAAGAACCTACTTTAACGTACGCTTGCGTGTAATAACACGACTTCAAACATAAATCGTTCCTCGCCTAACCTAATAGTTCGGTCGCTGCTGCTAAAATGGATCGTGTAAATATTGATGCTTTAGGGACCTTTCATACACGTGGATCACTGATAACGTTAAATGTTATCGATTTCATATTAACTAATTTCACTTTAATCTTAATAGTCACCTTTTTGTTAGGGTTTAGTGTATAATATTTTTCACTACACTATATACCTAATTCCTGATAACATCTGATATACGATATCGCATCACCACATAGATCGAAATTTACGGCGCAAGCATTCGAGACATCTACGTTTTACTGACTATTACTATGACAAAACGATGGAGCAATATTAAACTTTTTATTTTTACTAATAAACAAATGACGTCATAGAGTTCAAACGTTTCTTCAGGATATTCGGTTGAGATCCACTGGACTATTTTTGCTGTTATCTAGTAGTTGCTATCATTAACACAGTACATCCATTCTATACGAATATTGCTTAACGTACCGCAAAAAATTGTATTTCCGCTGTTTTAACATTAACAAAACATAAAAAAGCTTTCACATTTGTTGTCCGACCGTCATGTTTATCTAATTGGCATTTAACTGGAGCAGAAAAAAATGATTCCCTAATACGATAATACTGCTTAGTAAGTACTATATTGTGTTTAAAGCCGAATATGTTTCAAGGCAATTTCAAGAAACCGCGAGATCCATTACAACTTCCAATCCAGTGAATACAAAACGACCACAATCGCGGATTAGGTGACAAACCTGTCGCAGAGTTTGATTGTATCAAATACCGACATATAATGAAATAACATTCTAGAATTTCTGTAAATCCTAACGAGACTGGTTACGCACTTATGCGAGAGGTGCTGGTTTTTTTCCCGAAGACCCCATACCTCGTCTAGACGCCTAGACGTGCTTTGAAACTGGATTCAACTACGGTAGGCCGGGATTAATAATAGACGGGGTCGATGGACGATGCATTGAAAGAAATTGATACAAGAAGCCAAGCAGATCTTGTAACATTTGGAACTATCGGTAGACGGTAAAACAATGTCCATAGAAGTGTTTTATTATACAAGGTATATGTACGACACAACTTAGATGTCGCATCGGCAAAATTCGTAAAACCGATCACATCCGAATTGAGTACGCTATCCCAAATTATCAATATTTATTTCTCATGCGAATATGATCTTTGCACAAACGTAATAACTTGTAATATCATATGACCTAATATATTCGTCAATTTGACGCGTCGGTTTACATGCATTTACTTTCTCTGACGCGTGATTCTATAGCGACGAATAGCGTCGAATGGCGCGATAGGGAGCTATTTCTATTGGTTGTGAAAATCGGCAGTAATCGGTTTTATTATCATTCCATTGCATTTTCCGATGCTACATCTAATTTGTGTCGTACTATACTTGGATTGGTAATAGAATATTACATTGGCGTGTGCTTGTTATTGTAGGACCTTCATTGCACTTTTACAATCACTATGTATCATTAACAAAATCCGCGTCCACCCGCCTCTGTCTGTCTTACGTGTCAAATATGAAAAGTTCCGAACTTATTTTTGTCAATAGACGAAATTCATGAGAAATGTTTACGTGAATTTTGTTTAAAATGGTAAATTGATTGGAATATGAAAATGTTCGCTGACTACGTGGGGGAAAATTGTCGACTTAGAACTTTACTCCGTACCGTTTAAACTAATGAAGTTATGTGTACTACGATATAATTTTGTTTAACACCAATCAACAAACTCTAGCTACGATCACATAATATAACTTATAATTAATTTTCAAACAGATGTTACTTAATTTTAACAAATCCCTGACATCCTATTATCATGAATGAATTTGCAAATCGATCCCATCTTGAGGCAATAACAATATTTCTCATCGACCAATAAACGGCCGTTATCAAGAACCGTAAAAGGCTAACAATGGAGTTTCACCAGATTCTGAAGACGAACGGTATGGACGATTGCAATGTAAATACGCTTTCTACACGCGAGAAACCAGTCAAGTTTCGTTGATACTTTTATCTTCGTATACGTTTTTAATAGTATCAGATCATCGGGCAATGATATTGAACGATTACGTCATAGTTTTTTTTTTTTAAATCTCTTCTCACAATGAAACAATGGACATTATAAAATTGTATTGTAGTTTTATTTACTATTCATTTCATTCAATTGTTTAAATCGTCATCTATTTATCATTATCAGTTGCTACTTATTTTGTTTTTTTAATAAAAATGTCACAAAATCAATGTAAACTCTTGAGAAATACGATCGTAGCTATCCGTTAATCATTATGCAATTTACAATCACATTTTGTTTCCTATCTCGTTATGTAATAGGTACTGGTCTTCAACATGCAATAGGGTTTTAAAACCTGTATTACTCTGAAGTACAATTACTGTTACTGACTGGTACTCTAAACGGTTAAAATTGTTAAATTATTGAAAAGTGCGCCCACATATGATAACACTTAAGTGTGAAAAAAATACAGTAAGGTCATAGCTTCGTAGATTACCTTAGAACATCAGCTATGAGGTTTTGGAAACAATTTCGGAAGCCAAATGGCCCAATTAAGACACGATTACTATTTATTATCGCTTATCAAATATCTTTTTTGTTGTGTTATATTTTATAGATTAAGTAGAATATACTTTTCTTTTTGTATTTTTTTAATACTTTTATTAACTGTGACGTGTCCTAAATAGACCTTTTTTTCTCTTAAGTTTATATTACGGAGGTTTGGATCATGCAGGTTTCTTTCCAATTTTTTCCGTCATCACCGAACACGAGACAACATACAAATTGAACACTTCATTCATTTTATTAATTTAATTATTTAAATTATAACTGCCTTCAGCCTTAAAAGGGTATATAAAAAACAATATTTTGCATATCAGTATTTCCGATATTAACATAAATACAATATTACAAAATTTTCTCATGGATTTAACTAAACAATCTAAATATGCTGGATCCCATAGCTGATAATAAGAGATACTAAGATAAGTTACAGTTATAGCTCAGCAGACCGGAACCCTTGATTGCAAAAAGCGTTAAACACGTCAACATACCGACATAATATAATTAAGAATCATACACCTGTTCATTATACATAATCATAAAACATGCATCTTATATTACTGATATTAAATTAATCACAATAAATATTACTCAGCAATTATTATATCCGTTACAATTTTAATCAAGTTTTTATTATCCAACTTATTATGTTTGGTATGTTAGGTACATCTTTCACGCAAAAATTATTGAATATATTTTTATAAAACTTTTTAATCATAACGCATATTGAAATACGATCAAAACCGCGGGCAAAAACGAGTTTTTTATTTGTTTTAGAAGACAATAATTTTTATGGAATTAATATAATGCTGATGCTACACACAAGTCAAGAACTAACTTAAAAAAAAAACTCTTAAGAAAGTTATGTTTAATCTCTTACAGAAAAAGAATGTTAATATTTTTTTCATTTGACGAGTAAATTGATACGATAGCCAGATATTTAATGTATTAGACATTTTGAAATATTCTATACATTCATAGTTACCTCATTATTCTAGTACATGCTGTATCTGTGGTTAAATATGACCCCTACGTCTGGGTAAGCTACATTTCGCCGCAAGACAAGTATCAGGGGTGGCACCCCGAAGTGTAAACAAACCCCTAGTAAATAAATTACCATTTGATGTTTTAATTGAGAGGCCGTGTCTGTGTTTGTAGTCGTTTAATTGCATTAATTTTAATGGTTAATTTATGACAGATGTATACGTTACACTAACCAACCGCCTCACATGCCACTTTTTAAAGCATTTTTGAGAGCTACTAGTATACTTTCTCCGTGAATAACATAATTTTTTGCGTGAATTTGACAAAAAATAATAATTTATTTTTTGAAAATTTAAAGCGTACACAGGTAGCCTTATTTCTTTAAGCAATTACACCCAAACCTTCAACTAAAGAACATAAATAAGTAGGAATAGTGCAATTGCTGTAGGTACCTATTCAGTGCCGTGATAATTATTTAGTCTTACACTCAGATCACAAATTAGAACAAAAAGCAGATAGGACATAAAAGTGAAGCAACAAAAGAGGATACAAATCACGGTTTCGCACCACCTGAATTCTACAATCGCTCTTGATTTATAATTATATTGAATATTGGCTTCGGAGTCGATATTATCAACTGAATTGTTTTAAATTTGTGATAAGAAGAAGAATCACACTGGTCATATTTTTCACTGTATATTATGTAATTTGATGTCCTTCCGGCCGATTTTCCCCACGGAAGCCGACATATTAAATTGCACAAACACAGACGCAAAGGCTAGCCATCCAGGCCATTACTATCCATAATACGATAATACGGCAATACGACACAACCGTAAAGTTCCAGCGTATCATCAATAGCTTTATATGCTGATCCATACTTTATAAACACTGTCTTTCAAAGTCTGGAAAGATAAAAAAAAGTACTTGATGGAAAATTGATATCTATGATTTGAAACCACTCCTTGATGATCTAATAAGCGAGCCATTGGACCAGAAGGCAGTCAAAATTAATTCAAAAGTTCATTAAACAAAAAAATGAAATATTTTATTGTTAAATTTTCTTCTCTCAAAAATAATGATAAAAATATTTATCATCTGTTGTACGTGGATCGCGTCCCCTTTGCAAATTATTCCAGCGTTACGGTCGGACGGATCAAGGTCGATGTTATTATTGATTATTCCAAGTTTAGTTCGAGGGGTGCCATGACACGTGGAACGGTGTTAATGGGGATCGAATCACATGTTTTGATGAACATAGCTCTAGCAACACCTACACTGTGTTATCTATACAATATTAAAAATTCGAAAGTAACTCTGTTGCTCTGTGTACAAACAGCTGACGATCAGATCCTTAAACAACAGCGAAGGACGCGGTGACAACTTTCCTATATATATTGACTAAGCTGCTGATTTCCTACAGCTTACATATTAAAATAGGCGATTCCACAATAATGAGTCGCTTCATTATAATAAATATTAAATAAAAGGAAATTCATTTAGCTTTCGTTAAAGAAGGTTAGTATACATTATGCAAAATGGTATTTACTACTTTAAATTGAATGAATGTATGTATGTATGTGTGTGTGGTATATATATATTTTCTTCTAATTATAAATGTTACTTTCCAATGTTACCTTCTACTATCAGTGTTATATTTTTGAAAATTATAAAATAATATAAATAATGAACAATATATGACCTCAAATAAATAAATATACTATAATACTATAATCATGGCATGTCTATAAAAAAAGAATAAATATATATATATATATATATATATATATATATGAAAATCACCAGATTTTGATTTGTTTACTGGCTGAAGTATTTGCATTGAAGTTAAATAAATATTTTTTATTGACTCCTTTTCTCTTAGAAAGAAGTCTTGCAAGCATGAAAACTGTATGGCACTTATTTGATAAAAAGGCCGTAACTTTCTGTTACGTTATGTATCTGTTATATTTTACCCACGGTACCATCACGGCTCGATTTAATATGTAAAGATATTTAAATAATTTAAAGGTAAGATATGTACCGTATGTATTAAGAAATTAGTTTGATTGCTGGAATAGCTTTTGAGACTAAACATCGCGCTACGAGTAGTTAAGGCTATATATGTCTATGTCAATATATACCAACCCAATTACTTAAATAGTAGATTCACGGTTATTTCTGTTATACATGCAAAAACGCCTCACAGGGCTAATGTCCCAAGGTTAGTGGCAACCTTGGGAACTAAGATGTTATGTCCCTTGTGCCTGTAGTTACACTGGCTCACGCGACATTCAAACCGGAACACAACAATACTGTTGTTAGGCAGTAAAATATCTGATGAGTAGGTGGTACCTTACCAAATGAGCTTGCATAAAACCTTAACACAGAATAAACGGTACGGTTATAACATACTAGCAGTTCGTACTGGCTTTTGAGGATGTTTGACAGTTTACGCAGTGCACGCAACGGAAACTCTTAAAAGACAATTTTTCCCCGTTTTACAACAATTTTCATTTCATCGATACTCCGCTGCTTTTTTATTCGTAGTGTGTAGTAATTTAGCGTTCGTGAATTGATACTAAATCATAAAACATGGCCGAATTTTGATGATATAACCGATGTTTTAATAAATTATAGAAATAGCTTTTTTTCAATAGTACTCTACTAAACGTGAAAGTCGACTTCTATGCCAAGTTTTGTTAAAATCCGTCCAGCCGTTAAATCGTGAACGAATAACAAAAATCCAAACAAAAGTTTAGCATTCATAATATTAGAAAAAAACCAAATAAAACTGCCGTAACGTACAGGCTCCATCAAATTTGTCGATTACGCAAGTATAATTACAATAGTTTTTGGCACGCGTTCTAATTTCGAGGTACAGTACGACACAACTTAGATGTAGCATCGACAAAATTCGTAAAACTGATCACACCTGAATTAAGTACGCTATCCCAAATTATCAATATTTACTTCCTGTGCGAATATAACCTTTACACAAACGTAATTACTTGTAATATCATATGACCTAATATATTCGCCAATTGGACACGTCGATTTACATGCACTTGCTTTCTCTGGTCGAACTGACGCGAGAATCTAAAGCAACGAATAGAGTCCGCGATAGGGAGTTATATCTATTGGTTGTTTATATCGGCAGTAATCGGTTTTAATGAATTTGCCGATGCTACGTCAAAGTTGTGTCGTACTGTACCTATTATTTGTTATGGCGTCACGGATAATGCATTTACGACAATGCGTACGCACGAGTTACGGATAGAGGTTTCACGGCTGTGTTTTGCTTACTTGTTGGACCTTAACCGTGTTATGATCGGATAAATTATTTAGATTGAAGATAACATTCGGATTTCGCGTGTTGGCATTGAATGATTGACAGTGGTGACTTACATTCCTTTTAACAGTGGCAACGAGGTTTTTTATAGATGAAAATTATATTACTGCCCAATACGGCGTCACGGCTTTCATCTGCAATGTAATATTATAAGAAGGACATAATACCTTATTAGATTGACCCAAAGACCTCAAGGAACAACGGCCTACCCCCGTAGTTATTACACTCATTTTTTTTAATTTGTTAAACATTTTTTATTATATGTCTATATTCAATCAGACTTGATTAGAACATGAAATAGACGAAACTTTAGCACACTTTTTTTTTTGTCACGTGACACATTTTTTTGTCACATGATGTTTACAACGTAAATCACAAACAAATCCAAACCGTTTATTTTAAATAGTTATGTACTCGTTTTCCTTTTAACTTGTGTCACAATTAATAAGCGAGGGCTTAGATTTGATAATTACAATTAAGTAATTAATTCCACAATTATCGTAGAAGATATTGAACACCGAATGTGAGCCAGACAGTTCTATAAAAGCATGTTGACGTATACTAATGGTACATTGTTTTTCTTCGCGGAATAACGGGCTCCCACCGAGCACTTCGGACTGGGCTAAATCGATTTGCTCTGTGTAATTTTAAAGTCGAGATGGCTCAGTAGTTAGAACGCGTGCATCTTAACCGATGATTGCGGGTTCAAACCCAGGCAAGCACCGCTGATTCATGTGCTTAATTTGTCTTTATAATTCATCTCGTGCTAAGCGGTGAAGGAAAACATTGTGAGGAAACCTGCATGTGACAAATTTCATAGAAATTCTGCCACATGTGTATTCCACCGCATTGGAACAGCGTGGTGGAATATGTTCCAAACCTTCTCCTCTAAGGGAGAAGAGGCATTTAGCCCAGCAGTGGGAATTTACAGGCTGTTGTTGTAATTTTAAAGACATACACTTACAACGTAACGATGAACGTAACGATTCAGAAAACGTGATTTCAATTTCACGCAAATGTAACCGAAATATACATTCCAATCGAAGATAAAAATGTTTTTGATATGCGAATATCTCTGCAATGATGCACTTCAAACATAAACACATGATCTTGATTGTATTATCTTTATTTAAAACTGATACTCAAAACGCAATTTTTTCACGTATCCATAATGAATATCATAGATAACTTGCTCAAAATTTTTACCTTTAATTAGTAAAGGCATTTATTAATATTAATCGTACTTTTTAAAAATATGTATGTGGTTGTCCTGATAGTCCTAGTTGGAGTAAACAGTCCATAATTTTTTCGTTTTGTTCATTGATTGGTCCAATCGCTAAAGCACGTGAATATTTTCTATTGTACAAACTGTTATTTCCATATATTCCAATATGTTATGCATATTATATACATAGAACGGACTATAGTATTTAATATAACATTACAATAATTCAATAAGGTTAGACGTCACTTAAAAAAAATGAAATTTTTTAAATAATTTCGTGTCGGTCAAGCTGAGTTGTAGACAAGTGCCTTTGCCTGGAACCAATACTGGTGTAGAATCAAGTCATGATTACCACGGTTTTAAAAAACATTGTCATTCAAAAAGAACCGACGTGTAATACTCCATGGGATACCAGAAAGCGGGTATAATTCATCTTTTTTATTAAAAAAAAGTTAAATAAATAAATAAACAAACGATTACAAATACATTGCAAGTTAAGACAGTTTTAATAAAGTCGGTGCCTTTTCAACGCGACAGGTTTATCCGAGTCAAAAGCCACGTATTTACTTGCGTTTATATGATGTTTATATGACCTATTTACTTGAGTCCTGAGCCTTTGCAAATTGAGGGGTACAGCACTCTACTTAAAACGAAAATTTAAGGAGAGAAAATTTACATTAGACAGAGGTTTCCTGCAAAAATTAAATTAAATTTGCCTTGAGTTATTAAGCCATGGATATATTTATTTGTGTCTCTCAACTAATTGGAAAATCCAAGCATGTTTTGCTGGAATATTGAAAAAATATATATCTATTACACAACTCTTAATATACAGTCAATAATAATAAGTAACTTACTATATTTTGGTGACCCATATATCAGACAGTAAATTATTATCAGCGTGACACAAATAAAACGAAGATTAAATAATAAAACCAAGCAAACTTCCTTATAATACACATACATTTTACTAGACTATGTTATGTATACATACATAATATATCTAAATTATATATAACTTTTAAGTAAGTCTAAGTGGTTAGATCATAAGGCTGCTTGATTACGCTGTCTTGGGTTCGTGTCGGGTTAATGTTGGGTCGGGCCTGTCACAATATATTGGATTTATTTATCAATAAATTGTTACGTTAGAGTGGTAAAAAAATCGCGTGTGAAGCGAATGGGGATCTTTTTTTGTAATGATTGTTTAGTTAAGACGTAAACAGCAAAACAAATGTATACAGTAACACTCTGTAAATTTCCCATTGCTGAGCTAAGGCATCTTTTCCCTTTGAGGAGAAGCTTATAAACATATTCTACCACATCGCACCAATACGCGTAGATGGATTCACATGTGGCAGAATTTCATTGAAATTAGACAAACGCAGGTTTCCACACGCTGTTTTCCTTCACCGCCGAGCACGAGATGAATTATAAACACAAATTATGCACATGAAAATTTAGTAGTGCTTGCCTGGGTTTGAACCCGCAATCGTCGGTTAAGATACACGCTTTCGAACCACTCATCACTGTTCTTGGGGATTTACAATTCAAATGAAACGCAGTCAAAACTACGAAACGCAGCTAGTAAAAATTATATTAGTGGGAACTTACTTTAGATTCAATAAATTATATTTTTACGTTATGTAGCCTGTTAGACGTGAAGTTATAAATCAAAAATATACACAACTTCACGCTAAACAGTTCCGGTTATGTAGCTGAGTTGACATAAACGTCACTCAATCTAGTTTCCTATAATCATATATTTATCACAAATATTACGTAAACATATAATCAGAAGTGTACCAATATTCAAATGAAATTCCGGTGAAACCGCAGTCACAGGTATTTATAATATCATTTAAATTATGAATATTTTATTGCTCTATTTTTAAAGAGCATTCATTCATTCAATAAACCGTATTTTCTTGTTACTATTTTTTAACTAGATACTATTAGTTAGATAGGCATATTTATATACCTACATACGTACATACGTTTAAATAGAAAGGTTTACCGGCAAACAGTAAACACGAAAACAATAACTATAATATTGAATATTTAATACAATACCTACATACAAATTTATACGAATAAATATTTATAGTTGTATTATTTTTTTTTAATTTATCAAAAGCATTTCATACTCAAACCCGATTAGTCGTTGAAAAAAATATTTTTAAACATGGAACGTGCTAAAATAAATTCATAGCAAGGCTATGTTAACTCACAGCGTTCATTCCACATATAACATGGGACCGTGACATCTCGGTCGTTCACCCCGCCCACTGATCTTTATACCGACCTACAAAACGGTCCACTATCACAATGCACTCTTTTTGTTACAGGAATAAAGGTGGCAGTCACGGCTTTAATGATAAAACAACATCATTGGCTTATATAGCAATTTCGGCTTTATGGCTCAAACTAGACATAAATGGAATTAAAAAAAAGTTACGACTAGGAACTATTTTGAAAACTTTTTAATGTCGTTAAATTATTTTTGATTGAAAGATTTTAATCCTATAACTAATTATAATAATTATATTAGAAATCTTTTCCTAGATAGTGAGATACGTCTGCAATTTAATGCGGTTTGCGCTGCAGCCAGTAACTAACAATAGCAACATATATAATATAATGACACTTTCTATAAATTATCGATGCGGTAACAGCGAAAGGAGGACGTTATTGCATTAACGCAGAACATCGAAGAATGTCCATTTATTTTGATATATTATCACTTCACACGCGACAGACGAGACGGAGGTGTGGTCGAATATTTAGCGCCAAACATGGTACAAGTCAATAGCGACCTAGTTTTATAATTACATAATAAATTAAAAATAATCGCGTATACTAATAAAATATATAACGATGAAAATTTCGATTACTAGACAATAAAGCTCGTCCTATATCCATGATATATTGGACATGTCCAATCCTTACAATTTTACATTACTATTTTATTTTATCATCGTCAATGTGCCACCAACCTCGGGATCTAAGATGTTATGTCCCTTGTGCCTGTAGTTACACTGGCTCACTCACCCTTTAAATCGGAACACAACAATACTAAGTACTGTTATTTGGCGGAAGAATAACTGATGAGTGGGTGGTACCTACCCAGACGGGCTATCACAAAGCCCTACCACCGCATAAACTATAGATATACAATTGTATAACAATGACACAGATTATATACATATATAAAAAACTATTAGTCGCCCGCGGATTCGCTCGCGTCTAAGTGTGTTGGTTTTCATATGTTAGGAAAAAAAGAAAACCGCGTCCTTTCTTGGACTTCAAGTTTGCTTCATACAAAAAATTCATCAAATTAGACAGACAGAGTTACTTTCACATTCATGATATTAATATCGACTTTATTTAGCTCGGATTTAAAATCGATTTACGCGATTTTAAGGTTCACGTTTTCATCTCTGTTTAAAATATCTCTTAGTTTAATATAACTCGAGGTGTAGTCCGCAATAAAAAAACGTATGATATTACAAAGGCAAAAAGTGCTTCGCTTCAATGAACACTTACGTCTCTCTCTATTCGACGATAAGTTCACGGTCAAATATATTGCGTGGAATTAATATTCAATAACAGGCTACACGCTATATCGCAGAAGTTATATAACGAGATCGCATAGGCGATAAATCAAATAAGAATTGGGCTAGCTTTCGTAATATAATTACTGTAACGTTAATTTTAGTTAACGGTTAATTTTCACTTACGCTACACTATGATGTTTCAATTAAATACAGTCAAATATGAAGTATATGATTGATTTCACTTAGTGTATGATATATTCCGAAGAGTTTTTATTAGTATCTCAGTAATATATCATATAAAATACAATTATCAGAAAAATTGATCAGTTGATTGATTGATCATCCTTGACAACCATTAGAATACACAACAGGCGAAACTGTTGTGTAAAACTTTAAACGTAAAGTAACACATGAGTTTATCAATATAATGTTATTATAATATTAATAAAATTCTATCCTTTCAGGATACACTAATTAATTTGTAATGTCAGTAGTAGCTGTCGCTTTGGCAAGCATTTTAAGAGTGGTCGTCAAGAATAAAATATTTATTATGTCTATGTAATATTTCATCAAGTGTCGTTCAGTGATTTATTTATTTATTTACTTAGGACAACCGATGCTGTAGATGCAATAACACATTGAATACATACAATATAAGAACTTGAATCAAGGAAAATGTTCTACTAATTATTATACTTACTAATTTGATAGAGATACTTTCGCATTTACAACATTAGTATAGGAACAGTGCCGTATCAATTATTAATATTATATTAGACATTTCAAAACACGTACTGCGAGCTATAATGTTACGTATTTAATCCCAAGTGTCATCATTTGAAATTTGCCAGCGTTGCTGCTATTTCTGTCTAAAAGGGCAACGCCTTCCTGTCACTCGGATCTCAGTAAACGCTTGTAAAACACCATAAAATACATTCGTTAATTGTGTTTGTCGAATAGGCAAGGTTATATCCAGACCTTGAGTTTAATAGAAAAATCACCGTTTCTCCGAAAAAACATATTTCGTAGTCTCAATATAATGGTTAAACTCGGTCAACTTTCTATCATATTAAGTATATTATTTAAACAAACCTAATTTCATTAATTTGTTTTACAAATTAATTTCGGAGGCGTTTAAGAAATTGTATTTTTTATTCTTCTTAAAACTAAAAAATAACTTTAAATATATCAAAAATATACATTATAATTTATAATACAATAAGATACATAATTTATTGAAATATTCTAAAACTTTCTTAAATAAAAATTGTTGTAAAAATGAAAATTAAATTACCTATTAAAAAAAATTAATGATGACAAAATTTTTTTCCTGCTTTGACTACAACTCTAGTCAAAGATTAAAGCTTAAATATATATATTATATTTAATTAACCTAGTTACATACCAAACTAAATACTTAGACATAGAACAATATTAAAAATAGCTTCAAATCACGACCACTAAGAATGGTAACAAGAATGCTAACAGCATTTAGCCGTTGAATAGCAGTTCTGATTCTTTGGCCAGAAATGTCTGCCCGACATTCCTGACACCATGGGATTCAATAACACAGGGTTGTTATTATAATAATGTGTAAGCATTATTATGTATATATATAGACTATACACTAGAGAGTATCCCGTGAAACTCCTACGATTATTTTTTTGCATTTTTTTTTTTATAAATATGAAATAACATCACATACATTACTCTGATCCCAATGTAAGTAGCTAATGCACTTGTGTTAAGGAAAATCAGAGGTAACGACGGTACCACAAACACCCAGACCCAAGACAACATAGAAAAGTAATGATAATCTACATCGACTCGACAGGGAATCGAACCCGGGACCTCGGAGTGGCGTATCCATGAAAACCGATGTACACACCACTGAGGTCATCATTAAAAGATATTTTTAGGAATTTCGAGACTTAGGACACCTAATGACTTTATTTCATTGTAAACTGCAAGTCACTACAGTCGCATCTACATTTCGCGCCTAATTTATAAAACACTAATTAACATACATATTTAATGTCAATTAGTACTTATTCAGTTAGAATTGGAGTTAGTCGATAAGAATTTAATTTAGTTTACGTTTGTAATATTTTTTATTAACTGTTTTCCTCTCTCTTAAATTAGATATTTATTAAATTGCAATTTAGTAAATCAACCAAGAATCCACTTAATTTTCTGCACATCAACAACTAGAGCTCTTCAAAATAAGAACATAAACGATTTCTTATGTGCTATCCTACAATTACTGGAACAAAAGTCGGCCTACGCAATTAATAATATAAGAATTTGGGTATAATATATCGTAAACCTAAACATAATTATAAAAGATATAATAAATATATGGTAAAAATAATTATAACTAAATGATATATTTAATTAGTAAACGTTTGCGACCCAGTAAATTAACCAGCACAATTACATACAAAATGATAATGATTATTTTTAAAACGTTTTTGGTAACTAGTTACGAATGATATATATTTATCGTTATAACCGGTAATTAAACAAAGTAATATTAACGTCAACGATTATTATCATAACAATTAGTACGATAAAAACCAATCGAGTAATACCAATCAAAACAATCAAACACACATTTGATTAAAATTATGATTTATTAGATTATTTAAAATTAAGAATATTTTATATTCCTCGATACCTCGTCCTACGATACCTCTATAAGAGTCGAATTACTATTTAATATATTTCAATAATATAATATAATCTTAAGTGATAGTGTTTTTTTATGAAGCACGGTCTTTGGGACAAGGTTTGAAGCCCACTAAACATGAATTAAGATGGGATGACTTTATCCTATGCCGCCGTAACTACCCATTATACCAACCTTACATTGCTCTGTAGGGTTATTTGTTATGATTGCATATTATAAAATAAATTCTCCCGCTGCGCCTGTACTATTTACGTCAAAACTTCCTAAGGATACAGGGGTTTCACTAATGGAAGGAGTAACTTGTGAGAAAGGTGTTTAATGCATTAAGATTTTGTGCAAATTGGCTGAAATATGATGATGAATTTCTGTGCAAAATTTCCTCCTTTTACACCACGAATTGTATCATGTATGCTAGTGCCATGTCAGTTTA
The DNA here is from genome assembly GCF_905220365.1 of Vanessa cardui. Classification (NCBI taxonomy): domain Eukaryota; kingdom Metazoa; phylum Arthropoda; class Insecta; order Lepidoptera; family Nymphalidae; genus Vanessa; species Vanessa cardui. The sequence continues at coordinate 4,075,529 of NC_061129.1, forward strand.
TTTACGTACTAAATTTAAAATTTAGTAAGTAAATAAAATAATGATAAATAATGATAAAACTAAAATAATTAACAATGTAAATACTCAAATATTGTTTCTTATATTATATTAATATTTTACGTTAATTCGTTAGATTAGTACGATAAATAATATGATGTCCAACTGACCAATTTAGGTCACGACATCCGATCTTAACAGAGACTACCCAAATGTTTCTACGTACATTATTTTCTTAATTAATTTATTGACGGACGGCTTAATAGATCAACAGAAGGTAAATGATCATTACTTCACCATCTTCTTTTACAACGTCATCGCCTATGCGCCAACTTGGGACTAAGATGTCGTGCCCCTTGTAACTCAAGTTACACTGACTCACTGTTCAAACCGGAACACAATACAAGTACTAATATAACTGTTTGGCAATAGAATATCTAATACGGTTGTATCTACTCAGACGGGGCTACCACCTACCACAAAGTAAACATTCGCTCTCTATTTGATGATTTTAAAAGATTATTAATACTTTTATTACATTTACGCCAATCGAATCCGACGGATAACAGCTGCGAGTATTATATTAATAACCAGGGAAATATGTCGGTTTCACTTAAAATTATTAAAATACTATAACGTTAGGTGGTTCAATGAATCGTGTCACATATATAACCTACTTTATCAAGAGCATCATAAATAAAACTTACCGAAAATAAATCGCTGATAAGTGTTATCGTACTTCACGAATCACATAATACTTTTATTTCCAGACTTGTTTATGTACATTGATAAGTAATTAGTCTGTAAATAAGCGTGTAAAGACTACTTTTCCTTTTAAAGATAAGTTACTTACACCACACTATCCCAAAGCGGTATATATAACAAAAAATAATCGTACCCAAAAGTAATACACTTATGTCACAAATTTTTCGTCACCAATGGCCTCTATTATACTTAACGCGAACTTAAGGAAAATTCAGTGGTACTTGTTCAAGTTTGAATTTGCGATCTTTGATTGAGATCCATGTTTTCAAATCACTGGATCATAACGATACGACGACGATATTATATGTGTTAACATTTTGCTTGTTTGTTATTATTACACACTTATAGTATACCTAGCTATATACGCAATTAAAGGTTTCCGTATACAGATCAATGTGGCACATCTAGTAAGTAATTGTCCCTACGCTAGGCATAGACCTGTTCAGCGATCCCGTGGCGCCCACCGGACGTAGGAGAGGGTACCGCTGGTTTGACGGTGGACCTGGCCGGTGGACCTGGGCGCACTAGGTGTCCAGAAAACCGGGGAGTCCCACACACCCCCCACCTCCCATCACGTGGCGGAAGCGCGTAAAGAATTTTTCCAGCGAAAAAAAGGCATAGACCTGCACCTCTATTGGAAATTTCTATACAATTATTTATTTCCATTAACTGTTCGTATACGTAACAAAACGCACTGAAGTCAAATCATTAATTGCAATTGAGTTAGTTAAAAGCAGTGAAGATCCATTAGTATATAGACGAGAGTCAATAAGAAAATGATGCGCTGAATTAACAACTGGTTTATCAGCTTCGTTAATGACAACCGAGTATTCCAAATAAGGGTAGCAATGCTTCAAGTTTTATAAATACATTTTGTTGAAAATTAAAATACCAACTAGATATTTAAGTGTGCAATAATTTCTTGCTAAAGTTTATAATGTACTAGTAACCCACCCCGGATTCGCACGGTTGCAATGCTGGTACTAAATATACTACATAATTTATTTATCGACACCACATTAGAAACTTCTAAAGTTATCAGTGTTTCTTTACTATAATGTCCATGTATTTAAAATATAACCTTCCTTTCGAATCACTGTATTTATTAAAAAGAACCGCATTAAAATTCGTTGCGTAATTTGATAAACCTAAGCATACATAGGGTAAACAGTTGTAAGAACTGTGTTGTATACAATGTAAAGATAAAGATGTATTATTAGTCAAGCGGCTAGGCTTTGGATTCAAATCCATTATTAATCAATTATCACACTTTTAAAACACACATATCCTATTATCCTATATGGGTATATTAACTATATGATTATGGGAGTTCACCTGTGTATGTGAACAAACTTGTGCACCAATATTTACAACGTAGTTGCGTTATTTCCGTTGAGAATAGACGCGGTGCGTGTTCACAATTACTCATGAAGATATCATCATCATCAAGCTTAATTACGTATGCATATATTATTCTTATAACTAAATATTTATTAAAGTTAAATGAACACGTGAAAAAATATCTTTGCAACAACAGCAACAACCCACTGCTGGGATAAGGCCTCCTCTTCCATTAAGCAGAGGGTTTCGAACATATTCCATCACGCTGTTCCAATGCGGGTTGTTGGAATACATATGTGGCAGAATTTCTAGGATATTAGACACATGCAGCGTTTTCCTCACGATGTTTTCCTTTACCGCCAAGAAGATGAATTATAAACACAAATTTAGCACATGAATATTCAGTGGTGCTTACCTAGGTTTGAACCCTCATGGGTAAAGATGCACGCGTTCTAACCACTGGGCCATATCTTTGCAATGATTATTTTAATTAATGGAAGGAAATGAAATTACTTTTAACAAGAGATCAGCGTAAAATGCGATGTATTTTTGTAGATGAATGTAGCGTTTTTATTCGTAACAACGGCAGCGTTTGATGCGGTCGACCGCCGCGAATCCGCTCGTTCCCCCCGCCGCCGGGGTCACGCCGCGTCGCTCGATAGATACGAAACCACTACGATAGCGTGTCCACACGTATTCACGTTCCCGGGACAGAATATATACTTTATTCGTTCATAACAAGATCACCTAGGTTCATTTATATTAGAATTTTTCAAGCTATTTCAAAGAGTGTTATCTAAGATGGCGTCATTTTATAAAAGTATATGAATCATTATATAGATAACTTATTACAATTAGATTTAATGAATGATGGGACGTTATCCGAAAATCTGTTTTACTTTTTTAAGCTGAACCTAATCTATGTATATTTGCTACTAGACTTGCGTTCAGACTTGTACTGCGTGCATGAGCGTGTGTGTGTTTACCCCATCTTGCATTGAAATATTCGAAACTGCCTGGTTTTGTCGTGTAAATCACTTCAAATGTAATGGCTTGTGGAATTAATAAATAATAAAATGATTTTTAAACCATCGTATTTCTAGAGAGTACTCAAACGAATTCATTTTAGCGTAAAAATCAGCTTGAGTTATCGATTACATTAAATACCTGTGTATAATGGTGTTGTTATTCATATTAATATTTATTAAAACTATATGTAAGAGTAACGTAGTCCTGTTCTGTTTCGCAAGCGTTGGCTAACCTAGCAGTACACAGGCGCCATTTTGAAACACACTGCGCGTTCCCCCGCCGCGCGTCAGTCGCCCGGCGCACGCTGCTCGTATAGACAGCCAACGTTCGCACGCCCAAACACGCCGTTCAACCGAGGTCACAATGACCACTGTGCAGTTCGAATATGACCCGGAACGTCTAATCGAAGAGGTAAAAAAACGACCGGGTATATGGGACTTCGAGAATTTAGAATACAGAACGAAAAACTTAAGACACAAACTATGGACGGAGGTCGTTAACGAACTAATGACGAGCGACGTGAAGGTTTCAAAGAGCGAGATGAGAGAACTAGGTAATAACAGCATTTTGCATAAGCGTATTGTATTTTTGCTAAACTAGCATTATATGCGAACAAAATAGCTATTTGTTTCATCTAGCTAATATGGATCTCATATGAAATCATAAAAATATGGGTCAACTTTTCTAAAAACGTTTATTGGTATTTAAAATATTTAAGTTGTCAATTACTTGGTAAATAATTAAAAACATTGTTTAAAAATAAATTACTTATTTTAACAAGTATCGGATATCAATACAAATAAGAATTGTTTGTTTACTATAAAACGCAACCGTCTTAAACATAGTAGTAAAATATAATAATAAGTACGTCTTTTTTATTAAGTCCAGAAATATAGGCAACTATTACAATAACGTCTTTCGTTGAAAACCTCGCTTGGATAATATTTAATTATTCTAGGAAATCTAATATAAATTTATCAATTTCAGAACTTCAACTTCAGAAGAAATGGAAGAGCATCAGGGATTGCTTTCAAAAGTACGTCAGTCATCCTAATCGAACGAGACGTCCTTATTTATATAGTAAACAATTACAGTTCCTCTTAAAGAAACGAATAGAACAACCAGAAACTGCTTCGAGTGAATCGGACGACGGAAGAAACAAAAGACGAGCATGGAGACCTAAGAAAAAGTTAAAACTTACCAAAGAAAGTTCAGAAGAAGACAATGACAACGATAACAACGACGATTATCAACTAAATGAAGATATATCAATAGATGTGCCACAGAAACATAATATTATAAATAAATCGAACGTTATCGATGAATTTGCATTCGCAAACGTCGATTCACAGGTCAGAAGCGAATTAGAAGATCCGGATAAATTATTTCTCCTGTCACTACTTCCACATTTTAAATCGATACCCGAAGAAATGCGTCTAAACGTTAAAATGGATATGATGCAAGTTTTGAGAAATGCAAATTATCATACAGCAATAGAACATAAAATAATATAGTTATCTATCAAATGATATTAGTTTATATTTACTTAATTATATCGTTCAACGGATTTATTTATAAATGCTGTTTCGTGGAGTTGAACAATGCTCTGTCTTCTTCTATTATATGTCAAAACAGTGGTAACAGAAAGAGAAATCGGTGTTTAACCAATTAAACGCTAAACATCATTTATAAATAAGGTCGTAAATCTTTTTAACATAAATATACTCCGTTAAGCCCTATTAATATTTTATTTGTGTACTAACCTGAGATCTAAGTATGTAAGTGACTGTAAACCACCGACTGCATCTGGTATTGTTCTGATGACATTTTGTGACAACACTAACTTTTCTAAATATATATACGTGGTCACTTCCTCCGGCAATTCGCTGAACCGATTTTTTGACAAATCTGTAACAAGAGAAGCATTGTTTTAATAACATGATCCGCTAGACTTATTTTTTCTTCAAGCTCGCAAGTATTTTTAGGGTGTAATTTAAGAGTTGTTATTCTATAATAAGAAGGGGACGTAAAGGATAACGATACTTCCTTTCACGAGCATAAATTCGTTATAGCTCCACATAAATTAAATGCTTAGTACTTTGACATGCATATTTATTAGTTAGTATATAAACGATTGTCAAAGTTAAATACCCAACTGAAACAGTTAAACATTTATTTAAAACACACTTAAGAAAAGACGATATCATACAAACGACAAATATACAGATGGGTGTTAGAATCATCAAGGTCATTATAGCTTTTAACTAGAGACAATATGTTTTTTTAATTAGTAACAGAAGCTATAGATGTCCCACTGATTGTCAAAGATATCTCCTCTCGAGATTGCTTAGAGCTTATTTCACAACGCTGCTCTATTGCGGATTGGTGGACAGTGGATACACATGTGGCTCAATTTATTCCAACACATTGTAAAAACAGGTTTGACAAAACAATGTTTATGGTTGAGGTTTCCTTTTGAGTAAATATTGCTTGTTTTAGGAGACTGTAAATGTAGGTTAAGATTTATGTGTAAAATCACTTCATAATAACAGATGAAAGACATTAATTTTGAACAAAATGCAATCTTCATCAAATTATATAACTAAAAACTTGAATTAATCAAACCAATAGATAACACAAAAGTTACGAAAAGTTCGAACGCCGTATATTCTTACGGAAACCGGTTAATAGGTTCGTTGGCACCGGCTCAGCTGAGGGTTTGTTGTGGTGAGATTATATTACTCTAAGGTCTAAGCGTAACTGCAAATAGAGACTGTTTAGATATCGACTCAATAAGAGAAACAAACATATCATCATTACTAGAACATTACGTTATATTTTGGTACAAATATACCAATGGACCAGGTGAAGACGTGGACACTGTTGGCTTTTGCTATTCTTAGTCTTAGAAATTTATATCCTACTATAATATTAATAATTTCAGCATATTTCGATTTCACGGAACATTGTATCCTAAGTGATGATGATGAAATGATCGTAAAACTTAACATTTAAGACATATCCTATTAGTAACATTGAAAATAATTATAATTGTATATTTTATATAGATTTATATAATCATATTGTAATTCATGGGTATATGATTCTAAAAACTACAGCAAAACCTTTTCTTAAGTCCGAATATAATAGATGTAATATAAAATAACAACAGTGCAAATTTTAGTTCCAATAAAACTCCTCTGTGACTTTAATTCATTGCGAAGTATCTATTACGTAAAGCTCCCAAGTGGCAACTCTGGGAGGCTTTAGACAATGGAGTTCACTGCTCGAGACACGATGAGTGTTTCAAGAGAGAAATTAAATGCTGAAACTTAGTTTAAAGTTAGCGGCTTTATAGATTTAGTTCCTGTTCAACAACATTGGACGGCGTGAACGAACGTGTAATTTACTGAGACTGTGTCAATCTAGTGTCGAAATGGCCCAGTGGTTAGAATGCGTGTATCATAGCCGATGACTGCGGGTTCGAACCCAAGAAGGCACCACTGAATATTTATGTGCTGAATTTGTGTTTATAATTCATCTCGTGCTCGTCTGCGACGGAAAACATCATTAGGAAACTTGCATTTCTCTAATTTCATAGAAATTCTTCCTCATTTGTATTCCACTAACACGCATTGGAACAACGAGGAGGAATATGTTCCGAACCTTATCCTCAAAGGTAGAGGAGGCCTTAGCCCAGCAGTGGGAAATTTACAGACAGTTGTTGTTGCGTCAATCTAATTCCGAGTAAACGTACTCGGGACAAAACTCAAGACCTCGCCTTACAATAATTACACACTATAGTTTCCGCTGCGTAACGTAAATACAAGCCGGCGTTGCGAGAGACGTGACTCACATCAGACCAAGCTGAATAACCTCTTGATATGCCTGCTTGTGCATCAACTATAAACAATTCGCTTAAGGAAATCGTGTTAAGTATATTATGATAGTTAATATGCGTGGGTCATTTTAAATGGAATAAAGATGATCTACTAAACACTATATTAATATGTACACTTCAGAGATTTCTACTGTCTATCAGTATTATAGATTTTGAACCATGAACATTTTGCCAGCAGAAGCTATGTATGTGGCCTTTATAGGTGAATCAGTGAATAATAATGATTAGTTTTTCTCACAAGGCTTACGGATTAGTCCATGGTAATCACAAACAAAGCCGATTAAATTAGGCGCTATCAGTATAAAAGACCAGATTGAAAAAATATTATGTACTTCTAATCAATATAATATCATTATACAAATATAGCTGTATATTTTTTTCCTAGATTTTAAAGTAATCAGTGATCTGATGATGTAAATTGAAGTTTGGAAATTTTTATCTCAAATTTGAAGATTTTCATAACTGAATGTGACAATTACAAAGATTATATTAAATTAAGGCATCGTATAGGGAAGAGTTTACTTAACGTTTTAATACCCATTTGTAAAATAATATACGTGACCCCAAAACAAATTTCTAAATATATAATGGTTAAACGATAAATGAAAGCAGACAAAAACATTAAATAACCAAAAAAGCTGCAATTTTGATGATATAACGAAACCAGGCCCGACCGATCGTTAATCTCGGCGGTCTCAGCTATGTAAACTAACATCGTTTAGTTTTATTTTCACGTAAATTTCAGATACTATGATAAGAATATACTTAACGTAAGTGGATACATTAATGTTTCAATTAATGATGCTGATAATTATTAATATTAGAACTTCCGAGATACAAAAAAGTTATAATAAACGTCAGTGACGATTTCATCTATTGAATATCGAAACAAACCAAATTGCATTATTTTCACATACTTTTTTATTTTCCAAATCTGACAGGTTTAGTATTATAGCAAAAAATTTAATATTCAACACTGGATTAAAGTCACTGGAGTTAATGCCTCATCCTCTGATATTAATTATTATTTATTTATAATAATGTCAGATATTTTTACTTAATAGACGAAGGGCAGAAGAGGATCGGTAAAGGGCGAACAATGACAATGAACAAATGATTGGCTCGGCGAAAAGGTTAGATGGATCGAAATAGATGGCATCTAACGTGACATTATCTTAATTTTTTCAATAGACTTAGGCAGCAATTAATAAATACTTTATCGCAATGAAATTGCAAGGAAATTTAATAATAATAATCATGTTATTAAGTTTGCTTGTCAGTGTTGATGGATTTTATCTAAATATTTTTATTGATCCGACCGTTGAATGATAGATAGTTGCTGATAACTGCGAACCTATTTATGAACAAAATCTGGACATAAAACTAACAATGTGCATTTGCTCATTGACTCATTGTTTTACATCTTAATTGAGCAATAGAACGATTTAAGACTGCATTCGAGGATTATGTAAATATGAGAAAAGCAATAACAGCATTCACGTCTGCTTTGTTACTCCACAGCCTACCAGTCTATTCAATATTTTGCAAAGTTGTTGTTGAATGTTTTTCAAGCTGAAAATGGTCATAGATGATTTTCAGTTTACGGGAACCTAATCATTTGCTACTTATATCATTTAATTACAATAACAAATATTCACAGCGTAATTCTTCTGTTCAATTAAAATACTTTGCAAAACTGAACGCATCGAAATCTAAACAATCGCAATCATACTTAAAACAAAGTAACGAATTAATTCCGAAAAAAATAACTCTTATACTACACTAATAAATGATAATAGTAATTATCGCACGTACCTATAGTAAAACTGGCTTGAACAAATGATTTAAAAACAAGTCCGAGCGCTACTTTTTATGTTTGAAACGTCCTCGAAAAATAACCGCCACAAACACATGACATTAACGAATTTATTTTCAACGTTACTAGTTGACTTATCCTGTTCTAAATGTGCGACGGCCTATTTGTTAAATAGTGAATACTCAACATCTTCCTATGACTATTAAATATTAACCTACTCACGCGAGAAGTTTCCAATTTGTTGTTTTCACGGTGTCATTTTTATTAGTTTATGCATTCCTTGATTATTACGACGTATCCTAGGAATTATTTCAATGCGCAACACCAGTCGAAGTCGTGCCAAGTCCACTGCGGACTGCGGGCCTCCGAAAACCTTGACCGACGTAAATCTGATATAACGAAAATCTGCACCCAATAAATTCAAGTTTCGAGCATCTCTAAATTATACATGGCCATAAGCCGTTTTATTCATTCGCATTCAAGAACAATAACGTGAGTTAATAATAGTTCTAAATTGCGATGACCGAATTCGTCGTAATATATCTTCGTCAACGGCGTGAATTTAATTCCTTACGATATTAATGTATTGTTTGAGCATTTTGAAAATATTAAACCTCACAATTTCAGATCTAGTATCTCTTTGTAATGAACAAAAACAACATAGTACTATCCAGTATGTACTACAATGGTTTAAGAAACTGCAGAACAAAGTTTAAATGATAGTTTAAACATTGAACTACCTGATTATTCAGACTCTAGAAAGTTTTTAATTCCTAAAGTTGTAGTTCGTTTCGAAATAAAGCAAATTGAAAATAAACTGAAAACTTTTGGTACATTTCAACTTTTCCGAGATTTGTTTTTACTGTTTTTTCTTCATCGGTTTCTATACTTTAATCACCTTCATGCCAGTAACTATAAAATGACGCATATAATTAATAGTAAGTAGGCATTTAATGAAATAATTAAATCATAGAACAAATTTATGTATCATAAATGAGATGTTCATACTTTCACTGATGTATGAAAGTATAACTCAGTAGTCTTTCCTTATTAATAAATTTAAATCTTATCTTAAAAAACCACGTTAATAAAGATAAGGTTTAATAAACCATAACACATAGATGATAAAATAGCGTGACTGGTATTCGTTACGTTTCTTGTATGTTCCAAAAAAGAATTGGATATATTTTTTAATTTTGAATTTCGATAGATTAGTACACATTGATCTATTTATTCTGATTATAAAAATAATATTAATTACAATGGCAACATCTGTTTCAAAGGATCAACGTATTCCAAGAATGTCGGCAATCGACATTAACATTAAACATACGTCCACACGTCATAAAACGCTGCATGTGTGTCAGCCTTATAAAAATGTTGGTACGATTCAATTTGAGCTCGTCTGAGTGCGTAACGGTACTTTAACGTACTTCGTTGATCATAGAATCATTTAACATAGAAAGTTTGTTGATTTGATAACTATTTATTATTAATTCATTTAATGGTATATTATTTTATAGTATTAATTAATAGTCCAATAACATAAAAAATGTTATATAAGAATGTTGTTAATAATAATTTATTTTGATGATTAGAGAAATTATTACTTTTCAAAATACGTTCAACATTAAATCATTTGAAATATCAATTGTCTTTCCGCAGCTTTAGACGTTATAGCACAGACGAACAATTTTTACGTATCATTGCGACAATTGGCACGACTCGCAAAACCGCCTACGGGAGATAAGTAGCGTAAAAGTCGTTTGATGTCTTGTTATGAAAACACTGTTTATAAAAATAAATTATTATTTACGCTATAAATTAAGTAATGTTAGCAGGAAAAAGCTACATATAATGATTATTATATGTGTGTATTACTGACTACATAATATAATTATCAATAGAATTTATTCAAGCTATTCTTAGTCAAAGGAATTCGTTCCTTTTATTGGAACTTATACAGTGTTGCCAAGAAAACCTGACGGTAATTAAATATCGTCATTGTATTGCTTATTCGTACAAACATTTAGTACAAGGGGAAAATTTTCCGGAAACCTACATAATAAAATAAGTTCCACGTGCCGTCTGATCAATACGCTAGTCGGGACGTCGACCGGCGGTGTATCACCCTAAACACAGCTGATTTTACCACCCTCGCCCTCAGCTGGTGCGTTCCCTTCACCCCACACTCTCATATACCCTCGCTTTCTTTGATGCTCGGAATAACATTCGCAAGGGTCCCACACTTTTAAAAGGAAATCGTTATTTTCTTCGAATATTTGCCATTCCGTAAATGCGACAATCTGGTTGGTTACGGCGTAATAACGTCAATGACAACATGACAACAAAAAGTTCAAACAAAACGTATGGTACATTTAAAAAAGAAATGTCTTATAAACTAGCCGCTCAATCAACTTCCACGGAAGTGCGTGATGGTTACACGGAACAACAACAGCAAACATACAGAAAATATCTGCAACAACTCAAAAATGAATTCGATCAAAGATGGTGTAAGAAACAAAACTTTAACATCGAATTTTCCGACTTAGAACGTGTCCGAACGCTCGGTACCGGCGCTTTTGGAAGAGTTGTTTTATTAAAATATACTAAAACACAAAAATTCTATGCCATGAAGGTTTTAGAAAAAGAAAAGGTTATAAAGATGAAACAAGTCGATCACACGCTCTACGAGAAACGAATTCTCGAAGCGATACGATTTCCTTTTACTGTTTCGATGGAATTCAGTTTTAAAGATAATAGTTATATTTATTTTGTTATGCCATTCGTACCTGGAGGCGAAATGTTTAGTCACCTGCGGCGAATGGGAAAGTTTGAGGAACCGTTAGCGAAATTTTATGCAAGTCAAGTTATTTTAGCTCTAGAATACCTGCATTTTACAAACTTAGTATATCGAGATTTAAAACCAGAAAATATATTAATAGATAGAAACGGCTACTTAAAGATAACCGATTTTGGATTTTGTAAAGTATTACAGGGAAGGACTTGGACACTATGTGGTACACCAGAATATTTGGCCCCGGAGTTAATTTTAAGCAAAGGATATGGTTTTTCCGTAGACTGGTGGTCGTTTGGTGTTTTATTGTATGAAATGAATGCAGGTTATCCTCCGTTTTATGCAAATGATCCAATGAAAACATATGAAAAAATTGTTGCTGGAAAATACCGTTGTCCTTCGAGCTTCAACGCTGATTTACGAGATATTGTTCGCAATACACTTCAAGTTGATATAACCAAGAGATTCGGAGTAATGAGAAACGGTGTAATGGATTTCAAAAACCACAGATGGTTCAAGGGAATCGAATGGGAAGCGATTCTAAACTGTCGTTGGACACCACCGTATATCCCGAAATGCAAGCACCCTGGAGATTCAACTAATTTCGAACGATACGATGAAGAGGCAATAAAACCATCTTCACACTGTCGATTTGAATCTGAATTTCTAGACTTTTAGAATTTACTAAAACTTCAGTTAACAGTAGCTCTATCTTTCATTTTCTACTCTTTAAAATGAATGTCAAGCAGTTTGCCATTAATAAAATAATACATACAAACACACACAACTAAATTTCATTTGTAAATAGTATTATATGAGTTATTAAGGAAAAGCTTAAAAATAAATATATTTATAATTCTTGATCATATGTCTCAGTATCAATATCGTTTTGTTTGTACACGATTAGAATATGTGATTGAGCACGTGCGAGGGGCTCCGCAATATGCGCCGGCGCAAAGAGGGAACACTTAATAACTGGTGGGGGCTTGCAACGTTACTATTTTTAGACACGACTAGATATAAAAAAAATTCTATGACATGATACAAAACGAGGAATAGGAGCGTGCCTGTTCTTTTTTTTTGTCATATTAATTGACAGAGCAGTTTTTCATAACTGTTTTTAGCTAAGGCAAAGATATTCAAACTCATAGAATAGATTATAAACATACATTAAACACATTTACAAAGCATATTGGATAATCGTGTGAATACGAAAATCATGTGCGACCTAAATGCGATTCGTGTTACCAGTTTTAGCATGGATAATGAAACATCAAGTACACGTTTATAGCAATCGAACGGTAGTCTCGTCCAAATAGTTTAGAATAAATAATATGATAAATTTAGGTTAAGGTATAGATAGTCCAACATTTGTTTTTTTATTATCTATATATAATATATAAATCTTTTGTAATTTAAACTGAACTCATAAAATATTTAATCGATATCGATAAAAAAAAATGTGTGTTTGAGTAGAGTAGGTAGGTAGGTACTTTATACTGGTAGGTGGCGCAACGATAGGGAAGTAAATGAATTCTTACGCGAAGTCGGGACGGGGAGCTATCATAGTCTATCTGTAAAACATGATATGCCTCAAGGTATTCTATGAGAATAAAGATAATTAGATAGATAAGTGATCAGAATCAAGATGAATGACTCAAGACAATAGTGACCTCGCAGTCATGCAACTAAAGGGTTGTGAAAACCAACCAAGTGTAAAATGAAGGAAGCGGAGTTCCGTTTCACGTACGACGGGACATCCTCATGACGTATAGACTAACGTCTTTTAAATTACTTTTTTTATAATATTGAAAGTGATCGCAACTGAGCCCAGCAAAGATTATGTATATATTTATTTCTAAAAGAAACTTAACTGTATAATACGCATAAATCGATTTTGATCGAGTTTTGGCTTAACTCATTTTTGTTTTTTTTTATGTCAGCTAGCCGACCCACTCCAGCTTTGCATTACTAACTACATCACTTTAAAAATCTCTAAAATTATCATTGTTTTCCCTAATATATCGTGCATGTACCATACACATGAAACTTCCTCTTGAATCAATGTATATATTGAAAAAAAAATCAAAAAACGCATCAAAATCCGTTGTGTAATTTCAAAGATTTAAGCTTACATAGGGACAGCGACTACGACAGGTGTAAGCGACTTTCATACTATGTAATGATTTCGAAGACTTTATACAAGACCTTCCTAGCAAATTCAAGATCAGAGTTTCTTAACCGGAGTCCAGTTTAGACGTTGGCTGTGTTAACAAGGAGTATACATATAGCTCGGATAGTAAGTAGAGCCGTTAGTCCTGTATACGAAGTCTTTCCGGTCGTATTTAATTTACCGTCTAATCAGATTTTGTGCGAGGGAATTGAAAATTCACTTGCGTTCGCAAACATACGAAATCGATTACGGAGGACATCAGTGTGTAATAAAAAATAATACTTTAGTTTATCCGTGTTTTAATTATAATGCAGGCGTAGCATGTTGTCATCTAAATAACACCAAGCAAAAGAATTAAGATAACAAGGCGAACTTGTTATAAGTTTTGAAGTTTATTGCTGTTAACGTTTTGAAAGCTACGCCACGATGCAGTAACACTCTTTAGTGTTAGCTGATGCATAGTCACTTCAAATTATTCTGCAACATAAAATAAGTAATAAGCAATAATTTCAGTTTATCGGCTTTTTGGACATAAATTAATTTTTACGATTCAGAAATACACAATCATCATGAACACTCGTGAACTAATTCGCAGATAATGTCGAAATATCGAGCTCCAACGGATAAAAATGAAAAACATGGTAAATATCGTAGTTAATAACTGTAATAATTACACAATAATCGTTTTGAATGTGTATGTACCAATACTTAAAAACTTATAAACCTTATTACTTATTAGTTGAACCTAGGCTTTACTCGAGCGAAATTTATCAAACACATATTTCCAACCCCGTTTTACTCCCTTAGGGGTGAAGTTTCGTAAAGTCCGTTCTTAGCGGATTTACAAGTCCTTAGCTGTCGCTTTCTTAGGTTTTGTAATTAATAATTGAGTGTTATGTTGCTTTTACATGTATATACACATTAATCATTAATGTTAAATTTGAATTCACTACAATGAATAGGAAACAGATAAAAAACCGTAAAATACGTTAACAAAAGACAAACTACACAATTTCAAGTAACTCAGATTGGTATTATGTGGGAGTGCTATTTATGAGCTGGTCGAAGAATAATTTACTCGCCATTACATAATAAATCACTATATGGACCGTTTCGTTATCCTAGGAATTATTCGAAATAGCTTTTGTCTATGTGCCAATATCAAAAGGAACTTTATCGCTGGAATAGTATCGGTGGGTCTTAGGTTTAAACCTCGGACCAGGCTAATAAATAGTTTTGGGCAATTCATCGAGCAATTATCAGTGAGACTACCAAAGATTGGTTTTGACAGTGTTTACACTTCGAGTCTCATATAGTACGTAAGGACGTTATAGTGAGCCAGAACACTCTCAATTCGTGATCTCAGATCGAGTTGCATCCTGTTGGGCTTATGTAAGTGATAGAATAGATTAGATAACAGTCCTCACATTTGTGTTTACACACACTTATCTTGCAATCTTGGCCAGTCATCTTGGGGATTGGAGCCGTGACGAAAATCGGTCACCAAAAGAAAACCAACAATACATAATTGAAACAAAAAAATACGTTCATTCCCACGTGAAATTCATACTAAGCCATAAAAAGTTCTTACAGTACAAAACATATTTCAGTTATATAAAAGCCTTGCGCGAATAATTAAACAACACTTGTTAAAGCTCAGGCTATAACAATGAGGTTATATGAAAGGGGCAATATAATAATATACTTCTTTTAAGTTTTATTTGTAATTGATCCTATTTCATTTATGGTTTTAGTACCTATAATACATACCTTTAAAACCTATTTAAGATGTAGGTAATATTATTCGGCACATTTTTTATTTATTTTTAGTAATAGAAATGAACAAATGTAGAAAATAATCAGAGAATATGTGCTTCCTAATACCACTGTAAGAACTATAAAACCCTTCTTACATCATAAAGGCGCTTCCAAGTTGTCAATTGTCCTTGAGATCTAGCTCACTCACCACAAATACTGCAGTAATTATATCGTCGTTTGCCGGTAGCAAATCTGGTGAGTTTGTGATATCACACACCCGGACAGTATTATACAAACCAAATAAGCTTAAATCTAAGTTAACAGTATGAAAAACAAACAAATGGTATAATGTTTTGCTTTCAAATATACCCAAAATATATTTACTACCGTTTAAGAAGGGGGAAAAAATATTATGGAAATTAATGACACTATTAAACCATATATGTCCTCAACTTTTCCTTTCTAAAAGTTTATTTTTTGGTGTAGTAGACGAAAACGACTTAACACGTTCACTGCCACCTAAATTTTTCCTATGCTTATAGCGATGCCGGCATACATAATGCCGCGAACACGCTAAGCGTGTCCCCGGCATCGCAAGATAAATTGTATGGACAAGCGTAGCGTGTCCACTGGCACAGGAACAAAAAAATGATTATTTTTTTGTTAAAACGGTCTTTTTTAGTTAATATTTCTTGTGTTATGCAATAATTAAGGTGTTTAGAATGATGTTGTCAGTGTTTTATCCCGGAATTATGACAAAAAACCGCTTTTATGGTAACTAAACATCATAATGAATCAGTGGTTGTAAAACTTTTTAATAAATTCCCACATATCATATTTACATTGGTGTCGAATTTGATATATACTTTTTATCGCGTTATGATTTAGTTCGTATTTCAATAAAAAAATTGTTCATGATATATACTGTTATCTGTTATCTACTGTTGTATCCCTGCAAAGGACGCGGGTCAGTTTGAAATTAGAACTTTCAATACAAATTAAAACAGAGTTTAAATTTCGCTTCATAAAGTGTCCATAAAAATCCACCTTCTTTTTTTTTCTCAAATACATACTTATTAATTTCTAAAATCAATTTTTATCTCACTTGTTTCGTTCACTTTCTTTTTAGTTGCTAGAAATGTTCAAAGGTCATAGGATATCGATTCGGTGCACATGTCTTGATATAATAATAAACAAAAATTAAATAAGTAATAATTAATAAACAAATAATTAAAAAATAATCAAGCTTCTTGTAAGCTAAACTCGTTTTATTGTTTCATTACTTCAATTCTTGTAACACGAATTTGAAGTTGACATGTGTTTACATTTTTAAGGTAAATCAGCCTTATTTAGTGTTTGATTTTATATATTTGGTGTATGTATGTGGTAGTTAATGATTAATCGAACTAACATATAGGTACTTGTAATACATAATCAGTATCAGTATCAACATAACACAAAGTAAGACAATTTAGTATAAACTTTGTCATTAAATAGGAATGGCAGAATTACGGCTTATATAGTTTTACTACAAAGGTGTATAAATTTTTATAATAATAGATATTTGTACAAAAAAAAATGTAACAAAGTTCCTCAAATTTGAGAAAACAATAACAAAATTAGTTCAATTGTCAACAAATTGGTAATAAGCCATTAATAAAATGTGGTTTGTTGAAAAAACAGTTTGACAATCTATGATTATCCTTAATAAGTGAACAAGCCTAGCGTGTCGCCGGCATTACAAAAGACATTTTTTTCTAAAATAAAAAAAAAATATTATTTTTAACGGGCCACTTAAAAACTCAGTAGCTTATCGCTTGAAGATTGCACACAATTAGTTTGAATGAATAATTTAGCCTAGTTTTTAAGATATCACTGAAATTCTTAGAACAAGCCTAGCGTGTTCGCGGCGTGGCTATAGAAATTCGCATGAACACGCTAGGCTTGTCGCTGGCACTGAACGTGTTAATTAACATAAGTCTCTGCGGTTTTAATTAATTTATTAATACTCTTGCTATAAAAGAGAATCGATCAGAGGATTGCCCAACGAGTGAACATAAACACAATTACACAACAGTAAAGTGCTATGAAAGCCGACGAACACGCTTGAAGAGCCATCAAGCTATTGATAGACCACCGTGAACGGCTTATGCGATGATAGGGTTACTAACTCAATTGCTTTCATCTATAAAATATCGGATAAAAATACAGATAACAGATGTGACAAAGATAGAATTGAATATATTCGTTTATTTTTCAGCTAAACTCATCTTAGGAAACAGATACCAATTTACTTATTTATTTAATGACTGTTCGAGTATAAATGGACTTCAATAAACTGGAGTTCATCCTGTCATTAAATTTTCTCAGTTCTTTATTCAAGCTTCCTGGTCATCGTCTCGCTAATGGCGGTTATTTCTTGCGTTTATTGCAAAAATATACTATTATTGAAACAGCGAACATTTCAGAAGCGCTAAATTGCTGAGACAATCTTAAGGAAGTATATAACACAATATTGTTGTAGATGCTTTTAAGGAGATCGTAGTCCAAAGGGTATTCGTTCATAACATATCGATTGACCTTTAACATATATTGTCCATACAATTTCCAAAACACTTCTTTATTTCCATATATACTGTTTAATATTGACTTAATGGACAAGTAATATGATTAGTCTTATAGAACTACTTAATTATTAAGTTATAAGAAATCTATGTTTAACTCTTTACTTGATTGCATCTAATAATTTGCCTTCTTTCTCTTAATTTTATTCTGCCTTTGTTTTAAAAAAAAATATAAAATATATATTTATTGGTCGAGAAACTTATGAAGGGATTAAAAAGGGAAAGAGACACGGAAGGAAGAGTAAGCTGAACCAGGTCCTGATTTGAGAAATTCAAAAAAAAATCTAATAGCAATGAAAGCAAAATGGTTTAAATCCAGCTGCTTTTGAAGTTGTTAAGTACCGAGCAGTTGTTAAGCCTAATGTGGGTCACTGACGATGCAAAGGCAGCAGTACGCGATGAAGTGAAACGTTGAGGGCGAGATAAGAGTGCCGGTTATAATGGCAAACGTCACTGTATCGATCTAGATACATTTACTAGGTAGTTACTATTGATTACTTCACAAGTTCTAGTAACTACCTTGAAAATATTAATTACGAATTAAGTTTAGTACTTGTAAAACTATAATATTGAGGTGATTGTATATATGTTCATATTGATAAGTATTCATAAACCACGATAAGTAATAGACGATATAATGGCATTGTAAAATGCTTTTTCTTATAACTAACGCGTTGTATTATTATTATTCCTTTTAAATAAAATAAACATTTTCCTTCTCTTACTTAGTCTGAAACAGCTTTACAAAACCAAAACATTTCCTACACTCATCTTACATCTATTTTTATAAGTCATTACATAATTCTAACATGTCAATTAAACGTGTAAGCTCCCGCCGGTCCGGTATGTGGATTCTACTAAGAAAAATATTACCGTTTGACAGTAGAATAGCTGATGAGTATTTCGTAATGGGGTCACCGCTGGGCCTAACTACAAAAGCCAGACTCGAAAGTCGACTAGACTGGACATTTTGCCTAAAAGCTGAATATCGCTACATTGTAATCACTACATGGTATAAAACAAAGTTGCATTCTGTCATTATATCCCTTTGTATTAAATCTTTAAAAGTACGCAACAGATTATGATGCGATTTTTTATAATAGATGGAGTGATTCAAGAGGAAGGCTTTTGTATATAATACATGGTCAATACAGTAAAGAAACACTGATAATTTTGGAAGTTTCTAATGTGATGTCGTAAATAAACAAATGCTGTAGTATATTTAGTATCAGTATTGCACCCGTGCAAAGCCGGGGCGGGTCGCTAGGTATATTCTTAAAGCCGTAAAAGGTAGCTAGTTGGCAGTCTTTAAAAACATCTTTAAAGCTAGATTTAAACTTTTGTTAATATTAGTCACTGCCTCGCTCTTCCTGTTAGCGTTGTGTGCACTCAGTGTAATATGATGACAAAAAGCCTAACAAAATCCGGACAGACCGGACACGACCGAAAAAAGCCAAACATGTCTATTTTAAGCCGGATACCTGACAACCCTAGACCTACCAGTTAAAATTTTATTACGAGTACTATAGAGTCCCTACTTATGCAATTTAAAATCAAATTGGCGAAAGGGATGCGCTACTTAGATTCAGTTCATTAATTCGATATACTAGACATAAATCTTGGTTACTTATATATTTGTGTTATTATAACTTGAATGGAATAAGTGTTAAATATAAAAAATAAAAAAACTATTTCTAAAGGGGAAAAAGGAACATGTGTGTAGTAAGCTATATAATACCCGCAGACTGTAACACTGTATATAATATGTGGACATACAATTTAATAATCTGGACTGTGTAGCTTAATCTGTTAAAGGCAATATAATTGAAACTACTAACCATTTATCGGTGTGGTACGATCTGCAATGCAAACTGTTCTAAAATATAAGAAAATTAGCAGAGCAGAAAAGAGAAGACTTCCTAATCAGCGCGCCAGGCCGAAGTGATAATTCCAAACATAAGTTTTACAACTTTACCTATACACTCGTACATGTAAATTCTAGAGGACATGACCAGACAATCGACGCGAAGGAAGCTCGTACCAACCTGCATACTAATTTAATACAATAATAGTATAACCCGTACAAGTGAAAGAGCTTCGAGGCTAAAAGATTCATCATCGTGTGACAGTCTACTTTAATCGTCGGGGTAACATTATCAATATTCTCGGGACAATACCTGTCTATGAGGTGAATAAAAATGACGCGCCTATTGTTACAAACTGGCCTCGCCAAAAGTATGGTCGTGTGTAGACTTTGTTCACGTAACCGAATTAACTTCACGACTTTTATCTATTCTGGTTTTCGATTAATTAAATATTGTTACCCTTTTGTGGGTAACCTTCGGATGTAAGCCAACGAAGCGGTAAAATGGAAATATAAAGAGAGTAATTTAGATTCGCCGGCCTTAAACCCCTATTAAAAATACAGAGAGGCTGTGCACGAGAACTCAATAAAGGGTTATAATTAATTCAAGCGTTTTTCAGCTTCCCGCGAATATGGCTAACCAGGTGGAAATTATAAATAGGCATTTACCATATGTTAGCCTACAAACAGGAGAATAAGTTAAACGTGTCAAGGTTTTATGTCGTGGTCTCATTCTTTGGTTTAAGAGCACGAGTGAAGCCATAACAAGAAAACAGTTCATCTGTTGTAAGTTACAAGGAGCAGCAATCCGATAAGCCGCATTAGCGCCAACCACACGACATACGATACAACTTTCGTATTAACTCCATCACTCGTAATACCGTTTATTTAGAAGTCTAATCATTCTGAAACTTACCAATCTCGGAAACAAATTGACTTAATTGGAAAAATAGTTTTTGAGGAATGTATGTATATGACTCATAAAAAAGCACAATAAGTTGATTAAAATGAAAAGTTTCATCAACTAGTTCAGCAAATTTTAGGGGTTCTGCTAAATCTGGCCCATATCATTCAAATTTAACTCGAGTGAAACCGCGAGATGCAGCTAGTTAAACTACAACGATGGATGCATTTATCTACGATCTGTTTACATTTCTGGGACTACGCCCACAGTCCGACCACACAAAAAACAGGTTCGGTGTACCTGCGCAGTGTCACATATTGAATGGGGAGTTTCTACTTCACTCGTTACTTTCAATGGCGCCTATCATTAAAAACTATCATTTTTAATGACTTACTCTGACAATTCAGTTTTTTATAATGGGCGATAAATAAAGGTTTTTATTTGCATCTTATTGACATATTTAAGTATAATAAAGAATATTTTATATCTAAATCTCGAGATACTTAAACAGTAACGAAGATACGATATAAATACTACTACAGTAAATGATGCAGAGCTATTTGCTTTGATGGTATCGTAAAGATATTTGATTAGGATCCAATTTATTTAGTCAATATTCTATATATATAAATGCAAATAAGAATGAAGTATGCAAAGTGGTATCGATGGTGTGATCGTCCCCATACATCCGGAGTTGCAACGCTCGAGCGAGCACGGCTGTGCACCTGTCGCCATCATTGTGTGCCTTTTGTATAGAAAAGTTTCGAGAAACGACTGACGTGAATACATCTGAACAAAGTTCATGGACTATACTTTCAAAGGATATCAAACTTCAGAGCTGTTCTAATTAAAACAGATATAAAATATAACAAACAAAAGTTGAATATTTTATATGCAGTTTAATAACACATGAGCGTCGAGATGGCCCAGTGCGCAGGGCATGAATCTTATCCGACAATCGTGAGAGTTCATAATTCATCTCGTGCTCGGCGGTGAAGGTAACCTGCATGTATCTAATTTCAATGATATTTTATCACATGTGAATCCACTAACACGTATTGGAACAGTGCAGTGGAACTAGATACAAAAACATTTCTCGAAGAGAAAAGAAGCTTTAGGGCATCGGTAGGACATTTAATGGCTGTTAATTTTTTTTTTTTTTTTGTTGAACAATATTTCTACTCTTGTAAAAACGGGTATATGTCATGTCCACTATGATGACACTGCATTATTCTCGTTCGAAAATGTTGACTTGAAAAAAAAGATTGCTTTTTCTTTGTGATATTGTAAAATAAATACCTATTTTTTTTCAAAATTTGCACATGGCGGCACATTGCGGCACAGTTTTAATAAGTTCGATAAATTAAAATAGCGGAGCCAACCGGACATAAAAAAAGGACCTTCTCATAAAAAGGACCTTCTCATAATCTTGCATTTTTTGAGTAAATTTTTAAGCAGCACATCTTACCACGTACTGAGCACATTTTAGTACATCTATTCTTTTAAAAAAAATTGATTATATTTTCGAAATTATTCTTTTATACTTGTAAAATAGTAAAAAAATATTTTATTTATTTACATCTTCGTCGTAAATCGCATAACAGCACATATCGAGCACATTACGGCACAATTTTAATAAATTCAATAAAGTAAAATAGCGGAGCTAACAGGACTTGAAAAAAGGAACACCTCATAAAAATGATATTTTTTGAGTAAATTTTTTTTCAAGGGGCACATCATTGCACATACTGAGTACATTTCAGCAACTTTTTTTTTTAATGGAAATTCAAAAATTGCGGTATCGTCGCAATGGACATGTTTATTTCAATTTCCATGTTTAATATGTGTCCAAAATCTTTTCTGGAACATTCTCTTTACACGAAAATATTTTCTCATTTTACTTTGAATTAAACTTCCAGTGTCCTTGTTTAAACTACGAAGCTGAAAAATGTTTACTCCTTTTTAAAAGCACTCTATTCACCTTGTGGCTTATGCTGCATTAAAAAATTGTTTCAGCGCTTGAAATATTCTTTGTTAATTAAAAAAAAGAACGAAAAGTTTTAATTAGAATTTCGTTTAGTCACTAATTGAATTAAACATCAACTCAAGTTAATGTGCGTTTCGTAACAATTGCACCGACACAAAGTGGGACAGGCAAAAATAGACAAAAAAAAACCTTTAAAAGTTGCGTCTTTGTATTTCGATAAGTTGCATATTAAAAATACTGATTATAATTTAATGCAAACCGTTCTGTAATAAAATAAATAATAGGAAAACTGCAATAGTAATTGAAAGTGTATCGATAATACATATCGAATGGATTGTTTGCGCTGGAGCTGGTGCAAGACCAACGGCGTTACGTGATAGTTAAAGCAAAGTATCATACAACTTTGGCCTGCTGAGATTTTCTTAACAGGAAACTTATAATTGGCCCAACTTTTATTTGGAACTAGGACCTCGAAACATCCGCTTGCACGACAAAGAATTACAGATTACAAAACGTGGAAATACGGCTAAAACAAAAGCAAAGTCGAACTTCTAGGAGTGATGACATACCAAAAAACCCATTAACCCCTAAAATGCGAACAAAACCCCGAACGACTACTAGTTTATATTTGTATTATATGACTATTGTTTCATTTCAATTGTTTTATTATTCCTTTGCACACCTACATAGGTACTTTCCAGCACTTAAGGTTTACTGCTAGAAAATGCTTTTAGTTGTAAGCCAGAAATTTGTAACATTTATTATATACATATATTGTGTTTTGCAAAAAAGTTTAATAGATAGTTATTTTCCAAGAACCATCGAGAATGACTTCCAATAAGTTTCCCAGACGTAGTTACAAGATTGATACATAATCCATATCAGTAAATGTATATAAAATGAATGTATCTTTGTTAGTCCCGTAATGTTCCTATACCATTGGTCCGTTTACGATAAACTTATCGCATAATATGCCTGCGAAAGTTTCGGACTTACGTCTTACAATACGCAAACAGGTGAACACTTTCAACGAATTGAAATCACGCGAACCTATGTGAACCTGGCACCCTAATTAAGAAAATCGCATTTTTTTTAACGCATTATCGAAGAGCTTGGTATGTAGTTGATTGTAGTGAAAAAAAATTTGTTTGTAGTTTGACCAAAAAAAAAATATGGGTCATCCAAAAATAGCCATCCCCCGGATATGCAAAAAATAACTTCTAACGGTTGATTCCTATAGGAAATCGTTAGTAGCTGATTGTAGTGAACGAATTTTCGTTTGTAGTTATTTGTTGAATTTTTTTTTTTTTATTAATAATTTTTTTTTTTTTTTTTTTCGATAAAGTTAATCGTTATTGAAGCTTTTGCCTAAATTGTGCTTCAAAGTAAAAGAATTTTCGATTGTGGTAAAACAGCAGTTGATAAGGAGCAATCAACTTGAGTCAAACTCGCTTCGAAGTGATGAAGATTGAATTACTCCGGTTGTGAACACTAGACGACTACTACAAACGTCGAAAATGACTCAAAGATACTCGTTGAGGTTTGTAGTAAAGGAATTGTTGATTGTAGTTGAACGGAAGTTCATAAAAAGCGACCAATTTGAGTCTAACTCGCTTTGGAGTGATTCCGAGTGAATTACTCCTATTGTGAAGATTAGACGACTACTACAAACGTCAAAAACGACTCAAAGATACTCGTTGAGGTTTGTAGTAAAGGAATTGTTGATTGTAGTAGAACGGAAGTTCATAAATAGCGACCAATTTGAGTCTAACTCGCTTTGGAGTGATTCCGAGTGAATTACTCCGATTGTGAAGATTAGACGACTACTACAAACGTCAAAAACGACTCAAAGATACTCGTTGAGGTTTGTAGTAAAGGAATTGTTGATTGTAGTAGAACGGAAGTTCATAAATAGCGACCAATTTGAGTCTAACTCGCTTTGGAGTGATTCCGAGTGAATTACTCCGATTGTGAAGATTAGACGACTACTACAAACGTCAAAAACGACTCAAAGATACTCGTTGAGGTTTGTAGTAAAGGAATTGTTGATTGTAGTAGAACGGAAGTTCATAAATAGCGACCAATTTGAGTCTAACTCGCTTTGGAGTGATTCCGAGTGAATTACTCCGATTGTGAAGATTAGACGACTACTACAAACGTCAAAAACGACTCAAAGATACTCGTTGAGGTTTGTAGTAAAGGAATTGTTGATTGTAGTAGAACGGAAGTTCATAAATAGCGACCAATTTGAGTCTAACTCGCTTTGGAGTGATTCCGAGTGAATTACTCCGATTGTGAAGATTAGACGACTACTACAAACGTCAAAAACGACTCAAAGATACTCGTTGAGGTTTGTAGTAAAGGAATTGTTGATTGTAGTAGAACGGAAGTTCATAAAAAGCGACCAATTTGAGTCTAACTCGCTTTGGAGTGATTCCGAGTGAATTACTCCGATTGTGAAGATTAGACGACTACTACAAACGTCAAAAACGACTCAAAAATACTCGTTGAGGTTTGTAGTAAAGGAATTGTTGATTGTAGTAGAACGGAAGTTCATAAATAGCGACCAATTTGAGTCTAACTCGCTTTGGAGTGATTCCGAGTGAATTACTCCGATTGTGAAGATTAGACGACTACTACAAACGTCAAAAATGACTCAAAGATAATCGTTGAGGTTTGTAGTAAAGGAATTGTTGATTGTAGTAGAACGGAAGTTCATAAATAGCGACCAATTTGAGTCTAACTCGCTTTGGAGTGATTCCGAGTGAATTACTCCGATTGTGAAGATTAGATGACTACTACAAACGTCAAAAACGACTCAAAGATAATCGTTGAGGTTTGTAGTAAAGGAATTGTTGATTGTAGTAGAACGGAAGTTCATAAAAAGCGACCAATTTGAGTCTAACTCGCTTTGGAGTGATTCCGAGTGAATTACTCCTATTGTGAAGATAAGACGACTACTACAAACGTCAAAAACGACTCAAAAATACTCGTTGAGGTTTGTAGTAAAGGAATTGTTGATTGTAGTAGAACGGAAGTTCATAAATAGCGACCAATGAACTTTTTATGAACTTCCGTTCTACTACAATCAACAATTCCTTTACTACAAACCTCAACGATTATCTTTGAGTCGTTTTTGACGTTTGTAGTAGTCGTCTAATCTTCACAATAGGAGTAATTCACTCGGAATCACTCCAAAGCGAGTTAGACTCAAATTGGTCGCTTTTTATGAACTTCCGTTCAACTACAATCAACAATTCCTTTACTACAAACCTCAACGAGTATCTTTGAGTCGTTTTTGACGTTTGTAGTAGTCGTCTAATCTTCACAATAGGAGTAATTCACTCGGAATCACTCCAAAGCGAGTTAGACTCAAATTGGTCGCTATTTATGAACTTCCGTTCTACTACAATCAACAATTCCTTTACTACAAACCTCAACGAGTATCTTTGAGTCGTTTTTGACGTTTGTAGTAGTCGTCTAATCTTCACAATCGGAGTAATTCACTCGGAATCACTCCAAAGCGAGTTAGACTCAAATTGGTCGCTATTTATGAACTTCCGTTCTACTACAATCAACAATTCCTTTACTACAAACCTCAACGAGTATCTTTGAGTCGTTTTTGACGTTTGTAGTAGTCGTCTAATCTTCACAATCGGAGTAATTCACTCGGAATCACTCCAAAGCGAGTTAGACTCAAATTGGTCGCTATTTATGAACTTCCGTTCTACTACAATCAACAATTCCTTTACTACAAACCTCAACGAGTATCTTTGAGTCGTTTTTGACGTTTGTAGTAGTCGTCTAATCTTCACAATCGGAGTAATTCACTCGGAATCACTCCAAAGCGAGTTAGACTCAAATTGGTCGCTTTTTATGAACTTCCGTTCTACTACAATCAACAATTCCTTTACTACAAACCTCAACGAGTATCTTTGAGTCGTTTTTGACGTTTGTAGTAGTCGTCTAATCTTCACAATCGGAGTAATTCACTCGGGATCACTCCAAAGCGAGTTAGACTCAAATTGGTCGCTTTTTATGAACTTCCGTTCAACTACAATCAACAATTCCTTTACTACAAACCTCAACGAGTATCTCTGACTCGTTTTTGACGTTTGTAGTAGTCGTCTAATCTTCACAATCGGAGTAATTCACTCGGAATCACTCCAAAGCGAGTTAGACTCAAATTGGTCGCTTTTTATGAACTTCCGTTCAACTACAATCAACAATTCCTTTACTAC
Source organism: Vanessa cardui (assembly GCF_905220365.1). Lineage (NCBI taxonomy): Eukaryota > Metazoa > Arthropoda > Insecta > Lepidoptera > Nymphalidae > Vanessa > Vanessa cardui. The sequence continues at coordinate 4,102,726 of NC_061129.1, forward strand.
AAACCTCAACGAGTATCTTTGAGTCGTTTTTGACGTTTGTAGTAGTCGTCTAATCTTCACAATCGGAATAATTCACCCGGAATGACTCCAAAGCGAGTTAGACTCAAATTGGTCGCTATTTATGAACTTCCGTTCTACTACAATCAACAATTCCTTTACTACAAACCTCAACGAGTATCTTTGAGTCGTTTTTGACGTTTGTAGTAGTCGTCTAATCTTCACAATCGGAGTAATTCACTCGGAATCACTCCAAAGCGAGTTAGACTCAAATTGGTCGCTTTTTATGAACTTCCGTTCTACTACAATCAACAATTCCTTTACTACAAACCTCAACGAGTATCTTTGAGTCGTTTTTGACGTTTGTAGTAGTCGTCTAATCTTCACAATCGGAGTAATTCACTCGGAATCACTCCAAAGCGAGTTAGACTCAAATTGGTCGCTTTTTATGAACTTCCGTTCTACTACAATCAACAATTCCTTTACTACAAACCTCAACGAGTATCTTTGAGTCGTTTTTGACGTTTGTAGTAGTCGTCTAATCTTCACAATCGGAGTAATTCACTCGGAATCACTCCAAAGCGAGTTAGACTCAAATTGGTCGCTATTTATGAACTTCCGTTCTACTACAATCAACAATTCCTTTACTACAAACCTCAACGAGTATCTTTGAGTCGTTTTTGACGTTTGTAGTAGTCGTCTAATCTTCACAATCGGAGTAATTCACTCGGAATCACTCCAAAGCGAGTTAGACTCAAATTGGTCGCTATTTATGAACTTCCGTTCTACTACAATCAACAATTCCTTTACTACAAACCTCAACGAGTATCTTTGAGTCGTTTTTGACGTTTGTAGTAGTCGTCTAATCTTCACAATCGGAGTAATTCACTCGGAATCACTCCAAAGCGAGTTAGACTCAAATTGGTCGCTATTTATGAACTTCCGTTCTACTACAATCAACAATTCCTTTACTACAAACCTCAACGAGTATCTTTGAGTCGTTTTTGACGTTTGTAGTAGTCGTCTAATCTTCACAATCGGAGTAATTCACTCGGAATCACTCCAAAGCGAGTTAGACTCAAATTGGTCGCTATTTATGAACTTCCGTTCTACTACAATCAACAATTCCTTTACTACAAACCTCAACGAGTATCTTTGAGTCGTTTTTGACGTTTGTAGTAGTCGTCTAATCTTCACAATAGGAGTAATTCACTCGGAATCACTCCAAAGCGAGTTAGACTCAAATTGGTCGCTTTTTATGAACTTCCGTTCAACTACAATCAACAATTCCTTTACTACAAACCTCAACGAGTATCTTTGAGTCATTTTCGACGTTTGTAGTAGTCGTCTAGTATTCACAACCGGAGTAATTCAATCTTCATCACTTCGAAGCGAGTTTGACTCAAGTTGATTGCTCCTTATCAACTGCTGTTTTACCACAATCGAAAATTCTTTTACTTTGAAGCACAATTTAGGCAAAAGCTTCAATAACGATTAACTTAAACGAAAAAAAAAAAAAAAAAAAAATTATTAATAAAAAAAAAAATTCAACAAATAACTACAAACGAAAATTCGTTCACTACAATCAGCTACTAACGATTTCCTATAGGAATCAACCGTTAGAAGTTATTTTTTGCATATCCGGGGGATGGCTATTTTTGGATGACCCATATTTTTTTTTCGGTCAAACTACAAACAAATTTTTTTTCACTACAATCAACTACATACCAAGCTCTTCGATAATGCGTTAAAAAAAATGCGATTTTCTTAATTAGGGTGCCAGGTTCACATAGGTATCACGCGAGCGTATTCTCGTCCAACAACTAATGTATATCAAATCGCATTTACATAACATATGAAAATTAGTTAGAATTCCTACACATACAATTCAAAAACGTCACACAAAACGCCTTTTTAGGCATGTTTTCTCTTTTTATGTGAATTGGATTGAACGGTTACGATGTTGTCTTACAAGTTGTAACGAAATTGGAAATCTTTTAAAGCATCGATAGAAGTTCTAGAAATCGAGTAATTGAAAGTGCAACTATTCATCGATTCGAGTGGTACCAAAGATTACCTCTTAGTATATATACGCCATCCATTCATCATTTATTTAACCCTTGAACATCGATACTTATTAGCCGGAGTTAAACAAGGATTTTAAGAGTTGACATGGATGGAACATTGGCGATGTTATAATTACCTTTTACTTCATACATCGGGTGGCCATTGTAAGCTTAGATTACAAAATGGATGCATCTGGACTAAGTATGTGAATCGTCATCTAGTAATATTATAAATGCGAATGTAACCATAAGGCCATGGATTTAAGTCAAGAGATTTCGAAATAATAGTTTTGATTAAGATACCAACATATATTATTTACATATCACATTAAAGGCAAACAACGACAACATTGTCGCGCAATCCGCTTTTACATAGATTAATGATTAATTTATTGTGCACTGTGCAAGGTGAGAATCTTACGTATTGTTATCTAATCTTTATTTCCACTTAAAAATATCATCGATATTAAATTTATTTTTAAATTTGACGTTCGATCAACAAAAAACAACAAAACACTAACACAGCTATACCTAGATATCCAATGGAAGTTGGAAAAAATATAAACAAGCCTTATATTTATGTATTTCATGCGATTTGCTAATAACTCAGCTATATTGTCCAACACAAAGAGTTTAAGTATAATATATATTTGTATGAAATATAGTATAATACAACTATATTACACTAACTACTTAATCCACTTTATTATTATTTTTTTAATTCCGATAATAATCATTTCGTCCATATTCAAAATCATAGTGAATATCATAGATTAATCAAGTTCTCAACCAATGCGATATCATTCGTTAATTTGCTGTCAAATTTTGTTTACTTGGCTTTTATGCCTGTTATGGTTGGAATAGAGCATACATACAATACATAAACGGATATGTCGCGTGAGGATAAATTGAGTTAATGCTATCGTGGTTTTTCATGTGATTAGATATATCACGCAATCATCAACGACGTTTGAGAATATAGAAATCGTAATATCATTACTTTCGCCTCATTTCACGGCAATTTATTTTCTACTTGTCTGTATGTGTTATGATACCTTTCTACTGAAATGAGCAGAACTAAAATTTACATTATATGTGGTTCCTTAGTAGGATTTTATTGTTCATGTAATTATTATATCAAGACGTTTGTAGTTAAACTATTTTTATTGTGATTCAAATTGCAAAAAGAGGTTAATTGATATTTGAAGATTGATATTTGATAGGTGAATTCATATTTAAAAAACAGATTTTAATATCAAATATGAAATTTTGTTTTAATTTATAATTTTTATGTCAAAAAATTACAATAGTTCTTCTTTAATAATTTAAAAAAATAATTTACTTAAGAAGATGAAAATTTAATATATTTTTAATAGTTGTATTATACATAATTATAAAGATAATTATAATAACAAATTAAAAATCTAGTTTAATTTATTATCTTAAAAATTTCACACAACTTACCCACACAATAAAGTAGGTTATTTAGTCTGAAAAACATCTACGCTTAAGCGGTATCTATTATATTTTTTACTAATATGTTTAAAATATTTGAATAATTAAAACTTAATTTTATTATAATTCACATTTTAGCATTAATTAACGGCATAATAAAAATTTCTGAGAGTTAAGGATTACTTTAAAGTAATTCTATGATATTTTAAAACCTTAAAAAGTTGGCTACGTATTACTTCCTCAAACTATAATTTCGATTTATCAAATTTTACTTTTCATGATAATTTTTTTTTAAGTTATTAATGTATTCATTCTTATTAACATAAGAATTAATAACATTTAATGCTTCAATATATACAAATATGAATTAAAAATGTTATTGTATAAATCTTGACCGCGTGGAATGGTGGCAAGAATGCTAGCAGCATTTCCCCGTTGAATCTCATTTCCGATCCTCTCGGCAAAAAACGAACCAGCATTTCCTCTTTACGAAGGAAATTTACTAAGATGATAATGTGTTAGATACTCAATGAGGTATTACATTCGTTTTAATTTTATACAAACTAGGTATGAGTCCAGGCTTTGCATATTTACGTAGGTACATGAGGGTCTACGAATAGTGTACATATCGTAATACATATAACTATTGGTTTACGAGGCGCATACCAGTAAAGCTTTCGGTCGACATGACGGATGATGGCTACAACAGCTGGCAATTTTTTTCCTCATTAAAGCCTCCATTGCTAACAACACTGCTGAACAATTTTGTTTTTCCTATTTATATGGGAAACATTATATTACATTCAATAGATTTATACGCATAATTTAACACTTTATCATATTAATATTTGAAAAACCCTTATTGATATATCAGATGCTGTCAATAACGTTGCCTTATCCCCGTACTGTTATCTGAGATAACTTAATATTTAGATTAACGAATGTAAGAATAGATCATAAGTCAAATAACAAAAAACAAACCAATGTTTGTTAACTTAGGCATAAACGTAAACAGCTTGGACCAAGAAAAACAAAATCCACTTATAACGATCGTAGCTCATAACTAAACTCAGAAAAGTAGCATTTCAACGATTCCGATATGTTGACGTGGATGTGTGTGGGTGTGTTAGTTTAGTATGCACTACGAGCCTGTTTCCACTACCACTGGTGTCGGACCTCTCTGAGTATCTCCGCCAGTGGTAGTGTTTACCAGTGATAGAATAATTTACCCAGAAAAAAATATTTTATGTTTTAATTGGGACACCGATAATTATTTTAGTCGTCGTTGTTTTTTCTACTATGGACTAATTATATAATATAAAATAAAGTTATCAGCGAAAAACAAATATACATATGTGTAGTCCGACTACAATTGTATCCGATATCTTACTTATTTATCTCACTGGAAAAACGCATTACGTGTTCTCTCCACGTGAAGTGGAGGAGAGCCCAAGACACTTAAATGCCAGCTATACCCTTTATTCTACATCTTTTTCTTCTTTCACTTGCTATGCTAAGATTGCATGTCTTGCTTTTCCGAACAGAACGCGACGGCGATATCCGATACAAAGACGGATCCGATAAATGGGCACGGACCATTACTGTAGAAATAGATTCGAAACGAACTCATTAGGAATCTATTTTAATTCATTACTTCCACTTCGGTCTGTCGATATTAGCTTTTATTCGTGTTAACAAGTCCTTAGCAAACAGATAGGATCGCACTTGACGGATAACATTTCATTAAAAATATAAGTAGAAGATCTCATTTCATTATTAATCTGTCTAATTAATTTATCGAATTAGCAGCAGGTGTAAAAATTTCGGAATAATCTAGACTCTAAAGCAACTCCAAAATAATTTGATAATTTTGATTGAAAATTTGATTTGAAAAATTAATTTAATAAAAATAGTAAATAAAAGCCGATAAACGTACAACTGAGCTAAACTTAAAAAAAAAAAAACAGTTTCGAACACAAAATTTAAATTGGTTAGTTGTGAAGTAGTTGCGAATACGTTACCGTAAAGTTCATTAATCGTTTTAGTATTTCTCTTTTTTTTTCTTTACTCGAGGACGCAGTTATTAATTTCAAATTAAAAAAATATATATTTCACAATTAGAGGTACAAAGTTCAAATTCTAAATTCAAAAATTCTTTACGGAGAATCACAAAAGCGTTGCCAAGAAACATTTCACGACAGCTGCTGTAAAATGAAAACATTTATAGAATCTCGCCTTTATAGCTGCGCCATAATAGTAAAATATGCCGAATATAGACGAGGAACGCAAGTTTATTGTGCTCAAATTTGGAACAATAGTTTAAGATAGACATAACACTGAACCGAAAAATTGTGTAAGACAGGTATTGGAGGCACAAAATCCGAAATGTAAATATACTACGGCGCGTCTTCATGATCCGGGGGATGCAAATTATCAGACGTAATATTAAATAACTTGGGCATGTGCAAGACATAGCTGCATCTTATCATGACGGTCAGAAGAAAGAAAGGCATATCACAACTAAACAAAAGTTGCAACTGAGGAATATGACAAAATGAACTGACTATCTGCAGAGTAATTAAGACAGAGGTGATTGTCTTAAGATTTTTTGCTCCAGTGAAGAAGAGATTCAAAAAATTGCAGACTCTCAGTAGAAAAGAAATGATACCTAATTGTTCCTCTACTACTTGTATAAAAAGTAAGTATAGTAAAATATTATTGATATATGATTTACACCAATAAGGTAAAATTGGTTGGTGTGTATGTAAAGGGTAATCACTGGAACTAATGATCCAATTAAAAAAAAATCTTTATAGGAAGCTACAGAATTATATATATGACTTTCTTTATTAATAAACTACAACCATGCATAGCCAGGGCAGGTTGCTAGTATGTTATAAGTATAATTTAAAACTATCTACTTCAATATCATCACATTACCATAAATAATATAATGTCATATTTCACGAAACACAACACAATATATAAAGTCCACATTCATAAATGGCTCCCAACCATTAGCTTCATGGCACTCCCAAATTAATTAGGTTATCAGTTAATGCAATATTTTTCAATAAACACACCTACTCCTACGGCCCTATTTATTTAATACAGATCTCAACCTACTTATTTGATATTTATAAAAGATTATTAGGTATATAGAAACAAGAAATTTCATGTCATTCAACAGACAATATTTATTTATTAAGATTATTATTTTTACTATTCATTATGTATAAATGACAAATATCAAATATAACTCAAAATAAAGTGTTTTGATATATTTTTTTATATAACTAAAATATAAACAAAGAAATAGTACTCAACAAACTTCATATTTTTGATGTAATGTTGTCTCTTTATCAGCATTTTTATCAATTGGCATTACCAAGAAAGTGCTATCTTTTATGTTGACTGACACAAAAAACTTCAACTTTCAATATAAAGTGATTAATACAATATAAAGATTCAAATAACATACCTAATTTTAATTTGGAAATAATTTAAGGTATTTACGAAATGTTTGTGTATATATTCAAGTCTTAATAACAAGTTTCCCTAACTTAATTCCAATAAGATAAAAACTCAAAAATGCATAACACTTGTAGTGTCTACGTTTTCCCTACCTAAAGGTGTGTTATAAAAGGCTCTTTTAGGGCAGGCTTTAAATTATATGAGGGGAAACTTTTCGTGCTTTTCATACATGGGATAGGGGATAAGGGTTAAGGGTCAGAATTAAGTAATAAAGAGTTGTTTCATTATGAAGATAAAATAATTAACGATGAATAAACAACAGTGTGTCTTATTTAAATATTAATAATTATTTATGTATCTTCATTGCACAAAAAGCGTTGTATTATTTTATAAAGCTTTAATTTCAGTTGTTTTGTTGTGAAAAATGTGATTCAGTAAATAAATAGTATAAATTTAATTACGATTTATTTTTTATTGTAGAATCGAAATGAATAAGTACCGTCAAAAGTGAGATAATAATTCAAGAACGAAAAAGTTTTTTGTACTTATCTACTCCGATCGATCTTACGACCACGCCGGCGAGCGAGACGCAGTGCCGGTAAATAAACAAAAATAACACTTCGAACAGTCTGACACAGTTACGGGATGACATAAAATACATATAAAACAAAATATTGAACACATATCGCATGCAAATGCAGCATGATTTATTTATAAATTCCAACTTACCAGCAACAACTGTATCACTCAAGTCATATTTCACTGGTTTCGGGAAATCTCTTAACTTACGTCCGCTTAATTTTAATTCACCACTCAAATACGCATCTTCTAAAATTCTCTCTAAAGATTTTGTTAACTGACTATGAATATTACTATGACCATTCATATTTACACTCACATTTGGCCCTAACACGGCCATATTCTTTTTAAACTGAAACTAAACTGACAAATTTTAGCCGTGAAGTTGTCGATACTTCTATTTCACCTTTTACCAACATAACGTAATTAAATCTGACTTCATAGTGGATCTATATTATGTTGTCTATAGCTATTAGCAATTATAAAAGTAGATGATAATCGAGAAAAACCTAAAAATAAGCAGATTTTATATTTTTTATATGTTACAGAAAGTTAGCTTACATTAGCCATTAGGTTATATTACTTAAAAACAAAAAAATAATCGAAGAGTGGTCTTTTATTCATGTATTTACTTATTTTTATGACAACACAATTTGATGTTAATTTATCATATTAAAGCCTTTTTGTATATCATTACACTTTGTACATATTACACTTAAAACTTTTCATGTTATTACTAATCTACATTAGTAGTGTCTATAGACTACAAAAAAATGAGACAAGGAACTAAGGGAGTGAGATTGACAATGACATTTCAGTAACCTATAAGTTTAGGAAATTTAGTTTTTATGTTTTAATTAAATTAAAATTATTATATCATGACGTTACTAAATTTATTCCGAATAGGTTCATTATCTAGTATTGCTAAAAAGTCTGCTACACTTCAAATTCAGGTAGATAAAATACAAATCTTCGTAGAATAGTTTTTACAGATATTTCATAATTTACGTAATTGAATCGCCGGAGGAATATTTCTTTTATATTCATGATAAGTGAATAATAGTAGAGATATAAAAATATATTATAGCTTAAATCATATCACGTACATAAATACAAAAAACAGGCACAAGTGATATCTTATTTAAGTATAACTTTTTTCTAGAATTTTTCTTCCTACGTTAAATATGCCGAACACAAGCAATTGGAAAAAATTAGAAACATCGGTATATCTGCTCACATTGACTCGGGCAAGACCACACTCACGGAAAGAGTATTATTCTACACAGGCAGGATAGATCAAATGCATGAGGTTAGTATTATGTTTGAATTAAATTTAACGTTTAAATAAAAGTTAATTAAAAAGTATCATGTAGACGATGAATTGTATTTTGAAGGAGAAATGAGGTTTTAATTAATTTTTATCCTATAACTTGTAAGTTAAAACAATTAAATTACTCATAAGGTACTACATTGGATTCAAGTGCACTGATTGAATAATCAAAATTCACTATAGTGTTTGTTTAAAAAATTAAAAAGTAATTTTCCTTAATATAAGTTAAATATATGGACAAATTTTAACAATTTTTTTTTATGTATTTAATAATCGTACACACATTTTTCTGTTGTAAATAAATGTTACGCAATATTTATTATAATTTTTATTTGTTTTTAAATAGTAAGTATGCCATATAAAAAAAGTGATGAAAAATTAATTTATTTTAAAATATTAATTAATTGATATTGTTTCCAGGTTAAAGGCAAAGATAATGTTGGTGCTGTTATGGATTCCATGGAGCTAGAAAGACAGCGAGGAATTACGATACAATCTGCCGCTACATATACAATTTGGAAGGATCATAACATCAATATTATTGACACGCCTGGCCATGTTGACTTTACGGTAGAAGTAGAGAGAGCATTGAGGGTGTTAGATGGAGCTGTCTTAGTACTTTGTGCTGTTGGTGGTGTCCAGAGTCAAACATTAACGGTGAACAGGCAAATGAAACGTTACAATGTCCCATGTTTAGCTTTTATAAACAAATTGGATAGGTTAGGTGCAAATCCTGAAAGGTAATTATGAGTAAAGTATTATGTATTCATTATAATACAATGTGTTAGCATGATGGCTGTTACATTGATATAATCTGTGTATGATACACACGTCATAATAACATAATAGGAGTAGCAATACTTTGTATTGTTGTACAAACTACAGATAACTGTGGTGTAGACTGTTTAGTTATTTGAAATAGCGAAAGGATTCTGATATCAGTTGTATTTTTTATTGATTAGTTATGATCAATAGTTCTTTCCAAAATTTCCTTCTTCTGTTGGATGTTATTAAGATATATAAAAGGAAAATATTTTAATAGTAACAGTAACTGTTGTATTAGATCTAACTATTGTTAAAACTTAACTTATTTATATTATTTTAGATATTTGATGCAATTTTATTAAGATATTGCATCAACTACTTATAAAATATTTTTTACCATTTGGTATATTTTATTTTTATTACAGGGTTTTGAAACAGATGCGTTCCAAAATGCATCATAATGCTGCATTCATACAGTTACCAATAGGTTTAGAGAAAGAATGCCAAGGAATATTAGATCTTATCGAAGAGAAGGCTATGTACTTTGAAGGAGATTATGGTGAAAACATTAGGTTAGATGAAATACCTCAAGACAGGAGAGCCGAAGTGAAGGAAAAGAGGCATGAACTTATCGAACATTTGTCAAATGTTGATGAAAACTTAGGTGAGAATTATTAAGCCATGTCATACACATTTGTTTTATATGTAAAAGGTGACAAAAGATCTGTATCTTATTTATGAATGGTGTAAACTCATTTTTTGTGTTTGCCCCAGTAATTTTGGGATGAGTGTATATAGAAAGTCAGTCATGGTTATTTTGATGGACACCAAAAAATCTTGACTGATGTGTTTTGCGATATAACGAAGATTTAATATTAGATAGCGGAAAAAAGTTAAACCTTTTAAAAAAACAAAAAAGTGTTATTGACAAACTCCAATAGGGAATATGCGATATTTTTATTTTTGTGTTTATTTTAAATAAATCCATATTGGATAGACCACAAGTATATTAAAAATCTAAAACATTGTATTTTACAGCAAAAAATACGGTTTAAAAATGTCAATTTAAATTTTCGCGCGGATATATATTTCGTACGACGTCCCTTCTGTTTATCACTGGCACACTGATCGTACTTGTCCTCACTGTCTTTCATACTTATGCATTTTTTTTTCTCGACCTTTGGGATACTTGGAAAAATTTAAAATGGACTATTGATACTTTGAAAAAAGGCGTTATTGACGTATGTTTTGTGCCAATGTGTTCATATACTTCAACAAAGTTTTCAAATAAATGGTTTTGTGACATGACAAATGACAGGACACTTCTGACACAAAACTGAGATAAAAGTGGTTTCAAGCTGAAAAAAGTCATCTGGAGTCTGCTTTGACAAACCTAACTTCCTTTTTAATTCGAAAAAAGCAATTAATTTTCGTTTCAATGTTCTCTTTTTTTACAACTATAACCTAAAATTAGTAGCCATAACAGGAGTGACGTCACGTCGTTTCACGTTACTTCAACTCGTAATCATTGTTAAAAAAGAAAATTATATGAAATGTAAACCTTGCAGTGGCTATTCTCTTATGTTTTTTTAATAGCAACATTTTCATAAATATTATATTTGCATGTTCCCTATTCTAACTGAACTTATGTATACTATTTGACATTAAATCAATTAAAAATTAACACAATGGCACCAATATGAGTTACTTGTACTTAAACCTGTCATACATTTCGAAATTTCTAAATATATATATATACTATGGAACTGTACCTGCCCAAATAGTAAATATATGTAGTTATAAAACTTTATCATTAACATAAATTATTTCCCATTTACTTTGAGTGGGAGTCAATGATGTTTTAGTAAACAGATATGTTATTAACGCGCAAAAAGTGAAGACTAGAAAACGTCTTAATTGGGACGTTTGCCTTTAGTCGTTTTACGCTGTAATACGTTTTAATACGTATTATACGTTATATTACGTAGTATATCATACATACGTAGTAACATCATAATTACGTAGTAATACGTTTTGCGTAATTAACACATCTAGTTATCCCTTTTACTTATTGTTTTTATCAAGCTATCCTTTTTACTTTTAACGAAATGTATAAATAAACTAAAATAAACGGTCCCCGGCGCGGCACACTTTTTTCTGTTGTTTAGTAAGGATATAACATATCTGTTTATTAGAATATCATTGGTGGGAGTTAAACATTAAAAATTAATATTAATGAAATACATATATGATAAATAGTAGTTAATAATTTAATTGCAATTGGTTTCAGGTGAATTATTCTTAGAGGAAAAAACACCAACAATCGATCAATTGAAACAGGCCATACGACGTGTTACATTAAAGAGAACGTTTACACCAGTTTTGGTAGGCACAGCATTGAAGAACAAGGGGGTGCAACCTTTACTGGATGCGGTGTTAGATTATCTGCCACATCCTGGAGAAGTTGAGAACACAGCCCTCATTGATGAGAAGAAGGGAGCAGAGGGTCAAACCATTGTCTTAGATCCGGCTAGAGATGGTTCGAAACCGTTTGTAGGTTTAGCGTTTAAGTTGGAAGTTAACAAGTTTGGTCAACTTACATATCTGAGATGTTATCAAGGAATGTTGAAGAGAGGTGATAATATCTTCAATGCTCGAACTGGTAAAAAGGTAAGATTATTTATTATTTTTATTAGACTACAACTAGAGCGTACACTTTCATCCATATAAATAGAACAAAACATATATATATCTTTTTATAATTAGTTATTTATTTTATTTATCTTTTTTTTTATCGCTACCTACGACGTGACGTAAGTAGTTACTGGCGACCACAGAATACCAGCGTTGAAGCTTATTTAACAATGGTTTCAACACAAGCTGAGTGGTTTACCAATTTGGGCATCACATTATTTTTGTCTTTTGTTATTTTATATAATTTTGTTAATGATTTGTACAACGTGTATGTCTAAATAAAGATTTATTTCATTTGATTTGATCTAATTTTTATTTACAATTAGCTATGTCAGTGACTTTGTGGACTATGAATTTATTTTTCAGTTGATTTTGTATTAGGGACTTGGCTTTTGAGATATTAAGTTGTTGGTAGAGACACCCAATGTGACATTGGAGTGGAGGCATGCGACAGTAGACATTTGCATAATTTTGAATATTTAAGTGTGGGATGTTAATAAGTCTGTAAAGCTACAAGTATATATTCATCCGTTAATCGGGCGTATATAAATTTTAAGTAATTGCTGCTTTTGCTAATGAAAACGTTTAAAAAATATTCAATAGGCTATTTGACAATGCGAAAAATAAATTGTGAATTATTGTAATCAGTTTATATTATGATTGGTTATTTACTAATGAAACTTGAAAAAATGCTTAATTTATTCAAAAATCAATAATTAAAAATGCATTTTTTCAAATATTTGTCACGTGACACAAAACGCTCCTGATTAGGCCGGGCTTATGATGAAGTCACTTTCTTGAAAAAAATCAACTTTTACTGGGTTCCTTAACCTCTACTAAATAATATAAAATGGATTTTAAAAACCAGTCCAATAGCCTATTAGTAATATCGCGCAATACATTATAAATATTTGAATTAAAAAAAATCTGCTTATAAATATGAATATATAGGAGTGAATTGGGGTGAGATGGACCTAATTTAAATTTTCTTCTTTTTTTTCAGGTTAAAATATCGCGCTTGGTGCGCATGCACTCAAACAATATGGAAGAAGTAAACGAAGTTCTCTCCGGTGATATATTCGCGTTGTTCGGTGTAGATTGCGCGTCAGGAGACACTTTCGTCAACGACGGTAAACTGCAATTAGCAATGGAGTCGATACATGTCCCAGATCCCGTTGTGTCGATGTCCATCAAGCCCAAGAACAATAAGGATAGAGATAACTTCTCTAAGGCTGTTGCGAGGTACAGTTATATGGAAAAAAAAAATTATTATAAATTTTTTTTGTATGTGTTCATTGATGCAATCATTCATACATTACATACAAAGCTATGCATGTTGATTTTATATAGGTAAAGTTAAAGAGCCAAGATGGCCCAGTGGTTACAGGTGGAACGCGTGCATCTTGACCAAATATTGCGGGTTCAAACCCAGGCAAGCACCGCTGAATATTCATATGCTTAATTTGTATTTATAATTCATCTCGTGCCCGCGGTGGTTTTCTGCCACATGGACATTCCACCAACATGGCACAGTGTGATGGAATATGTTCCAAAACTTATCCTCAAAATGAGAGGAGTCCTTAGCCCAGCAGTGGGAAAATTATAGGATGTTGTTGTGTTTTGTTGTTGAAGGTAAATTTCATACAGCTACCCCTCCCTTCTAATAAATATTTATATATAAGCTTCGAAAGGACTAACTATACTAAATTTAAAATCAATCAGATAGTTTCGGAAATTTTGTTATGACTTATGCTTCGGGCCTAAATTGTATGCTATCTTTACACATTACAGTTTTTCCTTAAGTGATGAGCATCCCTTTTTTCTTACTGAAAAAACGCATTATCCCCACATCCGTATAAAATATTACTGTTATTATCGATTTATTTGTCTGTCTAACTAAAATCAGTAATAGTTACAAATATATATGTTATGTTATTTTATCGATTCAGATTCACGAAAGAAGACCCGACATTCCATTTCCGTTACGACAGCGACAACAAAGAGACGGTCGTGTCCGGTATGGGCGAACTGCACTTGGAGATATACGCTCAGCGCATGGAGAGGGAATACAATTGTCCCGTCGATTTGGGCAAACCGAAGGTCGCATTCAGGTAAGTTAATGTACCTTGTGGTAAAACTGCCTTAATTAATATGAGACAATATCACATACATTACTCTGATCCCAATGTAAGTAGCTGAAGCACTTGTGTTATGGAAATCAGAAGTAACGACGGTACCACAAACACCCAGACCCAAGACAACATAGAAAACTAATGGTAATCTACATCGACTCGGCCGGGATTCGAACCCGGGACCTCAGAGTGGCGTACCCATGAAAACCGGTGTACACACCACTCGACCACGGAGGTCGTCAATTACCCGAACGTAATTACTCGAATTGGTTTGCAGAAAATCCTACCATCTATAGTACGACACAACTTAGATGTCGCATCGGCAAAATTCGTAAAACCGATCACATCCGAATTGAGTACGCTATCCCAAATTATCAATATTTATTTCTCACGCGAATATGATCTTTGCCCAAACGTAATGACTTGTAATATCATATGACCTAATATATTCGTCGATTTGACGCGTCGATTTACATGCACTTGCTTTCTCTGACGGGAGAATCTATGGCGACGAATAGCGTCGAATGGCGCGATAGGGAGCTATTTCTATTGGTTGTGTAAATCGGCAGTAATCGGTTTTATTTTCATTCCATTGCATTTTCCGATGCTACATCTAATTTGTGTCTTACTATACGTATGTAGCATGTATAATTGTTTGTTTGATCGCAGGCTATAGTAGTAGTAGTATAAAAAAACTAAAAATGATTTATGGTTTTTAATCTTAACGACTGGATCTGTGACTACGAATTGTTGTATGTCATTTATTTTATATTAATGTTAGTAGTCGCCCGTGGTTCGCGTTGTAGGTTGTTGTCATGTGATACGCAAAAAGTAGCCTATGTCCTTTCTTAATAAATAATAGTAATAATAAATATGAGACAACATCACATACATTACTCTGATCCCAATGTAAGTGGCTAAAGCACTTGCATTATGGAAAATCAGAAGTAACGACGGTACCACAAATACCCAGACCCAAGCGACATAGAAAACTATTGGTAATCTTCATCGACTCGGCCGGGAATCGAACCCGGGACCTGTGAAGTACCCATGAAACCGGTTTACACCCCACTCGACCACGGAGGTCTTTCTTGGAGTTCAAGTTTACTTCATAAGTTCATACCAAATTTCATCAAATTCGGTTCGGTCGTGAAAGAGCGTCAGACAGACAGAGCTACTTTCACAATTATAATATTAATATAGATGACCTTTGAAAGAAATTATGCCTAAGTGCGTAACATTTCAAGGTCAAATTAGCTTGAAACGTTCCTACATGTCGAGATGTCGAGATGAGATGGTCGAGTTAGAACGCGTGCATCTTAACTGATGATTGCGGGTTCAAACCCAGGCAAGCACCGCTGATTCATGTGCTTAATTTGTCTTTATAATTCATCTCGGGCTCAGCGGTGAAGGAAAACATCGTGAGGTAACCTGCATGTGTTAAATTTCATAGAAATTCTGCCACATGTGCATTTCACCAACCCGCATTGGAACAGCGTCGTGGAATATGTTCCAGACCTTCTCCTCAAAGGGAGGGGAGACCTTTAGCCCAACAATGGGATTTTTTTTAATATTTAATTTACAACATCCACAGGCTCGCAGATGCCCATGCCTTTTTTTACATTTTATATTAAATTAGATTTTGGCGTTTTATATTTTATACTAAACATCAGCAGATCTTCGCTGGAAATCATTTTTGTTGTCTGCTTGGGAGACGTGGCCCACACTGATATATATATTTCTTTTTAATTTTTTTTTTAAATAATATATAATAAATAATATATGATTAACAAAACAAAATTACTTTTATAACAAATTTATTGCAAGGATATAAAATAATAATAATTAACAACAAAATACTTCAATCAATTTCTGGTTTTCTAATAATATTACAAAACAGTAAAACAATGATACGCCTGACCGTATTTCGCGCCACCTCTCGCCAGTCCCGCCAAAAAGAGAAAGAATTTTAAAAGACATCTGTCAGCTTGACGCGTGGCGTTCGGAAAGTCACACTAATTGTCCTTATAATATAATAATTATTATATAATAACAGTAATATTAAATTCTTAAATATAATAATAACAAATATTTTATTAATATTTTTATTTTATTAATTTTGCATAATTACAATAATAACAGTGGGGATTTATACGCTGTTGTTGTTGTTGTTCCTACATGTAACGTGTTTTCATTAAACCGTGCTAACGTCGTGTATCTGCGCATGCGCAGGGAGACGCTGATGTCTGCGTGCTCGTTCGACTACCTGCACAAGAAGCAGTCGGGCGGCGCGGGGCAGTACGCGCGCGTCGTGGGCGTGCTCGAGCCGCTGCCGCCGCACCAGAACACCGGTGCGACCTCCCGACACATTAGGCCAATATGTTCAAGCGTCCCCATGGCCCATTCGTGCTTTAAGGAAAAAATAATTTGACTTACCTTAGGGACTAAGATTTTTTGTCTTCTGTAGTTATGCCTCAATATATATAAGAGCGAAGATGGCCCAGTGTCCGATTACGGGTTCAAACTCAGACAAGTACCACTGAAAATTCATGTGCTTAATTTGTGTTTATAATTCATCTCGTACTCGGCGGTGAAGTGACCACTTTTCGATATGGAAAATATTCCGGACCTTCTCCTCAAAACGGAGAGGAGGCCAGCAGTGAGAAATTTACAAAGTTTTCATGTTGTTCTTGTAATATTGTATGGCTCATTAATTTACTGTCGTTTTCTTTATTTAAATTCTAATACGTTCACGCCTCGAGCTGTTAAGTATTAAATTCTAATAAATAGTGTCAGTCTCTTGTAGGGTCTTACGAATGTTTCTACTTACTTTTAATGAAGGTTTTCTTTACGATGACCTTCAAGGACTACCTGTTCTATCTTTTTAGACGTCTAACTTGCTCCATCCGAGTTTTCAGTTATTGAATGATGAAACAAAATATGTAATAATTCTTTTACCATTTTCAGTATTGGAATTTATCGATGAGACGATAGGAACAAACGTCCCCAAACAGTTCATACCCGGCGTCGAGCGAGGCTTCATAGACACGTGCCAGAAAGGTTACCTGTCTGGACACAAAATATCCGGCGTCAAGTTCCGGTTACAAGATGGCGCTCATCACATCGTGGATTCTAGTGAATTGGCCTTCTTCTTAGCTGCGAAGGGAGCCGTCAAAGAAGGTGTGTTTGCCTCCATATAGTAACTAATATTATATATATGTAGATGATGTAATGAGATAAGTGAATTTTTAAATGAAAAAAAATTTTTTTTTTTTTTGAGAACGAAAACTAATGATTTTTTTTTTGTGTTTATTTATGTTAAATATACTGGAATAATTATGAGTTCTATTATTAGGAAGTATTTTAAAATATACTTAAACTTGATATAATTTTATTATTGATAGAACTTTAATAAAATAAAATAACATTTCATTTAAAATCATCTACATCAAATGCAGCTAGGTTATTAAATAATAGTGTTTCTAAATGCGTTATTGATTTTTCATTTGAAACGGTTTCTGCAATAGATGTCATAAAAGTATTTAAAACTGTAAATATTAAAAAAACTAACGATATATGGGGCATTTCGGTAAATTTTTTTAATAACATCATATACGATATTGCTCCGTATATAGCAGTAATTTTTAACAAGAGTTTGGACACGGGTTCATTTCCTAACTTGTTAAAATGTAGTAAAGTTTTACCACTTTTTAAAACTGGAAACAGAAGCGATCCCGGTAATTACAGGCCTATTTCAATACTCCCATCCTTAAGTAAAATCTTCGAAAAAATTATTTTAAATCAACTTCTCGTCCATTTCGGTACAAATGCTATTTTTCATGGTGAGCAATTCGGTTTTAGAAGAGGTCGCTCGACAACTGATGCGGGAATTGCGCTTCTCAAACATATTTACGATGCTTGGGAGAAATCACAGAACGCTATTGGAGTATTCTGTGATTTATCTAAAGCATTCGACTGTGTAGAACACGAAACGCTTCTTTATAAGCTCAAATATTACGGTGTTAAAGGTAAAGCTCTTGATCTCATCGCTTCATATTTAAGTCAAAGAATCCAGCAAGTTTTCATTAATGGAATAAAGTCTTCTGGATCTACGTTAAAAATGGGAGTTCCACAAGGTTCAATTTTGGGTCCCTTTCTATTCCTAGTATATATAAATGATCTTCCTTTCTATGTTAAGGGTATTTGTGATATAGTGTTGTTTGCTGACGATACTTCGCTGATTTTTAAGGTTGACAGGAAAAAAAATGACTATGACGATGTGAACGGTGCATTATCACAGATACACAATTGGTTTACGGTAAATAATTTAGTTTTGAATGCTCAAAAAACAAAATGTGTAGTTTTTACCCTACCTAATGTTAGCAAGCAAAATTATAATATATCTTTAAATGGTGACCGTCTTGAAGTAGCTGATACTACGGTGTTTTTAGGAATAGAATTGGATTCCAGACTTCAGTGGACTTCTCATTTATCATCCCTAACAGGAAGACTCAGCTCCGCAACATACGCGGTTAGAAAAGTTAGACAACTAACTGATATTGATACCGCTCGTTTAGTTTATTTTGGTTACTTTCACAGTATTATGTCATATGGCATATTACTCTGGGGTAACGCTGCAGATATTGAATCTGTCTTTATTTTACAAAAGAGAGCAATTCGGTTTATTTATAATCTTGGAGCTAGAGACTCTCTTCGGGATGTTTTTAACAGAGTACGAATACTTACTGTTGCGTCGCAATATATTTACAACAATATCATGTATATTCACAGTAACATTGATCCCTTTGATAAAATCAGTGATAATCATTGTATATGCACTAGAAGTAAGGATAAACTTATAACGCCAAGTTTCCGACTCCGCAAAGTCAATGGATCCTTCTTGGGGCAAGGTATCCGTTTCTATAATAAAATTCCGCAGAAATTTTTAACTTTGCCGTTTAGTAAATTCAAATCGTTTGTTAAAAATACATTGGTAGAAAAAGCATACTATTCGATACAAGATTTTGTAGATGATAAAAAAGCGTGGAGCTAATACCTGCTGACTTCCACGCAGGATATATTAATTTAAATAATTGTATTTAACTAACATGACTTTGTATTTTTAAATGTTAAAAAAGAGTAACTACTGAGTTTCTTGCCGGTTCTTCTCGGTAGAATCTACTTTCCGAACCGGTGGTAGCTTCACTTAATTGTAAAATGACGATTCAAAAGTGCTTATAAAAGCCTACTTGAATAAAGTTTATTTTGATTTTGATTTTGAATATAAAATAAGCGAAATGCTAGAAAATAAATAAATAGAAATATCATATTTTTATAAAAAAAAAATAATTACTAACCTACTCTTTATTAAGATTATTTTTAAAATTGAAATTTACGAATAAGTTTGTTTCATAATAAATTAATCAAATATCAAATCTATCTGAGTCAATAATGCCCCCCCCCTCCACATAACAAACAAGAGTATTAATACAAGTATACCAATCGTCAGTGTTCGACGACGGCGCCTGGCAGATATTGGAGCCGATAATGTACGTGGAGGTGACGATGCCGGACGAGTTCCACGGCACCGTCATCGGCCAGCTCAACAAGCGCGGCGGCATCGTCACGGGCACCGAGGGTGCGGAAGGTTGGACCACAATATGCGCGGAGGTGCCGCTCAACAACATGTTCGGCTATGCTGGCGAGCTCAGGTCGGTATAGTACTTGATCATCCTATAATAGCTCGCGTCATGTAAAAAGAACGCTAGCAGTCAACCTGCGCACTAGACTATTTATCGGTCTATTTGGTGGTATGACGTGCGGCGGGTCAAGCGTCGCAAATTGCCGGTGCGCTATTGGTTCGTCAGTCGCCCTTTGCTATCCACGCTGTGTCCACGTTACGTTTGTTCTCAAAATACAATCACGCAAAGAAGTTTTTATTACGAAATGTTTTTACATAGGAAAGAAAGAAATAATATTTATGACGTAAATTGTTTTACGAAGAGAGAGGATGATATTAATGCAGTTGATAATAATTTATAACAATCTATAAAATGGTGGTCCGTTTTATAGATTGGCACAAAATGGTTCGAATCTAAATATTAAAAGGTTCAAAAGATTCGGAATTTCTTACTGTCTTTCTAACTAGCGGCAAAAATAAAAGAACTGAACAAAGCCTGCCTATGGTGTGCCTATCAAAATTTAATTTGTAAACCCGCGAGCGAGGCTACTTTAAAAATAAACAATATGCCTAGTACTTTCTTGCTCGATAGTACACATGCGCAAGCACACCCCCTCCGCATTCTTCCAGCGTTCTTTTTACACGACGCGGTCTATATATATACTATTATAAAGGCGAAAGTTTGTATGTATGGATGTATGGATGTTTGTTACTCTTTCACGTTAAAACTACTGAATGGATTTGAATGAAACTTTACCACAATATAGCTTATACCTACATCAGATTAACACATAGGCTACAATTTTTGATGTTTCTAATGTGAGGTCGTAAAAAAACACATTTTTTGTGCTTACATTGCAAACGCTCACTGAATCCTACAAGATAGATCAAAACAATGTACTACAGTATTGTACAACTTAAAAAGGTCTACAAAAAAGTCCGTGATGGTATGTGTTTATCTCTTAGGAATAACCCACAATAACCATTTTTTATCCTTTACTTTGTACGAAAAGTAATGACTTATTTACGAAGCGATTTTAAGCGATTACTAGACTAGACGGGACGAACCTGATTTCCACGCGAACGAAGTCGCGGGCAAAAGCTAGTTATGTTATATGAACATGCTCATCTTATAACGGTATCTAGTACTGTTACTTCTATTGTAATATTATTTACTAAAACTTAATCCAAATTATTTATTGGTATTGTTTTGGTAGAAGTAAAAAGGTAAAAGTCTATTTTTGTTTAGTACCGTCAGTTAGGCTTTGCAAATAAATATTTCTTCTCATTTTATTTTTTTAATGTTATGTAATAATTTTTTAAAGGATCGTTTTAATAGTAATGAAATTAAAATGTACTTATTTAAATAAGATAAGAGTCGAGATGGCCAAGTGGTTAGAACGCGTGCATCTTAACCGATGATTGCGGGTTCAAACCCAGGGAAGCGCCGCTGATTCATGTGCTTAATATGTCTTTATAATGCATCTCGTGCTCAGCGGTGAAGGAAAACATCGTTAGAAAACCTGCATGTGACAAATTTCATAGAAATTCTGCCACATGTGTATTCCACCAACCCGCATTGGAACAGCGTGATGGAATATGTTCCAAACCTTCTCCTCAAAGGGAGAGAAGGCCTTTAGCCCAACAGTGGGAATTTACAGGCTGTTGTTGTGGTATTTAAATAATGGTGAAATATTAAGCAACATGATTATACTTATGTTATTATTATGTCACTCTACATGAAATCCTAGCTAATGTTAATTCTCTTTACCATGAATAAGCGGTTACTACGGACTCTGGACAATTTGTTAGTGACAAAAACAGTGTATGCCTTGGACTTCCATATGTAAAAGTAAAGTAACAGCCTGTAAATTTCCCACTGCTGGGATAAGGCCTCCTCTTCCATTAACGAGAGGGTTTGGAACATATTCCTTCCATATGTACAACAATAGTATTATTATGATAATAACTGTGTTAATCAATCTGACGAATTTAGACCACTGCAACTTCTTTTATATAATTAAATAATTTGCAAATCCAGAATCATATATAAAATTGAATTTTAAATAGGTCTTGTTTTTAAAGTGAAAAGAAAAACAATGGAATCCTAAGTAACATACAAATATTTTTCCACAGGTCAATGACCCAGGGTAAAGGCGAGTTCAGTATGGAGTACAGTCGATACTCTCCCTGCCTTCCGGACGTGCAAGAACAGTTGATACGGAAATACCAAGAAGAAATGGGCCTCCTGCCCGATCAGAAGAAGAAAAAGAACTAACCGCCTAGACAATTATTAGAATTATAATTTATTATTTAAGGTCGAATATTTAATTATACAAATAAATAAAAAAAACATTTTGTTTTATTTCTATAGTAGACTAATCGAAAATGTCAAATCAAACCAAATCCAAATATATTTGTTTAAGTAAACTCTTATATGAATCTTTTTAAACATCCCTTATGATTTTACTTTAAATTTCCTCTTTTCTGTTAATCTATGCAGATGTTATTAAGAGGAATCGTAAGAAACTACATACTATAATTATATTTGTTAATATCTAAGGATAATAAACAAAAGATAATGTTTATAAAAATCCATTTATTCATAACACTCCACAAAGATCTCCAAATACAATACAAATCGAGTAACAAACATATCCCACCAGGTACAATAATAATTGTTTTCCATTACAATAATACTAAACATTTATTTAGACATTCAGACTACATTGCGACTATATTTCACTAATTTAGGCAATTTAGTGTAAATTACGAATAACGAACCCGATACCCATTCTGTTTTAAATGAGCGAAACATTATTGAAACGGTAAAATAAAAATTATCAATATATAATAATATATCAATCAAATATTAGAAATTAAAAAAAAAAGAAAGAAAAATAATATGGCAACTTAAAAATCGAACGCGTTCGTTTAAACATAAAATGTAACTAATTTTTACATTTTTTATTTTATTTTTTCAAACTGGTAAGTATAATAAAATATTAATTAAGCATACGCTTACACGTGTGTCGGGTTCTTTAAAAATATAATAGTTTATAGCTATAATGGGACGACTATATTTACTACAGTTATGGGTCATAGACAATAATTATACTAAGTATGACACAGGAATTAGATTTGAATCAAGTATTATTAAATAGGAGGCAGTACAATTGCTAATTTACAAAATATTTCTAAGATAGAATGAATACACATTATTTAAAAAAAAAAACAAATATCGTGTGACGTATTTGACGTCGAAATGACACACAAAAGTAAACAAACGGATTACATTAAAACGAACCTACTTGGAAGTGAATCCAAATTAATACAGTCCAAGAGGAGATTACAGTTGGTATGACACATAAATATACTAATTATAATTAATTAATGATTGATTATTAAGTATGAATAAAGATGAAAAAATAAGTTTATTGGAGTACTATATATCATACGATTGGCATAAATGACAATTACTTCTTAAAAATATACACAAAAATATATTCTTAATAATTATAATATATTTCATTAATTATATATAATCTTATTATGGCGGAATTAACATTTGTAACTAAATATGCAGTTATTTTAACATACAACCCTAAAAATGGTGTTATGCTATTGGCACTTGGTTTTATGTAGTGGTTATTTTTTTATTAGCATCACTACTCCGTTTTTGTTATCCAAATCCATACACGATTTGATTAAATGAGTTATGTATCCTTATTTTATTACAATTAAATCGTTTAAAAAGCACTATTGTTAACATTTATTTTCGAAATTATTAAGCCTACGATATAATAGTGTTAATGGTAAGGATTATTATCACATAGGTATACTAAGATTTATTTCGGCTATTATGCTAGTAATTTTGTTACGGGAAATAATTTAAGTTTGCCTTTTTTATGTGTCAGTAAACGGCATCGCGATATTTTTGATTTTTTTTAATCGAAGGTGAAGCGTAAGGTAACGTTTGTCATAAAGTTAATTCTTTTTTATATTTTTTCCCCCTTATCTAGCTTGATTCTCAGTATTTGGCTCTTGAATAGCAGTTGTTGTTTTTCCGTTATTTAATCATGTAAATAAATAGGTGAACAAAAACAAATATAATCTCATTGAAATAAAACTAGCTACGACTAGTGCTAGTGACCACGAACGCTGTAAAGTGCTCGAAACGTCGGGATGTTAAAAATATTTAATATACGCGATTCAAATCCGTTATAGCTAGTTTTATTTCAATGTGTAATGGCGAAAATATAAGACAACATTAAATATAATCTCATTTTAATTTATATCTAAGTCAATCATTGAAAATAAAATTGATCAATAATTAATTAAGATACGCAACATGAGACTTTTCTTGAATGTCAAAGTGATAGCACTTTTATAATAAAAGTTTTATTTTTATTTTATTTAACTACTGATTTGGTATGGACCTATTAATTAAAACATCATTAACATCATCATTTCAGCAGCGACCAATTTTGAGATATTTGAATTTGTTCATGTTTTAAGCACTACAATGGAAGTATTTTAACGTCATAATAGAATTGCAATAACTGACATATATATCTAAATTAAAATGTTCATCGGATCCTGATTACACTAAACATAGACACCTCTCATTAGAATTACGTACATAAATATTATCCTAAAGTTTTGGCTATTTCTCTCTATAAAGTCGGAATCAATGGTATCATGTGAATTGATAAAATATGATACGCTGAACGCAGACCTCCTTTTATTGGAGCTTTCTCCGATATGTTGCTGAATGCGGCTTCCTGGATCCGACTGGCCGTTTATTTACGATATTTTCCTTCATCATCGAGCAAGGGATGAATACGTACGGTTTAAGCTTTGAGATCAACGAGTGAAGCCACTGGACTGATTTAAATTATCACTTATTTAACAAAAAACCGTTAACATTAAAACGTTTTCAAAATAAATTAATCTTTTTTTTTCATAAATACTGTGTTACGTTCAATTAAAATTAATCATGTGATTCAAATACCGTTAAGACTATCTTAATACATCTATGTTTTATTTGTGCCAATTGACTTTTAAAAAAAAGTCAACATTAAGGGACAATAGATATATATTAAAGAAATTAATTACTTTTTAAATATATCAAACATTTATAGGTTAGGATTTTTACACGTTAACAACTAATTACAGCACAATTCCTTTGATTGACACAATTTTATTATTTTAGGAGGTAAGTTAAAATAGTAACCACTAATTTAAAAATAACCCGAAAGCATCATATAAAAAATAACTAACGAATCTGTTTTTAATAAAACTATTTCTTGAATCCATTTTGTTGACACAAAATAAAGATAAAGAGGACTTATTAATTAGGTCTTAGACCAAACAGATGAATTAAAAAAAAAACAAAACTTAAACTGAAGTTTCAGCAGATGAATTCTTTTTAAATCCGCTACTCCACGAATCCTTGCGCCTTAGGAGGTCACTCTGAAAATCGTCCATGGGAAAAAAAGTAAGCTATTACAAAAATATAGATATCCACGTAATGATGAATTAAATTCGTGAATCTGTAGCGTACGTAAACTAGATGGAACTATTAATACATGTAGCGTAACATATTTATGATATAAACAGGATATAAAACTAATTTAATAATAAATGCAGCTTAAACAGCATGCTTAGGTTAATGTTGGTAACACTGAATTCATGCAGATATTTTTGCTTATAAATATTTTAATTTAAAAGTGACATTAAAAGCAGATAGGAAAAAATTAATATAAACTCACAATAATATTTGAAAATACAAAAAAAATACAACAACCTTCTATAGTCTATTCCAATCGAAGAAGGAATTAATGGAAACAAACCTTAGATTGACGTATTTCTTGTAATTTGCTAACAATTCTTGTTTAATAAATATTTTTTTAAATACAACGCTATTCCACTTAACTACTTACATCCACTTTAATTGTACTCCCAAAGTTCCGTTAGAAATTTCGCCGACGTTCTAACCGCCATTTTATGGAAATCCTTAATGAATATAATTTAAAAACATAGATTATACAGGCTCTAAAGTTCTAGACCAATGATGTCAATTTGCTTTCAAATGTTGTTTGTTTGGCCTTTGTCCTCTTGTGGTTGGAATAGACTATACAAATAATACTTACTAACTTAAATTGTACTTATCATTAATTTGGCTTTCCAACTCACAACAATGATTGTACTTTGAGTGTTATAATAGTGAATTTGTAATTATATAGTTTAATGACATTAATAACGACACAACCAGCCTATTTTTTTTAAATGTAGATACACAAATTCACAATACACAAACGTTTAGTTGAGAAAATTTTAAAACAATGTTGAAGTTTTTTACTGTTTTTTTCGATAAAGTATAATGTTATAAATGTAGCGTGTATTTCAAGTGACTACGTTTTTTAGCTTTGTAATGATCTAAGGAGATACAACACTGTTACTTGAATTATAATCTACGATGGTGAACTACATCTAAGGATTGCACCAGACGCCTCTTTTTCTGAACGGTTGGCTGACGAAAAAATCCTAAACACAATGTATTTGTATAAGAGTTATAAGGTAGCGATTATTTGAATACGATAAAATTATATACAAGATTTTAACGCTGGCGGCCTGACGACAACCTTTTCTTATTGTTCCCGTTACTACTCTGCTGGTTGAGGCGCTTATGTATTCGATTTGTTCACCCACAAACCCACGGCTTGAAAAGGGGCTGACTCTAATTTACTTTAGCAGACGGCACCATCCATTGAAACATAATCCATAGAACGTCCCTTCGTGGACTCATTATCAAATAAGATTGAGTCGAGTCCACGACCCAGTAATATTATAATCAAGTATATTATTATAAATATTTGTGTATTATAAGCATTCCAAACGTTTATCTCCGAAAAAAGTAAAATATCTTTGATGCATAAATAAATAAAACCACATTGAGAAATGATTGTAAATTATGATATACCCTTTGGATCTGTTTTTGGCATATTTGCAGTTGTAAAAAGTTCAGAGAAAAAAGCGCCTCATGCGTTGTGTCGGATGCGTGCCATGCCGTGCTCCTTCAGGTCATATAATGTGGTCAGATTAGAATTTTGTATCTCTGATGCACACCTTCATCGAAGGATCGTCTTCTTCTACCTCGTCCATCGTAGACAGACGTCTTTCTATTTCGGATTGTGCGTTCTTTGATATTAGTTTTTTGTGTTTAATACTGTAATGTCAATAGAAGAGTCAACGTTTTCTTTAAAATATAATGCGACACGTGAATTTGTAAAAAAATATAACAGATATGAATGTGGTAGTGCGGATTTCTTAAATATTTTTTAATCATGTTTCTACGAGGAAATTGTACTCTTCAGTTTTATGGGTATGTTTATTTTATGATCTGATATGTGATTCATGTATATTTCGTCTCTTTGGGGTTTTCTTAGACTAGCCGATGCCTGATACTTACGTCTTTTTTCCAGATTTTGTTTTCATTTCCTTACTTTCAAGTCGAGCTTTTACTTTATTGCTATTATTGACCTGTTTCCATATACCCGTTTTGTTAACTTCCTCGGATATGTTTATCGATGCCAAAGGTATATTCATAATATTGCCGTTGATAAGGGGGATTTGTAGATTTTCTTGAAACGCTGGTGGATTACTCTTGTTGTTATCCTACAATGGAACAGCCTAAGAGTTTTGTATAGTTAAAAATATTCCTGAAAACTGGTCATTTCTTTACGTTTCTATATAAATTCGCTTTCACCTTTACAAATATGTTTTTTTATTACTAGCGATATAAATTCCTAAGTATGTTTGTATAAAAAACCTACGTTATATAATTAATTATATGTCAAGACCCTTGAAACACTGCTTTTATTGGTTCCTATTTTTTACACCAAAAATATATTATTTTCGAAAAGCATCCCACCTCGACATCCCCGAGTTCGCGAAGTTCGTCTTGATTCCTTTTGGTCATTTCTGGCATGACATCATCTAATATCTTCATTTCACGTCTTGTAAAGAATATATCTAAAGATTTTCTAATGCCTATCATTACCACAAGCATGAGCGGAAACAGAATGGACGTCATCGAAAAAGATTTTATCACCCAGAGACAGACGAGGCAGGTCAATTGTATTGCAGTGAATACGTGAACACGACGAATCGGTACCTTAAAAAGGAATGCCATTAAATTGATTATACCTACATATATACATTATATTTATGATTTTATCGTTTTAGAAATACTTACTTGACGTAGAAACATGTGATCCGGCTGATATTTCTGGGGCATAAACATTATCAGGATCCTATCAAAGAACTGAAGTCCTTTTAGTGACGCTACTCCCATGTAAAGAAATACACCAAACAATACTGGCATCGGTATATGTCTTAATACTGGAGTTAAGACAACTGAGCATCCTATTGTTAGGAATATGAGGATATGTGTTACTCTCTGTTCTCTCACACCTAAAAATTGGGGTTTCTCTCCTGGTGCGGCACATTCTGATTCAACTTTCAAAGAATTTACGTGGTTAATACTCAGCACTGTAGCAGCAACGAACCACGGTAACCCCATAATGGAACATATTTGTATTAAAATCGCCAAGATGAAAAGGTCAAGATGGTAGCCGCAACCTTTCTTTAGTTTATTCTCTTTGCGATTTACTATAACCGCTGTGATTTGTTGGTCCATAAATATCAGAATTGTCCCTAGAAGAGCCGGTAGTATGGCTACTAAGGCGGACCATACAGGGTTGCCATTAAATGGGGTAATGACCCAATCCCGTGTTGGAAGGGTGGGCTTAAATTCAGAGGGAACTTCTAATTTTGGAGTCTTTATTCCAACTTTGAAATCTAGAAATGACATAGACAAAATGGCAATAATGACGGAAAAGTCACTTATTATTTGTCTGACCTGAAATATAAAAATATTTAATAGTTATAATATCGGTTATAAGACGTGGGAAATTAAGTATGGGTAACCGGAATGCTGTAGATATCAGAAAAGCTTTACCTTGGATGGGAAGAAAAGAGAATTTTTAAAGTCCTTTAAAATAATAGAAATAGTGAATGTCCCGAGAAATAAAATTATCGACATCAAAAATACATCCGGCACATACACTTTTGTATCACATCCCCCGCCAGCTAAGGTCCCATTGTATAACTGAAAATAATTTTCATTAAAGGATATCTTTCATGACCTTAACAACTAACTATGAGTAATTTGAGGTAACTATCAATTTAAGTAGTGCGTAGTTGTAACGAAATTATCAAATCAACAATGTCAATGAAAACCTATTAACATTACCTGACATGACTCCTTATCAACGGACGTCCAATTAAACTGTTCCGGTACTCGTGAGTAATTGCTCGGTAAACAATAGCACTCATAATTGAGAACTTCATCAGGGCGTGTCTTTATTGGGTTCTTTTTGCCGATGGAAATAACATTTTCCACAGCCTGTAAAATTCGCATCGTTATTAGGTTAATGGTTTTATTTTATAGAAAAAAAAAACACCATTAGTCCCTGTTAATTACCTTGTAAATGAAAATAAACGCGATCAATGTTGCAAAATTTTCTTCCGTGAATCGTGTTATGTAGCATACCAAAGCACTTGCATCAATCGCCACTAGAATGATGAGTATTATAGTTGTCCATGTACCGATACAAAATCGAAATGACATGTAATTCCATCCTATTTGTTTACAGAATTCAAAGACAATTGTTTCAAATACTAGAACCGGACCGGTTGAACCTAAAATAGTTAGCGGTTGGCCTGAAAAAAATCCGTATCCCATTCCACATACGAATCCAGATACCAATGATTCCATTGCAGCCATATTTTTTCCAGTCGCTTCACCTAATAATCCTCCAAAAGTAATTATGGGTGATAAACATGCGAAATATAAAAAAATCCAGGACGCAATACACTGCAAAGCTAATGCGTCTTTGAAATCTGACCAATACCACGGCATTTTTCGTTTTAAGTCATTTATTAATCCTCCGAAAAGTCTTCCACTTCTCGCCAAGCCAGACTCTTCTCTTTGTCTTTGTTCTTCTTCCTCCTCATCGGGTTCTTCCTTAAGATTGTTATCGGTCGGACGTTTGCGGGGATCTTGAGAGGGTATTGCAGCGGGTGGTTCAATACGAATAGCAGGATCCCATTCACCAGGCGGTAATACTGTAACTGCATCTAAGAATTCGTCTATACCTGCTAATAGATGATCACGTTTCTTAGCTCGGTAGGCTACTTCATGAAATATTTCATCGGACATTAGGGTTGCCATCGCTCGACCGATTTCATGGAAGCTTGAATTACTATTCGGTGGTCCAAGTAAGACAAACATGAATCGTGTAGGAACGGGAACTTCAGTCAAGTCTCCCATGATGGTACCAGTTTTCAGCCTAACAAAGGCAGACAATGTTTTTTCTAGGAAATCGACTTCACCGACGAGAATGTTAGATGCTTCGGCTCCAGGTGGTATTTTGCGCATAAAATGCGTATTGCTCTTATGATTAACGTCGCCATTCATTGGTAGATCACCAGAGCTATGGTTACGATGCATTGATAAGCTGCTTGGACTTTTTATCATTCCTTCATCTGGTGCAGAACCTGAAATAATAATAATTATAAAAAAATAGGCCGAGAATAATTGTCTAACACAATATAAAAGAATTAACATTGATAACATATAAGGTACATCAAACTGTGCGACATTTGAGCTAGTGTAAAAAATGTGATTCATCAAATATTAGTTTTGATGATTAATTTTATATTTCAGTTTATAAAATTACTAATTATAAATTTGTAATAAAAAAACGTGTAAATACTAAAGTAATTTAATAATAAGCCAGAGCAAAAGCCAAAAAGTAACAAGTAAATTTCAAAGATTTCGAAATCATTTAGATCAGTAGTGAAATATAAACGGACAAGAACACTGATATGAATATCTTAAACAAATAATAAAATTCAAAATGAATAGAGCGCTAAAAATATAAAACACCAACGAAGAGAGATTAATGATAAGCGGTTACCCGCACTAGAGATGCCTAGGAATCGACCGAAATCTCCTTTGTGAGAATGTCCACTTGTTGTACTGCCCTCTTCCACTGTAATATAACGCCAATTTTTCACAAGGAAGTAAGATTTTGCAGTCCAGATAGGACTAAGTGCCATATTAAATTACAAAGGAATCACACAACAACACAATAAATAAACATATATTATTATAAATTAGCTTAAAAGTGCTAGCGTGTCGAGTGTCAGTCAAAGAGCGTGATTGTAGTGAGCCTATGCACACACGTTACCGTTACACGCTTTGCTGACCTGGAACAGCTAGATAAGAGCCCCTTGAATCAGCTGCAGGAAGAAGAGCCGTGTTGAGAGATGAGGTGGGCCCCCGACAACTCCTCGGACTGGAGCGTCGAGAGCCACCATCCTGGAAATCTGGTATAATATCGCCACAATATCCATATAGTTTGACCTATTGGCGCATAAATATAGTCAAGGAGATAAGATATTTTTAAATAGGTTCAACATTAGTTGGTACTCACTTTTACAGGACGAATGATTCCTTCCGATATCTGCCAAAGACCTTATTAAAGGTAGACGTGACATGTTGTTATGGTTCCTTTTCTCGTATTGATGTCTATGTCTTCTCAACAACGCGTCTTTAACCTTTTCTCGCCTATCATACGCGAGGCCACCTTCGACAATCATATTATCCAGTACGCTTTCAGCAACTTGTTCCAGAGAATTGGCTTCTAAATCTAAAATTACTGATCCATTTAAAATGAGACTTCGAAGTTCAAACAACGAGTGTAAGGAAAGCGTGGCAACATGTGGCTTAGACCATCTATTGCCACCTTCTTCAACGTCTTCTTCAAATTTAATCCATCGTGCTGTTTCTTTCCATTCTAACTCATCTCCATCTTTAACAAGCTCTTCCATTTCAGAGAAAAGTGGATGTGATTCGAGGGTTGTGTCATCAACATCTTCCCCCAGAATGAACTGTACTCTCTGTGCGGGTGGGGTCACTGAAAGTAAACACGAATTAACTGATTTTATGGAATTTATGAAAACGCATTGATACATATATATGAGATGTCAAATGGATGTGTGAGAGGAAGTAACAGAATGACAAGACAGTCGATGCTATAAGAAATCATCTGAAACATTGATGGAGAAAGTAAAAACGGCGTCGTCAACGAATGATATTACACAGTCATGCTTGATTTGAGTTGCAAATGAGAGTAAAAAGTTTAAATAATAATTTGGAAAAAATCAAACTATGATGAGTCGCGATTTTCATCTTACATGTTTCTCCATCATCCGTTACGCTAAGTCTTCTAACTCGAGCCATTATCGCTGGGCCTACGGATCCGAATTATCAAATTTATACAAGTTTTATCAGGAAAATAAATGACTAATTTATCTATACATATAATAAAATTGGAGTGTCTGTTTGTAATATTAAAATAGCCCTTTTTACTCAATGCATACTCAAACTATACACGGTACATATACCAAAGTAACATATTTTACAATTTTTGTCTGTCTATCTGTTTGTTTCGGCTAATCTCTGGAACGGCTGGACCGATTTTGACGAGACTTTCACTGGCAGAAAACTGATATGATAAGGAGTAACTTAGGTTACAATAATATATTTTTTTGTTAAATTCAAACGCGTACAAGGTCGCAGGCACAGCTAGTAAAATAGAAATGATTATGTCACTTCGTAACATTCGGTTACGTCCATTTAGTAACATTAACGAGAATATGATTAAGATTGTCAACATTTTCCATCTGAGTCAAAGCATAATTCAAAAGACGAGTCTCATTAGCTTGTAACAACGTAAACTATTCCATCTGCTTTCATCTCAGCTAACGAGTCATTTCATAATATTTTCTTTGAATATTATCAATTTGCGAGAAAATTATAGTTATAAATGATCAATCAAGTGAGGCGAGTAATATAATCAAACGTATATTTCTGAAGAAATGTAAATCTTTTCATCTGAAATTCATCTATAAATAAAACAAACATTAAATATAGAATATGCTAATAATACTCACACATATATGAAATATAATAAACAAGATTCAATTAGTATAAGAATATATTTGACGAAATTACTTACAACGTAGCTTCAACTTTAAGTGCTAAAGTTAAAATACATTCACTTCTATAATAGTGCTCTTATATTTTCGAACTAAGTGACTATATTAAGTTTGCTAGGCAATCTTTATTAGACATATAAGTGGAAGTTTATGAGTTATATTATGTTAAGTATATATAATATGCTATATGTAAATGTACGACTGTTAAATTATTTATGAGATGGCTCATTGTTAACTCATATTGATGGATATGTATCTGTTAACAAAATATAAGGTTTAAAATTAATAGTTCAACTAGTTTTTTCGTATAAAGTATTCTTGATGAAAATAGATCAATAAGAATTCGTTGCAATAGACAAATGTATCCACTATTTCAAAATTTATAATCTATATTATTTATGATTATAAATGTAATAGTAACTTTGTCTGTCTGTTTGTCGCTCTTTCACGATGAAACCACTAAACCGAATTTGATGAAATTTGTTATGAAGCTAACTTGAACTGCAAGAAATTACAAAGGCCACTTTTTTGCCTAACCAACAAAATAAAACGCGAGCGAAACCGCGAGGGAGTACTAGTTAACAATATATTAATTAATATCGACTGTCGTTTATTAAATTTTTCAACTCACTAGGTTTCTCCGGATCTTTGCCTCCGTTGCGATGGTGATGCTTGTGTTTCCGATGTGAGTGCCGACGTGCTGGCACGTGCACGCCTACGAACACCGTGTGGGCTCGGTGACCTGTGGAAATAAACGTGTTGTAACTAAAGTTACCATTACATAGTAATAATTTTAACATTATCAATACATAGTAACATCAAACATTAAATAAAACAACGGAATTTGATGCCTTTTAATCATCATTATCATTATCATTACATAATATAAAACAACGTCGCTTACCGCTGTCTGTTCTATGTATGCTTAGATCTTTAAAATGACACAACAAATTTTGATGCGATTTTGTAATAGATAAATAGATTTAAGAGCAAGATTTATATTTATAACATTACATAGTATATAAAACCCCATTTGATGCCTTTTAATCATCATTATTATTATCAATACATAGTATAAAACAACGTCGCTTACCGCTGTCTGTTCTATGTATGCTTAGATCTTTAAAATGACACAACGGATTTTGATGCGATTTTGTAATAGATAAATAGATTTAAGAGCAATGTTTATATTTATAATACATAATATAATTAGAGAAATACTGATAATTTTAGGGGTTTCTGAAGGGATGTCGTTGTGAATTTAATATAGATTGATATGGACATTCCAGTTTTAATATTTCCGAACATATTACGAATTTAAAACGTAAGGCCATAGCGGTTTATCTTGTCTAATATCTGAAAAACTGTGAACCTTGTCAATAATTCTGTAGTGTATTTAGTATCGCGGAGGGTCGTTAGTGTATATTAATATTATAAATAGGAAAGTTACTCTGACCGTTTGTTTATCTGTCGCTCTTTCACGATCAAACCGCTGATTCGAATTTCATGCAATATTGCATGAAGCAAACATGAACTCTAAGAAAGGTCCACTTGGTGGTAGGGCTTTGTGCAAGCCGGTCTGGGTAGGTACCACCCACTCATCAGTTATTCTACCGCCAAATAACAGTACTCAGTATTGTTGTGTTCCGATTTGAAGGGTGAGTGAGCCAGTGTGAATACAGGCACAAGTGACATAACATCTTAGTTCCCAAGGTTGGTGGCACATTGACGATGTAAGGAATAGTTAATATTTTTTATAGCTTCATTGTCTTTGGGCGATGGTGACCACTTAACATCAGGTGGCCCATATGCTCGTCCGTCAACCTATACCATAAAAAAGGGCATAGGTTACTTTTTTGCCTAACACATGACAACCTTCATCCTAAAACACAAGCGAGGCCGCGAGCGACTCCTAGTATCAAAATCAAAATAAACTTTATTCACGTAGGTTATAAGCAGGTACTTTGAAGCGTCATTTACAACTTGCAAGTTAAGCCACCTGTTGGAGTTATTAACTTTTCAATGGATGAACATTTACAGTACATTGGAGTACTGAAGTAACTTATATTTACAATTAACGTTTGATACATTTGATTAAAATTACTCAATTGCGACTATGAATCGGCTGGAGAAAGTGTATTATGAACATATTCATATATACACTTGAAAATAATTCAAGTATTATTATAATTGTTACTGATATTATGAATAGATAAAATCCTGAAGAATCCATCCTAATACTATGAACGCGAAATACCTCTGTCTCAATGATGTTTTAGTAAACATATATGTTATTAACGCGCAAAAAGTGAAGACTAGAAAACGGTCTAATTGGAACATTTGCCTTTAGTCGTTTTACGTAGTAATACGTTATAATACATCATAATTACGTAGTAATACGTTTTGCGTAATTAAAACATCTAGTTATCCCTTTTTCTTATTGTTTTTATCAAGCTATCCTTTTTACTTTTAACGAAATGTAAAAATAAACTAAAATAAACGGTCCCCGGCGCGGCACACTTTTTTCTGTTGTTTAGTATGGGTATAACATATTTGTTTATTAAAATATCATTGCCTCTGTCTGCTCATGCTGAAAGCGCTTAACCGATTAAGATGTAATTTATTTAATCAATCAATATTTGTGTGCTCTAGTTTTATAAATATCACACGGATAACGGCGTGGGTTCGTCACATACATAACTTGTTAAGACAATCAAACTAAGTTTTACTTTGCTTTGTTAGTCAAAGAAATAAGTAGGGATAAGACTCGGTTAATTAGGTATATTTGTCAAGACAGACTGTCATAGCGAAGTAAGTATGAAAGTGTACAGGTTAGTTCAGAAAAATTTTGTCTCCATGTGTTAAATGTGAGCCGAGATGGCCCAGGGGTTAGAACACGCGCATCTTATCCGATGATTGTGGGTTCAAATCCAGGCAAGCACTACTGATTTTTCACGTGTTTAATTTGTGTTTATAATTTATCTCGAGCTCGATTGAAGAAAAACATCGTCTTGAAACCTGCATGTGTCTAATTACTTAGAAATTCTGCCACATATATATTCCACCATGATGGAATATATTCGACCATGGTGGAATATATTCGCCTTACGCATTGGCCTAGCAGTGGCTGTAGAATTCCTTGACGAAGTGAGATATTTCCTGTTACTTTTCGAACATTTTTATCAACAATTTTTTTGTATAAGTGTGTTGTTTGTGCTTGTAATTACAGATCCTCGTTACTATTCATGCTTGAACATAGTTATATATAGCATCGTTGATTAACTGTGGATTACCTGGCGTTCAGACGTGCCCGTACAGACAGACAGGCGTAATTAAACAATAATATTAAAACGAACTATTCGCCAGTGAGGGATTTTGGCGTAATCCCGCAATACATAGTAGCGAGGGCGGCGTTGTTTGATGGCCGTTGATTTTTTTATGTATATAGTATTTTTAAAAATGGTTTGTATGGAGGCAAATCCTTTGGGCTAATGATTCAAAGATCAAAGGTTGAGCTGGTAAAAGAGTCATTGAGTGTCTGTCAAACTAAATCATGTAAACTAAAATTGTTTTATACTAAATAGCACCATTGCACTTATTGATATCCAAAATATAGAAAAGAAAAAAAATCTAAAATTTGAATTAAATTCTGCGAAATACTGACGAAAGAAATTCTTCTTCAATTTTCGAAAAGTATGGTATCTTATCTCTGTACATGGCTGACAGATAGAGTTGAGAATGAGGATGTCATCATGAGTAATCCGTGTTTGTGCACATATACATTGTTCCAAATAAAATCTTCCTTCACTGAAATCCGTGGAATATTGTTATTTAAAACATCTTACTGAAATTCGACAGTTATTTCTTCAAGTTTCTAGAATTTATTTTTTATTACCACAAAGCTTGTCGATATTCTGCCAATAAATGTATGATATGATAACTTAATTTATAAATCCTGCCCTATCAGCTTATTAATGTATCACTTTCTTGTTTCACTCGAAGTGAGGTTTGATTAAATATATTTTTAATATATTCTGTTCACGTCTTGGAACAAGACTTGGGCATTAACTCTTTGATGGAATACTATTTAATAGATAATTGTTGCTAAGCATTTTAAAGGGGTTGTTAATTTAAATTTCAATAAGATGTATTTAAATTTATTTGGTCGCAATTTTGGCGTCTTAAATAGAAATATTTAGCCAAAACATTGTTTTAGAGCCTAAAGATTTATTTTATTTAAGTTTATTATTTTACTTATATGTATATATTTTCATAAACGGTTTGCATTGAGACTGTAATATGAATATGTTATTATTATGTAAGTTATTATTGAAAATGAATATCGTACTTGAATTGATAGTAAAAGTTATTTTTACTTAAATTACAAAGTTGAATAGAATAGAGTTTGTGCTAGTTTTTTGTATAAAACGGACGTTGACAAATCGGCTAAGTTAGTTGTGAATTCGACAACGATTTCATGTTTGTAAATGAAAAATGAACGAATCCATGGATTTTATTTCTAGTATTTATCAAGTATTAATCTAGTATTAATCATCATACCCTAATGTTTAATATTAGGATCGGTATAATGTTTAATGTTAGGATCGGTATTGCGATTCAACGGGGAAATACTGCTAGCATTCTTGCCACCATTCCATGCGGTCAAGATTTATACAGCAACTAGTTTTAGTTCACATTTGTATAAATTTAAGCATTTAATGTTACTAACAATAAAAAAAATTCATAGAATCTTAATCAAGCCCAATTATTACTAAAATCAGTTTTGATCGGTCCTCTTCCCGACCAGAAAGTGGTTTCAAAGCAGATCCTCGGGCAACAGGAGATGAGAAGGGTGAAGGGGTAGTTCACTTATATCCGAGGAAGTACTAACAGCACTCGGGATGGATTGAATCAAGTGTAAGAGTAAACTTGTAGTTAGATGTTGACCTACTGTTAAGTGGATACTTATTCAGGCCGTTTGAAAACATTTACCGATATTCTTTACTATACTTTATTTTATTATGTATCTTAAAAACGATTGAAATTCGTTCGAAATTGGTATTTTTTTTGTATAATCACGACTGATCGCCAAAATTTAAAAAAAAAAACTTGATGAGAGATTTCTCAAGATATTTTCATAATTTTTCGCTCATTAGATTCATAATTACTTTCTCAAATTCCTTTTGAGAGCAAAGGTTAATTAGATAGCTTCAGGCATTAAAGTCTTTTTGTTTGGTATAAATTGAACAAATCTGTATTTCTTTTTGGTTAATAAACATAAAGTTACTGTATATTATAATTTAAATATAACTACAAACGAAGTTGGCTTCGCTCGCCTTTTAGGCTGTCATGTGTAAAGCAAAGAAGTTATTAACAATAAAAAATCTTATTATTATTATTTTTACCTTTCTTTCTTGTCCTTTCTTGGAGTTCAAGTTTGCTTCACATCAAAATTTCTCAAATTCGGTTATCAGTTTGGTCGTGAAAGAGCGACAGACAGACAGACAGAGTTACTTTCACATTTATACTCAAACTCAAACTCAAATTCCTTTATTCAATATAAAAGCATTACACTTACTTATTGATTGTCAAATAAACACTACCACCGGTTCGGAAAAAGGAACACCCTGACCTGAGAAGAACCGGCGAAAGAAACTCAGCGGGTCAATAATTTGAATATAGATTTCCGTGACGTCACAATTTTGATAAAGGCATATTATACTGTTGCAAATTACATATGATGATCCAAGGGTTGCCTCTGATAGTAAACATTAAACGGTATCTCCAAAACACGAAATAAACAAAAGACGGATACAGTTTCGCGTTAAAATATCTCAACAGCTGAAGTATTGAATAGTAGGTCAAGTTCATGCCGGGAACTCCACTTGTTATTTTGAAATATTCTCACTTCTATTGGATGTATAAATTTTGTAAATTGTTACTATTTATTGAGTAGTTATATTTAAATATGTTGTTAAGTATTTTATACTGAACTACCTTTTGTAAAATAGCGTAAATGTGTTGTCATTTCGTTTGCTTTCTTCCTATTACTACTTACATTATCCACATGTACAAAACAAACGCCCAAAGCCTTCAAACTTAACTTATACTTGGCCTTTTTGTTACGGCTTCAATTAAGTTGACGTTTATATAAATTTTTATAAATTAAAAAAAACCGCCTTCAAAAATGAACTAAAAAGAAAAAAATAATCAGTTACATCCATATCCAATTTACGATTTTTTAATCACCTCTCAAAGTCGGTGCCAACATTGCTATATATGCATATAGGTACATAATACATACATACAAAAACTAAATCTATTTATTGTATACATGACACCATTAGACAAACCTTACTATCGATACAAATTAAATGATTTCAATATAGGAATTTATTTACTTTGTTGGCACCGCCTTCAAAAGGTGATTAAAAAATCGTAAATTGGATATGGATGTAACTGATTATTTTTTTCTTTTTAGTTCATTTTTGAAGGCGGTTTTTTTTAATTTATAAAAAATTATTTACTGCTTTTCATTGTTGTTTTGTTATTTATAATTACAATTGGTAGTGTTTGTCATTCACTTTAATGCCGTTAATCATTGAGGAGTTCTCCTGGTAGTCCACCATCAGCTAGACTTCATCATAGGCATGTTTACTAACATCAATTGCTTGACGACTATCTTAAAGAAATAGAACTAAGCGCGTAAAATAGTTACTTACTAATAGGTTCTGATTACTAGTTGTGGTCTTCATCATCAGTTCCACTTCATCAAATGTCACTTTTCGTGAGCATATGACCAAGGCACTTTGAATAAAACCGAAATCACTATAGGTGTGCCTATAAAATTTGAGGAGTTCCCTCGATTTCTCCAGGATCCCATCATCAGATCCTGATCTCCTGACAATGGGACCACCTGTAAAACATGCCCTTTCAAACAAAAAAGAATTGTCAAAATCGGCCCAGCCATCTTCGAGTAATTCGGTAACATACATAAATAAAAAAAAAAAAAAAAAGGCCCCGACGAATTGAGAACCTCCTCCTTTTTTTGAAGTCGGTTAAAAAATGCTTCATTTAAGTAACTTGTTGATACGTATAGTTTAATGTAGATTAACTGAATGGTTTAATTTCATACATATTTGTTCTTTATTCTTTGCTATATTTGCCTGTCAGGGTATTTAGTACCTAGTACCCAAAACAGCAACACTTTATATGAGTAAACTAATAAAATCCAATAACACGTTGACTGCGGAATTACTTTTTTTTCATTTCTGCGGTACGGGGAATTTAAGACGATATATAATCGACTCTTATTTCTTCAATGCAGTACATGGTCAAAGAAACCCCACATAAAATAAAATAGGTTTCTTCATAGCTTTCTGTTTTCAATAGGCTTTATATAAATATATCACTTTCCTACAATATATCAAATAGATGTTACGACCTCAACGCGACAGAGAAATATATGTTTTTCTTAGCCGTACCGTAAAGGAGATACATACAAGGCTTGATAGAACTCGCTCCGCATTGAACGTGTTAAACTATAGCTTTTCTGACATGTTAAACAACTATTGCTTAGAAAATTCTCAGCTCTTCCGTTTGGGTAAAGGATCGAACTTTGACCGCATGCTATTCTAGTTTCATTTAAATACTTTTTGTTAAAAACCTCCTTAACGGATATCGACACGACGTATCGTGACGATGGAAATGGCTGCGGTTTTCCTAGAAAATAACAAGGTTTTCTTGATAAATTAAAAATAGCAAAATTGATATTGTTATTTATATTTTGAAATATTTACATTCCATCCTTTTTATTGTTGTCTTTATTCTGAAAGAAAAAGGCTTGAAACTATTTAATTTAATTTAATATTTGTGAGTGTGGAATTGAACATGATTAAATGTTATCCGTATAAAAACTTTTTCATAAAAGACTCCTTCAAAAACTTTCTACACTGAAAGAGTTTAGAAAGATAACATTTATGTTCAGTACACAAAAACCACATTAATACTGTCAATGGTAACGTTTCAAACTGAAACACAAAAAAACGCAATTTTATCGAAGATTATACGTTTTCATTCAAGTTTTCGTATTAATATATACTCGGTATAATTCCGTGGAAAAGAAAATAAAATATAAAATGTTTTAGAATTGTCTCTCATTGCAGTTGAAAACAACATATCTTATAATTGTATGTAGTGAAATCAAATTTTTATTACTAAAGAATTAGGGTCGAATTTTGTTCAGTGGGCAATTAGTAGTTACAATAAATACCATATCTAATCTACTTACTTAAGATGTCCAATTATAAAATTTAAATATCCCTTTGGCACATAACTAGGAGGCATCGATTAGACACGCCTGGGATTCGCGCGACTTACTGAAATATGAGCTATAAATGTTAAGCTCAGCTTAAACATCGTAGTCCTACTAACCTGTGATTTATTATTCAATTAAAACGCACGACTATAATTTAATTATACCGATTATACGTTACAATAAAATTATGTTTCGAAATTTAAAAATAATGTATAATTTTTTGTATCGTTTATGTATTGTGTTATAGTTTGAAGCAAGTCCTAAGGATAGTGGCACATTTTTTAAAATTACTTATTTTCTTTTTTAAAAAAAGTAAATATTCTGAAAATCTTTGGACGTAGCTAACGTCCCTTACATTTTTGCCACGAATGTATACAAAGCCGACTTTATACGACTAAAATTAAGATTTCACTTCACGGGATTTCCAACGTAAATCATAAGATGAGTAAGTCGCGTTTTCTAAAAGAAAAAAAAGCTAGCAATGTCACTGAAAATACCTGAATATAACCATATGGATATAACCAAAGATCTTAAATAAACCAGTGTCAACAACAACAGCCTGTAAATTCCCACAGCTGGGCTAAAGGCCTCCTCTCCCTTAAAGGAGAGGTTTGGAACATATTCCACCACGCTGTTCCAATGCGGGTTGGTGGAATACACATGTGGCAGAATTTCTTTGAAATTTGTCACATGCAGGTTTCCTCACGATGTTTTCCTTCACCGCCGAGTACGAGATGAATTATAAAGACAAATTAAGCACATGAATCAGCGGTGCTTGCCTGGGTTTGAACCCGCAATCATCGGTTAAGATGCACGCGTTCTAACCACTGGGCCATTTCGACTCAGCATCAACGATTTTTTTTAAATATATCGAGAAGCATTTGTTATAAATGCCTTTACTAATAAAATATGTACTAAACGTAAAAGAAAAATACTACGGTAAAGGTAAAATCATCTCAATATGTCGAGCTGCTAACAGTATTTAAATATAGTTCCTTAAAAAAAAATAAGTCACTTCGTACAAATGAAATGATACCAGTGGCGTTGGAATTCGATACACACAGCTAAATTTTCCAACCCTTGTTGCGTCTCTCGCCTCCCCTCTTGACCTATTTACGAAACGCTAATTTATAAAGATTCCGGCAATTCGTGATGTGTTAAATTGTTTTTTTTTTTTTCGAGAAAGCTTACAAGTTACTCAATTTAGGTAATTTAGGTTGTGTCGTTAAAAGCAGTGTAATATGTATGAAACAAAGGAATTAAATAGTTAATGGTTTTCTTATATATTTCTTTGAATTAGATTGTTAACAAAGTTTTTCTCAGGGTCCATCCAATCAAGGAAATATGCAAATTTTCATATTTTAGTATATTTTTTCGTTTCATGTAGTACTCAGATAAACTTTACTCAAGTGGGGCCTTTAGTCTGGTTAAAATACTTGACATATACATGTGAAAAATGGTATCATTGTGAACAGACCTTAAGATACGTTTAGATTTAGCTACCAAAATCACCGATCACGTATTTAATTTGGATTTTAAATTTATAAAAATAAACTTTAACTACTAATAGCGTTTTGATTTCGCTTTGAGTGAATACAACAACGAATATCTTAACAAAAGTTAGAACGGTCGTTCAAAAATCTGTAGTGAGACTTCATAAGACTTCACAAGACTTCATTTCGTATGTATCCTACTTACAGTGATTTGTACATTTCAGCGAAATTAATCATTAATGTACACTGTATCAAAAACTATTTTTGCTTAAATTCAT
The DNA here is from genome assembly GCF_905220365.1 of Vanessa cardui. Lineage (NCBI taxonomy): Eukaryota > Metazoa > Arthropoda > Insecta > Lepidoptera > Nymphalidae > Vanessa > Vanessa cardui. Next base: position 4,146,120 of record NC_061129.1, read on the forward strand.
GTTGTAGGTAATCATTATTGATTATATATATAATATATTGTTCCAAATTATAGTGAATAACTCATTTGATGGTATTGATAGGGCTTTGTGCAAGCCAGGCTAGGTAGGTACCATGCTCTGCTACCAAAGAGAAATTGTATATTGTTTGAACTTAGTTTGAAGGGTGAGTAAACTGGGGTAACTACAGGCACAAAAGAGGTAACATTTTATTCTCAAAGGTTGGTGGCAAAACAAGGTGGAGTCTGGTAAGGTAGGCGGTGTAAAATTCTTGGATTAAACGAAGATACAGATTTATATTGTTATTTTTGTTATTGTTAATATACCTTCGAAATCTTGTTCGGTGTAATCATGGTGAGTGTGCTTCCTTGCCGCTGGGTCCGTGGGAGCCTCATCCTCATCAGCTCTGGTGTCCATCTTCCACGACCTATCGACAAAAAAATAAAGACTCTTTATTATACTATTATATTTCAGAGTAGTAATATTAATAACAGCCTGTAAATGCTGCTACGACTCGGCTAAGGCTCTCTCCCTCCATTGGGGGATAAAACTTGAAGCATATTCCACCATACCGCTCCAGTACATGGTAGGTGTATACATGCGAGTATATAGTAGAACACCCAAAACATGCAGTTTTTCTTAATATGTTATTCTTCACACTAAGCACAAGATAAACAAAATAGTACTTGGAACTCAGCTGTGGTTGAATAAGTTTGAACCCAAAATCATCGAATAAGATACAGGAGTTCTATTCTACGAAATGTTATGTTAATTGCTTATGAAAAACTAATCATTCAACTTTTTTGACTTTCATAATTGCTTAATTTCTTATTATAATTTATTAAATTACAAACTAGCCGGAGAAAGACCACAGTCGCGTGCACTTGGAGAGGCTTATGTCCAGCAGTGGACAAAAACGGGCTGATGATGATGATGATGATGAAATGACAAACAATATAAACATATTTTTAAATATAAAAAGCTATATTTACTTATTTGTGATATATTTTAAAGCCAGCAAATAAACTAAGCCCGCAATCTACACACGTAAAGCTCCACTAATATTCGATTCAAAGCGCGTTTCTAGTTCAGCTCTACCTCGTATAAAGTCAACAACCGGTTCAATTACACGACTATTACACAGCCAGCGAAGGCTTTTAAGCCTGCTCATCAAAGGTTATTTATCTCACTAGAAATCTAGTACTTTAATTGTTAGCCACGTTCAAACGATTGTCAGTTCATAATTTTAACTAGTTGTGTAGAAACCTTCCTGCCAATCAATCAATCAAAATACACTTCATTCAAGTAGGTTTTTACAAGCACTTTTGAATCGTCATTTAACAAATATATGAAGTGAAGCTACCACAAGTTCGGAAAGTAGATTCTACTTTACGCCTTCACGGCTACACCACTGCACCGATTTTGATTAAATTTGGTTTGAAGCAAGATTGACATCCAATAAAGACATTTACATAAGGCCATAAGGTACTTTTTGTACTTAAAAAGCAAATATTCGAGCGTATTTTACAAACGCGAAATTTTCCCATTCATATAAAAAAAAATCACATGTCGTAGAAATATAGCAGACGACTACGTGTTATGTGATATTAGAAGTGGAGGCACGTTTCCGATTTAAAGTAACCTTTTTTAAAATAGATCGCAACTTTTATTTTAACACCAGCAGTACCCGTTAATTTTGATTTTACAAAAAAAATTGTTGTAGCCTAAGTTACTCCTTATTAAATTAGTCCTCTGACGATGAAAGTCCCGTCAATATCGGTCCAGCCATTCCATAGATAAAACGGAACAAACAGACTGACAGATAGATCGTATGTGATGTTGTCTCATATTTATTATTATTAAAATGGTACATACATCAACTTTTTTTAACAGTCAGGCGAGATTTTGTTCGTGGTTATTTAAAAAAGATTAATTATACCGACACTATATATTTAATTTTACGGGTGTTTTCATTTTAAGAACCTTAAAACATACATACATATGTAACAGGTAATATATAAAAAATACTTGACGTTTCAATTCCGATTAGGTATGTCTATCGATGTCTCAATTGTCACGATGATCGCTTGTGCTATATAAGTATACGTGCTATATAAGTTGCAGTACTACCACGTTATCATGTGGTGAATTACAGAAAAGTAAGTAGCATAATATCATGAGCAATGGGCTCGTTTAAATATGTTTAATTCTTTTTCATCTCAATCAGATGTAACCAACCTCAATTTTGTATATGATATTTATTTATGTTTCGTTTTTACATACATTTGACCTATAAAAGCTGACATTTTTAAGCAAAAGCGTAGAAAATCAACTGTAGTCGAATTTACTTTATAAAATACTTGATTAAGTTACTGTCGCGACTGACGACCCTCTTTCAAGATAGTGATCTTTAAGGGTCGAATGAGGGTTTTTACGTTACACCTGGAATAAACTTAATTTATTTAAAAATGTATCTAAATATAGAGATCTTTATTACAGCACTTCTCTTTTAGAATATAAATTAAGTCTAATTTTGGTATGATTGCTTTAATAAAGAAACGAGATGGCCCAGTGGTTAGAACGCGTGCATCTTAATCGATGTCTGTGAGTACAATCCCAGGTAAGCACCACTAGATATTTGTGTGAAGGAAAACACCGTGAGGAAACCTGCATGTGCCTTATTTTATAGAAATTCTACCACATGTGTCATCAACCAACCCGCATTGGAACAGCGTGGTAGAATATGTTCCAAACCTTCTCATCAAACGGAGGAACAATAGTGGGAAAATTTCAGGCTGTTGTTGTTATTGTTGTTGCTTTAATGAATAGAAAAAATGAATATCGTGAATAAAAGCACTTTTAAAAGTAATTTTACGAGTTAATTGAACGTGAAGTTACATTTGAAATTGCAAAACGTAAATTCTACAGAGGAGAACTAGAGAAAAACAAAAGTTTTATTCGACTATGTTGAAGCAAAATATGAGGATTATAATTTTAGTAGTTTTACCCCGTGGTAGAGTTGTACGGAGGCTTGTTTGTGTGGGTTACCTTACTTGATAATTATATTTTAATCTAATATCGATATTTTGTATTATTTAGACAGGGTAAAGGTTAAGTGAATCAGTGTAATTACAGTCTCTGTGATCCTGAACAAGTCGTAACGAGGTCTAATACGCCTCTTATGTGTCTCCCTTGCGTCGCGGCTAAGAAAAACAATACTACAATATTGTAGGAAAGTGATAAACATATTTATAATATGATGCCTATTAAAAAAAAAGAAAACGCTATGGTATATATACCTTAATTGGGATCTCTTTGAGAAAGTCCGCACTGAAGAAATAAAATTCGATCACATCACATAGAGTCTTAGTTTCTTGAATATTACGGGGTATAATATGCCCCGTACCGTTATGATTGTTTTCATATGAGCTCTTAAACGCCCCGTACCGCAAGAATGGAAATGATTGAAGTTACATACTCTATCCCAAAAACTATTATTTCCAATGCTAGCTTTAAAAAAAGGACCCTATGTCCTATCCCAGGATTCTAACTAAGTTACAATTTCATCTAAATCGATTCAGTATTCTAAGCGAAAAGAGGTAGTATGCAAAGTTACTTTCGCATTCATAATATTGGTACACATTTACAATTTAATATATTTACCTGCCAGTATAATTGCATTAGCGATGTATTTGACAAATCTTGTTATGGATGTAGGCGTTAAATCCGTTTATTGGTAGCAATAAAACAGAAATTGCCTATTTGCATCTTATTGGGTTGATTGAAGCACATATACACTCGATACTCTATATGTGGAATGCTAATACTTAACATATTGTTATATAAAGCTTTTAATTAAGCTGTTTATTTGTATTTATTAGTAGTGTACTAATTTTTTTGGGCATTTATATATACCTATACTAGATCTCGATCGCAGCTACGATGGCGTTTTGGGTTGATTTTTAGAAATTGGGCATTAAAAACCTATCTTCTCACTAGAAGATCAAGCTCGGTTCATAATAAGATTCATCAAATTCGGTTCAGTATTGTAAAAGTGATCAAGCGAAAGATAGATTGATTGACATTAAAAATTTTAGTATCGATGTTGCCATTTTTTTTTTCAAAAATAATCAATATTCTTATTATCGTCTCTGTATAAAAAAAATTGAAAACCAGTTTCGATTATTTATAATTATTGTCATTAAATTAGTAATTTTGTGATTAACTACTATTTTTTATTGACATTCCACTTGCCTAAGTATATAGACACGATTGTAACTCTGATATAAAAATAATGTTTGATTTATTTCGTATTCAATGCGTTCACTCATCGTTTTAAAAATTCGAAATAAAAATATTCAAAATTAAATTCGAAATCGTGTGCAGTTATTGGCACTCGCGCGTTTAATAAAAATTGAATAACAGTCAAAACTATACATATATATCGTTCCATATCTTTTAATTAAAACCTCTTTGCAGACTTAATTTTATTACATATTATGTAGAGCAATTAAAACAGAAAATTTGTAGTAGAGATTACTCAGAGAGATACATACTCATGTAACTTTTTAACATATTATATTGTGTATATTAAACATATATGTATAAATAAATCAAAATGCTAATTTAATTTAAATTGTATCTTAATTGATGCTGTTTAATAAATTAAGAGAATGCTAGCGTGAACCTATATCAAAGAAACGTATGTATTCGTTGGAAGTTTATGATTAAAATGTCATTATAATAATATATTATAAAAAAAACATTAAAATGTTACGAATCTATATAAAGAGGATTCATTTTTTTGAAATCGATAAACCTATAATATAATAAAAATATAGTTTTCAAATAAATAACAACATTAGTAAATATATTTTAGTTTATATAATAGGATATGCTTTTAGGTAAGTATACACTTCTACAAAAACAATTTGATTTCTTCATTGTTCTAGAAATAAAGGTATAATGTCACAATAAAACAATGTTATAAAATATCTGCTTATAGATTGTAAAAAGATTTCCTAGCTACGTTCATATTCGTAAGTAGATTGGTTAGAGGAAGCTAAAATAGGTCGCCCAATAATCTAACGTTACAAATGGTATAATAATTGAATAAGTTTGGGAAAGCCTTCATACAATATGACAGCACGAATAGGCGTACTTTATATCATATTTAGTATAAATATTTTCTTCCAGAGGACAAGTCTACTTATATCAGTTACTGGCAACCCAGCCTGGCTTCGCACGGGTGCAATTCTGATACTAAATATACACATAACAGAATGTCTTCATATACAGGATTTAAATCTGTTATAACTTCGAAAATATTTACTTGAATTGCATGCTGTAAAGGACCATACGGACCTACAATTATATTAAAGGTAATAAAATGTAGGCATCATCTTAAATAGATCAAAAATTACCACCAGTATTTATCTAGTAAACTATCATGTATAATTAAAACCTTCCTCTTCAATCACTCTATGGAAAAAACTGCATCAAAATCTGTTGTTTACCTTTAAACATTTAAGTTTACACAATGACGAACGAGTCAGTAATTTCGTTTTATACAATGTAGTGATGATAATATTCAGATTATATTTCTATACATCTTCATCCCAACCGTAACTGTATCGTTTTTAGTGGAATAGGAAAACACCAACGCTATCGTTTCGATTAGTTTTCATTTGTTAGTTGAATCGCCGCCCAGCTTCGTCGACATTCAAAACGAATAAATAGTATTCACAAATCTACAGTGACTGTCATATATTATTCAAACGCTCGACCGATGAATGACATAGCGGAAGATCGAAGCTAATTTTATTTATTTGACTTTAATCTGTGGCTATGAGCAGATATGTGTTTAATTTGTGTTTATAATTTATCTCGTGCTCGGCGGTGAAGGAAAACATCGTGAGGAAACCTGCATATGTCTAATTTCATCGAAATTCTGCCACATGTGCATTCCACCAACCCGCATTGGAACAGCTTGGTGGAATATATTCCAAACCCTCTCCTTAATGGGAGTGGAGGCCTTATCCCAGCAGCGGGTAATCTACAGGCTGTTACTGTCCTGTACTTTACTGTGGCTGGCTATTTACTCCAGTAAGGATACCTACCTATCCTTATTTCATGCTGAAACTTAGCGAATAGCCCATCGTTGCCATCCGTCTACTGCCTTTTGTACTGAAATTCTTGTGGCTTACTAAAATATATTATATATGTGTGTTAATTTTAATCAGATTTATTATAGGGGTATTAAATTGAATAGCTCATCATAATCCTCCAACCTAATATTGTGTAATACAATCTTCAATGAAGTAGTTAACCCGGCTTAATTTCCGCTAATCTAAATTTTGAAGGAATATTTGGTTAATATATTATTAATCTATTTGACACAAATTAAGCTGAATTTATGTGATATCTAATAATTCAGAATTTAGGTTATGTTTAAATTTGCACTTCATTACTTGATTTGTTATTGTTAAGCACCATTTAATATCAAATAAAAGTTTAATGATTTTATAGAGAGTGTGTGTGGTTTTGTATTAAAACTTGTTTCTTGCCTGTAACTACATATGTAAATGATCAATCAATTCGCTGTTCATTTCAATTTATAAAAGGAACAGACGACCTCCGTGGACGAGTGGTGTGTACGCCATTAATGGGTACGCCACTCCTAGGTCCCGGGTTCGATTTCCGGCCGAGTCGATGTAGAAAAAGTCCATCAATTTTGTATGCTATCTTTGGTCTGGGTGTTTGTGGTACCGTCGTTACTTCTGATTTTCCATAACATAAGTGATTAAGCTACTTTCATTGGGATCAGTGTGTAAGTGATGTTGTCTCATATTTATTTATTTAAACGGTTCGTAATATAAAATGTTTTATATATTTTGTACCCATAATTACACAGGCTCACTGACTCATTCACCTTTCAGACACAGCAATATAGCGTATTCATTTTTGCGACAAAAATAGCTAGAAAAACTATTTTAATTTTAGTAGAAAAATATTCTTAAATAACGACTTTATAAAACTTATAATGAAGAAGGGGTGAAGGGGTGGGGGAGTGGGTGACATAAAGGTTTCGCGCCTCGTAATAAGATGAAGTCTTTAATCAAGGTCTTAATGACGCTTAGCGTGGGATTATAACACTTTCATAGATAAAAAACTTTTGATTGATACAGAATATATAATATGTGATATAAAAGAGCCGATATCGCCCTGTGGTTAGTACCCGCACATCTTAATCGACGATTGCGGGTTCAAACCCAAACAAGCACCGTTGAATTTTCATGTGCTTAATTTGCGTTTATAATTCATCTCGAGCTCGGCGGTGGAGAAAAACATCGTGAGGAAACCTGCATGTGTCTAATTTCAACGAAATTGTGCCATGTGAATGCACTAACCATCATTGGAGCAGCGATGTGGAATATGCTCCTTACCTTCAGGTGAAGAGGCTTATCCCAGTAGTGGGAATTTTACAGGCTGTTACTGTACTGTACTGATATAATTATTGGATTTCTCTAACAAACATTAGTGTTAATTAAAAATACATCATATACATCATGTAATAAGTTATTAATGAGTAAGTTTCCACTGACACTTCCTCTCTGAAATGCAATGTAATAGAAAACAAGATGAAGACAGGGCTCTAGAATGAACAATCAAAGTAATGGATTAAAATGAATGAATGAATGAATGTCTTTTTAGTTCCGTGACGTTCCGTTTATCATAAAGGCAAACGTTGACGCTTACAGGTAAATAGTAATAAATTATTTTTATCTTCTGTCATAACGTAAACCGATAATAAAAATCCCGTACGACAATAATAAAAGGGATTATGACATAACGTCTACGTAGCACTAGTTGTTGTACGCGGTTTTGCTCGCTTTTTAAGAGTTGGTCGTTAGACATTAGGTATAAAAATCATCTACCCTTCCTTCAAGTTTACAGTACTATGGATAGTAGAAGTAGTAGTCCATAGAGAGTGGAGATGGCCCAGTGGTTAGAACGCGTGCATCTTAACTGATGATTGCGGGTTCAAACCCAGGCAAGCACCGCTGATTCATGTGCTTAATTTGTCTTTATAATTCATCTCGTGCTCGGCGGTGAAGGAAAACGTCGTGAGGAAACCTGCATGTGACAAATTTCATTGGTGGAATATGTTCCAAACCTTCTCCTCAAAGGGAGAGGAGGGCTTTAGCCCAACAGTGGGAATTTACAGGCTGTTGGTGGTGGTGTATACAGTAGTTAGTAGCCAAAAGTTTGTATAATTTCATGTGTATTCATCAGCTTTCATTGAAACAGCGCGGTAGAATGGGCTCAAGACCTTCTTAAAAGGAATTAGGCCCAGCAGAGGGACATTTAGAGACAGTGACGTTACTTTAGAACAGTTATAGTCCACTTTGTATAATTGGCATTCTGATGCATTTCAAGGCACCAAGACAGATGTGATACTACAGATTCTTATTTCAGGCGTTTAGTTTTCATAAATAAATTAGATCATGATCATACTCCTATGACAGAGGAAGCAGACTCACTACCCATTCTACACCCATATTGATGGGAGCCGTGTATACTATATATTTCATTGCTATACCTAAGATCTAGATCCCGATGTTCTGATTCTCACACACACTTCTAACTTAAAGCCGTTGCTTCTGCATTTGAAGTCATTCTGGTTATATTGGATTCGAAGTCGAGAACAGTTAAGATGGCACGAGTCGGATCAAACGTACAGTAACAAAAAAAGGAAGGGTGCTTGCGAAATATATATTAATATATTGATATGCGTTGGTCGTTTGCAGTGTGGCTGCAGATTTCGAGGTCTGAGGTTTTAGATGTCAGGTTGGGCTGATAAAAAGTTTTTCTCAGTGACGTTTTGTCATCCTGGAATTAGAAAGTTGGAATAGTATACTCCCGTGCCCGAGGCACGTACGTTAAAGCCTTCGGTCCCAAACTCTTTTCGGTCGTGTCGGATTTGCCGCCCATCGTCTTTTGAGATTGAGGGCATAGCAGTGCGCATGTATTCATGGACACATTCGGCAGCTATAATATGTCTTGCGTAGTTTTGTGGGATTTATATATACCTAAATGTTAATTATAATTAAATATTGAAAAAGAGTAGCTATTGAGTTTTTTTCCGCTTCTTTTTGTTATCTGCATTCCGGTGGTAGCTTTACTTAATATAGTTTATTTTGATTCAAAAGTGTTTTTAAAAGGCTACTTGAATAAAGTATATTTTAATTTAGATATCTTAAAATTGGTCGCTATGATCGAAATCAATATGGACGATACAATCATATAATAAACAGAAAAAATATATTGATTAGATTTATGTATACTTATTTGTTTTTCTTTAATTAATGTTAGTCCCCAAAGTTTTATTCATTCATTTCATCAGTTTGGTTCACTTTTAATACGCCAATCAGATATAATACACAAACGAATGCAGTCTATGAAGGGAGTGAATCTATGTGTATTTTATGTTCATTATATTTAAGATTTTATTTAACGTATCGGCTCACAAAAATAGGACAATGTAATACATACGTATTTCATTCTTCAATAACAAGGAAAATTGATAAAAAAAACACATGAGGTCTTATTCCTATAACATAAATTTCTTTCCAATCTGAACAAACATTTGTGTAGAGTACTTCATATTGTAGTGTTTTTGGGGTATAGTATTATTAAATATTAACCAACTTCTTCCCTTTTTTACTACCCGTTCTGGCTTCGCACGGGTAGAATAAGGACTGTTATTAATAATTGAATATAAGGTTTAATTTTAACAAAGAGTAAAGTTATTGGTCAATGCTTTTTTTGTTTTTGCTAATAATTAATGCCTCTGTTACACGTGAATAACTTCAGCAAAATTAGATCGGATGAACAATTTAGGAATACATAAAGGAAAAACAAAAATAAACATTAATATTAATTTAACTAAATATTTATCATAATAATGACATACATACTTGTGGGACTCCTGAGAATTTCGCGTTTATTTCAAATACTTTTTAGGAATTTAGAAATCTATGTCAGATTACGTTTTGATTTCATTTCATATCAAAAGATATATATGTAAATATACTTTACTTCAGTTAGGATGTTTATGCTGGCAATTTTTTTTCTCATACAGCCGTACCACTCTCTGAGCGGCCAGTAACTTTTTTCCGCTAACTAAAATTAATTTTTAATTAAATCTTAATAATTTAGTAAATTGAAATAAATAATTATTTTTATTTTTCTACATGTCTACGGCTGGAGCTCATAAAAATGAGACCATAAACTATTTTTTACTATCGTTGTATAATCACTGGGACAAAAATTGGCTTACACTATTAACATAAAAGATTTAGACATTGTGGAAGTGTAATACTAGAAAAAAGAAATCACCCAAGCAAAGTCAAGAAATGTACACTAGAGATTTAAACAAAGAGAGATAAGAGAGGCTTACCTCGAGCGCCTTCGCAGTCAACTTAACAGTCGTGAATTCACACGTAGAAAAAAAATCACCTTCGGGATTGAAATATATTTTAATATTTCTAAGACAAAACCGATTTCATCGAATACATTGCTTGATATTTAAAACTATATTAATTTAAAACGTTTGGACTCTTTTTAGCGTATTACTTTTTGACATGAATGCATTCGTCTGCGTTTCTGTAATAATTTAACCACAATGACAGTCCGTTCGTAAGTGACTAAGTATTGGTTACGGTTCTGTCTCATGAATTAATAATCATCTACGTTTTCCCGTGTTTACTGTAAGAAATCCCCTACCATAGGTTTAAGAAAATATTTCTTATATTGTGACGTGACGAGTGACAAGTTATATATGAGCCTTAAAAAAAAACTAATGCTTGTGTTTTGTATTTATACATTTAGATTAATATATAACAGCTCATAAATGTCCTGCCTGTCCCAGGTCTGCCCTAATTACACTGAAGTCTAGGTAAGACGGAATCTTAAGATTAGAGATTTAGAGGTAAAATTTTTAGCCTTTAATTTGATTTCTTAAAAGTAAGGATTTTTGCGCGATTTATTCCGACACCTATAAGTTTACTCACGACATTTTCTGTCACCGCAGAGTACGAGATGAATTATAAACAGTCAGAGTACGTAGGCGCTTCACTCAATTCGTCGCAAGATTGTTTTTAAATCAATAGTAGACTAAAAATAAGTAGCGCCTGATGTTATTTATATAAACGATTTTTCTTCTATCTCTACAATGGGTGTCAGGCAGAGAAAAAGGCAAGATATTTTCTATTATATTTGTAACTAGTTTACGCCCCTTGTTTCACTTTAAGCATGAAAAGTAGCCTATTTTCTTTATATGAGGTTTAAGTTTACATCACAATTTGGTTAAGTGGTGTAGCTGTAAAAGTGTAACAGACAGATAGACATAGTATTCATAACATTAGTATATATATGACAATGAAATAGTAAACTTCTTATATCATTAGAAGTAAATGGTATTAAAAGCGAAGGTAATCAGTGTTTAGAAAACGTATATTTTACCCGATAGTAACATTTGTCTTCTTAGCCAGGTAAGCATTACTGAACTGTTACGAGCTTAATTTGTTTTTATAATCAACTTGTGATCGGGGGGAAAGAAAGCGTCGCTTGGAAATATTCATGTGTCTGATGAAAATCTGCCAGGTGAGTATCGCATTGGAGGAGCGTAGTGAGCGTAGGTATAGTCTATAAATGAACAAAGTTGTTACTTTACTGTACATACTAGTTAAGTAACTTTGTTTCGCCAGCATTGAAATTATAAAAGCGTATACATTGAAGCGATCGACACATGTCAGAAATCAGAGTCAGAAATAGTTATTTAATTGGACAATGCATTTGCCAGACTTTCATATGCCATAATATTTTCAAAACGCAATATAATAAAAAAGAAGAATAATATTTTAGTAGCACTTTGTTTTATAAAGAAATGGCGTCTACATTTATCAAAGTGTCCATCTGTCCTCCTTTTGTCGTTTTGCTTATTGTCTAGTTTCTAGTTTATAAGCATTCATTCAAATTGCCGAGAGCCGAGATGGCCGAGTGGTTAGAACGCGTGCATCTCAACCGATATAATTTCGGGTTCAAACCCAGGCAAGCACCACTATATATATATGTATATATATATATATATATGTATATGTGCTTCATTTGTGTTTATAATTCATCTCGTGCTCAGCGGTGAAGGAAAACATCGTGAGGAAACTTACATGTGCCTAATTTTATCAAAAATCTGCCACCAACAGGCTGTTACTTTAGTAAAGTAAATTAAAGTAAAGTAACAGCCTGTATATTTCCCACTGCTGAGATAAGGCCTCATCTTCCATCAAGGAAAGGGTTTGGAACATATTCCACCACGCTGTTCCAATGAGGGTTGTTGGACTGCACATGTGCTGTTACTTTACTTTATTCAAATTGCAGCGTTAGGCCATTTTATGCGACGAGAGTATTGCAAGGAATACATTGTTAGTTGTTTGAAATGTATTTTTTATGGCATCGGTGGGTTGTGGGCACACCTTGACGGTAATTGTCCAACAGTGTAATTGTCCAACATGTAAATTTCCCACTGCTGGGGTAATTACTATGCTCCGTTTGAGGAGAGGTTTGGGAGCATACTTCAGCACGCTGTTCCAACGCTGGTAGATAGCTCGTTTTATATTGAATTTTGTTGAAATTAGACACATGCAAAACACTGCTTAAAACTAGATGAATTATAAACACAAATGAAGTATATAATTAAGTGGTGCTTGTTTGAGTTTGAACCTGCAATCAGCGGTTAAGAAGCACGTGTTCTAACCACTGGTCCATATCGGCTAGGTTGTTAAAGAAGTGAATCTTCGCCTTAAGAAGAAGAAGGCTGTTCTATATTCACTTTACAGTATTCCATTGAGATTTAGTAGTCTTATAGTGTTCGTGTTTCATAATATTCAATGATTATTTTTGTTCTGTAAGCGATTTTCTTTTATAACGCCATTTAAGTTTCAATTAAGCCCCCGAGAGACTACAGCACTATGCAACTAAATGTTTGTTTTAATTGAATGAAAGTTAAATACAAATTTGATTAAATTAATTATGCTAAATTTAAAATTCGGATGAGTTTAATTACATATAAAAATATTATAAATGTGAAAGTAACTCTGTCAGTCTGTTCACAAACATTTTGAAGTTTTAAACGCTTAGTCAAACCAATAACAACAGTTTCAAATTTGGAATTACCGATTGAATATACTAGTAAGTAGCATGTCTGTTTACGGTGCACATATATTATTTGTGGCCGCGTGTAATTGAGTTACAACCTCCATAGTAGTCGGTGTATTTCGGCATCATGTGGTACTAAGTGCATCGAATTGAGGTCAAAACATATTTGAATATGTTAAATTGTAATTGCCTAAAATGGTAATAGCTTCCATTTGAGAGGAATTTCATTTTATAGACTATTTCACTTTGACAGTCGTATTTAATGTGTTACGTTTGTTAATTGAATCCGAATATTAGTAATAAATTAATCTATACTAATATTGTACAGGGGAGCTGAGATGGCCCAGTAGTTAGAACGCGTACATCTTAACCTATGATTTCGGTTTCAAACCCAGGCAAGCATCACTATATATATATATATATATATGTGCGTAATTGTGTTTATAATTCATCTCGTACTCAGCGTTGAAGGAAAACATTGGGAGGAAACCTGCATGTGTCTTATTTCATCGAAATTCAGCCACATTTGCATTCCACCAATCCTCATTGGAACAGCGTGGTGGAATATGTTCCAAAGCCTCTTCTTAATGGAAGAGGAGGCCTTAGCCCAGCAGTGGGAAATGTACCAGGCTGTTACTTTACTTTTATATTGTAAAGATGTTATATATATTAGTTTGTATGTTTGTCTTTAACTAATCGTTCAATTTTACAATTTGGTTTCTTGTGGAACACTATTTTTCTCTATAATTACATTCTATATCATTACATAGTATAAAAAAAGTCGCTAACCGCTGTATGTCGCTATACATATATGCTTTTTTAAAATAACCCAACGGTTGAATTGATTGGGGTTTTTTTTTATCAGATAAAATAATTACACCCGTTCCTAGCCGGGGCAGGTCGCTATGCATAATTTAATAAAGGGTTTACATTTTATTTATACAAAAAAAATTGATATTTTAAGCTACACCCGTCGAAAGCCGGGCTGGGTCATTAGCTTATTATAAAATGTAGTTGTAAAATGCTTTATTGAAGTTCATTTTTAAATTTATCGTTTCCGAATAATAATTAATATAGAAAAAAGAAAATTGAAATTTTTACTGTGAAAATGTCAAAACTTTACATTGTCCTCATGAAAAACACTTTTAAAACTTTTAGATAACATTTTGAAGTTTATATGATATATCACATCACTTTCGAGAATGTAACGAAGCACAGACAGAATGCGAACCATTCGTTATTATAAGCTTTGGAAAAATAACGCCTCCGTGAATTGTAAGCTTTTGTGAAGTTAGCTTTATAATAGCTCATAATTCACGGTCACCGGACTGTATAGAATGAGGATATTTTTATACTATTCGTCTAATTACATCCTACTGTTACAAAATAGGGAGTAGGGATGTAGAATAAACATGATCGTTAATGTAGTACTCAAATAAATATCATTATCATTACATTGTATAAAACAAAGTCATTTGCCGATGTCTGTCCATATGTATGCTTAGATCTTTAAAACTACGCATCAGATTTTGATGCGGTTTTTTTTAATAGATAGAGCGATTCGAGAGGAAGGTTTTTGTATATAATACAAGTACACTATAGTAAAGTAATACTGATAATTTTAAAAGTTTTTAATGTGAAGTCGTAAATGAACAAATTATGTTGTATATTTAGTATCAGTATTACACCCATGTGAAGCCGGGTCCTTAGTATATGATAAATAGACTTGTGTAGAAACGTTTTTTCCTCTTTTATGTTATCGATATTCAGATCGACACTTTACGAATCTGTTGTATTTAATATAACAAATTTTCTTTTACTTATTTTTATCAATTCGTGACGTGAATTCAAAATTAGAACGATGTATTTTTATGAAATTAATTCGAATCGTTTAAATAACGAGAACATTTTAATTTTATTTGGGTTGGAGTAATTTTTAATAGCAAAAAATGAAGCCTTAAATTTTATAATAATAATTACCTTAAAACCATTTTAATTGAATGATCGTTTTAAGTAGATGTTTATTTCATTTTCTTTACGAAACGTCTAAGAATAGCACAAAGTTTAATTACATTTTCCTTCAGCGAAGTTTTTCAGATTATCGATACTAAGCGCTATACTATTTCTGTGCGGCCTTATTTTTTTTTGTATCAGAGCTGATAGACTACTTTTTATCTCTTTTTATCATTAGTTAGTTTACATTAGCGAGAAAAAGACACATCATTGTATAACTATACAGTACCTATACAACGCTAATGAGTAATGTTAAAATAAAAAAATGAGACAATATCACATACATTACTCTGATCCCAATGTAAGTAACCAAAGCACTTGTGTTATGGGAAATCAGAAGTAACGATGGTACCACCAACACTCAACTCCACCAATAATGATAATCTACATCGACTCGGCCTGAAATCGAACCCGGGATTTTGGAATGGGGTACCCATGAAAACCGGTGTACACGCCACTCGACCACGGAGGTCGTCAAATTTAAAAAAGTTAAAAACGTTAGTGAGTAAAGTTGATAAGTAAATAATTAAAAATATTGTTTTGGTTCGGTGATTTATACATACATAAATATGAGGTCTCAAGTTCGATTATTTTATTTTCATTAAATTTTTCATCATTAATCTTTTACATAAATCAAGTTTCATTTTAATCACATATTTTAGTATAGAAAAACTAATCCAATAAACGGCTTAAATTTATGTTAAACAATTAAGCCGTCGGCTGTTACAGTGATTTATTCAATGTAAGTTTGTATAAATATAAAAGAGGTTAGAAGGGTCAGTGGACTAAGGTTATTTTATGTACATGGGACATGCCATCCTAGATAATATGCTTGACCCATGAGTGGTTTAACCTTTCCACCTGTGTATCGTTGAAGGTTATTGAAGGTTCACTTATTACGCGATCGGCAATTTTTTTTTAAATCTTTACATATAAAACTAGCGACCCGACCCCGGCTTCGCAATGATCTGCAATGATCTTATATCATAGTAGAAACTTCAAAAATTATCAAGGTACTAAATTGTCCACGTTATATATATAAAAACCTTCCTCTTAAATCACTCTATCTATTAAAAAAAACCGCAACAAAATCTGTTGCGTAGTTTTAAAGATTCAAGCATACATTGGGATATAGGGACAGAAAAAGTGACTTTGTTTTATACTATATATGATAGTGATAACAAGTACTGACTAACTGACTCATCATTGCCAAGCGTTTACTATTAAAGTTGCTTTGAAATTTGGTAAGTATGGTCGTTTAGTCGAGTAAACACCCACTAAGGCAGAAATTTTGGAAATTCTATCCCTAAGGGAGTTTTTTTTTCTTTGGTATAGGTTGGCGGACGAGCATATGGGCCACCTGATGGTAAGTAGTCACCATCACCCATACACAATGAAGCTGTAAGAAATATTAACTATTCCTTACATCGTCAATGTGCCATCAACCTTGGGAGCTAAGATGTTATGTCCCTTGTGCCTGTAGTTACACTGGCTCACTCACCCTTCAAACCGGATCACAACAATACTGAGTACTGTTATTTGGCCGTAGAATAACCGATGAATTGGTGGTACCTACCCAGACGGGCTTGCGCAAAGCTCTACCACCAAGTGAAGTAGGGTTTGAAATTTCAGGTAATATTATCAGTTTCCACGCGAGCAAAGCCGTGGGCAACAGCTAGAATATTATAAGTGACATTTACAGAACCATTGAGAATCGTGACTCGTATAACCAATTGAAAATATCTTTCTGCTGTAATGTTTCACGATATGACACTGGAATGTCTTCTCGCAGACGAGAATTCAATACTTCATATTGTAGGTAGGATATATGCAGGCGTTTTGTTATATATTATTTCGCTGTTATATGATTTTAAAAAAAAACGTACATTTTATAAGATAAATCATGGTATTGATGGCTGGATCATTTAGGTACCACGACAGCGATTAGCAATTACACTGGCGAGTGAGCCAGTGTAATTTCATTACTAACTTAACACAAATGTTTATAGATGGTGGCACTTTGGAAATGTAAGGTATGGTTACTATTTATTACAGCGTCACTGTATATCAACAATGGTGACCACTTACCATCAGGTGGCATCAATTATCTCGAGTGATCTGAAACATGTAACTTTATAGATATATATGCACACATATGCAGCAATGTTGAGGTAGCGTTATCACTGTGATGTGCTCTTAAGAAGGAAAATTTTTCCCCCTTCATATTACAAGGTTGTATGGAATACCTTATAAGGGACTTTCCTTTGTAGTTTACGTCGTTTGTCTATTATGTAATTAACTTATTACATAACACAAATAGTTTTGTAACTAAGACTTGAACTAACCAGTCCCATTGTATCTATATAACAATTAATGATATCTTAAGTACAAAAAAAACCTTAATTAGTAGCTTCCTTTTTGTTTTCTGAAACAATAATAACACTTAAAAAACTAAAACATTGGTAATTCTTCTAAATAAAGACAATTCGATTTTTAATTTTGTATACAACCTCTTTTATTTCGCTTTAATTCCTTTCTGTTTTAATTTAATAATTGATAATTGATTGGTATAGTCTGTATCAAATCATTATTAAAATATTAAAAGACTTACTTATATACATGTATATAAACATTTTCCACTCGTATGAGGCTTCAAAGGTGTGAGATTCGTCCATATCTATTTCCTTGACAACGTGTAAACAATATAATCATAATCGGTTGAGTTAAGATGCAAAAGCATAACAATAATACAAAAAGATGTACAGATATATTATAAGATCTTCAAATGATTGTTATTACTAAGATACGATATATTGAAAACTATAATATTGTGTAGTTTCAGATAAAAAACAGTCTGTTTTCATGATGTTACAGTTCGTATAGGAGTTGCGTTTTTTTCAGCTCTTTCATGAATAACATATTATCCATACGAGTAACGTACTCATGCCGTAACTGGGACGGCGTATAATATATTTAATACCTGGTTTACTTTCGTATGAACACAATTTCATTATCAGTGTCGAAGTAACTTTTTCATATAACTTGGTGAAAGCTCGTCTTACCTACCACCCTCTCATTTTGTATTCTTCCGCCAAGCAGCTTAACTTAGTATATTTGTGTTTCTGTTTCGCAACTGAATCGAAGCAGTAGAAACATAGTTTTGACGACCTCTATGGTCGAGTAGTGTATACACCGGTTTTCATAGGTACATTACTCCGAGGTACCACGTTCGATTCTTGGTCAAAATTGTGGTACCAACGCTACTTCTGATTTTCCATAACACAAGTGCTTTAGCTTTTTAACTTGGGATCAGAGTAATGTTTGTGATGTTGTTCAATATCATTTTATTATTATTGTATTACTATTGACAACAGGAGAAGCAAAGATCGATTAAGATCAATTTCTTAACAGACTCACAGTATGCATTTTTGGCGCGGTTCTTTATCGTCAATCTCGGAATGCAAATCTTACAGAGATTCGTCAAGAAACTCAAAAAACGACAAAGTAACATGCTGTTGACCAATTTTATATGTAATTTTTTGTTTAAATTATTTTCTAACTAATAGTAAATTAAGTAATCATTATAGGTCACGATTATGGCAAAGTCAGGAGAAGGAGAGGTCGACTCGGACGAACATGGCGTGACCAAGTAGACGATAAGCATTGACCTCGAAATCTCAAAAACATATTGAATGCAAGCAGATCTTTGCCCAATAGTGGTATACTGGCTCCCAATCATACTAATAATTAAACATAAATATTAAATATGTTTCAGTGGCTGAAAGTTGAGAAGCAACATTAAGTCGATAGGTTTATTTAAATGTTGTCCAAATATTTGTTTTCTATCCCAAACCTTTTAAATAATTGAACAGTTCTTGATAAAATTGGTGGAAAGGACAAAGGTGGGCGTAAAGTTTGTCCAATTATGTTAAATATTGGACCAAACGTCCATAATAAATGAGTTGTCTTCTGACCGAGAATCTTAGACCTCCAGTATTTTTGAAGTCAAGATCGGTCTCAATAAATTATTCACAAGGGATATTTTTACAAATAGGTGCTCGTGTTCCAAGTTTCGAGGAACGCTTGAAAAAAATAATGAAACCCCAATGTTCGCTATAGATATTATTGGTTATTAGAATCTTTGTAGACATTCGAGAATGGTCTCTACTGCCAAAAGCACTTAGGGCGAAATTGGAGTGCTTCGATTCTTCTAATTTTTTTTTATTTGGGTTCCGCAGACAATATTGAAGCTTCCATAATTTATTCTGTATTTTTTTTTATAACAATTTCTTCAATATTGAAACAATTCTTATACATATTTCCATAATGTAAATAGTGTTACGAGAGTAACCTTAGCCTTCAATACGGTGTTATGACATTTGATTTAATATCATAATTGAATCAAATGTCTATAAAATCATAATATGCAATAGTAATGTGCTATTGCATATTATGAATAAAGCAGAGGCTATTGAATTTACTTTATTATATACAATTATTATTGTAATTAATTCATCAATAATTTGTAAAACTTTAATACTGGCAACTAACATTATTTCTTATTTTAAAAATGAATAAGCTGTCATTAGTAAACAATTGGACGATAGCGTGGGATTGCAAGAAAAGATAGAGAGATTGGAGTATCATTGTAGAACGATAATATTATTTTGGCCATCCCGAATTACTGAAATTACAATAGTTAATTCAATTTGAATGGTGAAAAAATATATTAATAAATTTCTTGCTGAATTCCTCTCGAGGCATCAATTTCAAAGGTATCAACGATTCAAAACTGGTGATTGCTTAAAATTTTATTTATTAATAATTAATAACAATTCGTGTGCTTTTTCCTTGAATAAAATTAATTTTGGTTTGGATTTTAATATTACAGATAGAAAATATAAATTTGGAATTAAAAAGATAATTTTCGATGTCACCGTTGTTTGCCATCTTGTTTGGAATTTGTTTCTATTTACATTTTACTGAATCACTCAATCGATAATAATGAAATTCTATATGATGGTAACTTAAAAAACAGAGAAAATAGGTTTAAATTCTATTGTTCCATTACAACAGAATAATAATTGGCATAGACGGAATCCCGGGCGAAAGCTAGTGTTGTAAAATATTGGGTTAACTCTCCGTCTACTGCGCTTTCTCAACTTAATGTATTGAACCGTTTTTAATCAAATTTGTTACGGAAAGCTTTAGCAACGTTTTTGTAAGCATTTCAACGTTGAATGTGATTGAAAAATTTTAATGTAACTTTTGTTCCAATCCTTTTAACGGTTAATATTTTAATTATTTTGCTTTTACTACGTTTTTTAATATAAAATAATTTAAATTAACTGAAAAATATGAAATGGCCATGAAAGCTAAATAGTAAAATAGAATATTGTAATATTTATAAAATTTAAAGTACTATTTAGTTGAAATTATTTTTTTAATCTTAATTTAATTGTGTTATCTTTAAAAGAAGGTTTTATGGCAATCATGGACTTAGTGTAATTGTAGCTGTTAGGCTATTATGTGACAAGTATCTCGGAACTCATCGCAGAACACGTCAGCGCAGCTTGAAATGTCAGCATATGTTATACATCAACTTTACTAAAAAAATACGGCGTTAAAGGTAGGGCTCTTGATCTCATTGCTTCATACTTAAGTCAAAGAATCCAGCAAGTTTTCATTAATGGAATAAAGTCTACTGGATCTACGCTAAAAATGGGTGTTCCACAAGGTTCAATTTTGGGTCCCTTTCTATTTCTAGTATATATATATATGACGATGTGAACGGTGCCTTATCACAGATACAAGATTGGTTTAATGTAAATAATGAATGGTTTTGAATACTCAAAAAACAAAATGTGTAGTTTTTACCCTACCCAATGTTAGAAAGCAAAATTATAATATATCTTTAAGCGGTGGCCCGCTTGATGTAGCCTATACTACCGTGTTCTTGGGAATAGAATTGGATTCCAGACTTCAGTGGAGTCCCCATTTGTCGTCCCTAACAGGGAGACTCAGCTCCGCAGCATACGCGGTTAGAAAAGTTAGACAACTAACTGATATTGATACCGCTCGTTTAGTTTATTTTGGTTATTTTCACAGTATTATGTCATATGGCATATTAATTTGGGGTAACGCTGCAGACATTGAATCTGTCTTTATTTTACAAAAGAGAGCAATTCGGTTTATTTATAATCTTGGAGCTAGAGACTCTCTTCGGGATGTTTTTAACAGAGTAGGAATACTCACTGTTGCGTCGCAATATATTTACAACAATATCATGTATATTCACAGTAACATTGATCACTTTGATAAAATCAGTGATAATCATTGTATATGCACTAGAAGTAAGGATAAGCTTATAACGCCAAGTTTCCGACTCCGCAAAGTCAATAAATCTTTCTTGGGGCAAGGTATCCATTTCTATAATAAAATTTCACAGACATTTTTAACTTTGCCGTCTCGTAAATTCAAATCGTTTATAAAAAATACATTGGTGAAAAAGGCGTATTATTCGATACAAGATTTTGTAGATGATAAAAAAGCGTGGAATTAATACCTGTTGACTTCCAGGCATTAAGCATTAATTGTATTAACTAACATGACTGTATTTTTTTAAATGTTGAAAAAGAGTAACTACTGAGTTTCTTGCCGGTTCTTCTCGGTAGAATCTACTTTCCGAACCGGTGGTAGCTTCACTTAATTGTTAAACGACGATTAAAAAGTGCTTGTAAAAGCCCACTTGAATAAAGTATACTTTGATTTTGATTTTGATTTTTAAAAGTAAAGTAAAGTAACAGCCTTTACACTCCCACTGCTGAGATAAGGCCTCCTCTTCCAATAAGGAGAGGGTTTGGAACATATTCGACCACGCTGTTCCAATGCGGGTTGGTGGAATGCACATGTGGCAGAATTTCGATGAAATTAGACACATGCAGGTTTCCTCACGATATTTTCCTTCACCGCCGAGTACGAGATGAATTATAAACGCAAATTAAGCGCATATGTATATACCACTATATATATCCTCAATTATCGGTTAAGATGCACGCGTTCTAACCACTGGGCCATCTCAGCTCATACATCAACTTTAATAATCATAAAATGTTTAAAATACTCGAAACAAACTGGCGTATCACAATAGGTCAATTGTCGATATTTCAGAGTGGCATTGATATGCGATTCCGTAAAACTTGCTTAATATGTGAGACTTACGGAATCGCACTGCTGAAGACTGAAACTATGTATTTATATCGTTTACGAGATGATCCCTACTATATTACAACTACACTTGGACCCAACCACAAGTGAATCCTTGCGTTAGTTAAATTGGAAAACGGATAAACCGCTTCGGATAAAGTGTAATATTTTTTTAAATAAGTGCTCAGAGAGTTTTAAACATTTACGAAATTAAATTTTACAGAGCAGCACTGTTGTGCTGTAATTTATTTAAATATCATCATTAACAAAACTTAGAACTGTATTATTTTCTTTACACATATTTATATTAATCTGTATTGAAAAAAATACAAAAATCACATTGTACATATAAATTTGTTAACGGAATACTTTGCATATTTTTATCAAAACGTCAATTGTTTTGGTTTAGTTGTGTGTGGTTCCAACTAATCTCGTTGTTCAACCAACGAACGTACGGTTTATTTGAAAAACAATCGGTTCTTGATCATTGATTCTCGCAACGATTAAAAAAACAGTTGCCAACCTGATTGGTTTTTCAGTTACATTCAGTACTTTCGTTATAGAAAATGTACTGTCACTAGTCTATCCAGTAATTAATGAATAACTTTGTCTATAATTATTATTCAATATTTTTATTGCATATTTATGAACTCCATATGTGGAGTTATATGCAATTAATTTTTTTAGTAGTAATAGTGTCTTGGCATTTCTTATTACACTATCTTTCTAATATCCGCAGATCTGGGGAAAATTCTACTAACAGTTATGATAATGTCTCGATTCTATTCTGGCCAAACTTGACAAAAATAAACCTCAACTTAAACGGACCGAATTTTACTTACATCGACTACTAGCCACCCACTCCGACTTCGTACGGGCAAAAATACTGATAATAAATATACTACAAAACATGTATTTATTCACGACATAACATTAGAAACTTCTAATATTATCAGTGTTTATAAAAAAAAAAACTTTATCTCGAATCAGTCTACTAAAAAAAACCGAGTCTTAGCATACATATGGACAGACGGGACAATTTGTTAGTAGAATTGGCATCGTGTTGCTAACTTTGATGTATCTTTATATTAATTGTTGCCTGCATGCTTGCTGCAATTACGTTGTGATTTCTGGGTTAATGAATGAGTAATCATTCTAATTTATGAGAAAGACAAATTGTATACAAATCTATAAATATTATTAAACAGAAATGATATCTTAATAACATGGACAAGTTACAAAATAAAAATCCAAAATTGTTTTTGTATTTTTATATACCTACAAATGTTATTTGATTTTTCAAGTTAGTGATATACCATACAATAAAAGTTTAATAAGTATATTTGACGTTATTTAAAAGAGGAAAGACTGCCAAATAGGTTGCTTGAGTTGTGACATTAAATACTTTGGCAAATCGCCACCAATCATGGGATTTAAGATCTTCGTGCCTTTTATTAAATATCATAGCTACTTAACATTTCAATAGGAACCGCTATTGATAGTGCAATATTGAAGGAACGGGTCATATACAGAACTTCATGCTCAAAGGAAAGTACAAGAAATAATTATTTATCTGTTAACATTATTAAGATTATAATTAAAAATAAAAAGCCAGAATCTAGTATTTTCCCGTTGAATCACAATTCAGATCGTTTGGGTAAAAAATGAAGCAGCCCTTTTTACCATCAGGTCCTAGTGTTTTGACATCAAATGGAACAAAAACTTTGGAATAAGAATGTTTGTTAGCTTCAGCCTTTTTCGCAGCGGTTCCAGCTTTTAACATTGTTTCTCTTATATGAGTTTCACATTAAGGTTGGTTCGCGTTCCCATGGAACCAACGACAGTCCATCAGTACCTTCGTCGCGATTAATTTTTAATTCTTATGAATATAGTTAAAGACTTAATGTTAATAATTCTTATTTAATTAGAATGGGAATTGAAATATTGGTAAAATACCTGATACACTGACACTCGTTTCCGTCTCTACTCTCTACTCGCTTTCGTCGTATGAGTACCATCTACAATTATTTGCAAGATAAATAAATATGATACAGGCGGTCCTATTAATCATTTAACTAGCGGCGAAGAATAAAGTCAGTTGCATAAATCAGAAAAAAATATGTTCTATTTTTTATATAAGCTGTGCACACACCACCGTCACTACGCGGTAAATTTTATATTTCAATTTACCGCGCCCCGCGTTGTGCGTCACTCGAGATGACAGATTGATATCACACAGATAATATATATTCATTGAATGTTTTTATACATCTGGATGAAATCGCACTACAAAAGATCTAAAAGAAAAGACTCAACTTTATTATCTTGGTGTGCGTGACACCTGCACTTGACCGTGTATAACGTAATAACGTAACATAATATAAAGAGAATTAGTGCGACTATCCGAACGTCATACGTCAAGCTGACAGATGGATTTTTAAATTCATTCACACGCACGTGACATTGGCGGAATAATCTGTGCCTCTTTGGCACAAATAACAGTTAAAATAAAAAAAAAATAATACGGTCAGGGGTATCATTGTTATACTGTTTCTGTAATAATATTTGAAAACCAGAAGTATTTTACTGTGAATAATTATTATTTTTTGTTCTTGTAACAAATTAATTAAAATACAATTATTTTGTTAATAATGCATTGCTTTTTTCCTACTTGTCATATTTAAATAAAATAGTCTATCTTCTTTGGTATTTTGGTTGCGAACATTCATTAATTACTTATCCCTAATTTTTAATGAATTTCGATTACTTTATACAAAACTACCAAGTATAATTATAGAAAAAGGTACCTTTCGAGTAGGATTTGGACTAGTAGACAACTAAATGTGGTATCTGTAGAAGAATTAGCACGAACATCGACAACCGCATATTGAAATTCAAATTCAGAATTTACATACAGCAGTTCCCATGACTTCGATCGTGTCAATCCTATGTTATTTCGCAGTATATTTCAATGTCAAGATTCATTATGATAGGTTCAGTGGCTTGATTGATTGAAAACTAAACGAGTTTTAATATTGTATAGCAATTATTCTTTTTTTAAATATTTTTCTTCAAGTTGGTACAGCTGGTTATTAGGTGATGTTGTCAGCTTGTTTATATTATATATCGAATGCGTTGAGTTAGACATGGCAATATTGTAGCTGTATGCGTCGTGTAATTATTAATTAGTCATGCATATTATTTTGTGTGAGTGAGTATGCATGTCCTCGGAGACATTAACATTGATTAATCTATGGACATGATAAGGAATAACCATGGAATGAAAAGGCAACAGTTTTATATGTAACGTTATGTTTTTGACGACCTCCGTGGTCGAGTAGTGTACCGGTTTTCATGGGTATGCCACTCAGAGGTCCCGGGTTCGATTCCCGGCCGAGTCTATTTTGTCTCGGGTCTGGGTGATTGTGGTACGGTCTTTACCTCTGATTTTTCATAGCACATGTGCTTTAGCTACTTACATTGGGATCAGAGAAATGTATGTGATGATGTCCAATATTTGATTTTATCACACACAAAGAAATACCTTTGTATTACACAGTACAACACACTCTGCACACAGAAAGAATAATAAATTTAAACTCATTTCGGAGAAATTTATAATATATAATCTATGTCTAAAAGCTAAATACTCCTCACAGATTCTCAGAAACCATAACACCTTCAGATTTGAATTTTGGCAGTTAGGTTTTTTATACGGTGTCGATAACCAGTAAGAACGGATTTTACAAAAAACCTTTGGGGGTTAAACGGGGCTTGGAAGTTTAAATTTGATAAATTCGTAGTAAAGCTGCGGTTTCAACTAGTATTATTATATAATATACTTTCATGTTCATATATTGAATATTCCATAACAACACTTCGTAGCGGAAACGCGGAAGCGAATATGAACCGTTGAATTATATACATGAATATTGGCAATTTTCCCCATTGTTACATTTTGAGTATGAATCGTGGTTACGATAGTGCAAGCCAAGATCATAAGTAGCACTTATACATTAGTAATTGGAATTATCGGTAGTTACATACATACGGACAATAAATTAAGAAGAGCTGAGATGGCCCAGTGGTTAGAACGCGTGCATCTTAACTGATGATTACGGGTGTGTAATTTGTGTTTATAATTCATCTCGTGCTCGTGATGTACATGTGTCTAATTTCATCAAAATTGAGCCCCATCTGCATTCCACCAACCCGCATTGGAACAGCGTGGTGGAATATTTTCCAAACCCTCTCCTTAGTGGGAGAGGAGGCCTTAGCCCAGCAGTGGGAAATTAACAGGTTGTTCCTTTACAATAAATTAAATGGGAGTGAAAATATTACGAAAGACTAAAGAACTCTGTTTTAGACGAAACACATATCGATAACTATTATTTATTAAATAGATTTTCAAGTTATTTGAAATATTTTTTTTATTATCATAAGAATTAACACCATTAAATGCTTAAATATATACAAATATGAACTAAAACTAGCTACTGTATAAATATTGACCGCGTGGAATGGTGGCAAGAATGCTAGCAGCATTTCCCCGTTGAATCGTAATTCCGATCATCTGGGCAAAAAACGAACCAGCCCTCCTGTCACCAGTGGAGGCAATGAGGCGAGGTGTTATATTTTTGACGAAGCTTTTTGCACCACTACTCCAAGGGCCAAGCGTTTCGACAGCAAATGGAATAAAAAGTTATTAGATATAATATTGTATTTCAAAATAAATTTCAAAAATATAGGTAGGTATGTAAGATATTAATGTCTTGTTGACTAGTCCCAAAACCATACCCAGCTAAGCAAGCTAATTGAGTACTAAAAATTATAAATCTTAAAGAGGTTTATTTCATATCGAAAAAAAAATGTTCTCATTAAAAATAAATATAAAGTTCTTAAATTTATAAAATCTAGACTAATATGGCTTTCAGGCGTAGAAATATTACTAACATTAATATCGGAGTAAAAGAATCTCTAGAAAGATTTAGATTAAAAATTGATCACGAAGGACATCTCTTTGAAGGCGTCGAAAGAGCAATTTCATTGCAAGGTTAAAAGGAAAAGCTACTTTAAAAAAAATACGGTACTGTTTTTGTATATAATTTGTAAATTTACCACTACTGGGCTAAGGCTCTCTTTGAAGGGAAGTTTTGGAATACATTTTAAAACGTTGTTCCAATGATGTAATATACATGTGGCAGAATTTCTGTGAAATTAGACACATGCAGGTTTCCTCACGATGTTTTTCTTCACCGTCAAACACTAGATGAATTATAAATATAAATTAAGCTCACGAAAAATCTGTGGTGGATATGAACCCGTAATCATCGGTTTAAGATGCACGCGTTCTACCCACTGGGCCTTCTCGGCTATATTTCAGAGCGTGTCCGAATATATTACGTATATATTGCTCACTTGCTCTAGCGGTTTCGATTGCGTAATAATCTCTATACAACTTTGATTATTATTATACGTCATAGAAATGTTATACAACGCAAATGAATGCCTGCACAAATCTACGCAAATTTAGTTACTAGATTATACACGACGGTGGTGGCTGTGTGAATACATTTTTGTTATTGTTGGTAGAACTTCATGACTCTTTCGTAGTTTGGAGTGAACCATATTTTTTTTTATTTTATAGGTTCGCGGAGCATATAGGCCACCTGATGGTAAGCGATCACCATCACCCATAGACAATGATATAAGAAGTATTAATAATTCCTTACATCACCATCAACCTTTTGAACTAAGATGTTATGCTATTGTACCTGTAGTTACACTGGCTCACTCACTCTTCAAACCGGAACACAACAATACTGAATACTGTTGTTTAGAGGTAGAATATCTGATGAGTGGGTGGTACCTACCCAAGCGATTTTGCACATAGCTATACTACCTTCAATATATATTTCATGGTTTAGATCGTGTAACTGGCCCCAGTTCATGGTTTGGTTTCTTCTGATAAGCAGGCCAATAATTTCTCCAGTCGTTAATAGCTTGGGCTTCTAATAATACTAATTGGCCCGTATTTGGAAGGTAGCAGTTGCTATGCATACACAGCTGCCTAATCTTAAGGGACTAGGAAGGAAATTTGCCACCCTTCAGTCGGTGTCGTTCGATCGATAGCCGTGGCGTGGTGCCTATTTGGTTACAAAGATTAACCGAGGTTCAGCACTGTCAAAGTTCCAAAACTTGTAACGGAGAGTGGTCACCCTCAGGAATCGCCCAACATGACACGGATCGGATCATTTTTATGCCTCGGACAGCACGTGACATAAAAGTAAAGTAAAGTAATATCCTGTAAATTTCCCTCTGCTGGGATAAGGCCTCCTCTTCCTCCATTGTGGAGAGGGTTTAGAACATATTCCACCACGCTGTTTCAATGCTATTTCTATTATTACAGTCTAAACTCTTAGTGGGTAGAGACTCTCTACTTAAAACGTTTGGATTCAAAAAAAATAAACTGTACATCCCGTAAAACAGACTAAAAACAGTAGGTATTATTATTAAAAATATAAGTTGTTATCGTTTTATATGTATTTATAAATCTATCTATCTTTGTCTATTACCCTAGAAAGAAGAGTAAAAAAATATTTTTTCCATTAAAATCGATGTCAACTCTGTAACATTTTCCGATCTATCTCAACAATCCTTTTTCTGTTATTTATTTGCTTTTATATTTTCTGACAAGCTAACGCTAGTCTGTCAAGTCTATTTTGTGGTTGTTAAATAAAAAAGTTATATTGTAAGACTAGTTTGTTACCGCGGCTCCGGTTTATAAATTATTTCTATTAAAAGCAACGGTCAGTCATTATAGGACCAGTTAATTACAGTTTTGTATATAGAATACTAGTAGTAATGCGCGGCTTCGCTAGCGTTGTAGGGTGTTGGTTGTCATGTTGTGTTAGGCAAAAAAAGTTGGGGCCGGCTTGAGCTTGCTCGTCAGCCACGGCTAAGACTGGCGGGAGGGATGCTGCGGGCCTGCTCCTGGTACGTTCCTGGTTGGCGTCAGGGCGGACCATGTGAGTGGCCTCGTTGGCTATGAGGAAGTAGGAGGGCTCGCTACTCGAGCCTCTCAGGTGTTTTACACCGGCGGTCAGCTGCGGAGCCTACCATCTTTTTCGCCGCAGGGCGTCAGCTTTGTTGACGCCCAGCCTCCAGTGGCAGACTCGGGAGAGTTCGTAGCACTTTATAATATTAATATAGATTAGTACGTTGTTATAATATATCTACTGGAAAAAGTTATAACACGATGGGACCGTGTTATAGCTTTTTCCAGTAGGATGTATTTCTGATCGATTTCAGGTGCAAAAACAGATGTACTCTTTATTACCTCACCCTAATAATACATGTAAAATTTACTCGTCTGGTTTCTTGTTAAAGTTTTGTATGTATATACTTGTGGAGTTACAATTTAATATTGTTTCTTGTTCGCAAAATCCAATTTTGGGACTACATAAACAGCGAACCTTATCGTTTCTGAAAACTACATATTTGAGTTAGAGATTGTTTTTCCTGAGTTATAAGTATAAAACTTATAGCTACAAGAGAAAATAACTAAATATTTACATTCGTTTAAATCAGTGATTGCGGTACAACAGATGCAAAATGGGTTATAGTCTCATTTTAAAGAGAGCTGTATATGTATAAAATATTTTTTTTTTTAAATATAAATAAGGTTTTATTATAAGGCTTGTTTGATAAATGAGGTAGATGAGTGTCGGGCAGTTTAAAAAAAAATCAAAATCAAACATGTGAGAGATTTTGAAACTCAAAAAATCTCTTGAATCGTCGCAAAAATTCGCGGGAGACCACTTATATTTATAATTGATGTTCCAGTTCGATATATACTTAAATATAATTTGCTAAATATAATCCATTACTTGATAAACATAGATTATATAATATTATACAACGACTCAATAAGATTTACTTGGTATTTTTACTTGGTGTAATGGCTGTGTGTAATGGCTAAACAACAGTACACGATGCTACCGATCTTAAAGCACGCTAATAAATGCACAACAACAAAACCACGACCCTAAAATAAATTTAATAAACAAAGAACCCCATGATAATCGAATCAGTAGTTAAGACATGACACATGACATTTATAGCAAATAAACGGATACACATATTCTCTGATACAACTATAAACGTTGACGCTGTTAGAAAAAAACAACCATTCATCACACCAATGCGA
Source organism: Vanessa cardui (assembly GCF_905220365.1). Lineage (NCBI taxonomy): Eukaryota > Metazoa > Arthropoda > Insecta > Lepidoptera > Nymphalidae > Vanessa > Vanessa cardui. The sequence goes on from NC_061129.1 coordinate 4,176,763, forward strand.
CAGCAATCTTGGACTAATATGTTATGTCCCTTGTGCCTGTTACACTGGCTCACTTACCTTTCAAACCGGAATACAACATCGATAGAATATCTGGTGGGCTACCCAGACGAGTTTACACAAAACCCAGCCTCCAAGTAAACCGGGTGGTTTATTTAGTAGAAGTGAAACGTCAAAATTGATGGGATTTATAAATAATCTAAATTAATTAATTATTATGGAATAAAATTATTTAATTTGTACCGTCATTAAAATACATTTATTTACCTACATATAATATTCATATATAGCAACAATATATACAGAATATGAGCCTCATAATTATGTACTTCGGTAAAGACGGATGCTTGAAAGAACCAAGCCGCTTTCCGTCACGGCAAACGAGTGCCGTACACGATTCTACCGATCTTAAAGCACGCTAATAAATGCACAACAACAAAACCAAGACTCTAGAATAAATTTAATAAACAAAGAACCCCATTAGTGTGTTGTTTGCTGAAAGATTTCATTAAATCGGTCTTATTTACCTCACCTCTGGTGCGACCACTAAATAGGGCTTAGTTTGTATGGCTTCATGGAAATATAAACCCTATTCGATTGCAATAGGGTTCAGAATCAAGTAACATGGAGCAATAATAATGAATTCTTAGTTCATGAAGGCGATAAAAGCATACATTTATTACCCAGTGATTTGAATCTGGTTCTTTATTTAATAAATAGCAATGATTTTAATTTTTTTATTATTAATATTTGTGATTCTCTTATTTATTAATTGCAGATTGATATTCTTTTAGGAGCCAGATGTTAAAAATTAACAGAAGATCATAGATTAATATCCGGACAAGCGTTCAGTGCTTAGTTGCTGGGCTTAATTTTTATTTATAATTAACTAGCGACCCGGCCCGGCTTCGCACGGCTGCAATACTGATATCAAATATACCACAGCATTTGTTTATTAATGACGTCACATTACAAACTTCTAAAATTAACAGGATTTGTTAACTAAGTATATTGTTTGTATTATATACAAAGCCTTCCTCTCGAAACAGTCTATCTATTAAAAAAAGAAAATCCGTTGCGTAGTTTTAAAGATTTAAGCATACATATGGATATAGGTACAGAGTAGCGTCTTTGTTTTAGACGATGTAGTGATTTCAAGCTCAATACTGATAGAAATACCATCACGAGGAATAGATACTTTATGCATTGCGTTTGAGTAGTATGGTGGAAAAGGTTCCAAATCTTCTCTGTAATATGAATCCAATCATGGCCAAATCAAATCAAATCCACTGCCAAGTAACAAAACTATTACGCATATACGGAGTAACTAAGCAATAATACATTATTTAATCTATACATATAATGAAATTGGACTGTCGGTTTTTATTATTTAAATAACCCCAAATTACTAAATGCATTTGTAACATTATTTTTAAATTTGTGAGTCTGTCTATTTGTTCCTGCTAATCTCTAGAACGGCTGAACCGATTTTGTCGGGACTTTTACTGGGAGATAGCTGATGTATGATAGAGTAATTTAAGCAAAAACAATTACTTAATAATATAAATTAATTATCAATTTACTTTTTTAAATTCAAACGCACACGAAGTCGTAAGCACAGCTAGTTTAATAAAGAATAAAAAAACCCATTATTTTAAGTAATCAGTTCAGTTTTTAAATTATCCATAGGTAAACTACGAAAGCAAAAACAATAAAAAATAAACTCAACATAAGCGTAAATACATTGTAATATGTTATTTTGATTGGGAAACACATAAAATTGTCTTTTGGTTTTTTCTGATATTTTCACAAAGAAAATGAGAGCATGAATATGAAACAGGGTTTTTGTACATAATTTTAACCTCAGTGGATCGGCTTATGTATAATACATTTTTATTACCACGTAAACGCTAATTTTGTTGAAGAGTAAAGGTTCGCCTTTTTGTCTAAATTTTCGGAGTATTTTCATTAATTTTCACCTATAAAAGCCCGAACGAACATTTTTTAGGGTTCCGTTCTCAATGTAAAAAACCCTATTGCTAAGACTCCTTTGTCCGTCCGTCTGTCTGTCACCAGGCAGTATCTTGTAAACTGTGATAGTTGGACTGTTAAATTTTTCAAAGTCAAAATCAAATTGAACTTTATTCAATTGAACTTTATTCAAGCACTTTTGAATCGTCATTTTACAATTAAGTGAAGCTACCACCGGTTCGGAAAATACTACTTTTTTTTATTTTTTTTATGGCATAGGTGGCAAACGAGCAGGATCTCACTCTCAGGAGGCTCACCTGATACCACCGCCCATGGACATCTGCAACACCAGGGGGCTTGCAGGTGCGTTGCCGGCCTTTAAGAAAGGATTACGCTCTTTTCTTGAAGGTTCCCATGTCGTATCGGTTCGGAAAAACCGCCGGCGAAAGCTGGTTCCACAAAGTAGTTGTGCGAGGCAGAAAATGTCTGAAAAATCGCGCTGTTGTGGATTTTCGGACATCAAGGTGGTGCGGGTGAAACTTAGAATTTTGGCGAGATGTCCGAAGGTGAAATTCAGCAGCCGGGATTAATTCGAACAATTCCTCGGAACATTCCCCGTGAAAAATTCGGTAGAAGATGCAGAGTGATCCAACATCTCTACGCAAAGCCAAAGGATCAAGGAGATCGGAAAGGGCTTGATCGTCGATAACTCGAGCCGCTCTACGTTGAATGCGGTCAAATAGAAGGAGCTGGTACTGGGGAGCACCCGCCCAGAGGTGAGAGCAGTACTCCATGTGAGGCCGAATTTGCGCCTTGTAAAGTTTTAGGCGATGGGCCGACGTGAAATACTGTCTCGCCTTGCTGAGCACACCTAGCTTTTTTGAAGCCAATTTGGCTTTGCCTTCCAATTGACCGCGGAACTGAACGAGGCTCGAAATATCAATGCCAAGTATTCCGATACTACCTGTAGCGGCTATCGGAATGTTCTCAAATTGTGGAGATACGACAAATGGTGTTTTTTTAGCGGTTAACGCGCAAACTTGCGTCTTTTTGGGGTTGAAATGGACTAGATTTAGTCGGCCCCAATTCGAGACTTCGTTTAACGAAGATTCGATTTCAGACACAAGTTTGTTCCGGTTCTCTTCGACGTTTTCCCGAGAAATATTAGCGCGGCCGGTGTATAAGGTGTCAACGGTACTGTCGTCTGCATAGCAATGAATGTTCCCGATTTGCAACAAATTATTGATATGCAGAAGAAACAGAGTGGGTGATAGAACGCAGCCTTGTGGAACACCAGCATTGACGAATTTTAAGTCGGAGCATGCACCGTCGACAACGACCTTGATGCTCCGATCTGCCAAAAAGCTGGTAATCCAATTGCATAATTTCCCGGGAAGCCCATAGGAAGGAAGCTTCGAAAGAAGCGCTTTGTGCCAGACGCGATCGAAGGTCTTCGCTATGTCCAAGCTGGCTGCTAATGCCTCCCCCTTGCTCTCAACTGCTTCAGCCCATCTATGAGTAAGGTAAACTAGAAGATCACCGGCCGACCGACCCCGACGGAAACCGTACTGGCGGTCGCTAATCAGCTGGTTCTCCTCTAGATACCGCAGGAGCTGGCAGTTAATAAGGGACTCCATTACCTTGGAGAGCAAGGAGGTGATGGCTATAGGCCTATAATTGGACGGATCTGAGCGGTTGCCTTTTTTAGGGATCGGGTACACCAAAGCTGTCTTCCAGGAGTTCGGGACGACGCCTAATGTGTAGGATTGCCGGAAAAGACGCGTTAAGACCGGTGCCAACTCGGGAGCACATGTCCGTAGCACGATTGGAGGGATGCCATCAGGTCCACTCGACTTATGAATATCCAAGGAAAGAAGTTCTTTGCGAACTGCACTTTGCCGGAATTTAACCTCCGGCATCGTGGAATTGTCGGTGGAGACTTTCCTTGGTCATCCAGAGTCGAGTTCGACGCGAAGAGAGAGCCTAAAAGATCAGCTTTCTCTTTCGCGGTATGGGCCAATGACTCACCGTCCCTGTGCAGAGATGGAAACGAAGGCTGACAGAAATTCCCTAAGACAGCCTTAGCGAGAGACCAGAACGCACGTGTTCCTGAAGGGAGGCGCACCAGTCTTTCGCCAATTCTGCCAATGTACTCCGTCTTCGCCCTAGCAATCACGTTTTTGAGGGACCTAGAGGCAGAGTTATATTCCTTTTTAAATGCGTTGGTATTTACATCACGAGACGCAGATGCATTAGCCCAGGTTTGATAGCGTTCCCACTTTCGGCGTGATGCCGTTTTGCAGAAGCGACCAAACCAAGGCTGGGACTTGCCACTGATGGGTACTGCAGAGTAAGGAATGAATAGTTCCATACCCTGAAGCACCACATCGGCAGCAGCGTTCGGATCATCCGGCGAGAAACAAATCTGCCCCCATGGGTAAGATGCAAAAAAAGACCGCATCCCATCCCAATCTGCTGACTTGTAGTGCCATACCCGGCGGCACCCAACAAAGCGAGGCCGTGAGTACCGCATAACCGGCACTGTACTCCGGACGAGACAGTGGTCCGACGAGCCCAGAAGGGGATCGACGGTAACCTGATAGCCATCTGGATGCGAAGTCAGCAGAAGGTCCAACAGGGAAGGTGTATGATCCTCCACATCCGCTATTCGCGTTGGCGAGTTGACCAGTTGTGTCAGATCATATGCTAGAGCGAAGTCCAGAACAGTTCTACCCGCATGATCGGTGGTGCGTGAGCCGAGCCATTCAGCGTGGTGGGCATTAAAGTCGCCCAGAATAATGATCTCTGCGGATGGAATCTGCTGCAGCACGGAATCTGTAGCCAATTGGACGTGCTCAACCAGTCAGTCGGTTTCGGCATTACCGCTATGGGACCTATAAAGGCACGCATAGATTCGCGGATGGTCATCGCAGTCTACACGCAGCTAGATAATCGATAGGTCCTGTCCTTCAAGGCTGCCGAGGCGTCGAGAACAAATATCATCTCTGACGTAAACGCATACCCCAGCTCGTGGTACAAAGGAATGTTCCAATTTGTACCCAGGGTACGAAAGAAAAGTCGTATCGGCAGGAGAAGATATCTGGGTCTCGGTTAGAAAGAGCAAGGCCGGCTTCGCCGTTTCCAGATGGTAGTGAACGGCGTTGAGCTTAGAGTTGAGTCCCTTTATGTTGCAGAAGTTCACAGCGAGGGTGGTAGGGGTTGCCTTATGATGCCTGCTCCGCTTGCCTCGAACAGTGGCGAGCGCAAAATTGCCCCCCCCCCCAGAATTCGGAGGGCAGCCTGGGCATCCCTGCTCAGGTGGTGTATGTCCTGAGCATGGATGCCCAGAGAGGGATTCTCCACCGCTGTCGCTGATGGTACCCTCCTGGGGTAATTTAACCATATTCTGCACAACCATCAAGTTTTGGGGGGGAGGGGGATTGGGCCTCCGGAACTCTCACTTACCGGGCGAAACGCGGTAGCATAGCTACCACTTTACGCCGATTTTAAGTGAGAGAGTGGTACTTCCCCGGGCGTGCCGGCCCATTCGGCTGTAACCCGAAGGTATACAGCGTGGCACTACTTAGCTACTACCGAGAAGAACCGGCAAAAACTCAGTAGTTACTCTTTTTCAACATTTAAAAAATACAAAGTCATGTTAGTTAATACAATTATTTAAGTTAATATATCCTGCTTGGAAGTCAACAGGTATTAACTCCACGCTTTTTTATCATCTATAAAATCTATAAAATCTTGTATCGAATAATATGCTTTTTTACCAATGTATTTTTTACAAACGATTTGAATTTACGAAACGGCAAAGTTAAAAATGTCTGCGGAATTTGTCAGATGATGTCCTGTTGCGCTATAATGACAAATACCGAAAACAGAATGACATAAGAATATACGGTGGTTCCCCATCCAAAAGATATGTTTGCTTATCGTTTTTATAGATAGTGGTACCGGAGCGTTCTAGGCCGATTTTTTAGTTAGCATATTCGTTCTGGCTCAAGTTCTCACGAGAACAATAAAATCCATAATACAGAAGACCAACTTCAGGCTGTTTATGAGAATTTTTTGATATCCTCATTCACGTTAATTCGTCACTTTTCTGCTAGGTTAAGTAAACCATCCGAGGTATATAACCATATAGGCCAATAGGCCATAATGCTAATATAGTTAGTTATAATGGGTTTTGTGAGTAAGATGGCTAATTAGCCATAAGTCAGCCCGCTGTACAAGACATCAGATATTTTTTGTATTATTTCTTTTTCTCGTCCTAAGATCTCTTATATATATTCCTAAGATAATTAATTACTTAATGAGCGTATTTATTTGTATTAAAGGCTTTTAGTGTAATAGGTTTATTGTATGTTAGTGTATTTTATGTAGTGTAAAAAACAAAATCTTTATAGAATCAATCTCATGATTCTCTTCCTTCTTTCAATCTAAGCCAAGCTGTTAATTAGTCAAATTCTGCTATCCGAGTAATATGACATATACAATATCTGTATTAGTATTATAAATGTGAAATGAAATCTGTATGTCTGTATGTCACTCATTTACGACCAAGCCGCTGAACCGAATTTTATGAATTATTGGTATGAAGCAAACTTGAACTCCAAAGAAGGACATAGGCTACTTTTTTGCCTGACACGTGACAACCAACACACTAAAACACAAGCGATGCCGCGGGCGACTACTAGTCTAGCAGTCTTTATATATAAACTCGTGAACGTATGTGTGAAATTGAACTCCTCTTAAATGATTGGTCTGATTTCTGTGAAATTTATGGTTGAGTGTTTTCCTTAGATTTGAATCTTTTTTATTTATTTTCTCGCTGGAGAAACGTATTACGCGCTTCCCCCACGTGATGGAAAATGGAGGGCGGGTTCACCCACTAAAAAACCAGAGGTATCCTCGCCGTCTTTCGGAGGACGCTACGGGATCGCTTACGCATGCTACCATGACGAACCTTAGATTTGACTCGCCAAGTGGCTATATGATCGCTTTTTGTTTAATTTTAAGCGTAATGGACAGCTCTTATATTGTTTATTTATATAGAGTAAATATTATATAATATCTACCAGGCGAGTTCGCTTTAATTCCATCTGCGTTCACAAAGTAATTAAATTAATAAGTAACAACAAAGTTAAAATATGATTAAATGAATTGAATATCATTGCTAATTAATCAATTTTACTCGAAAGCAAACTCTCAATTATATTTTGAGACAATTTCGTTTTAATGGACGCTCACATAGGTACTCGTCAGGAAATACGACGAACTAAAAGTCACGTAAAGGAGAATGGCGGCAATGAAACACAACATTGTGGTACCGTTGCTAATGAATTACTCTCTTTAGGGCTGGAGAATTTTACGATCAGCCTGAGACACATCCAAACAAAACTTTAATAGAGCATATATGACTGTAGGTATATATTTTTTATATTTATTCACCCAACTTTCAAGGACTCTTAATGTGACACTTGTATATATTTTGAAGGAATCACTAATGATCCTATTTCGTCTCAATTTAAACGTTTCACTTGTGATAGGAATAATGATGACAATAGCTTAAGCCCAGAATCGAATCTTCAACTTATCTTGAACTTTTAGGGTACTTGACGTACGGTAGCGTCCTGGTCACTTTTCTTTAACATAGACATTGGAGTTACGTCTTTTTACTGACTGATAACAAGCCTGCGTCAGAATTGGCGCTGTTGTGTCATTGAAATTAAACTCATTTGCGCGAATCGCCATCCAAAATTAAAAACATCAAACGTAAGTACATATATACACATTTTTTTATCATGAAAAATTAAACGCGTAATTCAGTACATATGGTTTAAATGAAAGCTTCAAGCTAAGGCTCGTTTTCAATGAAATGTTAAATATAAAACATCAACTCAAATACGACCTTGAAATTTTACTGGTACACACGCTCAACGAAGTTTCACGTTAATGACACTTTAAAATGAGTTACTGATAATGACGTGAGCACTGATTAGGATTAAGTTTGTATTTAATCGTTATAGTTTCAAATAATTTGTCGAAGTAACTTGCTGTTCTATAATAATAAAGTTTTGCAAACTATTTCATTAATCACGCAATGAACGTTCGCACGGCGGTTTGAACCGCACGAAGACTTGACACCGCGATACACGTTTATTGGATGTTATGTAGGATCAAGTGCCCTATTTCTGTGCGCTCGAGTTATAATTATTTGCGTGTGCTCGTGACTTTATTAATATAACTCAAATCAAAGACGAATATTCACAGTTTTCAATATTATTTTTCTTTTAAAAAGTCACACGAGGTTTTAATTTTTGTTGGTCAATTTTTACCTAGACAAGTACCACAAATACCCTATTAATGTCGTTCTAATGATAAGGTGCCTTGTCCCCAGAAAAAAATATAAATATTATATAACCTAACAATAATAAGGTTCCTTTCATACATAATGAATTAGCACTCAAGAATTGGCAACAGAAAGGGCAGGTTAAATCAAAAGGATATGTTGATGAAACAAAATTGATACAATTAATCCTTGACGAAGAATTTGCGCTAAACTGACTGAAAAGAATTATAGTGATGCAACACATGCTCTGAGTAAAAGAGATACCATGTAAAGATTACTACATTTCCGTTTCCCTTCACCGCCGAATACGAGATGAATTATAAACACAAACTAAGCACACGAAAATTCAGTGGTGCTTGCCTTGGTTTCGAGCTTTCTAACATCAGTTACGATGCATCTGTTCTAACTGGCTCATCTCGTATCGTACCAAGTTCAACATCAAATCCAATTATTTCTGACATAAAGAGATTTTTTGAAGCCTTTCCAAAGATAAATTGTCACGCTACCTCATCACCTAACACGCCAACGAGGCTTATAAAACACGTGACAACTTATCACTTCGGATGTAAAGTGCTTGATTACTATGATCGGCTCAGTGTGCTCTCTACGGGGAAGACGAGATTGCCAATATTCAGTTGCTCAGCCGCCGGTAATTCATTCTATTCCGTTTTGTGTCTTAGTTCCGATTGAAGTTACAATGTCGTTTGATTATGACTCATCGTTGTGTTGTTAACTGATTTATTGTTTTCAACCTATATTTTAATATTGTAAATGTGAAAGTAACTCTGTCTGTCGATCAACCGAATTTGATGAAATTAGGTAAGAAGCAAACTTTAACTCCAAGAAAGGACATAGGCTACTTTTTTGCCTAACACATAGTAAGTAAAGTAGAGAAGTAACAGCGTGTAAATTACCCACATTAAGGAGATGGTTTGGAACATATTCCACCACGCTGTTCACATGTGGCAGAATTTCGATGAAATTAGACACATGCAGGTTTCCTTACGATGTTTTCCTTCACCGCCGAGCACGAGATGAATTATAAACACAAATTGAGCACATATATATAGTGGTTCTTGCCTGGGTTTGAACCCGATGTATTTTTACATGCTTTTGGTGGTCGTGTGGGAAATGCACCTGATAGAAAGTAAGTATAAAGATTATCGATGTCCATAGATTCATACATACATCTGCAAAAACGGGGTTATAGATGCGTTGCCGGCGTTTGAGAAATGAGTACGCTTTCCTTGTTTGCCAAGTCATTTGTTGACTTATTTTAAAATACCTTTAACTTCAAATTCTTATTTTATTTGTCTGGCTTTACATTATATGGTCATGAAACAAATTCATCAATCAATCTAGTATGTAACAGCCTTTATAATGTATATGTTCCATTAAACTCCATTTAAAGGAGAAAGGTGGTTAGTCCACCACGCGGCTCCAATGGTATATGAATATGGCAGAATGGCATTTAATTGATTTGAATTACTTCTTTTTTTATAAATTAACTACGTATTTGTACCTTTGAATAATCACTCATCACATTATATGAAAAAAAAATATCAAAAACGTCAGGTCTTTCTGTAACGCGAATAAAAACTTACTCTATAAATGTGTTATATATAGCTGTCTGTCCGTGACCAAGGCAGATACAATCCCGTCGGAACAGCGAGCAATTTAAAAAGTATGACATTCAAGCTCGAAAAATGAAAAAATGAATCGTAGTTCGCTTTTTATTTTTAGCGTATACCTTGTATATTATTTTTAGTTCAGAGGCGATAAAGAATGCTTAAATTAGTATAATATTTAAATAGAATTTATAGTCACTGTATGTATATGTATACATAACAATATGTATGTACCTATAGAAAAAATATTTTAGGGTACTATTAAATTTTTTACGTTTGAATTATTTTATTAATGGTAAAGTACTGTAATAATATCCTATCTGTCAATTTCGTTATGTATGGCTAAAATAATAATAATAATACCTCAAAAGAAGAGAAACATTAAATGTTAAAAATGAAATAATTATAATAATGTATTTATTTAAGCATCATATTGCATCATTAACAAAATGTGAACGATAGTAAAACTGATAATAAAACAGTGGTGCAGTTATTAACGCCCGCCGACAAATCGACATTGCTTAATTTCTTACCAAATTTAAAACGAACAAATTTGTTAAGTAAATACAAAAAAATAAATAAAAACACAAAAGAAAAGCATTAATAGATCACAAAATAACATGAAAAATTAACTAAAAATTCATACTAAGTTACATACGATATAAGGGATTCTATCATCTACTGTATTGTCTCTTTTTAAGGCGACGGTTTTTTTAATCAAAACTAATTCATTTATTCAATATTGAAGCATTGCACTTATACCGGCTCTGTAAAACCGCAACACATAATACCGTAAGACATCACACTGAGAAATTAACTGAAATATACTAAGCGAGTCAGTCTGGATATCAGTTTGGAGCTTTTCCACCAGGAAATTTTCTCTTATCATTTGGTGATACATATGAGTTAGATTTACATCACATGCAAGTTTTTGGAAATGTTCCTATATCCCCGATTATAAGATGAATTTGGAACACAATTTAAAATCACGCAATTTCCGCATTGCTTGCTCAGAATCACGTGTACTACACGGTTAAGACGGTTGTAATATATAACATACTTAACCTATATATATGTAAGTTGAAAGTACTAGAGGTGTTTCTCGCGCTAAACACAGCCTTGTCCTCTAAGGCTTCATGGCGGGCTCAATGAAGTGTGATTACATCGATCGATTAGTGTGCTCACTTGATAACTTTAGATTTTCATTATAAGATTATTAGAATCAAGTAATATATTATATCATAATCATCAACAACAAACAACAACAGCTCCCTTTGAGGAGAAGGTTTGGAACATATTCCACCACGCTGTTCCAATGCAGGTTGGTGGAATACACATGTGGCAGAATTTCTATGAAATTTGTCACATGCAGGTTTCCTCACGATGTTTTCCTTCACCGCTGTGCACGAGATGAATTATAAAGACAAATTAAGCACATGAATCAGCGGTGCTTGCCTGGGTTTGAACTCGCAATCATCGGTTAAGATGCACGCGTTCTAACCACTTCGCCATCTCGACTCTAATCATAATCATCAATTTCTATAAAATGATAACGTATCGTGGTTACTAGTTAGATACTGAATTTTACTTCAGATTTTTATGTTTATGATATGGTATCTTATTATAGTAGCGATAAGACTATTTTTAAGGTGATCACTGACCAGTTAAAAAGCGTTACTACGGTTGTATAAGAGAAAAAAATATAATGAAAAGTAAAAAATTAAGTAAATTCATGTCGACCGACAGCGGCTTTTCTACGTAAATTTAGAGATAAGTCTATAATAGTAAATGTGTGCTTTTAGGACTTTTTTGGTGGAACACTTTTTAATAGAATAATCATTCATATCTCCAAGGAACGTAGATTAAAAGTCAAATTTAATATCTTCAGTTCAATTTAATCCACTTAATTTCTAAATGACTATATGCTCCCCACTTGCTCCTCAAAAAAACTTCGAGCGGTTTGATGGATTGATGAGTTACAAATTAGTGAAGATGTGTAAACTCACACACATTAGCAGTCAGGCAAACAAAATTATTCATAATCGATGCTAGAAAGCGGTCAACCATACATTGTTGCGCACTTTTTCTTGAAAGTCTATACAAGTTGACAGAAGACTGTGAATACCTATGTACAGAAGTGGATAAGGACGGGTGACAAACAGCTACCACACGTGTCTGTGTCATGTAAATGTCATGATAACTCTCATAATAGCTGATACATGACCGTGTGATATTAAAATATGTACCTATATAAATAAAAAATAATATTTGCGTTCTGCATACCTAAACCATTCATACGATTGCGATAAAAAGAAGGGGTTATTCTGTGTAAAGTTGAGTAGATTCCTGATCCAAAACAATAGAAATTTATTTGTTTTCTGCTGGTGAAACGAGACGGTATCTATCCTCATTGGAGCAGATTGGCGAATATGCTCCTAACCTTCTCCTCAAAGGGAGAGGAGGCCTTAACCAGTAATGGGAAATTTTGTTCTACTGATATGATTTTAGTAGTGACGTCACTAATGTTATAACTTCTGTTAAATGTCACATTTTCATAAAATTACTAAAGGAAGGGGTTCAGATAGATAACTTTATATTTGTTGTAATAAAAATACAAAGTTGATTCTGTTTTTAATATCAATCATTGGATTTGTTGTAAGGCTATAAAGATTTGATCTTTTACGCATGGCACAATGTTGTATTAATTGAGGTTAAGTTACCAAATAATTACAGGTAAATATCAATATGCTAATATTATTGAGAGGTACGTACTTATTCCAAATTATTTCTGATCGCCCTTTATCCCAGAAGGGTATAGATATTGATTTGTCCCTTGGCATTTCAGAAAAGCGGACTACGGAACAGTAGCCTGGAGTATAATGAGGAGTTGATCCACTCCGCTAATCAAAATCAGGCAGTAGATATACTCCTTCATTCAATGCAATATGTTAGGGTTGGTCAAGCAAGGACCTAAAATAATGATATTCAATTCAGTAGAGATTTCATAATGCACCCTAAAGTCGTGTATAATTTTATATATGTTTCTCAAATTAATAAATATTGCCGAGAACTTTGTAGAGGATTACAAACATATTAGGTAAATTAAAGAAACACGTTTTATTATAGAGGGAAATTCTACATTAAATAATAAAAAGTATTCTATAAAATAAATCTCGAAACTCGGCGTAGAACACGATCGTGAAATATTATAAAGTGTTATACGACATTGACTACAAAAATGAACCTTAATATTTAAATAATGTATCCCATATTATAATCCATCCCATATTAAATAGTAATTAGTTTTAAACATTTCAGGAATTGAATACAAAGTTAGTTACACGATAGGTTTAATTTGAACATATACTAAAGCAAAATGCTAAATTCTGAGAATATATATCACTTCAAACACAACACCTTCTCGGCATTTAGATCTTAGAACATTCAACTGTTAATAAACATACATAGTAGAAACTATGTATGATTATTAACAGATCTTAATTAATAAAATATATGTTATATGTACAATTTCACCATTGTCTTAGAATTTGTTATATAAGTATATATTGAAATTGAAAAGGGGGACCAGTTACTAAAGGTTGGTGTTCGCTTGACATAATTATATAATTCGTCGTAAATTGTGAAATTTCATGGCATTATTGACTTAAGTGGTTAAGTGGCAATCGTTGGTTTAAATTAAATTTATATTTTGTACAAACAACACTAAACAACAGTACTTATTATCGTTGTGTTCCGGTTTGAAGGGTGAGTGAGCCAGTGTAGCTACATTCACAAGTGACATACCATCTTACTTCCCAATGTTGGTGGCGCATTGGCGAAATAAGTATTTATAATATTTCTCACACTCACAGCACCACTGTCTATTGGCGAATGTGACCACTTACCATCAGGTGGCCCATATGCTCGTCTGTAAACCTATAACATAATAGAAAAAAGAAAAGAAAGAAAGATTAATACTTTTCTAAGCGAAAAATTGCAGTTCGTAAATGTGACAATGTCAAAAATGGACACGTCAAAACTCACATATCCAAGAGGCGGAGCACGTCACTAGCATTCGTCATACAAGATAAATTTCCAGTAGAATAGTAAAGCACTATGAAAGTCAGTTGTATTCAAACATTACTTTAACATCGAAGCGAGCTCGGGACGGAAATTGTCGACGCAGTAGTTCTATAAACCGTCATGTATACTCGCTAGTATATTTCGTTTACTTGTTTAATAATGCGATGGCACGTGATATATTTATAAAACATGTAACATATATATCTTAATACATAAATTAAGCTGAGATGGCCCAGTGGTTAGAACGCGTGCATCTTAACCGATGATTACGGGTTCAAACCCAGGCAAGCACCACTATATATATGTGCTTAATTTGTGTTTATAATTCATCTCATGGTCAGCGGTGAAGGAAAACTTCGTGAGAAAACCTTCATGTGTCGAATTTCATCGAAATTCTGCCACATGTGCATTCCACCAACCCGCACTGGAACAGCGTGGTGGAATATGTTCCAAACCTTCTCCTCAAAGGGAGGGGAGGCCTTTAGCCCAGCAGTGGGAATTTACAGGCTGTTGTTGTATATTTAGTATAAGCATTAGAGGACGACCAAGGAAACGATGGATGGATTGTGTGAAAGACGATATGGATAGAAATAATGTTATTTGTGAGATGACCTCTGGGAGAGAAGTATGGTAGGAGAAGACATGCTGCGCCGACCCTAAATAAAATTGGGACAAGGGCAGGAGGATGATGATTTAGTATCAGCATTGTACACGTACGAAGTCGGGGTGGGTCGCTAGCTAATTAATAGGTTGGGGAAAAAGTTTCTTCGTATTTTATATGAAAATTCAAAAAGTTTTTTTTAAAGTTTATTTACATTTGACTAAAGTATGTAGGTGCCATTTTGTTCCATGAAAAGTTACAAGACACTGCCTAAGGAATTCTGCAGAGCCCGAAACAGATGAAAATCTGAAGGTGCAAGGTCAGGCGGTAACAGCTCATAATGAATGATGCCCTTCCAATCTCACCATACACACAGCATTACCTTGTTGCGAGTTAATCCGGGTTTTGCCACAGTCTGTGAAGCTTGACCGGCCTTTGACCACGATCTTTTTCGCACGTTCTTGTCGTATGTGATCCACTTTTCATCACCAGTTATCAGCTTCTTCAAAAATGGTTCGGTTTCATTACGTCGTAATAAAGAATCACAAATGAGTACACGGTTCATTAGGTTTCTTTCAGTGAGTTCATGAGGCACCCATATATCGAGCTTTTTTGTGTATCCAGCTTTAATCAAATGAGTCAAAACCGTTTTGTTGCCAGTTCTTCAGCTACATCGTAACTACTAATATGCCGATGTTGCTCCACTTTTTCATAAATGGCATCAATTTTGTCCGTAACAGGGCGACCAGAGCGAGATGCATCTTTGATATCAAAATTTCCGGCTTGAAAACGCTTAAACCAAACTTGCGCTACTCTCACAGATACTGAATTAGGTCCATAAACATCACAATTTTTTTTCGCGGCTTGAGTTGCATTTTTACCTTTTTTATAGTAAAATTTTAAAAGGTATCGAATTTCTTCTTTAGATTCACTCATTTTAACAACAACAAAAACAAATGAAAATCACACAAATTCCTAATTTGAATTTGGAAGTGCCTTCTTTAAAATTAAAATTTTTTCATGATACCAAAACCAGCCAGATACAAATGGTATAGCCAAAGAGATTTTATTACAAGTTCATACATACTATATGCGAAAAGACTTTTTCCCCAACCTAATATATAATATATAAATATATTTTAGGTTGGGGAATATAATTTAAATAACACACAAAGTGTTGGGTATGATGGTATAAATACAAAAATACTTAAACAAAATGTAGACATTTTAGCACCATTATTAACCCATATAGTAAATCTTTCGTTGTGTTCTGGTAAATTTCCTGATGCTCTTAAGCTTTCCAAAATAATACCAATTTTCAAAAAAGGATGTCGTTATAACATATCAAACTATCGACCAGTTGCACTTATTCCGGTAATTGCAAAGGTTTTTGAAAAGGTAATATTTAATAGGCTAATTAATTTCTTAGATCATCATAAAATAATAGTACGTCAACAAAAAGGATTTCGAAAAAACAGTAACACCAATATGGCGATTTATGATTTACTAAAGTAACTTATAATATGGATCTAAGGAAACCAGTCTGTGCCATATTTTTAGATATGTCTAAAGCTCTTGTTTCTATGCTATATAAATGACATTACTGAATCGACAAAACATGAAATGGTACTTTTCGCTGATGACTGTACTGTAATAATTAAGGGCGATAAAATCGAAAGTTATGAACAAGATATAAATGACTCATTAAGAGATATAATAGATTGGATTGATAAAAATAAACTAATGATAAATTTAAATAAAACTAAAATTATGCATTTTCAACAAAGAATAAAATCTACCAATATAAACTTACGTTACGAGGGAATTACAATTCCATCTGAAAACCATACAAAATTTTTAGGTTTAACAATAGATAGGCAATTAAATTGGAAATCACATATAGAGGACACTTGTGCAAAATTAAGTAAATTCGCCTTTGTACTAAAAAAGCTAGCGCGCATTTCTAGTCTTGAGACTACTCTCATAGCATACAATGGTTATGTTGCCTCAATTTTACGGTACGGTGTCATTTTCTGGGGAAATTCTACAGACTGGGAAAAAATATTTAAAGCTCAGAAACGATGCATATGAGCTATTTGTGGTCTAAAGGTAGAAGAATCATGTAAATCACACTTTAAAAAGCTAAATATATTGACTTTTCCATCTTTGTATATTTATGAAGTAGCAATGTTTGTGAAAAATAATCCTAGCCAGTTTAATTTAGCACATTCAGTACATAATCGAAACTTGAGAAACGAGAGTAAGTTGCATCTGAGCCCCTCCCACACGGCCTTAATGCAAAAAGGAATTTTTAGAATGTCAGTAAAGATATTTAATAAATTGCCAGAATACATAAAATCATTACCTATTGGTACCTCTATTTAAGCGTAAATTAAAAGTATACCTCATTGAAAAGACATTTTACAAAGTCTCTGAATTTTTTGATATTAGTTAATGATGTTTGCCTAAGTTCGTATCTAATTTCCTAATTAATCTTATTTCTAATTATATTATATTTTGACATATTTTAATTATATTATTATTGTTTTTTTTATGTTTTAGCAGTTAATTATTTTTTTTATATTTCAATTAATGTAAAGTAATAATGTGTACCAATTTATATTTGTATGCCTAGTGGCGAAATTTTTGTTGTTTTCAAAAATTTTACAAATAAATAATTTGAATAAAAACATTGTTTGTATTGTATCAAGAAGTTATACTAAATATATAAAATATATGTATGACCGACGGCTTAAGTCTTTGAGTTAGGACTGCAAGCAGACAACAGTAGCGTAGACTACCTTCTAAGCACGAGACTAATAAGTTAAGCTGAATACAACCAGAACACAATTGCCTACCTTTGATCACACTGTGTGATAAATCTTTACACGTCTGTAACATCAAGACGGCTTAGCAATCGTATGAAACTTTAATTTTCAATACCTACGGTTATTTACTAAATAATAATAATATTATTATTACAAAAAGCAGTCATTTTCAAAACTTGTAGGATTGTGCGTTTTTTTTACCAAATGTTTAAGGAAGTTCGTTTTTGTTTTTAAAAAAAAAAACGAAAAATAAAACCTCGATAAAAATAATGACATGCCTGCAAGGTCAGATTACTACATACATTACTCAGATCACAATGTAAGTAGCTGAAGCACTTATGTTATGGAAATCAGAAGTAACGACGTTACCACAAACACCCAGACCCAAGACAACATAGAAAACTAATGGTAATCTACATCGACTCGGCCGGGAATCGAACCCGTGACCTCAGAGTGGCGTACCCATGAAAACCGGTGTACACACCACTCGACCACGGAGGTCGTCAATAATAACCTGTAGAAACACGAAAGTATCAAATCAAATTCACTTTGACCATGAAAGAGCAACAGACAAACAGAATTACTTCATAATATTAGTGTAGATGTCTAGTACAAAGCGCAGCATTCTTTTTCTTTTCTCATCTTTAATGTAGTCTGGCAGGCATCGTTCTAGTCCATCTTCCTTTATTTATAAAATGTGTACAAGTTTTATTTCTGTACGATAAAGTGATTTTTATCGTACCAACTTGTATTGTTCATTCTGCGGGAGCGAAAGAAGAAAGTTTTATGATTTTTTTTCAGTATTAAAGGAATCACTAGTTCCTCTATAATATTGGAAAAATAAAAGCTTAAATAAGCTTAAGGTAACATTTTATACTAAAGTTCAAGCGGTCGCCATTAAAATTTGCATTTATTAATATAGTACGACACAACTTTGATGTAGCATCGGCAAATACATTAAAACCGATTACTGCCGATTTATACAACCAATAGAAATAGCTCTCCATCGCGCCATTGTACGCTATTCGTCGCTATAGATTCTCGAATTCGAAATAACCCTGAGAAGTGAAGTGCAGTAACATCGACATGTCAAATTGACGGATATATTAGGTCATATGATTTTATAAGTTATTACATATGTGTAAAGTTCATATTCCCATAAGAAATAACTATTGATAATTTGGGATAGCTGAATCTAATTCAGATGTGATCGGTTTTACGAATTTTGCCGAAGCTACATCTAAGTTATGTCGTACTATAGACGATTAAGACAACGTCTTCTGGGTTTTCGTTACTGGAATAAAAAAAATCTATAAAAAAAAAGTCGAAATTCGAAAAGTATATAAGCGTGAAATGTCAAAATATGGCGACATTTCTTCCAATAATTTATTAAAGGAAACACGTGTCGAAATGTCGCATCACCGTAATTCAGTTGCATACTTTTCACGCGTGAGTTGCATAGTGAAACTAATAGAATCGCACTGCAGTTCCCAAAATATTTGGAGTGAACATTTTAATTAAAACAGATTTCGTTACTTGATAATCATGTCTGTTAGAACTAAGCTTCACAGTTTATGAATGGGACTTTAAAATAAATTTTCATTTCGGTAATTGAAATAAGTGAATCGTGTAGCGTATTTTCTTCCTTGTAAATAATTCTTATCTTAAATCACAGACGTTTTTCTTGCGGATAAAAATACTAGTATGTTATTTTTGTCCACTTTTAACGTCTTCTTCTCCTATTGTTTCAAGTTCTAGGCAACTTATCTTACTTACTCTACTTAGGCTAACTATATTATTATATATAATGATAAATCACACTAATATTACAAATGCGAAAGTAACTCAATCTGTCTGTTTGTCTGTCTCGCTTAGACGCCAAAACTATTAGACTGATTTAAATGAAATTAGCTAGAAAAATAGTCTAGATCCAAAAAACCACATAGGCTACTTTTTACTTGGAAAAAAGTTTCGTAAACAAAGACCTCTTTGAGTTAATTTGTTAATATATGTATTCCTATTCTCTACTCGAGCAATAGCTAGTAATAAAATAATTAAGATAAGGAAGATTGTGGCCCTTCAGGTTGTCAGTATCTGTTTTATATAATCGGAATATTATGCAAAACGAGTGGCACGTAACGTATGCAAATAAAATTTCCAGAGCCGAGCTCCGAGCTTGGCGACGGAAATGAGAACAAATGACGGAGGCAATACTCTTACCGAGAGCAACATATTATTCAAAATGTAAGCCATACTTCACGCTTTAAAAGATTTTCTTGCATAAACTTCATATTCTTTCTACTACACTATAAGAACTAGCGCGCACTGGTGATTTTTGTCACGGTGACTGTTTCGTCACTCTTGTCAAGGTCGTGAATATGTACAGATGCAGAAACAAATGTCACCCAATTATCACGTCGTAACGTGCGCGCACCTCCATACATATTCATGGACTCGACAAGAGTGACGAAACCGTCACCGTGACAAAAGTTACCAGTGCTCGCTAGTTCTAAGACATAAAATGTTTTCTGGTTGTTACTTTTATTATATTGTGAATTAGGTGGAATGAGCTCCTAATCTTCGCCCAGCTATGGGATAAACACTGCCTGGTACTTTACTATTTTGTGGCAAAAAAATATTGCGTTAGGTTAGGGGTTAGTAAAAGTATACAGTCTTTCCTTGGAGTTCGATTTTGCTTCATACCAAATTTTGTAAACGGCAGTGAAAAAACGACAGACAGACAGATAGAGTTACTTTCACACGTATAATATTAGTATAGATGTAACGCAGTGCGGACCCACGAGATGATAAAGAGCGTTATGCCATTTGCCGTCATGTCATAATATGTCATCTTGACCTCCGCTCTCAATGTGGATAATTGATTCAAATTAAAAAAGCACGTTTTTTATTTGAGAAAATATTTTTAAGGTTGACGGCCGAGCATATGGGCCTCCTTATGATTATAGTCACTACCACCCATAGACAATTGCGCTGTAAGAAATATTAACCATTCCTTACGTCGTTAATGCGCTACCAACCCTAGGAAGTAAGATGTAAAGTCCCTTGAGCCTGTTACACTGGGTACCCTTCTTTCCGGAACACAAAAATTCTGAATACTAGTGTAAGGCGGTAGAATATCCGATCAGATGGTGATACCTTCTCAGAGGGGCTTGCCCAAAGCTCTACTACCAAGTGAAATAAATATGTTGTTACTTGTTACTAATTATGAGTATGATAGAATGAACTCCTTGCGAAGAGAAATTTTACTGGAAGCTATAAGTTGGAGAGCGACTAACATGTCCGTATCACATCTCAAAGTTATGTGTACATAAAAAAGATGGATCGTCTGGTGTGTTTGTGTATCAAAACGGATGATGTCGGTTTTATTTGCAGTTGATTAATCGAATTCGATACTGTTTGACCGATCACCGTCAAAGTTGGCAAATATCCTGCACATATATGAAAACGTCTTCCAGGAATTGCTCGTAAGATATAGTCTTATATGTAGTGTATAACTGTTATGTATTTTATCTTCTATACATATAATAAAAATGGAGTGTCTGTTTGTAATAAAATAGCCCCTTTTTTCTCAATGCATATTTGCAATAACATTTATTACAATTTTTGACTGTCTGTCTTTTTGTTCCGGCTAATCTCTGGAACGGCTGGACTGATTTTGACGGGACATTCTCTGGCAGAAAACTGATATGATGAGGAGTAACTTGGCTACAATAATATTTTTTTGGTTAAATTCAAATGCGTTCAAGGTCGCGGGCGCAGTTGGTTTAATATAAACTAAGATTTACCGGGCTTAACCGAGTTCTATCGAAGTTCTAGAATATTCATGAGTGAAGATCGGTTTCTTGGGAATCTAAACTTGATAAGTCCGACCGCTGAGATTGCGTATTTGACGTCTGTCTGTTGATCATGAGTGTCATGATTAGTGATATACCACGTAATAAATAGTTGACATAACATTGTGCGCAATGTGGATTTATAAAAATATTGTTTTCCATATTTAAAATTGAATAATGTGCAAAATTGTAATTTATTTTAAGTTAATATTACAATATCTTTAGTGGAAAGAATAATATTAAGAATGATAACTATAGTATTGGAAAAAAATCAATAGTGCCAAAATAGTACCTTTGGAAAATAAGACTTATAATAAACGTTTTAGAATTCATTTTCCAATAGTCTCATTTTGGCGCTTTTGATCTTCTTCTTTTCCAATAGTATAGGTTTTTATTTAATTCCTTAGTAGGGAAAATTAACGATGTATATTTTCATCTTAAATTCTTCGTAACTTCAAAGATAAATCGTTCATTCGCATGAACCGATTAGGAATGAATTCATTCATTCGCATTGACTGGGCATTTGTTAAATTTGGAATTAAATATATTTCAATTATAATAATAAACAAACTTATATTGTTTCTTCTTAGCCGAGATGGCCCAGTGGTTAGAACACGTGCATCTTAACCGATGATTTCGGGTTCAAGCCCAGGCAAGCACCGCTATATATATGTGCTTAATTTGTGTTTATAATTCATCTCGTGCTCGGCGGTGAAGGAAAACATCGTGAGGAAACCTGCATGTGTCTAATTTCATTGAAATTCTGCCACATGTGTATTTCACCAACCCGCATCGGAACAGCGTGGTGGAATATGTTCCAAGCCCTCTCTTTAATGGGAGAGGAGGCCATTAGCCCAGGAGTGGGAAATTTACAGGCTGTTACTTTACTTTTACTTTATACTGTTTCTTTAACGAACGTCGTAAAGATGAAATTCTCGCTTTTCTTTAAAAAAATATGACGCTATACATATTCATGTTTTCCGCAACTAAGGGTTCCGTGAGAAAACCTAGATTTCGTGAAGGATCTGTCTTACATACTTTCAGAACTTGCTAACAAGATATACATATATATAAGTATCAGAATGATGACATATAAAGGTATTTATTCTTATAAAAAGAAAATGTCAACTCTTCTATATATTTACTAGCTGCCTGCGGCTTTGCTCACAAAAGATGAATAAGTTTACAGATTAATTTAAATTATTAAGTTACTTTAAGACGTCTTTGTATACTATTGTTACGTATTTCACCCTTTAGGGTAGCATATCCAACAAAACAACAACAACAGCCTGTAAATTCCCACAGCTGGGCTTTAGCCCAGGCCTTTAGGCCTCCTCTCCCTTTGAGAAGAGGTTCCCTTTTTGGAACATATTCCACCACGCTGTTCCAATTGGTGGAATGCACATGTGGCAGAATTTCTATGTAAATTCTGAGCACGAGGTGAATTATAAAGACAAATTAAGCACATGAAACAGCGGTGCTTGCCTGGGTTTGAACCCGCAATCATCGGTTAAGAGGCACGCGTTCTAACCACTGGGCCATCTCGACTCTAAATACGTCGAATACAGCCAAAATTTTCTTTTGTAGCTATTGCCAGAAATTATTACGGTAATAAGTTCATGATATTGTTGTCTTTTAAATGATTTTATAATTATAGTCAACGTTGGTGATTCAAGATTGCGGTCTACGGTTTTGAATTCGTTCTTACATCATATACATAAATCTCTATGCTCTCAAAATTATATGAACTTCCGTCAGTTAATTTGACTTGTTTTTGAAATACAAATATGTAACAAGAGGGCATTATTTTTATCATTTATATATTTTTCAACCTAAATCATATTTATTATTTTTATTTTATTGAAATGGAACTAAATAAGATACTAAAATTATATAAGTATACTAGATAAAACCGCGGCTTTGCCAGCGTAGAATTATTTGTTTGTAACGTAATTTCGCACAAGAACTTAAGTAGTTACAACCCTTCATATCCAACTTTACCCCTTTGGAGGGTTCAAACTTGCTTCGTACTAAATTTAAATAAAATTGGTTCATTAGTTTAGCCGTAAACATGAAACAGACAGGCAGTTAATTTCTCATTTATAATATTAGACGGTATTTATAAATGTATAAATGATATGCCTTTGGTTTTCTAATAAATTTGATATATACTATCAATATAATATCGATATTATACATGTAAATAAAAGTATATCATACTGTCTGCAGGTGGATTTAATTTTTATTTTCTGAAACATTTTTGTAACGATATTTCGTTGGTATGAAATTCAATATAAATTAAAAATATAAATTCAATTTAAAATACTCTTTGATGTTAACATTAAATTTATCGCGCAAGTATTTGCTCCAAAAGAAAGGAAAGTTTATTACAAAATAAGTATCTATAGTATAGTACATACACAGTATATTATTACTTTATATTTAACACTAGCTGTGCCCCCGACTTCGTATGAATTAAACTGAAATTTTAAATAAAACAGCCGAAGTTACTCATTCACATTACACATACACTAAAGTAATTTTTTTTTCTTCTATCTGTTTGTTCCGGCTGGCACCCTCAAACGGCTGGGCCGACTTTGACGGGACTTTCATTGGCAAATAGCTGTTTTTTTTAAGGAGTAACATAGATTGAACAATCATCTTTTCGTTAGATTCAAACGCGCACGAAATCGCTGGTCAACTTTAATGCAGACTATATATATTATATCCTGCTGACCGAATATTGTCCATGCCGGTCAATCTCAAGGAATAATTTGTGCAGGAAATATTTTCTATTCAATTCATAGTTACATTTTAGCTAAATTGTAAATTCATACATTAATTACTTGAATCGGATAAATTTAACCAAAGTAATTAACTACGTTTACGAAATAACTTTAACAATTAAGAAACTACAAACCACTTGGGTTTAAATTGTGCTTTCGTCAGTGTAATTATTATTAATTCACTCAATCCGACTACTATTATTAATGCGAAAGAAAAGGGTGTTTGTTTCTTTTTCAAGCAAAAACTACTTAGTGGATTTTGATAAAACTTTACAATAATATAGCAGAATAACACATAGCTTATAATTTTAGGACATTGCGTATGTTTCGTTAAATCTATTAGTAATTATTAAAGTAATTAATTAAAAGAAATAAAAATAAACCATAGTAGCAGGGTGAAGAGTACCTTTTCATCTTTAATGAATGCACGCCAACGAAATGCTGAACCGATTTTGATGCAAATTGGCATGGGATAAATCCAAGGAAACGACATAAGTTAGATTTTATGACATAAATCATTATCATCATCAGAAGTGTGATTGATGGACTTAAGTAGAATATACACGTGGATGAAGTAGCGGGCAAAAGCTAATATTATATATTTCAATCATTGTTTTACAAACCAATTAATTCCATTAATGAAATAATTTAAAACACGCACAAATTTAAATATATCTCTGATATATTTTCAATTGTAAACCAGGAACTAATCGACAAAGAACAATAAGTAAGTAGGCGATTGTATAAGCGCTTCTGAATCGTCGTTATCACCGACCACTTCAATATATGCGAATGTTTAAACATAATTTCATTGCATTATTTTCCTCAAATAAGTTACAAATATTGGGAACATATGGAAAAGTATGAACACTATTTAAAGCATTTAAGTCCACTCCCTCCCTATTCGTATTTAAAATGGGGTTAAAGTCCAAAAATAATTTCATTTACGTTTACCTTATTCATTTAAAATTTACGAGCAATCAAAGAGGCCTCAATAGTTCAACCTTGTCGCTTATGAACGTTTGAAGTTTATGTTTTACTTAATTTGTGGAAACTTTTTGAGATATATGTTTGGGTCTATATGTTAAATATTGACATGCTAAAACTTAAATGAACTACATTAAGATGTTATGTAACAACAACAACAGCCAGAAAATTTTCCTCTACTGGGCTAAGACATATTCCACCACGCTGTTCCAAAGCGGGTTGGTGGAAAACATATGCGCAGAATTTCACCTTCACCACCGAACACGAAATGAAATATATACACAAATGAAGCACATGAATATTCAGTGGTGCTTGCCTGGGTTTGACCCCGCAATCAAATCAAAAAGTTATGATATGCTCATAAATGTACCCTTTTAATGATCGAAAATAGAACATGTATAGTTAGCTAGTACTACTTATTTGTATTACTTGCAATCAGGCAGATCAAAATTCAATCAAGAGATAGGAAGGCGATTTGTTGTTTCATACAATTGGTTAATATTTTAGAGAATTATACAAGGTGCCTTTTCCAATTTAATTTTAAATTCAATTTCATTTAGTTATTATTGAAGAGTTAATAAGGATAATAAAAAGGAATACCGGCTGGAATTAGAAAAGACCCAGATTTAAAAAAGGAACGATAAAATAAATGTGCTAATTTTATTGTTTCATAATCGCTTTTATGTAGACTATGATTAGAATTCTTAAGAAATATTATAATTTTTAAAGTCATGTTTTATTATCTTTCTTTTACTATTTTCTTGATTCCTTTTCTTATTTAAAAACATAGTGGGATTGGATCTGTTATTCTGCTGTTAAATTGTATACAATGACTCACAAAACATTGTTTTCTGTATAGACGATTAACAGCAATCACAGAGAGTCACAATATCTGAACGATTTAATTAAAGAGTATTTATAAGAGTATAAAACAAAACTCATTTTTCCAATTTTTTTTTTCTTTTTATTTAGTTCTTTATATGGTTTTGATTTTCCGAAAAGTTATCTTAGGACAAATATCATATATGTATATGTATATAGCGCTTCCATTTGTCGAAAATGGTATGCCATTAAGACATACATGCAGAGCATTAATTCTTGAAGCTAAGCTAAGCCAATATTTAGCACCTACGTGATAACGTCGGTTAAGTTATTTTTCCTATCGGTAATTTAATTTTTTAACAGCATCTGCTGCAGTATTGCGTCTACTTGATAATATAATTAAACCGGTACAGAGTATCATTGCAATTCCGCAACGGTAATTCAAAAACGTAAGTTGATACCATTGGATCTATTGAAACTTCATTGATATAACAACTGTTTTATATTGTTATAGTTTTTCTGCTTAATATTACTATTTTTGTTACCTTATCTATACCAATATTATAAATGTGAAAGGAGCTCTGTCTGTCTGTTTGTCTGTCGCTCTTTCACTCCAAGAAAGGAAATAGGCAACTTTTTTGCCTAACACATGATAATTAAATCGCTAAAACGCGAGCAAACGCGCGGACGACAACTATTTGTTATATATACACGTATTGTCTCCTTCGTTATACTGTTAATTTATCAACAAACGATGTTAGAAAATACTTTGTAACTAAATGACCTAATTTGTTAGTTTATTATTTGACGATCGTTTGTCTTCACTAATGGCATTTACTATGACAACAACTAAGTTAGTTACAAATGTGAATAAGTAAGATAAAGGGTCTAAGGAAAGATCCCTGTGGAATCCCTATATTAACTCAGATCCCACGGCTAACTCTGATATCGAAGCAAATATCAAAGGTTAAGACAAATGGTGTTAATATTCATTAAAACTTGAACCCGTTTTGATAAGGACCATACACTCAGATGTACTACCACCAAAAGCAACACTTAGTATTTCTGTAGATTCTAGGTCTAGCTGGAAGGATGAGGGAGCCAGTAAAACCAGTTACATGGACTTTATTAACTTAGCTCTGGAAAATAGGGGCTCTTTGGCAATGTCCTGAATAGGTATTCTTTCTAACAGTGCCAAACTCACTGGGTGGTGATGGCTACTAACCATTAAATAGGTCAATTGATTTAGGATTAATAATTTCAAAGTTATATGAAATATGCTGTTTATTTACTCCAATAGGGTCAGTGGTATATGAAAAGCTCATTGAAATGTTAATATGCCGATTTACAAAGTCGCAAACGTATTCATTATTTAAGATTATAATGGCAGGTTCATTGTAATCTTAAATAAGGAACGCGTATGTATTAACTAGATTATTACTTTTTACATACTATATAATAAGTCTATTTTTACATATTTAAAATTTTGATTTATATGCTTCATTTACGAAGTTTTACGAAGAGGTCTTCGTAAAACTTGATCATGTTTGCTAGTTATGCATTTAGTAGCAAAATTCGCCCAGTTTACTAATAAGTACGAAATAATTTTGGAGATATATTATTAACACGATTAAGTGCATCGTCCTTAAAGTATTTATTGTTTGAAATAATGTCAGTGTCGAAGGTTACAAGTAACCCCAGAGATTACTTAGCTGCAACTTTTTATTGGCTTCTGCATTTCAGAGGCTTCATAAAGGTTACTGAAACGAAGGTCGGATAGATTTATTGCCGTAAGCAGTTATATAGTTCCTTACCGAATATCGGTTAAAGTTAGAAGCCTTAAAAGTTGAGCAATAAGTTATAGAATTTACAGTGCATTGCTATATCAAATAATGTTATATAATCGTTACCGATCTGATCATTCTTGGAAATAAACCAAGGATAATTTTTTTATATAAGTAATCATTCATCAAGCATTCCGGCTGATGCAGGTGCTTATTGGACATAGTATACTTGGTATAGCCAGGAGGTGACGTACATCTGCCATAATCTGCCTAAACCAAAGTGTGTCTCTCTTTGAGAGGTGGTCGCTTCAGGGCTCCAGGGTATTGTTCTAGCGATCGTTATGATTAGCGATCTTTCGCAGACGAGCGTGATAAATGTCATGATATAAGTAAAATGGTCTCCTTGTGCGAAAACCATATGTGGCAGAAAAATAATCGTTGGCTCTCTCATCTGAAAGAAAACGTGTCGACTACGCGCACCTTCTTGTAACACTGTAAGCATCCCAGAGACTAGGAGGGTCCACAAAGGCGGGCTAACCGTCAAGGTATCACGGTTGTATACACAAGCAATCCCATAGCATCTATCAAAGGGACGGAGAGGCTAACGGTTGTTTTCCAGTGGATATTTGTCGCAAAGTAAATGCGTAAACTCATTTTCCAGCTCATAATAAAATACATTCATCACATATTCTTCGTATATATATCATTGTTAGACAGTTTTAAGTGTGACTAAGCCAGTTTAATTACAGGAACATAGGTCATATATCATTCCTATGGTCGGTGGTTCATTGAAGACGGTGAATTGTTACGGACGTTGCGTATTTTTTATAGTATTATATATTTACAATATCTTCTACTTGAATTCAATGAATAAATACATTTTTGAAGCTCAGGACAAACGCGGTGAGTGTAAATTAACCACTAGATAACTTCGCGGTAAACATTAATTTTGAATGACATTGTAATTAACTAAAACGGAACATTGAGTTTAAATATAAAACCTAATTATAGAGAAACCTCTTTCGAACATAATGAGATTTTAATAAATTTAAGACTAGTTATAACTCTCACCAATTCATGTTTTTAATTAATGTATATTATTTGTTTATACGTGTTGCTCATTGTACTACGAAAAATCTGATTGTAGTGTAATCTTATAGACACTTATAATATGTGCATTCGATCCATATAATCCGTTGTTTAATACGTTAAGTAACTACTAAGTTGCTGCACGTAAATTTCAGTTCTTAGTCAAAAGACGATGGGGCGTATAATAATATTTACTTTTAGTCGCCATTAATTGAAATTCGACCGTATTCATTACTTACTAAATATATATTAGATTCGTAGAAAAAATTAGGGCCCAACTGGATACCTTGTCACTTCTAGAATAAATGACATGACGTGTGTTGTAATTAGCAATATATACGTAAGCTAAGTATGATTCATATTAAATACAAGCTATGCCCGTGACCTTGTACGCTTTTGAATATAGCAAATAAAAAAAATATTGTAGCCTAAGTTACTCGCTATTATATCAGTTATCTGTCAGTAAAAGTTCCGTCAAAATCGGTCTAGACGTTCCAGAGATTAGCCGGAACAAACTGATAGACAGAAAGACAGACCGACAAAAATTGTAAAGAATATTATATATACACGGTGCATATACCAAAATAATAACTTATGCATTGAGTAAAAAAGGGCTTTTTTAATATTACACTATACACACCAACTTTATTAATTGTATAGATTATATAGAACAACGTGTACATATGTGTTCAGTGTCGTAGTTTGCGTATTTTTTTTTTAAATATTTTATAACATGAACTTTATTAGTGCCTAGTTTATATTTATTTCATACCACCTCCGCGGGGTAGTTTTTGGTAAATAAGGGGTAAATATATAGATTATATACTGTAATTATTTATATAATATTTTAAAGGTAATATGAAAAAATATATAGCTTTAGCCTCTGCCTGTAGCATTAGCTCAAGAAAATGAAGTATAGCACGTTATTCCACTTTCATATATAAAACTCTCACAAATAGCCTGCGATGCCTCTTAACGTCCTGTCGCTGCCATAAAATCTGTTACGGTAAAAATTCCCGATTGCAATTTAAACCTTCTCACCCGTGATATCAAAGTGTGCTTAGATCAAATAATATTTAGAAATGGCATCAAATTTATCAAAAATTGAAATTTTTTTAATTGTTTGTTTTTTTGTTGTAATTTTGTCATCTGACGGTTAGTGGTCACCACCACCAACATACATTGGTATCGTAAGAAATTTTAATCAATTCTTACTCCTCCAATGCACCACCAAGCCTGGAAACTAAGTTATTATATCCCTTGTGTCTGTAGTTACACTGACTTACTCAGACTTCAAACGGGAACACAACAATATAGAGTATTGCCTGGCGATATATCATACAATGAAAGGCTCATAAACCCAACTTAAAACTTTATTATAACATAAGTTAGTTTACGATAGCTAGCACACCTTGGAAATGAGATAATGGCCTTCTGACTATTTCTTATCATATTGAATATATGTTAATAATAAAATTGACAAAAACAACCTGCTAGATTTCTTTCGCCGGTTCTATCTTTTCCGAACCTTTAGAAGTGTTTCATTTGCCAATAAATAAGTACTATTATTATATTATATAATTTTGTTTACACCTATAAAGATGTATCACCTCGAATGTTACCCATATTAAATATTTAATTTTTTTAAGTGTGTAGTGATAAGTCGATGGTGTAACTTTTTACAATAAACAATAAATAAATAAATAAGTAAGCGCAATGCTTCTAAATTGAATAAAGGAGTTTGAGTATGAATTAAATTCAGATAAATTTGTTATTTAATTTGATTACTCATCACTCGGACGTTGAATTAATTTCTCAATTATTTTGTACTCTCTAATTTAAGTAAAATATTCTTTATCTGTAATTTTTATTTTTTATTTTGTTTTACTTGTTATCTATACGTTCACGTTTCGTTCATTCTATTGAGTTGTAATGTACAATTAAGATGGCGAGCAAGTCGAGTTTAATGTCTAGTAACAAAAAAAGGAATATTGTAGCGCGAGCTGGACAATTCTACACAACTAACTATACTACAAGCTCAAGGGACATAGTATCTCAGTTCACAAGGTTGGTGGCGCATTGACGATGTAAGGAATAATTAATATTTCTTACAGCGTCATTGTTTATGGGTGATAGTAACCACTTACCATCAGGTGGCCCACAGGCTCGTCGGCCAACCTATTCTATCAAAAAAATCATATATATATGTATATCGACTATTATACCGTGTTTCTTTCGAAAGGTTGTTTGGTTTCATGGTTTGAACCACTTATATAAATGGTGGGTGACCAAATAACCCTGTAATATTGCATAGGTACTTATTATGAATAACCTACCGTCGCGTTATCTAACCAATGTTTTATATATCTAGTGCAATAAAAAATTTCACACATAGTGAACACACAAGTGACGTAGTGAACACACAATCTCGTCACACTTAGAAGTATTTTAAAACGTTATTTTTTGTACTATTAGATATTTTCTATTTACCATCACTAGCCAGTCTGTCAAAAAAGATCAAACTATATTGTACAGGGTATAGTTGGTTAAGTAGCTGGATGTAAGGCCACAGATTCCGAGGTCCGAGGGCTTAAACTTCAGGATGGGCTAATAAAAAGATTATTCTCAGTAACATCCTGGAGTTAGGAACTTGGAAGAGCTTACTCCTGTGTCCGAGGCATGTACGTAAAGCCTTTGGTCCCAAACTCTTTTCGGTCGTGTCGGATTTGCCGCCCATCGGCTTATGCGATTGAGGGCACAGAGCCCATGCGCCTCTGTTCATGGATATCTTATATCTTATCACTATAATGTATCCTGTGTGGCTATGGCTGGTTTCCATTCGGATTGGACGCCGTTACGGTCAGAAGGTAATCATCATATCTATGAATAATTTTAAACAAAGTCGCTCTCTACTCCTGTCTGTATCTCCACTTTTATTTGTATACCACTAAACCAATTTTTGTTAGGCTTTTCACTCATAAAATGGTAGCAAGGTAAGTTTGCATTATTAATTTGTAAATATTTTCAACAAAGTAGCTTAGAAATGAGGGTTTCTAAAAATTGTTGTCATAGGCTTATGTGTTTTACGCTAATTAATTTTTAGGAGATACGTGCAAACAATTAACAAATTAGGATCTTTAAAAGGATTATAGTGCTGAAAAAGGTTGGCAGAAAAGTCCTTGATAATATATATATATTTTAAAGCACGTTCGGAGGTGTGGGCTGCAAGGCTATTTTCTTCAATAAATCATTAATACTTATTAAGATATACATGTAAGTTATTTTTATATATATTCAATATGTATTTAATTAATTTGACAAAAAGACCGTTGTTTTATTCGCCGTAATGTATTTATTCGCGGTAATGTTTAATTTGATCGTCAATAAGAGGTAATACTAGCAAATTGCAATGCAAGTAAGTGTAATAATTCTATATTCTTACTATACAATAAAGGAATTTTAGTTTGAGTTCGAGTTACCTTACGCATTTGATATTGATTAAAATTTATCATTCGAAAGAGAAAACTTCTGAAGATATAAAACGGTGTAAAATTATGTGCGAAAATTTATGCCGCGGAACGGGTGTTCGCATAACTGCTCGTAGTAATAAAGGTTTGACCTTGGCAATTTAGATTATCAAAATTTGAATATATAACCCTTGGACCCATTTTTATCTATAATTATAATTAAACATGTTTCTCATTTTTATAATACTAAATAAACATAACTGCTTAATATTTTATTGATAAACACACCTTTCACTTTATTTATTTCTAGATTATATCTATAGAGCCTGGCCGTATGTACAAAAAAAAAATTGAATATCGAACTCGTGAAAATATATATTTTTTTAATATAAAATTTATTAACGCGTAAAAGATATTGTCACGTTCAGCCATGTATTGACGTTTGAGTTATATTTAGTTTAGTTTTAATCAACAAATAAATATACCATTGCTGGGCTAAAGTCTTCTCTCCTTTTAAGGAGAAAGTTTGGATACATGACACATGTCTTACAATTAAATTGAAATTAATCACATGCAGGTTTCCTTCACCACCGAGCACGAGATTAATTACAAATACATAAAGCACATGGAATATTAGTGCTTGTTTTTTGTTTGGAGCCGCAATCATCGGTAAAGATGCACGCGATTTACCTTCTAACCACGGATCATCTCGGTTTCATTTTAGTGTATGGATTCTTATATTTAGATCAAATATAATAAACAACACAACAACAGCCTGTAATTTTCCCACTGCTGGGTTAAAGCCTCCTTTGAAGAGAAGGTTTGAAACAGATTCCACCACGCTATTCCAATGCCGCTTGGTGGAATATACATGTGGCAGAATTTCTATGAAATCAGACACCTGTGCAGGTTTCCTCACGATGTTTTCTTTTACCGCCGAGCACGAGATGAATTACAAACACAAATTAAGCACATGAGTAATCAGCGGTGCTTGTCTGGGTTTGAACCCGCAATCATCGGTTAAGATGCACACGTTCTAACCACTGCACTATCTCGGCTCAAATATAATATAATACCACATTATATAAACCCCTTTAGATATGTGGGTGTAATATTACAATTGCCGTCTAATACGAAATTTACAGTTCAATAAATATTCATACGAGTAAATGACTTCCCTTTAAATACCATTCCATTTCATGAATTTAGGGGTTCACGATATAATAAAGTATATATAGATATATTACGAATACAGTAAATGTATGTATGTATATTGTTTGTTATATATGGAAAAGGTACAAATACACAATGTAAGCTGTCAAGATATTCGAATGTGCATGTATATCTGACAAAACAAAATATATTGTTTGTTTTGAAGACAAACAACATTTTAAATTCTACCACGGTTCGATAACGGTATTAAATACATCATAAATCTTTTAAATTATCTACAAAAATATTCACCTATTTTACCCTAAGTACAATTAACTTAGTTTTAAAACTTATTATATTGCAATACTATAGAAGTAATCGTTCTAATGCAATACAATGTAAATAATTGTCAATGAATAAAATACTGTTCTAATATGTGAATAATATATATAATGTTCTTATATGTGTACTGTTCTATGTAAGCAATACGCCCTGTATAAAATAGACGTTTATAAAATCTAAATTTAAAGCAATTCTTGTACAGAAACTATTTTAAAATACCCTATAAATAGGTTCACCTAGTGAGGCTTGGGTTTGCATGCAATGCATATCAAATGGTATCAGTAAGCGCTATTCAGAACAATATTAGTAAAAAGTTTAATTGAATCTAATTAACTTACCAATCAGACGATCCGGTTTGTGTATGAGCAACAATACTCAAACTTTATCAATTATTCGACACATAGAGAAACAGTTCTAACATAACAGTACATCGTCGTACATCAAAATAATCACTAAAAAGTAACAAAATTCCGCTAAATTCACGCGTTTAATTAATTTCATTCATACAATTATATTAATTATGGTTTACTTTGTTCTAAGATAACCGGAGTTGCCAGACTCGTGTGTGAAAGCGACGGGCACCGTCTGAATTTTGGAGGGGACTGTTTGTTGTCGACTTTGCGCATGCGAAACCACCCTTATAACGCTTTCCAGCTATTCAACTTGATCAGCGTTACGGAGAGTAATCTATTGCTGTGTCGACACGGAATGTGTGTGTGCATGAGTTCGAAGCGATAAATGTTCAAGCCGTTTTCATACTTTTAAAAGACTTTACGTTGACGACATAAAAGTTATATTTGGTTGTTAATTGTGATGAGGCAAGCGAGTTATATGCTGCGAGCGTTCTAGATGAGCGATACGCTCAGCTGTCAAATGGTTTACTGTTATAATTGTTTTATCAAACAATATATCATAAGAGATAAATTGTATCAATATTCTAGCATTTTTCTATAGTATTTTGTGTGTGCTTGTAATTGAAGTTCATAAATTTTCGTCATATTGTTTTATGTCTATTAAAATAGTGCTCTTCAAAGGTGTCATAACAACCGACAGTTGGTCGGTGATAGGTATTAATTTAACGTTACAACAGCTAATATACAAAATGTGTTTATTTATTAATATCTTTGCTTAATCAGTAGAATTTATTACTTACGTTTTGAATACTCGAATCACACTCTTCTAATATGGTTTTTAAGTAATTTGTTACTACGCGATTAAACATAAATATGAAGCGTTGAAGCTAGTTAGAAAAGTTATACACTACTTTTAGTACACTTCATCCCAGTGTGAAGTTTAAGGGAGTGAGTAGGTACCACCAGGCACGAGCACGAGACACCAGGCACGATACCTGTAATATAAATTATGGAATTCAACTCTAATGGCAGTGCTCACCACATACCATCAGGTATCTTATTTGCCCGCTATCTTAGAGCATGAAAACAAACGATGGTTTTAAAAGCAATCATTCAAAGATTGGTCGTAAAATACATATTAATCCTTGCGTCATCTTAGGCTAGTTGGTATGCAGTACATTGGAGCTAAGGTCTCTTAAAGGATGCACCGTCTGAACATACTGTAATGATCTCTTACGTTCAATTAGCTGATGGACCATTGGGATGTCTATCTATGACAATACATAGACACATACACAAGGTACAAAGTGGACATTTTTTCCCTACAATACTTTTGATATCATTTGCGTGTAGTTTGCTTATTGACAGTTTTGAAGAAAATTTAACTTTTAGAAGTTCGTTGTTGCCTTACTGATGGGTCCATCTGCTCACCATATTTCCTTCCACCAAACAACAACTCGATATTATTCTGTCGCGGCTTGAAGGCTGAGCGAGACAAATATATAATTCCATCTCACTATTTCATAAAACATACCAACGAGACAATTTCTTAGATTTAAAAAATTGACGTTTACGATATATTGTTTGTGAAATATTTAGTTAAACCAACATAAGCCTGCAGAAAACGGGTATTAAATGTCAGAGTGTGTTATGCGACATTGAGTATAATAGTTATAGAATTTAAACGATATACGTATCAGAATAGCATATCAACGTGAGTCGGTTCTTAAGCTATTTCAAGTAAAATACGAAGTAATTCATACAGAGACTGCTGGCCTTTAAAGTTAAATAAATATCTCTTTACCATGATTTTCCTACCATAGTGTAACATTTTAGATAGATAAAGAAAATCCCTTTTAAATTGTTGTCGTCCGCAGTTCTTCATTTAAAGAAATTGTCCTAACTTAAATATTAACTTATTTGTATAAAACAATTTTGATAAAAACAGACAAACTTTGTATAGAATAAATGCTTACTACAATAATGAATCACTTGCAAAAACAATAGAATTTTAAATAAATTTTATTTAGTTGATGTCCGTAAATATAAGTTGCCCGCGGAACCGCCAATTGAGTGCTCAATCAAAATAGACAACTTCACATCTTATCATATTTTTCAATATTTATTTCCAAATTCAAATTGTAAATGATTATCATGTATATGAAGTCTACCTAGTTAGTGTTAGCGTTGATAATCGATGTGTATAACGTTTAAATCGATTACATGAAAACGATGATGCTGTTTTGCAATAATGAGATAGCAATAGACGCCGTGATGTCATCTCATTCATACTGCTGGTGAGCAAATCTGTATTTCCTTATCTTCGATATACAATCACTTGTATGAAGCGCATTATTTTTGTTTTTTTTTTTTTAGTGTACGTGTAAACATGTTGGATTCTTTTTTTGGTTAATTTAATACTTCGATTATTAATTTTATTTTATTTGCGAGTGTCTGTTTGTAATATTAAAATAGCCCTTTTTTACTCATTGCATATGTATTTATACACGGTACATATACCAAAATAACATTTTTTACAATTTTTGTCGGTCTGTCTGTCTGTCCGTTTGTTCCGGCTAATCTCTGGAACGGCTGGACCGATTTTTACGGTATTTTCAATGGCAGTAACTGATATAATAGGGAGTAACTTTGGCTACAATAATATTTTTTTTTTTTGGTATATACAAAGGCGTACAAGGACGCCAGCTAACTAATTAATAAAGAGAATGTGCAGAGTTAAATTACTATAGCATTTTTTTAAAGATATTTCAATAAATGTGTGTATAAATTTAGCTGCAGAATCATAATTATATTTGCTTGCTAACAAAAACACGCTTAACAACTGTTTAAAAACTTAAAAACTTTTATTCCGAAGCGTAAGAATACAAGCTTTAAACAAACAGCTAACAAACTGAAACTCTATAGATAGAGCTTTATTTATGTTATTTTTATTTCTCTACAAGACAAAATGACGTCTTATTTTAAGTTTTGTGTCTCTACATGTCAGAGCATGTCATTCATTGTCATTGTTATTACATTTAATAATGTATACGCTTTCATTTACACAAACACATACATATTATACACACATACACATTTTAAATTTAAAATGTTGCCATATTACTATAATAAATTTTAAAGAATTGATCTATCTATCTATAGAGATACCTATCTATAACACCGTCGTGATTCTCTATTATTACCTTCTGAAATCATTCGAGATTTACAAAGATTACTGTAATTTTTTATTAATAATAGCCTCATTCATAAAAATCAATATTCTGTCCGTCTACGTTTGGTTTTAATATACATTGTAAATGTGTTAAATTATTGTGTCTATTTCAGACAAGTGTGTAACATATATAATTCAATTAATCCAAAAAGGGTTAATATATATTTCAAGATTAATTAATTTGTCTATATTTACTATAAATAAAATAACATGTACTGATTGATTGATTCATCATTGCCGCGCGTAAGCTATAAAAGTTAGGGTCATTAAATTTTGGTCAGTAGGATCGTTTTATTGAGTAGACCCACTAAGGAAGGGATTTCGGTAATTCTACCCCTCAGGGGGTTAAATAGGGGTAAATAAAAGTTTTGTATGAAGTCTGTTATTTTTTAAGTTAGAAACATGAAATTTAATTTTCGGGTACCCAACGAGGTCTTATATTAAAGTAATATTTTAAGTTAATCTGTAAATATATTCAAATTCCACGCGAGCAAATCTGCGGGTAATTGCTAGTAATATATAAAACAGTAAATGGTACGATTTAAAATAATTTAGTTTAAACAAGTCTTTATAAAGAAAAAAATAAAAACTACATAAATTTTTAAACGTTTTATACCTCGTGTAACTTTTTACATCTCGACCACTTTTCTGATTTTAAACATAGCTTCAGTCTGTTAGCGATATAAGGGCATTGCCTGTCTAGCCAGAGGCATACGAGACTCACCTGTAATCCTTATTACACTAGCTTTAAAGACTAGAATTGAATTACATCGAAAACTGAACGGTTTGTATCGATTTTTACAGTTTAAATGCGCTGACGACGTGGGAATATAAATTTATCACAGTTCAGTATGTTATGGTGTGATTGCCGGATATAATAAAAAAAACAACAACGCAACGTGTATTTCAATTAAAAAACAAATGAAATACGATTACTTAAGAATGAGTGGTTGTATGAAGAGTCGTAACGATCATTCCACTAATTATTTGTCAAATTATTCACCGGATAGATTTTCAGGAAGATGAACGAGTAACTAAACAAAAATAAACAAAAAAGATTCACAATTAAACGGAATGTAAATACAATTGCTTAAAATAAATAAAGAATTCAAAGAAATAATCTCGTCTGAAGGTTTTCTTAGAAACGATTGTTTGATTGTTCAATGAAGTTTGAATGTCCATAGAAAGATTTTCAAAGACAATTAGAGTTACGAGAACGACTGAGAACTGGAAGTAGGAGTGAATCTCTGAAAATTGTACATAGTCCTCAATCGTGATTGTCACACAGGAATGTGTACCTAAGCAATAAAATACATTTAAGTTGTACGATATTCAATAGTATTTTATAATTTTCGAAGGAAGATTCTATTTATTGAGCATTTATTTTGTTAAGTCCTTATAATATCCTTGTTAATAAAAAGTAATTCACACCTAATTCACAGGTCACCTATTCGTTGGAAAAAGAATCTTAGTGGAATTTAAACTATATATTTAGTATTGGATAAATTTGTTTAAAATTGTACGCAGCCATCACTATTCTAGTGACTAGCTCATATTCGTACAATATTTTAGTAAATTGTATTTACTATATTGTAAATATCAATGTTAAATTCAAAGATATTTTTATTTTAATTTATTTTTGATTTCTATTTTACGTCCATATATTTTTGAATTATTATTTTCTTTATTTATACAATAATTAATAATAAAAAAATATATTTAAATATATCTAATTATTTTCAATCGTTATCAAGTCCTTATTATGTTGTTGCATAATTATTTCATTTTGTTTCAATACTTACGAGCCAAGCTTAGCCAAGAGGAAACTGGAAATCAGATTTGCAGAGAAGATATGTTAAATTAGTTGGCAATTGCGGTTGGAGGGATAATATTGCATATTTGTATTTTGTAATCAGAGTTATTAAGTATTGGACAGTAGTGCTTTATGACAATAACATAACTTATTTGCTCTGATATTTCTTTTGGTTTTATTTCATTGCTTATTATTAAGTTATAATTAATGTAACAAGGGGATGCTACTACACAGATATTTTTGTATTTATTTTCACCTTTACCGATATCTATATTACTGAGTTATTTTATATTAATTTAAATCTAAAAATATGTGCAAAATATTAGAATGTTAATTTCTCACAAGTCAAAACCTATTAATCGATTGAGAAAAATAACACATATATAGACGAGAGATGTCTTTGTTTTCAAATTCAGCACACACACACACACACACAGAGGAAAAAATAACTTTAAGAAAAAACATTCATCCAGTTTGTTCTAAGCCTTACACGTGCAAATGAAACAATGCTGTTGACCTTCTGTACACGTTCTGTAAAATTTAAAATCAGAAAACGTTTAAAATTAATTAAATTCATTCATGTTTTTCAATTTAATACTTTTAAACTATTTTGAACGCAGTTTTTTTAATTGATTTAAAATGAATAACAAGTATGCACGTTTCGAATTAAGAATAATTGGCACTTGACAGTTTTGTGTTTCTATATAATACATAAATGGCAGCTCAGACTAATTTTATCGATGCAAAGATGAAACCGTTACACGCAAAGACTCAAAATTTCAAGGATTACTGCGCTCTGTAAAGAGGCGTATTAAGAAAGATTTCCATGTTATATGTATAGTGTTGCCAAAATTTAATTTTAAATAAGTACTGTTTTAATATGAGAAATTGTATTTTTTGTGTTTACAT
This sequence comes from Vanessa cardui, assembly GCF_905220365.1. NCBI lineage: Eukaryota > Metazoa > Arthropoda > Insecta > Lepidoptera > Nymphalidae > Vanessa > Vanessa cardui. Next base: position 4,216,822 of record NC_061129.1, read on the forward strand.
TTATGGTGTAGTATATTTTTTATTACAGACAAAACCGTTTTATAATGTACTATTATTTTAATGCAACGTATAAATTTTTAAAGTTATAGATATGGTATTTAAAAAAAATTGTATTTTTTAAAATTAAAGTTAAAATAGAAAGAATATTATGCAATAAAATATATAAAGTAACACTGTTATTGCTTTAGATACTTTACTATTTAAACTAATAGTTGTACAAACTGTTTATTCGATAAATATCACGGATGTAGCAACGTAGCACAGTTGGCTCTACGCCAGGGTTCATTGACCGCGTAGCTGCCATTAAAAACAATACGAGAGACATTGTATTGTGTATTTGAGAGCCAAAATTGACACAATTTCCTTCATAGATTTACATAAACGACTTACTAATAAATACTCATTGTATATATTGAATAATAAAATATTAACTTTCATGCTCAAAATGTGTACCAATAAAGTTATTGAAATTCGTAATCAACTTGTATATATACTAAAAATTTATTGTATTCAATATTCGAATTGAATTCGTTATTACAAAGAAAAATATATCAGTATTGTAGAAACAAGCCCTAGCCCTTATTGTTTTTGTCCTTTGTTTTAGTTCGTTCGCAAACAGTATTCGTTTATGAAAATAATTTAAAAATTGATGGTGAATTGTTTCAAAATATTACTAATTCTAGTCTAGTCGATTTGTAATAACAGATACAACGTGTGAAATGACATCGTTCTGTATGCTCTATGAACAAATTGGAAACTCATCACATTATACTATGATGAAAACTAATATGACTTTCTAAAATAATAATACTTAAAAAATACATGCATGAAATGATTCATCACTGTGAGTCTCCAAATATCAGAAGTGAGATACGATTTATTATTATTATGTGTCATTTAAACATGAGTCTTCTCATATTGCATTTATAAATTTTTTAAAGTGGGATACTTCAGTGTTTATAGAACCTGATAACCAAAATTTGACTATTCGTATTGAACATTATTTTTTTCATTATAAAGTCCCTTTATTGCGGTAAATAGGCTTATAGGTTTGACATGACTTTGAATTTCGAATCTAAAGAGCGCATCAATATCCATAAACGTAAATCAATATGGCAAACCCAATCAAACCAACATGTGTAATCCAGATATAACACAGGTGAAATCGCGGAACAAAATTACCTTTAGTACAAATAAATAATTTGTTGAAGGTAAATGAAATAAAATAGATATTCGTATCAACTGCCATAAATCAATCAATCTTTAAGACATTGATTCCAAAGTACATTAAATAACTTGAAACTTGAATAAATTAAAAGATATTTTATGATCTCGTTCAATTTCTCGTCGTTGCTATCAATCGTACAATTGGTCTATACAAAGTATTTTCCTTCTTACTTGGAGCTATATCTGTTGAACTAAAACAGTGAATTGAATAAAATTGTCTAAGCTTTTTAGGTATCTGAAGAAAGCGCAGATAGAATTCTCGTTTAGTCCGATCTCGCTGATCTCAGAAGCAAGTGTCTGGAGTAAGCATTTGTACTGAAATATAAGTTTATTCATACGTTATAGGTTTACGGACAGCGGTCCCGTCCGGACCACGTGCGCGCCGCGCCGCCGTTTATTGATCCGCGCCGACCGGTTTGCCAACGATGTCTAAAGTTTGGAGAAGGTATTCCACCATAATGGGGCCACTGTAATTTATCTCGTGCTCGGCGGTGAAGGAAAACATCGTTAGGAAACCTACATAAGTCTAATTTCATTGAAATTCTGCCACATGTGTATTCCATCGCGTTGTAACAGCGTGGTGGAATATGTTCCAAACTTTCTGCTCAACGGGCTCAACGGCCTTAGCCCAGCAGTGGGAATTTTACAGGCTTTTGTTGTTTGTTTGTTGGGCCACTAAATATTATAAGAAATACACTAGAATATAATGTATTTGAATATTTTATTTTGTATTCTAAATAAAGTCTCGTTAAAATTATTAGTTGATCAAATATTAAAGGTCAATATTGATACCGAAAGTATGTTCTATACTCAACTAATTTATCTTTTTATTTATTTATAAAATATATTTCTATCGATTTATGATCCTGCGTAATATGTTATATATAAGAAAATAAAATTCATGAGATGAAGTTGCATGAAGAAACATGAGGAGACACTTCACAAAACTTACTGATGTTATAATTTTTTTAGATACCTACTTATCTTGATAATACAAAATTGAAATCAACAAGAAACACTTCAAATCGAGCTGACTCTCCCCTTTGTGAGTTTAACTGATAAACGCACACCAACACAACACACACAATCACAAGCACTCACACATACTCACACACCCTAATCATAAACGACATTCGAATGTAATAGCTTAATTCTTACATCCTTGACGGATATGTATGCTGACACTCATTTGAACAGTACCAGTATTCAATCCCAACGTGACTCAAACGCTCGTACGCAAATAACTCGGACATTGTAAACAGACATATGACACTTATATGTAACATAATGTAAATATATCCTTCCATCGATAATGTAAACCGGCTTCATGAATGGGAGTAGAAAAATTGTATACATTTGGTCTGCTCTTAAAGCGTGCATATGATTGGTTAAAATGAACCAACGGTTATTAAATGTTGCATATAGAAACTGTCAGATGACGGGTCAAACCGATATCTATATAATAAAATTAGAGTATCTGTTTGTAATATACAATTTATCCAACAAAAAACATTAAATGTAAAAAAATGCCAAGTCTCTCGATGCAGTCTTTCCATCGTAAAAAGTTTTGAGATCCCATAGAAGCCAAATCCTATTCAAATTATTTTGTAGTTATAAATCAACATTTAGTAATTGTATCAATAGTTTTCTTTACATTATAATTATAGTGACTTGCAGACAGCAAAGACTGCATCGAAAGACTTGGCATTTTTTTACATTTAATGTTTTTGGTGGGATCTCATTTATTTTTTGTAAGTGTATTTCTTTATTTTTTTTAGTTGACCTCATAATTTCCTTGACTTCAGCTACTGCTTTGCTTAGAAAAGCTTTTTTTCTATGGTATATTATTTTTTAATGTTTTTATAATTTTTCCTTTATATGTGGCTAATGACCTATCTTAGTGCAAAATTTGAAGTTTCTAAGTCTACTAGAAGTACCTTAGATTTTTGATGATTGGTCAGTGAGTCAGTGTGTGACAAAATGGTGTCACTTTGATCGACCGTAAATCCTAAACTATTAATTCAATTGGCATGTACTTTCGAACTTGAGCTTGTTCTAATGCCTACTATTATTCACTGAAAACCTAAACTCCTAGCTTTGTCCAAGTCGAAGATATAGGGGGGCGAAACAGCCGCGAATCGCTTCGAAAAGTGATAGTATGGCCGTGCCCGTTTTGCTCGAGACTTGGCTGGGGCACTGCCGTGCCACCAGATGTATACACAGTACATATACCAAAATATTTTTTTTTATAATTTTTGTCTGTTTGTTTGACGGGACTTTCACTGGCAGGTAATTCTTATAATAAGGAGTACTTTAGGCTACAATTTTTTTTTTGTTAAATTCAAACGCGTACAAGGTATCGGGCACAGTTAGTATAGAAATAAATAGTGTTATCTACTCAAACAAGTCTGCAGAAAGAATAACTCTCAGTATAGCTTAATAGGTAAAACAGATAAAAAATCAAAATATTCTGTACTATTAGCACTTTTAAATCGTCATACTTCCATGAGCATTTACTAATTTGGCGTTCTATGGTTGATAGGAATGTAAATATTGTACTCTATAAGATTTTAAATTAACACGGTTATTTTTATTACTATTATTAATTGCGGGATATTTACCATGTTTTTTATTTTTATTCGGTGGAGCTCGATATTTCGACATTATCTACGAATGTCTTCACAAGACTCTCCACCGAATAAAACTAAAAAACATGGTAAATATCCCGCAATTAATAACATTAGTAATATTGTACTATTTGAAAAATGATACAATATTACTCTCGTTACGTTTACGTCTCGTTAACATAAAGTGTATTTATTTTTATATGCCATCACGCTTCTTTAGTGAAGGTTATTGGATGAGGCAATTTTCGTTGGCAATCAAGCCAACGATCTCGATGTATTCTTATCTTCAACCCCGAACTTCAGTTTATAAAAATAAATGGAAACGGAAATTTGAGTGTACCTGGTTTCAATCTGCAATCTTTGTGATTAAAATGTATCTTTATTATGTGTTCTATCTACTAGGCCATATCGGTTTATGTCTTTCGACAAACACAAGATGTATATAAAAATAATTAGTTTAATTAAAAAAAGATTCTGAATAATAAAATAATTAGATTAAATTATTTCAGTGTTCCCGTTTGATGTTGCTTCTCGTATGTTCTTTGAATCGTTACAAATACTTATAAGGTCTGTTTGTTACGACACAAGCGGTCCGCACCGGTGAATCCTAAAGATCAGCTCTAATTAGGACTTTTGAAGACATTACACTTTATTCGAGATGGTTTAGTAGATAAGAGAGATGAATCGTATGTATCCACATACTTACATACAAATATCCTTAATTATTTTTATATAAAGATTAATAGTGGTCATTTTTGTTTATTTGAAATTCGACAATTATTATTGTTATTTAAAAGAGGAATAGGTATAGATTTGTGTGGTCAGAATATATATTTAAAACAGAAGATCAATTTTTTTCCCCTCTTCAAGAATTATTAAAAAAACTAGCTGTGCCCGTGATCTTGTACGCGTTTGAAATTAACAAAAAAGAAATATTATTGTAACCCATGTTACTCCCAATGATATCTGTCAATGAAAGTCCTGTCAAAATCGGTCTAGCCGTTCCAGAGGTGAGTCGAGATGGCCCAGTGGTTAGAACGCGTGCATATTAACCGATGATTGCGGGTTCAAACCCAGGCAAGCACCGCTGTTTCATGTGCTTAATTTGTTTTTATAATTCATATCGTGCTCAGCGGTGAAGGGAAACATCGCGAGGAAACCTGCATGTGACAAATTTCATAGAAATTCTGCCACATGTGTATTCCACCAACCCGCACTGGAACAGCGTGGTGGAATTTGTTCCAAAAACCTTCTTCTCAAAGAGAGAGAAGGCCTTTAGCCCAGTAGTGGGAATTTTCAGGCTGGTGTTGTTGTTGTTGTTGGTTCCAGAGGTTAGCTGGAATAAACAGACAGACAGACCGACCGACAAAAATTGTAAAAAATGTTATTTTCGTATATGTACCGTGTATTAATACGTTGAATAAAAAAGGCCTATTTTAATACAACAAATCAAAATGATTAAATTATACATGTAACTCACGACTATACACTATTCAGTTAAAAGCAAAAATAATTTGGCAAAAACTCCGATCTCAATTAAAAATGCGAGACTTCTAACATTTTACCAATTAAGACGCTCTTCTTACCTTCGACCTTAGTCCTGAATTTAGTCTGAATTAATCCCATTCATTAATTCGGGTATAGAGTGAAACTGTAGTTACCTTAATCAATTAATCGAATTAGAATGGTTTGCTGGGCTTTAACTAATAATTATTGCCTTGATCGAAGTAATCATTATTACTTCGATCAATGGCACTAACTTACCACGCATATATACATTTATCAATACATAAAATAATTAGTTAATATATATAATTTGATTATGAAAATTAACTGCAATATTTATAAGCATTGTAATTTATGTTATACAACAACAACAACAGCCTGTAAAATCCCACTGCTGGGCTAAAGGCCTCCTCTCCCTTTAAGGAGAAGGTTTGGAACATATTCCACCGCGCTGTTCCAATGCGGGTTGGTGGAATACACATGTGGCTCAATTTCTATGAAATTTGTCACATCCAGGTTTCCTCACGATGTTTTCCTTCACCGCTGAGATGAATTATAGAGACGAATTAAGCACATGAATCAGCGGTGCTTGCCTGGGTTTGAAACCGCAATCATCGGTTAAGATGCACGCTTTCTAACCACTGGGCCATCTTTGCTCAATGTATGTTATGTTAAACATTAATTTTCTCTTCTTTTTTTATGATGTATGCAGAGAGGCAAACGATACCCACCTGATGGTAGGCGGTCACAACTGCCCACAGTTATTGGTGACGTAGCAAATATTGAACAGATCTCTTACATCAGCATTTTCACCACCAATTTTTCGACCTAAGATATTATGTCCCTTGCGCTTATAGTTACTACATTGGATTACTAACCCTTCAACACGGAAAACAAATACCGCTTGGCGGTAGGTTATACGATAAGTGGGCGGTACCTTCCAAGACAGGCTTGTACAAAACCTTACACTTTTAAATATTATTTAGTATATGTGGCATATTAGTAAACTTTCCGCTTATGTGTACAAAGTTATATTCAAAGTTAGCTATTCCCTCGGCGAATCCTATGTTTTCCTAACTGTCGTCCCAAGAATAGGTATACCCTGGCACTGTTAATGTACAGATGTATGATAATAATAGAAAACTACTTGATAGATGCCTATAGCTCTTCGTAATATTGTATTAAAAAAAATCATTTCTGAGATTGCCCCCTACATACAAATAAAGTAATTGTACCACTTTATAATAAATTATTCTTGATTTTGTAATCTAAACCAATGAGAATGCTTTAGGTATTTATTGTAGCTAGGGAGTGTTATCACAGTACACTTTCAGATTGTGTACTTTAGTTTAATTTATTCTTTTATTTTACACAGAGAAATGAATATAAATATAACAAAGATTTGAAAGAAGGATGAAGATGAAACAGGCGTACAATTTCTTACTTCTTGAACATTTCAATAACTTTTTATTGGCTATCCAGTATCTCGTAATATACAGCCCTTTAAAATGGTCACTAGACCAATGATACACTGTTAAAGCTGAGATTGTGTCAAAAAATAGCACCCAACTGTTGGTACACGCCTTCTAGTAAAGTATCAAGCTTGGCTACGTATACTTGGCTTGGTATACATGCCAGCTACTCTATGCACACACCAACGTAATAAAGTTGACAAGTTTGTTTGATTTTTTTATAGTGAACACTCTATATAGATAAAAGTAATTATCTTAAATTAATAAAATAATCTTTGGCAGAAGTAAACAATAAATAAATAAAATAATCTTAAATTAAGGTATACAAATCAAGTTTATAATATGTTATGAACAATCAAACAATAAATCAATCTCAATATTGTTTTTAAAAAACGACTAGTAACTTTTTTATGTGAACTTTTGAAAATTGTAAATGATTTTTAGCGGGAAAATCGTGACATAATTCTCGCCTACAATTTACGCGGAACACATTTATAGTTCCTATTTTTTTTTATTAAGTTAACTGTACGTGTAAGTTTTTTTGATGAAGTGAGTTATTATAATATAATGAAAAATTTAATTGGAATTTATTTTCAAAAAATATATGGGGCAATAATTTTCTATGCTAAATTTGTAATACAGAGTATAGTCTTTGTTACATCTACATCAATATTATATATAAATAACTTTGTGTTTTAGTTTGTCTGTTACATATTTCCGGTCAAGTCACTGATCCGATTTTGATGGAATTTGTTGTAAAGCAAATTAGAACTAACAACCAACCTCTTAAACGAGGGAAGTAGCGAGCGACAACTACATGTATAAAAACTGTAATAAATCTGAAGTGAAAATGATTGATGCAACACGGATAGGCAGAATTACATTAATAAACAGCAATTATAATTAATACAGTTTTACAGTCATTTTTAAAACGATCGTTGAAATCGTGTTCATATTTAAGAATGTTACAAACCTGTATACCGGTATCGTTTAAAAGATAACTCATTAGGGTTGATAACATCTCCGAAGGAAATTATATGTTTAAGTTTAATTACAGGGATTTATTTTAAGAGAAAAAGCTTTTGAAGCAAACTTCGTAATGGTGGTAATTTTTAATAAATTACGGTATTTAGTTTACCTAATAGATTATATTATCACCATAAAAGAAAAAAAAAATAGTAAAGTTCCCATTGCTGGGATAATGCCTCCTCTATAATTAAGGAGAGGGTTTGGAACATATTCCACCACGCTGTTCCAATGCGGTGTTCCAATTGTGGAATGCACATGTGACAGAATTTCGATGAAATAAGACACATGCAGGTTTCCTCACGATGTTTTCCTTCACCGTCGAGTTTGAGATGAATTATAAACACAATTTAAGCACATATATATGGTGCTTGCCTGGATTTGAACCCGCAATCACTGGGCCATCTCATGTCATTATCATCATAAGTTAAGTAAAAAAGTTCCGTTGGCTTATGAGAGACTGGTTAAAAAGTTCAATTGTTACATTTGACACATAACTATTATTACGAAGTAAAGGAAAGTGATTCTTATAAATGATTTTTCTTATTAGTATTTTAATTTGAACGCAAATATTTACAACACGCGAAATATCTATTATCTTATATTGCAACCGATATTTGATTTGTTCAGTGTTTAAAATGAATATGCATTTAAAGAATACATACACTATCTATACTTTTGGAAATCTTTAAGGTTGAAAATGGTATTCCTAAAATACGATTAATGGTACTTTATATTTTTCTTAACTTGCTTTCAATAATCACTTATAAAAAAAACACGGCTAGATGTTACTGGAAAACAATTTATATAGTAGAGCTTATTATGATAAGGAATTTTGGCGCTAAACGCAGATCTTGTTAGAAACGATTATAGCCAGCTAGACACGATAATTAAAGTTACTTACGGTGACAACCCTATACGTGAAAGAAACGTTAACTTCATTGAAATAAGGAGTCAATTATTTGTTCTATGGCACTAATGTATTTACACTGATTTCTAAGTTTACTTATACCTTTTTTGGTGAGGTCACACCCAATTTGATAAATTCATTATCTGCTACACCTTTGTTCTTTGTATGAGCTCATTCTAGAATTGCATTTAAGAACGTCATCATTGCTGCATAGATCGATCCACTAAAATACTACGATGTTATTAATCTTTCAACCATGATTACTTCTTGTGTTTTTTCCATGTTAATATTCACCATAGTTTCGATTTTTGCAACGAAGAATGTTGAAGGGTAAGTTCAAGATGGATTTAAGAACTGAAGCATTTAAGAGTTTTAGTTGGTGGTATGGATATGTGTAAATCCATCTGGTATTATGATTGGGTATCATCGGATATTCAATCGTCAAACAAAAATATTCAGTATTGTTGTATATCGATCAGAAGTGTGAGTGAGCCAGTGTAACAACAGGCATAACATCTTAGTTTCCCAGGATATTTATTACAGTTATATTGTTTACAGGCGGCGGTGATGACTTACCAGTCCAACTACGTATAACATAAAAAGATATATATTTTTAAATTTTTCTGTATTTTTGCAGATCTCAACCTGTATTACAGAAGACAGTAGAAGCCTTATTCACGGATAGATCTGACGCTATTCACCCTGGAACTTGTAAAGTGTTCACGTCTTCAAAGAGGCAGTCGAAAATGTGCAGGAAGGAACCTGGCCTTGTGAAGATTCTAGTCGCCGCTAAGCAACAAGCTATAGCGGCATGTGAAGAGAGTTTCCAATACGATAGATGGAATTGTTCCCTCATCTACAATAGAAAGGCTAAGAGGAGCATATTTAAGAAAATTTATAGAGAAACAGCCTTTGTACACGCACTAGTCGCCGCCTCGCTAACTCATGCTATTGCAAGAGGTTGCTCGTCCGGTGAGCTGTCTAGATGTTCTTGTTTGGGGAGCTTCCAAAATGTTTCCACTCAATTAAGAGGCGGCTGCGGAGACGACTTCAAATTTGGAAAGAGATTCACAAAGAACTTTCTCGAATGGAAGCAGGCGGGTACAGATCAAATAGCGGAAATATTGAAGCAAGACGTCAACGTAGGCATTGACGTTGTCGGTGAACAGCTTCGAGAAGTTTGTAAATGTCATGGTTTCTCTGGATCGTGCACGACCAAAACCTGCTGGAAAAGATTGGGCCCCTTCAATTCAGCTATGGGTTTATTGAAGAAACACTACCATCACGCGATTAAAAAGAAATTGGTGAATTATACAACGAAGAGAGCAATCACGCCAAATGTGAGAAGAAAAATGGAGGTCGATAGAAAAAAGCTGGTTTATCTGCAGAAGACGCCGAATCTGTGTGTTAGTACTAAGGGAAGGATATGCAAGGACAGGCATAACTGTGCCACGCTGTGTTGTGGGCGTGGTTTTATCGTTGGGAAGAAATCAGTGAGATCCAGGTGCAGGTGTAAAATGGTGGATTGCTGCTTTGTTAAATGTGATACGTGCGTTGAGGAAGTTGACTTTTTCACTTGCAAGTAAATGATACGTGATTTTAACTGAATTTAAGAAATATATTTCGAAACGAGTAGATGATCAGCTGTGATATAAAGTAGGTGTTAGTTTGAAAACTTTTGGAGGACACAATCTAAATTCAAGATAGGGAAAATTTATTTTCAAAATTGATGAATTTTGTATATATTTATTGCATTCGGGGCATTATTTTTTTATAATATATGTGTACTTATAATATTATTGGTATATTAAAATATATCTTTAATTTGATTTGTTTTAGATTATTTAACAATTGCTTATATTTTTTCTAATATATATAAATATCTTTATTCGATTACTACTTAATTACTTTAAAAGCTTTAAAAAAGTAGGTGGTGTACCCGTGGTAACCATTTACAGGTCTGTTTACTTCCATGCACATAAAAAAACCTTAAGCATTCTTACACATACCTCTCACTTTCTATGTGAATGTATATAATAAACAACGTAAAAGCCTCATACATTTTTGGCGCCAAATTTAAGCCTAATGAAGGTCACTTCTTATATTTTTCTGGGGAGAACAGTTTACTACGCAGGAGATGCCTATTTATATATTGAATTTTATATATTTGTAAGCAAGACAGAGACAAGACAAAGGCAGTAATCTTATAAGTCGACAAATCCAACTGGAAAGAGTTTAGTCGCAGAACCAAACAACATTATACGTATGTTTTCCGAGGCACCGGAATTTTCAAATTTCCAACATCCAGCCTGTAGGCTGTTACAGTTATTTTTTTAACTCCAACAAGTTATTATCGGCCCGACCTTGGGTTTGAACTTGAGCCTCGAACTCGGCAACTTGAAATGTAGACCATCGAGGCAATTTAATAATTGGAATAATGTTTTAATAAATTTTATTAACAAATTTGAAAATTAGCACCATTCAAAAATTAAGTTAAAATAATTTCTCTGTATAATACCGTGTATCGAATGTGAACGTGTTCTTATATCATCTAATTGGATTGACATCTAATTTGCATACATTTTAAACACAAAGGTATCAATATTCTCAAAATATAAAACGAACACGTGAGTGAAAACATAATATTTTCATTGAATAGCAATTAATTTACCCTTTAATTAACATGTAACCAAGGACATCTTACGGTGAATTTTAAGACTACAATTGAATATATAAATCCTTATTAAAAATAAATTGAACAAGCGCCATTGCTGCACTGGCTATATTTTGACTAGAAAATTCAAAATGCAAACCATAGATGGGGCTGTTCACGTGACTAGTTATCGTAACTGCTATTTTTCATATTAGTTTTACAAATGCTTCGCTAGGTGGCGCTATTCAGGAATAATGTAGATGCATTATTATTTATCGCAAAAAGAAGCCGTCATTTACGTTTTCATAATATAAAATATTTTGAAGATTCTGAAGTCATTATTCATTAAGTTCAAGCCTGGATTCCTGGTATCCAGTCGAGATTAATGCGATTCTCACATTTTGCAACGCGTGAATGAAGACGCACGCGAGATACGATCGATTTAATTCGTGGCGATTGTGAAATATTATATGCGTGGAAAACATCAACACGATACAGATTATACATTCTGTTTTCGAGTTAATTTTTTATCAAAATTTTAATCGACTTTTAAATCGTTTTTAAAACGAATTACGTAATTATTTTTGTTTATGTTAAACATAAAATAATTAAAAAACAATCAATAATATCACTTATATATTTGCAATTGTGGAGTGTAATATTTAAATAAAAAAAATCATAGTGATAATTTTAATATGACTAACGTAATCTTAAATGAATAGTTCGCTTATGTGTACCCTAAAGACGGGTCTAAGTTATAATTATGACGCCTATAATATTGACCCATAAACCATAATGGCTGACCACAAAATTGCGGTTTGTTTTCGATGCCAACGTACATAATTACGATGGCGTTATTAATCTAAAAAAAGTTAAAAAACGGCAGCGTTGAGATTTATTTATTTATTGACCTCAAGGCGATGTGGAACTACTAATGTTTCTCGACTCATTTTTATTCGAGTAACTCGATTGAACTATTGAACGATATTCATATAATTTTAATGTATGTTACCTTAAATTGTACCTATTTATTTTAACATTTTAATATATGTTTAATTTGCTGTGCATTACTTTACCAGTCTTATAACGGTTACAAAAAAAAAACAGTTCTCTGTTCCTTTTTAAGATTTTAAAAGCATGTGTAATGTAAGTGGTATGTAGATGTGTGTATCTTTAAGCTTGAGAAGACTATATAATTCGCAACTTCATTATTAAACAAACAGTATCAACAGTCGTGTGTTTCAATACCCTCTTCCTTAAAATCACAAGATCAAGATTGTCCGGGTAATAGCTCACTCATCAGTTGAATATTTTCCCAAATAAAATCAGCACTCCACGAAACAGTGTCCCTGATTGGAGAATAAGTAAGTCTCTGAAAATTCTGTGTCAGCAGAGTTTTGGGTGATAAACACTAGTAATTATTTGTTACACTATTCATGATTAATGGGTTATGGGCGACTACTACGTAATTGATATTACCCATTACAGTTTTACACTCTGTGTTTATAACTAAGATTCTGAATCGAGTTTCAAAAGTAGCGCCGCCTCATGTTACAAAGCCAATAAAAATCATGTTAGGTCGAACAATTACAGACTATTAACCGACGCCTTTATAGCTTAATGTAATATTCAGATGGAAAAAAAACGAACGACGTTTTTATTAAGTGTTTTTTATTTAACCTATTATTTCTTTATTTCGATGAAATCAATTTATATGTCTGTGTTTTTTAAAAAAATAATCAAGATCTTTGTTTAACAATCTGAATTTTGTAATCGTAACTCATCTGATTATATATGTGGGTGTAGGGTGAAGTTGAATAATCTTCTTTCTCTAAATCGAAACTAATTGAATACTAATCATAGGATAAAATTAATGAACATTAAATATATATAGTATATTATAAAGTACAATATATATTTTTTATTTGATAAACAAATAATAAAGCTTCACTTAATTGTTAAATGACGATTCAAAAGTGCTTGTAAAAATTCACTTGAATAAAGTTTATTTTGATTTTTGATTTTGATTTTGATATCGAGTCGTTGTAAGCTTGCCAAAATATTAATAGCATTATTTAAAAATAAGAATTCAAAATTTAACAATTGAAATTAAATATCCAGGAACTTCGAAAATGACATGGAGATCGGTATTTGTCCACCAGTGGATAGCGATTGGCTGATGATGATGATGATGACAGGTGTAAGAAAATTCCTATTGCTTACATTACTGTAATTATTTATATATAAGTCACATTTAACAGTTATTTTATCAAATTATGAATTTTATTTATCTCTATAATCGGTTTTTTTAAAAATCCGCCAAAACTTATTCCTTTTTCCACAGATAATGAAATCTTTGTCTAAAATATTAAAAAATGTAATGTTCGATTATATTAATATATGTATGTATATAAAAGTATTCGTTCGAAATTTAAAGTAATTAACAATTAATAGTGTATATTATGACAAATTATTATAATTTTTAGCGCAAGCTTGCAGCTGGCAAAAGCCGTCATCTTTTTTTTAAACTGGAAGTTAATTATACCACGTGGTTCGATTTCTTGAATAAATAATACATTTATTTGCGTATTCTATCCACTAATCCATTTCAGTTTACTGGGGATATTATGCGTATTGCCTAGAAAAGAGTATGTAATGATTGTAATAATACAGGCTTTCATTCATATTTTTATTTATAAAAGTAACATATAAAACCTCTTTAATGGAATCACAAGATTTCTAGTGGCTAAAACAATCAAACAAACATTATCTTAATACGAATATCGATCGGAAATCAAACGTCAAGAACGATTATTAATGTATCTTTAAACCGATGAAGTTGTCGATACGTATAAAGACGTATAATACCTTTTTGTTTTGTCCGTCTGTCTGTCGAGGAGCGCTGAGCTAATTAATTATGTTAAATAATACGATATTATGCATATCGCATCATACGGTTCGATTCACATTGAATTTGAATCGATCGCTGAAGATTTGTTTAATTTTGTATTAGGTCGTGTCGTTTTATATTTTTTATTTTGCATATTATTATTATCTTACTTTATAAATAAGTATCTTAATGCGATCGGAGTTTTATTTATCAAGTTTCCAAATTATATTGTCAGCTTAAATTGGTGAATTAATCTCATGAGCTACTATTACTACTCCATAAATATATTTTTAGATATGTTAAGCGACTTCATTGATAAACACAATCACATTTATACGTCAGAAGGAAAATGAAAATAGTAAGTATACCTATAATGATCTATACTATTATCATAAAAGCAAAAGAACCTAATTTATTTGTCTGTCTGTATATTGCCCGGAAATTGATGAGATTTAGTATTGAGCCAGCTTTAAATCCAAGAAATGCCTCTTTCAATTCTAATATCTGACGACCGATTTCTAAAACGCGAGCAAGGCTGCGGGCAAGTACTAGGTTTTTTATATACAATAAACTTCCTATAAGTGTATAGATTACTTGAGTGAAAGGAATAATCATACTGACAGCATAGTTTCTGAGCAAGTACGGAACGTACAAACAAATATACTCTTTAACATGTAAAATTGAGATTTTTATTTGAATAGTCGATTAATAATTGCCGTTAAAGAATGTGCTAATAAAAGTTTAAAGTAGCTTAGAAATTATTAATTATTATACTTTTTTATTCATTTTTTCTATGTAGAATCTTCAGCATTTGGGCGTAACAAATTAGTACATAGATTTGCATTTGCAGATGCATAAGCATTTATAGAGTATGCCATGGCTATATGAAAATTCTTTCTCTTAGAATTTGCCGATTTAAAATACAAAGTTTACATTTACCTTTATTACTCAAAGCTTCAAATTACAGATAGTATCGAAATCGGTTCGGTTATTTCACAGTGAAGATCTCATATAAGAATAAATTTATGAAGACTTAGTTCTCTTGACCGACAATGTACAACTAGCAACCTTCGCTGAAGATGAGAGATACTCGTAGAATAATTCCGAGTGGGGAGTTGTGTTAGTTTTTTTTTTTTTTTAATATGTTAAACTAACTCTTAATTAATTCGTACCAACTATAAGGAAATCTTGTCCCAAATAATAGGTATTATTATTGACTTGATATGGTATCATCATCAGCAAACTGCTGTCCACTGCTGAACATAGGCCTCCCCCACAGCACGCCACGTTGCTCGATCCTCTGCGTCCCTCATCCAGCTTCTATCGGCGATCCTGCGAATGTCGTTGGACCAGCGGGTCGGAGGTCGTTCTACATTACGTTTAGCGAGACGCGGTCCCCACTCTAGGACTCGTCTGCTCCAGCGGCCATCGTCCTTTGACAGAGATGACCAGCCCACTGCCACTTCAGCTTGCTCATTCTCCGAGCTATGTCCGTTACTTTGGTTCTCTCTTGGATCACCTCGGTATAAAGATTATATAAAGATTCGGTATACAAATGAGAAACTTCAAAATCTGTCGCCTTATAAGTCAGCCAGTAAAATATGCCACACTTTCCCTCTGGGTGGTTTATCTTGCCAAGCCACCAAATTCACTTATCCCAAGCCGTTTACAAAGGATCAGCGCAATTGATTTTAAAAATACATTCTTAAGTGATACTTAAAGGCTTAGAGAAATTGTCATCTCGGGGATTAGAAAACAATATGGGCGTTCATTTTAGAGTATTTAGAAGTACAATGAGTTAACAGTTGAAATCACATCTATAGTTAATTAGGGATAAAGACTCACATTGCGATTTCTTCAGTAGTCAAAACCTCTTGATATTTGAAAGTCGTTGAGACGGAAAATGAGTATCCATTGAAAGACAAGTTTAAACTACCGAGAGCAGGTTAGGGTCCAGTAATGCGTGCAGAATGAAAGGCCCTTTTCCAGTTAGGACATATTTAATCTATTCAAAAATCAATATTACCTTTGATATATATTATAACCAAATATTATTAATAGTTATGGAAAGGACTACTTTCGAAGATGACAGAAATTTGATAATTGGACAGAATTGGCGATTGAAAATGTGGAGCCAGTCTGTCACAAAAACGATGGACTACATTGTTTTAGTAGAGGACATGTCTTTGCTTAAACAGCTAATGAGGAAAGTCGACCTAAGGTTAGATATAGTAACGCAAACTAGGTAGTAGTTATATATAAGCCGAACATCGTCAATCAACCACGAGGGTGAGAGATCAAAGATCAATGTGAATACTCACAGGACGATGAAAGGGGGAATGTGTAGCATATAAATTAAACGTTTACATATTTTAGCAATGAATAAAGCTAACAAATTTTTTCATCGAATTATAAAGAATTCCAGCCTGTTAACAAACAAATTTAAAAAACTACAAACAATAAAGCCAGTTTCAACACAAGCCGGGTGCATTACAAAGGAGATTTTATCATCCCCCACCGAAGCGAATGCTACCAATTATCCGTATAAGGTCTTAAGTGAAGACTTACACACACCTAATGCTCACTTACCTGCCTCTTGAATGGACGTGTCCATCTAATCTCTTCACAATGGCGTTAGTATCGATAAATGTAAGTTTATTTGTTTGTAACGGAATGCACAGTTATGTTCATCTCCGTAGCTCATGATGCGGATACATACACAATACGATTGCGATGGTATAAAGAAATTATATTTCCTTTACAACGTTTTAAAAAATATGTCGGGCGCTGTATAAGCACTGGCGATAGCTCAATCTTTGACGTATATTTTAATATAAATATTTCTGATAACAGCAAAATCTTTTTTATTATTTCAATGAACGAACAATCTGTATTACAAATGTACAACCTTCTGCTGATTTTCTGTAAACAAAGAAACGTCATTTAATGTTTATTGTACCACATAGTCAATTTTTCAAAATTCCTTATTAATTCAAATTATTACCAAAACTTATATGCCAGCGCGTAGGCAAACTTAGCAAACAATAAATGAATATTAAAATATTTTTTTCCATATTAATATTTCTAGGATGAGATTAATCTACTGAATTGATTACTTATTATATGGATTTCAACACTGAACACATAGGTACAAGGGATCGTCATACTTAGTAAGGTTGGTGGTGCATTATCCATGTAAGGGATGCATGCATGGGATGAATATCTTACATTTTTAACGAATGCATATTATTCAATACAAGATTATAAATGTAATAAAAAATCTTGTAACTTGAACATAATTTTGTATTTTTAAATATTGAAAAAGATTAACTACTGAGTTTCTTGTCGATTCTTCTCAGTGGAATCTGCATTCAGTGGCATCTTCGCTTAATGTAGTTTCTTAAATGACGATTCAAAAGTAATTTTAAAAGCCTTCTTGAATAAAGTATATTTTGATTTTTATTTTACAGTAAGAGGTGATGAATACTTTCTATCAGATGGACCGATCTTTTCCGAGTAATAAATAAAGCAAACGAACAAAATCAACAAAGGATAAATCTATTTATTATTAAATTATTTATTTTCAAAATTTCGTATCATGCACCATTTATGTCTGATTATGATAATTAAAATTCTATTAAGTTATATCCGAGATGACTTGTAGGTTAATATATATGTATCAAAATAGCCTACCAAAGCTGTAATTACTTAATTAAGAGGCGCGGCTGAGAGCGTCAATAATCAGGCAAGATGTCGGCCGTATGGACTCAGTTATAATTCTAAATCGATATCAAGGGAGACGCAAGTCACTGTGACTTTATAATACTTTTATAACTCTATTTTTATCATAGATACAAGAATTTTATGGTTTTGTAATACTACATCAATTCATATTCAGCAAAATTGTTTTACGTTATTTTAAGTTTTATGACGTTCAAAACAAAGGTATAATTAGGAATATATTTGATATTATCAAAGGCAAAAACTTAAAAATATTAAGTCAAAATTAATCAATTATAAAATATGATGAAACACGTATGGACACTTATTTTTGTCTAAATTAATTTGTAATTCAGTGTATCGTGGTAAATATTCATAATTTATCGTTTTGAATATGGAACGACGATTTAAATCTAATTGAGTTTATCCCCATAAAAAGTATGTGATGACGTCACGTCGATAAAAACTAACCAAACGGTCCATGTAACCCCTTTTCACACTTTATGTGGCTGCGTCCTATACTTCTACGCTGTCAGTGTTCAATTATGTATGACCACGTTAATGTATTATTTAACACTTTTCCAAGTTTCGAGATCTTTCTGAGCAGGCACCCTGTAGAGTCCTTACACTTAGGTTACGGTCTAAGTTAAATGTTACAGATATAAACAAATTATTGTTTAGGATAATCAATTTAGTATAGAACCATATCGATTTGTAACTAAATTTCTCAGTCCAAAGCTCTGATATTTAAAGGAGATATTTTGGAGATTATTCCACTACACTACACTACTCCATTCTACATTGGTGGATGAACTAGAAGAACATCATCCGATATAATAAGGTTAAGGTTATCTTTAACTGCTAAACACAAGCTGTACTTTCGCCGCGACATATTTACAGCATATATATAAGCATGGAATTTTTACCAATAAACTTTTTTGAGGTATAGGTTGGCGGAAGAGCATATGGGCTACCTGATGGTAAGTGGTCACCATCACCTATAGACGACGCTGTAAGAAATATTAACTATTCCTTACATCGTCAATGTGCCACCAACCTTGGGAACTAAGATGTTTTGTCCCTTGTGCCTGTAGTTACACTGCTCACTCACCCTTCAAACCGGAACACAACAATACTGAGTACTGTTATTTGACAAGCTTGAATCAGATGTTCACTGATTAGAAAATTAAATCAACTCGTCTGATTCTCGTGGCTTAGACCAAACCGTTAGGTGGATATTTTTTCCCGTCTCAAGCGGATTGACAGTCGAACGGGTTCGAGACTGTCGCTGTTACTGTTTCGTCAATCAAGTCACGGATTACATTTGTGTATGGAAGAACGCTGCTGGTTTAGGAATGTGACTAATTTGCAGCAAGCGCCTGCAAGACAGATGACTTATTTAGTCGTTACGACAATTGCACTTACGTAGAACTATACAAAATGTTTTTTTTATTATTTGGAATGATTACTGACTATCGTTGGCCATTACCTTCGAAATGTTTCTTGGTGCTTTAGCTTATTTAAGATCTGTATCATAAACCTTACCATCTACACCATAAGAGCACAGAGATTCCGGGTCCAGGGACCCCAATCTTATGGGGTCTGAGAAAGGTCGATATATTTACTGTGTGCACTAGTTCTATATTTAGAGAGAAGTATTTGATGTGCTATATTGAAAATAATGGGACTCGCTTTTTCGTCTTGAGTAGAAGAAGAAGTTACGGCCAATTAAAATTGGGCAGTCACAGCCAGTAAACTGGGCCCCGTATTCTAGTGTATTCTAGGATTCCGAAATAGTCTTACAAAGCCTAAAGGATATGCATCTTGTTGTAAAGTGTGAACAACGTGTTACTTGTATTCAATTTGTAACTTTCAACTTGATTAAATAATAACCACAGGGCTAAAAAATATAAAGGAAAAATAAATTGTTTTTGAATTGAAATCATACAAACTAAAGAGGCAACGGTTACCAATATTACAATAATGTATAGATTTACGCTTTTCCGCCCAATGTCCATGGTTCCACTTCACGTGATGGCATTGTCCACGTGGGAAGGCACTTAGTAGACGTAGTTTACTGACACAGTGTTTTTTTGGAATTTTGGAGACAAGGTTTGGATAAGATCGTAGTTCATATGGGAACACAATTTAAATGTGTGCCTTATTTATTTTGGTCATAATTCATACAAGATGTTTGTCCGTGACTGCAAATTGCAGAACGGTGTGAAGCATATTATAGGTACACATATATAAGTAGTAACTAGTTGGTCTATAAGCTAGATATAGTTATTGATATATATTATTAAATTAATCTTATTGTTGAATATTTAAAAAAAGCATCAAAGGAAATGTAAGTACAAAATAAATGCGATCTTCGAGCTATCGAAAACAAATCCAACATAGCATTTATCAAAATATCTAGTGAATACTAGGTATTTAATTAGTACGTCCATTCGCCGATGATATTTAATTAATGAAAGCTTAACCAGAGTCGAGATCGCGTGCGAAATAAAACATCTGACAACTGATTGTATCTCTTCCGAATGCAATGTTTGTATCTGAATTATTTATTCGTTGCTGCTTAAAGATCATTGATATCATGAATGTGTACACTTTAAGTTATAGCAAAAAGGACAATTTTAAATATTACTATTCTTACTGTACCTATTTATCGATAATTCTACCGCCAAAGAGATACTATACAGCTTTGGCTTAATGAAGAAGACAGGCGCCTGGGTGCAAGCAATGTTCTGCCGATATCTTACACAAACAACTATTTTTAGCATACTTCTAGCACGTCGATGCTCCAAGACTTGACCTTTGGCGAAGAGGCAACAACGGGTGGTGTGTAGATCTTTTACCACCTCTACAACATGGGCTAAGAGGGGACTGATTCTATGTTTTATAGAGTTTCGCTTTTAAGGCTAATCGTGCCAGTTTGCATCTTGGTTCCATGGCTCAAGACGCATTTATGGTGTAAATATGGCAATAATTTGTGCTGAATGTCAATTGGCGGGTGTGATGGCATGGATTTTATTGGAAGTAAATTTGTTTGTTTTTTCTTTATATTATTTAGTTCTTTATTTAATGCAGCTTCAATGTGGACGTGTACCAATATCAATGATTTGTTAGAAAAGGATAATTGCGTGAATGTTGGTCAATTTTTTCAGTATTACAACAACAATAGCCTGTAAATTTCCCACTGCTGGGCTAAGGCCTCCTCTCCCCTTGAGGATAAGCTTTGGAACATATTCCACCACGCTGTTTCAATGCGGGTTGGTGGAATACACATGTGGCAGAATTTCTATGAAATAAGACACATACAGGTTTTCTTATAATGTTTTCCTTCACCGCCGAGGACGAGATGAATTAAACACAAATTAAGCACATGATAGGTATACAAAAATTTGGTTTATTTCTGGCTGCAAATATAATGATATATTTTTTTGGGAATGTCATTAAAAAGATGACTAAATAGTCCAAGGTTGCGTATGTGATGTGCGTCATTCATAAAATTATAAAAATAAAAATTCCTTGATCTTATAACTTGTATTTGTTTATGCGGAACTAATTCATCTCCGCGTCTAAAGGGTAAAAAAGGTGTGGGCATGGCAGGTTACCTAAAAACTCATTAGAGAGAAATCGGATGGTTCATATAATGTTACCGGCGGGAAATCCCATTCGGTACATTTATATTAAAAACAACATCCTGATACAAGGGTAATTTAGTTAGTACGAAGAATACAAAAAAAACCTCCCTTAATTGACCAATCGACCTGTAAAGTGGTTTTTTAGAATATTAACCTAAACCTAAATATTACCAAATTTTTGGGATGAGCCAAGCAGTTCGCGCTGAAAGCCAATATATTTTTATATGTTTTTTCCGCGAGCGGACTCATAGGAGATGTTCAAATATTTTGTGATATCCCTAAGATTACTGAGCCAGATTTTAAAGCGTAATCGTTTTAAAATTATTTCCTCTGAGCTTTAGCCAACTCGCTTCGTAAGATACCTAATCAGATATTCCCTTGCCTAACAGAAATAGTTAATATTCTTGTGGTCCGGTGTGAAGGGATAGTGAGCCAGTGGGACTACGGGCACAAGAGACAAAACGTTTTAGTCACCAAAGTTGGTTACTGATAGTCAATATTTCTTACATCTCCAATGCCTGTGGTGGTGACCACTTAAGATTTTGTGGCCCAAATACCAGTCCGCCTCAATATATCATAAAAAACAATGCTCATAGTTATTTTGATAAGGATTATTAAAAGGTTATTTTCTATGTGTTTAAATAAAAGCTGTTACATAAATAAGATATAAAATATGTTTTAGAAAGAGAAAGATGATTTAAAGTTGAATTACATCGTTGACATAAAAAATCAAGTAAAAATCACCATCAAATAAATGTAATTTCAATCAAATACGTGGTTATTTTGTTTGAAGAAAGTCATTTAAAATGGAAATATATCTGTCTGGGTGGTCCCTTGTTTTAATTATCACACCTTTCTATTTTCTTTTGTTACGCAACAGCGCCATATCATCTAACGTCCCACTGATCTTTTGTTTTACGTTCATTCACAAGTCTCGGAACACAATTTAGTAGCAATTAAAGGCCCCATTCAGTATCTTAGAACCCGTTAGGGGTAAGGAATTTATTTATTTAAAACTCACTTGTGTTTTTGTATTAGGTAAATATTGGTTATGTATATTGTGAATGTTATATTTATAAAAGCGTATGTAATGTTATCTATTTGTTTCTTCCTAAAAGCAGAATTATTTAATTGTGATTTTTATATTATACTAGAACTTGCATCTTTGAACAGAAATTTATAAAGATTGACCTATAGCTTACAAACCATCAGCCCCATTTTACTCCCTAAAGAATAATAAAAAGTAGCCTATACATTTCCTCGAAACTTCAACAATCTATATACCAAATCTCATCGAAATTGGTTAAAACATTTCGGCGTGAAAAAATTAAATGAATGAAAATTTATATATTAATATTTCGTTCTTATAAGTTTGCATTAGATTGCGGTGTTATATAATATATCCAAATTATCTTATGTATCCTACATAAAAAAGTTATTTGACAGTTGAATAACTTTAACATGACCTTTTGAACGTGAATTTAAAGAGCTGTATAGATTTAACAATTGTTATTATAGTTAATGTGTAACATATTAAATTCTGATATTTCACAGTCGAGTTCTGATATCGGTGAGATTCGAGTTTTTTGTTACTGAATTATAACAGTCCTACTGATTGTAAGCGAATTCGATATTAATTTTGATGGGTTAAGTGAAAATAAATTGGCGTAGATGTAGTCAGGGTTACAAATATTATCGTTATAATACTCTAGTGTAATAACATCACATTACTATGTACTCCATACATATATTACTTTAAAATGAAAATTAAAAAAAAAATCATTAAAAACAAATATTTAATAATGTCATAAGGAATATATGATGCTATTACTTGTAGCTTTCGTATCCTATTAATGGTACCAATACTTATTTAAATAATATGTATAACTTTAAATTCATATATGGAAAAAGACATTTTAACAAAGAATCATTTAAAAATATAACCAAAGAAAGCAATATAAATTATCTTGTCACCTACAATTATTAACTTTAACAAATGTTTAATTTTCTCATGCGAATTGTATGGCCACCATGAAAGCGCGAAATTTCGGATTGAAACACATTAATTTATTTATGTCAAGACCAGAATGAACAACACAAAAATAAATATGTATCCGAGGCCCATTACGTGAAGATACGCCTTAGAACACCTTTTAGGGACCCTTTCGTGCCGGCGCTAGCTCGCACAAAGGCTACAATGGGAAAAATAAGAAAAAAACTATGTTACGGTTTAATGCGACGCAAGTTACAAGCTATAGAGTTCGCGTTTTATTGCCAGCACATATATATTAGAACTATTTTTTAATTGCCTTTATTAAGGTGTATGTTTAATATTCTTTAATTGAGAAGACTGGTATAAGCGCTTATCAAATTGAATGATTAATAAGCTCGGATTGTGGGTCGACCAAATAGCCGGTAAGAAACTTAGTAGTTACGCATTATAGTAAGATATTACCTATATACTTTTAATAAAATAAACTTAACAAGTGTTATATAAATAAAATATGGGTGTATCGGTTGCAGAGCTTGTGCAATGAGTGTATCTACAATCAAAACAAATTAAATAAGAATATTTTTATTCTACGTGTACGTGATTGCGTACTGTTTTAGCGAAAAGGTAAGTGGTAAGACAATTATTGAAGCTTTTCAATCAATTACTTGTGATATTTGCACAAATAATCTAATAAAAATAGTATCTTGACGGATATTTATCATCGATATGAAAACCTAACCAATAACGTTTATTAAAAAATGGCAACAGAGCTATGACGTAACAATTTTCAAATTTTCAAAAATTTAGGCAAGACGGCTGGCAGGAGCTGGACGCGAGTAGCCCAAGAACGATCACAGTGGCGTGCAATTGGAGAGGCCTATGTCCAGTAGTGGACGAGAATGGCCTGATTGATTGAATTTTAAAATTATTGATTTTTAACATTTTTTGATCTCACAACACTGTCTGTTTATAAATACAGACAAGATGTACTACAAGAGTTGGTATCGTTTTATTGATTGTACAAAAACCTGACTGGCCAGTTAATAGTCGGTAAGTTCAAACACCGATGACAGTATTAAAAAAACGCTCCCGCTACCGCTACCTCTTGTATCTTACGCACAGGTCGAATAAGATGTCGGGTCCTTTAAGAAAATTTGGATGCGCCTGGTGCGAGATTTTTTTTTTATGTATTCACGTGGGAGGTGTGGTGTAATTGCCGAAATTCCTGATTTTTGACAATCAATAGACAGGATATAGTTATTATGATGCGACGGAGCGACCCCACGTCAAAAGGTAAGTGGTACATTTCATAAAATATGATTCAATCTTTTAAATGGGTTTTAAGAGGTGGTATTATGTAGACATAAGTATATTATTTACTTAATTTTTTCATGTTTTATATTGTAACGTGATATCTCTTAATCAAAATGTATTGGTGGTTTATATATATTATTATTACTGTCCTTTTTTTCAAATCAGTTTGTACATTAAGCGTTAGTCAAGTCACGTTACCTACAACCTTACCTACTTGTCAAAAACTTA
Organism: Vanessa cardui; assembly: GCF_905220365.1. Taxonomy (NCBI): domain Eukaryota; kingdom Metazoa; phylum Arthropoda; class Insecta; order Lepidoptera; family Nymphalidae; genus Vanessa; species Vanessa cardui. The sequence goes on from NC_061129.1 coordinate 4,242,038, forward strand.
CTTAAAAATGTTATGTGCATGGGAAACTAGATTTCTTTCATTGTAATTAACTATTATCAATTGCAGCCACGTGGTCGTTCTAATTTTAAATACTCTATATATTTTTTTATCTTATACTTTATAAACTTAAACTATGGTAAACTCACTGTGTCAGTCCTAATTTACATATATATTTTTTATGATATAGATAGGCAAACGAGTGAATGGTCTACCTAACCTTAAGTGGTAACCACCATCAATAAACAACGCAATAAGAAATAATTATGTGCCGCTAACACAAGGAACTAAGATGTTTTGTCCCTTATTCCTGTAGTCATACTGACTCACTCACCGGACCACAACAATACTGGGTATTGCTTTTTGGCGGTAGAATAACAGACGAGTGGTAAGTACCCAGACAGACTAGCAGAAAGCCCTTTCGAATATGATAAATGAATTTATATATAAGTTTTTATCTTAGTACTAAATTTCACACAACTATTAGATGTATCATTTAACAATACATATAGAGTAAATAAATAAATAACTCTAATTTTTGATTATATATAAATAAAAACTCTAAATTTGAATTAAGTATATACTTCAGAAAGTTCTCATAAAGAAAGCATGAATGACTTAACAAAACGCAAGCGTTAGTCGTCTCATTCACACAACCAAGCAATAAACAATTCAATTTATTGACATCTCACATTGAATAGAGGAACAATCGAACAAAAAAATATATAATAATTTACACGACATAATATTGGGCGGAACATTCCGACATATTTGTATAATGGAGCGGTACAAACGAATTCTAATATAGTACATAATTTACTTTGATTGTGTATTCACTCGTGGCGTGAAGGCACTGTGGGACTCACACGTTGATAATAAAACGCTGATGTTTTAATATTCTATCTACCGTCTCTTTCCATCGTTGGTTGAGTGAAGGGAACGGATAGTATAATGCGAGACGGAGTCCTTCTTTTATCCCTTCAGTCTATGACTTCATTCGTGACGGTCATCTGATTATGTTGAAGAAATTTTTAATATTAAAATGTTGCCTGAATAGAAATATTTTAAAGGATTATTTAGTATTTTATTTAACTTAACATTCGTTATAACTTGCAACAACTATTTTATCGAATAGTGAGTACCGTTAGCTTAGAAATTATATCGATAAAGTACAATAATGCACATAAGAAATCCATAACTCCTTATATTTTGATTACTTTGTTTATTACTCAACAAAGATTATCGCATGAAATTTTAAATTAGCGGCACAGTTCACAAATTATCACTAGCTTAAAATTTCTCTAAATTTATTACACACAATGTAGTATTTGTCGGTCACATATATAACATTTGAAATAAACTAACACGAAACAAAAAAGCGCATCCAGCGGTCCCGCCCCGCATCATTAATAACAGAGGCGTTCTCAACGCGAATTTGAAGCATTTGTCGCTTAATTTGTTAAAATCTCCCCGCCTTTTCACATTTACGAAAATGAGTAAGCGATTATTATTCTCTGCGGGCTCAAGATTAATTACGTGTTACCTTTAAAGCCTTCGACTGCCGTAGTTCCGTCTACCTGGTATGTGGGGGGTGTAATGATTTGTTAAATTAATTCTTAAGAAATTTTTCAAAGTTGATCGTTCTATTATAAGCGCGGGAAGAGTTACAGAATTAATTACTTTTGGATTTGTCGACGTTGAATTGAAATGACTTTATCGTTTTTTTTTTTTTGTACTCAGAAGCCAAGAGTTTATTTTTTTGATTATTTATTCGGTATACTCTTATGGTATAAATAGTATTTATTTGATAAAACAGTTACAATGTGATCAAAACATTCATTATTGTTATATAATAGTAACATAATTAAACACAACCAACCTTTATTATATTTAAAATTTATTACAATTAAAATTGTATCTTCAGTATATAGAAAAAATGTAGAGTTATGTAAGTATGTATAGAGAGTGACATGGGTTCTATTCTCTGCGACGAGATCTATACATAAACCAAGCTTACATATACGCTGGTTGATACAAGACTTGCGGCATGGTTGACAAACATCGATGTACTCCGGGGAGCTCCTTCATAATTTCGAAAAAGGCGTAAGCCGAGGGACTTAATCATACGAAATACATTTTTTGGATTTGAATATGTTGTCTCGGTAATATGACCTTGTTCAAAAAATCGATCTTGAAACAATAACAGAAAAAAACCTGTAACAGTAAATACGAGAAAAAGTACATTTTGTCAATTATATCTTTAAAATGAAATATCAATTGTGTTCAGTAAAACATATTGAGTGTGCCAGTACGAGAAAACCTTTAATACAATTTACAGCAGGGTCATTATGTGTTAACAAGTTTATCTAGATATAGTTTTGTGTAACTGTCGAAAACAATACAAGTTAATCCTTTGTTTTGCAAATATTGTTGGGTTTCAACCTTACACTTGCATTTTCGGTTTCTATGATACTTTCTGAGAACTCTTATCAGCACGTCATGTGTTAAACAAAAGAATTGATAACGTCTGGCCCGGTTATCCGTGAACAGCAACACATTTAGCAATAATAACGCGAAACAAAAACAGACTTAAAACCATAGCATTAAAGGTCAAATTGGCAAATACAATTATCCAGTTATCGTCTCATAAGCAAGTACGGACATGAAAAATTGTAAAACTAAAGGACCACGGTTACCCACTCAATAAACTTTATGACTTTTTATGTCATAAAACAACTGTTACGTCTACTGTTAAATGCGACCGGTGGGCTTGGATTTAACTTGTTTAAAAGTTCTGTCTATTGGAAAACACGTTACACATTTAGATTTACTTCTATTATTATAAATATTGTAAAAAGAGTAACTACTGAGTTCTTCTCGGTAGAATCTACTTTCCGAACCGGTGGTAGCTTCACTTAATTGTAAAATGACGATTCAAAAGTGCTTGTAAAAGCCTACTTAAATAGTTACTTTTGATTTGATTTGATTTGACTTAATTACTTCGTATATACTTGTTTTGCTTACATTTAATTGGATTATTTATATTTAGTTTGCTTTTCTGAAAATTGATATAAGTCGAGGTCTGTATAGATTCTCTGATTTCTACATCGATGTGCTGCGATTTATAGAATAAAGAGTAATTATCAATTTAGGTCAAGTTGGGCAAATCTTTGTGATAGATTAGCTAGATGCTCAGGAGATATTATAACACTCAAGTATGGGCGGAATTGCTCGCTGTCCAAGAGTAAATATAGTTTTGAAGTATATACGAAGGTACAGGTGAAGAGTTGAGAAAGAATATTAACTGAGAAATGAATGAGAGAAAAACCCGATCACTCTTTATAGACCTGAACTCAGGATTAAGACAGACAGCGTTCTGAGACAATGTAATCTAGTAAAATACTTAAAGTGCGTCTAAAGTTTACGCTGTAAGGAAAAGTACTGTTTATTTTCAGTACTTGTTTTACTTAACTAAGAACTATTTACCAACAGACAGTCTATTACTAATTTAAAGGGAAATATTTTCATTAGACGATATTCATTCCGATTCGTATGATAAATTCATAAAATCAAGAAGATTTCTTCCTTGAACAGACATGATTGTTGAACTTTAAATCAGGTAATTGTTACTTCAGTAATAGTTACTTCTAGTATGTTCTACCATATCCGACAGATTCTTATCTATCCCCTGAATAAGACATTGTATATAAGGGGTTATTATTGCAGCATCTTCAGTGGTAAATATTGAAAGGGTAATGTTTACCATACTTCATTGTTATGGCACTAACCTAATTAGCCATTGTTTATGCAATACAAAGACGCCGGTAATATTCGTGTTTTAGGGTAAATATCGTCGTTTTTGGAAGTCGTTAAACAATAGAGATTAGTACGAACGTCGGTAAATAGTTTCTTATCCGGTTGCGACTTTTGTTCATGTCGAGGTGAAAAGTTAAAAGTGAGATGTTAACGATGGTATTATTTCAAATTGTATGGAGTTACTTACGAGAAAATCATGAGTCGATTTTCGGAATAGGTTTTGAAATATTTTTCCGTATAGAGATGTCATTTTTTCTGAATGAGTTGTGACTGAGAACCCAGTTTAATACGGTTATATGTAGCTGATAGTGTAATACGCGTCAAATTCAATATTAATGATATTCCATTGCTTATCAATGTTAGCTATTTGTCGGTCACATAGTAAACTAGTATCCGAGCGCTGCTTCGTCCACATCTAACAAGATTATTTGAGTTATTAATTAAGATGACAAAAATGTACTAGGAGCTAAATCAAGCTCCTAACTTCTAAGCCACTGACGATTGAACTGAACTATTGCATAATGTGGTGCTTGTGGTACTATCGTTACTTCTGATTTTCCATAACACAAGTGCCTTAGCTACTTATGTGATTTTGTCAAATATTTATTATTTATTTTAACTTGTTTGATTAATAGGCGTAGAAGATAGAAAATATAATTTTCAAAATAATTAATTATCTAAAGATTCAGGGACTTTCATATTTTAATTGTGTACAATTTGACGAAATAAGGTATCATAAACCCTTAGAAGTTACAAATAAGTCGAACACCCATAAAAGTAGTGAACGTGTTAACAACTTGACGAAGATATACCAAATTCGAGGTGTCTTTATGACGTCGAATTCCGAGCTTCTTGCTTTGTATAACACATTTATAAATTAAAAAAAAAAAGATTTTTAAAATGTTCGTGTTCGAATTTTAAAACAATTTTCTTCTTCATTTTACTTTACCCACAGACAAATAAAATAAGACCAAGGAATGATTGGATTTAAAAAGGTAGGTAATATATGATATTGGGATTAAAGTGACGTCGAATGTATAGAAAAATAAATACGCATAATTACGTGCCTTTAAATCGGCGATCTGTTGGTATATTGTAGACCTCTTATTGTTGCCTGCACGTGTTGTACGAATTGTCAAAAACATTGACAAGATGTCATCAATTTCAACCAATAGGAAGTGGAGAAGTGTGGTAAAATAAATATTTTTTTAATTTATGTTGATAATCCTCGCCCAAGAATCAGTAAAGTAAATGAATGTATAGGTTATTTTTTTCAAGCAATCATAACCCAGTTATTATTATTTATTAAACGAGATAATCAAATTAAATACAATAAAATCGCCGTAAAGATATTTATTATCCTCTCAAATCATACATGTCGAAGCTAAAACCGATAATTTCAACTTATTAATTTCCATAAATTGAAAGCAATTGTTTATTGAACATGTTCTTTTTTTAAATTACACAAATTTGAAATCAATGATACATTCGAAGTCAATTTGTGCACGATGTTACCTTGCATGACATACCGACTTATTATTACGACAGAAAGTGGCGCCCGCGCCGGCTCCCACAGTAACATTTCGATACATTTCATCAACGGCGGTCATCCTCGTCCTTTTTTCTTTTTTATCTCTCGAGAAAATCAAAGATTCACACGCTTCGAAGTGAGACGTTGTCGCTCTCTGTATTAAGGCATTTTTAGTTAAACGTACCTTGTAATCGGTTATTATTACGACGGATCGATCTTCGATTGATGTTTTTGATAAGTGTTTTAAGCCATTAGCCATTGTCCATATTACTGAAGAAGACAGGGGTATCAATTTAATAGAATTGGTTTTTTTTTAAATGACAAATTGAATTGGTCAGCATTTTTATTATCTGTTAATATTATCTATTAGGTTAAATATATTCGCACTGATAGATATCTGGTTAATGCTAGTTATAATTTATATAATTATAATTATCACAGTCATTGTGATCATAATTGCTATTGATTCTAAATACAGTAAATTTGAACTTTTTTTTTTAATTCTGGTAGGGCTTTGTTCAAACCTATTAGATATTCTACTGAAAATACTCACTCACAACTAACTAGCTCACTCACCCTTCAAACCGGAACCCAAGTAGTAGTACTTGGGTTCCGGTTTGAAGGGAGAGTGAGCTAGTTTAACTACAGGCAAAAGGGACAACTTTCTTAATACTAATTCTTAGCTTCAATTATTGCTGGCTCCTTGAGGATGAAAAGACTAGTTAATATTTTTTACAGCGCCAATGTCTTTGGGCGATGTTGACCACTTCTCCATATCCATATCTAAAAAAAAAAATTAACAGCCTGGTATTTATACTCTACTGGTTGAAGGTATTATTTTTGGAGTTTATTGCCTACTGGTGTAAGGGAAACACAGAGCCGAATATCACCGAAACATGCTGGTTTTTCTTTCATCTTTTCATTACCTATGAATACAAGACTTATTAAAAACACATAAGTCCTTGGAAATAAAGCGGAGCACACACAAAATCCAGCTATATTGGAGTAGGATTGACGCAGTGTGTAGTAAACATTGGAACAGTAAACATGGACTGTTATGAAACGTGTTGCAAACTTTGGCAGAGGTCAGCCAATGTTTGACGTCCAACTCCAATCAGTGAAAAGCTAAGTCCAATGTTATAATAACGAGTCCAAATATTTTCTATAAACTACGTCAAAGATGACTAATTAAAATTAAATTAAGAACTAATATTTTTTGTTTAAAAATTATTAACATGATCCCGAATCGCTGTTTTTGCGGTCAGTTAGAACCAACTACCTAATTTGGTCTTGGGTTGAGATAAAATAAGAATTTATGTAAATTCTAATGCGTGTTAACGGTCTCTGCTTAATGAATTTTGGTAATCGGAAATACCGCAAAAGGCTTATTTTGTGGTTGAATTACTTTGTTGGATGACTGAGCTTGTCACTACCTTAAAATTAATGTAGGACCTTTAAGTTTGATATATTTAGAGATATATAATTCTTTATTTTATAGCTTGATCCTTTGAGTTAATGCTTTCAATGATAGATTAGTTCACGATAAATAAACATCATATGTTTAACTTGTAAGACTGTCTAGAGTCTGTATTTGAGATTTAAACCCAGTGTCTGGTACATATGAGCTGAGATGGCCAAGTGGTTAGAACGCGTGCATCTTAACCGATGATCTCGGGTTCAAACCCAGGTAAGTATCACTATATATATATGTGCTTAATTTGTATTTATAAATCATCTCGTGCTCGGCGGTGATGTTCCAAACCCTCTCCTGAATGGGAGAGGAGGCCTCAGCCCAGCAGTGGGAAATTTACAGTTACTTAACTTTTACTGGTACATTAATAGTTATAGTACTTTTTCGTGGAAAAAATCTCAGCAACAGCCTAGCTTCAAGAATTTGGAAGTATACTCTCTCGTGTTTTGGAAAGCAGTCTTTTCAGAATAGTGTGATGGTTTTGATGTAGAATCAATTTGACACAAAGGGCGTCTATATAGTATATAAGTTTACCTTAATAATGATCTTGATTTATGAATAGTTACTTTTATTTTATTTTATGGTATAGGATGGCGGACGAGCATATGGGTCACCTGATGGCAAGTGGTCACCATTACCCATAGAAAATGAAGCTGTAAGAAATATTCACTATTCCTTAAATCGTCAATGCTCACTAACCTTGAGAACTAAGATATGATGTCCCTTGTGCCTGTAGTTACACTGGCTAACTCACCCTTCAAACCGGAACACAACAATATTGAGTACGGTTGTTTGGCGTAAAATAACTCTTGGGGGGGGGATGTATCTACCCGACGGGCTTGCATAAAGCCTACGACCAAGTGAAACCTGTTCTTGTATAAAACATTTAAATATTAATAGAATTAACATCGTAGATCTCCTCTTAATACAGTAGCCAATTTTTATTTACATATGATGTTTGAAAATCCATTAGCATAATCTAACAAAGCACGATAATATGAGTATAGTTGAGTGTGAAACATCTTTACAGGCATTTACAACAACATAATATAATAGAAATAACTGTGCATATGTTTATCTGTGTTAAACATGAAAATGTAGGTTTGTATCACTGTGGTCTGCCTCGGGCTGAAGGGATCAATTACTTCGATGCTTCACAGATTGCGCCTTCTTGCTCGTAATGCCTCAGGACGTATGAACTTTCAGCTAAAGCAAATGATTTCACATACAACATTATTGTACATAATACATACAATCATAATATCGTGGTCGAGTAGTGTGTACATCGGTTTTCATGAGTTTCACTCCGAGGTCCCGGGATCTCCTGGCCTTTTCTTAGGTCTTGGTGTTTGTGGTACCGTCGTTAGTTCTGATTTTTTTTCCATAACACAAGTGCTTTAGCTACTTACATGGGAATCAGAGTAATGTATGTGACGTTGTCCAATATTATTATTTATTACCTTCGTTTTGGTTATGCCTTCAATATACGTTCAAGAGTTTTATAATATCGAAAATAATTAAACTATTCAAGCAATCATCACATCAGTAAAATATTAATATAATAATGTGTTTCGAGAAAAAATCAAAGTTTTATTCAAATTCGATTTATTTTGGAATGAAATATTCTAGATGCTCCGATATACCTACTATTACAGATCACTACGCGATGACAGTAAAAAAAAAATTCCGATCGTCTGTCTTATAAGGCTTGTATATATTAGTTATATGTATAATAATACGTTAAGGGTATTGAGAGAGGCTTGACGAATTGTTCACGTCGTTGTTCCCATAGCCTGAGCCCGCACGCCACGCTGCCTCGGGCACGGGTGGTGAAATTTTCAGATGTACTTCCACAAGGCAATTTTGCACGGGAAATTGTTGCAAATATAACTATCGTGACTTCACGCGTGTCTGGACGAGCCAGAACCTGTTCGAATAATACAAATTCGCTCTTATATAACTTATGTTTAGATTTATTTTCGATTGTCTTACAAAATAATTTATTTGAATTGTCAATATTATTATATTTTTTTTTAATATCTCTATTTCAATACTAATGAGAAAGGAGAAGATTACTTAACACGAGCGTGTTTCGCTTTTATTAATATAATGTGAGAGATGTTCGCAATTTAGCTTTTAATTTACTCTTCTATTGTATGTGTAAATTCTACTTTCTATAATATTATAAATGCGAATATATTTGTAATTCTTTCAAACAGCAATGTACAAACAAATAGTTATCCTTTTTTCTCTTAAGATACTTTTAATGTCGGTTACATGAAATAGAACTAGTAATATATTTGAACTAAATATTTTAAATTTAGAATTAAACATTTACGTTTGAATGTTGCAAGGACGACTGCACCTTTTGACGACCTTGAGCAACACTATGATTAACTGAGATTGATGTTCAGTCAATTAGCCTAAGTGTACGAAACTAGTTTGAGCCATTATAGATTAATCATGATTTTTGTTTATTACCCGTCTCTCGAATCTGAACTAATCTTTATAGACTTTGATACATTTATTTATATTTTTAATTACTTTGTTTTAGTTTGATCAATTATTTTTTAGTGTTACTAATTAACTTAGTTTTATGCTGTCATTAAAAACTAGAGCTTGTATTGGAAACGCTTTTTGTTTTTTTTTAATGACAAAGATAACAATCGTTTTAAGTGTATGGAAGTCACTTAGAATATTCTCATTTTATATATAAAATTGAATATATTAGCTAAGTTCATTTAAAATAGGAACTCAGTACACACATATAATTTCAACACGTTTGAACCTGACCAATGAGTTCTATTAACCATGAAGTTTTCATATGCTTTAAATGTGTTTACAAATTCCCAGAACTAGAAGACACATCGTAAGAAACCTCTCAAATGTGTCCAATGATTTTCTATCCCATTTGCCTACCAACGTTTCTTAACATTTTGTATAATTTTTTATTTACTTCATTATTTCTTAATACTCTTAATTGTCATTGCTATTCAATATATTAACATATATTTTAAGACATTCAGTTAATTAATATCATTGCATAGTTTAAAACAAAGTCGCTTACCGCTGTCTGTCCCTATGTAAGCTTAGATCTTTAGAATTACATAACGGATTTTGATATAGATAGAGTGATTCGAGAGGAAGCTTTTTGTACACTAGTACATGGAAAATAGACAAACGAAATGCTAATTATTGTACAAGTTACTAATGTGATGTCGTTAACAAATAAATTCTGTAGTATTTTTAGTGTCTGCATTGCACCCGTGCGTAACCGGGGCGGTTCCTAGTGTAATATAAAACTAATGTGATGTAAGAAAATAAATTTACATAATACACGAATTACAAATATGTAAATACACATTTTATTTTTATCTCAACCTCATTCAACTCGTGTCGCTGTGTGGGCAGGAAACCGTTGTAAAACGCTACAAATACAAATGTCAAAATTGCGGAACATTTCAAGTGTTGACTAACAAAAACTACCTCCGCTTGAGACTAAATTACTCGCACTTAGAGTTTTTGTAAACGTATTATTATTGTTAATTGATTCGGCCATCGCACCGAGCATGTTAATATAATTTCATAATAATAGCCGGCTTCGATTGTGACACGGTTTTGACACAAATGACAGTTTAGTTGATTACGCAAAAAGTAAGATTAATTAATTATTGTTTGGCCACCGAGTGTGTAATTGCCCTTGGGGTGCATGACCCGGTATTTTTTTGTATTGTATTCAATGAATGTTTTTTCTTAAGCCAATGAGTTCATATACACTTCACACAATGGTATGTTTTTGTTGTACGTGTCGCTGTTAGCGTATCGCACTTAAGATATTATAGAGTCAAAGTAAGAAAAATCGTACCAATCTCTTGTGTGAAACTAAACAGGACCAACAAAATACATATGTTTTATATTATGAATGCGTTGGTATCGAGATAGTTGTTAGAATGCGTTCAAGATGCACAAACCGATTGATTACGGGTTCGAATTCAGGCAAGCACCTTTGTGTTTAACTTGTGTCTGTAATTTATCTCGTGCTCGGCAGTGAAGAAAATTATCGTGAGGAAAGCTGCATGCGACTAATTTCATAGAAATTCTATCAATCCGTATTGGAGCAGCGAAATCAGATCAACAGCCATCATATTTCTTCAAAACAAATACCTTTGAAAAAAAATCTTATTGACGTAGAATAAATATTATGTACGCACGCAAAGTTATACATACCACAGATAATAAATAATAATTTTGTCATAAAATATAAAAACTATTTAACATATCAATTCATACATTGTATTCGGACCGCGACTTGTCATTTCTAACACCCATCAGCAGTTATTAAATCCACTGAAATCGATCCACTTCTTACGGCTTGTATTTTTTGCGGCACCCCAATGACTAAGCCGTGATATTAAAACGCTATTAGTAAAGATTGAGGTACGATATATCATTTTAGGGCGGTGATTTTATCGCTTCTAAATGCGGACAGGAATTTCGATGTCTCAATTTTTTTATATGGTTTTTGCGAGGCCGAAAACAATGTTCGGACTGCCATTAACGTTTGGGACGTTGTATTAATGCGAAATGAATGCCGTTGTATGATTGTTTGTGTGAATCGCTTCGGACGTCTGACTTCGAAACGGACCTCCCTGACGTTTCTCGCACTTTGTTGGTGGCAATCATAGCTATTTTGTTTATATTTAAATAGCTTTTATTTTTTAATTTAGACTGACACAGATCTCGTAAAATATGCCAACATGATTCCTTTGATAGTCTGCTTTACCACGACCACAGATTATTAATGTTTTTTTGTGATTTTAACCATTTTGTTTTAAATGTCTTTATCTTTATAACTTTATCTTTTAAATATATAAATGTTAAAATATAAACCATTTTATTTATAATAAGATATAAAGCTGAAATATTGGTCTGTTTCGGTTAATATCCGGCCCTAATTGATCGATTTCAAAACATTTTTTCGCGTTAAATACTTCAAATAGTGTGAGAGATTATAGACGCAAGATGTGCAATACAGCATATTATAAAAACGATTTCGAAGAAATAGTTAAAATTATATAATTAATTTCGTAAAGTTATACAATAACTAAAATAAAAATATGTAAATATCAATCTGCTTCAGCTATGGGGTTAAATCTTCGTCCATCACGCCGTTCCAATGCTGGCTGGTGGAAGGATACACAGATATATATACATGATGTTTTGCTTTGCCAACAAGCACGAGATGAATTATAAACACAAATCGCTAATAAAAGTATACCATTGTTTTCCCTGAATTTGAACCCATTAACTTCGATCAAGATTCACGTAATCTTTTCATTCACATTTGATAATCGTGCATAAATCTTATAAACAAATATATAAACTCCGAATCTTCCGACGATGATATTTTATTAATTTTAAATTAAACCTACTCTCTAATTGTCAAGCATTCATGCATGAAATAACGCAGGGATTAACAAAAGATGACATCGTGTATTTTTCTCAATGACGATTATCTTAGACAGTTTTGTTAAAACCGATGATTTCCCATAAAAGAAGTCAAATCATATATAATTAAAGTTAATTTTGCATATTAATCAAAACTCTTTGGAACGTGTTCGATTTTTAAAATTTATAAAATTTTCGCCTCATTTAAGAGAACGAGAAGAGCGACTGAATTGAGCTAGTTTAAAAGTTATTCATAAACTGCCTCGTCATAGACAAATCATCAGCCGCGTGATGAATTCTATGTGGCCCAAGAATCGGCTTCCAACTTGAACTCATAAAACTTGGAAGGGGCGGAAGGTTTTTTCATACAGATCGCGCTGGGAGGCGGCCACACTCGCGTCAATAGCACCGACTTTATCCGTAAATATAATAAAAACTTAATATTTACGTTCACTCCAAACAATAGATTTACAATAAGCAAGTACTGTAAAAATGCTCGCTTCACCTTCTTCTGCTTGTCTTTGACTACATGCAATAATGTACTTTATTGTTTTGAGATAAAGTATATTTTTAAGAGACTCATTTTAAACACGTACGCTGTTCTTAATTACCTATTTCGGACTTATTTGTAGTTGCGTATTGTTTTAGAAGGATATTTGCGTTTCGTCAGAGATAAGATGGGAAAGGTTGTGTGATTCATTCGACGTTTTCATATTTATTTATCGGCGGTAGACTGTTTGTATTTCTTGGTAGTATAAGAATTGTCGACATAATTAAATCATATCTTGCGTGCGAAAGAGGAGCAAAGGGCTTACAAAACGTTTTATTGTTAAGTTCCATCGCTGGGAATCCTCACTTTGAATTTGTTGACATATTCGGCCGCTTAAAGAAAATTAACATTTTAATATATACGTTGATTTGTTTTTTTTTTTTATTTCAAAAGATATCAATTAAGAATAAGGTAAGGCGAAGCCGAATTCGAATTAATGTGAGATACGATTCGAGATCATGTGTTCGAATATTGAAAAACACTATATAAAAAAATAACAATTAATTGTAAAAGTGTTTATAACATTTTTCGTGCTTGTCAGGGTGGTCTTAAATTATGCTTTTGTCGGAAAGGGTTCTGTCACCTATAAACATATATATTGCGATTAAGGTAAATACCTATATGAAGTGAGTAAAGCATCATCTTCACTTTAACAAAGGAGATCTAGTCGTGAATAATGTACCTACTGTTATTACCTTAACGTACTCTTATTAACTTTTTACCTATTTTTAGTTGCCATCATTGGTCGAGTGAAGAAGCTTGTAAGGTGGATCTTAAGAATTAAGTACTGGAAAAACCACCTAGAGATTATCAGAAGCGGTTCGAAGTTCCAGAGCTGTCTTCTGTAGGAGTAATTATAACAGTGTATATGTGTTTGCGCAGAATTGTGCATCATAAATTTTTATCATGAACTAGAAAACGCATGACATTCGTTTGTTATTTCAGATAAGTAGGTAGCACGATTCTGTAAGAAGTCACTTCGTATCTCACACTTAGAATAATGACAAATTATATACAGTGACTTACGCCATTTTCATACTTGTATAATATACATTTTATAATTATTGTAGTATAGCTACAATATATAAAAATCTGACATTAAACATTCGTGTTCTGTGGTGAGATTCGAGTTTCTTGTTGCAGAATAACCGTAAAGGCTACAGTTTACTTTTAATTAAGAAATGTCACTGTGAGTATGTATCAATCCCAGTTATGATGATTATTACATTATTTTTATTCAATTTTATTTATTTATACTATTGATAGCCAAATGATAATAGTACCTACATATTGTTATCTACGAAATAAGTAAAAAAAATATAATGTTAAGAGTCTTCTAGTAATTTTTTCGAAATACTTTTTTGTTCTTTTAATAATAACAATTGCTAATTATTGACGCTTTTCGGGAGTCCGTAACAAATGTCTTGAATGATTGACAAAACTAACGAAAGTATACCTTATCCCTATAACTTTAAAGTCATTTTTTCCTTAACACAATTTAGCATTCTTGGAATAATGACCAGTTTCTCTAATAAAGTCCTTATTCCTTCAAAAGTCGAATTTCATGGTGTCTTTGTAAGAGCTATGTCTTCAGGGTGAAGTGTGACATTGAATGAAGCAAACGAAAACGCAATAATGAACCTTAAACAAACGAAATAAGATTCATATTGCAGTGTCGTTTATAAAAATTACAAAAACAAATAGATACCTTTAATTAGTAACACTTCTGTTTCAATGAATGGATAAATATAGCCAATATAACTTGACCTCTTGTTATTGAAAAGTGAACTTTATGCGCTTGTAATAAGAGTTGTGAAATTGACGTCATATGAGGTTGTGTTAATGTAGTTCGTTCCTTGGGGATGTATTATGAAAATTTATGCTCATCGCTGGAATGTTAAACAATACCTATTGTAAATTACTGCTAAATTGTTCCTACTGTTTAATATTGTGTTGCAATAATCTATTGATAAGTTTACAGTTGTAACTTAGATTTATTAGCCCATAAAATCATTATAACCACCAATATTGGCATAAATGCAACTCGTGTTTCTGAGATTTGATGTAACAAAAGTAAACATTATAAAATAAACAATATACTACTAGTTGTCGCCCACGGTTTCGCTCGGATTTTAGGGCTTTGTTTGTCATAATAGGCTATTTGACTGGTTTTTAAAATCCATTTTATATTATTTAGTAGAGGTTAAGGAACTCAGTAAAAGTTGATTTTTTTATTTCTAGTACATATTTGCCGAAAATATCATATTAAAATTTCCGTATTTAAATAACGCGCGAAAACGCAACTTGGACAATATGGCGCTGCAAAGGGGTCGGTGACGTCACTGTTGCTTTCACATTTATAATATTAAGTATAGATGTAAGTGATAGGTATAGATATTATGGGCAATATATACCAGGTGCCTCCGGATGAAGCAATTAGTTGTGGATACACAAGCATTTGACATCTGCTTGTAGTATAGCACCCCATACACGAATATTCAATTAACCATGACACCACTTTGTCATGTGAATGGCATATGTGTGCGCACGCGCCATTTTTTATAACAAACACTTAAGATTATAAGAAATTGTTTACAACGAGAAACATCTGTTTCTGTATTGATTAACAAAAGATATATATATATTTTTTTATAAATCATAAAATACTAACTGAAAGTCAATGAACTGATTTAAATTAAAATATGTTTCTAAATGAAATCTTGAACCTCTTAATAGAACATAATACGTATTCTGTTACATGTATTTTTATTACTTATTATGTATTAAACAACTAGAAGAAAAATTCTTCGCATTTTTTTAAAATAACTTTTCGTAACAAAACCCCTATCAGAACTATACAGTTACATTAATAATGTATAAATATAACCTTTATTGTTATGACTATAAGTTTCTCAATTGCAATTTATATACAACTTGATATGATTATGTAATTGTCAGTATTAAAGGAGACCGCACGCGTTGATGTCTTTATAACCAGAAGGATAACTGTAGAAAGGTCTTGTTTTGAAAGTTGCATGGAAACAAAACTTGTAACAATATTAAGATATTTTTGATATCCTATATCGTTTTATGTAGATATAATAATTATTAGAATAGTAATGATATTTTTGTTAATATATTTAAGTATATAAAAAAGTATTGAGTAAATATAAATATGTTCTCATTACTTACAATTTATTTAAATATGTAATTGTGTTTGTTAATTTATATTTTAATAAAACAACATTATAAGGAGCTTTCAATTTGAGGTCAAGAGTTATTTTGGAAATTATGGTTGTATAATTATAACAGTGATTTTAATTATTATAATATATTTTATCTTCTCCTATATGTGTGTATTATTAATTTTACGTATTTATTTAATAAATAATTAAAAATACAATATTCAATCGGTACACGTGGTCGCGCACTGCGGCACGCTACCGACTCAGCGATTGGTCGCCTCCGCCCCTCCCACTGCGCGCGCGCATGACTCACGCGCCCGGCCCAATACCATATCACTATTGACACCGCGAGAAAGTAAATTATCAAATTATTTATCAGCTATTAAATATTTAAAGGGAATTGTAATTTTAACATGTATTAACGACAGTTGATTATTGAATCAGTTATCGTATGTAATAAAAAACTATAATTATAAATTTAAATTATAATTATGTACGGATGTAATTTACCCACACACACACACACATATTTTAAGCGTTCGGACGAATTTTAACACGAATGTACATGTTTATTGCAGTATATATACTTATACTTGCTATTAGTATTACTTATGTATTTGTTAAATAACGTAAGTAAATTGTGTACATAGAGAATACTCCTGAAAATTATGTTTATTTTTCTCGGAATACATTAAGATAAGAATACAATGACCTTTACCCTTATTCCAGGAATATGAGCAATGTGAATACATGTACCTACCCATGTAGGACCTTCTTGCTAAACGAACTTCTTTGTTTATTTTAAAAATATATATTCGCAGCAATTTCATTTCAAGAAATCCCTTCTGTCTTATCTATGAGTTAAATGGTTCTTTAACAATCATATGTTACAAAGGATTGGCATTATATATGCTCATGTTTATGTTATAAAGACATCTTTGTGACTAATTCAAATTTTATGTAGTTCTGTATATATTGATCACTGTATCCTATATGGGTATTGCTTTGATTATTTGATCTTTGAGAAGATAAATTAAATATGGAACACCTTTGATACTTTATTAAAACTTGATAAGGATGTAAGTGTTCTAATTGTTGTATTTGAGTTAATGGAATTAGGTATGTATCACAAAATAACTAAGGTGTGAATAACTATTTAAAACCACATTTAAAATGATATTGACTTGTACTCAATGATAACTTTAAGATTTCTTATCAGTTATGTATATAAATCTATATATTAATTTGGTAAGTTTAAAAGAAGTAATCATAATAATTCAAAAATAAATTTCTCTGAAGAGAAAGTCTTACCGAGCTTAAATAGGAATTATGTGTTTTAAAAACGTGTAAAAATCCCAAACGACACCGAAACATAATTAGACATATGAATCAAAAACAAAACCACAATCCGTGATAATCCATTATCTAATTGCATAATGTTTTAAAAAAAAATATCCAACGAACGAGCAATCGGGCGGGCAAGCGCAGGTAAAACCTCCCTCCATGCGACCCCGCCTCGACGGTCGTGACGGCCGTCTTCAGAGTGTATCGTGCGGTGACCGATCGCGCTCATGCGATTGTGCGGTTCCGCCCATCGCAATGAAGTGGCTGTGTTTGTTTGTGCTGTTTATGTGTTTGAGGTGCGAAGCTGCCAACAAGCCGAGGAGAGGACGAGGCAGCTTGTGGTGGTAAGCTTACATCATCCATATAACATTCATAACTTAATAATTTAAAATTAAGTCAGCGTTATTACCCATTTGTGTCATTCGAACTCAAAAGATAAAAATGTATTGGTTTCTTATTATAATTATGTTAAAAAATTTACTAAGTCATACAAAAAATGTTGCATATTAATTACAATATTTAAGTGTATTATATGTTAACATTGTTGATCGGAACTTCATATGTAAGAGAGAAGATAATTAGCGAATCGTTAAAAAACGCGTAAACACACGCGCGCGATATTGCTAATGGTGCAGTAAACTTAATGCGTCCTAAAACCGCGTCTTAAGATCATTATATGAATTATTGCGCTATAAATAATGGTATGTCGGATTATGTTACACAAAACGTCATGATTTACGCAAATTATTACGGTTTTACAAATTTGTTTTAAAGTTATTTTTTTATGCCAAATTAATTATTTTATTTTTAAAGTCAAATTTATTGAACACTAGCCAGTGCCCGTGACCCTGTTCGCTTTTGAATTAAACAAAAAAAATATTGTTACCTAAGTTACTTCTTATTATATAAATTATCTTCTAGTGAAAGTCCCGTCAAAATCGGTCCAGCTGTTCCAGTGATAAGCCGGAAAAAACAGACAGACAAAAATTGAAAAAAAAAATTATTTTGACAAATGTATAAATGCATATGAATTGAGTAAAAAAGGGCTATTTTATCATTACAAACAGATTCCAATTTTAATATATGTATAGATTTTGTGTTAATATTTTTCAAGTGAGCGTCGAATCGGAATAAAAATGAGTTGAGAGAAGTTACGATGTGTCTAAAACTAAGCTGACGTACTTGATGGACGTCAAAACTTTATTTGCACTCGCTATCGCCCGACTCCTGGTATGCGACAGCCCTAATCCCCCGCGTATAGAGTTCACGGTCTATTAGAATTATACATTGATTTTTATTTTTAATCTGTATATTTTGAAACTAATTATAATTTATATCTTATAAAATTTACACCATTTAATTTTAATTAAAACCTTTTTTCGTAATTTGTTTTATACAGATTATTAAATTTACAATCAAAACTTACTTGATTCATATATTTTCTTGTTTATAGCTGAATTTTATTTGGATATATATTTTTAATTACCTACTTTAAAATATTTATTATAACATAAAATTCAACGCGATGAATTGAGGTTGAACGTAATGCAAATTTAATATGTTTCAAATCTTTATCAGATGCCTATTTGTAATTTATTATAAAATAACTTAAATGTTTATTCTGAAATAAATAAATTTTAAATAATAAAAAAGTACGTTTTGTATCAGTGAATAAAATACCGACGGATAAATTTTCGGTATCATTTCAATGAAAAGCGATGATTTTTCTATAAATAATTAAACAGGCGTTTATTTTTTATTCATAAACTATAGCTTAACTATAATTACAAATAAACCAACGAGAAAAAAATATAACTAACAAGATTTCAATAATAAATACGATAAATTAAACTTAAATCACACTTAAGTCTCAAAAAACAATTAAATAAAAATAATATGAACATTAATATAATAAAGAATTTTAAATATTAATACTAATATACCTAATTTAAGATAAGAACAGTAGGTGGCCGTGGGTAATCCATAATCAATCAACGTGACCGCATACGTCTATTCCTCGATAAAGATTAATTGAGTATTAAGAGATTCGAATTTATTAAATATTTAATACAAAAAAAATAATAATAGACATATAATTTATAATAAATATAATTTTAATACATTTAATTCAATTTTAATAACGATCAAGATTAATATGAAATTAGGAAGGGAATTCGTTGACTCTAATCGTTAACAATTCAGCACCAAACAGTATTATAACAGTTAAAATTACATATATATATTTTTCATGTCAAATTATTATACTTCTGATTCTATATTGAATAGAAGTATTTGTTTAGCACCGTTATATTTTCTTTAACTATATCAATGGTCAACACATAGATATGTGTATACTATATGACTTTTAACACAATCAAAATAAAACAGTTCCAATCAATTAACTTTTTCAACATTTAAAAGAACAAATGAATATTTTAATAGTATTTAATTTTGTTTAAGTTTTGTCCCTTCTAAAACTTTTAAGTATTGTAAGGTAACTTATCACTCACTATCAGTGAGATACAGCAGCGCGTGCGCATTGCATTAAATAAATATTGCTCGTTTGTTTGTTTAATCAACTAATTAGTATAATACTCTTGTTCATACTAATTTTTTTATACAAAAATATTAAATTTATAATTCATTTTTTGTTTAACTTTTTCATTCACCGTCGGAAAAACATATAAGTGTAAATTGTTAATACAGAAACTAGTTTTTTTTTCTAAATTTAAAGATTTCACTTTTCGCACACGTTTAACAGCGGAATTTGGTGTTTATGTGAGTGACACCCACATGGAAATATTCCTCCAAAATTTTATATTACATTCACTAAAAAGGCGAATGTGCACTGAAATAGACAACTTCTGGAGCGTTTCTCCGATAGTCCAAAACTTGACCAGTACTGGAGAGACACATCCAACGCTTAATCACTGCGATCTTTTGCATATTCAGAACCCTGGATTTAGGCGGTCTTGTTTGTAATTTCATTCTCATACATGAGATCTGAAATTTGAACCTAGAATTCCAACATCTAAATACTTATTTAGTCACTAGACCCACGACGGAAGCCACAATATGAAATATAAGCTGTTATTAAGAATTTGCTATTAAAATTATAGAACTCACAATAAAATCGATTACTTATTCGTTCTTGGTCCTATTCTATTGTTTATACTTAAACATAGTCAGTCTCGGTAACAAGAACAAAACGCTCATTTCACGGCAATACAAGATACAAATAAACTATACAGAAATAAAAACCACACCTTAACTAATTGTTATTCATCACACGTCTCACATATTGCATTACGTTGAAAATCGCGTGCTGGCGTCATTATATCACTGATAACCGAGTACCATCTTAGCGAGAACCCAGCTTAAGTACATCTTAGTGAGCGAACAAAACGAAAAGAAGTTAACGTTATAAGAAATTTTTGAATTTGGAACGTCCATTCCATCATTTTAATTTAAAAAATTTGGTTTAACTCCATGGATTTTCCGTTAATGCGCCAATAATAAACATTCGATTTTTCGAATAAAGAATTCTCAGGAACCCGGAGTATCTATATAAACTTATACAAGGCCTTCATCTTTATTACTTTATAAATAAAGCACAAAATAAGAAAACCCGTTGATATGTAATTATTCTTCGTAGTTTCTTGAAAGAAAACATTGTTTGAGGGTCAATCTTTATTGGTCAAACATAAGCGATATTTTGACGCCTCGTAAGAAACTAACAAATTAAATATTATAAGCCTTATTCGTATGCTGGGTGAGTACGAATCTCGTGGCCACCTACGCTTAAGGGGAAACTATATAAATTATTTAATTAGAAGCTGTATCAGGCATTTTTTTTAAATATAATCTATATAACTACAGTTTTCTTTTCTGGATTCTTTCATCATCGGGTTTTAAATATAAAAAAAATACAATATCAATAAGTTCAGTAAAATATACTAAGCAAACCTACATTTATGATTAAGAAGAATAATTATCTAACAATACGCTAAATTATAATTTAATTATTAATTTACACAATTTTATATTCTCAGTACGATTACACATTATATATTATAGTTATTATATGTCTATTAAAATATCGTTAAGCATTACCCACGTCGTTTATGACGTTCAATTAAACATAAAAGGTTCCGAAAGTCGTTAAATGAAGGCAAAACTTAATTAATGAAAAGATATTTAGGATGGAAACATACCTACTGAATGAAGTCGTTAGGAAATGCAGAAAACGTACTAAATATGAGAGATTCAATGCGTATACATTATATGCTAAGAATATTTCAAAAGTATTTAATTTCTTATTGATTATGTTCGAAAGGAAGTGTTAGGAATAACGCACGTAACTCGAACCAATCATTACTGATACTGTGAATCAACTGTGAAACAAAGTTAAAAAAACAATTATTAATAATGTTAAAATGAATAACATAATTATCCATCAACAGTTGTCTGAACATTTATTGAACGTTCAATAACGCAAGTCACAAGTACATCAAGCTCATTCAAACACATATATTAGTTCTAACAATAAAAATAAATGAATGACATTGTTAAAACATATGTAGCTTCTCATTTTCATTCATCTCCGCTTCCTGTTTAACACTTTTAAGGAAATAAATACTGACCTATGAGTTAAGTACACCTGATTGCAGTGAAATTGAATACACACAGATTTTTTAATGTTTAAAAATCGAACACACAAATTGATCAATAAATATTGCTTTCGTTTTCGTAACAATTGGTAACAAGTTCTAGACGCACGTATTAATTATTCCATTCAATCAAATCTAACCGAGACATGAATTGAAATATTCGGTCATTAGCATTCATTATCTTAAATATTACATATTTCCATTAATCATGCAGATTAAATTTTTCACTTAATTTTATATTAATGAATGATTTGTGTATACGAAAACCAATAGTTTCATCGTTTCTAGTTGAAAAATAACATTACAAATTTCACGTGTCTTCCCTTTTTCTTTTTGTTTCTTTCAATTGTAATTTTTTCAAATAGATTAATTAGTTAATCTCAGTTACTCTCGTTATGTGCTGATTCGAATAAGCAATGCTTAGTTACATCTAGTCCAAGACATCCATATGATGTGAAAAGTTAATTGATAATTAACCGTGTCTTACTTTCGTCTGTGTGAACGTCTTCGAAAAGCGAGACGTCTCGTGAAAAGACAATATTTGTCATTTTGACACATTCACACAGTCTTTATCGCTGTCCAAATATTGCGCTTGCTCGTGAAAGCTATTCATTATTTTTCCTTTAGTCCTCGTGTCTCATGTTTGGTTTCCTACCAACGTGACAAGTGTAACTTAACGGACACAAATATGGCTATTCTTTGCATTGTTTCCACTAATTAAATTAACAGGTTTCATATGTGACCTGTATTTAAAATTAGAAGAAAAGGTTTTTTATTCACCGTTGCACTGACCGATGTATTTGTTTCTGTTTAAATTAATTTGAATTCGAATCACACATCGATACCGTTTATTTTGTTATAATAAAACATTCTTTTTTTTTTAAATATAGTTTGACGTCACACTCCGTCCATGTCGGTCAGCCTCAAAGTCCGTAAACTAAAACACATGATAGTTTTAAGAGCACGAACAAACGTCGAAGCGTCTCCATGAATTTTCGAAGGAAATGAGAATTTCCGACGAACACGTTCATATTTACGTAACACTTGACTACAAAGAAAGGTAAATAGAGAAGTAATACGATTTCCAGCTCTCAGAGCGTCGCTTTTTGTGGGCCCTGCTGTTTATTATGTAACTTATCTTGCATACCATACAGTTTTAAATCGATTACGGGTTATACATTTCATCGTACTAAACAAAAGAGTTTATTTCGAGACATCTTCGCGAGCAATGTACGTGGTTTTGGTCGGTTTCGGAGCGAGTCGCTTTGGGTATGCACACAATAGGTGAGCCGTAGCAGTTCCGAGGCCGTGTCAACAGGCCGGGATGTCGATCGCTCTCGTCTCGTATTTACTCGCTCAGCCCTCGAGGATTAATGCGCGACGCAAATATTTATCTAAACGTCTGCAGATTGACAGTTCGGTCGTCAATTGTTTGTTGTCTTTACCGTCCCAAATGAGCATTTCATTTCGAGTTGCACCCATTGCCTTAAGTGGTGTTCGGGATGTTTGTTTTATTTTTTCCAAAGTTCTCAGGGTCCGTTCGTTGATGTTTGGCATTGTCTTTCGCGATGGCGATAAAGGTAAATTCTAACAAGTAGGTATTGAACGTGCTTTTTATCTGGATCGATGTTTGAGGATCGTATTTCTTTATTATTATTTACTCCTGTCACCTACATTCGTTTTAAAAACAGTATTTCAATATTAAAACCGTGGTGAGTTGAACATCTAAACAATGACAAAAAATCAACGGCACTCCCTTAATTTTTTTCTTAACCAGTAATAACATGGGACATTAAATATTACTGTGAAATTAATCCACAAATCTGTTTTCTACAGGGGCATTGCAAAAGCTGGCGAACCAAACAACCTGTCACCAGTATCACCGGGTGTGCTATACATGGATCCAGGAGTTCACGCAACCTTGAGGAGGAAGCAGCGACGTCTAGCACGGGAAAACCCTGGCGTGCTGGCAGCCGTGGCCAAGGGTGCCAGCATGGCAGTGGCGGAGTGCCAACATCAGTTCAAATACAGAAGGTGGAACTGTTCCACAAGGAACTTTCTGCGTGGGAAAAACTTATTTGGAAAAATTGTTGACAGAGGTTAGTTACGACTTTATTTACATTATAAATAAACTTTAGATGTGATATTTTATCGAATGATTTCCAAGTTACTTAACGAGCATCGTTATATGTCACTATGTGAACTTTAATTGTATGGATATTATTATAAGTAATAGCTTTGACTTTAATACGAACGGAATATTTAACGGAGATTAATACGTCTACATATTTATATAATTATCATTACATAGTATAAAACCGCGTCGCTTACCGCTGTCTGTCCCTATGTATGCTTAAGTCTTATAAAATTACGCTACATATTTTGATGCGGCTTTTTTAATAGATAGATTCATTCGAGGGGAAGGTTTTTATATAAAACACGTGGACAATATAGTAAAGAAACGCTGATAATTAGACATACAACTTATACCATATTTAGTATCAGCAATGCACCCGTGCGAAGCTGGGTTGGGTTGCTAGTCTAACATAAATAGCTCGTATATTCCCACCGCTGGGCTAGAGCCTTACCTCCCGGTGAGAAGATTTATTTATATGTAATGAAAAATATTTAGTACTCGATGAATTAAAGTCAGCAAAAATATATTTATTACACGAACTATTCGCAATGACATAAAAAATAAAAGTATAACACAGTTAACGATGTATTCAAAAGAATTCACATAAGATGCTTTTAATTTGATAATAATGTATTCAGAATATTGCGTGTTGCCTTTACCCACTGCAGAGCGTATTGCCTCAATAAACATAAAATTTTAGTTTTATAAATTGTTTATTATGGATTTAATTAAGAATAAATTTTGATAAAGACTGACAATTTAATGCCTGAGCCACGATTATCCTTTTGGCAAAGTTGAAAAAAAAAACAAGGAGCTTAAATAGTGAATATGAGAACACGCGTCATCCGTTTGTCTCAATTTTGTCCCAAACAAAAAAAAAAACAAAACATTAAAAAGAACTTAAGAAGATAATCTCTAAATACCCATCGAGGATACCAAGGAAACAGATTACGAGGCATTGAGACGTTTAAACGATATTTAAAAAACAAGATCGAATTTTTCATTTCAATATGGAATCCGTATTTTAAAAAAGTCGGATACAAAAAGATTTTGTAGACTACAAGCCCCTAATCCGAGTTACAAAGACTGGCTACAAATTAAGTGATATCTTACTTGGCAACCCTTTTAAGAGATGTTATCAGTATTCACCGGGAGGGTAGCGCGCCAGGGGCACCTATAAAGGGCTCATCAAGATAAAGCATCCTGGATCAATTACATGCGACCGAGTGACGTTCCCAATCCCGTTTGTCGATGGCCCTTTTATTCATCTTATTAC